>NW_027507789.1:125116142-126581142 GCF_037356315.1 Lithobates pipiens | reverse complement strand
CGGACCTCTCCTTGCTCCTCATCAGCTGGCATCTCCAACCCCACTAGACCTTCAGTCCTCTCTGAAACCTGCTCTGAGAGGAATGAAGGTGTAGAATTAGGTGTGTCACAGCCAAGTGCTTCCGGGAACTCTGCTAGCGGTACACCCACGTCCGATTATAGCAGGCAAATGTCCCTGCCCCAGCTGCTGGACCGGCGAAAGAAGTTCACTCCCAGCCATCCACATGCCCAGCGGTTGAATGCTAGCTTGGCTAAATTGCTAGCACTTCAACTTCTGCCTTTTCAATTGGTAGACTCGGCCCCCTTCCGTGAGTTTGTACAATGTGCGGTTCCTCAGTGGCAGGTCCCCAAACGCCACTTTTTCTCACGGAAGGCGATTCCGGCTCTCTACCGGCATGTGGAAGGCAATGTCCTTGCCTCGCTGGACAGGGCGGTCAGCGGTAAGGTGCATATTACCGCTGACTCATGGTCCAGCAGGCATGGACAGGGACGTTACTTGTCTTTCACGGCCCATTGGGTCACTCTTCTGGCAGCTAGGAAGGATGCAGGACAAGGTGCAGTAGTGTTGGAGGTTGTTCCGCCACCACGCCTCCAAAATGCTACTATTGGTTGTGACACACCTCTCTCCTCCACCCCCTCCTCTTCTTCTTCCTCCATGGCCTCTTCCAGTGCTCTGTCCTCAGAACCAGCGGTGCTCCGTAGGCGTTCCAGGGGCTACGCAAGTACGCAGGCAAAACGATGCCATGCCGTGCTTGCGCTGGTTTGTTTGGGGGACAGGAGCCACACTGGGGCGGATGTTTTGTCAGCTCTGCAGGGGCAGGCCGAGAGGTGGTTGACGCCACTCCAGCTTAAGCCAGGAATGGTGGTTTGTGACAATGGCACCAACCTCCTCTCCGCCCTCCGACAGGGACACTGACCCATGTGCCATGTGTAGCTCACGTCCTTAACCTGGTGGTGCAGCGGTTCTTTGGCAGGTACCCCGGCTTACAGGATGTCCTGAAGCAGGCCAGGAAAGTCTGTGTGCATTTCCGACGATCATTTAATGCAAAGCCTGTGGAAGGATCCTCGTATTCTTCGGATCAAGGAGAGGGACCATTACTGGCTGGCCACTCTCCTTGATCCACGGTACAAGGGTAAGGTTGCAGACCTTATCTTGCCATCGCAGAGGGAGCAGAGGATGAGACATCTCCGGGAGGCCTTGCAGAAAGGTCTGTGCAACGCGTTTTCCCAGAGACTGGGAGGTTACAAACTCCTGGTCCTGGACAACGTGTTGCTGAGGCATCGGTCAGAAGGAGCGGTGGAGAAGGTGGCCGTCTGACTGATGCTTTCAGACAATTTTTTAGTCCGCAGCCCCAAGGTATGATCGGTTCCAGCACCCATCGCCAGCGTCTGATTTACATGGTGCAGGAATACCTAGGGGCAAGGTCAGACTTGGACACCTTTCCCACCGAAAATCCTCTGGCTTACTGGGTCTTGAGGATGGATCACTGGCCAGAGCTTGCACAGTATGCAATTGAGCTACTGGCCTGTCCTGCATCCAGCGTTCTTTCGGAACGCACCTTCAGTGCTGCTGGTGGCTTTGTTACCGATCACAGGGTGCGCCTGTCCATCGAATCAGTTGATCGACTGAACTTCATCAAGATGAATCAGTCTTGGATCACCCACAGCTACCAAGCACCTGAAGCTGATGTAACAGAATAATTTTTTTTGAAATATCACATCCCTTCAAGACTGCCTATGCTGATGCTGAGTGACTGTCCTGTTATGTTGATTGTCTATCCTCTTCCTCCTCCTCTGATATGTTGGAAGAACATTTCTGGTTCTGGTTGATGCCATCAGCCCAATTTTTCTGCCCCTGTTTAACAGGGGCGTTTAATTACAATTTTTGATGCAATGCTTTGCAGCAGGGCTAATTCCTGCAATAAAACTAGAGTATATGGCAGAGGTTGCAGTGTGGTGGCACCAGCACCAGTGCCTAAGGCCCAATTTTTCTGCCCCTGTTTAACAGGGGCGTTTAATTACAATTTTTGATGCAATGCTTTGCAGCAGGGCTAATTCCTGCAATAAAACTAGAGTATATGGCAGAGGTTGCAGTGTGGTGGCACCAGCACCAGTGCCTAAGGCCCAATTTTTCTGCCCCTGTTTAACAGGGACGTTTAAGTACAATTTTTGATGCAATGCTTTGCAGCAGGGCTAATTCCTGCAATAAAACTAGAGTATATGGAAGAGGTTGCAGTGTGGTGGCACCAGCATCAGTTCCTAAGGCCAAATTTTTCTGCCCCTGTTTAACAGGGACATGTAATTACAATTCTTGATATAATATTTCACAGGAGGGCCCCTTCCTGTGCCCACCCAGAGTAACGGTGAGGACTTATAGTGTTGTGGCACCAGCACCACAACCACCAAAGTTCAATTTTTCTACCACTGTTCAAAAATGGCATGTAATTACAATTCTTGATATAATCGTTCACAGCAGGGTGCTCCAGCGCCCACCAAGAGTCACTTTGAGGGCTTACAATGTTGTGGCAAAACCAACACCTTGTTCCGCCATTTCTGCAGAGCATATAGGGCAGGCCCCTACTTTCAAACATCCAATTTACAAACATCTCCTACTTGCAAACGGAAGGAGACAACAGCAAGTGAGATGAAAAAAGATGGAAGACAAAACAAATTATACAGGGGTGATAACCCTTCCCTATGTTTTCCAAAAAGCTTAAAAATAGTTTTTTTGACTGGAGCTACACTTTAAAAATGTACCAGTTGAAAATTACAAACAGATTCAACTTAACACAACAAACCTACACAGTCCCTGTCTTGTTTGCACCGCCTGTATACTGCTGTTCTGAGTATATAGGACCTGGGGGCCACACGCATTTCTTTTTTTTTAATATGGGTACAGGGTTCCCCTTAATATGCATACAAGACCCAAATAGGCTGGTAATGGGCAGGGAGGGCTACCCATGCCATTTTTCTCAATGATTTTCAACCATATTGCAGGAACCAGATATAACATTAAAACCGCAAGCAGTTTTAAATGGTGTTATTTCCGTTTAATGTCATTTTGTGCAGGGACTGTTCTAAACACGGGAAAGACGTGGCACTTCACAGGCATACTACAGACACCCCCCAGGCACCATATTTAAAGGAATATTTCACTTTTTTTTTCACTTTAATCGTCATTAAAATCAGTGCTCCCGCCAAAACGGCCATTTATAAAAACATTTTAGGCATTGACCCATGTCCCCTGGGGCAGGAGCCAGGTCCCCAAACCCTTTTTAGGACAGTATCTTGCATATTAGCCGTTAAAATTAGCACTCTTCACTTCGAACGTTCGAGTCCCATAGACTTCAATGGGGTTCTAAAGTTCGTTCGAATTTGGGGTCCGTTCGAAAGTTCTGGTGTGAACCGAACCGGGGGGTGTTCGGCTCATCCCTATGCACCACCCTTTGGGCTCCTTCTGCTAATCTCGTGTTTATCTTCTGTTAGAAGTTTGGTTAGAGACGATTCACGCTTTTCAGACTCGTGCTTTTCAGATCGTTTTACTGCTGTTCAGTTTGTGCTTGTGGGTTTGTATCTGTTTTTCAGTGCGTGTAGTCATTTCGTATCTGTTTTTCAGTGTGTTCTTGTCCGCTCGTTGCTGATTTTCAGCTCGCTCTTCACAGGCCTTGCTGTTCTTCAGTGCATTCTGTTAGTTCGTTCTGACCAGCTGACTGATTTGAAGCCATGTTGCGGGTACGTACTCGTTGCAGAAATTGTGCTGTGCGGGGGCTTGGTGTTGGGGTTCTTACTTTTACCCAAGCCCAGTCCATGAACAGGGTGGGGAGGAGTTCATAGACCAAGAATTGGTTACTCCAGTGTGACCATTTCTCTCATATGCCTTTGCTGCGTGAGATCCAGGAGAATAATCCTGATGATTTCAGGAACTTTCTCAGGACGATGGACCCTGTCTTTCACCGTCTGTTGGCTTTGCTGACCCCTTATATTAGCAGGCTGGATACCTGCATGAGGCAAGCCATCACTCCAGAGCAGAGGCTAATTGCCACGTTGCGGCACTTGGCGACTGGGAGAAGCCTGCAGGACCTCAAGTTCTCAACAGGCATCTCCCACCAGGCTCTGGGGATCATTATCCCAGAGACCTGTTCTGCTATTATTCAGGTTCTGCAAAAGGACTATATTAAGGTAAGATTTCTCCTTTAACATCACATTCCATGTATTTCATGTTTGCTAATGTATTGTATTTCTTTCATTGTTTCCTAATTACCATGATTAGAATATGCTGTGAATGTCCTCTTTGTCCCCATGCATGCTGCAATCTTTTAATGCTCCTTTTTTGTCATACATGCATATTTGCCTTCACATACCTCCCCAGCATGCTATACTTAGCCCATATACACCTAGCCTAGTCATTTAACAATGTATTTTGTCAGCTCCACTGTAGTGCTTTACCCTAAACACCCCCTAAAATGTGTACAAATGTTATTGTCCTTAAATTCAGAGAGAGTGCCATAGGCTTTTTTTGGATCCCAAACTCAGTTTGAAACCCTCCCCCCTTAAATTTTTACAATGGGCCATCGGGGGGGGGGGGGGGATCTGATAAGTGGAAAAGCTACGCTACAAACTAATGCTGAATAGGAATGAGCTTGGTGTTCGCCCGTTCGGCTAATTCCGAACGTTATGGGCCATTTGTGCCATGTTTGTGTGGTGCTCACGGCCCACAATGCTCTGCGCCATCGCTGTGCATTGCTGGCTCATGATTGGCCAAGCATGCACTGTGACCCCGCATGCTTGGCCAATCACAGCGCCGGCAGTGAGGATGCCTATGGCCAATTATAGCTCAGGGGGTTTAGTACACACCCCACACTATATAAGGCCGCCATCATGGCGGCTTTGTGTAGGGTGTTGCGGCATTCAGGGAGAGAACAGGATAGGCAGGGACAGTGTGTTCTTTTCTGGTGAACCTAGCACTGTTAAAGTGGGTGTTGTGTGCCTCCAGCACAGTATACACCTGAAGATACCCCTTATTGCTGGCGTTCTGTAATACAGCCATCTGCAGCAGTTACAGTGGGTGTTGTGTGCCTCCAGCACAGTATACACTTGAAGATACCCCTTATTGCTGGTGTTCTGTAATACAGCCACCTGCAGCAGTTAAATTGGGTGTTGTGTGTTTCCAGCACAATATACACCTGAAGCTACCCTTTATTACTGGTGTTCTGTAATACAGGCATCTGCAGCAGTTAAATTGAGTGTTGTGTGCCTCCAGCACAGTATACACCTGAAGATACCCCTTATTGCTGGATTTCTGTAATACAGGCATCTGCAGCATTTAAAGTGGGTGTTGTGTGCCTCCTGCACAATATTCACCTGAAACTACACCTTTTTGCTGGTGTTATTCTGTTTCTGTAACACAGGCTAGCAGCTGCAGTAATTACAGTCGGTGTACTGTGTCATCTGCTCAGTGGCACCTAAAGCTACCTAATTGCTGGTTTTCCCATCACCCTGCAGGCCATTACTATGTCTGGAAGGCCAATAAGGAGAGGCAGACAGTCATGAGCCAATAAAAGAGGGCAAGCAGGCAATGTGCCTAGAGACGCAGTGCGTCGTCATCAGCACGTGGCCATGCGACACGCTTGTCCTTATTTTCGGCAGCTGGACGTGTTGAGCCGCATCATGCCAAAGACTTGATAGAGTGGATGACCAAGCCCTCCTCATCCTCCTCATCCTCTCGCACCCAGGCTCAGGGTACTAGCAAAGCAGCGGCCAACGCGTCCTCTTCCCTCGTCTCAATGTCATCAGTCACTCCTTCCCTAGGCCCACCATGTCCTCCTGAGGAGTCCCCCGAACCGTTTGAGCACAGTGTTGGGTACATGCTCCAGGAGGATGCCCAGTGTTTTGAAGGCTCTGATGATGATACCCAGCTAGAGGAAAGCAGTAGCGTGAGCGCAGAGAGAGGGGATGCTCAAGAAGGACAGCAATCTGGCAGTCATGTTCCACCAGCTGCAGCATACTGCCAGGTTTGCTCCAGTGATGACGAGTGATGAAGAGGGAGGGGATGATCAGGTCACTGACTCCACGTGGGTGTCTGATAGGAGAGAGAAGGAGGAGGAGGCCAGCTTAGGGGCAGCACACTGACTGAATCACACCGCAGAGCTCCGCCTGTGCAGGGTGCTGCCTCTGCGCGTTATTCCAAAAGTTCTTTGGTGTGGGCCTTTTTTGAGATGAGTGCATCAGATCGCACCACTGCTACCTGCAACATATGTCTCAAGCGTATCTCACGTGGCCAAAACATCAGCTGCTTGGGCACCACATGCTTAACCAGATGTATGTTGACCTGCCATGCAGCTCGTTGGCAGCTGCTGCCTTTTCAGTTGGTAGACTCGGCTCCCTTCCGTGAGTTTGTGCAATGTGTGGTTCCTCAGTGGCAGGTCCCCAAACGTCACTTTTTCTCACGGAAGGCGATTCCGGCTCTCTACTGGCACGTGGAAGGCAATGTCCATGCCTCGCTGGACAGGGCAGTCAGCGGTAAGGTGCATATTACTGCTGACTCATGGTCCAGCAGGCATGAACAGGGGCATTACCTATCTTTCACGGCCCATTGGGTCACTCTTCTGGCAGCTGGGAAGGATGCAGGAAAAGGTGCAGTAGTGTTGGAGGTTGTTCCACCGCCACACCTCCAAAATGCTATTATTGGTTGTGACACACCTCTCTCCTCCACCCCTCCTCTTCTTCTTCCTCCATGGCCTCTTCCAGTGCTTTGTCCTTGGAACCAGCAGTGCTCCACAGGTGTTCAAGGGGCTACGCAAGTACGCAGACAAAAAGATGCCATGTCATGCTTGCGCTGGTTTGTTTGGGGGACAGGAGACACACTGGGGCAGATATTTTGTCAGCTCTGCAGGGGCAGGCCAAGAGGTGGTTGACACCCCGCCAGCTTAAGCCAGGAATGGTGGTTTGCGACAATGGCACCAACCTCCTCTCAGCCTTCCGACAGGGACAACTGACCCATGTGCCCTGTGTGGCTCACGTCCTTAACCTGGTGGTGCAGCAGTTCTTGGGCAGGTACCCGGGCTTACAGCCAGGAAAGTCTGTGTGCATTTCCACCGATCATTTAATGCCAGTGCTCAGTTGGCTGAACTCCAAAAGGAGTTGAACCTGCCCAAGAACCGCCTTATATGTGACATGCCCACCATGTGGAACTCAATGTTGGCCATGCTGCAACGGCTACACACGCAGCAGAGGGCGTACCTGTGTGACTATAGCACCAAAACAGGGTTAGGGGACTTGTTTTTTTTCACCATGCCAGTAGGGCATGATCAGGGATGCATGCACTGTCCTGTCACCATTTGAGGAGGCCAGGAGGATGGTGAGCAGTGACAGTGCATGCATCAGTGACACTGTACCTCTTGTCCACCTGTTGGAGCATACGCTGCGTGGAATAATGGACAGGGCACTTGAGGCCCCTCAGCATCAGCAGCAGCAGTCTTTTAGGGATGATTTACAGTCTGAAGAAACACGTGGACTTGTACGTGGCTGGGAGGAGGTGGCTGCGGATCATGTTGTCCTTAGTGACCCAGAGGACTCCGGACCAAATTCTCAGCTAACCTACGCTGCATGGCCTCCCTGATCCTGCAAAGCCTGCGGAAGGATCCTCGTATTCAAGGAGAGGTACCATTACTGGTTGGCCACTCTCCTTCATCCACGGTACAAGGGTAAGGTTGCCGACCTTATCTTGCCGTCGCAGAGGGAGCAGAGGATGAGACATCTCCGGGAGGCCTTGCAGAAAGGTCTGTGCAACGCATTCCCAGAGACTGGGAGGGTCCAAACTTCTGGTCCTGTACGTGTTGCTGAGGCTTCGGTCAGTCACAGAAGGAGCGGTGGAGAAGGTGGCCGTCTGACTGATGCATTCAGACAATTTTTTAGTCTGCAGCCCCAAGGTATGATCAGTTCCAGCAACCATCGCCAGCATCTGCAGGAATACCTAGGGGCAAGGTCAGACTTGGACACCTTTCCCAACAAAAATCCCCTGGGTTACTGGGTCTTGAGGATGGATCACTGGCCAGAGCTTGCACAGTATGCAATTGAGCTACTGGCCTATCCTGCATCCAGCATTCTTTTGGAACGCACCTTAAAGTGCTGCTGGAGGCTTTGTAACTGATCACAGGGTGCGCCTGTCCACCGACTCGTTTGATCGACTGACCTTCAAAAAGATGAATCAGTCTTGGATCACCATCAGCTACCAAGCACCTGAAGCTGATGTAACCGAATAGTTTTTTTTTAAAATGTCACATCCCTTCAAGACTACCTATGCTGATGCTGAGTGACTGTCCTGTTATGTTGACTGACTGTCCTCTTCCTCCTCAATGATCCTGCTGATAGCTTGGAAGTACATTTTTGGTTCTGGGCTCCCGCCACCAGTGGCTAAAGCCCAATTTTTCAACCCCTGTTTAACAGGGGAATGTACTGTAATTACAATTTTTGATGCAATACTTTGCAGCAGGGCTCATTCCTGCACTCAAACTAGAGTATCTGTGAGGGGTTGCAGTGCCGTGGCAACAGCACCAGTGCCTAAGGCCCCAATGTTTCAGCCCCTGTTTAACAGGGGTGTGTAATTCCAATTTTTGATGCAATATTTTGCAGGAGAGTTCATTGCTGTGCTCAACTACAATATTTGTGAGTCGTTGTGGTACCACCACCAGTGCCTAAGGCCCAGTTTTTAAGCCCCTGTTTAACAGGGGCGTGTAATTACAATTTTTGATGCAATACTTTGCAGCAGGGCTCATTCCTGCTCTCCTACTAGAGTATCTGTGAGGTGTTGCAGTGTTGTGGCACCAGTTCCTAAGGCCCAATTTTTCAGCCCCTGTTTAACAGGTGCATGTAATTACAATTCTTGATAAAATATTTCACAGCAAGGCCTGTTCCAGCGCCCACCGAGAGTAACTGTGAGGGCTTACAGGGTTGTGGCACCAGCACCACCACCATCACAACCACCAAAGGCCCAATTTTTCTACCACTGTTCAACAATAGCATGTAATTACAATTCTTGATATAATAGTTCACAGCAGGGCATTCCAGCGCCCACCAAGAGTCACTTTGAGGGCTTACAGTGTTGTGACAACACCAACACCTTAGGCCCCCATTTCTGCAGAGCATATAGGGCAGGCCCCTACTTTTAAACATCCAACTTACAAACGTCTCCTACTTGCAAACGGAAGGAGACAACAGGAAGGGAGATGAAAAAACAGGGGTGATAACCCTTCCCTATGTTTTCCAAAAAGTTTAAAAATAGATTTTTTGACTGGAGCTACACTTTAAAAATGTACCAGTTCAAAATTACAAACAGATTCTACTTAAAGCGGGAGTCCGCCGGGAGTCTGCTTTTTTTTTTTTTTTTTAAAAGCCAGCAGCTACAAATACTGCAGCTGCTGACTTTTAAAATAGTGACACTTACCTGTCCAGCGCGCCCACGATGTCGGCACCCGAAGCCGATCTCTCGATCGTCTCAGGAAGTGGAGCCTTTCGGCTTCATTTCCCGGTTCCCTACTGCGCATGCGCGAGTCGCGCTGCGCAATAAGGATGGACCCGCTGCCTCTGGGATCTGTATGTTTCCCAGCAGGCAGCGGGGGACTTTCGGAAAGGGGCGTAATCTACGCCCCTTTCCGCAGAGAGCTATCCCGGAAGTGGGTGCAGATACCTGTACTGTACAGGTACCTGCACCCCCCCCCCCCCCTGAAAGGTGCCAATTGTGGCGCCGGAGGGGGGGAGGATTCCAATGAGCGGAAGGTCCACTTTAGGGTGGACCTCCGCTTTAACACAACAAACTTACACAGTCCCTGTCTTGTTTGCACCGCCTGTATACTGCTATTCTGCGTATATAGGGCCTGCTTGCCCCATGCCTTTACTTTTTTTAATTTGGGTACTGGGTTCCCCTTAATATCCGAAAAAGACCCAAAGGGGCTGGTAATGGGCAGGAGGGGCTACCCATAATATGCCTGTGACTTGTCCCCCAGCCTGGGTCTCTGTATCAGGATAGCAAGACGTTTTCCAATGCTCCAATCAGAATAACAGCAGGTTGTTTCCAAATGTTCAGGATAACAGGATGTTGCCAAACTTTCCAGACTTTCACCACAGGCATCCACGGCATAACCGATATATACTCCTTTCCCATGTAAAAATAGAAAAGCTACCATAGCTTAATTCTATAAAACGTTTAATCATTAAAAAGCAACAATAATGCACTTACACTTTGCCGTATATAAAAGTGTGTTTGTAATCGTATTTTAGCCAGCCGGCTCTCCATTGCTGCCCGTTGCTTCCGGGACAATCGTGGAATTGTGGGGACATCAGCACGCCGCTCCTCCCTACACCATTTCTTCACAAAATTACATCTTCCAGGGGCACGGGCAGAGTGCTGACTCACCGCCGTATATATACACAATGGACACAACTAGAAATGCCCAGCTCTGAGCTGCTGGTGTCCCTCCGTGAATCCACCATTTTGGAATAGGGCAAAAGCCCATACCTAAAATAAGTGCTTGAAATTCACACACCACCATTGAACCCAGCTGATAGCCATATCAAACGGCTATCAGCATAGGATGGGAATATTAGTATTTGTGAAAAAGTTTTTGATTTCTTATAAAAATTAAGTTATTTAAAATGTACTTATACCACAAACTAATGTTACGCAAACGACACGTCTTTCTTGCTGATGAAGCCTTCGGTCTGGGCGAGCACGTGATGAGGCCATTCCCCTAGAGGACCCTCACCCTTGAGAGGAGGGTTTTTAACTACCGGCTGGCCAGAGCCCGAATCATTGAGAATGGCTTCTGGATAATGGTCAGTCGGTTCCCCCTGTTTCTGACAGCAATCCATATGGCGAACTACAAAATCAACCACATCTTATGATGCTGCATATTGCACAATTTTTTTACGGACAAATGCACAAAATGATCTTGCCTCAGTTGGGCCTGAGGCCGGACTTATTACTGCTAATCCCCTGACGGGCCTGGATACTGGCCATCCTGGCTTGGCCCCCCAAAGCGCCCGTGAATTTCGGAAGAAATATGTAAATTATTTTACAGGTAGGGGGGCCATTGCTATGCCAGACAATGTCTAAACTTTTTTTAATAAAGCCAAAAAATTATCTGATAAAATCTTGAATTTTCTTTATTGCTTGTGTTTCTTTTTGGCTGTCTCCTAGGTTCTCCTATAGTGCACTTGTAGTGCCAAGTGGATTTTCCTTTAGTAAATAAGCCCCATTGTCACTGTAAACGCAAAATTAGATCAAAAACTGGCATTGAGAACATGCGAACAGGCAAAAAATTTGTTTGAACACCATTAAAGTCTATGGGACACAAACATGAATAATCAAAAGTGCTAATTTTTAAGGCTTATATGCAAGTTATTGTCATAAAAAGTGTTTGGGGACCTGGGTCCTGCCACAGGGGACATGTATCAATGCAAAAAAAGTTTTAAAAATGGCCGTTTAATGCTTAAAGTGAAACAATAAAAGTGAAATATTCCTTTTAAATTTCGTACCTGGGGGGTAAGTCATTAAAAAACAAAAAACGGCCTGGGATTCCACCACAGTGCATTGCCAGGCCCTTTGGGTCTGGTATGAATATTAAGGGGAACCCCGAGCCCAAAAAAAAGAAAATGTCATAACAGGCCCTTCAGGTCTGGTATGGATATTAAGGGGAACCCCATGCAAAACTTTTTAAAAAATGGCATGTGGTCCCCCTCAAAATCCATAGCAGATCCTTATCCGAGCATGCAACCTGGCAGGCCACAGGAAAAGATTTTTTACGTAACCGGGTGACCCCGCCCCCCTTTGACATCACAGGGAAAGCCATAGGGAAGTCCCCGTGAAGTCCCCGTGCATCAGGGGGGAGGGGTCACCTGGTGGCCTCACCCTCAGTTATATAAGAACTGTCAGAAGAACAGAAGCGTCACACAGTGGGAACCTCCTATGGATGCTATGGATGTGGATCGTCCGAAGAATGAAGCGGGACAAAGAAGCTGCAGGAAGATGCGGACGAGAAGACCAAAGGAAGAATCAGAGAATCGGAGGAAGAGGCAGAGGAAAAAACGGGGGAAGAACAAGATGGAGAAAGGAAACCGAATGAAGACCAGAAGAAGATGAAAGAAGAATTAATAAAAGAATTATCAAAAAGTACTATTTTTTTTAACATTTTTGACTTTTTTGTGAAATGTTACGGGTACATTTGTACCCCATTATTTCACACAGGGGGGTGGGATCTGGGGGTCTCCTTGTTCAAGGGGGCTTCCTAATTCCGATAAGCCCCCCGCGTGCATACCCCCACAACCCCCGGGAAAGGGTTGTGGGCATGAGGCCCTTATCCCCATCAACATGGGGACATCCTCCCCATGTTGAGGGCATGTGGCCTGGTACGGTTCAGGAGGGGGGGTCGCTCTCTCGTCCCCCCTCTCTTCCTGCGGCCTGCCAGGTTGCATGCTCAGATAAGGGTCTGGTATGGATTTTTAGGGGGACCCCCACGCCATTTTTTTTTTCAATTTTTCCGCCGGGTTCCCCTTAATCTATACCAGACTTGAAGGGCCTGGTAAGGAATTTGGGGGGACTCCCAGGCCATGCAGAGACTGGACAATTCATTATAGCCGGCGCTACCACTAGTTACTTTTTTTTCATTTTTTATGCTAAGAATGTCGAGAGCTTTGTAAGTGCAATTCTCTTTTTTAATAAATTGTGTTATGATAGTATTACGCTATGGTCTGTTATTTTCTTTCTTTTGGGTTGATACTCACCAAACATACGGGAGATACGGAGTTTGTTTTTGCTGGGAATCCGAATCAATCATCATTTGGCTTACCTATATATCCGGCTGAGGATTTATACCACTGTGGGAATATCTGCATTTGTGGGCTGGTCATCTGGTAAGGAGCCCCTTCATGTGGTGTTTGTTCACTTGGATTCGTTATATTTCACATATCACTGGGTGTTTTTTTGCCAGGACTTCATTGTTGTTCCATCCCTTTGTATTTCAAGACCCTGGTTGGGTTAAAGCCGTCTGCTCGTTTGGCTTACATTTTGGTAAGCATGAACCCCTTAAGGTGGTGGTGCACGTTGTTGTTAAAACTTCACTGGTGGCTCTTCTTGCTTGGAAGCTTTTATAATAACAATTATCAATGTGGACTTTATTTAGTACAACACACTTTTTTCTTTACTTGCACAACACTTATATTGATTGAATAGGTTTATCAATTTATCTACTTTGTGTAGTTAGTTTTATATGATCACTATTTCGGTATTGTAGCGCTGGCTCCTGAAGAGCACACGCTATATGTTTTGCAATTTAATGTTACCCTCAAAACCGCAGTTTGGTTTGGGTCTAATTGTTCTAAATTTTGACTTCAGCATCAGTCTGACTGGACCACAGGGTGTTCTGCCTGGCCATGGGGGGGCGCTGTCACTTTTGGCAGGCATGAAACACAGTCTAGTTGGGTGCATTAAGGTTGCTCTCTTTCGGAACCAGCCTAGTGGGAGTGTCACTCTTGCTGTGCTTTCTGGGAGGGGGTACTTAAGGTGTGGAGGTCACGTGTTTCAGGGTTTCGGTCCAGAAGCATGTTCTAACTGCATGGTCTTGGTCCTCCTGACCAGCCTCCAGGACTTGGGGTGCAGATCTACCTGACTTTACATCTCAGGGCTGGCTGGCCCGAGGCAAGGAAACTGAGGGAAGGATTCAGAGGTGGTCCGGTGCCGTCTCGGTTAGTGGAGAGGCCCAGCAACTGTGAAGTTATCCAGGGGAGGACTCTGCGGGAGAAGGCCACGTAAGGGTTGGCTTCTCAACAAGAGCCTGTAAAAGCTGAAGGACCTAAGCGAATCCAATCTCATGCGGTATCGCCAGACCGGCTGCAAGATACTGGTACCACACGAGTGTTCTACAAGCTTTCAAGTGTTTTATAGCAAAGTCTGTGGCAGAGACTTATTCCTGACTCAAGCACCCTGTTAGCTGCTAGGCCTGGTGAGAGAAGGACTATCCAATTAGGGTGAGGATCCAGTTGTGAATGGCTATTCTCTGGATTTATTCAAAGTGAGAGATTGTTTCCTACTGAATTGAACTATAAGAGTACCTGGACTTTTCACCTAAACCCTCTGATCCTATGTTGAGAGACTGTGGTGTTAACTACTTTTTGCAAATAAAAATCCCTTGAAGTGAATCTGTCGTCAGTCTCTACAGTTCTTGGACCATCTACCTTGGGAAACCCCTAGACGAATACGAGGTGAAGGAGGTAACGGTAAGCCCGATAAATTCAGCCACTCCTTCGGGGGCCAGTGCTACAGTATAATACACATCGTTTTTATAAATTTTTAGCACAGCTTCTCCCCTGTATTATTAAAATCACTGCTTCCTAAAAAACTGCAGTTTTTAAAAGTTTTTTTTGCATTGATACATGTCCCCTGGGGTGGGACTCGGATCCCCAAACACTTTTTATGACAATAACTTGCATATTAACCTTTAAAATTAGCACTTTTGATTTCTCCCATAGACTTTTAAAGGGTGTTACGTGGCTTTCGAAATTGCTGTGAACACCCGAAATAGTTTGCTATTCGGCGAACGGGCGAACAGCCAATGTTCCTCATGTTCAACCCGAACAGACAGTCCATCCCTTTTGAGCATTGAAAGAAGAAGCCACACATTGTTGATTAGTAAACTTTTTATACTCTGTGCACATTCACATGGGCATTCTAAAGCTTTTGTGTAAAATAACAAGTTTTTTTCTCAACTTTTATTTTTTGGTATAAACAGGCATGTTTCAAAACATAACATACACAACTCTGGAACTTACAAAGTTCAACGTAGAAAAAATGAATGCAATATCAGACATTATAGTGTGTCCAAAATGTGTTGATCTTGCCTTCATCAGATGGGGTGATGTCACCCATGTAAAAGCCTAATTTTGAAGATGCACACAATTTGGGAGTCAAAATGGGTATTTCCCTCCTGATCCCATGCCTAATGTCAACATGTGCTAGCTCCCATCATGGGGATCAATGGACGTGTTTTGGGGGTGCAACCCCTTCCTCTCACCTACTAGAGTTGCGAGGAAGGGGTTGCACTCACAAAACACGTACATTGATATCTCATGATGGCAGATAGCACATGTTGACCCACTGTGTGCATCTTCAAAATTTGGCTTTTAAAATGTAAAAAAAAAATGTTTTTTGGCAAAAAAAAAAAGGTA
Organism: Lithobates pipiens; assembly: GCF_037356315.1. Classification (NCBI taxonomy): domain Eukaryota; kingdom Metazoa; phylum Chordata; class Amphibia; order Anura; family Ranidae; genus Lithobates; species Lithobates pipiens. The sequence goes on along the minus strand of NW_027507789.1, from coordinate 126,565,927 downwards.
AAATGGTGGCATTTTGAAGATAATTAGAGTCTTCCCAACACATAAATCATGTTCTTCATTTGTTGTTCAAGAACATTGAATTTATTCCTTATGATGTCTATTTCACGATTCCACACCTTGATGTCCTGGATTAGGATTTGTGTACTTGCACTTGTGAAATGTTGAGCTTGCTCTTCCACAACCAGCACATTACATAACCAGCACATTACATTTTTTTGTAAAAACAGCTATTATTAATATGCAGGAATACATATATCACCTGAAGCTGGGGTGTCAGACACTGACCTGTTGTGACAATTTCGCCCACTTCTTCCACCTCTCCTTCCTTCAGATCCTCGGCGTGTGGTGTTGTGCTTCCCCTTCTTTCTGAGGTGTGGGGTTCTTGGTGTCCTCTGAATGTTTTCTCCCCTATTAGAATGAAACAAAAAGTATACTTAGCACACAGTTATTTGAGTCCAAAAATAGGAATATGAAACATTGCTTGGAAGTAGGGTACAATTGTCTGTTTTGGCAGAGTTCAATGCTGAAGACATGATTTTTTATCTTACCAAAGCTGGAATACTTACCTTTTTTGAACAATATCCACACATGGAGACACCCCAAGTATCCACTGGAGCACCTGTGTGGGACACGCTAAAAAGTTTGTTCTTGTGTCCCACACTAGTGCTCCTGAGTCCAGATGTGTAAACAGCTGCTGAGTGTCCTCTCCTTTACATGGAATCAAGCTTGCATTTCATTCTAGTTACAAACACATCTAAACAGCAATGTACAAAACGTATTTTTCTACAAATAGGCATGACCAAATGTATTTGACCTGTATCTGCCCAAAACATTGTATTTAATGAGCAAACAATGTTTACTATGACCAATTACTGTGCCCACTAACCTGAAACTTGCCATTTTAAAATGTCCTACAGTAGATAAAGCATACTGAGCAGCATGCAAGTAATAATAATACAGGAAAAATAATTACTTTTTAGAAGCGGTTTCCTGATTCTTCTATACTGATCCTACTCCCTCAGTTTCAGATCTGACCAGCGTCCTCAATTTCTCCTTGGATAGTCATACCCCAAAATTCCTGTGCAGACTCTTCACAACTTTGGACATAATCTTGGCCTTTCTCACATTAGGGTTAGTCAGTCCTCCTCAAGATGTCCACCATCTCCATCATCACTGCAAAGGACATATTTGAGGCCTTAAGTCTTCTCCTCCGGGATTGTGACGTTTCTGGCTCTGGGCTTTCCTCCTCATTACTGGAATTAACACACACCTGCTGGGTCTCCGCCATGTCGCTCCTACTGCGTGCCGAAAGAGAAGGGGCAGGAATATTCTAGAAAGAACGTCAGGGGCGGGCGACGCAAGTGGACTTTCATGCATGCGCAGTGTATATCAAGCTAACACGCATGTGTCATACCTACGCTCTGTGTGCGAGGAGGAACGGAAGTGGCGAGCATCCTAAATGAAGGTAAAATTTAAACTTGGGCCATCAGTGGCCTATACTGTGTTTTTGTCTTGTGTATTGTCTTACAGCAAATATGAATCGCTTTAAGGACCCAGAATTAATGGCCAGTTTCATAGACAGGTACAGGGAGATGAGGAATTTGTGGGAGGTGAAACACAGCTTATATTATAATAAACAAGCTAGGAGGTCAATGCTGGAGAAACTTCTGGAATTTGTGAAGACTCGGGTCCCTAATGCAACCATCGTGTTCTTGGAAAAGAAAATTGGGATCTTGAGGAACATGTATAAGAAGGAGCATAATAAGATCCAGAAATCACTCAGATCAGGAGTAGCAGCAGAGGATGTGTATGTACCCAGGCTGTGGTACTTCAACAAACTGCAGTTTCTGGACAACCAAACTAAAGCCAGGGAATCACTTTCTACCTTCCCTGCAGCCTTCCCTCAACCCTTCCCTCCACCCTTTCCTCAATCCCAGCAGAGGAACAAAACCTGGGCCTTCCATCCTGTAAGAAGTGGATGCGCCCAGCTGGGGTCAGGTATATTATTTGTATACATATTTGTTGTCCTAATATTAATTATGTTAACTAGATGTTATAATAACAAATGAATGATTTATAAAAAAAGGTGATTTACAAAAGCCAAAAAGGTTTGGGACAAGAATGAAAAATGCTGGGGTCAGAATGATAGTCTTTTCTATTTATTAACATTCAATTTACAAGTCATGAGCTGAAAATTGTGTGTGATTGATGAACCTAAAACTATGTCCCTTTTTTATACACAGGATGAGCTCAGGCCCCAGGAGCGTCTGGAAAGGGGCAGGCAGGAGGAGGCCATGCCCAGTGTCAGCCAGGAGGTGGGCAGGCCCAGTGGCCACATCCAATCACAGGTGGCTCCCCTCTGCAGTACCACAAAAAGGTCCAGGAAGGGGGCGATGATGTAGGAGGCAGCACTGCGCCTCAGGGAAGCAAGTGATGTCCTCAGAAGCCCCCCGACGCTGAAGAGGCCTATGGCTGCTATCTAGTCACTATTTGCAGATTGCAGAAAAGCGGAGGAGGTCCAACGCTTCCTCTGTGAGGGAATTTTTGCTCAGGCCCTTCAGAAGGGGTTGAGGGGCTGGCTAACTGAGAACAGCTACGTATGTGAGCTCACCCATCCTCCTCCTCCTCCTCCTGCCACAAGTCCACCTCCAGAGCCACAGCCTCCAGGGAAGGGTGCAGGGAAGGCTGTAGTGAAGAGAAGAAAGTGAGGACCTGGCTTCAGTCTGGTCTGACAGACGCAGGCTAGTGTAGTACCACAGCCTGGGGACATAGATATCATCTGCTGCTGGTCCTGATCTCTAGGAGTCCTGGACCAGATTGGGCTCCAAATTATATGGACTCCTCAAGCTAACAATTTTATTTTCCACAGACTTGATGTCTGCCCTGGGGGCCAAAAGGCTTTGCAAATTCCAAAAGTTTCTCCAGCTTTGCCTACCTTTTTATTTTGTTACCCAGAATAAATGGAGATTTTATTTCCTGAAAACACTTGCCTATGTGTTTTTCTTCAAATAGGACAGTTTGTTTGTGAGTAGGCAGGTACATTTCAAAAAGACAATGTAAAATTAACAAGGGACACCAACCAACCTCCTTGAGGTTTAAAAATACAAGATAATAATGTTATTGTGGTAACTTGACACCCAAAAATTAATTATATATGGAGATCACTAGAAAATAATTTTTAAAAATCCAAAAAAAGAAAAGGAGATCTTGATGAAATAAAAAAATAAAAAAAACATGATTCTAAAAAATAATTCTAAACATTATTATGGAGATCTGGCTTTAAAAAAATAAAAGATTATTCATGAGATCACGAGAAATAATAAAGAAATCAGTTTGTGTAATAAAGAAATCAGTCTGTGTGTGAATATGAGCAGCAAAACAACTTCATTCTTCAAGCATTATAAAGAAGAAGAGAATGCGCTGCATTAAACTATTTAAAAAATTTCAGCGTGAGGAATGTGCTATCTCTATTACAAACGCTAGTTTGACCAGACCGAGCACTTCTGTCTCGTACTAGCTTCAGAGCATGCGTGATTTTTGGTGCTTCGAAACAGCATACAGACGAGTGTTTTTTCCGCTAGAAATTTATTCCATCTGAAAAATATAGAACATGTTCTCTATCTAAGTCCGTCTGAATTTTCGATGGAAAAAGTTAGATGGGGCATACACACAGTCAGAATATATGATGAAAAGCTCCCATCTGACTTTTTCTGTCGGAATATCCGACCGTGTGTGCGCGGCATTAGAAAGCCTGAAGGCAGTGCTTAGTTTTCGGGGACCTGTACGCGGCTAGGCTTCCAAAAAAGTCTCACACGTGGTATCCCTGTACTCAGAAGAAGCAGCAGAATGTATTTTGGGGTGTAATTCCACATATGCCCATGGCATATTTGAGCAATATATCGTTTAGTGACAACTTTGTGAAAAACATTTTTTTTATAATTTTCCCGAAACTTGGGGCAAAATATAAAATATTCAATGAACTCAACATGCCTATCCGCAAATAGCTTGGGATGTCTACTTTCCAAAAAGGGGTCATGACCTGTCCTGGTATTTTATGCACAACATTAGAAGCTTATGCCACACTTCACCCACTCTTCTAACCACTGTAAGACAAAGCCCTTTCTGACACTTTTTGTTTACATCGAAAAATATATTTTTTTTTTGCTAGAAAATTACTCTGAACCCTCAAACATTATATATATATTTAAAGCAAAGGCCCTACAGATTAAAATTGTGGGTGTTGCAAATTTTTTTGTCACACAGTATTTGCGCAGCGATTTTTTAAACACAATTTTTGGGGAAAAAAACACTTTTTTTTAATTGTAATGCACTAAAACACAATATATTGCCCAAATGTTTCATAAAATATAAAAGATGATCTTATGCCGAGTACAAACTGTACCAAACACAACATTCTTTAAAACTGCATAAAGCACGGGGGGACAGGTGCTCCTTTTTTTTTTTTTTTGTTTCTTAATTATTTATTTTGCTTTTTTATTTTACTTTTTCCTTTTTTCAGTTATTTTTTTAATCATTTTTATTGTCACAGAGAATGTAAGTAACCCCTATGATAGCAATAGCTAGTGACAGGTACTCTTTTAAAAAAAAAAATGGGTTTATTAGATTCCAGATCTCTCCTCTGCCATCAAAGCATTTGACCATACCAAGATTGGTTTCATAAGATGCTTTCCCAATTTCCCAATGGCGCTGTTTATATCCGGCGAAACCTAACTCATAAAATGCTCATAGCTTCCGGTTTCTTAGGCCATAGAGATGATTGGAGTCATTCTGATCCTTGATCAGCTCTAAAGCAGTCTAGTGGCTAATTTATATGAAAGCCAACCGCATAGTAAAAAGAGCAGAACAATAGATTTAGAACAATAGATTGAGAACTATAGAGAGAGCGCAATAAAACAACAACAATTTTTGGCTTTTTTATTTTAATTTTTTACACTTTTATTTGTAACTGTTATGCCCCGTACACACGAGCGGACTTTTCAACATCCAAAGTCCGTCAGACCGAGTCCGTCAGACTATCCGATCGTGTGTGGGCTGCAACGGACTTTAGCTTCGCAAAAGTCTGACGGACTTTAGAAATGAAGCATGCTTCAAATTTTCCCGACGGAACTCCGCCGGACCCAGGTCCGATGTAGAAGTCCGCTCGTCTGTATGCTGTTCCGACAGTCCTAAAACGACGCATGCTCTGAAGCAAGTACGAGACGGAAGTGCTCGGTCTTGTAAAACTCTAGTTCGTATTGGAAGTAGCACATTCGTCATGCTGCAAATTCTGTGCTCGTTTAAATGTATAGCGCATCTTCTTTATAATGCTAGAAGAACGAAGCCTTTTTATTTATAATGCTAGAAGAACGAAGTTGCTTTGCTGCTCATATTCACTCACAGAGTTCTCACCAAACACATTTCTGTTTTATTTCTCCTCATCTCATGAATGATCTTGTTTTTATTTTAAAGCCCCATCTCAATATTTTTTATTTTTATTATTTTTTTAATAATTTTTTTTACTCCATATTTTTGGTACAATTCTTTACCATGTTTTTCTTGTGATCTCCATATTTAATTATTCTGTCAATTAAAACCAAAAAAAAAAAAAAGTTGTTAACTTGACCGAATAATTAAATATGGAGATCACAAGAATAAAAATGTTCATGATTTCACCCAAAAATATTGATGAAAAAATTACTCCAAAAAAATAAAAAAAAACAAGAAAAAATGTTGGTGACTAATTTTTGGCCTACATATTTTTGGTACAATTCTTTACCATTTTTTTTTTATTGTGATCTCCATATTTAATTGTTCCGTCAAGTTAAAACCAAAAACTTTATTTTATTTTATTTTTTTTTCATTACCACAATAACCTTTTTATTTTTATTCTGGTGACAAGTTACCACAATAACATTTTTATTTTGTTTATAACCTCAAGGAGGTTAGTGTCCCTTGTTAATTTCACATTGTCTTTTATAGAAAGGTATTTGACCAAAAAACACATAGGCAATTATATTTTCAAACAAAAATATCCATTTATTCTGGTTCTACAAACAAAAAAATGAAGGCAACACTGGAGAAAATTGTGACATTTGTGTAGCCTTTTGGCCCCAGGGCAAACGTGAAACTATGTGGACAAGAAAATTCAAATATTACAAAATCCAATATGGTCCCAGAATCCCAGACATCAAGAGCAGCATCAGATGGTATATATGTCCCCAGGCTGTGGTTGGTCGGACCAGAGTGAAGCCAGGTCATCACCTTCTTCTCTTCGCTCCACCCTTCACTGCACCCTTCCCTGCAGACTTCCCTGTAGCCTTCCTGGGAGGCTGTGTCTCCGGTGGTGGACTCGTGGCAGGAGGAGGAGGAGGAGGAGGAACAGGAGGAACTTGCTCCACAATATTACTGTTGGCAGATAATTCTCCACTGAACCCCTTCTGTAACGCCAGGAAAATGAGCCTTTCACAGTGGAGACGTTGGCCCATCTCTAGTTGCTGGAGCCGGCTGGCGATGTAGCAGCCATAGGCCTCTTCTGCGTCAGGGGGGCTGTTTAAAACATTAGTAGCCTCTCTAATTAGTCGCAGGGATTCCTCTTGTGCCTGCGTATTTTTTTTGGCCCTTTTGGATGGAAGACGGAGGGGAGGCACTTGAGATGTTGTGAGGCTTCTACTAGGCCCGGCCACCTCCTGCCTGACAGAGGGCATGGACTCCTCCTGGCTGAGAGTGGGCATAGCCTCCTCCTGCCTGCCACTTTCCCCACCTTCCTCCTGGCTGAGCTCCTCCTGTGTATAAAAAAGGGACATTGTTTTAGTTTTTTGTTCATCAATCCTAAACATTTTTCAGCTCCTGACTTCAAAATTCTGTTAATACATATAAAAGAGTATCATTATGACACCACTATTTCTTGTTTCTGCTGGTGACAAACATTTGTGGCCACTACTGTAAATTGATATGTCCAAATTTTAACTATTTTTTAACATCAATAATAGCGTACAAATTCGAATAACATCTAGTTAACATCATTAATATTCTGAATATCACTATTTTTGGTAAAAAAATACCTGGCTCCAGCTGGGTGCATCCGCTTCTTCCAGGATGGAAGGCTCATCAGCCTCTGCTGAGGTGGAGGGAATGCTGCAGGGAAGGGTGGAGGGAAGGGTGGAGGGAAGAGTAGAAAGCGACTCCCTGGGTCTACACCGGTCGTCCAGGAACCGTAGCTTTTCAAAGTACCACAGCCTGGGTACATATACATCACCTGGTGCTGCTCCTGATGTTTGGGATTGAGCGATTTTCCTCTTTTCCTTTCGGAACATATTTTGCAATATTTGAATTTTCTTATCCACAAAGTCCACGTCTGCCTCTGGGATCCAAGTCTGCACAAATGTCACAAATCTCTCCAGTGTTGCCCTCCTTACTTGTTTATTAAAATAATCCTTGTGCTTGGTATGCCACAGATTTGACATCTCTTTATACTTGTCGATAAACAGACTTAAAAATTCTGGATCCCTGAATTTTTTATTCATTTTTCTGCAAGACAATACACAAGCCAAAAAACATAATGTTAGCTCAGACTCTCCTAATCTTAGCCCAAGATAGACTCCAGGATCTGCCACTTATTTGGGGAAATGGTTTAAACTTACCTTCGTTTTTCTTGCTCCCAACTTCTGTTCCTATTTTCGCAAACGAACATACGACATGTGATTTTTGTCGTTATATACAGTGCGTACGCGTAGAACTACGCCTGCGTTGCCCGCCCCTGACGTTCTTTTAGTCAAGTTCATGTTTTCCCGCCCCTTTCTGCGCACTTAACGTACATACGACGTGTGATTTTGTCGTAAGATCCAGTGCGTACGCGTAGAACTACGCCTGCGTTGCCCGCCCCTGACGTTCTTTTAGTCAAGTTCATGTTTTCCCGCCCCTTTCTGCGCACTTAACGTACGTACGACATGTGCATTTTGGCTTAAGATCCAGTGCGTACGCGTAGAACTACGCCTGCGTTGCCCGCCCCTGACGTTCTTTTAGTCAAGTTCATGGTTTCCCGCCCTTTCTGCGCACTTAACGTACGTACGACATGTGCATTTTGGCTTAAGATCCAGTGCGTACGCGTAGAACTACGCCTGCGTTGCCCGCCCCTGACGTTCTTTTAGTCAAGTTCATGGTTTCCCGCCCTTTCTGCGCACTTAACGTACGTACGACATGTGCATTTTGGCTTAAGATCCAGTGCGTACGCGTAGAACTACGCCTGCGTTGCCCGCCCCTGACGTTCTTTTAGTCAAGTTCATGGTTTCCCGCCCTTTCTGCGCACTTAACGTACGTACGACGTGTGATTTTGGCGTAAGATCCAGTGCGTACGCGTAGAACTACGCCTGCGTTGCCCGCCCCTGACGTTCTTTTAGTCAAGTTCATGGTTTCCCGCCCTTTCTGCGCACTTAACGTACGTACGACGTGTGATTTTGGCGTAAGATCCAGTGCGTACGCGTAGAACTACGCCTGCGTTGCCCGCCCCTGACGTTCTTTTAGTCAAGTTCATGGTTTCCCGCCCTTTCTGCGCACTTAACGTACGTACGACGTGTGATTTTGGCGTAAGATCCAGTGCGTACGCGTAGAACTACGCCTGCTTTGCCCGCCCATGACGTTCTTTTACAAGAATATTTCCCGCCCCCTTTTCTCTACGGTGCGCAGTAGGAGAAACATGGCGGAAACACAACAGGTGCTTGATATGAACGACTCCAGTAGTCAGGAATCCCCGGAGCCACAAACGTCCCGATCCGGAAAGAGGAGATTTAAGGCCTCAAATATGGCATTTCAAGAGATGGTGGAGATGGTGGGAATCTTGCGAAGTAAGGATTATGATGGCAAGCATGGACCATACACCCATCCGAACTTGCGCAAGGCCAGAATCATGGCCAAAGTAGTTAAGACCCTGCATAATCGTTTTGGGGTACGACGGTCAAAAGACCAATTGAGGAAACGGTGGTCCGACCTGAAATTGAGGGAGCCGGATCAATACAGAAGGATCAAGAAAGTTCTGAAAAAAAGTAAGTACTTGTCGTGTGTTCCTATTTTATGATTATTGCATACAGATCCATATGCTTTACCTTTGTACAATGTAAAAAATTGCTGCTTTCATGTTGTATACAGTAAAAGAATCGTATCGTTTTTTCAAACCCTCGTAAATTGTTCGTGGCAAACCTCGTTTATGATACAGGGTTTGAACAGCATTTTTTGGGTGTGTAATTTTTAGGACACAACAAATGATTAGGACATTGTGGTTTAGATGTGTTTCAAAATACAATGACTAGAAAAGAACATTCAGTGTAATTGAAGGAGAGGACACTTGGCAGCTGGGTAAAAACACATCTGCACTCATGAGCAAAGGTGTGGGACACCAGAGAACATTTATTAGGGTAAACCACACGCCACACGGGGTTCCCTGGTATACTTGGGGGGGGGGGGGGGGGTTGGGCATGTGTGAACCTTCGCACAAAAAGCAAATTATTTGCTTTTTTGTCAAAGTGAATTGATTTCTCATGTCTTCACATTTTGCATCTCTTCATAAACCGACAATTGTACAACACTTCTAATCAAGGTTTCATCTTCCTAGTTCTGGCCTTAAATATCTGTGTGCTAAAGTATACCTTTTTGTTTGTTAATTTCTCATAGGGGAGAAAAACCTCACAAAGCAGGATCCCAGGAACCGCCACCCTTGCCAGCAGGAATGTGAGGTTAGCCCCATCCCCCCCGTGGATGTGCATGTGGAGGAAGGAGAGGTGGAGGAAGGAGAGGAGATGGGCACCCCACCAGGTGAGTGTCTGACACCACAGCTTCAGGTAATTGATGTATACCTGCATATTTCCAAACACATTTTTTTACATCTATTTTAGGTGATGTTGTGGTTGTGGAAAGCGACACATTTCCAAGCACCAGTGCCCCCCCCGAGGATGTCGAGGAAGGAGAGGTTGAGGAAGGAGAGGTGGAGGAAGTAGGGGAGCTGGGCACCCCACCAGGTGAGTGTCTGACACCCCAGCTTGTTGAAATCCATGTATGACTGCATAATTTTTGACCCAATTTTTCCCATCTATTGTAGGTGATGTTCTGTTTGTGGAAAGGGCCCCATTTTCCAGTGACAGCGCACAAAGGCTGATTGGCCAGATAATGGGCTGGAATGGGGAACTAGATGACATGCGAACTAGCCTGGATCTCATGAAGACTCAGATTGACAATATGCAGCTGGAAATGAAGAACATGATCGATATTTTGGGGAGAATATAATCCGTTTCTCCATAATATCGATCATGTTCTTCATTTCCCTTGTTTTAGTTCAAAGATTGTTACTTCACCAATTTTTACGATTGTGGCTGATTGTTGTTTTATACATTTTTCATATTTTTTATAGAAAAATAAAAAGCACAAAAAAAAAAAAAAAAAAAAGTTTTTAAAAAATTGAAAAAAAAGCAAACCAAAAAATGTTTGGCAAAGAAAGTTAAATAAACCCAAAAAAAAAATTTAGATCACTAAATATTCAATGGCACATGTGAATGTGGCCAAATTAAAATTTTGAATAATCAACAATGTGTGGCGTATTCTTTCAATGCTTAATACCAGTTTGGGAAAAGGGATTTTGTGTATCCAGTGACAATGGGCCTTATTGAATTTAATGAAAATACACTTGGCACTACAAGTGCACTAGGATAACATAGGAGACAGCACAAACCAAAAGCAAGCAAGAAAACACATTTCAGATTTGAGGTTATTTTATTATTTTCCTCTTTTTAAAAATTAAATATTGGGTGGCATTGCAATGGCCCCCCTACCGTTAAAATAAGTCACATATCTTTCGCGCACTTCACGTGCACTTTGGGGGGCCAAGCCAGTACGGCCAGTATCCAGGCCTGTCATGGATTCTGGACCAACTCCAGCCTCCGGCATTATTCCTGATAAGTAAGTATTGGAGTATTTGTGCAAAAAGTTGTGCAAAATGCAGCACGTAAGGATGACATAGTTCAGTTTGTATTCCGCTAGGTTTAGAGCCGTCAGAAATACACGGAACCGGCTGGCCATTATTCCAAAAGCATTTTCCACCACTCTTCTCGCTCTGGTCAGCCGGTAGTTGAAAACCCTCCTCTCCGGGGTGAGGGCTCTTTGGGGGAATGGCCGCATTATGTGGTTGTCAAGAGCAAAAGCCTCATCCGCGATGAATACGAAGGGTAGTTCCTCCACATTCTCCGAATCAGGTGGCAAGCCCAGGCCACCTGTCTGTAGACGGCGGTAGAACTCCGTCTGGGCGAAGACTCCTCCATCCGACATGCGGCCATTCTTCCCCACGTCCACATAGAGAAATTCATACTGTGCCGACACCACCGCCATTAACACAATACTGTGAAACCCCTTGTAATTAAAAAAGTATGACCCCGAATGGGGTGGTGGCACAATGTGGACGTGCTTCCCATCTATGGCACCACCGCAGTTAGGAAAGTCCCACCGGGTGGCAAAATGGGATGCCACAGTCTGCCATTCCTGTGGCGATGAAGGAAACTGGGGAGGCAAAAAGAAGAAAAAAAACAAAATAAGTACTTTTGCACATTAAACATTGTACATTACAACACAAACTTTATTTCACGCTTCTGCCTAGTCACATGACACCGATCGTCTGCTCCCTGTCATTGGGAGCAGTGATCAGGGTCATGTCACTGCTAGCCCATCCCCCAGACAGTTAAGAAAAACACTCACCCAGAACACACTTTAAACCATTCCTTGGCCCCCTTGTGCTTAATAAAACACCTTCACTGCATGTGACATTTTTACAGTAATCAAGACAATTTTTGACAGCATTGATCACTGTATTAATGACAATGGTCACAAAAATGTTTGGAATTGGCCAATGTGTCCGCCATAATGTGGCAGTCACCAGAAAAACAAAAAACAAAAAAAAAAAAAAAAAAACGGTTAGCAACGCCATTACTATTTTCAAAAATGGCAAGATTTTACAAATGCCAGCAAAATAGACCATATTTACGAAACTATTGAACTTTTAACCAAAACAATCAAGAAACGCTTAAATTGTGATTCATTTTAACACATTTTTGTTTACTAAAAGACTACGTATCAGCATCAAATGATGTCCCAAAAAATCATGGTGATATATTTTTGTGCCTATCTTTCTTTAGAGCGAAAAGAGAGAAAAAAATGCATATTTAGAAAAATGCATTTTGGGTTTGTTGGTGGTTAATCACCAAAACTAAAAAAGCAGAGGTGATCAAAGACAACCAAATACAAAATCGCTTTGTGCTAATAAAATGAAGATAATTTACTAGGAGGAGCCATGTTACAAGGACGCACAATTGTCAATTCAAACAACGCACTGCCAAATCACCCAAAAAAGTGATGAAGGTCAGGAAGGGGGGAAAATCATTCCAGGGTTGAAGTGTGTTAAAAATACAATATATAATTCAACATTAATTTAAGGACACACAGACTCGTTGGAATTATATTAAGTGTGTGTGGGGGGGGGGGGGGGGGGGGGGGGGATCCAGTTAAAGGACACACAGACCATTTGGGATACTATTAGGGGGGGGGGGGGATTCAGTTAAGGGGACACAGACCATTTGGAATAAGCTTTAAAATGTTTGGTTTTAGGATAAAGCAATAGAATGGAGCTGACAAAAGACATTTTAAGTGACTAGACTAGGTGGATATGGGCCTACCATAGCATGTTGGTGAGGTTTAATGAAGGCAAATATGCATGAAAAACAAAAAAGGAGCATTAAAAGATTGCAGCATGCATGAGGACAAAGGGGACATTCACAGCATATTGCAATCATGGTAATTAGAGATTGAGGAAAGAAATACAAGGCATTAGCAAACATTAAAGACAATAAAATGTGATGTTAAATGCTAAATCTTACCTTAATATAGTCCTCCTGCAGGACCTGTATAATGGCAGAACAGGTCTCTGGGATAATGATCCCCAGAGCCTGGGGGGAGATGCCTGTCGAGAACTTCAAGTCCTGAAGGCTTCTCCCTGTCGCCAAGTAGCGCAACGTGGCGACGAGCCTCTGCTCCGGAGTGATGGCTTGCCGCATGCAGGTATCCTGCCTGCTGATATAAGGGGTCAGCAAAGCCAGCAGACGGTGAAAAACGGGGTCCGTCATCCGGAGATAATTCCTGAAATCATCAGGATTATTCTCCCGGATCTCACGAAGCAAAGGCATGTGCGAGAACTGGTCACGCTGGAGCAACCAATTCTTCGTCCATGAACTCCTCAACACCCCGTCCAAGGACTGTTCTTGGGTTGCAGAATGAACTACAACACCAAGCGCAAGCAAAGCACGAACTCGACGACGAGTACGTACACGCAACATGGCTTCAAAACGGTCGGATTGTCAGAGCGGACTTAACAGACGTCACTGAAGAACAGCAAGGCCTGTGAAGAGCGAGCTGAAAGTCAGCGAGCGCAGTTAGATCGCACTGCAAAATACAGACACGAACTGACTACACGCACTAAAAAACAGATACAAACCTCACAAGCACAAACTGAAAAGCAGTGAAAAACGTTCTGAAAAATACGAGTCTGAAAAACGCGAATCGTCTCTCACCAAACTTCTACTAACACGAGATAAACACGAAATTAGCAGAAGGAGCCCAAAGGGTGGCGCACTTGGTATTGAACTTCCGTTTTATAGTCTCGTCGGACCTGGTGTACGTCACAGCGGACCAGACGGGCGGACTTTAGTGGGATCGTGTGTAGGCAAGTCCGTTGCGTCGGAACTCTGTCGGAACTCCGGCGGAACTCCGGCTGAACTCCGGCGGAAACTCCTTCGGATTTAAGTCCGCTCGTGTGTACGGGGCATTACAGTTCCAGGTTCGGGTCTCCCAAAATGCGATGGCATTCACCAGTGGAAAGACCAAGATGGTTAGGACAGGAGGGACAATAATAGCGGGTGTCATGCCTATATCCGCGATTACTACAGACACAACATCTTCAGGGTGATCATTGGGTAGGGGTACCAGGGAAGATATATGGAAAATGCCTCCTGTGCAGCCGACTTACTGCATTTGCATTGGGAAGTTGGGGCACAGCACTGTCTGGAAACAGAAGGGATCTCTTCCTGGAATTTAAGGAAGGATCCAGTTCGTCCTGATGCTTTGTATAGCACATAAGTGTTCAGCAGAGCCAATTGGAATAAGTATACAGACACTTTTTTATACCAGCGTATACACATAGGTGTGCACCAGGGATGAGCTTTATGTTCTAGTCAAACTCATGTTCAACTCTGAACAGCGAACAATTTTGGGTTGAAGTAGATAAGCGCAACTAAAAATAAACTGGTAAAATGGATCACTAACAGTAAAAAACAAAACAAATATGTGCAAATAGATGTTGTGCAAAAAAGCTGTGAAAAAAACACAAATGTGTGAAAAATTGCAAATATTCTTTGAGGAATAGCAGTGTTTTGCCAAACGTGATGGTCTTGCACAACAAACCACTGATATAATCCTATAAGGCCGCGTACACACGCGGGGACTGTTCGCCCAACTTTGTCCGCTGAACAGTGTTTCGGCAAACAGTCCGCTCGTGTGTGGGCTTTCAGCGGACAGTTTCAGCGAACAGTCCGCTGAACAAGGTTTTTCGGAAATTCCGAAAAACTGTCCGCTGAAACCTTGTTTCAGCGAACAGTCCCCTCGTGTGTGCCGTTCACGTCATCGCGCACGGTTTCAGCAAACTGTTCGTCCGTCGTGTGTGGCCATGTCCGTCCATGCTAATTTTGAGCGGACTGTTTGTCGAAACTGTTTGACGGACAAAGTTGGGCGAACAGTCCCCGCGTGTGTACGCGGCCTAAGGTAAATGGCAGTTTCATATACTGTGCAAAAGAGAAAAAATGTGCAAAGAATATGCTGTGCAGTAAACAATGTGCAAAGACGCTGTGCAAACAAAGGGGGAGACCACAGATTGTACAAAAATCCTATGACAATAAATGCAGTGAATACTGCGATAAATGCTATGCCAAAATCGCAAAAAATCATGAACAGTATAAATGTGCTCTTTTTCTATGCAATAAAGTATAATCTATAAGGCTGTGTATTAAAACAATAAACCTGTGTGCTAATGTTAAAACAATACTGCATAAATTATATGCATAACAATAAACTATAGCAGTTCTCTTTGAGTATACTGTCAGTTCTAATGTGTGTGTATCCACCACACACACAGGGAAATAAAACAATAGTGATGAACAAACTTCCGACGGGATGTTTCACGAACTGCGAACGTGGCCAAAAGTTTGCAAACTGCAAAGTTTGCGGCAGACCCCATTGACTTTAATGGCAGGCGAACCTTAAAAACCTCCAGGTCATATTTTCAGCCACAAAATACTTACAAGCTGTGCACACATAGTCCCACAACATGGACACTGACATAACAAAAGTATTAAGTGAATCTGGGATTGACAGCGACAAGCATTCTTTTTTTATCTGTGAAATTTTGACAATTCAGGAGCGCATTAAGGCCATGGAAGAGAGGCAAGGTCAGGGCAGGCTATGAAGGGGGTGCAGGAGATGATCAGTGCCCCAGTCAGGGCAGCGCAGTCCTGTGCCAGTGTCCCAGTGTGCCAACCTGTGCTTGAGCCCCTCCCTCTGCCCGGCCCTTACCCCCACCTATGCAGGGCTCCACTGCAGTGGTCCGGAGGTGCAGATCCAGTGCTGATCCTCAGCCATTGCGCTGGCACTGCCTGCTGACTGACTTCTCAGTTGCTATCTCCCTCACTGACACCAGCACTGAGATAGAACACTGACACCAGCACCGCGATAGAGACTGAGCACTGACACCAGCACCGCGATAGAGACTGAGCACTGACACCAGCACGAGATAGAGAGCACTGACACCAGCACCGTGATAGAGAGCACTGACACCAGCACCGAGATAGAGAGCACTGACACCACACCAGCACCGAGATAGAGGGCACTGAGACCACACCAGCACCATGATAGAGAGCACTGAGACTACACCAGCACCGAGATAGAGAGCACTGACACCACACCAGCACCGAGATAGAGAGCACTGACACCACACCAGCACCGTGATAGAGAGCACTGACACCAGCACCGTGATAGAGAGCACTGAGACCACACCAGCACCGAGATAGAGGGCATTGACACCACACCAGCACCGAGATAGAGAGCACTGACACCAGACCAGCACCGAGATAGAGAGCACTAAGACCACACCAGCACCGAGATAGAGAGCACTGACACCACACCAGCACCGAGATAGAGAGCACTGACACCACACCAGCACCGAGATAGAGGGCACTGACGCCACATCAGCACCATTATAGAGAGCACTGAGACCACACCAGCACCGAGATAGAGGGCACTGACACCACACCAGCACCGTGATAGAGAGCACTGAGACCACAACAGCATCGTGATAGAGAGCACTGACACCACACCATCACTGTGATAGAGAGCACTGAAACCACACCAGCACCATGGTCGAGAGCACTGAGACCACACCAGCACCGAAATAGAATACACTGGATGAGGGGCAAGCCAACAGCTCCATTGCAAATTGGGCAAGCTCTGGCCAGAGGTCAAGCCTGCCCACCCAGTAGTCCAGGGGTTCATAACTCCTCAGAGCGTCCACATCGGCCGTTAACCCAATGTAGTCAGACACCTGTTGGTCTAGGCGTTCCCTGATGCTGGATCCGGATGACACCTGTTGATGGGTCAGCTGAAAGAATGACCTCATATCCGAAGTCACCAACACATCTTCAAACTGGCCTCTTCTTGCAGGCGCTGTTGGATTGGTACCCGCAACTCCTTCTCTGGGAGTGGGAATTCCTCCTCTGCCAGCGCACGCAAAAGCAGAATGTAGCAGTTGTCGAAACAAGGCCTGTAAGTGCTCCATTCTGACAGCCCTCTGTGATGGTGGTAACATTTCCACCATTTTGTGTTTGTACCGGGGGTCTAAGTAAATTTCGTGCCTGGGGGGTGTCTATAGTATGCCTGTAAAAGGACGCATGTTTCCCATGTTTACAACAATCTGACAGCAAAATGACATGTAAAAAAAAATGGCGTTGGGTCCCCCAAAAAATCCATACCAGACCCTTATCCGAGTGCACAACCTGGCAGGCTGCAGGAAAAGAGCGGGGATGAGAGCACGCCCCCCCTCCTTAACCGTACCAGGCCACATGCCCTCAACATTGGGAGGGTGCTTTGAGGTAGCCCCTCAAAGCACCTTGTCCTCATGTTCATGGGGAGAAGGGCCTCATCCCCGCAACCCTTGCTCGGTGGTTGTGGGGGTCTGCGGAGGGGGGTCTTATCGGAATCTGGAAGCCCCCTTTAACAAGGAGACCCCCAGATCCCGCCCCCCCTGTGAATTGGTAATGGGGTACAAATGTACAAAAGTGACAAAAAGGTTAAAAAAGACAAAAGACAGTTTTTGACAAGTCCTTTATTAAATTCTTCTTCTTTGCACTTCTTTCTTCTGGTCTTCCTTCGGTGTTGTTCTTCTTCTCCATCTTCTTCTTCATCTTCTTCGTCATCTTAATCTTCTTCTTCCTCTGCTCTTCTCATCCCGCATCTTGCTTCCAGCTTCTTCTCCGCCCCGTAAACTGTGACCACGCCCCCTCTGACATCACGGGGAAAGCCGCAGACCCCCACAACCACAGAGCAAGGGTTGTGGGGATGAGTCCCTTCTCCCCATCAACATGGGGACAAGGTGCTTTGAGGGGCTACCTCAAAGCACCCTCCCAATGTTGAGGGCATGTGGCCTGGTACGGTTCAGGAGGGGGGGGGCGCTCTCTTGTCTCCCCCTATTTTCCTGCGGCCTTCCAGGTTGCGTGCTTGGATAAGGGTCTAGTATGGATTCTTGGTGGAACCCCACGCCTTTTTGCTTTGATTTTGGCTCGGGGTTCCCCTGTGGGGAAATCCTCATGCCATTTTTATCAATGAACTTTTATGTGTATTGCGGACCGACAATTCATTGTAGCCGCGAGTAGATTTAAATGACTTTTTTTTTGCATTGATACATGTCCCCTGGGGCAGGACCCAGGTCCCCAAATACTTTTTATGACAATACCATGCATATAAGCCTTTAAAATTAGCACTTTTGATTATTCATGTTCATGTTCCATAGACTTTAACAGTGTTTGCGTGTTCAAACACATTTTTTGTCTGTTCGCATGTTCTGGGGTGAACCGAACGGGGGGGGGGGGGGGGGGGGAGGGTTGGGGGTGTTCGGCTCATCCCTAGTGTGCACGGCCTATTACATGATGCATGCACCTTTTTTTTTGCAGGAAACGCAGACATGTTCCTGTGCAAATGTGGGCTGCCAAAACACATACATGTGAACCAGCCAGGCCCAAAATAAGCCCATCAAGCAGTTAAATACAGACAGTAATGCCATGTGCTGTAAATTATGCTGTGTGCTTTGTAATAAAAAATACAGCCACAGCCTCACTCAGCCTGGAGTGCAGGTCAGCATTTTTAAACTTTTTTACTATTTTATACATGGCATGGGGATGGGGAGCAGTAGCCAGGGGAGGAGAAAGAAGACCTACCTTGTCCTCCTGGCAAGCTCAGCTCCGATCAGTTCTCCACAAGCACTGCTAGTTTCACTTTATCAGGCACCAAGCAGCATTCCACTCTGCGCTGCATTCTGACTCCTCCTACCGAGGCCTCCTCTCCTCCGATCATGTACACTGTGCACACATAGCAAGGGGCAGGACCAGAGTGCCAGCGGAGCTCAAGGCCCCCCCACCCGCGGGCCTTTCCTCGATCAAGAAAATGCAGCACTGGCACTGCTGCACTGTGCGTGTACCGCTTATGACAGTGACAGACTACAGGGCCGCCCCCCTCCATTAGTACAGACCCCCAGGACAAATCACCCCCCCTCCATTAATACAGATTCCCCTCCAGGAGAAAACACCACCCTCCATTAGTACTGATCCCCCTCCCCCAGGACAAACCACCCCACTCCATTAGTACAGATTCCCCCCAAGAAAAAACACTCCCCCTCCATTAGTACAGATCCCCAGAACAAACCCCCCCTCCATTAGTACAGATCCCTCCAGGAAAAAACGTCCCCCCTTCACTAGTACAGACCCCCCAGGACAAACCACCCCCCTCCATTTGTACAGCCCCCCCAGGAAAAAACACCCCCCTCCATTAGTACAGACCCCCCAGGTAAACCACCCCCTCCATTAGTACAGATCCCCCAGGACAAACCACCCCCCTCCATTAGTACAGACACCCCAGGACAAACCCCTTCCATTAGTACAGATTCCCCCAAGGAAAAACCACCCCACTCTGTTAGTACAGACCTCCCCAGGACAACCCCCCCATTAGTACAGATCCCCCCAGGACAAACCACCCCCCCTCCATGAGTACAGACCCCCCAGGGAAAACCATCCCCCTCCATTAGTACAGATCCCCCCAGAACAAAGCACCCCCTCCATTAGTACAGACCCCACCCCCCAGGAAAAAACACCCCTCCTCCATTAGTACAGACCCCTAGGAAAAAACATCCCCCCTCCATTAGTACAGACACCCCCAGGACAAACCACCCCCTCTCCATTAGTACAGATCCACCCAGGAAAAAACACCCCCCTCCATCAGTACAGACCCCTCAGGGCAAACCACCCCCTCCATCATTAAAGATCCCCCCCAGGACAAACCACCCCCCTCCATTAGTACAGACCCCCCCAGGACAACCCCCCCTCCATTAGTACAGATCCCCCCAGGCTAAACCAGCCCCTCCATTAGTACAGATCCCCCCAGGCCAAACCACCCCCCCTCCATTGGGGTACATAAAAACACCCGGCTGCAGCTGGAGAGGACAGTGTGCAGCCGGGTGGAGAACAGATCGCAGCAGGCAGGACTTAGACAGAGAGGAGGAGAATACATGTCAGGCATGGACTGCCCCCCCCCCCCCCCCCCAGTGACTTCACTGGTCTCTTTCCACACAGAGACAGCCGCTCCAATCTCGGGCTGCTACGCTCTCCTTTTCTGACAGGAGGAAGGAGGGGGGACGGGCTTGTACAGGAAACACGGTGGCGGCAGTGACCGGCGGAGAGAGCCGCCTCTGGACATGGATGAGGAGAGGAGGAGGAGGGGGTCACTCTGTCGTTTCAGCGCCCCCCACCTCTGTGGCGCCCGGGTGCACTGCACCCGCCTGGGATCAGCTCTGACAGACTGTATGTCTGTGTGTGGAGATTTTCAGCGCCGATTTACTGGCAGCTTTGCTTTGGGCCCCACACAGTGACAGGGCCCTGGGCAGCTGCCCTGTTTGCCCTGTGGTAAAGACAGCCCTGCACACTGCATTGATACAGTCATTTGTGTAAAAGGGGCCCCGATGTGCTTTTTAGTAAGCCAACATTTCTGTATTAAAAATCCTTTTTTTTAATTGGTCTTATATAATATTCAGATTTTTTTTTTTTTTTGGCAACTATGATATGTGCATATCATATCTGGAGAAGAAGTATGGTGGGAATGGGCTTGCTTGACTGCTGCCCATTACAGGTCCCTTCTAGACCTGTTTGTAGTCATTCTCTGGTGTGCCTGTGTAATTTGGAAATTATGGAAATGGTGGTGACATGATAACTAAGGGGATGTCACATACTTTAATGTGTACAGGCAACACTGGAGGTCCAATTTTTGAACTTTCGTTTTGCACTAAGCACTTTTATAAATGATCATAAAACGAGATTTGTATTAGCATGTGTTTTAAAATGAGTAATGCACTGTGATATATGTATCTTCTTTTGTTTTTCATAGTAAAAACGTATAGTAAGTAAAGGTTTTTATGTATTCTCATACTACAAGGGAGTTGGGTCATCCAGACACCGACAGCTGTGTCTGTATAATGAACACTCACAATGTCTACTTCAAAAAGATAGTCACATTAATAGGAATGGGAGCTCTCTGCAAGAAGATCCATGAACAACTAAAATAAAAAACCTGAATTGAGCTCAACCATCCCTGTAAGAATATATGAATTCAGATCAATTAAAATAGTGTTTATTAATGTCAAAAAAAGAAAAATATATAACATATACAATGGTACCATACTAAACAAACTACACACAGTATGCAATTAAAACCAATCCACCACAACTCCATATGTCTCATATGTATATACAGTGCCTTGCGAAAGTATTCGGCCCCCTTGAACTTTTCAACCTTTTGCCACATTTCAGGCTTCAAACATAAAGATATAAAATTTTAATTTTTTGTGAAGAATCACCAACAAGTGGGACTCAATTGTGAAGTGGAACGAAATCTATTGGATTTTTGAAACTTTTTTAACTAATAAAAAAATTAAAAGTGGGGCGTGCAAAATTATTCGGCCCCTTTACTTTTAGTGCAGCAAACTCACTACAGAAGTTCAGCGAGGATCTCTGAATGATCCAATGTTGTCCTAAATGACTGATGGTGATAAATAGAATCCAGCTGTGTGTAATCAAGTCTCTGTATAAATGCACCTGCTCTGTGATAGTCTCAGGGTTCTGTTGAAAGCGCAGAGAGCATCATGAAGACCAAGGAACACACCAGGCAGGTCCGTAATACTGTTGTGGAGAAGTTTAAAGCCGGATTTGGATACAAAAAGATTTCCCAAGCTTTAAACATCCCAAGGAGCACTGTGCAAGCGATCATTTTGAAATGGAAGGAGTATCAGACCACTGCAAATCTACCAAGACCTGGCCGTCCCTCTAAACTTTCAGCTCAGACAAGGAGAAGACTGATCAGAGATGCAGCCAAGAGGCCCATGATCACTCTGGATGAACTGCAGAGAACTACAGCTGAGGTGGGAGAGTCTGTCCATAGGACAACAATCATTTGTACACTGCACAAATCTGGCCTTTATGGAAGAGTGGCAAGAAGAAAGCCATTTCTCAAAGATATCCATAAAAAGTCTTGTCTAAAGTTTGCCGCAAGCCACCTGGGAGACACACCAAACATGTGGAAGAAGGTGTTCTGGTCAGATGAAACCAAAATCGAACTTTTTGCCCACACGATATGTTTGGCGTAAAAGCAACACAGCTCATGTCCCTCAACACACCATCCCCACTGTCAAACATGGTGGTGGCAGCATCAAGGTTTGGGCCTGCTTTTCTTCAGCAGGGACAGGGAAGATGGTTAAAATTGAGGGGAAGATGGATGCAAAAGACCTGAAACTGGCACTGAGATTTATTTTTCAACAAGACAATGATCCCAAACATACAGCAAAATCTACAAAGGAATGGTTCACAAATAAACGTATCCAGGTGTTAGAATGGCCAAGTCAAAGTCCAGACCTGAATCCAATCGAGAATCTGTGGAAAGAGCTGAAAAATGCTGTTCACAAACGCTCTCCATCCAACCTCACTGAGCTCAAGCTGTTTTGCAAGGAAGAATGGGCAAGAATTTCAGTCTCTCGATGTGCAAAACTGATAGAGACATACCCCAAGCGACTTGCAGCTGTAATCGCAGCAAAAGGTGGCTCTACAAAGTATTAACGCAAGGGGGCCGAATAATTTTGCACGCCCCACTTTTCATTTTTTTATTAGTTAAAAAAGTTTCAAAAATCCAATAGATTTCGTTCCACTTCACAATTGTGTCCCACTTGTTGGTGATTCTTCACAAAAAATAAAAATTTTATATCTTTATATTTGAAGCCTGAAATGTGGCAAAAGGTTGAAAAGTTCAAGGGGGCCGAATACTTTCGCAAGGCACTGTATAAGCCCACAATGTGGGAATTGGATAGAAAAACAACTGTCCTTGATAATCCAAAATAGTGGGAAGGAAAAAACGCAATTGATGGGACTGGAAACTGTATATACAATTGTGTTTACATACCCTGATAGAATTTATGATTTCTTGGCCATTTTTCAGAGAAAATGAATGATTACTAAAAAAAAACTTTTCTTTCACTAATGGTCAGTATTTGGCTGAAGCCATTTATTATTAATCAACAGTATTTACTATTTTTAAATCATAATCACAACAGAAACTACCCAAATGACCCTGATCAAAAGTTTACATACCCTGGTGATTTTGGCCTGATAACATACACATAAGTTGATACAAAGGGGTTTGAATGGCTATTAAAGGTAACCATCCTCACCTGTGATCTGTTTGCTTGTAATTAGTGTGAGTGTATAAAAGGTCAATGAGTTTCTGGACTCCTGACAGACCCTTGCATCTTTCATCCAGCGCTGCACTGACGTTTCTGGATTCTGAGTCATGGGGAAAGCAAAAGAATTGTCAAAGGATCTGCGGGAAAAGGGAGTTGAACTGTATAAAACAGGAAAGGGATATAAAAAGATATCCAAGGAATTGAAAATGCTAATCAGCAGTGTTCAAACTATAATCAGGAAGTGGAAAATTAGGGGTTCTGTTGAAACCAAACCACAGTCAGGTAGACCAACTAAAATTTCAGCCACAACTGCCAGGAAAATAGGTTGGTATGCAAAGAAAAACCTACAAATAACTTCAGGTGAAATAAAGGACTCTCTGAAAACATGTGGTGTGGCTGTTTCAAGATGCACAATAAGGAGGAGCTTGAAGAAAGATGGGCTGCATGGTCGAGTCGCCAGAAGAAAGCCATTACCATGCAAATGTCACAAAGTATTCCCCTTACAAAGGCACAAAGTCATTTGGAGTGATGAGACCAAAATTTTGCTTTTTGGTCACAAACATAAACACTACATTTGGAGAGGAGTCAACAAGGCCTATGATCAGTGGCGTCTGGTGAAGGTTTAGGGTGGGGGGGCGTCAGACCCCATACTTACTTTGTGACCCCTCCTACTTGGTGAAAATAGTGGGCGTGTCTCTAAGGTGGTGTTGTTAGCGTCTGAGATGAACGAGGGATGGAGGGAGAGGGAGGGATAGCAGGCCCAGATCCTACACAACAATAGAAAAATGTGTATTCTAGAAAGTTTAACAATCAGCAGATAAAGATACTCCAAAGACCTGGTGTTAGCACTTCAATCATCCTGGCACCATGGTTGTTATGGTGTCAGGATGATTGAATCGCATTATTTCTATTATTACATTATAATATAAAATGAAATCATTCAACTCACCATAAGGCAGAATAAGTGGGAGCCCTGAGTGTGTTACCTGCCATGTCGCCTGCTACCAGATGCCATCAGGTGTCCCCAGCGGAGTCCGTTCTTACATCAGGTGCCCCCAGCAGAGTCCGCCCTTACATCAGGTGCCCCCAGAAGAGTCCATCTTTACATCAGGTGCCCCCAACAGAGTCCCTCTATACATCAGGTGACCCCAGCAGAGTCCCTCCATACATCAGGTGGCCCCAGCAGAGTCCCTCCTTACATCAGGTGCCCCCAACAGACTCCATCCAAACATCAGGTGCCCCAACGGAGTCCCTCCATACATCAGGTGCCCCCAGCGGAGTCCCTCCTTACATCAGTGCCCTCAGTGGAGTCCCTCCTTACATAAGGTGCCCCCAGCGGAGTCCCTCCTTACATCTGTGTCCTCGTCGGCAGAGTCCATCCTTACATCTGTGTCCCCGCCAGCGGAGCCCCTTCTTACATCTGTGTCCCCATCTGCGGAGTCCCTCCTTACATCTGTGTCTCTGTCAGCGGTGTCCCTCCTTACATTTCTGTTCCTGTCAGCAGAGTGCTTCCTTATATTTGTGTCCCCGTCAGCGGTGTCCCTCCTTAAATCTGTGTCCCCGTCAGCGAAGTCCCTCCTTATATCTGTGTTCCCATCAGTGGAGTCCCTCCTTACATCTGTGTCCCCATCAGTGGTGTCCCTTCTTATATCTGTCTCCCAGTCAGCGAAGTCCCTCTGTCTCTCCCCGGCTGGTTCCTGGCTTTCTCCGTGTGTTCAGAAGGAGAGGGGAGGGGCCTTCCCTCTCCACTGAACACAAGGAGATTAGTCTTCACGGCAGCCATCTTTTTGTAGCCCGCTGGAAGTGACTTTGTTCTCACACTGAGAACAAAGCACCCAGCTGTGCAGAAGCTGCTCGATGCGATGGATTGCGCTGCCCAAACCAGCTCCAAACCCTGTAAATGAAGCCCAACATCTGCAATCTCATGGCGGGCGCTTCCATAGTGCACTGTTTTTATTTGTTTATTTATTTTTGTGACTGCCTGGGAGGGGGGGCACCGGGGCGCCCCCTATAGACAGGCCACCACTGCCTATGATGAAAGGTACACCATTCCTACTGTGAAACACAGGGATGGATTGCTGATGTTTTGGGGATGTGTGAGCTACAAAGGCACAGGAAAATTTGGTCAAAATTGATGGCAAGATGAATGCTGTATGTTATCAAAAAATACTGGAGGAACATTTGCATTCATCAGCCAGGAAGTACTTCGACATTCCAACATGACAATGATCCAAAACACAAGGCCAAGTTGACCTGTCATTGGTTACATAAGAATAAAGTGAAGGTATCATTGAGCCACTCTGGGGAGATCTCAAACGTGCAGTTCATGCAAGACAGCCCAAGAATTTACAGGAACTGGAGGCTTTTTGCAAGGAGGAATGGGCAGCTTTACCATCTGAGAAGATAAAGAGCCTCATCCACAAATACCACAAAATGCTTCAAGCTGTCATTGGTGTTAAAGGGGGCAATATACAGTATAAAGGAATTGGGGTATGTAAACTTTTGAACAGGGTCATTTAGGTAGTTTTTGTGGTGATTATGATTTAAAAAGAGTAAACACAGTCGATTGATAATAAATGTCTTCAGCCAAACACTAAGCATGAGCGAAAGAAATGTTTTTGTGTTGTTAATCATATTCTCTGAAAAATGGCCAAGAAATCATAAATTCTGCCAGGGTATGTAAACTTATGAGCACAACTGTATATCACACGATTGAAATCTGCAAGAGACCAGTATTGAAGTCAAACCACTTATTTTTTTTTATTTATTTTTTTTGCATCAGTATATATAGCACGCCATAAACTCTCATCAACAAATTGTGGCAAACTTTACGCCCTTGTAATTTTAGTTCCCTTCTACTTATTGCCACCATTTTGCCTGTTGGCAGTGCTACTTTCACATCACATGCAATCCTTTTTCCTTCTTTTTTTTTTTTTTTTTTTTTAGCATTTTCCTTTGTTTTATTCTTTATTTATTTTGTTAGAATTTCGAAAAATTAAAAATATTACAAGAAATATACCACCTATTCCATTACCTTATATCTCCCCGCCCCCCCCCCCCCCCTCCAATCTCCCTCCCTCGCCCTCCCCTCTCTCTCTCGGTCTCTCCCCCCGTCTCTCCCCCTCTCACTCACCTCTCATCTCCCCTCGGGACCACTCATTCTGAGACATTCCCTTGTTTTCCTGAACTCCAGCCATTTTCCCCACTTACTATAATAAATTTCCACTTGGTCTCCTCTTCTAGATATTGATTCCTCCATTGATCTTAACCACTCTATTTTAGTCAACCATTCCTCCATGGATGGGGGCTCGGCAGTGCCCCATCTCCTTGGGATCAGGCTTTTTGCTGCGATCAATAAGTGAGGGATCAATGAGTTTTTGTATTCCCCTATTGTTTTGTCAGTATCATGAAACAAACAAGTCCAAGGATCCTTCTTTACCTGTTCCCCTGTTATCCGGAAGATGTTTCCTATTATTTTCTCCCAATAAGGGCCGATCTTTCCACACTCCCACCAAATATGTGCAAAAGTTCCCACCTTATCACAACCCCTCCAGCATAGTGCTGAAATGTCCACCCTTCTCTTATGCGCTCTTTGTGGGACAATATACCATCTTGCCATTAATTTAAATGACATCTCCGCTGACATATTGTCCTTAGATATTGTACCTGCTATTCTTAAGATCTTCTTTCTACGTTCCTTATCTCCCAGAGTGCCCAACTCTTCTTCCCATTTTTTCAGGAATAGTGGTTCCCCTGGTTCCTTTTCCTCCTCTAAAATTTTATAAATTTTGGACAAACTTTTTTTTTTACAGCTCGGGTCTGAAAGCATTCTCTCCATAGGTCTGAGATCTCCTTCCCTGCGGAGTGGCCGAGGTAGCGCCTGAACAAAATGTTTAATTTGTGCATATCTCCAACTATCTAATTTCCTACATCCCCATCTTTGTCTTATTTCTCCTAAAGTACAAACTCTGTCCCCATTCATTACATCTTTCAACAAAATATCATCCCTTTTTGCCCATCTAGTGAAATAAACGTATTCTTCCTTCCCTGGTTTAAAAAAAGTGGTGTCTAGTAAAGAAATTAAAGGTGAATTGTGCTGCCAATGATTTAATTTGCCCACTTTATCCCATATTTTAAACAAATTAATAGTTAGTGGGTTGGTGCTCCTCCCCAAGTCGCGATAGTCCCGTGGTATCCAAATCCTTTTTCCTAAATTGACTCCACTTTGTGTTTTCTCTATATTTACCCACCCTTTATCCCCTTTATCATACACCCAGTCCACCACCCGTGAAATTACTGCTGCCTGGTAATATCTTCTAAGGTTCAGGGCGGCTAATCCTCCTTCAGCTTTCCCCCTTTCCAAAATCGCATATGAAATTCTAGGCTTCCTACGTCCCCATATATGTTTTAAAATTAGGGTTTGGAGTTTCCTAAAAAACTCCTGCGGAACTTTTATTGGGACCATTTGAAACGTATATATCAGTTTTGGTAAGATAAATATTTTTAGCGCGTTTACTCTTCCTATTAGCGACAGGGGTTTATATCTCATGCGTTTAATACATTCTTTCACCCTATTTAATAAACCTATGTAATTGGCTGCGTATGCAGATGACAATGTGGGTGTAATTCTTACTCCCAGGTACCTCAACTCTTCCCTACACCAGATAAAAGGGAAGGACTTCTGGAGTTCCTCTTGTTCTTTTTTTGATACTGTTATGTTCAGAATCTCAGTTTTTGACATATTGATCTTAAAATTTGTCAGCTTCCCATATCTGTGAATCTCCTTGATTATGTTTGGCAGGGTCACCCTGAGTTCCGAAGCATAAAATAATATGTCATCTGCATACGCAGAAACCTTAAACTCTTCTCCACCTATTCTCACCCCCCTTATATCTCCATTCCTCCTAATAGAAGCCAACAAGGGTTCCAAAGCGAGTATAAACAGCATTGGAGACAGGGGACATCCCTGCCTAGTTCCATTGTATAGCTTCACTACCGGGGAGAGGTTACCGTTAATTTTAATTTTTGCCGTCGGGCAGGAATAAAATGCTTTTATCCATCGTAGTATTTTTTCTTTTAACCACAAATATCTTAAGGTCTCAAACATGAAGCCCCAGTCTACCCTGTCAAATGCTTTTTCAGCATCCACCGACAACAGGGCGACTGGGGTTCCACTGCTCTCCACCCCGTGAATCAGCATTAGGGTTTTAAGACAATTATCCCTCCCCTCCCTGCCCGTAACGAACCCCGTTTGGTCACCATGGACCCATTGGGGTAGCAATGGTTTCAATCTTTCTGCTATCACTTTTGAGAATATTTTCATGTCCGTATTCAGAAGAGAGATTTGTCTATAGCTCCCAGGGGTTGTTGGATCCTTCCCCTCCTTTAAAATCAAAGTTATGTAAGCCGTCAATGCTTCCTTCCTCAGTTTTTCCCCTTCTGCAACTGCATTCATATACTCGCATAATTTGGGCGCCAGTATCTTTTCAAACTTTTTATAGTATAGGATTGGAAACCCATCCGGGCCTGGACTTTTCCCAATTGCCATTCCCCTTATTGCCATCACCACCTCGTCTACCGTTACCGGGGTCTCCAACATTTCCAGCTCATCCTCTGGGACTATGGGAAGATCTATCCCTTTTAAATACTCAATGGTATCCTCCTTATCTCTACTTTTCTCCTTTCCCAGTCCTACCTTATATAACTGGCTGTAATAATTATGGAAGACCGTCGCTATTTCAGGGGTGGAGTACTTCATTTCCCCTTTTTCATTTTTAATTTTGGGTATAAAGGACGCATTTCTTCTCTCCCGTACTACTCTCGCTAGCCATTTCCCAGGTTTGTTCCCCTCCTGGTATCTTATGCTCTCTGCCCAGTGGTTAACTCGCACCCTTTCCTTCTCCAAAAGTTCTTCTAATTGTAGCTTCTTATCTTTTAGCTCAACTTTCTCTGGCATCCCCTTTGGCCTTGTTTGTTGCTCCAATTCCCAAATCTCCTTATTTAGATCTTGTAACCTTTTCCCTATTTCCTTTTTTTTCCCTGTCCCAATGCTTATTAAGATTCCTCGTATGAATGCTTTGTGGGTCTCCCATATCGTGCTCCTCGTAACCCCTGGGGAGTCATTTCTAATAAAGAACTCTTCAAGTTCTATTTAAATTCTACTTCTAGTTTCAGGGTCCTGGATCAATGCTTCATTTAGTCTCCATGTCTCTCTTTTAGCCTGGTCTGTTACTAGCTCCAGCTGAGCCATGACTGGAGCATGGTCAGACAAGGAGATAGATTTTATTACTATATCTTTAAGTGCTGGGAGCATTTGATGTTCAATCAGAACATAATCAATTCGGGTAAATGTCCCATGCACCGAAGAATAGAAAGTATAGTCTCTGCTGTTCGGGTGTTTAATCCGCCAAGCATCAACTAACTGAAATTCTAAAAGCAGAGCCTTTATTTTTTTATATCTAAGCTCCGACCAGCGAGGGGACCCGGCTGAGGAGTCTGCCCGAGGGTCGATGCACATATTCAAATCTCCCGCCACTATCAGTTTACCTTTTTTAAACTCTGCTAATAGTCCCAAGACCTTCCTTAAAAATTTATCTGGGTCCCTGTTTGGGGAGTATATATTCGCAAAGGTATATGCTCCATCCAATAATTTCCCCCTTATAAACAAAAATCTCCCTTCCGGATCGGCCATCTGTTTCTCAACATCAAACCTAACACTTCTCTCGAAACCTATTGCTACCCCCCTGGCGTGACATGTTGTAGAGTCGCCGTAGAACCATGTCGGGAACCCCCGGGACGTCAATCTCCCTCTAGCCTCATGTGACAGATGTGTTTCCTGCAAACAGACCACATTCGCTCCATACAATTCCAACTCCTTGTTTACTCTGAACTTTTTTTGGGGAGTACTTATACCCCTCACATTATATGTTATCAATTTCAACCTTGTCATATCTCACCCATCCCCTCCCCCTCCTCTCTCCCCCCGCCGCCGGCGCGGGGGGAGAGAGGAGGGGGAGACGATAGAGAGCGAGAGAGAGCACCCAGACCCTGTTTGAGAGAGAGATTACCCCCTAACCCACCCCCCCCCCTCCTCCATTCGGAGGAGTGAACAATTTCCACATTTGTTCCTCGCTTAGGTGTCTCGGTGACCCACAGGTCACCTTTTGCGCACCTAGCATTCTTTGGGAGGACCGCCTCATTCACAGCCTATCCACGTGCCCGCGCCTCCCCCCCCCAACCCCCTCCCTCACCCGCCAATGATGGTAATTACACCCCCTCCCTCCCCCCCCCCGTCCCGGACCCGAGACCATTGCGCAGCCCCACTAATTCCTTCGTACCCCAACGCCTCCTCCCATCCTGGTAGTGCTGGTGGGGGGATTTCTAACTTATTGCAGAAGTCTGTTAAATCCTCTGGGAACCTTAATACCGCGGAGCGGCCGTCTCTCCTTCCTCTAAGGCATGCTGGAAACCCCCATTGATAGGGGACATTTAGTGACCTCATTAGATCTGTCAGGGGTTTGAGGAGCCTTCTTCTCCTCAGTGTTTCCCCTGCCAGATCCGAGAATATCTGTAACTCCGACTCCTGAAAGAAAATTTTGTCCATCCTTCGGATATTCTCCACCACTAACGCTTTTTCCTCATAAAAGTGGAATCTAATTATTACGTCTCTTGGTTTTTCTGTAGCTTGGGCCCGGTATCCCGCGACTCGGTGTACTCTGTCTATTTTTAATTTGTCATTCTCCGCCCTACCTAGAATGGGATTGAACAGGTCCTGCATCACCCTAGGGAGCTCTTCGTTTTTAAATTTTTCTTCTAGACCTTTTATCCTTAAGTTTTTCCTTCTTCCACGGTTTTCTTGGTCCTCAATTTTATATAGAATCGATCTATTCATTTTTTGGGCTAATTTCACTTGTTCTCTTAGGTCCCTCATATTCTGTTCATATCCATTCATTCTTTCCTCCATCTCTTCCACCCTTCCTAGCACTCGGCCAATATCTGTCTTTATTCCGGCTATATCGGATTTAAGTGACATTTCAACCTTAGTCAGTGCCTCTGTAAATATCTCTCTCAGCATGCTCAGGCTCACTTGTGGTTCTGCCAGCACTGGGGCTCCTTCTGGTTCGGGTTGGATTTCGGGTAGGAGGGAGGCCTCTCCTTTTCTCCCCGATTCTTCCCTTTTTTTTGCCCTTATCTTCATCTCGGGAGCTTACCCCCCCCATCCTGGTGCGAGTTGGGCATGGATCCTTAGGCTTTCCCACTCCCCGCCCTTCACCCGTATCCGTAGTTTTACTAGTACCTACACCTGATTTTGTTGATGTCTTCTGGCTGGGGGTATCCTGACTGTTTTCCATCATACTTGTCTCCCCCACCAAGTACTGTTGTATCCCCCCCGGGCTAACAGGCCCCGCACCCCCCTTTTTATTCATCTTCCCCGGCATTCTCTTTTTGTGGCAAATTAACACCAAGAACCAGGGCCTTTCCCGTATGCCAGCGGGGAACAACAGCACAGTTAACGGGCAGGGAACCCCAGTCCAGCTCGTCACCCAAGGACCCACGCCAAAATTCTCCCTCTCTCTTTTTTTTTTCCCTTCTTTTTTAGCCGCAGATATTAGTCATAAGTTAACTCCAGCACTCGCTACCAGTGTCGGCCCACAAGAGTTGCTGTCCAGGAGTACTGGACAAACAATGAGCGAAGGACAGAGAGTTGTGAAATAAGCGCCAATCTGGGCCGCTATTTTATGCATTTTATGGAATTGTAAATAGAAGAATGAGAGAAAGAAAAACTCTGCATAACCTTGCTAATTATCTGTCCTTCAGATGTCCATCCATT
Source organism: Lithobates pipiens (assembly GCF_037356315.1). Classification (NCBI taxonomy): domain Eukaryota; kingdom Metazoa; phylum Chordata; class Amphibia; order Anura; family Ranidae; genus Lithobates; species Lithobates pipiens. The sequence continues at coordinate 126,533,981 of NW_027507789.1, read as the reverse complement.
CACCTCTCATCGTTCCTCCCCCTGCAGGGTTTATTTCCAGCTGATCAAACAGTGTTGGTAATAATCTGATGGTCCAGAAATAGGAGTCGCATTAAAGGCGGTTGTTAGCAGGCTTATATATATATATACACCTTACCGCTTTCAAAGAAAAAGTCCTTACAACAATAGCTTCTAGTCACTGATGATAACAAAATGCCCAGCCGACCATCTCCCCTCCTTACATCCATACAGATTGCTCACCTATCCCTGCACCTCCACTCTGTCGCTGATTATCTCATTCATAGCCTTAGCGACCTGTGGAGGGGTGGAGAGGTCCGTGTCCAGCAAACCAGGCAGTGTTGGTAACAACTGGTAGTCAGGTAATAGGTGTCGCATTAACAGCAATCGTTAGCCAGCTTGTAAATATATATACCTTACCACTCTCCAAGAAATTCTTTAGACTAATAACTCCTAATCACTGATGATGACAGGATATCCAGCAGTCCATCTCCCCTCCATTCATCCACACGATTGCTCACCTATCACTGCTCCTCCACTCTGACAGTAATCATCTTATTCATAGCCTTACCGACCTATGAAGGGGTGGAGAAGGTCCGTGCGGTCAGACTGACTCCGCGGTACAGGAGGGGGGGTGCAGGGCTTCACACAGAGTCGCCTTCCTGCCGATGTATCTCCACTTCACGAGGGAGCGCTCTCTGCTCGCTCTCTCTCCTAAGTTGATCCAGAGCGTCCGTCAGCCTCGTGGAGGCGCATAGCTGACGGCGGGTGGGCGGAGCGGGCGGTACAGGAGGCATGGGCGGGGGCGGCGGGGGAAGAGGACGTGAGCCGACGGCCGCTACGTGTCAGCGGCTCCTCCCATCCCCTAAGTCAAACCACTTAAGTGCAGTAGTGATTGTATCCAGGGATCAATGCCCAGAGCATCCACAATTGTGCTGTATTGGAGAGGTATTTCTGGCTGTAATGTCCAATGAAAGAGTAGATGAAGGCAGAATCTATGGTGGTCCAGTGGAGGTACAAGTATGTTCCCAATGAAGATGGTTGTAGTTTGGTAAAACCTCCCTAACACCATAGATAATAGAGATTAGTTAGCAAAGGATATCATATATGTCATAAATAGGTGTGACCAGAACTGTGTGGACTGCAACAGTGAACCAAAACATATGTAAGGTGAAAAAGTAATGTTGTTTATTAAGATAAGTGAACACAGATATAAACGCACCTCCAATATCAAACAGCATAAAACAAATCAAACAACCAAACAGTGACCCACAAAGAACAACAATCTAAACTAGTATATACAGCAGATCATAATCGTAGCCAGGGTCATATACGAGAGATCAGCAGATGAGGGCAAGGAGCAAGACAGAACCAGCGGCAGATCCGGGGGGGGGCAACGGGGCAATTGCCCCCTCCGAGAATATGGCCAGCGGGTGCTAGCACGGCCGGTTCCGCGGGTACAATCGCGGCCGGTTCTGCGGGTACCCGCGCGGCCGGTTCCGCGGGTGACTGCGCTGAGTTGACGGGTGAGGGGGGGCAGCTGGGTGGCTTAGGAGGGCTGCTGGCCAATCAGGAAGCCATGACATCATCTCTCACTGCCCTGCATCCCTCCAGTTCTGCCCTCACTGTGCGGGAAACTGTGTGCAGCAGAGAGATTACATCATCTCTCTGCTGCCTATCTTCACTCTGGACTCAACAAAAGAACACCTTAGCAGAAAAGTGACACAGTAGGTGACAATCTGCAATGTGTGGCAGGCTACGTGGCAAGTGACAATCCGCAATGTGTGGCAGGCTACGTGGAAAGTGGCAATCAGCAATGTGTGGCAGACTACGTGGCAAGTGGCAATCCGCAATGTGTGGCAGGCGATGTGGCAAGTGACAATCCGCAATGTGTGGCAGGCTATGTGGCAAGTGACAATCCGCAATGTGTGGCAGGTGACGTCGCAAGTGGCAATCCGCAATGTGTGGCAGGCGACGTGGCAAGTGACAATCCGCAATGTGTGGCAGGCTATGTGGCAATCCGCAATGTGTGGCAGGTGACGTGGCAAGTGGCAATCCGCAATGTGTGGCAGGTGACGTGGCAAGTGACGATCTGCAATGTGTGGCAGGTGACGTGGCAATCCGCAATGTGTGGCAGTCGACGTGGCAAGTGACAATCCGCAATGTGTGGCAGGCGACATGGCAAGTGACAATCCGCAATGTGTGGCAGGTGACGTGGCAAGTGACAATCCGCAGTGTGTGGCAGACTACGTGGCAAGTGGCAATCCGCAATGTGTGGCAAGTTATATGGCAATCCGCATCTGGTGGCAGGTGACGTGGCAAGTGGCAATCCGCAATGTGTGGCAGGCGACGTGGCAAGTGACAATCCGCAATGTGTGGCAGGTGACGTGGCAAGTGACAATCCGCAATGTGTGGCAGGCTACGTGGCAAGTGACAATCCGCAATGTGTGGCAGGTGATGTGGCAAGTGGCAATCCGCAATGTGTGGCAGGTGACGTGGCAAGTAACAATCCGCATTTGGTGACAAGGGACGTGGCAAGTGACAATCCCTCCAGTTCTGCCCTCACTGTGCGGGAAACTGTGTGCAGCAGAGAGATTACATCATCTCTCTGCTGCCTATCTTCACTCTGGACTCAGCAAAAGAACACCTTAGCAGAAAAGTGACACAGTAGGTGACAATCTGCAATGTGTGGCAGGCGACGTGGCAAGTGACAATCCGCAATGTGTGGCAGGCTATGTGGCAAGTGGCAATCAGCAATGTGTGGCAGACTACGTGGCAAGTGGCAATCCGCAATGTGTGGCAGGCGATGTGGCAAGTGACAATCCGCAATGTGTGGCAGGCTATGTGGCAAGTGACAATCCGCAATGTGTGGCAGGTGACGTGGCAAGTGGAAATCCGCAATGTGTGGCAGGCGACGTGGCAAGTGACAATCCGCAATGTGTGGCAGGCTACGTGGCAAGTGGCAATCAGCAATGTGTGGCAGACTACGTGGCAAGTGGCAATCCGCAATGTGTGGCAGGCGATGTGGCAAGTGACAATCCGCAATGTGTGGCAGGCTATGTGGCAAGTGACAATCCGCAATGTGTGGCAGGTGACGTGGCAAGTGGAAATCCGCAATGTGTGGCAGGCGACGTGGCAAGTGACAATCCGCAATGTGTGGCAGGCTATGTGGCAATCCGCAATGTGTGGCAGGTGACGTGGCAAGTGGCAATCCGCAATGTGTGGCAGGTGACGTGGCAAGTGACGATCTGCAATGTGTGGCAGGTGATGTGGCAATCCGCAATGTGTGGCAGTCGACGTGGCAAGTGACAATCCGCAATGTGTGGCAGGCGACATGGCAAGTGACAATCCGCAATGTGTGGCAGGCTACGTGGCAAGTGGCAATCAGCAATGTGTGGCAGGTGACGTGGCAAGTGACAATCCGCAGTGTGTGGCAGACTACGTGGCAAGTGGCAATCCGCAATGTGTGGCAAGTTATATGGCAATCCGCATCTGGTGGCAGGTGACGTGGCAAGTGGCAATCCGCAATGTGTGGCAGGCGACGTGGCAAGTGACAATCCGCAATGTGTGGCAGGTGACGTGGCAAGTGACAATCCGCAATGTGTGGCAGGCTACGTGGCAAGTGACAATCCGCAATGTGTGGCAGGTGATGTGGCAAGTGGCAATCCGCAATGTGTGGCAGGTGACGTGGCAAGTAACAATCCGCATTTGGTGACAAGGGACGTGGCAAGTGACAATCCGCGTTTGGTAGCAGGCGACATGGCGAAAGACACCCTCAGGGCTCCCATTGATTCTGCATTATGGTGAGTTGAACCATTTAATTTTATATTATAATGTATTAATAGAAATAATGCACTTCAATCATCCTGACACCATAACAACCATGGTGCCGTAATGATTGAAGTACCAATACCAGCCATTTCCCATATAAATTGCCCCCAAAAAAACATATTTTATAAAAGTGCCCCTCCCGAGACTAGACTCTGGATCTGCCCCTGGACAGAACAGGGAGAAGGTGGAAGGGATCAGGCTGCAGGGCAGGGGTACAGGATATCCGGATCACAGGAGGGACAGGGACAAGTTCAGGATCGCAGGTCAGAGCTCAAGGACAATACCAAGGCAAGTGTGTGATTGCTTGCAGAGTATAAATACACATGATATCGGTTCCAGATTGCTAGGAGACACCCGCTGATGGACACAAAGTTCAGACAGTGCCACCAGTGAAACCTTTCCTGACAGCTACAGACTGCAAGGAGACACCTGCTGGTGGACACCAGTACTGCGGCCCAAAGATCTGATAGTGCCACCAGCATGCAAAACCTTTCCTTACAGAACCCCCCCCCCCCCCCCTAGAAGGAGCGACCTCTGGACACTCCAACTAGTCGCAGCTGTAAAAAGTCCATGGCAAGGTGCATGCGTGGCAGCTCCCAAGATGGCCGCCGGCATCTAGAGCTCCGCACCACCACGGTCCCTATAGCCACCGGAGCTTACAGAACGCCCCCGCACTTCACACCAGGATGCACGAGCGGGGGAAACCCCGGGATTCCACCGACGACCACAGCGCAGGTGAGGAGAAACCTCTTGTGCCAGATGACAGCTGTGGCAGGCCCGCTCAACTACGCCAAGATGGGGGCCGCTTCACGTGGTGCACACACAGCAGAGGAACCAGAGGACTCCATTGTGGACCAGGACTCGATCCCCCCCACCATCCCCAGGTACCGCTCATCCTCCCCTGCACCTGGCTACCTCTCCCTCATCCACAGAGTCTCTGCTGAGCAGACTGGCAGACTGAACACAGGTCTCCCCTCTACCCCCATGCTAGATCCTCACACAGGCCTGCTTCTGGCTGTGAGTGAAGCTAATGAAGCAGCTCCCATCCCCACTGACTTCCTCTCCACGATGGAGGCTTTTGCAAAAATGCTTTCAAAAAGTCTAGCATTAAATGCAGCACAGATCACATCATCCATCCACGCTAATCTGCAGCACATAGGAATGAGAATCGATATGATAGAGAAAAAAGCAGATCAATCAGTAGCAAGGATTAATCAAAATTCTGCTAGGCTCCAAGATGCAAGATCAATTAGAAACCGCATTCACAAAGATTGACAACCTCGAGAACAGATCAAGATGCTATAACTTTAAGATCAGGGGGGGGGGGGGTCCCCTGAATCAGAACACCACCTTGAACTGGATAGAGCACACAGGGCTCTGCAAACCCCCCCCCACCCCCCCGCGCATGGATGGTCTCCGCAGGGACATAATTGTAAAGCCCCACTTTTATTCAGTAAAAGAGGAAGTGATGAAGAAGTGAAGGAGCTCCGAAACTCTCACATTAAACGGGCACAAAATCCAGATTTTTGCCGACCTATCCCCATACACGATTCAGAAACGAAGATTGCTTAAGCTGCTACTGCAGATCCTGATCGATAAGGAAATCACATCTAGACGGTAATTTCCTCTCTTTTTCTACAGGAATAAATGTTTCAGCTTCTCTTCTTTTGTAGAAGGGGAATGCCTATTTCTACACCTCGGCCTGATCGCACAAGAGCCCCCCTCCATCCAGGCTAACAAAGGACCCCCTCCTCTACAAAGAGGCCCCCGCAGCAAGTCCGCTGCAACCCCCCTGGCTGAAACAGCACTCTAATGCCGCATACACACGGTCGGAAAATCTGATCGTCTGTAGTAATTCCGGCGTGCAAAATTCCGATGCATGCTCGGAAGCAAATCAACGAATGCTCGGAAGCATTGAACTTAATTTTTTCGGCTCATCGTAGTGTTGTACGTCACCACGTTCTTGACAGTCAAAATTTCAGAGAACTTTTGTGTGACCGTGTGTATGCAAGCCAAGCTTGGTCGGAATTCCATCGTAAAAACCATCCAAGGATTTTCCGATGAGAATTCCGATCATGTGTATGTGGCATAAGAGATCCAAAGAAAATCTCCCGCCATGATGGGCAGACTCCCCCTAATAGATCAGGGCCCTGATCTGTGGCTTTGTTCCTTTTTTGCACACATTTAGGGTGCTTCCCCTAATTCCCCCTTTTGAAAATCCCCGTTAGGACTGTCCCCATTCCTGCATTGACCCAGCTGAAGCCTCTCTCCCCTTTTTTAGCAAGGCTGGTGTCATGGTTATGCATTAGAGTTGTTCTCCTTACCTGTCTGCATGTGTTCATTTCTAGAGACCAGCCGAGCTTCACCTGACTGCTTTTATTTCCTTCCTCTGGAATGGCTCCACCCTAGCCCCTATCAGACTACACTATATTAACCTTTGCACTGCTAGCCTATCCTGCTGATCAACCTTTGTGTATTAGCTTCCTGTTTCCTGTCGTGTGCTCTGCTTCTGATTTCCGTTACCGACCTTGGCGTGTTCTGACCATCCCTGCTTGCCTGTGACCCTGACCTATTGGCGTGTACCCGACTATTCTGTTCTGCTTGTGGCCCCGACCTTGGCTTTGTCCCTCACCATCCCTATCCCCCTGTTACCTACTGTGGGTGTGAGCTGGGGGACCCTGGGGGTCGCGACCTGGAGCCAGTTGCAGCCAAGACCATCTTCACCACTCGAAGCTCTGGTGAACACCAGCTGGCTCTTAGACTCCGCGCCCCAGGGAATCTTACGCTCTTACCCCAGTGGGATCTGTCCCCCGTCTGCAGCCGTCAGCCGTAGGGTCCACAGCCTTGCGGTGCATCCCCAACCCTACGGTGTGCACCTGTCACCTGAGCTCTAGGTGACCCGACAACTGGCCTCTGCTGAGCAACAGGAGACTCCAGACTTGGGCCAGGGCGAGGGTGGATGAGACGACTTCTTTAGACCCTCAGGGGGCTCCTACGGACTGCAGGCTGCCTATCATAGGTGGTCCTCCATTTCTACATAGTTATGTATTATTTTAATAATGTTTTCTGTCCCTAGAGGGGGCTCTAATTTTCACCCCCTGATAGGTGGAAACTATTTATTATGGTTAAAGTTGTTCTTTCTAACATGTTCCTCTAACCTTCTCTTTTGAAGAGTCTGTTTGGTAAGCGACTCCAGTGGGGCAGGTGTACTTATATATTATATTTCGGGGGATATACCCCGTCACAGGCTAACGCATCTAGCTGACACCCCAAGCCAGGTTTAGGTGCCCCCCTGGATCCCCAGCCCTTGGGCTGGGGGGGCCAGTGTGGATTCTGTGCCTGGGGAGGGATACCGGTGCTCTAGTTTGTTTAATGTTAGCTCTTGTCATGGGGCACTCTGTATTATAAGTATTATAGGCATTTTGAATATCTTCAACAAGCTTGATTTTAGGTGGCAGAGCTGTGGTGTACCCAGTGCACCTATAGTAGTATCCGTGGGCATCCCTAATACCCTAGGCTTCTTTCCGGATTTCCAGCAGTCAGGGCAATCCGGACCTCTCAGGTTAAGGGGTAGGAGATGACAAGTCCATCCCTCCCAGGGTGGGAGGGGGTTAGGGGACCCCCAGATACTTTGTTATTGTCGTTATCTTATGAACATAAACAGTTTGATTCATGTTCACACTTGTATAACCCCCTTCTCTTTTTTCATCTCTTTTTTCATCCCTTTTCTTCTCTACCTTGCTTACTCTCGTTTGAGTGACTCCAGGCTCCAAGGCTGCTCATGGCCTCCCGTTACAGGTCCCCGGGCATCTAAACTTCTGACATCTGGGCTCTTTCATGAGTTTTTCTCTTAAGGAAAAGGGAGGCTACAGATCTCCCAAGCGGAACCCTCACCTCTGATCCATGACTAGCACAACTCACACCTCACCTACTCTCAAACGTATCACTCATAACACTCGGGACTAAACTCCCCCATCAACTGTCAGAAACTCTTCCAACTATATCATTCCATGCACGCAGACATCCTCTTGCTACAAGTGACCCACTTCCTGCCACATTCCAACCCACATTCCTCCATCAGCGATACCCCCAATTCTTCACTGCATCAGCAAATCAACAAAACAAAAGGGGTGGCCATCTGCTTTGCAAAACACATTAACCCTTCACAAATGGAAATTATAGCAGACCCCTTAGGCCGCTACATACTAGTCTCTGGATCTATTGATGGGGAGATATACACCTTTTTATCGTATTAAACCCCCAATAAGGGGCAAAGACACTTTTTCAAAACTCTGCTAAACAAGCTGCAAGATCACCTGAAGGGGCTAGTTTTCATTGGTGGAGACTCTAACACCACCTTTGATTTCTCCCTACACAAATCGTCAGGCAGGAAACCCGATACCCAAATGTCCTTCAAAACAAAATGCGAATATAGCTAAATTACTTCATTCTGTAGGGCTGGTTGACATTTCAAGAGAGGTCAACCCTCACGGAAAGGACTATACCCACTTCTCTGCTTCCCACAACTCCTATGTGTCATGGTTATGCAGTAATCTTCCTCTGTTTGCTCACCTCTCTCTCCTCATGTGTTCAGACTAAGAGGCCAGCCACTTCCACCTGGTGGTTTTTATAACCTCTCCTCTAAGCATGGCTCCGCCCCAGGCCCTATCAGGGAACCCTATATTAACCTGTGCACTGCAAGCCAGCGGTGCTGATCTACCATTGTGTATCCATTGTGTGTTTGGCTTCCTGTTTCCTGCTTGCCGTGTGTTCTATGTTTGTCTCTTTTACCGACCTTGGCATGTTCTCAACGATTCCTGTCTGCTTGTGACCTTGACCTTTTGGCATGTCCCCAACCATCCCTGTCTGCCTGTGACCCTGAACCTTTGGTGTGTACTCTGTTCTTCCTGTCTGCTAGTTGCCCTGACCTCTGCCTTATCCCCTTACTATCTTTGTCATACCAGCCTGCTGCTTCCTTCTCCTGTAGTCTACTGTGAGCGTGAGCTGTAAAAACCCTAGGGGCCGCGACCTGGAGCCAGACTGCAGCAAAGTGCATCCTCACCACTGGAGGCTCTGGCGAACACCTGCTGGCTCTTAGACTCTGCACCCTGGGAAATCTATGCTCCATCTCCCATTGGGATCTGTGTTAGTGATCCTGTAGACCTGTGTCCTGAATCTCCCTGGGTACAATCCGCAGCAGTCAGTCCTAAGATCCACTATCTAGCGGTGCACTTCCGACTCCTACGGAGTGCATCTGTCACCTGGTCTCAGGTGACCTGACACTATGCCAGGATAGACCACATCTTCACAGGCTCCACAACAATCCATCTGATCAGAGGATCTAAGATTGTAGACACCCCTTTGTCAGATCACTCGATAGCCACCCTGATTAGACAGAGATCATCAGGATCGAGAGGTTCCTTTCGTTGGCATCTGCATGAGTCCCTCCTGAATGACCCGATTCAATGCACCTTACTGTAGACAGCCATTTAAGAGTATTTCCTTATTATTGAGACCAGCGAGGTCTCTCCGACGACTGTCTGGGCAGCACACAAGTCGGTCATCAGGGGGAAACTCATGCAGCTGGCATCGAAACTTAAGGCTGAACACAGGGCTGATACACTAAAGCACACAGAGAAATGTTGTACTCATGCGAAGGCACAGAAACACAATCTGAGTCACTGGTTAAACTAGACACGGCCCGTGCCCTCCTCAACTTAACCCTTATGACGGCAGCAGTAAAGCACCTCCGGAGGACCTGAGGCGGGCTAAATACTACTCCCAAAAAGACAAGATTTGCTCTAGACTTGCAATCAAGTTAAGTCCTAAACAACGACCTTTAGCCTTCCCCAATATTTGGGCGGTTTCAGGGGACTTAAAGAGGAAGTAAATCCTGATGGGTTTACTTTCCTCTTTGATTCCATGCAAAGGTAAAGCATAATGGACTACTATGCATCGCATAGTAGTCCATTATGTGTTACTTACCCGACACAGGAGCCAGCAAAGTCATCGCTGTCCCCTGTAGTTACGAGCCTCCATCTTCTTGGTGGGTCTCCGTGGGTCTCGCTGCTCCGGCGCTGTGATTCGCCGGAGCAGCGATGACGTCACTCCCTCGCATGCGCACGGGAGCCGACACTCACAGCATATCGCCGCGATCTGCAGCTTACCCAGTGCGCCTGCGTGCCGCTGTCTATGGCGCATGCTCCGTAAACAGCGGTGGCTGTATTCAGGTAAATATCTTCTAAACCGTATAGGTTTAGGAGATATTTCTTGGACCTACAAGTAAGCCTTAATCTAGGCTTACCTGTAGGTCAAAGTGGTTTGTAAGGGTTAACAACCACTTTAACACAAAACCTGACCTGTGCAAACCAACCACACCACCCCGCGACTAGGACACTTTTCTTGATCACCTCCCTTTGCGGACACTGACTAAAAACCACAGGAACCTCCTCGAGAGTCCATTCACCCAAGAGGAGATACTGTGGACACCATTAAATCCCTTAACCACTTCAATACCTGGCACTTAGACACCTTCCTCCCCAAGCCAATTTTCAGCTTTCAACACTGTCGAACTTTGAATGACTTTGAATTGCGCGGTCATACAACACTGTACCCAAACAAATTTTTTTTTATCATTTTGTTCCCACCAATAGAGCTTTCTTTTGGTGGTATTTAATCAGCTATTTTAATTTTTTGTGCAACAAATAAAAAAAAGACCGAAAATTTTGAAAAACATTTTTTCTTTGTTTCTCTTAATGTTTTTGTAAATAAGTAAGTTTTCTTCTTCAGTGACGGGCACTGATAAGGCGGCACTGATGGGCACTGATAAGGCGGCACTGATGGGCACTGATGAGGTGGCACTGGTGAGATGGCACTGACGGGCACTGATTATGGGCACTGATAGGTGTCACTGATGGGCACTGATAGGTGGCACTGGTATGGGTCACTGATGGGTAATCATAGGTGGCACTGATGGGCACTCATAGGCGGCACTGATGGGCACTCATAGGTGGCACTGATGGGTACTTGTAGGTGGCACTGATGGGTACTTATGGGTGGCACTGATGGGCACTGATCTGTGGGCACTGATGGGCATGGATGGGCAATGCTAGATGGCACTGCTGGACACTGATGGGTGGCACTGATGACACTGATGGGTGGCATTGCTGGGCATCACTGATTTAATTTGTTACATGATGGTGCTAGTCAGTGCCCATTTGTGAACACTGGCACAGATTGGGCATTCATTTGCACATGTGGATGGCCATGGGGTACATACCTGGCCATCCACATGTTGCCCCCTTCCCTGGTGGTCCTGGCAGTTCCCCAGGTGGTCTAGTGTGGGCATCCGAGGGGGGCCTGCACTTATAAACAATCAATGCAGACCCCCCTGTCAGGAGAGCTGCCAATCGTCTCTCCTCTACTCACTTATCAGACACGAGTGAGGAAAAGCTGATCAACAGCTTCTCCTGTTTGCATCATGATCAGTCGTTATTAGACATGGCTGATCATGTGGTAAAGAGCCTCCGCTGGAGGCTCTTTACCGAGATTGGTGCAGCGGTGGGTCAGACTGATCCGCGGGCTCGCCCACGGGCGCGTGGCGGCTGTTATCTTAAAGGACGTCATATGAAACCCAGTCAGGATAACTGAACCACCGCCCGGCCATCATTTTGCTATAGGCCAGGTGGGAAGTGGTTAACCTAGGATCCTCGCCTGGGCCGGTTGGTTTCTCCACTTGCTATTACAAAAAATGTGATCCCTGTCTGGCTCCGCACATGGCACAGTTATTCAACTCTCTCAGGGATGGAGCCCCTATTAGTACTGATCTCAACTCAGCTTATATCTCAGTCATCCCCAAACAGGGTAAGGATGCAAGTGAGGTCAGTAACTATCGCCCGATCATGCTTATCTATAACTACATTAAAATAATGGCTAAGATTCTCGCAAATAGAGTAGCAAGTTTTATTTCTTCTTACATCCACAGAGATCAGGAGGGCTTCATCCCTGTAAGACACGGACCAGACCAGATCAGAAGGACCATTGATATTATGTCCTTACTCAAATCACAGTGGGATGGGGGACCCCCTCAAAAAGGTTTTCTACTTTCTATAGATCTTCACAAGGCCTTTGACTCAGTGGACTGGGCATACCCGTCTGATATCCTGGAGAGATGGGGTTTCGGGCATTTACTTCCTAAATATAATTCACTCTCTTTATTCAACCCCGATCGTGCAAGTACGCCTGATGGGCAGATACTTGGACTCCTTCTCCATAGGCAAGAGCACCAGGCAGGGCTGCCCGCTTTCACCCCTCCTCTATTGAAACCTTGGCCATAGAAATCCGATCGAACCCTGACATCAAGGGGGTAATATGCAGAGATCAGGAACATAAATGCATGTTATATGCAAATGACCTCCTCATTTATATTAGCTCCCCACTAATTACCCCATGGTATATAAGATATTGCAGAATTTTAGAGAGGTCTCTGGGTTGCGGGTTAACATGGATAAATCAACAGCTTTAAACATATCAGTCCCTCCGGACCTGCTCAATCACCTTTCACACAACTTGGCCTTCTCATGGGCTCCTACCACAATCCCATACCTAGGCATCAAACAAACGCCAGACATCAACAATCTTTTTAAAGCAAACTACCACCCTATGATACACAAATGTAGAGGAGACATGGAGAAGTAGTCGAAGTGTGGTCTATGCTGGCTGGGCAGAGTCCACGCAGTCAAGATGACCCTCCTCCCCCGTCTATTATATTTATTTCGCTCTCTCCAAATCCCGATAAGGAAACAATTCCTTAGTAAATTCCAGTCTGCTATAGTCCAATTTGTCTGGGGTAATAAAGGATATAGGTGCTCCACAGGTATACTTATTCATCTAAAATCTCAGGGTGGGCTGGGCCTGCCAGACCTCTGGTGGTATTACCAAGCAGCACAAATCACACAAATTTCCACTGTTTTCTCTAGAGGCCCGAAGCCTGATTGGCTCTCTATGGAAAGACAAGCCATCCCCTTAAATACCATAGATTATCTTCTTTGGTGTGACCTAAAATCTAGACCAGCAATAATGTCACCTACCGTCTCTCACTCTATTGCCCTATGCTCCAAGCTTTACTCGCAACACTCCCTGATCTCTCCCTTGAAGCCATCAGCGCACCTGTTCCATAATGCTAGTTTCCCCCCCGGGGAGGAAAATTAAAGCCTTCCAATGGTGGGCGGATAAGGGCCTCTACCGAATTGGTCATTTCCTCTCTCCGGCAGGTCTGCTTACCCTGTCACACTGCAAGAAGAAACTGGAAATGCCCGATTTGGAACTATTTTGATTTTCCCAAATCTCTAATTTCCTGCAATCTATCTGGACCAACAAAACAGAACCCTCCACATTAACCCCTTACGAACACTGGCGCTCAAACACAATGGGTCAGAGGGGAGGAATTTCGATGATATACACAGCCCTAGCGACAAATATGGACATACCGGCATATGCTCAGGCCTGGGAGGAGGACACGGGCAGAACTTGGACTACCTCGGACTGGTTTCGCGCATCTCAGCGTGCATCTAAAGTTATTCTCAACATATCCCTGAAGCTAGCCTTAAAGTGTTGACTAGGTGGTACTATGTCTCTTCCAGACTGGCAATGATCTTTCCAGGGACCTCTCCCCTATGCTTTAGGGGATGCGAGTTGGAGGGCACGATGCTCCACATATGGTGGACTTGTCCCCACATTAGATCATTCTGGTGGAAGATATTTCGCACCATCAGTTCCATAACAAAGTAAATAGTCACCCCTGAACCCAACATAGCACTACTAAACCACTACATTACGAATCTACCTAAACACTCGCAAGCTCTGTCAATCTACATATTAGGAGCCAAGGTAATGCTCGCTAGGGCCTGGAAAAATCCCACTGTTTCATTCCAGTGGTTCAAGAGGAAAGTCTCTTGGATAATGGCACAAGAAAATATAGTAGCGAAACTTAAAGATAAAATAGGGAAGATTAATGCCATTTGGGAACCCTGGGCCTCCTACTGTAATATTCCTATCTTCCCAGGTATCCCACCTAGACCTTCGGACGACCTTCGGGCGATCCTAGTCCTCTTTGAACCTGTCTCCTCACTCCTGTCTCTCTCTCTCTCACCTTTTCTCCTCTTCACTGTCTGGGGCACTCCACTCCCAATTACCCTTCACATTAAGCAAAACTAATCGCAAACCCTGAAGTAAGGGGAAAGTGGGGCTTGGCACTTTGGGAAGATCTGCGCACATCCCCATAGATTTCCGAAAGGGTGGGGTGTGTGGAGATTCTCGGAGGGATCAGCTGACACCCTCAAGTTATTTTCTGACTTTCCCTCTTACAGATACTCTGTTACAGTGTGACAAGACTCGGGGTCTGGTTCATTCAGCTGTAATGGACAACCCATGAATCATCGGCCTCAAACAGGGTTGCCTGATAGTCTAGACCTTCTCTCTTAAGTTTTCCACTAGTTCTCTCATGTTAGAAAATTATTCATATGCTTTTTTTCATTGTAACTGCTTTATTAGTTATGTACCGAAACCTTTTGGTTATATGACAAAACCTACACTGTTTTGTACCACTATGACTGTGATGTCTGAAAAATGTCAATAAAAAATGTTTAAACTTAAAAAGTCAATGGCATCAAGCCGGACAGAGGCACATCAAGCTGGGCATGTAAAAAGTCCATGGCATCAAGCCGGGCAGTGGGCAGAGGCACATCAAGCTGGGCATGTAAAAAGCCCATGGTATTAAGCCGGGCAATGGGCAGAGGCACATCAAGCTGGGCAGCGGCACAACAATCTGGGCAGCAGGAAGTGGTACATCAAGCTGGGCAGTGGCACAGACACCTCAAGCTGGGCAGCGGGCACAGACACATCAAGCTGGGCAGCGGGCACAGACACATCAAGCTGGGCAGCGGGCACAGGCACATCAAGCTGGGAAGCAGACAGAGGCACATTAAGCTGGGCAGAGGCACATCAAGCTGGGCAGCGGGTAACGGCACATCAAGCTGGGCAGCGGGTCACGGCACATCAAGCTGGGCAGCGGGCACAGGCACATCAAGCTGGGCAGTGGACAGAGGCACAGCAGGCTGGGCAGTGGACAGAGGTACATCAGCCTGGGTAGCGGGCAGAGGTACATCAAGCTGGGCAGCAGGCACAGGCACATTAGGCTGGGCAGTGGGCAGAGACACATCAGGTTAGACATCGAGCAGAAGCACATCAAGCTGGGCAGTGGGCAGAGGCACATCTGGCCTGGGCAGCAGGCTCCTGGTCATCTGGCTGGGCAGCAGACCCAAACATCAGGCCGGGCAGCGGGCACTGGAGTGAAAGGCTGGGTAGCAGAAGCAGCAAGCTGGGCAGCAAGCAGAGGCACATCAAGCTGGACAGTGGGCACAAGCACATCAAGCTGGGCAGCGGGCACAGGCACATCAAGCTGGACAGTGGACAGAGACACATCAGGTTGGACATCGGGCAGAAGCACATCAAGCTGGGCAGCAGGCAGAGGCACATCTGGCTGGGCAGCAGGCTCCGGGTATCTGGCTGGGCAGCAGGCTCCGGATCATCTGGCTGGGCAGCAGGCTCTGGGTCGTCTGGCTGGGCAACAGGCTCCAGGTCATCTGGCTGGGCAGCAGTCTCCGGGTCATCTGGCTGGGCATCAGGCTCCGGGTCATCTGGTTGAAAAGCAGACACTGAAACATCAGGCCAGGCAGCAGGCACTGGAGCAAAAGGCTGAGTAGCAGCAGCAGCAATCTGGCCATCAGGAACAGATTCAGCAAACACTGTATCAGCATGATGGGTGACGGACACCAGCTCAACAAGCTGGGTAATGGGCACCGGCTCAGCAAGCTGGGCGACGGGCATCGGCTCAGCAGGCCAGATGACGTGTACTGGTTCGACAAGCTGGGTAACGAGCACCGGCCCAACAGGCTGGGACATGGGAACCTGAACTTCAGGCTAGGACACGGGCATCGGAAGTTCAGACTGGGATACAGGCACCGGAACTTCAGGCTGGGACATGGGCACCGGGACTTCAGGCTGGGACACAGGCACCGGAACTTCAGGCTGGACCGTGGGCACCAGAACATCAAACTGGAGCATGGGAACAGGAACTTCATGCTGGACAGCAAATACTGGAACATCAGGCCGGACAGCAGGCAGAAAGTTGGCAGGGTTAGGTGGGTCTTCAGGTTCAGGATCATCAGAGGCTAGCCTGACCTCATTGGCAATCATGGAGGCACACTAGAGCGGATCGGCTGCCATGGAAACAGACCTGATCAGCTTGGCTGGCATGGAGGCAGACTGGTGTAGCTCGGTTGGCATGGAAGAAGACTGGAGCAAATTGGCCGGTGTGGAGGCAGGTCGGGATAATGGCAGGATCATATGGGTCAGGAAAAAGTTCATTTTTTTCTTTGGTTTAGCCATTGAAGTTCTGTAGGTGACTGCAGGACTGTAAGTAAGGGGTGTAGCAGGTTTAAGAGAAGGGCTAGAATATGGTAAGGAAGAGGGAACAGTGGCTAGGGGGAGTTTTTGTGGGGTTGTTGCAGGCAGCAGAAAAGAGGCAGATGGATTAAAGGCAGGATAGGCGCAGCAAGTGGAAATAGGGTACTGATATTTGGTTGGAAGCAGGGTATATTGGGCTGAGACTGGGGTTGCTGTGGGTGATGGGGAGAGAGACATTTGGGCAGGCAGGTATCTGGTAGCAGGAATGGGTTGTTGTTAGCTGACTGCATTATACTAGATAATGCTTGGAATAACAGCTGAACAAAATTTGGTTTACATGCTGCCTGTCTGATAAGGGACTCCACTAGCACCGGTTGGGAACAAGCTGAATAGTGCTCAAAGAAGTATGCAGAGTCATCCTCCAAAAGCCACACTAGAAACTCAACCTGATCAATACTGGAGAAAAATCATCATTGCCCTTTAGAGTACTGGACAAGTCTAGCTCTGCACACACCTGAATCAGAGGCTGAACATTTACAAATAACATACCACCCTGATCAACCAGAGAATGTGCCAAACGCATACATTCTACAAGTTGATCCCTGGCCCACTCCTTCAATGCCAGACGGCAATAATTATTATCCTCCATTACCAGTGAAGCAAGATAAGCAACTGTTTCTGAATGCATTTTAGCAAAAGCAACAGAACCACAATGGCTCCTCAGTGCAGCCACTTCTGGCAGGAATGGCCTTGGTATTCTGTCATAAACAGGTGTGACAAGAACTGGACTGCAACAGAGTGAACCAAAATGTATTTAAGGTGAAAAAGTAATGTCGTTTATTAAGATAAGTGAACATAGATATAAATGCACCTCAGATACCAAACAGTGTAAAACAAATCAAACAACCAAACAGTTACCCACAAAAAACAACTAAACTAGTATATACAGCAGATAGGGAATACCAGAATCATAATCGCAGCCAGGCCAGGGTCATATACAAGAGATCAGCTGATGGGGGAAAGGAGCAAGACAGGGCAGGGAGAAAGTGGAAGGGATCAGGTTGCAAGGCAGGGGTACAGGATAACAGGATCACAGGAGGGACAGGGACAGGTTCGGGATCATAGGTCAGGGCTCAAGGACAACACCAAGGCAAGTGTGCGAGTGCTTGCCAGGTATAAATACACATCTCCTGCAATCAGTCTCAGGTGATGCCTGATTGCAGGAGATGATGTCGGCTCCAGATTGCTAGGAGACACCCGCTGGTGGACACCAGTACTGTGGCCCAAAGATCTGACAGTGCCACCAGCAAGTGAAATCTTCCCTGACAATATAGTAGATTTTCCATATGATTAAGGTAAGTCCTTTTGCCAAAGGCTGAATATACAGCATTGCATATAGCAGCTCCCTCAAATACTGCAACAGTCACATATATGTGGAAAGGAGATATACTTATCAGTCACTGTGCAAATAGAAAATCCTTCAGTCCTAATGCTGGTCATCTGGAAAAAGTCACATCTGTGAGCATACATTTTCCATGTGTTGGAGGTTGAGAGTTGGAAGTGGAAAGGATGCCCATGCCTAACCGGTTTTGCTGATCACTGCCGGCTGTGTCAGAGGCTAAGTTTGGAATGAACTTCCCTGCCATGTGTCTCATCCACCTCTATAAATCGCCGCCATGACACCAAACAAGAGTCACATGGTGCATGCAAATGTGATTAAATCATCACTGTGTGCCATCTCATCACACATGTTGATGACATAGCTGTATACACATCACAGTAGCTATCTGCATGCTCCGAGTTTGCAACATCGCCACCTATGTGTGAAAGATGATTTTTTCATCATTGGCTAGCCAAATACAAATGGACTTATAATTGCAATTACCAATCTAGTATAGATGCTGGGTTATAGAGACACATGGGGGTTATATCCCAAAAGTAGATACCTTCGATATTTGAATCTTAATTAATAAATATCTATACAAATAAAAATAAAAATGATCCAACAAGTAAAAAAAAAAATGAAAAAAATGAAATGAAATTAATATTGCTGTTGTTGTGTCCTCTGCGTTTCACTATATACATTTGAGGAAGGGCACAAAGCTTAAACTCTCATTCAGGCCAGGTGCCTTCATAGCTTCCAGTTCCCAAGCCCATCTTGTTTCACATTGGAGAACTCTTTGATCAAAGTTACCCCCTCTTGGGTCCCAAGGTATAACCTGCAGGACCCAACATTTTAGGCAACTGGGATCTCTATTGTGCTGTAGACATATTCTGTACATGTCTTGCCAATGGATGCTTTTAGATGATAAGTATCAATCTCATAGATATGCTCCTGAAATCGTTTCCGTACCGGCAATATAGAATGACTTACAGGAGCAAACAATAACATATACCACTCCAGAGTATTACAAGTGACCTTGTGTCTACATCTCAATAATCTACCTGTTGGTAGGCGTAGAGTATAACCCTCGATCATATAAGAGCAAAACTCACAGGTACCACATCTGGTCATACGGCCCTCATTGGCTGTTGTGAGGCTTTCCATAAAATATCATTGTGTACTAGGTGGTCACTCAATGAGAGTTTAATTAAATACATTAGGAGTGATTAGAGGTGCATTTATGGTTTTTGAATAATGCTTTGATATATACATTTTTGATATTTTTTTGCAGAAGCTGTTAGTATAGAATTGGTCTAATAGTATAGTAATATGTATAGTATATGGAAAGCATAATTTACTTGCCAATAGATAGATGTCTGTACAGTCTTGACATTTTTTAAGTGGTCAAAAAAATAAAAAAAATTTCCATTTAAAACCTTTATCAATAATGTTGTAACATCACACGAGCTGTATTGCTGAGGCCTATCAAACATCTGGTTTTGTCCTCTGCAGAAATCCACAGAACAGATCATAAAATAAAATATGTTGGCGTTTAAAATTTGGAATTATAAGAACATGATCAACGAGTAGGGGGTTCATGTTTCAAAAAAGCATTAGTATTAGATATATTCAGGATGATAGGTGTTTTACTGATGGAAGCCTAATTAGGATTCAACGACAGGCCAGGATGAGTCTTAAACATATAAAGCACAATAAATGAAGCTAACATTAATTTTGCACACAAATAAAACAATTTTTTGGAATCTACATCATTGATGTCTGCCATCACCTGTAATAAAAGCATGGATTAAGACTATAACCTGGCCCTCCTCTGAATACAGTCATGAACTAAGTGGCTTTTAGGACATGTAAAAACAGGATATAAAGTAATTTCAGTGAACTCATATTTTGAGTCATTGTTTTCTCTAAAAGTAATGTTTGGTTTTACACACATGACCCTTGCATGTTGGTATTATTGTATTAAAGTCCACTGAAGTCTTGTTTTTATATACATTTTATGCAGTGAAGAAAATTAAAATAAAATGTAATAATGTGTTCTTAAATAAAACTGAAAGAAGCTGCCCTGTGCCAGCAGCATGTTGGATAGCCAGATGGTAACTCTCACTCAAACTGCAGTCCTCCAGTCAATAATGCTGGTCTGGCTAAAACAATATTTTTTACTTGGTAATGCAGATTGATTGAATAATAAGTACAATAAGCAAGATGATTGGGCTTCAAATGTAGAAATATGTTGTTTAGCTACTAGAAGTTGGGTAGATTATCTACTACAATTAGCCCTTATGCACAAGGCATTGATAGGCTGCAAAGTCCTTTAGCATGAAACCTCTGACATTTTCCTGTGCCTGGAGAGCCTAAGGTGTCTTGAACCACAACCTTACACATCAATGGCTGTACCCAACGGCAGACGACATATTTGCCCAAATGGTTAGATGTCCATGTGCATGAGGACTTACTTTTCCTTACTGCCTAACAGTTGATGAGATAAGCGGGCCAATTTACTAAAGGTGCTGCCAGTCTGCACTAAAGTTGAGACATGAGACATGCTAATTCCATTTTCAAATGATTGGATAACTGAAATGATAATTCACACAATGCATTATTGAAGATTCTCAATTTTATTTTAGTAAATCAGCCATACAGAGAGTCTATTGTTGTCAGTGAGACAGAGTGCGACATTCATCAAACATTCACTTGACATGAATCATTTACTGTATGTTAAAACACATTTATCAAGGAAATGCATCTGTAGTGAAAGTCACATATACTGATGATAAATATGCCCCATAAAATTGCATCCAGAAAGGCAGTAAACTACAACCATTGTACAAAGCAAGGAAATAGCCTAAATATGTAATGAGCAAATATGCCTGTCCACCATTACATACAGTACTGTGTAAAAGTTTTAGGCAGGTGGGAAAAAATGCCGTAAATTAAGAATGCTTTCAGAAATATAAATGTTTATAGTTTATCTTTATCAATTAACCAAATGGAAGGAAAATTAACAAAAGAGAAGTCTAAATGAAATCATTATTTGGTGTGGCCAACCCTTTGCCTTCAAAACAGCATCAATTCTTCTAGGTACAATTGCACACAGTTTTTGAAGGAACTCTGCAGTTAGATTGTTCCAAACATCTTGGAGAACTAACCATAGAACTTCCGTGGATGTAGGCTGACTCAAATGCTTCTGTCTCTTCATGTAATCACAGATAGACTTGATGATGTTGGGATTAGGGCTCTGTGGGGGCCAAACCATTACTTCCAGGACTCCTTGTTATTTTTTACACTGAAGAAAGTTCTTAATGACATTGGCTGTATTTTTGGGGTAATTGTCCTGCTGTAGAATACATTTGGGGCCAATCACATGCCTCTCTGATGGTATGGCATGATGGATATATCTTCCTGTGTTTCTCTGTATTGAGGACACCATTGATCCTGACCAAATCCCCAACTCCATTTGGTACCAGGGCAAAGTATAGTGGCTCGGTACACCAATCAGTGATCCGCTGTGCCCAGTACCTATGGGTACGGCCTCCCAGAACAACACTTGTCCGGCTCAGCAGAGTGGCCAGATGAGATTTAGTTAATGTGCTGACCTACGAGCCTATATAGTCAAGCCTTTTTTTAGGCTGAAAGATTCTAAATAAATAACTTTTATCTAATTGTTGTGACAAACAAAAGTTTAAAGAGGATCAAAAGAAAGCATCAGTGTGTGGACGGTGCTATTGGTTAGACAGATCTGGATTGAGTGGCTAGGTATTAGAACACCTATTAGGTTTTTGACCTACTGACCACTGTCACTGAGGGTGAAAATTAGAGAAAATTTAAAATTTTAAGTTGCCACCAAAACAAGAATAGAGAGGAAATCTTCAAATGGGGAAACTTATTTTGATAAAAACTTTCTGAGGGGGTTTCCTTATTTTGGAGAGATTTCCTCTTGTTTTCTATTGTGACTATGGGACAATAAACAACTGAGGGGGAATCTCCCCAAGGGGACACAGATGGCAAAAACTGGCATTAGTTATACCCCTCCCTATTCTATCAGAAAAAGTTTAGGTCCCTATGGCAGAGACCATGTGACTGGCTGCAAGAGGGAGCTCAGAGAACCATTTAATGGAGGAATGTTGTCACAATACTTGGGAAAGTTTTTGAGAAGCCTTACTTGCTAAAAAGTTAAGATGATAAACAAACCTGTATAGTTTTGGTGTCACGCTACACTCTGTGTAAAAACAATATCTTATATAAATACAATAAAATAGTAAGTGAAACCTAATGTCAAGAAACCAAATGTAAACCAAAAATTCAAAACCAAAAAGCAAAACCAAAAAAAATCAAGTTTGTGCTGAAATACTGTATGATTAACAGCACATATGTGAGAGTGTGAGCAATACACTTTTATGAAATTCAAACAACCATTTTAGTGGCTAGTACATAAATAGCAGCTCATGACATTACTATACATTTCTTAGTCTAAATGAGGCTGGGGCGATCATAGTACAATAAGTGAGGTTGGATGGTTGTATATTGTACTGAAAATACTCTTAATTCTGGAAATCAAAGCATTGCATCATACAGCACTGGGGAAATAGGTAAGAGAAAACCTAGGACAATGTAGGACAGATTTGTGGGATCAGATCTTGAATCCTGACAGTGCTGTTTGTATTCATCAAAGTTCATTATACGCTAAGTCAGTGTAAAAAAGTGCTCATATTGTGTCAGAACATGCATGTACTTTATATTTACCAGTAACCAGTTGCATACAACATAGTATTCTGTGCATAGAATTCCCCTGGGAACCCTTCCCCCATTTGTTCAGATTACTCATATCAGCTGTTCCTTCAGTCTACTCTTACAAAGTCGTACATTTTTGTAGTCTTACTCTTACATCTTAATAGGATTTCTCAGAATTATTATGATATGCTTTGGATCCCCTAGGGACTATCATCCATGTTATCTCTGGAATTGACAGTTAAGGCCTCATGACCGCATGCCAATGTAGAGTATAAAGAGGCAGCTGCAATGTATCAATGACAACCTGGTAAAACAGATTTATCAATTACAATGTCTTTTACCTCGTATTCCTTTCTATGGCAAACACTTTTACTGAAATGTTGGCTGCAAATACTCACTGCAATTACCCTGGACACACTGGTGAATCTCATTCTTCACAGTGTTATCATTTCATGTATGTAAGGTGTAGTACATTATAGGAATCCCAGGTATAGTAATGTTTTGGGATCTTTTAAATTGATGTGTAGTTTTTATTTACAAGCTTTTGCCTTTAAATGAAACACTTTGAGTATATTCAGGGGCTTTCTTTAACACTAAGGCTGGGTAAACACATTCTGTGGACACGGCTCACAGCATGGGGTCCGGTGCATCCCTGTTCACTGAACCAGGTGCGAATCAGGTCCGAATTTTTGTCTAAATTTGCACCTAAATCGGACTAGAAGACACAAGGGACCCTTTCCAAATGTGGACCGTGGCCCACCCCGGAGCAGTGTGAACAGGCTCCATTGAGAGATGGTCACACTCTCCTGTAATGCAAATTGGTTGCAGGGAAACCCCCATCCAATTCGCATATATGTGAACCCAGCCTAAGATTACATATTTGGTCCTGGAAGCTTGGATTTTTATTACAGTTAGTCACAATGGCACATGTTCAACTAATGTTAGATTTCCATTTGCAATGTATTGCTGGATTATTATACTATATATCATTAGGTAATTATGATTAATTATACAACTAAATTATGTTACAGAATGATAATTTATGCTTTTTTTCATTCTTTATTTACATTTTTTGCCCATACAGGAAAGGATTCCTAAAATGAGACATGACATCATACCGTGACATTCCAAGCAATAGATATAACCGAGAACAAAACTGAGACATACAAAGAAAGTGCCAGTCAGTAAGAGTTCTCCTTTCCATTTGGAATTTCTTCCTTTTCCTGTTCCATTCCCATTCCTTTTTACTATTTCTTGAAATACTATATTTTGAAGTAAAGGTATGGGGATATGGCATGTCTTTCCCTGCAAGGGGGAATACAGAGGGATATAAATCCGGGTGAAAAGAATTAGAGAACAACAAATAAATAGGTTTCAGGGGGGCATCAATAAAAGAACAGGGGGAAATAGGAGAAGCTTAAAGAGGCTAAAAGAGGCAAGGATAGAAAAGGCTTAGGAACAGAGAAATGAGAAGAATGGCGATAAGGGTTAGCAAGGTGGGCACAAGTTGACACCATGGCCTCATCCCCTTTCCCAGCCTCTAGCAAACCATCTGTCCATTGTCTCCAACTACTCTAGTCACTGGGCCCATCTCTATGGCCGCGTACACACGCGCGGACTGTTCGCCCAACCTTGTCCGCTGAACAGTGTTTGGGCAGACAGTCCGCTCGTGTGTGGGGCTTCAGCGGACAGTTTCAGCGGACAGTTGGCCGAACAAGGTCTTACGGAAATTCCGAAAAACTGTCCGCTGAAACAAGGTTTCAACAAGGAAACAAGCCTCGTGTGTAGGCTTGTTCGGCCAACTAAGTCTCGCGCATGCTCAGAAAGGATTTCCACGTCGGAAGGTTGCATTGCAGTGTATAGGACGTCGTATTTTTCGTCCCGTCGTACGTGCCGTTCACGTCATCGCGCACGGTTTCAGCAAACTGTTCGTCCGTCGTGTGTGGCCATGTCCGTCCATGCTAAGTTTGAGCGGACTGTTCGCTCAAACTGTTGGACGGACAAAGTTGGGCCAACAGTCCGCGCGTGTGTACGCGGCCTATGTTGTTAACCAGGGCTAGACAGAAGATTTTTGTATTTTTTTTTTTTTTTAATGATTAAATAGTTTGCAGAAATACCATATAGATGTAAATTTTTCTAACCTTGTTTGATGAACATCTGTTGTTCCATTTAAAAAATATAACTAACCTGATATATCCATTCCACACTGAGGGAACATGTGCTGACCTCCAAGCTGACCATCCAGCTGTTCTATGCATTCAAATTGGTATTGTCTGCAGGAGGTAAAGCAACCTAGGGAGAATGTTTGTGTTATGAAGTGGCACTTTACCCAGCTATGTAAAAGAGATTTCCGCTATGTTTAAATTCAGATTTGAGGATGACTTGACTAGAAGCAAATTAAGCTGGAATGGCTTGGAGGGGTCAGAGGGGTAGTGGACTTAGGAGATTTTCCATTGAAATGATTGATTTGAAGGGCCTCTGACATGGTATAATTAATTTTTCAATTAGATAAGGTACCATATTCCCTGAAGATCTGAGTGAGTTTCCTAAGAGATGTTCATGGATTGACTAGAAAAAACAGCAGGTCATTAGCAAATACTAGGTCTGCTTGGAATAGTCTGATGAAAGGTTCTAATGTAAGGATAAATATAGTCAGTGATAGTAGATAGAGATGGCCTTGCGGTTCGCCCGGCGGTCGGTTCGCGGCAAACTTTGCTCGTTCGCGATTCGCCAATACGGCGGACTTCTGCCGCTGTTTGCGGTGGCCATATTCGTTTACATTGTGAAGAACTTTGACCCATGACACATCCATCATGGGGTACAGGACAGCCAATTGAGACATTTCAGCACATGGACATACCCCCTACCTTATAAATAGACCTGATCTGGTGGCCATTTTACATTCTGTCTTTTGTCAGTGTAGGGAAAGGACGCTGTATGGAGCTGTATAGTCTAATCACTAGCTAGCTAATTACCTATTACTATTAGGTCCACAAAAGTCCCTTTAAGGACTGGTATAGGTGTACAGTATATAGGGTTGTAATACACTTATAATATACTTTCTTTCAAATATAGAAAGCATATTATACTTCACTGCTGTGCTGCTCAGTGCTGACCGATTCTGCAGATGTCTCTTATCAGTGTAGGGACTGAGGGACAGTTTGGTGTTTGGAGCAGGGACGGTCTGCAATTCACTAGCTACTAGGTCTACAAAGGTCCTTTTAAGGACTGGTATAGGTGTACAGTATATAGGGTTGTACATGTATAATATACTTTCTTTCAAATATAGAAAGCAAATTATACTTCACTGCTGCTGAGCTGAGTGCTGACCGATTCTGCAGCTGTCGTTTCTCAGTGTAGGGAGGGACAGTTTGGTTTTTGGAGCTAGCTACTATTAGGTACACAAAGGTCCTTTTAAGGACTGGTATAGGTGTACTATTTGGTGTGCAGTACATAGGGGTGTAATACACGTATAAAATACTTGCAAATATAGAAAGCATAGTATAGTGCATTTCCACTGTGCAGCATTGTGACTGCTGAGTGGTTCTGCAGTGATACTACAAAGAGTGACAGACGCAATTAGAAAAAAGTATTATAACTGGTGTGATAGACCATTGGCCCCCCAAAACGACAAATTGAAGTGGGGTGTTATATACCTTCTTCCACATATACTGCACTTCTCTAGAGACTTTTGTCACAGGGTCATTTAAAAAATGACAGGCAGAGGAAGAGGCAGGCCCTTCCGCAGGGGTGGTAGGGGTAGGGCAGGTGCAACAGGCTTGAGCCAAAGTGGCAAATTGCAGAAGGTGCGTTCGATTACGTCAAAGGACGCACCAGACTTGGTTGAGTGACTCATTTAGCCTTACTCTTCTGCACCCTCCTCATCCTCTCGATCTGCACCCTCTGCTGTGTGCTGTGTGCACCCCCAAAGACACTACCACCAACACTTAGATTGCACAGGAGGGGCAAAGCAGACTGCTAATGTATCAGGAGCGAGGCATCAACCATGTACGGTCACATCTGGCGCTCCCAGGATGCCGGCACATGGCTCTGCAGTGTGGGCTTTTTTTAACGTGTCCGCTGTTGACAATAGTGTTGCCATCTGCAGCCTTTGCAGTCAACGTATAAGTCACGGTAAGCCCAACACTCACCTAGGGACGACCGCCTTAAGAAGGCACATGAGCTGCCATCACCGAGCCCAGAGGGAGCAACGGAACCCACACAGCCACACTCCAGGCTCTCACCATCCAGCCTCATCTTCTACTTCTCCTTCTCCTCTCCCCTCACAATTGTTGTCCACTCCACCTTCCATCATGCCGTCCTCACGTTTTTCTGGAAAAAGGCAGGCTTCCGTGGGCCAAATGTTTGAGCATAAAAAAATGATGACACCGGATAACCCTCTTTCCCAACGGCAACTGGGGTCAGGTTATGCCTCAGTAGATGACTTTGCAGTCGAAACGCATAGGGCTAGCATATTCCTGCTCCCCATATTGCTTTTTTCTTACGTTTTTTGTTTTAATGTATATCACGTGATTTTTATGCCCTTTTACCTAAGAAATTGTTTTCAATAAACCGTTACTGGTTGAATTTCACCATGAGAGGTGTCTGTTTGTATTTTTTCCCTCTCTGGTGAGTTCCGGGGGAGCCATCCCAGATGAAGCTCTATAGGTGTCCGAATTTTGGAAAACTGATCTACCCTTCTCAATTGGAGACTGTAGATGACCAAGATTTGGGAGGAGGAGTTCAGAGGTGATTCATCATCAGGCCGGCAATCTCCCTGTTTGGGCTATCAGAGCCTCCTTAAAGCCTTGATGACACACTACTATATGGTGAATGTGTCCAACCTATCCGGTAAGAGTACCTACCTTCAATGACTATCCAGTAATCAGTTGCAAGAATTTCCATCACTTGTGTTGTTTGCAAATTTGAAGTCCAGGAGTGTTGTTTGGAAATTTAAACCTCAGGAGTCCAATTATAGTGGACATTCTCTCTGGGACTTTAATCACTGTTGTTTATACAGTTGGACTGTTTATATTCATATTATATTTTGATTTTGTTTGTCACATACACTAATCTTCACATATAAGTGTACTTTATCGCTGCACTTTCTCGATATATTATATTTTGCAACTTGGTTTGTTTGTGTGCGAGCGGCTTAACTGTGTTCATTCACAGGCATTATAATTTGTCACAAAAAAATATATTTTTTTTTACTTACGTTTTTCACCTATACTTGTATGGTAGCGCGGTGTTTTCCCTTTTATACTTAACATTGTACCTTATGCCTTCTTTATGGAGCATGCATTGCGTTGTGTCATTAATCAAGCAGTGGAGGAGCAGGAGCAGGAAGATGAGGAAGTCGCAATGCTGGATGATTTCCCAGGGGGGCTACTCTATCTGAGAGTTAACGTCTACCTGTATGAACTCTACGGCATAACAGGTTCTGGGGAGCTGTTTTTTTTTCACCGCACCAGTGGTTGCTCATGCGCGACGCATGCAGACTTCTGCGGCCATTTGAGGAGATCACCAAACTGGTCAGTCGCAGCCATGGCGCCATCAGTGACATGGTACCTTATGCCTTCTTTATGGAGCGTGCATTGCGTCATGTCATTGATCAAGCTGTGGAGGAGCAGGAGCGGGAAGATGAGGAAGTCGCAATGCTGGATGAATTCCCGGGGGGGGCTACTCTATCTGAGACAAGTCAACAACAGGAGTCTGAAGAGGAGTCAGAGGAGGATGGTGACGGGGCAGATAAGGAGGAGCAAGAAAAGCATGCTTTAAACCTTTCTGGGATCCCTGTTGTTGTCCGTGGATGGGGAGAGGAGAACGAGGAGGACGACATTATCCTGGATGATGAGCAGGAGCCAGGCCACCACACTGCTTCCAGTTTAGTGCAAATGGGGGCCTTCATGCTCCAGTGTTTTAAGAGGGCCCCCCGTATAAAAAGCATAAAGGTCAAGGACCAGTACTGGGTGGCAACGTACTTAGACCCCCGATACAAACACAAAATGGCGGAAATGTTACCACCATCACAGAGGGCTGTCAGAATGGAGCACTTACAGGCCTTGCTTCGAGAAATGCTGCATTCTGCTTTTGCGTGCGCTGGCAGAGGAGGAATTCCCACTCCCAGAGAAAGAGTTGCGGGTACCAATCCAACAGCGCCAACAAGAAGGGAGCGGTTTGAAGATGTGTTGGTGACTTCTGATATGAAATCATTCTTTGAGGCATGGATCTCGGAGGAATTCAACACATGTGACCAGTAGACCATGTATATGCATAACTCTATAAACGATTTATTTAATCGAGCACACGGACCTTTTTTCTAACTTTGGCTCACTTCCTTGTACAAAAAAAGCACATTGTACTATATGCCCGTACCCTCCTGTTTGAAGAGGTTGAGCGGTGTCATATTTTTGGGTCCCACAGCGAGTTGCTGGCATCAGTGCTGGTGTCAGTGCTCTCTATCTCGCTGCTGGTGTGGTGTCAGTGCTCTCTATCATGGTGCTGGTGTCAGTGTTCTCTCTCTATCTCAGTGCTGGTGTCAATGCTCTCTATCACGGTGCTGGTGTCAGTGCTCTCTATCTCGGTGCTGGTGTCAGTGCTCTCTCTCTATCTCAGTGCTGGTGTCAGTGCTCTCTCTCTATCTCAGTGCTGGTGTCAGTGCTCTCTATCACGGTGCTGGTGCCAGTGCTCTCTCTCTATCTCGGTGCTGGTGTCAGTGCTCTCTATCACGGTGCTGGTGTCAGTGCTCTCTATCTCGGTGCTGGTGTCAGTGCTCTCTATCACGGTGCTGGTGTCAGTGCTCTCTATCACGGTGCTGGTGTGGTGTCAGTGCTCTCTATCTCGGTGCTTGTGTCAGTGCTCTCTATCACGGTGCTGGTGTGGTATCAGTGCTCTCTATCACGGTGCTGGTGTCAGTGCTCTCTATCACGGTGCTGGTGTCAGTTCTCTCTATCACAGTGCTGGTGTGGTGTCAGTGCTCTCTATCTCGGTGCTGGTGTCAGTGCTCTCTATCACGGTGCTTGTGTCAGTGCTCTCTATCACAGTGTGGGTGTCAGTGCTCAGTCTCCATCGCTGTGCTGGTTTCAGACAGTGAGGGAGATAGCAGCGGAGAAGCCAGTCAGCAGGCAGTGCCAGCACCATGGCTGAGGATCAGCACTGGACTAGCACCTCCGAACCACCGCAGTGGAGCCCTGCATAGGTGGGGGTAAGGGCGGGCAGAGGAAGGGGCTCAAGCACAGGTTGGGACACTGGCACAGGACTGCGCTGCCCTGACTGTGGCTCTGATCATCTCCTACACCCCCTTCATAGCCTGGCCTGACCTTGCCTCTCCTCCATGGCCTTCATGCGCTCCTGAATTGTCAAAATTTCACAGATAAAAAAAGAATGCTTTTCGTTGTCGATCCCAGATTCACTTAATACTTTTATTATGTCAGTGTCCATGTTGTGGGACTATGTGTGCACAGCTAGTAAGTATTTTGTGGCTGAAAATATGACCTGGAGGTTTTTAAGGTTCGCCTGCCATTAAAGTCAATGGGGTCCGCTTGTGGTTCGCATTCGTGAAACGTCCCGTCGGAAGTTCATCCATCACTAATAGTAGACATCTTTGTTGTGTTCCATTCTTTATCTGAATTTGATCTGACAAGAGGCAGTTAGTCCTTACTCTCGCTGTGGGATGACTGCAAATGGACTAGATCTACCCCAGCATTCATTGTTGAAATCCAATGTGATAGAGAACACCAAACAAGCGTATTGTCCCTGGGTACTTTCCCAGAGACAAAGCTCATATGAGTACTGTGAATCAGGACCGGCAACTGTGGGAGAAGGCAGTTAATAGGATCTTTGTAAAGATCTTAATATCCACATTAACCGGTTCCCGACCGGCGCACGCCAATGTACGTCGGCAGAATGGCACGGGCAGGCATATTGGCGTACAGGTACGTCCAATATTTAATGCCACCTTGCCATTGCGAGCGCGCCGCCGGTGGCTCGCGCGTGTGCCGTTCGGGACCCCCATGAGTCTGGTCACGGGTCCCGTGGACTCGATCGCCACGGGCATACCCGCGATCGTCTCACGGGGCGGCTGAACGGTGAAATGCCATGTGATTGGAGCAGAGCTCAGTGTTCACTAAATGAAAGCCCAGTCCCCCACAGTTAGTAACACACCCCTAGGAACACTTAACCCCTACACTGCCACCCACTGGTTAACCCCTTCACTGCCAATGTAATTTACACAGGAATCACTGCATTTATATATCAGTGATTGCTGTATAAATGACAATGGTCCTAAAAATGTGTCAAAAATGTCCGATGTGTCCGCCATAATGTCGCAGTCACAATAAAAATCGCTGATCGCTGCCATTACTAGTAAAAAAAATATTAATAAAAATGCCATAAAACTATCCCCTATTTTGTAAACGCTATAACTTTTGCGCAAACCAATCAATAATCGCTTATTGCGATTTTTTTACGAAAAATATGTAGAAGAATACATATCGGCCTAAACTGAGGGAAACAAATGTTTTTTATATATTTTTGGGGGATATTTATTATAGCAAATAGTAAAAAATAATGCATTTTTTTCAAAATTGTTGCTCTATTTTTGTTTATAGCACAAAAAATAAAAATAGCAAATACCACCAAAAGAAAGCTCTATTTGTGGGAAAAAAAGGACACCAATTTTGTTTGGGAGCCACGTCGCATGTCCGCGCAATTGTCAGTTAAAGCGACGCAGTGCCAAATCGCAAAAAGTGGTCTGGTCTTTGAGCAGCAAAATGGTCCGGGGCTGAAGTGGTTAAGCAACAAAATGAATCTATAGTTAGGGCAAAGGTGAAGGCTCATTCCCTCTTTGGGAATGACTGAGCTGCAAGTGTTTTTGAGTATTGAGAGAAGCAGAAGGGCCTAGAGAATTAACAGGGTTTGGGGCCATCATGCCCTGGGCTTTTGCCTGGCTTGATTTGTGAAAGAGCAGTAAGGAATTCCTCTGTAGAAAAGGGTCCAGTGCTGGTGCCACAAGGTCCCGTAGATTAGGCATTTTAGATTTCTCAAGCAGAGTTTTTATGTCTTTTTTTTTATTCGGCCAGTTCTGCTTTGCCTAGATTCTGACGATGTAAATTGTATAAAGCGCTATAATATTCATAAAAGGCTGCAGCTACGTCCAGTGAGGCACAAACTAGGGATCCCTGTTTATGTTTAATTAAATAAAATATGTGTTTGATAGCATTTGTCAGCTAATAGCTTGCCACATTTTTTGTTTCTTCATAATACAGGCTATTTTTCAGTGCAAAGGTTCTAATCTTACAATTATTAGCCTTCAACAGTTTGAGCATCATGCCTGTCAGTTCTCTTAAGGTAGCAACATAGCAACTACCAAAATTTCCCTATGTACTGCTTCCAGTTTTGCTATACGATTCTGGAGGGATTCTATATGTGCTTGCCTGGATTTCTCAACATTTTTAGCAAGGGAAATGGAACCCCTTCTTATAAATAATTGTTGTGCCTCGCAAGCTGTAGCTTGGAGAATATCAACAGAGGTGTTAAGGTGAAAATATTCCGTCAAATGTTCTGATATATCCTGAATAGTGGCATTATCTGCCAGCAGTAAAGAAAGAAGTCTTCACGTCCAGTGTTTTTGCTTGGGGGTAGTGTAGTGATTGTGGCTGTTATAAGGCTGTGATTTGATGTTGTAATGTCAGAATAGTATATGTAATCCCTACCCTCAGGGTTAAAGTGTCTCCAAATCCAAGAAAAAAAATTATAGTTTTGCAGCTTACTGGTCTCTAAACATCTATAGACCAGAAAGCTGCAAAACTATCTTTTTTTTTTCTTGGATTTGAAGACACAGACGGTAGGGATTACACATACTATATGTGGTGGCTACATTCATTTTCTTTTTCACAATTTTTTCCTTTATTTTTGCAAAACTATATTTTTTTTTCTTGGATTTGGAGACACTTTAACCCTGATGGTAGGGATTACCCATACTATATGTGGTGGCTACATTCGTTTTCTTTTTCACACTTTTTTCCTTTATTCTAACTGGGTAATCCTGCCGTTATCACAATGTCCAAGGGTGACAACTGTACTGTGCAACTGTACTGTGCAGCGTTGCCACCGTAGGACATGGAGTATATTAGGACTACATAACACTTTGTTATGACTAATTAACAACCCCCCTCCCTTTTCCATAACATGGCAATGTGTTTTATGGTCTACAGAGATAGCAAGGGCCAATGGTAACTGATAACAGTTCAGAGGCAGAGAGCAAAGGCAGTTTTCAGCTCACAAGATTTCTGGCTGGATGAACAACTCATTTTTTATTTTTTTTTGCACTTGATGGACAGATACAATAAGGGTATATATATATATAACAGACCAAAGGGAACGAAATTAGAGACATGTTTTGTTAAAGTGATGATTATAGGTAAATAAATACAAATAAAAAAATACATGTTATATCTACCTGCCCTGTGCAATGCTTTTGCACAGAGAAGCCCACATCCTCCTCTTCTGGGGTCTCCCACTAGTGCTTCTGGCTCCTCCTCCTCCTCCCCAAGTGCCCTCATAGCAAGCCAATTGCTATGGGGGCACTCGTGCATGCTCACTCCCATGCCCCGCCTTCATAAAACACACAGAACGGGGCTAGGTCCCGGCCCCTGCTCACTGGCTGTGATTGACAGCAGTAGGAGCCAAGGGCAGAGACGCAAGAGAACCGCTCTTGCGCACTATGCTGCACATCGCTGGATCACAATCAAGCTCAAGAGAGTATTAGGGGGGCTGAGGAGGAGCTGCATACTGAAAGTTGTTTACCTTCATACATAGAATGCATGAAGGTAAAAAACCTTGAGCCTTTAGAACCACTTTAAATTGTGCATGTTGCCTATTATTAAAATTGACATTTAAAATAGTAACTGGAGTTTGTGCAAGGGTATCATGTGTAACATTAGGAACCTGCCTCCTTTGTGGTTGATTTACTAACAATGAAGAATGCAAAATCTGGTGCAGCTTTGCATGGTAGCCAATCAGCTTCTAACTTCAGCTTGTTCAGTTAACCCTGACAAAAAAAATCTGGAAGCTGATTGGTTTCTATGCAGAGCTGCACCAGATTTTGCACTCTCAAGTAATAGTAAGTCAACCCTCTGTCTATTAGTCCATTTTTAATAGTAACCGGGAGTTGTATATGTAGGAGGATGGGGACTCCTTTGGATTTGTTAGATTAGGAAAGAGCATGGTAGATTCTGCAGTAGCAGTGGTTGTAGAATCTTTGTATTTTCAGTTATTGTAAATGAGTTTCAAGAATTAGTGCTATGGAGCATTTTTGTTTCATAATATCACCCAAGATCATTGAACCTTTTCTCTGAGGAATTCAAACCTTTTGTGTTCAGAAAGAGCACAAGGAATTTATCGGGTCAAGCCATAACAAAGACAAGGACCTCTACCATTCACAAGGTAGACAAGGTTTAGGCATTAGGGAAGGGCTGATCGTACGCCCTGGAAAAGGTACAGGAAAGGGGAATTTAAAGGGGAAGGCAGGAAGGGAATCATGTAAAGCCGGGGGAAGTAGGGATTATGATAATAGGCTAGGTGGATATGCAATTATAGAAGAATAGTAGGAGAGACGCAGAAGGTCAACCATGCTGGATGTGGGACCAAGCTCCCTCAGGTGGTATATTCAAGGTTAGTTATTATGCCCTAACCAAGCAGTAAGAGTCTAAAGCTGACCATACACTATCAGAATTAAGCTTCAAATTTTGCATTTTAAGATAGTTTGTTTGATTTTCTAATCATTAGTGGGGTCAAATCAACATTTGTTTTTGACCAGCAGGATGGAAAATGGAAAACAGCGTATGTATTTTTTGTTCATAAAGTCCGTTAATTTCAAAATGAATTGTTAAAACCAAACAAGATTTGTAAGTACTTTTGAATGATGTTCACCAAGTCATCAAATGTCCTGAGAATTTTCATGTGAATGTGTATGGCCAGAATTAATAATCTTCTGTTATAGAAGAGATCATGTGGAATCAGTAACTATTTGTCAAACTTGAGGGGGTGTTAATCAGTGAGAGTAAAGGACTTCAGCTATGGCACTAATGCCTGGGACACACACTTAATTGTTTTTCATTCAACCCAGCTGAACGCAAAAAAAATTAGCATGGCACTGTACTAACTAAACAATGTCAGTGCAGTGATTTCTCCCACTGTGTCTTTTTGTTCTGACAGGGGGGCACTGATCGGATGTTGGTTCTCCAGCATGTCCCTTCGACAAAGCCGGAGCTTAGACAAGCTTCTTATGGAAAGACAGTTGTACATATGCTCGGAATGCCAGCTGCTTCCTACTGAACCGGTTGATATTTGGACCATGTGTACCCAGCTTAAGGCACATGTTTGGGGTCAGCTAAAATATGAGCATGCCAGACTTGACAGGTATATGGGTGAAACAATAACCAAAGATCCAAAACATTAACAATGAAAATGTTTCAAAACAATGAACTAATGGCTATATGCATATAACAGTAAAGATTAGAACAGATAGCTACCTTCATTTGTAATGCAATCTTAGCCAATGTAGATTATTAAAAATTTACATGGAGTAAATGTAAAGCAAAAAGCAAACCTTGGGTGCGAGTCAGGCTGGTAACCTGGGGAATACCATAAACATTCTTAGGTCTTAGGTGGGACAATAAACCTGCAGCTAAGCATGAAACAGACACAGACCATGCTTTCAAACCCTGATCTAGAATCCCTGCATCTGGATACAGGAAGCCCATGTAACTCAAAACAGTGCCCTCTTGTCCATTATGAGCCTGGCAGTAATTCTACGTGTTGAACTATAATCTAAACAAGGCCTGGGTGAGGCCAAGTATCTCAAGCTAAAACTGTTGCCTCCCTTCAGTGACGCTTGCTCATACAGGTGGCTACTCTGGGCAGAGCAAGGGTTCAATGGGTCGTGAGAAAAGAACCAGATCCTGCAAACATTACAACTATACTGTATATAATTATTTAAGCTTATCAGATCAGCCAGGCTACTCAGTATAAGTACAACATTCATAATGTAAACAGTTAAAATGGCAATGATCAACCCGCTGACTATCCTTTTAGTAGTCAGGTAGACAGTGAGTTGTAGTGCAATGTGACCTAATAGACAAAGGAATTCACAGCTATGTAGTTCATAGTTCCACAGATGTGCCCCTCCACGGGCCTAAAGTAACTGAGGTTGCCACACATATCCCAGCCGCGGAGCATAAGCTATGGTAGCACTGCTTCTGTAGGGCGGTTCAGGGTGGTAAAAAGATGTGCATGCCAAAGTCTCAGACACATGGATCAACAATCTACAAGGCATTCAAAATGTTGTTTTACTTGTCCAGTTGTATGGACCCTGTGGTTGGCCCACAAGTTCACCACTCTACAGAAGAACAGCAGAAAATAAAGGTGCATCTGCTGCAGGGATGACATTTTCTTGTTATGTAGGCAAAAAATAGCAAGGGTGTCAACGATCCAATAGCATTCACTCTCACAGCATGGGTCTAATATTCCATTCCTTCAGCCTTTAAATTTTTCTCAAAGTAAGTATGAGAGGTAGTCAAATAGAGATAGCATAAGCTGTATCCTAAGTGGATTGCCCAAAACATGAAACAATAATGGATATAACAAAAAAAATTATGGGTATTCTTAGTTAGGGAGAAAGTGGAAAACATGTCTGTGGCGTGTTGGTGAGGCATAGTCCAGAAATCAATACTAGGTTTTGTGAATACATTCCGGTTGCTTAAATCACATGCCACAATAGTCAGGTACTGATAACAATAAAATTTCCAGCGGCACACAAAAATCTTTGATTTCCTTGAGTGTCCTCAACTTTGCTGCCCTGCCTTTGTATGAAACGGAAAGGCAAGAGGGAATTCTCCATCTGTGAAAGATCTCATGCCAGCAGAGAGAGTCCGAAAGGGGTCTACAATTTTGCAGGGTTACCATGGAGAGATCCTGAAACAGCTCCGCTTCATGCCCTTCAACGGGTGTTGTGATGGCCGTCTCCATATTCGAAAGGGGGCTTTCCATTCTTCTGGGCCTAAAATATCTCAGGACCCTGCTTCCTCAGTTGGGTTCCAGACATTGAAAGGGTCCGATGTTGTATTGGTGCTTTGTCAATTTTCCCCCTTTTAGCAATAGTGTGGTGATTTCAGGTAAAATAGAAGCCCTCTGTACCCGACCTCAAAATTTAAGTGGCCATCTTCCTTGAGTAACCACATACTCCATAATTTATGCTTATATTAGGTTACAGAGAGCTTGATTTAGGAGATAATCACGTTATTACTCTTATACTGAAGACATATAACATTTTATCTTTTGGGTCCTTTCAGTTCTAAAGTTACAATTTTAGAAATCGTTTTATTTTTTTATTCTGGTAAATTGCAGTTTTTACTATAATGCTATGTACCAGTGCTTAAATATTTTTCTGAAATAAATTAGGTGCAGCCCTTAGTAGATCTAATGAAGATATATTTTTACTGATTTGAGACTATTGATTATTTTGAGTTTGACATGCCTGCTACATTGTAATGCATATTTGTTGAGCTGGTTTTGATTTTTTGTGGTTTAGCTTATTTTGAGATTACTTCTGTTATTGACTTAAACAAATAAGCTTTTTGTACAGTATTCCTTTGTGTCTTATGTAAATGTCACTAACC
This sequence comes from Lithobates pipiens, assembly GCF_037356315.1. Taxonomy (NCBI): domain Eukaryota; kingdom Metazoa; phylum Chordata; class Amphibia; order Anura; family Ranidae; genus Lithobates; species Lithobates pipiens. The sequence continues at coordinate 126,496,874 of NW_027507789.1, read as the reverse complement.
ACGAAGCACATATATTCCAAATACTTATTGAATTAAATGGATGGTGACAACTCTACTTTTGCTACGTGCTTAGTATTGTCATGATTCTGGAATTGCCAATATAGTTTTGGCACTAATTATGAGCTTTTGCACAAGTATAATTTCTAAACTAATAAAATGCTAGGTGCTCACTGAGCATTTTTTTGTTCTTGTCCCACAATTGTTAAAGTTATATTTAGCAATCAGTTTCTAGCTGTCATATGGCTAGTGAACTTCAACATAAATGTCTAATTGGATAACACCTCTGTTGCATTCAAGAGGCCCACACCCTTGCATTGATATATGCCTTGTGCCTCTGTCTAAACCAGAGTTTCTCAACCCTATTTCAGTCATTTCATTTAAGTACGGTACATACAGTATACTGCAGTTTTAGGTATTCACTGGGCCTATATAAACACTCAAAATACATCTAAAGTCTCTAGTTGTCAAGTTAAATGAACTGTAATTTAGCTCTATGGTAAATGCAAGTGGAAAGCTGGATTTTTCCTGCATCATCCTAGACAATGTTGAATGGGGTGGAAGGGATTGAGCAGGGCTTTTACATCACTTAACTAAGCTTCTTCATATAGATGCATATTTACTGATAGGGCTATCAAGATTGTCCTGAGCAACTTCAGCAGTCTACATTACATATGTAGTTTTATAGTTTGACCATAGTTATACTTTAAAGAGTAACTAAAGTCCTCTTGATCATGGCTCTACCCCTCTCCACCAGCACCACCGTGTTCCATAGACCGGCGCATGTGCAGGTGCACTAAAGAGCTCTGCCTGGCCTTTGGGACCTGGCAGAACCCTTTGGCACATCTCTGTCTGTGTGGAACTGTACTCACGCATGAACACTGAAGGAGGTTCTGGAGCCCGGCAGATTCCTTTAACACATCGGCACACATGTGTGCAACTTCATTCTCTTCTAGGGGACAAAGGAGGAAAAGCTGCACAGCACTTTAACCTCCCTGGCGGTGTGATTATGTTGGATTTTAGGTGCTGAAAGTGGTACAATGTTTTGCATGGAAATTTGGCATTTTATATTGTAGGCCTGTAATTCTTAGGAATAACTCACTTAAATCTGTCCAAACCAGAGCCTAGTAGACATCCCGAGTATGACAAAATTTGAAAAACAAAATAATGAATTAAAATATAATAAATACCTATAAATAATTATACCAAATAATAATATAATAATAATAAAAATGATTCAATAATGTAATCAAATCAAAAACACTGAAATTTGCTCAGTTGCAGAATTGTCACTATCATTACTTTTCAGTGTTTGATGACGGATCTCCCCACAAATCGCTATCGCTCAATTCTGCAAGTGATTCTAATTTATTATCTCTAAAGCCACTTTTGATGTAAAGGGACAGTTTTGGTTGCTATGGACAATCTCCAGTTTCCAGGCAGAAAGAACAGTTTTCATAATATAAAACTATATGTAGGGCACTGGGCAGACCACTAGGGACAAAAGGGATGTGAAATAATTACATACAGCAATATAATCTGCAAGATTACATTATACTGTATGTAATGTGTGTGTTTCACTTTTTGAATTTGGCACCGCTCTCCGTCCCTGTGCGTCTCAACGTTCGCAGGGAATGGAGCTCGGCTCCGTGATATATCGAGCGGAGAATGAGCCGCTCACACTGCGGGAAGACATCGCTGGATCCAGGGGATAAGGTGAGCATACTTATCCTGGATCCTGTGATGCGATGCCGAGTCTGGTTTGGGGTTACCGCTAATGGTTCTGAATTTTCACCCCGAGCCAGACTCGGGAATACCACCAGGGGGGTTAAACAGCACAATTGTGGTAGAGGGAGAGGGCTGGTGCCAGATACATCCAAATTGTCTTTCAGGGTGAAGGTCCAGTTTAAAGATAGGGAATTATTTAAAATGCATTAAAATAAGCACAAAACATCTTCACAAACAATATTTTATTAATTAAAAACTTGTAATAAAAGAAAAGATTTACACAATAATTCCTGCAATTCAATACCTTAAAAAAGTTTTTCTTAAAAAAAAAAAAAAAAAATACTGTCAACTATAGACAATGAATTATAATTCTGAGGAATTAATGTGAAGGCAGGAATGATAAAACACAAGAAAAAAAGGTAAAAAAAATTCCAAAAGAACGCTTACATCTTCAGGTTTGTATCATGTAAACAGTCAATAAAAATATGAGATGAATATGCTTTTATAAAAAAAAAAGTTTTATCTTGACAAGGCTTAGAATGCTGATTGGTTTATTTTGTAGCACTGATATTCCATGATCTAACCTCAAACCTAGCTCAAAGGAGTCCAAGACACAAATTATCCATCTCGAGCTGGTGTAAATGCTAAATTGTGATGGTAATGAATCCCTAGACAAAATGTTCATGGTAGCTTAATTAGCATTTTATATCAACATACTGAAATGATTGTCAACGCCTTAAACGGAATGTGGCTGTTTCTTTCCTTAAGTTTCTTTATTAAAATGCGGAGGATTTTGTAGAAGAATTATCTGTAGACAAAAATATTTCTCAATGAGGACCGAAGGACAAAAAAGAATATTGTCTTCATAGAAAAATAGGCAAGAAAGTTTGTCAACCACAGTAAAAAATGAAGTTATTCAGAACTGGGAGATGCTGTAGAGTCCAAATCATCTGCATCTTGTTCATTTGGCGATACTGGCTGTCCACCTTTGACACGCTTCCATTTCATTCTTCGGTTTTGAAACCAAACTTTAACCTATAAGCAGAATTAAAGTAAATTATATATATTTATTGAACACATTTATTGACCAGTCAAGGCAATTGGTAACAAATGTATGCGAACATGTAATATGGTGACTTGGAAAGTGAATGTTGAAATCAATAAGTAAGGACCTATTCATATGCATCCTTGAACTATTTGATCATACTTTCAAATTTAAATGACCTGCTCTTCATAAAGCTAATCTGTTATAGTTATAAGTCAGATGGATATGACCTGATCAAAAGCAAGACAAGTTCACAAGACTGTAGATGTAATTTGAGATGGGAAACGGTTACACTATTACTTTTACTATTAAGACTTGGGTCTAACACAGGCAAATTATTTATACTTAAAAAAGTTCAGCAATACTAACCTACACTTTAAAGTGGATTTCACATTTTGCTGCAAATTTGTGTCCTCGTTCACACATTATGCCTATGTAACCTAAACTGTAGCTTATAACTGTAAGCTGATAACTTCTTTAGAACTTCTTCCTTTGTTGCTGCTGTATTATCCTTATGCAGTGTGGACAAGGTTAAAGCGAGAGTCCGCCGTTTTTTTTTTTTTAAAAGCCAGCAGCTACAAATACTGCAGCTGCTGACTTTTAAAATAATGACACTTACCCGCCCAGCGTGCCCGCGATGTCGGCACCCGAAGCCGATCTCTCGATCGTCTCTCGGGTGCTGCCGCCGCCATCTTGGCTATGGGAATCAGGAAGTGGAGCCTTGCGGTTTCATTTCCCGGTTCCCTACTGCGCATGCGCGAGTCACGCTGCGCAATAAGGATGGTCCCCGCTGTCTCTGGGATCCGTGTGTTTCCCAGCAGACAGCGGAGGACCTTCGGAAAGGGGCATAGATATCTGCGGAAAGGGGCGTATATTCTGCAGATATCTATGCCGGAAGTGGGTGCAGATACCTGTACTGTACAGGTACCTGCACCCCTTCCCCCCTGAAAGGTGCCAATTGTGGCGCTGGAGGGGGGGAGGGTTCCAATGAGCGGAAGCTCCACTTTAGGGTGGACCTCCGCTTTAAACTGATTATTTATTAATGCAGAAGTGCAGCAGCTATCTTTGAGAAGACCACTTTGCAATGCTCATCTGTGGAGTGTCTCCAGTGCAGGGGGCAGCTATCTTGGCTGGGTCTGTAGGACGGTGATTGGCTGAGGCAACAATGAACTTGGCTGAAAAAGGGAGCTCTGTTGTGCCGCCAGCCTGCAGAATGCAGGAAGGAAGCCACTGTGGGGCTCATGTGCTGCTGCAACCATTTGCCTATGTTGAGCAGCTGACAGAGAGCAGCACAAGGATGCAGCGAAGGTGAAATAGCGGTGTGGTGCCAAAGTTTGCTGAAGCTATCTGATGCTTATCTGCTCATGACAAAGGGGCTGATTAGAGACTGCTGCTGCCATTATACTCTGTGCAAAGCTACATGTAGGGGGACGGTCCTGGAAGCAAGCAGGTGTATGGGAAAGAGACAGAGCTACTGCTGGTTAAAGTGGTTGTAAACCCTTACAAACCACTTTGACCTACAGGTAAGCCTAGTTAAAGGCTTACCTGTAGGTCCAAGAAATATCTCCTAAACCTATATGGTTTAGGAGATATTTGCCCGAAAACGGGCACCGCTGTCTGCGGCGCATGCGCCGCAGACAGCGGCACGCAGGCGCACTGAGCACGGCATTTTCAGCGACGGAGCTGCCGCGCGTGTCAGCTCCCGTGCGCATGCGCGGGAGTGACGTCATCGCGGCTTCGCCGAATGACAGTGGCGGAGCTGCGAGACCCCACCAACAAGATGGATGCGGCGGACTACAGGGGACAGCGGCGACTTCGCTGGCTCCTGTGTCAGGTAAGTGACACATAATGGGCTACGATGCGATGCATAGTAGTCCATTATGCTTTGCCTTTGCAGGGAATGAAAGAGGAAGTAAACTCATCAGGCTTTACTTCCTCTTTAAAACGAATACCTGCTATATCTGTCAATAGTCAACAGAAGCAAAGAGACTGAGAACCTTCTCCCTGGGAGGGTGTGATTTGGATGCCTGTGTGAAATCAGGCAGTGCCAAAGAGCACTCTATTCACTTCTAAGGAAGGAAAATAGGGACTATATCAGCAGGATTGAAAGAGAGAGCTCATTAGCAACTTCTATCCCTAACAGACTTGAACTTTACATTTGCGGATTCAGAGCCACAGGACTAGTAAGAGACTAACATCATAAATTTAATCTGCTGTCCACCAGGAACTGTTATGCTTTCTTCAAGGGCCCCAACTTTGCATACATTTTTTTTTCATTATTCCCTAGCCAGTGGGACAAGCATTTGTGAGGTCAGGTAATGATGTTATACTGGCTCTGTGTTCCAAGGTAAATAAGAGTAGTGTTCCCTTTCTCCATATTCCCATATTTAAAGGGTAAGTTCACATTTTTACAAAATCTGATTATCCTGGCAACCACTCTAGACCCCATTGCATATAGTGGCTGTGATGCCCCATGCTGCTGATGTACACTATATACCATAATATGCAGCACCAGAATGAGTACCCATCATAATACTTGCAATGACAAGTGCTCATTGGTCAGCATGACCATATGACTGTGCTGAACAATGAGAATGGCTTCTTTCTTTGTAGACATCTACCCAGGAGAAGAAGCCTCAGATGCATTTCTTATTGGTCAGCACAATCATATGGCTGCGCTGACTAATGAGTTCTTGCCATTGTAGGCCTGTATATTACATTGTGTGGTGTACAAACCACTACACCAGCGTCATAATGGCTGATATGTGTAGCAGGGTCTGAAGGGTTGGCCAGGATATTTAGAGGTAGTTCGCCTTTTTTGTTTTCCTCCAAAAATGAACTTACTTTAAAAAAAAAAAAACAACATAAGAATAACATAACCTTATCTCAACTGTGCAGCATGTTTGAGCTAGCATAGGGATGGTTCCTACTGCCGTGACTTGGGATACGACTTGTGAGACCCCAAGTCACGTGACATGTGAATCTCATTTTAGTCAATGAGAGCTGTCTTAATTAGCACTACTGAAGTCGCTCCTACTTTAGAAAAGGTTCCTGTCCTACTTCAAGGCAACTTTTCTCCGACTTGTGCCGATAGACTTTAACCACTTGCAGAACGGCTCACACCGATATATGTTGGCATAATGGCTCTGCTGAGCGAAAAAAGGTATTGGTACAGTGTTCCCTTTAAGAGCGGCTGGAGGCACTGGCGCAATCCCCGCTGGCCACTCGCGATCGTGGGCAAGAGAGCCAGGAGACATATTGTTTGTTCCTAGTAAGTAGGAACAGCGACAAGTCTCCTCCCCCAGTCAGTCCTATCCCCACACAGTTAGAACACACCCAGGGAACACACATTTAACCCCTTGATCGCCCCCTAGCATTAACCCCGTCCCTACCAGTGACATGTACACAGTAGTCAGTGCATTTCTATAGCACTGATCACTTTATAAATGTAAATGGTCCAAAAATGTGTCAACAAACTAAATCTTTCCCATAGTTTGTAGACGATATAACTTTTGCGCAAACCAATCAATATACGCTTATTGTGATTTTGTTTACCAAAAATATGTAGGAGAGCATATATTGGCCTAAACTGATGAAGAAATTTGTTTTTTAAAAACCGCAGAGGTGATCAAATACCACCAAAGAAAGCTCAAATTTTGTTTGAGTACAGCATCGCATGACTGCGCAATTGTCAGTTAAAATGACACAGTGCCAAATTGTAAAAAGTGCTTTGGTCAGGAAGGGGGTAAAACCTTCTGGGGCTGAAACGGTTAATGGAAGTTGCCTCCAAGTCAGATCCTTATCATAACTGATGTCATTTGGATCCGACATTACAAGAGAATTACACAGACATTCCCTGAAGTTGCACCGAAGTTGCCTGGAAAAGTTGTGCAACTTTCAGGTCGTAGCAGTGTGAAATGAGCCTTAGGGACCCAGATATGGTTTGTAGTCATTAAAGAACAAATATTCCAACTTGTATAAAAACATAAAAAAAAAAAAATAAGCAGTGACTTCAAATTTTTTGACTCTGTTTAATAAAGATCTAACAAAAAAAAAAAAGTTATGGCTGTAAATAGGATTGTACTTTGGTGCTCAGATTTAGATTAACCACTTCAACACAGGGCACTTATACACCTACCTGCCCAGACCAATTTTCAGCTTTCAGCGCTGTTGCACTTTGAATGACAATTGCCCACTCATGCAACGTTGTACCCAGACTGAATTTTTATAATTTTGTTCCCACAAATAGAGCTTGCTTTTGGTGGTATTTGGTGGTATTTGATCACCTCTGGGATTTTATTTTCTGCTAAACAAATAAAAAAAAGACCAAAAATTTTGAAAATAAAAAAGTTTTTTTAGTTTCTGTTACAAAACTTTGTAAATAAGTATGTTTTTTCCTTCACTGATGAGCACTGATGGGGCTGCACTGACGGGCACTGATAAGGCGGCACTGATGAACACTGATAAGGTGGCACCAATGAGGTTGCACTGATGGGCACTGATGATGGGCACTAATATGCGGCACTGATAGGCGGCACTGATGGGTGGCACTGATATGCAGCACTGATGGGTACACATAGGTGGCACTGATGGGCACTGAAAGGCAGCACAAATGGGCACTGATAGGGGGCATGGATGGACACTGATAGGCAGCACAGATGGGCACGGATAGGTGGCATGGATGGGCACTGATAGGTGGCACTGATGTACACTAATAGATGGTACTGATGGATGCCAATCAGTGCCAAACACTAATGCCTGCCAATCAGTGATGCCCATTGTGGGCACTGATTGGCATCCATTGTGGGCACTGATTGGCATCCCTGGTGGTCTAGGGTGGCATACCTGGTGGTGACATCCCTGGTGGTCCTGGTGGCATCCCTGCTGGTCAAGTGTGGGCATCCTCCGGGGGGCTGTGCTGATAATCAATCAGCGCAGACCCACCCCCCTCCGTCAGTAGAGAAGCCGATTGGCTCTCTTCGCGTCTGATAGGCGCGAGTAAGAGAAAAACGATCACTGGCTCTTCCTGTTTACATCATGATCAGCATTGATTGGACATGGCTGATCATGTGGTAAAGAATCTCTGTCAGAGACTCTTTACCTAGATCAAAGTTGCAGTGTGTCACAGTGACACACCGCAACCACGATCGATGTGATGCGCACCCCGGGGGCACGCAGCGGCTTGATATCCTGGCGATGTCACATGACGTCCAGTCAGGATATTGAAACTACTTTGCTGCCGTCATTTTGCTATATGGCAGGCGGAAAGTGATTAAAAAGCATGACAAATGCATGGATAGCGGATTTCAGAAGCATTTTCATACATAAGTAAAAGTGTGTTTCTCCAAACATGGGAAAAATACTGCTTGCAGGACTTTATGGGGCGTTTTAGTAACTGGTTTGAAAAACTTTACAGTAAAGGTATCATATGGTGTATGCACCTTTATGCAAGTATTGTTGACTGCTGGTTTGATTTAAACACTGGGGTTACCATATGTAGATGCTCTCCAGATTGCGCCTTGAGGTTCCCATCACAATTGTGTTAAATGCTAAATGCTATGCACCCTCAGAAACATCTGACACATTTGGATGAATTCTGGTTACAAAAGCAGGCCTACCATTATAAAATCCTTAGTAATCCAGAGCTTAGATCTCTAGTGTTAGGATCTTGCAGCTAAGATCTTTAGGAAATACATGTAGATGGCACATGAGCTGGTATTCATTCAGCACTAGGACTTCTATGGACAGTAATCATTACCCTGCAACCTAAACTAGTGAAAACCTTCAGATACCCTGACCATTATGCCTTTCAGGGTGTGAAGGCCAGTACCACTGGAGGGTGTGTGTGCATGTCTATGCTAGACATGCAGGTGGGGATGGTAATAGGATTTATTTATAAAAGTTAACAGAGAAATTTCCTGGTTTTGCTTTGGATCAGAAGATCATGCAATCACTTGATTAGAGGGTACAGACACCAGTTAGTCTTCAGCTGTTGCTATTCAAGCACCCAGCAACTTGAGCAGTAAGTACAGTAATAGGTAATGTATAAGCAGGTGCTGCCTGGACCCAATACATCAAATGGCATGCTAGTGACTGAGGGTTAATGCCAGAACACAATTTTGCAACTTTGACATATGTTAGCAAAACCGTACATATCATTGCAACTACTTTGTGTATCCAGGTGAACTATACCTTGTCTTTTTGGGCTTTCATTTGGTGGTAAATGGTAACTTATATCTCCTGATTTTTGTATTATCAAAAGAAAACTGGCCCAAAATAGTATATTTCTTGCTATTACCATTATTTATCAGCAAAGAACAACCCAAAATAAATTATCTTGCTCCTGACAATTGCAGCTATACTACATATGTATATGCTCTTTTTTTGTTTGCACCCATAGTACAGCCTAGAAACAATGGGGAGCTTTTTTTTTATCCAACCTAAAACACATTGACACTGATAATCATTTAAAAAATGCTTTTTAAAAAGAAAAAAAAACTACCGAAATACCGAAAAAAAAACTACCAAAATATACTGATCCTGACCTTTGACTCTCACCTTGACCCTAAAACTAACTCTTGCACTGAGCTAAATTAAACCTTCATCTAGCATTTTTTTTCTTTACATTTTAATTTTTTTTTTGTACTTGAATGTCCTATGTTTAGGGATGAGCCGAACACCCCCCTGTTCGGTTCGCACCAGAACCTGCGAACAGACCTAAACTTCGTGTGAACTTTAGAACCCTATTAAAGTCTATGGGACTCGAACGTTCACAATCTAAAGTGCTAATTTTAAAGGGTAATATGAAAGTTACTGTCCTAAAAAGTGTTTGGGGACCTGGGTCCTGCCCCAGGGGACATGGATCAATGCAAAAAAAAGTTTTAAAAACGGCCGTTTTTTCAGGAGCAGTGATTTTAATAATGATTAAAGTGAAACAATAAAAGTGTAATATTCCTTTAAATTTCGTAGCTGGGGGGTATCTATAGTATGCCTGTGAAGGGGCGCATGTTTCTGGTGCTTAGAACTGTCGCTGCACAAAGTGTCATTTGTGCAGGAAAAAAAGTCTTTTAAAATCACTTGCGGCTAAATTGTCGGGTCTCCGTAATACAGAGAACACTCAATGAGTGTTCTCTGTATTAGCCGACAATTCATTCATTCATTCATTAAAAAAAAAAAAAAAAAAAAGCGTGGGGGTTCCCCTAAATTCAATCAAAAGGCCCTTCAGGTCTGACATGGATATTAAGGGGAACCCCGTGTCAAATTTAAAAAAAAAATTGACGTGGGGGTCCCCCCAAATATCCATACCAGACCCTTCAGGTCTGATATGGATATTAAGGGGAACCCCGCATCAAATTTAAAAAAAAAATTGACGTGGGGGTCCCCCTAAATATCCATACCAGACCCTTTATCCGAGCACGCAACCTGGCAGGCCGCAGGAAAAGAGGGGGGGACGAGAGAGCGGCCCCCCCTCCCTCCTGAACCGTACCAGGCCACATACCCTCAACATTGGGAGGATGCTTTGGGGGTCTGTGACCCCTCAAAGCACCTTGTCCCCATGTTGATAAGGACAAGGGCCTCATCCTCACAACCCTGGCCGTTGGTTGTGAGGGTCTGCGGGCGGGGGGCTTATCAGAATCTGGAAGCAGGTTTCCGTTACATCAGAGGGGGCGGGGTCACCCACACGTCACTGGGGAACCCCTGGCTTTCCTCTCCTGCGTCAGAGGGGCGGGGTCAGGTGACGGGTGGCCCCGCCCTCCCAATATAAGAAATGTCAGCGCTCGGCTCTCTGCAGTGTCTCCGGAGCGGAGACAGAAGAAGCATGTATGGACAGCGCTGGACTGAGAGATCCCCCGTCGCTGGATATGATCATCCATCGCTGGACCCCGGAGACCCGTCGCTGGATAGCAAGAGTGGATTAGCACCGCTGGAATTTTTTTTAATTTTTTTTAATTTTTAATAAAGGAATTTTTCAAAAGTGTGTTTGTCTTATTTAACCATTTTGACACTTTCTTTGTGAAATGGTAGGGGTACTTTTGTACCCCCTTACCATTTCAAACAGGGGGGGGGGGCGGGATCTGGGGGTCCCCTTGTTAAAGGGGGCTTCCAGATTCTGATAAGCCCCCCGCCCGCAGACCCTCACAACCAACGGCCAGGGTTGTGAGGATGAGGCCCTTGTCCTTATCAACATGGGGACAAGGTGCTTTGAGGGGTCACAGACCCCCAAAGCATCCTCCCAATGTTGAGGGTATGTGGCCTGGTACGGTTCAGGAGGGAGGGGGGGCCGCTCTCTCGTCCCCCCCTCTTTTCCTGCGGCCTGCCAGGTTGCGTGCTCGGATAAAGGGTCTGGTATGGATATTTAGGGGGACCCCCACGTCAATTTTTTTTTTAAATTTGATGCGGGGTTCCCCTTAATATCCATATCAGACCTGAAGGGTCTGGTATGGATATTTGGGGGGCCCCCACGTCAATTTTTTTTTTTAAATTTGACACGGGGTTCCCCTTAATATCCATGTCAGACCTGAAGGGCCTTTTGATTGAATTTAGGGGAACCCCCACGCTTTTTTTTTTTTTTTTTTTTTTTAAATCAATGAATGAATGAATTGTCGGCTAATACAGAGAACACTCATTGAGTGTTCTCTGTATTACGGAGACCCGACAATTTAGCCGCAAGTGATTTTAAAAGACTTTTTTTCCTGCACAAATGACACTTTGTGCAGCGACAGTTCTAAGCACCAGAAACATGCGCCCCTTCACAGGCATACTATAGATACCCCCCAGCTACGAAATTTAAAGGAATATTACACTTTTATTGTTTCACTTTAATCATTATTAAAATCACTGCTCCTGAAAAAACGGCCGTTTTTAAAACTTTTTTTTGCATTGATCCATGTCCCCTGGGGCAGGACCCGGGTCCCCAAACACTTTTTAGGACAGTAACCTGCATATTACCCTTTAAAATGAGCACTTTAGATTTCTCCCATAGACTTGTATAGGGTGTTCCGGCTTTTCGAATTTGCTGCGAACAGCCCAAATTGTTCACTGTTCGCTGAACAGGCGAACAGGCAATGTTCGAGTAGAACATGAGTTCGACTCGAACTCGAAGCTCATCCCTACCTATGTTCAAAGCATTACATTCCATGGAGCACAAGGGAGACATACAGGGTCTTTTAGACCCTGGATGCCTCATTAAGAAAACCTGTCACCACAAAAATCATCACATAGGGGACTTTTTGGCCCCTATGTGATGAAAACAAAAGTGAAGTAAAAAAATTTTTTTTTTATTTAATTGTAAAAATGTAAAAAGTTACATCCAAGCATTTCAACCCCCACCCCAAAAAATTGAGGCCCCCCTACCCCTACATATTTGCACCTACAAACGTAAAGTCAAGGCACCTAGGTCTGAAAACGTGGATTGCGATACATGTTACATATCACCATGCTCGCCGGAAGGAGAGCAATAATTTTAGCATCAGACCTTGTTCATAACACTAAATCTATATGGGTCTTTATGGGTCACCTATGGAAAATATAGGGTACTGAAGCTTGTCACCATATTACAGGCGCATGAAAATTTAAGGCTTGACATGTTGGGTATCTATTTACTTGATGCAACCTTGGCTTTCATATTGTACCCAAAAAAATGGCAAATTTATTGTGGTTTTATGCCCTCTAAAATTAACTTTAATCTGTTTTTTTTATGCAGCAATATTGTGTGAAATAAAAAATTGAAACTACCACTATTTTATTCACAAGGATGTCTACTTTCAGAAAATATATGTTTTGGGAGTTTTATGTAATCTTCAGGCCTGAATTTTTTTTTTTAAACGTGTGCAAAAAAAAGAAGCAAAAACAACTCTGGCAGTGAAAGGATTAAAACATAAGTTCCCTTTTGGGAACATGTTACATGTTCTACCTGTAAGCTTTGTTAGTTTAAAAAAAAACTGGCTCCTAACTTTTATAGCTGGCTCCTAGATCCAAAGCAAATGTGTCAAGCTCTTAGTATATACAGTACATCTTTCTTATATAGTTTAGTCAGCATAGGTGTTGGTGAAGCATTTTTAAGATTTGTTAGTTTTAGCTTGCAATCAGATCAGTGATAAGTAGACTCCAATTACTTGCCATGGTACATTGATTGGGATTGATTTACTAAAGCTGGAGTATGCAACATCTGGTGAAGCTCTGCATAGAAACCAATCAGCTTCCAGTTTTTTGTTTTTTTTGTCAAAGCTGAGGCCGCGTACACACGGGCGGACTGTTCGTCCAACTTTGTCCGCTGAACAGTGTTTGGGCGGACAGTCCGCTCGTGTGTGGGCTTTCAGCGGACAGTTTCAGCGGACAGTTTGACGGACAAGGTTTTTCGGAAATTCCGTAAAACTGTCCGCTGAAACCTTGTTTCAGCGAACAGTCCGCTCGTGTGTAGGCTTGTTCGTCAAACAAAGTTGCGCGCATGCTCAGAAAGGATTTTCACGCCGAAAGCTATAATGCAGTGTATAGGACGTCGTATTTTTCGTCCCGTCGTACGTGCCGTTCACGTCATCGCGCACGGTTTCAGCAAACTGTTCGTCCGTCGTGTGTGGCCATGTCCGTCCATGCTAAGTTTGAGCGGACTGTTTGCCGAAACTGTTGGACGGACAAAGTTGGGCGAACAGTCCGCGCGTGTGTACGCGGCCTTAATTGAACAAGCTGAAGTTAGAAGCTGATTGGCTACCTTGCAAAGTTGCACCAGATTTAGCACTCTCCAATTTTAGTACATGAACCCCATTGTGTCTTATTAAATAAACCTGATACACATGTATAAGACTGCACATACCTGTCTTTCAGTGAGGTCAAGGTTTACAGCTATCTCATATCGTCTTAGTCGGGTAAGGTAATTGTGATGAGCAAATTCTGCCTCTAGCTCTCGGAGTTGCTCTTTGGTAAAAGCTGTTCTTTCTTTTCTTGCTTTGCTGTTTGTTTCTGGCTTGTTTGTGGCATCTACATTTTCTGCAGAAATGAAAACCAAAAAATGATGTTATATAGCACAGAACAGTCTAGATCAACCATTATAAAATACAGAATGGTTCTTCTTGTTTGACACTTGGCAGGAACTTGTTGAGTGCACTCTTTTGTATATACATTTTAAGAATGTATTGTAAGAAGATAGTGTACATTTTTTAAATAGATTAATAAGGTTCAGCAGAAGACAATGATTGCTAGAAATCAAATGTACTGGAATTTATTGTGCACATTTGTATTTACTTCTACAGGGATCGGTAGTGATAGACTGGTTCTAGACATTACCCACTTGTAGACAGTTGAGGTGAGATTTCCCCCGGATATTTCCTGCCATGGTGACTAAAAAATACTCTGGCAACTAGAGTGTTCCACCCAGATGCACCGGGTCTTAGCCAGCACAGTTCTTAGTTGTATAGTATTTAACCACCTCAATACAGAGAAATTTCACCCCCTTTCTGCAAAGACCAAGTTTCAGCTTTCAGCGCTCTCGCACTTTGAATGACTCAGTCATTACTCAGTCATGCAACACTGTACCCAAATTAAATTTTTATCATTTTGTTCACACAAATAGAGCTTTCTCTTGGTGCTATTTATTTGAAAAAAAAAACAATATTTTTTACGTTCTGTTTTAAAAGAAATCCAATACAATCTAATTTCATCATAAATTTAGGTCAGAATGTATTCTGCTACATGTCTTTGTTAAAAAAAATCCTGATAAGTGTATGAGAATTCGAGTGAAAGTTATAGAGTCTACAAGCTATGCTACGTATCATTGAAAATTGATCAATCCAGATGTACTGACTGCCCATCTCATTTCTTGAGGCCCTAAAATGTCAGGACAGTACAGATACACCCCACATTAACCCTTTTTGTAAAGGTGACAGTCCAAGGTATAGTAAGAGGCATAGTGAATTTTTTGAAGTTACAATTTTTTGCCCACAAAATTGTTATTCAATTAGTTATTTCTCACACATGGCACAGATAAACTTGCAATTACACCCCAAAATATATTCTGCTACTCCTGAATATAACGATACCACATATGTGAAACTTTTTCACAGCCTATCCACATACAGAGGCCCAACATGCAGGGAGCACCATCAGGTGTTCTAATGGCATAAATTATACATTTCGTTTTCTATATACCTATCACATTTTTGAAGGCTCTGAAGCACAATGGAAATAGGATTACCCACAAAATAACCCAATTTTGGAAAGAAAACACCCCAATGTATAGTCTAGCAGACATAATGAGTCTTTTGAACATGTCATTTTTTCCCACACGTTTTTGGAAAATGTGGAAAGGAAATGAAAACTATTTTTTTTTACACAAAGTTGTCAATTTATAAGATATTTCTTACACATTGCATGCACATAGCAAAACGTACCCCCCAAAATATATTCTGCTACTCCGGAGTATGGCGAGACCACATGTGTGAGACTTTTACACAGCATGGCTACATACAGAGGCCCAACATGCAGGGAGCACTATCAGGCATTCTAAAGGCATAAATTACACATTTCATTTCCTGAGAACCAATTACATTTTTGAAGGCCCTGGAGCACCAGCACAATGGAATAAGATGTGTGCAGATGATGACTGACAGATGTGGCAGATGATCACGGACAGATGTGCGCCAGATGTGCACAGATGATCACAGACAGATGTGGCAGATGATCATGGACACATGTTCGGCAGATGATCGCGAACATGCGCGCCAGATGATCACGGATACATGTGCGCCAGATGTGTGCAGATGATCACTGACAGATGTGCGCCAGATGTGCACAGATGATCACAGATAGATGTACCAGATGATCATGGAAACATGTGCCAGATGATCACGGACACATGTGCGCCATAAGATCACAGACAGATGTGCACAGATGATTACGGACACATATGCCAGATGATCACGGACACGTGCACCAGATGTATGTCAGATGATCAGGGACATATGTGTGTCAGATTTGCGCAGATGATCACGGACAGATGTGCGCCAGATGATCATGGTCAGATGTGCCAGGTGATCATGGACAGATGTGCCAGATGATCACGGATAGATGTTCAGTGGGACAGATGTTTAGTGAGACAGATGTGGACAGATGTTTACTGGGACAGATGTTCAGTGAGACAGATGTGTGACAGGTGTTGATGTTTTTCACTGTGTTGGGGACACTTTTTGGAGACACTAGCTGGGTGATCAGTGTGTAAAAAGCTGTATAAAAAAGCTCATACACACTGATCCCCAGCTCGCAGATCTGCTCTCTTCTCCTCAGTGACTCTTTGTGAGGAGAAGCAAAGCCGATCGCATCGCAACGGCTCTCAGCTTGCACTACATGATGGCTGTGATTGGACACAGCCATCATGTGATCAGGAAGGCCAATCACTGCGTGGACACGTGGCCGTGCAATCCAGCTTCTTGTGATGTCACCCCCAGGCTGTTTACATCACATGATGACTGTGATTGGACACAACCATCATGTGATCAGGAGGGCAAATGTCAGAGTCCTCCTGCCGATCCAAGATGCGGTGTGTCTGGAGGACATGGCAGTGGTAATTTTCAGATGTTCTCCTCATAGATGGTGACACAGAGGAAGCTGGCTTGCGCTTTCTAGAGCGTGTGTGTTGGTGTGGGAAGGGAAAAACAAACTGTATGTTGGCTGATGTGGATTAAGCGAAACCTTATACCTATGTAGAGTAAGTGCATTGGTATTTCTTTTGGCTCTGTTAGAATTTCTCTTATTAAAATATTCTATTTTACCATTTTTCTCATTTTAAACTATGGAAGATTGTCAGAAAGGCCAAAAAGCCAGCATCATGTGAAATGTTTCCCAGTAAGTGATTAACAAACAGCTTGAAGAGTTGTCTGCTAAAACAATGGAATGAGTTTAATCAGTAAAAGACCCTGACAAACTGGCTATGACAGGAGAATTGTTTGACACTCGTGGTAAACAGGTGACTTCTCAAGCAATGACAATGGACCATGTTTATCTGATATCACCTCCTCATACTGAAATGGTTTAAGGACACATTGAAGATCAATTATTCACTGACCATCTACGGTACGTTCAAGATCAGAGAGAGACATTCCAGATCACATCATCTCATCCACCATCAGACATCTAGGGACACACATCTTCCATCTTAGCTAGATGCCATTTTTGGAAGATAGATAAACAAAAAGTGCAGCGCAACCACATCTTAATAATGAGAAAGTTCAAGTAAGAGAGAGAACTTCCAATTCAAAGAGTTCATATGATATAAGAGTTCCTTATAGGCAGTGAGAAGGAAATCTGACAACTACCTTCGGGTGATAGTCCTCCTTCCCATTTTGGGAAGACAGATTCCACGTTAAGCTCAGCCTATCTCCACCCATTGGTCGGCAGCCATCTTTGAGGGTATGGTCAGCAGCCATCCTCAGACCCTATCCTTTTCAGTCAAGTGAGCCCTTTTATCTACTTGGAGGTTAACTACTGTATATCGTATCATTCTTTAGGTGATTGTTTTTTTAAAATAATATGCCAATTGCAAAAGTTTTGCTGGGTAATTAATATTCTGATCACAGTAACATAACTTCTAGGGTTAGATTTTTTTTTTTTACATTTATTATTCTCTTCTTCCGTTTTCTGTATTGATGCACACTTTTGCGTATTTCAAAACATATTCTTTCTGCAAGAGAATAAAGATCGGAATCCATACAATGCAGATTATTGTCTGCCTGGTTTAGTTATAAGTGGTTATGCTGTCTTTGAGAGGAAATATATTACTTGATTTGACATAATATAGAAATGGGCTGTGGTGGGGTAAATTTTAGGAAGTAGTAAAATCTTGTAAAGTGTAAAGTGACTTATGTAAAATAAATGTTTATTTTTATAGTTTACAGTGCATACTTTGATATAAATTAGAGGGTGTTCTGCTATATTGGTCACATCCCTGCTTGCAGTCCATACTTTCACCCAATCGTATTGCATTAAAAGAATATCTGCACTGGGCAAAGAATCTCTGGCATAATTAATTAGTCAACTTTATTTTTATTAATTTATTTTTGTATTGATTGAATAAACAATCGATATAGCTGGCTTAATTAATCATTCTAACATCTATGACAGCTCCAAACTTTATGCTTCTGTCTCTTGGATGTAGGGAAGATGTCCCGAGGTCTGATCTACAAAATAGTGGGATTCTGGAGATAAATGAAAGTCATTCTGGTATGAGATGGAGAAAATAGTTGGGGCATACCCATTTCCCTTGTTCCCAGTACAAACATTAATCACTAGAAAATTTCTCAATATCATGACACAAGATGCAATGCTTACTGCTGATTCGATATACTAACCAAACACAGTGAACCTCTTGTAGAATAATGATTGCTGCACCAAAAATTCCAATACAGTGAAGGAGATGTAAAGGACAAGTTCACTTTTAGTAAATATGTCTTTAAAGTATATTCAGCAACCTCCTGGAGTGCAGCCTATGATATTAAACACTTATCTTCCTACCTAGTCCAGAGAATTGTGTTGCCTTTGCTGTGAAAAGGTTCCTGCAGAGTACTCTTTAACAAGCATGCCTGCTCACTCCCATGGGTGAGCTGTATTCTAGCCATCCATCGAAATTTGACTCACCCATAGGAATGAATCGCTAAAAGTCAACTTGTCCTTTAAATTAAGTTTAAAAGATGTTATCAAGATATCCTAAAACGGTATCCAAAACTGTCTGTCCTAATATATTCGGGTCTATTTTTAGCACTTGACAGCTCGTGCATATTTCTATATTCTGCTAAATATCTACTATTCTCTGCCACTAAACTGAACAGTTGCAGTACAGCTGCAGTATTTCAAAGCTTGCTTTCTTCATGTATTTCCACCACAGGTTGTAGCATTGGTTTATCTAATACAATAATGTTATTTCTCACCGCTGAACTACAGGACTAATACAAAAACTGAAGGACTAATGCCACCGATTATTATTTTTAAACTGTGTTTCATTGATATTTTCAACACAAAGAATACAATAGAAGCATGGTACAGATAATATACTATATAAGTATGCCAATAACTTGCCAACATAATTTCTGCCAATATAAAAGTCAATTGTATTTTGAAAATTATTATAATAGGATAAATATTATAATAGGATAAATCTTTAGACTATCTGGGAAACTATCGGGAATATCAAACAGCTCTAAACTAAACAAAAACTTAAACAACTAAGCACTTGCACATGTAATAATGCACATTAGAAACTTGAGGACAAGAATCTCATTACTCATTAAAATCAACCCTGCATCTATTACCTTTTGTACCACCACCCCCTCCCTTTAGAATGTAAGCTCTACGAGACAGGCCCTCCTGTCCCTTCTGTAATGAACTGTACTGTAATTGTGCTGTCCCCCCTCTACATTGCAAAGCGCTGTGTAAACTGTTGGCGCTATATAAATTGTGTATAATAATAATAATTACTCAGGTACCACATAGAAATAAAGGTTTCTAAGCCTCATTAAAATATAGTGAACCCACTACACTGCCCATACATCGTGAGTCAAAATCACAGATCAGGCAATACACAGGTATCAGAAAATTCAGTCCACTGGCACCAAATTTTCTCAAATTTACTAGGACATCTCCTAACCCCATATGTGAATTTATTAGTTGGTAATACCTGATTAATCATGATCTTCCATTGATTGATGGATTTTAGTAGATTTCCATTAACTGTAATGTATGATTATCATCTGTTTTTAGCAAACTGTCAATTGTCTTCATGAACTCGGCTTGAAATCTAAATAGTACTGCAGTTCAGAAGAAAATACAAAGAGATTATACTGCCTGGAATTGGGTGACCCTGGAGCTGAAGGTGGCCCTAGCTAAATATACCTAAAATGTTTTTGAAACTGAAGTCTATTTTTCACCATATTTAGTACTACCTGGAGTAAAGTATACATTTAGTGACCTTGTTTATCCACTTGAGTACCAGCCTGTAATACCCCTTTATTACCAGGCCAGTTTGAAGGACAATTACATCAATATGCAACTTTGTGCACAAATTGATTTTATAACCTTTATTTTGGACAGAACTTTCTGTTGGTGGTATTTAATAACCACTGCTTTTTTATACTGTATATAAAAGGAAAAAAGTCCCTAATTTAAAAAAAACAAAAAAAAAAACAACTATTTCCATTCTATCCCATTTCCACTTTTTTTTTTTTTAATAAAAGTGCCAGCATAGTACACAATCCCCCCAAAATCCCCTTTCTGGGAAAGCAGACACTAGGTCACAAGGTGATATCACTTGTTGCCACAATTCTTTAGAAATGTAGAAACATTCCAGTACTGAGGGGTAAAAACATGATGCACCAGATACATTAAATGTACAGGTCATACACAAAGGAAGAAAGAAATTAAGGGGCAATGTACAGGTCATATACAGTGCCTTACAAAAATATTCACCCCCTTGGCATTTTTCATGTTTTGTTGTCTTACAACCTGGAATTAACATGAATTGTTTGAGGATTTGCATCTTTTAATTTACAGAAAATGCCCACAACTTTGAAGATTTTTTTTATTGTGAAGCAAACAACAAATAGGACAAAATAAAGGAAAAATGTGCATAACTATTCACCCCCCTAAAGTCAATACATTGTAGAGCCACCTTTTGCGGCTATCACAGTTCCATGGTGCTTTGGATAAGTCTCTATGAGTTTGCAACATCTTGCCACTGGGATTTTTGCCCATTCGTCAATGCAAAACTGCTCTAGCTCCTTCAAGTTGGATGGTTTGCGCTTGTAAACAGCAATCTTTAAGGCTGACCACAGATTTTCTATTGGATTGAGATCTGGGCTTTGACTAGGCCATTCCAACACATTTTCATGTTTCCCCTTAAACCACTCAAGTGTTGGTTTAGCAGTGTGTTTGGGGTCAATGTCCTGCTGGAAGGTGAACCTCCCTCAAATCACACACAGAGTGGTACAGGTTTTGCTCAAGAATATCCCTGTATTTAGCACCATCCATCTTTCCATCAACTTTGACCAGTTTCCCAGTCCTGACTACTAAAAAACATCCCCATCACATGATGCTTCCACCACCATGTTTCACTGTGGGGATGGTGTTCTTTGGTTGATGTGATTTATTGAGTTTGAGCCAGACATAGCGTTTTCTTTGATGGTCAAAAGGTTACATTAGTCTCATCAGACCATAGCACCTTCCTCCATACATTTTGGGAGTCTCCCACGTGCCTTTTCACAAACTCAAAAACGTGAAATTAGTAAGAAGTAATGACTTTCTTCTGGCCACTTTGCCATAAAGCCCAACTCTATGGAGCGTACGGTTTATTGTCGTCCTATGTACAGCTACTCCAGTCTCTACTGTGGAACTCTTCAGCTCCTCCAGGGTAACTTTAGGTCTCTGTGCTGCCTCTCCGAATAATTCCCTCCTTGCCCGGCCTGTGAGTTTTGGTGTCCATTTGGTTATAATAGATTTGATAGTGCTCCTAGGGATCATCAAAGATTTTGATTTTTTTTTATAACCTAAACCTGACTTGTACTTCTCAAATACATTGCCCCTTACTTGTTTGGAGAGTTCCTTGGTCTTCATGGCAGTGTTTGGTTAGTGGTGCCTCTTGCTTAGGTGTTGAAGCCTCTGTGGCCTTTTAAAAATGAGTGTATATGTAATGACAGCTCTTGTGACACTTATATTGCACACAGGTGGACATCATTTCACTAACTATGTGACTTCTGAAGGTAATTGGTTGCACCAGAGCTTGTTATGGGCTTCATAACAAAGAGGATGAATACTGAAAAATAGTTTTATGTATATATTTTTCTAATTCTAATTTTACTTCACCAACTTAGACTACTGTGTTCTGATCCATCACATATAATTCAGATAAAAAAAAAACCCATTGAACTAAAGGCTGTAATGTAACAAAATTGGTAAAAAGCCAAGGGGGTGAATACTTTTGCAAGCCACTGTACAGTGACATGATGGAGATGAAGGGATTAATATTCAGATGTGTAGGAGAAGGTAGTCGAATGGGTTAATATACAGGTAACATGGAGACATCAGGGGGGCATGAAAGAGTTAAAAAAAGATCCCTGTGTCACTGAAGCAGAATGAATGCATCTGCAGCTACTGATGCGTTCATTCTGTCCACAGTCACATGTACTCAATCTCTCTTCTTCCCTTGTTGTAAGGAAAATGGGAGGGATCAGCACTGTAAACAGTACCATGTGATCGCTCCGATGACCAATTACAGCAATCACATGGTATTAAGCCCCTTGGATTGTCTTGGTACAGTGTCTCTGAGTAATCTAATAACAGCTTGGTACACTGCGATTACTAAGCAGATTTTCTGCTCCGCAGTTATTTAAAGTGGAACTTCACCCTAATATGGAAGTTCTGCTTTATGTCCTCCTCTCCCTCATCTAATGCAATTGGTTATACAATTCTGGTATATATACATTTTGGTATAACATTTTTTTGATTTTTTTGGGTGGAGCTGTTACCTAGTTTTGCCTGGGCAATCCTAGCAGAAGATCGCCACCCCCTCCCCCCTTTTGGGACAACTCACAGGTCCCAGAAGGTTACTGGACCATTTAAAAAGTGAGACACCACTCATGCATGCACAGTGGGAAGCCAGCCGTAAGGCTGCAAAGAATCACAGTTGGCTTCCTACAGTAAACAAGCCAGTGCCAGGGACCTGAAGATCGGCAAAGGACATGTCCATTGGATACCTGTACCATATGATTAGCTGTAGCCAATCAGAGATCACAACCATAAGCAAGCTGTTCATGACTGTTAACCCATTCATGACAGATAAAACTATTGCTTATACACCCCCCCCAAAGCGCAACACCACTCATGCATGCGCAGTGGGAAGCCAGCTGTAAGGCTGCAAGGAATCGCAGTCAGCTTCCTACAGTAAACAAGCCGGTGCCAGGGACCTGAAGATTGACAAAGAACCGGTCTGGGTAATGAGAGTGCTGGAACCATGGGCAGGTGAGTGTCCTTATATTAAATGTCAGTAGCTACAGTATTTTTTTTTTCTGTAAGGTGAAGATCCACCATTGGGATACATACAGTGAAAAGGAGTTAAAGGAACACAACATTTTCTTTCCGTAAAATATAAGTGAGGCAAAGTATTGGTTGACCTGCTCAGACATACTTTTGTGAAATTAAAAAAGATATATGAATTCAGGTCCAATCTACTTTATTACATGGATGAATGTAGCATATAGAGAAAACATATATAAAAATATGACAATGAGGGTTAGCAGATTTTGTCTCAGACAGTCGGCCAGACACTTGCTGTATGATATCATTTTCGTGTTACTATCCTTGGAACTCCTTGACATACTGCAGCCATCCTAATGGAATATTTTGTCTCATCTGTACTTTTTTTTTAAAGACATTGTTTTAAGTGCCAGACGTCCTCCGTTGTGTTTTCCTCATGCTCACATGAAAAGACTGGAACACAAATGATCCAGCATCTGGATCCTGCACAGTAAAGCTTAGCAGAGATCACACCTTACTGCTCGTAAACCTGAAGATAGTCATGTACCTTTAACTAAATAGCACTTTCTATGGCAGCGGAAAGAAAAACATACTCTGAAGAGTGCAAAAAGATCACCGGTTAAAAAAACGAGTATTCTATGATTCCTTGAATGTAGTACCCATCATGAACTTTTCTTTCTGCTTAAAAGTGAACTCAAATGAATTCTCATTCAGCTGCAACACCATATACAATTTATATACAAACAGTTTAGACACATCTGTTCTATAGTGAAAAGATCAAAAGATAGACCAGTTTAACATTTTGCAGAGCTAGGCTTTTGCCCATATCTTGCCATTACTCACACCTGTTATTCACATAAAGAATTCTTCAATGTTCCTTATATTACTATTCTTTAAATATTAAATTTCATTAAGTTATACTGATCTACAAACCTTTATGTATATACAGGTCTATAAATAATTCATAACTTGAGGGGTATTGTTGTACTGATACACATAAATCCACAGAAAATTAAAGCGGAGATTCACCCACCACTGCAAAAATGAAAAGCCAGCAGATGCACATACTGCAGATGCTGACTTTTAATAAATCGGACACTTACCAGTCTTGGAGTCCAGAGATTTCAGCACCACAGCTGATGTTTCCATCAGCTGTCGGGTGCATGCAGCCTCCATTGCAAGTAATGCTGCGTACACACGATCGGACTTTCCAGCAGACTTGGTCCGTCGGACTGGAATCCGTCGGACAATTCGATCATGTGTGGGCTCCATTGGACTTTTTTTTCCCCAAAAGTCAGACGGACCTAGAAATAAAACATGTTTCAAATCTATCTGACGGACTCAAGTCCGATGGACTAAAAATCGGGAAAATCATTCGTCTGTGTGTTAGTCTGACGGACCAAATACGACGCAAGGGCAGCTATTAGCTACTGGCTATTGAATTTTCTTGTTTAGTCCTCACGTTCAAACGAACGGACTTTCGAACGGACTTTCGAACGGACTTTCGAACGCACTTAGTCCGGTCGTGTGTGTCCAAGTCTATGCGTTCAGAAAGTCCGTCGGACCTCCACCGAAAGTCCGTCGGGAAGACCATCGGACCTAGTCCGTTGAAAAGTCCAGTCGTCTGTACGCGGCATAAGGGAACCCAGCAATGTAGCCTTTCGGCTTCATACTGGGAACCCTACTGCACATGCGCAAGGCTTTGCTCTCTCCCCTACTGGCCCCACGACAGGGGGAGGAGGAGGAAGCCCAGCCGTGACATCAATACCCGCGGCTGAGGCTCTCAGAAGTGGGGAAAGCATACCTGTGAAAGACAGATATGTTGTACCCCCTCCCCCGAAAGGTGCCAAATGTAGCACCGAAAGGGGGGTGTACAATGAGCGGAAGTTCCACTTTTTCGTGGAACTCTGCTTTAACATCTACAAATTCGTATAGTAGAAAGATCTCAAGGTGGATGTAATCTAAATACATTTGAAAACAGCCATACCTCTTACATAGTTACATATTTAGTCTGGTTGAAAAAAGACACAAGTCCATCTAGTTCAATCAATAAAATGGAAATAAAAATCAATACTGCAGCATACAAGACAACCTCTGCATATGATGCTGAGCATGTGGACTCAACTTCTTTGGTCGACCATGCGAGTCCTGTTCTGAGTGGATCTGTCCTGTTAACCTCCCTGGCGGTATGATTATTTCAGATTTTAGGTGCTGAAAGCGGTACCATTATTTTGCATGGAAATTTGGCGTTTTATATTGTAGGCCTGTAATTCTTAGAAATAATTCACTTAAATCCGTCCAAACAAGAGTCTAATAGACATCCCAGGTATGATAAAATTTGAAATATGAAATCATAAATTAATATATATATATATATATATATATATATATATATATATATATATATATATATAACTATAAATAATTATAACAAATAATAATATAATAATAAAAATTATTCAATAATGTAATCAAATCAAAAACACTGATATGTGCTGAGTTGCAGAATTGTCACTGTCATTACTTTTAGTGTTTGATGACGAATTTCCCCACAAATAGCTATCACTCAATTCTGCAAGTGATTCTAATTTATTATCGCTGTTTTCTAGCTGGTCTATAACCACTTTTGATGTAAACGGATATTTTTTGGTTGCTATGGACAATCTCCAGTTTCCTGGCATAAAGAACAGTATTTATAATATAATGCAGGACACTGGACAAACCACTAGGGACAAAGGGGATGTGTAATTATTTGATACAGTACTGTAATCTGTAAGATTACAGTATACTGTATCCATACTGTGTTTTTTACTTTTTGAATTTAGCGCCAAACTCCGCCCCCATGCGTCGCAATGCTTGCAGGGAACAGAGCTCTGCACTGTCACAGATCGAGCGAGACACGGCGGCTCGCTGATCACATCGGGGAGACATCGCTGGATCCAGGGGACAAAGTAAGTAACCCCTTACATGAATCCAGCGATTCCATCCTGAGTCTGGCTCGGGAATACCACTTATGGTAATTAAATCTCACCCCGAGCCAGACTCGGGAATACCGCCAGGGAGGTTAAACCGCTGTATGGTCTTGGCCAATGTGCTGCAGCTCAGTTTCAAGGTCTTGGCAATCTTCTTATAGCCCAGGCCATCTTTATGTAGAGCAACAATTCTTTTTTTTCAGATCCTCAGAGAGTTCTTTGCCATGAGGTGCCATGTTGAACTTCCAGTGACCAGTATGAGAGAGTGAGAGCGATAACACCAAATTTAACACACCTGCTCCCCATTCACACCTGAGACCTTCTAACACTAACAAGTCACATGACATCGGGGAGGGAAAATGGCTAATTGGGCCCAATTTGGACATTTTCACTTAGGGGTGTACTCACTTTTGTTGCCAGCGGTTTACACATTAATGGTTGTGTGTTGAGTTATTTTGAGGGGACAACAAATTTACACTGTTATACAAGCTGTAAACTCACTACTTTACATTGTAGCAAAGTGTAATTTCTTCAGTGTTGTCACGTGAAAAGACATTATAAAATTATTACACAAATGTGAAGGGTGCACTCACTTTTGTGAGATACTGTATATACTATGATCTGTGAGGCTGAGCTATAGACCATGATCTGGGATACTGAGCCATATACTCTGATATGGGATACTGAGCTATTTACTCTGTCCTGTGATGTTGAGCTATAAACTATGTCCTGTAATGCTGAGCTAATATACTATGTCCTGTGATGCTGGGGCTATATACCCTGTCCTGTGATGCTGAGCTGTATACTCCTGACACTATGGGTGGAAGCAAGTGGAATACAGGGGACAGAGTGAGTATATTCTATAAGGGATGGGGCTTATGAGAAGTGGGAGGGGTCAAAAAGGAAGGGCGGGGCCCATCTTAAAACTTCACCAGCCGCCACTGTCAACCGCAATGTGTGTGCGGCTATGATTCCTATGCTACTGTGTTGAGATGAGTGAATATGAACTCCATGAAGCCAGCACCTGGCCAGAGACAGGAAAAGTGCATGAGGGCTTCAAGGGGTGCTTGTCTCGGGGATTGTGTTGACAATAAAAAACAAACATTTACTGATTCTTGCATATTTTTGGCTTTTTGAAATATTATTGTTTTGTCTTATTCATGTTGCCAAATGTTTTACCTGAATGTTTAGGAGTTAGCTGTAGGTTTCCAACCTGTGGCCCAAGATGGTTATGGATGTGGCCCAACACAAAATCTTAAACTTCCTTAAAGCTGATCTTCACTGCATCTGAGCACCAACCAAGCATTTACTTCTTAGATTACATCGGCCCTTAGCTCAAGCATGCATGCAGAAGTGTGGGCTTAGCTGCGAAAACCCCTCCTCCCTAATTCCTTGACTTCCAATGTGACCCAGGAAAGGTTAGAGGTGTAAAACCCATAGTCCTACTTCAAATACAAGGGATTAAGTCTACTTCAAATTCAGGGGTTTAGTGAAGGCAAACATAGAGCAACCTGATCACAAAGGCAATTCCCTTGCCTTGATCCATTCTGTCCAGATTTTCGTAAATGTTTTTGGGCAGTTACAAGATTGTTTCCCTAGCATAGTATGTGGTATAGAACACACAATAGATGTTTACTTTTCAGCTTTGAATATACAATAAATGGCAAGGGTGTGCAGCCACACGTGCACCTGTAGATGTCTGCAATGTACTAGCAGTGGTACTAATGGAAACTTTAAGTTAAGTTCTGGTTCATTTAAAGGGACTCGTATTCTTGCTACAACTGCACGTCAACTCTAGAGGTATTTTTCCTAATCTGACTGAGTGAATGTTGTTTTCTCAAAACTTTGATTGTGACTTTTGGGTGCTGACTCTTGGCTTGCCTTTCTACCATTTCACTCATCTCCTGCCACAGTATTTTACCACCTGGTTGGAACCTTTTTCTATTGTAACCTTCCTTTGTCAGACCTGGTTTTGTTATGTCCTCTCTGAGTTGACCCTCACTATAGATTCAGTCCTTTATTCAACCATTAAAGGTTGCTGGGAAGCTTAATTTGTTATTGCCGTTCTTCTGCAAGTTTTAAGTGCCTCCAAGTTTTCTTAGAAGCATCCCCACATTTAGGAATGTAAAGATTCTCTTGGGCAATTTCACAGTTTCTGCAAATACGCTCAATTCACGTGGCTAAAACGTCAAGGAAAGAATTTTTGATTTAAACAATGACAGTTAATTTCAGCTCCAATAATAATGGAAAATTACAGTTGCATGACTAAAATAAAAATCTCTATCCCTCTGTTAAAGCTTTGTAAATTGAGTCTAAAATAAAGACATCATCACACTGTAACCTCAATGACATAATTATGTGCTCTTCACAACTTTGCAGGTTTCCTGTTCATGATCATTTCCAGAATAAATAAAGGAAAAATATTTTGGAATGTCCCTTTTTTCTGCTAAATATTTTATCTGTACCTAAATTTTACATACTGATATCTTTAAGCCAAATGTTTTAATAACCAAAAATGAGACACGTAAGTATAACAGTACAGTAGATGTAATAATAATTAACATTATTATGCTACTGAGTTAGTATTTTATTTATTTATGAAGCACTAAGATATAACAATGTACTTCACAGATGTGTTGAGGAGGATCGCTGATTTGGTCACTTTTCATTCACTAGAATATAGAGTATACATGGAGATATGTCTGATCTTCTAAGAATAATCCAAATAATGGATACATGCAAATTACTATTATTATTATTTTAGACATATCTGCCTACAGTACATCATTTCAATCTACCTGAATCCAGACTCACACCTGTTCATTGTGTTAGCGCACCTATGTTAATGCCTGTTGTGTTACACATTAATATGCATTGCATTGACTTCGGCAACGCACCACAGCATGGCCAAAACCCCACTTTTTTAAAATAATGTAACACTCTGTAGTGCATTACTGTTGTTGTGCCCCGCAAGGCATATTCATTGCCTTGTTTCACCAGAAACACGGTCTGACTTTCCGACGGGGAAATGTTCAATGCGAGTTTGTTGTTGGAAAGTCCAACCGTGTGTATGCTCCACCGAACATTTGCTCTCTGAATTTCCAGCCACAAATGTTTGAGAGCAGGTTCTCAAATTTTCCACCAACTTCACTTGTAGTCGGAAAGTCCGATCGTGTGTACACAAGTCCGTTGCACAAAAGCTCACACATGTTCGGAATCAAGCAGAAGGAGCCGCACTGGCTATTGAACTTCCTTTTTCTGGGCTCGTCCTACGTGTTGTACATCACCGCATTCTCACGTTCGGAATTTCCGACAATATTGTGTGACTGTGTGTATACAAGACAAGTTTGAGCCAACATCCTTCGGAAAAAAAAACATGATCGTGTGTACGCGGCATAAAGCTGTTTGCTTCTCCTAGTGCCAATGACTGTGCACACATCTGGGTGCAACAGACTGTTGCTCCTCTTTTGCTTCTTTTGTTATTTCAGATGCCTTTTATATTTTCCATAAATGCGTAATCTAGCAAAAGTAAAAATAACAGGGGTTGAAACGAACTGTAATTCTACCAAAGGTGCTTACATGGGGACATTTAGATTTTTTTTTCTTCCAAGGGCTCCTGGAAGTGTTATAGTTTTTCCCCAACACCTTTCACTGCTAAGCAACTTAATGTGCATACAGTATAAATGTGGTGAAAATTAAATAAAGAATTGTAAAAATAAAATTACAGTCAGAATAAAATATTTTTGCCATAGTGATCATTTGAAAATATTGTCAGGGATAAAGATCTTAAGACTACAGAATATGTTATTTTTGTTTCCAAATAAAATCAACTTTTATATATAAGGAACTTGAAAGGGATGACCATAAACATTCCGGCTATGACCATTTACTCCCAGGGTATGAAAAGTAAATAATGGACATGGGGACATAATTTCCTTTTTGCTATGATATTTATACATTTCTGGTTTGGAAAACTAGAAAGAAAGAAGTGCTCCTGTTGCCTACAGTAACCAGTTAGGTATCCCCATTTATTTTCGGTCATGCAATTAACACCATATACTGTCCTTTTTAACCTTTTCTATGTCTTAAATGAAGCAGAATCAGTGAAATTAAAGGGTGAACACATTTGACACTTTATCCAGTCATGGCCTTGGCTCGTGTGATTGTTGCTCTTAGCATAGCTTCTTAATGGCAACCACATGTTGTATGAGTCAAAATGCTGAGTATATCATTAGCACAGTGGGAGATGCCAGCATTACTATCCTGCACGCTAGCACCTTGGGATGTCTAAACCAGGTGGCAATCCCTAAAAATGTCCACTTTTGGTAAGTTGTAAACTCTAAAAATATTTGAGACACAAAGCAAACATCTAAATAGACAGAAAAGTCTTAAAGAAGACCCACATTAAAATGTAATAATAATAGGATTAGGATTAAGGGGCATGTCCAGGCAAAACTTTCTTTTAGTTTTGGATAGTAGGGGGGAGGTTTATATTTATTGCAATTGTTGCATTAAAGCAGGTTCTCAAAGGAAAAAGACTTACTTTTACTAACCATCCCCACTGTCTCATCAGATGGGAATCAAGAGAAAATCAACATACAGTAATAAAAAATATATTTTTTTAATATAAAATAGGGGAAGCCAAGCACCCTTGTTAGTTTTATTTCTGCCTTTGTCCATGTTACAGATTTTCCCTCACTTCTTGTCTAGTGAATCATTGCAACAGTAAGCCCTTGTAAACACGATCAGAGATTCCGATGGAATGTGTCCGATCGGAGCGTTTTGTCGGATATTCCGACTGCGTGTGGTATGCATCGGACTGTTTCCGTCGGAATATCCGTCGGACCAAATTTTCCAACTTGCCGGAAATATTTTCCGACAAAATGCTCCGATCGGACATACTCCAATCATGTGTAGAGAATTCCGATCGGACAAAGTTCCACGCATGCTCAGATCAAATTCCTACATCAAAGCTATTGGCTACTAGCCTGAACATAGTCCCGTCGTAACTAAATAACGTCATCACGTCGGATTTTCCGACAACTTCGTCCGACCGTGTGTATACAACAGTTTCGGACAAAATCCGACGGACAAAACCCGACGGATTTGGTTGTCGGAATCTCCGACCGTGTGTACAAGGGCTTAGGGTTCTCTACAGCTGCGTTGATCTCTAAAAGATTGATCCGTGGTGGGTTGCGTTTCACAGAGCAGTACAGGTGTGGCTGTTTTTATTTTTTTGCTACCTGAATGGGGTTTTTGAATAGAAACAACATGACGCAACCTTAAACTTAGCATTTGGCTTGAGTTTGCATCATGACTCCATTTAGAACATAGGGCAAAGCATCATGGCCCTGGTATTTATACAACTCAATCTCTCACATGTGTGGGCTTGAAAAAAGAATGAAGCTCCCTCCTGTACTGCTCATCCTAATGGCTGGTTCATCCCAAAGAAGAAGAAAGGACAAAGTTGTGAAGACACAGATCAGAATAATTTGAAGCAGGCTTCACACAGGCATAAATGCATATTTTTAAAGTCCAATTCTGGGCAAAAAAAGCTTTCCCTTGCATTGGGGCTGTGTCAACAAACGTCGCTCCCACACGATCCAGCAGTAGACTGTTCCTGATGTCCTCACATCCAGAAAAGGTATATGGGCGTGATGACATCAGGAACAGTCCACAAGACCGCTAGACCTCAGTGGGGGAAGGAGCCACAGGGACTGGTCTGGTGCAGGGAGGATCATAGGATTAGGTAAGTATATCTCTGCTCTCCTATCCCCTAGACAAAAACAAGCAGTTAACTCCTGCTGTGCGCCCATGGGAAAACTTTTTTTTTTTTTTTTGCCTGGAGTTGGACTTTAAAATCTGATTAGTTTAGAACTATGAAATGGTGTTTGTAGACTGCCTAGAGTATTTATTTATTTTTTAAAACCTTTACAGCCTCATGGATTTCTTGAGGCATAAAATATGGTCTAGCTTAAATATTCTGCCATTTTTACCCATCTGGATGGTTGCAGGTGGCACGTGAAGTGCACTGGCCCAAGCATGCATGTATGATGTATTTCCCAAATGCAGAACTTCTCATTTAGACCAACTATACATTCAGGTTTTGTGTTAATTTCCCATAGAAAGAATAGGGTAAACTGAAATATACCAGTAACAGCATATTGTATTTCTCGGTACGCATACATTACTTTACTTCATGACATCACGTGCTGCCTTTGTAGTTCTGGAATGGTGAGAAAGACACTTGAGAATGTAGTGGTATTTCCTGCATAGAACTCAAGTTTGGAATGCTTTTCCCCTACTATTTTCCTATGTGTTATTACATAACAAATACAGGAAACCTTAAATCATCCCTCTAAACAATAATGTAATGACTATGTTTATGATATATTAAAAAAGGTTTATTAGTACTGTGTACTCTATACCACAGGGAAGCGACATTTCTATTATAGAAAGTAAAATCAGATGACATTCTCAAGGGCCCATTTGTAAAAGCTTAAACAATATTTGATCCTTGGCCTTTTTTTATAGTATTGGGATAAAAGGTATCATTGCGTTATATGAGCCCCAGCTGCATGAAAATAGAACCTGTGTCAGTTCTGTATTGGATGTTTTATTACGTTATATGGTAATAGTGAACTCGGATTATGTCAATGTGTGGACGTTGTTCAAAAAGCATTTATGAAACTGTATTCCACTAAACAAAGTTAATAGGCCCAATTAAATATGGTAAATTATCCCTTTAAAGCAATAAACAGATAATAAACAAAAAAGGAAGGAATAGAAGCAGAAAGTAGCCAAATTACTACAAATGTAATGTGATTGATAAGTCACATAAAACGACGGTGTTGCTAATTTTTATTTGAGTTTTATTGTGTTCTGAGCAAGACAGCATTTTTTTAAACTAAGGTTTGTAGTGGGTAGATGTAGTGGGGCAGTCTATCACGGCAAATGGCATACCCCATTTGCCATGATAGACTTATTCAAATCTTTTGTTTATTTTTGGAATGTACATAAATATGTGTACTGGTGAAAATAACAACAGTATGCATGCTTTGTGCTACTGGTGTCTAATCTGCTGCTCTTTGGTACTTACTGTGCAGCTCTCATGCCCCAACCGCCCATAGTCATTTTGTGAGGTGGGATGTGAGGAACCCGTTGGGGAGGAGAGGGAAGTGCAGAGTGGAGGGAGATGTGAGCAGAGGTCAGAGCCAAGGAGAGGTGGAAGTGAGACATATGACACCCCTAAACCCTGCACTCTGTATGTAGTGCACTCCTCAACTCTGCACTCTGTATACAGTGCTTGCCTGAACTCTGCACTCTGTATGTAACTCACCCCTGAACTCTGCACTCTGTGTGTATGGCACCCCTGAACTCTGCACTCTGTGTGCACAGCTCCCCTAAAACTTCCCTCTATACATAGCGCATCCTTGAACTCAACATGTAAGATACTCCTGGTATTTATTGCCCCTTTAAGATACTCCCATTGTTTGTGCAATTTACCGCTTGATAAGGTTCATCTGGGGGTGGGGATATGATTGAGTTACTGCACCAATTCTCTGAGAAAAAAGCCCTGGATAAATGTAAATAGATACAGATACAGCTGGCCTTTCCACAGTAACCATAATGGTGATATGGCCCACAATGAAATTGAGTTTGACACTCCTGATGTAGTGTGTTCTTGCTTGTAATAGGACTATAAAATCAGTGACCTATAGCAGTCTCTGCTTTTCTTAGTCTTTGACTGCTTCCTGAAGCATGTTCCTAGCCTCCAATCATGTCTATAGACTTTCTGAAGACTTCTCCTGTAGCATACCCACCATCTGCTATAGTTTTTTTCCAGTGACATACTCCATCTCTGACGATTTTCTGTAGCATTGCATAAACTGATCACAATTCAGCCCTTTAATTTCAGGGGCTGCACTTGGGATCCTCTTTATCATGGTGATAACCACAGCTTTATGGGCTTCATTCTGGATATCAAATGCACAGTAGCAGTGTCTAGTAACACATCCTCAGTCTTTCACTGTCTCCTGCAGCATGTTCCTAGTCTCCAATCAAGGCCATAAAATATCCAAAGTCTTCTTCTGTAGCATTCCCGCAGTTTCTAACAATCTACTATAGTTTGTCCAGTGACATACTATGGCTCTAACATTATCTGTAGCATTACATATACTGATCCCCAAAGTGTAGCCCTTTGATGAAATCAGGGTCCATACCAGGGGCCCCTTATACTGGATAGGTTGACCACCACCGTTTTATGGTCTGTATTCTGGGTAACAAATGAGCAGTAGCACTTTCTAGTAGCATGTTCTCGTCTTTAACTGTATCATGCAGCATGGTTCTAGTATTCAACAATGCCCATAATCACATCTAAAGTCTTCACTTGTAGTATGCTCACAGTCTCTGAAACTTTACTATAGTTTGTCCAGTGATACTATACCTCTAACCATTCTTTGTAGCATTACATAAACTGATCTCCAAGTGAAGCCATTTGGTGATATCAGGAGCCACATTTGGGGTCCCCTCCAGGGTTTTTTTCTCAGGGGGAACTTGGTGGAACTCAGTTCCACCACCTCTGGCTCAGACCCTTTGGTTCCTGCTCATCACAATCACTTGAAAACACAGAAGTCTGGTTTCTGTGTTTACAAGTGACAGCTCTGCCCTTTGTGTGTACCCCCATGAACTCTGCTCTCTGTATGTAATGGAATCCTGATATTTAACGCCCCTTTAAGACCCTTCTACTGTTTGTGAAATATGACCACATCCACTATTTTATGTGATTTGGAGGGTGTGTGTGTGTGAGGGATGGGTTTTGGGGGAGTCGTGGTTGAGTTCCAGCACCTATTGTTTGTAAGTTGACCACCACAGCTTTATGGTTGTGATTCTGGTTATCCAATGGTCAGTAACAGTCTCTGATAGTAATTTCTCAGTCTTTGACTATCTACTGTGGTATGTTCCTAGTCTCCAACCATGCCCATAGCATATCTGCTATGCAAGATTTCTCCTGTAGAATGCCCATGATCTCTAATTATCTACTATTTTTTGTCCAGTGACATACTATACCTGAGATACCTTTTCTGTAACATTACACTGATCCTCAAGTGCAGCCCTTCGGTGATATCAGGGGCCAAACTTGGGGCACCCTATATCAAGTGCGTTGCCCACTTTATGGTCTTCATACTGGGTATCAACAGATGCTTAAAGGATAATGATATCTTGAAGCTTTTATTCAAAAATTTTGGTGTGGCTTTAGCTGTTCAATGTTGCACCTATTTTGCTGATCCTGTGGCATTCAAACATGTTCCTGGAGCATTGGACAAAGAGAATGAATAGTGGGACTTTATATGAATTAATATAAAGTCCCACTATTCAGTCTCTTTGTCCAATGTATCGGGGATGGAGGTATATATGCTTATTGCCTCATATAAAGTCCCATTTTTAGCTTTAGGTCCAGGTTTTTTTCGTATATTTCTGGAACAATCAGCTGATTTAATACCATCAATGTATGATGGATCTCTATTGGAATGCTTCCTGTATGAGGTGCCCAAATCAGGTGACCTGGCATCTTATCAGAACTAAAATCAAATAGAACGTCCTGTGAGCCTCCACTAACAATAATAACCCAATAAACCCTCTCTGAATCAGCTGCAAGCGGTAAACATGTCTCATAAACCATGTAAAAGTACTAAAATCGCATTAAAAACGCTGTGCTATCAAAGGTATAAGCAAAAAGCCTGAACTGGTAAAAATATATCCACTCACGGTAATGGTAATAATAATGTAATAATAATAAATAATGCATAAAATATAAAATTATACATTAATAGCCAAATAATAAAGTGACAATGTGCATTCATATAGTGCTAAAAAAATGTTTTAAAGCAAATAAGTGCATGAAAATTTAAATAAATCCAAATACTGGAATTATAAAAGTGCTTAAGTGAGAGAGTGAGAACACAGTGTCTGATTATCGCATCACGTTCACAGCATACTGAATCGCATGGAGTGTATAGCACCTGTGAATTGGATCCATCTAAACTTTGCACAGTACACTTAAGCACTTTTAGAATTCCGGTATTTGGATCTATTTAAATTTTCATGGACTTATTTGCTTTAAAAAAAATTTTTAGCACTATATGAATGCACATTGTCACACGGTGTGTAGAGGATATATATTTTTTTTGCAGTTCAGAGGCTTTTTGCTTATACTTTTGATAGCACTGCATTTTTAATGCGATTTTAGTATTTTTACATGGTTTATGAGACATGTTTACCGCTTGCAGCTATTAAGCATGTGTCATTTTATATATTTTTCATTATATATTTTATACAATATTATTACCACGGTATAGAGGATATATTTTTACCAGTTCAGAGGATTTTTTCGTAAATACGTTTTGATAGTTTAGTGTTTTTAATGCGATTTTAGTATCTCGTTAGAACTAGTTTGCTAAGGTTAGGAAAATAGTACAGAAACAAATTGTTTAATGTGAGAACAGTGGTTATGTTCATAGGACGGAAACAGCAACCAACCAGATTATATTTTAACAACGTTTTTTTGGTGCTATATGAATTCTGTTTTGTAGCTGTAGGTTACAGCATTTTGCAAGCGCCTCTTGAAATGTATACTCCTACTGGAGTGAAGGAAACAAATTGTCAGTGTGTTTTGCTTCACTTTTTCAGGAATAACTTCATAGCAATCCCCTGCCATGCACAGTTCCAAAACAGTTCATTGTGAAATGAAACAAATTATTCTAAATCATTTTGTGGCCTTGGCTCTCTGCAGCCTCGGGAGTGGAGGTGATGGAAACAGATAAATGAAGCGTTACTTGCAATATGTGTCTTTTCTGCCAAAACTACTATGTCAAAAAATAAAAGCACATGTAAGGGAGATGTTTTCTGAGTCAGTGAGCTCCGGTTATTTATGTTTTGTTGACATTTTAAAAGATGAAATTGGCAAAAAAAACATTGTGGGATCGCAGCCATAAAATATGGACAATTCATCCTCAGTAAATTACATTCAATTTGTTTGCCTAGCTCTTGTAGCATGGAGTGCTGGTAGCTAAATGATGATACAGATGTGTTCATTTATTTCAGCAGGATGGTATGTTTAGTGGATTAATATATAGTATATAACGTCTGAGTCTATGAAAATAACACGGAAGCCTAAGGCAGCACATGAAGTGCTACCCATTTAGACCTGGCGATAGACGTCAACTCCAATAATTAACCCTCAGGGGCTGACTGACAACTCATGGGGCCCCCGGGCAATAGGAGATTATGGGACCCCTAGGCAATAGAAGATTATGGGGCCCCCGGGCAATAGGAGATTATGGGGCCCCCAGGCAATAGGAGAAGATTATGGGGCCCCTGGGCAATAGGAGATTATGGGTCCCCCAGGCAATAGGAGAAGATTATGGGGCCCTCGGGCAATAGGAGAAGATTATGGGGCCCCCTGGCAATAGATTATGGCCACACAGTATACACACAAACACACATACAGTATACACACACAGACACACAATATACACACACAGAAAACACATACACACACTGAAAAGGTACTGGAGAGATGGGGCAGCTATAATCTTGAGATTATTAAAAAAACACAGATTTTTACATACTGTCCCTGGTTTTATTGAGGCTGGCAACCCTGATGGGGCCCCTTGATGGCATGGGGCCCTGGGGCAGTGCCCGAGTGCCCGAATGGTCAGTCCACCCCTGTTAAACCTACACTTTCATGCTTTTGACTATTTCTTTGAATAACTTAAAATGTACTCAATGTACTTGAATACAAAAGCTATTAAAGTGGTTGTAAACCCTTACAAACCACTTTGACCTACAGGTAAGCCTAGATTAAGGCTTACCTGTAGGTCCAAGCAATATCTCCTAAACCTATATGGTTTAGGAGATATTTGCCCGAAAACGGGCACCGCTGTCTACGGCGCATGCGCCGTAGACAGCGGCGCGCAGGCGCACTGAGCGCGGCAGTTCCAAGAATGGAGCTGCCGCATTTGTCGACTCCCGTGCGCATGCGCGGGAGTGACGTCATCGCGGCTTCGCCGAATGACAGCGGCGGAGCTGCGAGACGCCACCAGCAAGATGGATGCGGCGGACTACAGGGGACAGCGGCGACTTCGCTGGCTCCTGTGTCAGGTAAGTGACACATAATGGGCTACTATGCGATGCATAGTAGTCCATTATGCTTTACCTTTGCAGGGAAAAAAAGAGGAAGTAAACTCATCAGGGTTTACTTCCTCTTTAAATGCCTCATGTTTATGAAAATGAACTGCACTGTAAAAGTCCAAAATTTGCTAAAGTCCAAATGCATCGTCACTCAGAACTGAAGAACATGAAATAAAAAAAATCATTATAGCCTTAACGATGATTTAAAACCCCAAAACATTATATATTTTATGAAAGCAGACCCTAGAGAATAAAATAGTGGTAGTTTCAATTTTTGGTCACACGATATTACAGCAAAGGTGAATTTTAGGGCAAACAAATGAATAAATTACCCAAAACTAAAAGACAAGGTTGCTCCAAGTAAATGTATAACCGACACGCCAAATATTACATTTGTATTTGTGTGTGCCCATGAATCAGATTAGTGAACCCAGCAGATCAGCAAATGGAAGTGACGTTTCGTCAGCTGCGCATGCATTCCACCACTACCAGGTTTGCTAATCTGACAGAACACCTGCAGTCAAAAGGCGGCAGTGGACATCTTACTACACCCAGCTACCTCTTTAATTTCAGAGTAATTTTAGCAATAAACTGAGCATCTATAAATAAATATAGTATATTGACATCTGTGATGCTGTTTTGATGTTTAATTTTGAAAGAAGCTGGATGCCAGCAGTAGGAAGGTGGCAGAGGCCATGGTGGTACACCCAACATTACTCTGCACTAAACCTTTAGGCTTTCAAAATACAAAATCGGAACAGCATCACAGATGTCAATATACTATATTTATTTATATACGCTTACTTTTTTGCTAAAATTACAAAAAAATTCAAGCCATTGCTGGGTGTAGTAAGATGTCCGATGCTGACGGAAGGTCCCTTCTGTTTGCAGATCTGATGGGTTCGCTAATCTGATAGCACACTGGCGCCCGCCATCTCTCTCCCGGACCTGTAGATGAGCAAGTGGAGCCTGGTAAGCATTGCAGGGGGCGTGTGCAGGCGGGGGGAGCCGGTACCGGGGGTGTGTGAGAGCAATCAGGCGGCAGTGCTGCTGCCAGAATTCTCTGACCCTTTCGCTCCTAAGACCATACGTCAGATGAACCTGACAGCAGGAAGGGGGGGGGGGGGGGGGGGTTCATACACAATCCAGTGGTTGCAGTCACCGGGATTGTGTGTAAAACCGTACGACGTATGGACTTGACAGTGAAAGGTTTAAAACCCACTAGTTTTAGGGTTTTTTTCCAGCCAGAAAATGCCCCTGCCTAAAAACGCTGATAAAAGCCTGTGTGTGCGTGGACACATAGGATAACTGGCTGCAGAAAAAAAAAATGTCTGAAGCCAAAAACAGCAGCTGTAAAAACGTCCAGTGTACATGAGGTCTTAAGAGTGCTTAGGTCCATCAATGCGAAAAATACAAACTTCAAATTCAACTTTTTTTTTTACATATTTACATATGTAACATATTTGTTTAATCATATACTTCAACAGAAAAGGAATTATCTTAATGGTGAAATACCATAATTAATAATTAAAAAAATATTGGTGTATAAAAGCAAAGGGAACACATATTTCTAATGCAACACAGCACTAGGTATTGCAGCTCCAAAAACAATCATTGGTACAGGTTCCAGTAATACATTATGTATGTGACAAAACAAAGATAATGCTGTCATTAGGTCCCGCCCTACGTGTTTTGTCATTGGACTTCCTTGGCGGCCCTACTACTTGCTTTAACACACTAATGACATTTTTAAAATGGCTTTTTACTATTAGAAGTATTCTCAGTTCATTTGGAGTATATGATTGAACAACTGCTTGAGAAGGTACAGTTCATAAAATTTTTACAGTATATAGATGGTGTTTTGATGTTATTTGCATTTATATACATACCCTGAGTGCTTCCTTTATTCTGTATGTTATTTTTCAATTTTAATTATTAAATTTAATTTTAAAGTCTTGTTTTATTTCTATAAAAATAATAAACATGGTATACTTACCTGCTCTGTTGTAGTGGATTTGCACAGAGCAGCCTAAACCTCCTCTCCTCGGGTGCCTCTTCTGTGCTCCTGGCCTCTCCTTCCTGTTTGGCCCCAAAATCAAGCAGCTTGCTATGGGGGCACCCAAGCTGAGCTGCAGCTCTGTGTTTCCATTCAGATATGGAGCTGTGGTTCGGCCCCACCCCCTCTCTCTCCTGATTGATTAACTGATTTTGAATGACAGCGGGAGCCATTCATTTAAGGACAAACTATAAAATAAAATGTATACTTTTTATCTGCAGCGACACTATTTTTATAAGCTAATACTAATCAAAGTAGTTTTGTTTTGTTACATTTTATTTTGATGGATTGAACAGACAAAAATATTTTTTATAAGACCTTATCACCAAATAAAAAGGCCCATTTAGGCAGAAATGTAAAAAATTGTTTCTGGTTCATAGTGGGTGGTGGTGTGAGAGCCAAAGTGGTTAAAAAATAAAAATGGCAATACAATTACACTTAGTGCTTTGTAAATAAAAAGATGTATTCAAAAAGATAATTTATTGATCTTCTTTCTTTGGTAAAAGAAAGCATATGGATATGTGAAAACAAAACACATCCAAGAAATGTTCCTTTTATAGCTATTTTATAGACCATATGTCAGTGGAACACCTTATAAAAGCCGATGACAAAGGTCAGAGGTTTGAGTCAACATGCAGTTCTCCTTCACATGTTATGGTGGCAGGATTTGCACGTAGTCTGCAATTAGAAGCTTGTGCTTTCATGAGCTTCAGAGAGATTACACATGGCCTGTATTGCCATAAAACCTTATGGGAGAGACTTGATCTCCAAGTGACCCAGCCCTATTTTGCACAAATGGAGGGAAAGGGAAACTACAGACTGTAAACTTCTCCTTCCAACCAGCCTTTCATGTTGAAGCCATGGCCTTTAAATATAAAGTTTCCAAAAGAAGAAATATCTATGTTGCTCAAAGCAAACTGTTTGCTGTTCATGTCCCAGTTGAGTGTTTTTATTGTCTAATAAGATAATGTACCGTGCATTCTTAATTAAAAGGAGAAAACCTTCTATCCCTATATATTGCCTCTGTAGGTTGAGAAATACTGACTATACTCTATATGGGTTTATTTACAGATAAATGTAATATATTTCTTTTAAATCTAACTTCTTGCCAAACAGACACTGAAACATTTCACTTTAATTCTGAAAATAAATATAGATTTTTTTGGGGTGACAGTTACTGTATGTTATCATTCCCCGTCTACAAATTCAGATAGCTGATCATCACTCAAGCAGTTTACCATAAAAAGGAAAAAAATAAATGTGACTGCAAACTCAGGTTCAGAATAATTTACTTTGCTTTTCAAAATGTAGCATGCATAAATAATTAGTTTAATAAATAAAAATAAAAATCAATCAATCATATAAAATCCTACAAAGGGAAATTACTGAAACACAACAGATAATCTGCTCATTCTCCAGCATCACAACTTTGTCAGCTTTCTGGCCTGGAACAAGTGTGCAAGTCAAGCATTCCACTTCCCCGGGGTGCATACATATTCCAAGCCACACCTATTCTAATGTCTTGTCCTGATGTCACAGGGATAAAATGTAAGAGTAACATTTCCCAAGATGACGGCAAAAAAATTCTAGCAAATATTTAAATCATTCCCCATACTATTCCAGATTTAAATAAATGGGCAATGGGTTAAAACTTTCTTTATTTGTATACTTTGTAGTTATATAAGCACAGAAGCATCGTAATGGGTACATCATAATAGGGTACTACATTCTCCAACAACCAACCAGAAATATCTACTGCCCCTCAGTTTGCACTTTCAATCGCCTATGGGAGAATCTACATTCCCAAAATACCTCTGTAGGTATAAATTTGTAATCCTCTGCAATTGTCTGCCATAGGGCTGGGAGGTGTAAGGAGCCTCTGATTTGCCCCTTTGGAAGTGGTCTCCCATGGGTGCCATAAAAAAAACTAGGACTTTGGGCAGTGGTACATCATTGAGTTTTTTACTAGCACTCAGCCACAAATCGTTATGATTTTCTTGCACATACATCTGAGCGGGCCTTTTAGCCCGCTTGGAGCAATTTTATTGTTTTTTATTTATGTAGAGATACTGAGGGTGCAGGTTACTGGGGCCTTCCCTGATGTCAGAGGTAGAATATGTAGCCTTCAGGTCTTTTTTCCTCTCCCCAAGCTGGGGGATCATTCATTCTTAAGAAGAGCCCCCCGCCAAGTACTTGGTGGACTGACTTCAGCAGGTCACTAAGGAGCTGGGTCCATCTGACTTCAGGTTATGTAGACCATAGAGTGCCTTGCCTATCAGGAACCTTGTGCATCTGGTTGTTCAATGTTTGAGGCCTTGCCTCTTCAGAGACTGAGCCATTACTATACTCCTTTGCATGATTTTTGTGTGCTGGGATTTTACAGACTCACTTTTTTGTTCATAGGGATTTGACAAGCACCGTGGAGCTCCAAAAAAAAAAACAGTCCTGTTACCAGCAATTTCTTCTTTATACCTACACATACTAGGGCCAATTTAAACAGGAGCCGATTAACCTACCAATATGTCTTTAGAGTGTGGGAGGAAACCCTTGCAAGCATGAGGAGTGCATGCAAAGTCCATGAGGATGATGTCCTGACCAGGATTTACAACAGGGACCATTTACAGGCATACCCCACTTTTAAGTAC
This sequence comes from Lithobates pipiens, assembly GCF_037356315.1. Lineage (NCBI taxonomy): Eukaryota > Metazoa > Chordata > Amphibia > Anura > Ranidae > Lithobates > Lithobates pipiens. The sequence continues at coordinate 126,454,232 of NW_027507789.1, read as the reverse complement.
ACAATGGGATTTATTTACTAAAGCTGGAAAGTGCAAAATCAGGCTCACTTCTGCATAAAAACCAATGAGCTTCTAAACCAAGCTTGTTCAATTAAGCTTTGATAATAAAACCTGGAAACTCATTGGTTTCTATGCAGAATTGAGCCTGATTTTGCACTTTCCAGTTTTAGTAAATACACCCCATTGTGTATTTAAAAGTGGGGTATGCCTGTATATTAAACTTCATCTTTATAGATCTGAGCTCTAAAATACTACACAAGGAGAAGATTCCATAAAGGAAAGTTCTTCCTGCTGACTATATTCCTCTTTTTAACATACCTCAAATATAAAATCACAAACTTATGTGATAGTCTCCAAGTCTCCAATAGTCTCCAAATAGAACTATAGACAAACTATAAATTACATATGAGATGTGGATGGTCAATTCAAGTAAGACTGAACACATGTTCCCTTTGAAACTCTCTGTAAATACATGTTGATCCAATGGACTTTCTTTCAGAAGGTGACACTGCTTTTTCTTTAGCGGTAAACTCACTGCACGGTGGCCACCCTTGCTACTGCTGTAGCTTCTTAGATGTTGGCACCAATGATAATCCTATAAGTGAACAGCCTTGACTAGCTCTGCCCATGTCCCTTTAAATTAACAGCACATTACACAATCTGCGGGAGCTTAGAGAAAAGACATAAAAAGTCCTACTCTGCCCTTCCCACTCCCGCTGGCTATGTCATGGCATAGCAGAATTTCAGATTCCCACCTAGAATTATCATTAAAACAGGTACATTTCATATCTAAAACATTTAACATACCAACTAGCCTTGAAGATGCCTGTTTATCATTCTAAGGGGAAAAACTAGAGGCTTTATATGGACTTTAATCTGAGATAAAGAATATCCCTAAGAATGATTCACTTTGGCAGATGGCCACTAAGAACAGAGACCTGGAATTCTTCTGTCTTGGGTTATTCCAGACTTTGGATTCTCCACTGCTGCCCTAAAATCCCTGGAGTGGAATGTTAGTGACTTTGACACAGATACCTTCTCTGAGTTCTACTTTTTATTAATAAAGATCAAGAGAAGTTAAGGTTGGATTTAGTAATACATTACATAAATAGACATCTGGCATTGAATAAATGTAAGAAGACAGCAGATGATGTTTAACAAAATGGAGGATGAAGAAAGATAAATCCAGGTATTATTTGCACACTGTTTCCATTTCCTTGGCTTAATTGACATCCCTCAGAGTCCATCTAAAAGGGAGCTAAAAGTTTCTTTGTATGTTGAACACGTTTCCTAAAATTCCTCTGGAGCTTTCAGTGGAAAAATCCAAGTTTTGGAAAACAATCAGAACCGTAAAATTCAATCTTTCATTTTAATAACTGCTGTATAAATTCCTCTAAACACAGCATCAGATGTGGGACAGAAATGAAATGGTCCGAAACAAACAGGGGAATAACTTTAAAACCCATTGTGGCTGCAGGATCTTTCCACGAGACATAAATGCATGACCTCAATTCTATGTTAATAAACGTTTTTAGGCTAGGATGAGAATAATTGTTTAAAAAAAAAGTCAGAAAAGTCCCAAAATATCTGTGGGAAATGAAATGGAAAGTAAAATACTACTCAGGTAACCCGACACAAATATATTTATTATTATTTCAAGATTTATTTTAAATTCCATAATACAAAAATGGTGGTTTAAAAAAAAAAAACCCCCAAGTAATATGAACATCAATCTTTTGGCTGCTATACAACCATGCAGAGCAATTATTGGACCCGACGGCTTCCCATACCATTACAAAACAGGAAGCGAGAGATGGTCACCAGGAAAAATAGTGGGAGTGAATCACCCCCAGCATAGACACAGAGCAAAACAAACTTGACAGGGCTTCTATCCCTCCCCGACTCTATGTGAAATAAAAAAAAAAAGTTTTTACTAGAGATATACTTAAAACTGTATTTTGTAATTCATCAAATTCTATATTATCCCTAAGTATTTATGAAGAAGCAGGTGAGGTTGATTCATAAGCCCCTGTTGGTACTCTGCTAAAGCTGGCCATAGATGGATCGAAATTTGGTTGGTTCAGTAGCGACCGGCTTAATATTAATCCATGTATGGCCTCTCTCACTCGACAGAAGTAAAATTTAACTACTGACTTCCGTCAGGTGGGAATATTGGAAACATTTTCTTGATCAGTGGCTGCCTACAACTGGAGAGTCCAGCTATCAGAATACAACGTCTCAGATGGGAAGATTCCTCTGTACAACTCGAAAAAATCTATGGCCAACCTAACTATACAGGAATTGTCTACAAACAAAGCACATGGCCCAGTCTAGACTGCCTAGCTGTATATTGTATACTCAAATGTTTCTCAACTCCAGCCCTCAAGTTCCCCCTATAGGTCATGTTTTCAGGATTTGTGGTAATTACGGCTGTGGTAATTACTAAGGCAGTGAAAACTGATTAAAACACCCGTGCAAAATAATGGAAAGCTTGAAAACATGACCTGTTGGGGCTACTTGAGGACTGGAATTGAGAAACATTGATATACTCCACACTGCTCCTCCATATAAACTGATTTGTAAGCTATACATAGTCTGTAGTGTAGTGTAGACATCATCTGCTGTCTTTTATGTTGGTTGAACTGGATGGACTGGTGGCCTGTGCTACAGGTTAGACACTCCATACTTCTCAGCTGTATACATTATACTGCACTTTATATGCTCGATACCTTTATGCCACCTACACACGGTCGGACATTCTGAAAGGAAAAGTCTGATGGGAGCTTTTCATCAGATTTTCTGAACCGTGTGTAGGACTTTTTTTATCGAAAAAACATAGATGGAGAACATGTTCTAAATTTTTCTGACGGAAAAAATTTTGAGCGGAAAAAACGGTCAACTGTATGCTGTTCCGGCGCACCAAAAATCACGCATGCTCTGAAGCAAGTACAAGACGAAAGCTATTGGCTACTGGCTATTGAACTTCCGTTTTCTAGTCCCGTCATACGTGTTGTACATTACCGCGTTCTTGACAGTCAGACTTTGATGTGATCGCGTGTATGCAAGACAGCTTAAGCGGAATTCCGTCGAAAACCAGTCGTGTGTACACCGCATTAGATCTATTCACAGTCCTGTGCATTAGATACTTCACATTTGTCTACTATATACACTTTGTTGTACATTGTATACTCCATGCTTCCCAGCTGAATACACTGTGCTGTACATTATATACTCTGCACTGCTCCGCTCATTGCACTGTTCTGTTACATATTTCACACTGCTTGGGAGTGCAGTGTACTTTATATACTTCCCACTGATGAGTTGTATTCACTGTACTATATATTATATATTCCACAGTTTTCAGCTGTGTTGTACATTACACCAATCAGCCATAACATTATGAACACCCACCATAACATGACCACCCAACTATTATGTCTCCCTTTTGCCATTAAAACAGCCCTGACCTGTTGAGGCATGGATGACAGTAGATCTATGAAAGCATGCTTGTATCTGATACCAAGTTCTCAATAGCAGATCACTGCCATCTCTTCCTCAGGTAAGCAATGCACATTAACCCAGCCATCCACACGGTGTAACACAAAACATGATTCATCAGACTAGACCACCTTTTTCCATTTCTCTGTGGTCCAGTTCTGATGCTCATGTGCCCATTGTAGGCTCTTTTGGCTGAGGACACAGGTCAGCACGGGCACCCTGACAGATCTGTGCAGTCTCATACTCAACAAACTGCGATGCACTGTGCACTCTGATATCTTTATATTGGAACCAGCCTTAACTTTTTCAGCAATGTGAGCTACAGTAATTCTTCTATTCAATCAGACTACATGGACCACATGCATCAATGAGTCTTGGTCCATGGCCCTGTTGCAGGTTCACTAGTTTTTACTTCTTTGGGACACTTTTGGTCAGTCCTGACTACCTGGAGAACGGGAACATCTCACAGGAGCTGCTATTTTGGAGTTGCTGTGACCCAGTCGTCTAGACATTACACCTAGGCCCTTGTCAATGTCCCTAAAATCCTTACACTTGCTTCTTTTTTCTGCTTTCAACACATCAACTTCAGGGACAACATTTTTACTTGCTACTTAACCACTTGCCGAACAGCCACCGCAGTTTTACTGCGGTAGAATGGCATGGCTGGGAAAAACAATGTTATGTAACGTTGCTTCGCCCTGGGACCACTAGGGGTGCATGCATCGCTGCTCGCCCCCAGAGCCAATGTGAGTGCCCGGTGGTCGCGATGACCGCTGGGCTCCCGCAATCGCTCATGACACACCGGGAACCAGGATCTGTGTGTGTAAACACACAGTTTCCGCTTCTCTGAGGGGAGGGGAGACTGATCGTCTGTTCATACAAAGTATGGACAGCAATCTGTCATCTCCCCTAGACAGTCCCCTCCCCCTTCAGTTAGAACACAGTGAGGAAACACAGTTAACCCCTTAATCGCCCCCTAGTGTTAACCCCTTCCCTGCCAGTGATTTTTATAGTGATCAGTGCATTTTATAGCACTCATCGCTATATAAATGCCAATGGCCCCAAAAATGTGTCAAAGATGTCCAAGGTGTCTGCCATAATGTCGAAGTCCTGATAAAAATTGCTGATCGCCGCCATTACTAGTAAAAAAAAAAAAATAATAAAAATGCCATAAAACTATCCCCTATTTTTTAGATGCTATAAATTTTGGCCAAACCAATAAATATAGACTTATTGCGATTTTTATTACCAAAAATATGTAGAAGAATACATATCAGCCTAAATTGAGAAAAAAGCTTTTTAAAAAATAAAAAAATGGGGATATTTATTATAGCAAAAAGTACAAAATATTGTGTTTTTTTTTTCAAAATTGTCGCTCTTTTTTTGTTTATAACGCAAAAAATAAAAACCACAGAGATGATCAAATATCACCAAAAGAAAGCTCTATTTGTGGGGAAAAAAAGGGCATCAATTTTGTTTGGGTGCAGTGCCGCATGACTGCGCAATTGTCAGTTAAAGCGACGCAGTGCCGAATCGCAAAAAATTGCCTCGTCATTCAGCAGCCAAATCTTCCGGGGCTGAAGCGAGTTAATATATCCCTCCCACTTTCAGATGCCATTGTAATGAAATAATCAATGTTATTCATTTCACCTGTCAGTGGTCATAATGTTGTGGCAGATCAGTGTTTATATTATGGTGACCTGGGAGGCCCTAAGGGATTCCCTTAATTTCCTCTCACTTCCTATATTGGCAATGGGACAGGAAGTGAAGGGAAATCTCCCGAATGTGACACAGATAAAAAAATAAAAAAAACTGACAAGAGTTATAACCCTATCTTACTCTATCAAAAATGAAAGAAGATTTGCGTATAGTTTTACTTTAAAGTGACAAAAATTCAAGTAAAATGTAAACACTTTCCTATATTATTTGGCAGCATTTAACAGGGTGGAAAGAGGATTTGAGTACTGACCCCACAAGAAAAATAATATTAGGTGTATTGAGAGGTAAAAGGTTGATAGACAGTTTGGAAGCTGGTGAATTTAAAATAGTTAGGCAATACCCTATATTAGATATGATAGATAGGATATGGAATAAGATTAAATCTTATTGTGATTACAGGGGGTATAATAATTATACTCAAATATTTTCAAATTTTAATTACCCTGAATTACCTGAAAAACTACAAGGATTTGATCAATGGTTGATACGAGGTCTTAGTTATATCATGGCCAGATTCTGAAGGATTTTCATACTTTACAATAGGAATTTGGCCCACCAAGTGTTTTCTCAGTATTTGCAGCTTAGACACGCAATTCAAACACATTCTATAAGAAAATGGGTACATACGATGTGGAGGCGCCCCAAACTGGTCAGGTAATGGACATTGGTTTTAGACACAATTGTATTCAGAAATAGTATCCCGTGGTATGTGCTTTGGGGTGGCTGGATAGAGAGCTCTACCCATCGCAGGTGCTTATTGCACGAAAACTTATTGCGCAGAGATGGATATCTTAGATTCCCCCAACTCACTCCCTATGGGTTAAGGCAGTAAACAAAGTTTTACAAAATAAACATATGGTATAGCAACATTCCAGATAAATGTATAAAAGTAAGGAGTAAATGGCTGAACACTCTAGAAGTGGTCCCTATAATTAGCTACAGAGAAGATTGATAGCTATCAGATAAATAAAAGGCATATTGGTATTTATTTGAATGAAGTTTAAAACTGTATTTAGGTCAAAAACGGCGACATAGTCACAGGTGTAATGGGTTGGGTCACATAGTGAGATAGCAATAATTATTATAATTAGAGAACTGAAAAAATGCTTATATGTAGTGTATTATGGATGTCATTTTTAAATTTCTGGTGGAGACTGTTTTTTTATAAAAAAAAATGTATGTCTTATTTGTAGTTGTATGAAGAGTATTAAAAAGAAAACGTACACCCAATAATCTGTTGTGGGTTACTGAGATCCCTAACACAAGAAAAGTAATATACAATGCAAGAAATGTAAAAAACGTATGCATAGTGTCATTTTTTAGAAAAATTATCTTTAACTTAGGCTAGTGAATATTTATGCCAACACTACAGTTATGTAGAGAAGAATTTCCCATGTTTTAAAAATTCCTTTGCACGTGACTGGGTGTTAAGTGTGAACTTAAAAAAAGAATCATTTAGTAGATCAACTCCACAATGTTTTACAAAAAAACAACCAAGCTACACTAAGTGCCCGTTCACACTACCGCGACTTGTCAGGCAACTTAGCCGCCTGACAAGTCGCGCTCCGTTCTGTACTATGGAACCGTTCTAATAGGAGCGACTCAAGTCGCTCCGACTTAGAAAAAGGTTCCTGTAGTATTTTCGGGGCGACTTCAGGCGACTTGCATTGACTTCTATACAGAAGTCATTTTGCAAGTCGCCGCTGAAGTCGTGTGCAGGTCGCGTCTGTGAGTCGCGCTGCAAGTCGCGTCGCCCCTGTGTGAACGGGCACTAACACCATTTTTTACTGCTAGTTTCTTTTAAATACATTGGATATTGGCTAACCATATTATTATTTTAAAAAAAGTCCAGTATTTTGCTGAAATACCTATGTAGATATATACGTTTTTGCTCTTGTAAGAACCTGGAAAAAAAAAAAACATTTTACCAGCCTATAAAAGCACAGTTTTTTGCTTAACAAATGTAACTAAAGTAAAAGTAAAAACGAAAACTATCAAGACTTAGTACACACTGGGTAACCACTGTATTGAACGAAAAAAAATAAAAACTCCCAGCTAAGGTTGGAGCCACTGTACTAACAAACCAATGTCAGTATAGCGATATCCCCTGCTGTGCTATTGTGTTCTGATAGGGGGGTGGCCCTCCTTGCCAGAACACTTCGCTCAGCGCTCTTAGCCAATGACTGAGGGTGCTGACCGGGAGCCGGTCAAGAACATCCGGCTTCTGTCAGACCGGCTGCCATACACACGTTTCTATTGAACTGGCTGATGTCGCCTGACATTTGCCCCATGTGTACTGAGCTTTAGACTGGCTCACCTGCATTGAATCTTTGGTGAATGCTATATTCACAGCTCTTTAAATATATCCCTAGGAGCCGGTGACGTCACTTCCGGTGTTTCGTTCTACTGGACGTGCAGTGAGGGGGAGAGCTGCTTGCAATACGTTCAATATGCGTTATTACTAAGCAAATGTGAGTGAATATTCCCTACTGAGTAGAAAGTAATGAATATATAGCAATCTTGTGCAATGATGTTGTCTTATTTATTTTGAGATTAAATTCAATTTGGAAGAACCTATTACCTTTGAAGAACTACAGACAAACCTGTTTAAAAGTGATATCTAATGTAAGGGGATTTATGTTTGGAAGGTGAGCAGGAAATTCACACTGAGGTGGTTGTGACTTTTTCGGCTGTATTTTTCTTCACACACACACACATATATATATATATATATATATATATATATATATATATATATATATATATATATATATATATATATATATATATATATATATATATATACACATATACACATATATATATATATATATATATATACATATACATAAACACACACACACACATACACTATTCTTTGGATTTAATACTACTGGTTTAGTCACTATAAGAGTAGGGATGTATATTCTGTAAATACAATAAAATAAAAAAAAAGTAAAAAAACAAACATATACAGTGTGTATATATATATATATATATATATATATATATATATATATATGTATATATATAAATATAAATAAATAAATATATATATATATATATATATATATATATATATATATATATATATATATATAGATAGATACATACATAAATATAAAAAATGGGGTAGACACGATGGACCACTTGGTCTTTTTTTTTGGTATCACTCTTCTACGTTTCTATGTGTTCACTTTCAATATCAAACCATGTGCAAGTGAAAGAATAGGAATTGCATTGAGTCACTGTCATTTGTCCTGATCAATATCAGTTTTAAGTATTCAAAAAAGTTTAGCCATAGGGAATATAAATGGATATTTTCGATATTCTGGCTATATATTTCAAATAATATTGGCTTTTTACATGAGGATGAGAGGGTCTTGCTTGCCGTTTTATTACTGCATATTACCGTAGCTCCTTCTTTGAATTCTAAAATGAGCCCAGTGACATCATCTGTCTAGAATGCAAGTCTCATCTGAGTACGTTTGTTGACTTCAGTTTGCAGAGATCTGTAAAGGGATTTCCTCAGACTTAAAATGTATATATATTTAGGACATAAATTAATGGAACAGAGGAAACCGAATTCAACACATTTTAAATACGCAATTCATGCCTTATTTATTTTAGAAATACGTAAAATTTTAAAAACCGGATTAATACAAAAATCAGTGCTGCTCTCTTTTTACAGAAAGCATCAGCTTGAAGCTTTAACATACCAGTGGTTTTAGTGTAAAAAAATTAGGTCCGGTTTTATAAAGTAATGCAAAGAGCTGTGATAAAGGAAACTCAGAGAACATTTCCACTTTCAAGTTTTCAACTGTCAGAATAAAGACAGATAACAACTGGATTTTGTACTTACTTTAAAATCAATTTTTGGGAATTTATTGAGGGACACAGAATTCAGAGCCTATTGGGTTATACTGATGCCCAAAGGTGGATTTGGACAAAAACAATAAAACAGTGACCAATCCAGTAAAACCCCTCCTAAGCATGATTTAATTTTGTAAAACAGCAATACCAAGAGCAAAATACAAAGGGTTGAGGCTGGGTTCACACCACTGCCGCATGCGGCTCCCAGCAGGGGTCCCGTGCTTCTTGGTTCACCTTTTCAGGTCCGATTTCAGCCCAAATTTTTGGCTGAATTTGGACCTGAAATGGACCAAAAGACACACAGGGCTCCTGTTCAAATTCACACTGGAGCCCTGTGAAGGGGGAGATATGTGAACCAGCTCCATAGAGTGCTGGCCAAAATCTCCTGCTATTGTAAATTGGGCCCCACATGAATTCGCAATGGTGTGAACCCAGCCTGAAACCCATGTCACTCAATTAACTGCAATAAATACATTTTTCAATCAAAGAATGGGAGGCTAGAGATATCTGGAACAAGATCTGACCCTTTATAGTACTCAAGACTAAATGTGGAGCCATGCCTGATTGCAAAAAGGTCAAGATTTAACCCATTGAGTATTTTGTGGGATGAACACTTTTTTCTTCTGACCAAGAATAATATGGCCTCCACATGTGATAGTAGACGTTGTGGGAAGTTGGCTTCCTGGCTTTTGGGGATCACGAATTTGCAGAGGCACTGTCACTTAAGACCTGGGCTTCAATAGCTATGTCAAGAAAGCCATCTGACTGAGGTTGAAGCCTGGTAGTAACAAAAGTAACTCTTCTTGGCCGCAGACAGAGAGTGAGTCTTCCCTGCCTGAGGTCTATGCTGCTTCTGCTGGGGCAAGTGAGTACTCTTACCCTAGTGACATCTTTGATGAGAGTGTCCAAGGCGACTCCAAAGATACATTGAGGGGCATGCACAGCAACTGCCTTTTGCATGCTTGCCCTGCAGCCCAAGATTTCAGCCAAATAGTCTTCTTTGTGTTGACTGACAGAAGACTCATATGGGAAATAAGACCGGAAACATCCATTAAGCCATACATGCAGTATTTAAGGGATGCCAGCATGAGCTCCAAATGCTCCACAAACAGTGGATCAGGTGGAGGGGAACAGGATTCTTTCTCAAGGCTCCATTAAAATTTGACAGACTAGCATCATGGCCAAGGCAGGCTATAATGCAGGGCCAGCAAAGGAAACAAGGATTTGGAAAGAATCAACTTTTATTGATAGGATCCTTAAAAACATTTCAGTGAATTACTAAAACAGGATCTTTGTCGGAATATTATTCCTAATAAAAGACTCCTCAAATGGGTATAGGGCTGCTAAAGGTTTAGCAGCTATTAACAGCTTATCAAGAGTCTGTCAATCTTCATAAAGGATGTCTGGGTCTTGCAGGTGTAGTGGTAGTCTTAAACTGTCCACAGATGGATCAAAATGTGGCCGGTTCAGGAGGGACCAGTCAAATTTCGATCCATAAGTGGCTGTCCCCATTCAACATAAGTTGACCGTTAAATCAAATGTTGTCAAATGGGAATATGGGATAACTTTTGTCAATCAGCAGCTTCAGCCAAGGTAGAGTCCTGCTGTGAGAATACAATGTCTTGGGGTTCTTTCATCCACCTCGTTTGTGTTGATCGAGGAATCTGTTTTTTTTTTTTTTTTTCATTCAGCGTTCTAGCTGGAAAAAAAAAAATCACCTGTGGACAGCTTTAGTTTTTAGTGTTCTAAATGATTTAAGGATTGGATTTGGGGCCAAAAGCAGAGGTCAGAGTCCAGGATTCTCAATATTCAATTGCAGCACAAAACTAAGAAGCATCTCAAAGGGTCACAAGGTGTGTGCTTTCTGATGTATTTACTCTGTAATGTCCTCTGAGCTGGGGTTCTCAGATCACCATTGCACCAACAAAAGGCATTGGGTGGCCTGGTGCTTCACAATATAGCCTGAATAAAAACTGAAGGACAGGGCAGGTAGGATGTGCTCCCTGAATGCATGTTTATGTTTATAAGTTTAGATTGAGGTGTACCAATAAAGTACAACTATAGTCTCCATGTATGTAATAATTTACATGCATTTTGCTCACCGAGTAGTTTTCGTAATAGTAGAATTTTACAGATCCCATTGTAACATCAGCCATTTGAGACTGAAGGGTGTGGAGGGTGGTATTTTTCAGCGCTTCCCTGCCCTACCTACCATAGAAGTACCTTCCCTGGGTGGGTTTACAAGTCCAGGTTGGAAATAGGATGGACTGGGAGATGTTGATTAGAACGTGATGGACATGACATCTCCCTAAACCTGCATGATGTGGTTTGATGCCGTCCCTTGTTTCATCCAAGTTTGCCATCCTAATATTTAAAAATTGTAAAGAAGACAGGTCCTTAGTCGAGTATTGTCCAGGGCCCTGACAGTTTTAAATGGTCAATGAAGGAGTCTGGTTGGTCATTTTGGCCGCACTAACACATGACTGTTCTGTTGCTGAACATCCAAAATCTATGGTTTTCAATTGTTCCTGTTCACTAGCTAGTGGTGCTTGAATCTTGTAGCCAGGGCCGTCTTTAATATTGATTGGACCCTGGGCAAAAATTTTCTTAGGGCCCCCCTCCCCCCATGCAATTTTGCTCTCCACCTTCTCTGAGACATACAATAAATAGCAGCTAGACTTAAAATCAGTTGCATCAGTTGTATCAAGATGCTGTATCAGATCAGGCAGCGATTGCAATTGGTTGCCAGAGGTTACAGCATATCATTACTGCTTACTGACTGGTTGCTAGAGGTTACAGCACACATTATGGCTCACTGATTAGTTGCTAGAGATTACAACAAATTTCTGCTTATTGATTGGCTGCTAGAGATTACTGTACAGTAATACTGCTCACTGGTTGCTATAGGTTACAGCACATCTTCTCCTCACTGCAGGGGGGCATGATATACCTATGAATGCTGCCTTTATTTACATATCAATGCCGTTGGCCTCAGCTATTTACATATGCATGTCACTGCTATTTACATATGAATACCAGTATTTACATGTAAACACAGGTCTGCAGGTGAGTCATCTGTACACAACAATAGAGCAGAGCTGGGCAGCATTAGTAGCAGCACAGGACTAAAACTTCAATGGACAAGGGAATGTAAACTGGGATAGTTGGCAAGCATGAGGCAGCTGCTTTGGGCCCCACAACAATGACAGGGCCCAGGACAGCTGCCCCTTTTGCCCTGCCTTAAAGACGGCCCTGCTTGTAGCTTATAAAAAATATACAAGCTTGCTTTGAGCTACAAGCTTTATGAGTTTCTGGCCCCAATAGATTTCAATGGGTCTAGTGGCTAAAAAATACCTGTGCACATGTTTAAAAAAGCGCAGCAATGCACATATCACACTTTTCCCCCTAGTAACTAGCTTTCCATTGGTTAAAAAAAAATAAAAAATTCTAAAACAATGCTAAAGCCTTAGACGCCCACAAAAAGTATATAAAAACACCTGTATAAATGCTTAAAAAGCCTGTAAAATGACCAAAGACATTCTTCAAATGTGAATGCAGACTTAAGGCGGCCATAGATGGTTCAAATTTTAGCTGGTTTACCATAACCCAGGGATTTGAACCATGTATGTGCAGGCTAGATGTACCCAAGTTGATCGATCAATGAACTTAGGTACAACCAGCCTGTCAGATTTTACATGCAATTATCGCTAGCGGCTGTTATAGACGCTAGCAATAATCACTATATTCTCCCAGTGGGATAGCTTCCCCCGCTGGGAGAACACAATGGGGTTGATTTACTAAAGGCAAATAGACTGTGCACTCTGCAGGTGCAGTTGCTACAGAGTTTAGTAAACTATACCCAATCACATGCAAGTATTTTTTTTTTAAAAACAGCATTTTTGCTTGCACGTGATTGGATGATGGAAATCAGCAGAGCTTCTGTTCATTGATTAAGCTCTAGAGCAACTACTCTTGCAGAATGCAACTGCACTTTGCAAAGTGCACAGTCTATTTGCCTTTAGTAAATCAACCCCAATGGCTCTGCGGAAGGGATTCCCCTGTCAACACTGTCTGTGTTGATGGGGGAATCCAGTGATTTTCTTTCCTGCAACCCATGGAAAAAATTGTGTGGATGTCCCTCAAAAATCCATCCAAGCTAGGAAAGGGAGGGGGGAGCGAAAGTGTGAAACCCCCATCCTGAACCATACAGGCCATATACCCCCAACAGGAGAGGTACTTTGCATTTTGGATTATGTAACTGCTATGATGCTTGAGTAAAAGATTTCCAATGAAGAAGTTGTTGAGTTGCCGGCTTGTACTTGTTATGGATCTAGTGTGAATTTAATTACCCAGAGCACAGACTATTCTGCACACTTACCTGCACTATACAGCAGTAGAGCTCGGTGAGTTTTCTCTTGTTACTTTTCATGTAGTTGCAGGGCATTTGTGGCACTTCCCTGTTTGCCTGATTGCGTTGCATTTTATGTTGTATAGATTTTGCTGAGAAGCAGCCTGAGAAACGCTATGTAAACACCCCCATCCGCTGCCTACTGCAGTGTAAGGTGCATTGGTTGGGAGGTGGTAAAAATGTGACTCAACCCTGCATTTTCTACCATCCCCAAACCGCATGTCAACCCTTAGCCTAAATTGCAACACATAGATGTGAACCATCCACGTAGGGAAGAATCCTCATGTGTCAAAATGTAAGAGTTCTGTGGCAGCAAAATGGACAAAACAAGATATTTAGAGTCCATTCACACAGGGGCAACATGACTTCCAGCGCGACTTTGGGAGGCAACTTGGCCACGACTTGAGTATGAATCACAACGCGACTTGGGGCAACTTACAAGGCAACTTGAAGTTGCCTCCAGGACAGGGACAGGGGACTTTGGCAGTGGCCAATCACATAATAATCAGCTCTGTGGGAGGGACGGGTTTGCCTCAAAAACGATTTTTTCTTCCTGGAAAGTTGCTTCAGTTAAGACAGGAGATCTGACTTTGGAGGCAACTTCCATTGAAATCAGTGGGTACAAGTCGCCTAGAAGTCAGATTGAAGTAGTACAGGAACCTTTTCTGAAGTCGGAGCATCTTCAGTAGTGTACATTAAGACGGCTCCATTCACTTACATTTGTTTTATCATGTCGCGTGACTTGAGGTGACTAGGGGCAACTTGGGGTGACTTAAAGTCGGATCCAAAGGCGCCCCTGTGTGAATAGACTCTTAGGCAACTATGGCCTTTGTATACACACTGCATGCAGGTCACTTGATCATATCAGATAATCAAAGTCCACAAGCATCCGATCAAATAATAATTGGCTATGATTTTTCTGCATCAGTGCTTGTTTTTATTTAGCTGTGTATGGCTGGGATTGCATTCAAGTAGCAAGTCTGGACAAAACTTTAAGGGATTTCGAACAAAATGAATTGACTTGATGATGGCAAGATCAAATGCTCTGATGGAAGATTTTCCTGAATTGTTGTACAAATGTTCAGACTAAATTCTGCTGGTGTATGGCCAGTTTAGCTTTCTCCACTGAGATCCCTGAGGTTACCAATGTCAGGCGCTAGCTGGAGGTCATGTGTCAGGAGGAGAATACAGGAGCTTTGTTTATTAAGAGTCATTGGGCTGGTATAGTCACTGACCCAGAAGAAGAATGTGCACAGAGGATATCCTCACACAAGATACTGGACATGTATGAGCCTGCTCACTGACCCTTCATGGACTCAATGAACTCTACATCCTCATAAATAAGCTCCTGTTTTTTATTCTGGCTGGTTTCAGTTACTGCACGGTGGTGTTCTGGCCATAAAGATACTTCCCACTGCAAGAGACAGGGGGCAGCCTTCACAGCAGGTTAGAAGTACCGATACTGTTTTTTTATCGATGAGTATGAGTATCAATACTTTGTGGTGCGATTTGTGTCAATACAAAATAAAATGGTGCAAATTGCATGCCATTTGAAAAGGAATGCAGTGCGATTCCTGTCCGAAATGCATGCCATTTCTCCCACTGCAACTACACGACCCCCACCAGGTGTACCCTCACTTTAAAGGCTTAAAAAATAAGCCTGTAATTTGATAACAATAGCCGGCAGCGATCCTCCTTTGTTTCCTTTATCTTATACAGATTTATGGTATATTGGTATAGACCACAAGGCTCCTCCCGATGATAGCCCAGCTCCAAAGCCACTATTTTCTCCTGGTATGTTCAGGGATCCTCCCCAGATATTACATGCAAAAAATAACAGAGGCATGCAATAGTGTGCTAACGTTTAAAAAAGATTTCATTCCAAACAGAACTCCACATACATATAACTCGCATTTCCAATAAATAAAAAAACGCCTTTAAAGTGCTATAGTGCTGAGCGGTCATAGTCACCTGTGGTCCGGTTCTGCAGCCCCGGTTTCACGGCATTCCCCCTGTTCTGTGCCTGCTCTGTAACACCTCCTAATGCCTCCTGTGTCAGCCGATCACGCTCCTCCTACCGGTTTCGTCACTCTCGTGACTTCCGCTGGGATTTTTTACAGGCTTATTTTTTAAGCCCTTAAGGTGAGGGTACACCTGGTGGGGGTCGTGTGCACACCGCATGAAGACACTATTATCACATGTCAAATGTTATTTGGACTTTTGCTGAATAATTTATACTCCAATAAGGACTGAGTGTGACTCACGGAGCATGAGCACTTTATATTTTATTATTTTAGATATAGAATGTCACGTTATATATATTGATGCTATATATAGTTTTTGCATTTGTATTCAGTATTTGTTTATTTCATTAGTGCTGCACATTGTGTCATATAAATTGTTATCATCACATTTTTGGGGAAGTGCGGGCAGCTGATTATTGTTTCATTTAATATTTATTATTTTTATTGTGGTTTAGTGTGGCAGCTCACAAGGTTTTACATTTATTCATAGTACCTCTACCTTGCCACATGCAAAATAAATTACATAGGTGTTCAGGTCAGTCAATGGTAGCAAATCGCTGGAGGTGCACACAGGGCTGGAGGAGAAGTTCCAGGACCCCATGGGTATAGGTCAGAAGTGATGTCCACTTAAGGATGGACCGCCTCTACATCTCCTCCATCCTTCCCTGTGAACAACAGCAGCTCCCTGTGCATGTGCATGTGCTATTGTGAATTCTATCATTTTTTAATCAATTTGCTCACTAGATGGAGCTTTAATCCCTTTCTACACACACACACACACACACACACACACACACACACACACACACAAGCAGTTGAGGAAATTGCATGCGATTCGGACAGGAATTGCACCACATTCCTGTTCAAATTTCTTTGCAGTGGGATTTGTGCCCATTCATTTTGTATTGATGCAAATCTCACCGCAGAGTATCAGTTTCAGTATCGGGAGCATTTGGGCGAGTACTGATCCTCGTATAAATGCTTGGTATCGGTGCATCGCTAGTTAGAAACCTTGGCTAAGATAGGTAAGAAGGGAACTGAAAGCTTTCATTTTTAAAAATGAAAATAAAACTGTTTTCAAATGCCAATCATCTTCTAACCACTTTGCATCCACTATACATATATATATATATATATGTCCCGGACAGGGAGCAGCTGCAGCCATAATCCTGATATTAAAAGAAAAAGAAAAGATTTGCGCTAGGTGTGTGATAAAAATAAAAAGAAAAGAAAATCGTGAAGGATATCCTGCAGCTGAACACTATAACCCCGATATAGAGCACAACAAACGTAAATAGAAATAATCCTGATATTGTTTTTTTTTTTTAAAGCCAGTAATCAGCTTTCAGTTAAAAGTGACCCACCCAATCACTTTCCCAAAGCTCAAAAGGGCCCTCCTGCAGCAGCCCACACACTTTCCTTGTACAGCCAGGGAATCATCTGAACAAACAAAAAATAAATAAATGTACCAACTGATGCCCACACTATAGTTGGCTACAGTGCGGGCTTAGATTGCAGAGAGAGCGTACATGGGCGTTCTACCGTGCTTGCACTGCCTGCGCACCCCCCAAAAAATTGTGTTTTTTTTATTTATTTTTATTGTCGGTCGTTTTTTGTTTATAGCGCAAAAAATCAAAACCACAGAGGTGATCAAATACCCACAAAATATTTCAAAATATCTATTTGTGGGAAAAAGGACAAAAATGTTACTTGGTACAGCGTCGCATGACCCTGCAATTGTTAATAACGCAGTTAGGCCTGGTCAGGAAGAGGATAAATCTTCCAGAGGTCAGATGGTTAAAACAAGCCCTCATAGACCTATGTAGCTAAATTAATTGTGGAAACAATCCATTTACATTTCATAATGGGGAACTGAAATCTTTGCTTTTTTTGTTCTGTGAGAAGAGATTTTGGCAGCCTGCCATCCCTCTAATGCAAACAAGCCATTAGGACAGGTTCATACTGGTGCGATTTCAGTTGCGACTTGAGTTGCACAGAATGGCATGATAATGCAAATCACTGGTGCCTGTTCACATCAATGCAATGTGCGATGTGTCTTTAGGGATGGTACTTTGGGATGGTAGCACATGCATTTGGGAGGTGAAAGCCAGTAAGTGTGCTAATCAGGTGAGTTGGTGATCTGCTTCCTGTGTCTTACTGGCTCTCACGTCCCAAATCTACATACCAGGAAGTCATGAACTTTTCTTTGGGACACAGCAGGGCTAAGGTAAGGCCTTGTTCTAAAAATCGCTGAAAGCTTTTATATTTCTTCAACAGAAATACATAAATGGTATATTGGTACATATAGGAGATGGAATTCAGAAAAAAAAGGTGAATTTATCCTTTTACTAAATCCCTTCTAAAATATACATGCATAGGAGATTATGAAATTTTGTGTTATTTAGAAAATCACAGCTGACAATCACTTGTTGACTGCATCTTATTTCTCATATTAGTGAGGAAATCAAGGGGAAATGTCTCTTCCTGGTCATTATTTGTTTCAAGATCAAAGCGCTTTCTATACTAATACTATATCACTGGCACTTAATCTCTACATCAAAAAGTAAAAAATAAAATCCCCTTTTATGTACTCAAATCCACAATCACGTGATAAGCTAGGCTCCAAGTTTTCTATCTTCTAGAATGCTAAGTGGGATGTTCAGGTGCCCACACATGGATACTTCCTATTTTCAGAGTATGCCAGGGTTGGTTTACTAGAGGAATATCATTATAACCACTGACAGGTAAAGTGGATAACACTTATTATCTTGTTACAATGGCATATGAAAATGGGTGGGATGTATTAGACAGCAAGTGAACATGTTGTCCCTAAAGTTAATATGAAAGCAGAAAAAATGGGCAAGTGTGAGGATTTGAGCAACTTTGACAAGGACCAATTGGTAATGGCTAGAAGACTAAGTCAGTAAGTCAGAGGGGGGAGTATAGTGGCGCTTGGAGAGAGATAGATGGGTGGGAAACAAAACTATAGGTAAAGGTGGTTATGATAATGGAATCCAGGGGTTGAGGGTGGCTTGGACCCTGGAAAAGTTCAGGCTTGAATGGGTTAAGAACAAGTTCATGGGTTAAAGTGTATATAGCGCTCTAGAGGTGCAGCCAGCTGAGGAAGATGAAGCAGCTCTGAAGATATATAATGTGGAGAACAGTGGTGATCATCTGAGTGCACTATATTAAAATGTTTAATGATTAATTTATTATGATAAAATTTTAATTCGGAATTAACTCACAGGGTAAGGGTTAAAAAAAAGGCTAGTCTCAAGGGGGGGGGTCGCTGTGTAGTCCTGATCCAGATAGCCGGCGGTGTGGGGTGCTGCTGCTGTCTCGCTGGCGACCATATGTCCCACATCCAGTGATGTCATAGCCGACAGGGAGACGACTGCCAGCTGGACTCAAAGCCTTGGAAACCACTGCAACTAGCGAGACGGCAGCAGTGCCCCACACCGCTGGCTATCTGAATCAGGAGTATACAACGAGCACCCCCTTGTGACTAGCCTTTTTTAACCCTTACCCTGTGAGTTCATTCCTAATTTAATTTTTATCTTAATAAATCCATCATTAATCATTTTAATATACTGCACTCAGATAAGTGCCGCTTTTCTTCACATTATATGACTTATGCCTTGTACACGCGGTCGGAAATTCAGACGGAAAAGGCCCGATCTAATTATATTGGCGGAAAATCTGATCGTGTGTGGGCTATATTGGACTTTTTCCGTAGGAAATTCCGACTGAAAAAATTTGAGAGCAGGATCTCAAATTTTCCAATAAAAAAATCTGATCTGACTTCTTCCGATTGTTTGTAGAGAATTCCGATCGGACAAAGTGCCACGTCTGCTCAAATCAAATTACGAGACCAAAGCTATTGGCTACTAGCCTCTACGTAGTCCCGTCGTGAACGAACGTTATCACGCTCCGAATGATCGGATTTTCTGACAACTTTGTCCGACCGTGTGTATGCAACACCAGTTTTTGACAAATTCCGTCAGATTTTTTGTGGTCAAAATGTCCGATCATGTGTACAAGGGCTAAGTCAGAGCATCTCCAAAACTGCAGCTCTTGTGGGATGTTCCCAGCCTGCAGTGATCAGAACCTACCAAAACTGGTCCAAGGAAGAAAAACCAGTGAACCAGCAACAGAGTCATGGGTAGCCGAGTGAGCGACGGCTGGCCTGTGTAGTCCAATCCAATAGAAGAGTCACTGTAGGTCAAATTGCCGAAAAATGTAATGCTGGTTCTGATAGAAAGGTGTCAAAATACAAACTTTGTACAAAATTTGTTGTGTATGGGGTTGTGTAGACACAAATTGGTCAGGGTATTCATGCTGACCTTTGTTCACATTCAAAGGCATCTACAATGGGCAAATGAGCAACATAACTCATCCACAGAGTAATGGAAGAAGGTGGTCTGGTCTGATGACTTCAACAATGGTTTGAGCCCATGAATCTTGTCTTAGCACTACAAAACTTGGGCATTGAGCAGTTCCCCACCCAATTTCGGGGGATAGTTGCCAGCATACTACTAGCTGCCAAATTAATACGTACCAGATACTGGAAACAAAAAAAGCACTTCATTGACTTACCTCTAAATAGGCTATCCCACTTCAGTCCATCATGAACGATGCTGCCAGGCTCAGCCATCTCACAAACTGCTCAGTGTCTGCTATACCCCTCTGCCAATCCCTCCATTGGCTGCCACTCAGCCACCAAATTAAATTCAAGATACTAACTAACTTACAAAGCCATCCACAACTCGGCCCCCAGCTACATCACTAACCTAGTCTCAAAATAACTACCTAATCATTCTCTTCGCTCCTCCCAAGACCACCTGCTCTCAAACTCCCTCGTCACCTCATCCCATGCTCACCTTCAGGACTTCTCCAGATCCTCTGCCGTCCTCTGGAATGCTCTTCTCCAATCTGTACAATTTTCTCCTACTTTGTCCACTTGCAGACGATCCCTGAAAACTCATGTCTTCAGAGAAGCCTATCTGGCCCCCACCTCACAACTGTACATTTATCTTCTCAATCAGCACATTGCCCACAGTTATTACCTCTTGTATCTCTTGACCTTCCCTCTTAGATTGTAAGCTCTAAGGAGCAGGGCCCTCTGATTCCTACTGCATTAAAGTGTATTGTATTTGTACTGTCTACCCCCAAGTTATAAAGTGCTACGTAAACTGTGGGTGCTATATAAATCCTGTATAATAATAATAATTTGCCAGAAGCTGTGAATAATATCCAACATTACTTATACGAAAAAATCAATGATCCCACACTTAAGCTCCTTCCGTGCTTTTGAGTTTATATGGGGACCATGGGATTCCTGGTATACAAATTAAGACCCCCATGTCCCAGACCCATGTCTCTCTGTGTTCTATACTTAATATGCAACAATGCTACTAATGCTGTTGAATTACATTTTAAGTGCCTTGTATCCTTTGTATGCTAGACATTCCAACTAAGTCCCTTACATGTTCTAAACTGCCCTGTTGATAGAGTTAACTGTTACTAACTGTTTCAACAATGTATCAAGCTATAATTAGTGGCTGCATGCACAATCTATGAAGCTTGTATGTTTAAAAAAACAAATAGAAAATATTCTAGAAAAAAAAAGAATGGTTTGAGGAACACAACAATGAATTTTAAGGTGTTGACTTGGTCTCCAAATTTTTCAGATTTCAATCTAATTGAGCATGTGTGCAATAACTGGCCCATAGCAACTACACAGATATATTAAACTTTATTGTAGGCATTGTATTCCTCCACATATCCAGTGACTAAAAAGGTACACTCAAATAAAAAGTGCAAGTGTGCAGTTCCTTCAACCTGAATGTGCAAATCCACCAAAACAAGTGTCCTTCCACGGTAACCAATAGCAACCACACTAGTACTCCACCAATGTTGTTATATAATGTTATCTTCTCCACATGTCAAAACACCTCTCATGCTGCCCCCTTAAATTGGTAAATTCATCGGATGTATTTTTAGTGTTAGTATTAAAAAAAGGCCCACCAAGATGTGTTGCCCACCAAAGTAGGATGTTATAATCCCATTATTCTTCCTCCACTCCTTTCTCCTTTAATCAATGATCCTCCCCAATATTCCCCTCCCAATCCAGCAAAGAAAACCAAAAAACATCCTCCATAGTGTAAAACCAATTAGGCCCATTTAACACATGCGGACCATATGTCCATATTTCATCCATCCGTTTGCGGATTAACCACTACAATACAGGGCACTTTCACCCCCTTCCTTCCCAGCCCAATTTTCAGCTTTCAGCGCTCTAGCGCTTTCAGTGACAATTGCGCGGTCATGCTACACTGTACCCAAATGAAATTGTTATCATTTTGTTCGCACAAATAGAGCTTTATTTTGGTGGTATTTATTCACGACTCCGTTTTTTTTTTTTTTTGCGATATAAGCGCACAAAAAGCGGAAATTTGGAAAAAAAACAATATTTTCTTTTTTCTATTTGAAAAGAAATCCAATAAAATCAAATTTTGTCATAAATTTAAGCCAAAATGTATTCTGCTACATGTTTTTGGTAAAAAAAATTCCGTTAAGTGTATAATAATTGGTTTGTGTGATCACGGACATATGTACGCAAATGATCATGTACATATGTGTGCAGGTGATCACGTACATATGTGTGCAGATAATCATTGGGACATGTGATTTTAGTGGGACATATGTGGGGGACATGTTTTTATTATTAGGGACATGTGTTTTTATTATTTGGGGACATGTATGTTTTGGGGACATGTGTGTTTTGGGGACATATGTGGGGACTGTGTTTGTACTGTGTGGTGTGTTGTGTGTTTACACTACACTGATGATCAGTGAGTAAAAAGCTGTAAAAAGCAGCCCATACTCACTGATCATCAGCCGGCTGCAGCATTCTGCTCTCCTCTCCTCAGCGGTGACTTCCGTGTGAGGAGAGGAGAGCCGATTGCCTAGCAACCGGCTGTTTGTTTACATCACATGACGGCTGTGATTGGACACGGCCGTCATGTGATCAGGAGGGCCAATCACAGAGCCCTCCTGCCGATCTGAGATGTGCCGTGTCCGGGTGACACGAGCACATCGGGATCGCGCCGCTGCGTGGGCACGCGCGCGCGCGATCCCGCTACTCCTGAATGACGTTCCTGAACGTCCTATCAGGAGTAGACGGCTCCCACCCGGCCGTATATATGCATTGGCCGGGTGGGAAGTGGTTAAATACGGAAATACATGCATCCTTATGGGATAGCCGGTGTCTGCGGATGAACATCCGCAGACACCCGCTATCGTCCGTCTCTGCTATGGTCCGATTCTGCAGACGGAGGAAAATACTATTTTTCTATCTGTCTGCAGAGCAGATCAGATGAACACGGACAGATGGTCCGTGTTCTACCGATCCCCCATAGACGAGAGCGGAGATCTGACAGGGCGGTCCCTGCACAGTATGCCGGGACTGCTCTATCATCCGCCGGCTCAGCAGGTATAAACAGAGTGATCACCGCTGAGCAAGCGGATCATCACGGGGCGGATCATCACGAGGCAATTCATTATGGATCCGTCCCGTGTGAAAGGGGCCTTACACTGATAACACACAATACAAAGCCAGCACTGCTAATGTGCCCAAAACCCCTCTCTCCTGGTCTTTGGAGAAGAGCAGCAGTCACCATATGAATGATGCAATTAACTCCACCCACCCTGTTTCATCACCAGGACTGTGTCAAGGGCAGTCACTGCTCTTGCTTTAGAAAATTAACCCAGAAAGTGAATATGTTGGCCTATGAAATGCTAATATCCATGTTCATACCCATATCAGTATTGTGTTTAATACTTACAAAAAAGTCAGTAGTCATAGCTTATGTAGGCATTCAACAAACAATAACACATTTACTATATATTAAATCATTAATCTTTGGTGAATCAAATACATTTTTTCACAGAGAAATGACAAAACGAACCATCACATTGTAAAATGCTTAGTCTCAGTTCCCTTAGGGCTCATTTTGAGTTGTGGTTGGAGAGGAGGGCGTGTGTTAAAAAGGAGTGTTTTTAGCAACATCTAACCACCCCCTTAAGCTGTAATGGCAGCAGACGTGTCTTATGCTGGTGGCAAAAACTATCAGTCCTGTCATGTTCGTCAGGCAGTTAGCCTGTCAAACGCAATCAATTCAAGTGATTTGAAGTCGCAACACCACTTCAATGCATATCGGTGCTGCAATTTAAAACAGGTGGTGAAGAAGCAACACATGGCCTCCTCACTGCCTGTTAAATGCCTCTGAAAAGCGATCCAAATGCAGATCCATGTAAGGGGTGTGTTTAGACACGAAACCACTAAAAGGCTAATTTACTAAACAAGTAATTTTGCTCTACCCTGTATTTAAATACCAAATAAGATGTAGAAGATTTACCTTAAATCATATCAAGTATTTAAAGAACTAAGGTGAAAAGCACTGGTTCAGTAAATCGGCCAATGAGCATTTACCAAGATGTGAAAGAAAAGCAGGATTTTTTTGTACTTACACAAGAACCAGTTATTCTGATATGATTGGGTTATACTGCTGCCTACAGGATAATTTGGGCATTAACACACAAAAAAGTACCTTGTTCGGTATAATCCCCTCCCAGCATGCTTCAATTTTGTAGAAAGTAGTACTAGGAGTTAATTACAAATATAGAGGGTGGAACCGGTGTCCCTTAATAAACTTCAATATATATATATATATATATATATATATATATATATATATATATATAACACAATACAAATGTTGTAAATTGAGTTGCAGTTCAGTGAGTAAATTAAGTATTTGATCCCCTACCAAACAACAATAATTTTGGCCCCCACAGACTGGCTACAATATTTGCTCATGTGGTACACAGATTAGTCCTGTCAATTAAAGAAGGTTGCCCTAACAACAACTCACTATTTGTATAAAAGACACCTCTCCACAGAATCTCTTTCTTCCATTCAAATCTCTCCATCATGGGCAAGACCAAAGGGCTGTCAATGGACTTCAGGGACAAGATTGTAGACCTGCACAAGGCTGGAATGGGCTAGAAGACCATCAGTAAGAAGCTTGGTGAGAAGGAGGCAACTGTTGGAGCAATTATTTGCAAATAATAACCATCAATAGTCCTCGGTCTGGAGCTCCATGCAAGATTTTGCATTATGGGGTAAGGATGAACATGAGAAAAGTGAGGGATCAGCCCAGAACTAAACGTGAGGAGCTTGTGAATGATCTCAAGGCAGTTGAGACCACAGTCACCAAACAAACCATTGGTAACACAATACTTCGCCATGGATTGAAATCCTGCAGCGCCCGCAAGGTCCCCCTCCTCAAGAAGGCACATGTCCAGGCCTGTCTGAAGTCTGCCAGTGAACATCCATATGATTCAGAGAAGGATTGGGAGAAAGTGCTGAGGTCAGATAAGACCAAAATTTAGCTCTTTGGCATTAACTTGACTCGCCGTGTTTGGAGGAAGAACAATACTGTCTATGACCCTAGGAAAACCATCTCTATAGTCAATCACGGAGGTGGAAACATTATGCTCTGGGGCCGTTTCTCTGCTAAAGGAACAGGCTGACTTTGCCACATTGAGGGGCCAATGGATGGGGCCTTGTAGTGTAAAATCTTGGATGAGAACCTTCTTCCCTTCCCCACTGAAGATGGGTCATGGATAGGTCTTCTAGCATGACAATGACCCAAAACATACCGCCAACAAAGGAGTGGAGCTGAAACTTCGATTTACCAAGCAACAGCCAAGAAACTTTAACAATTTTGAGAAAATCTGTAAAGAAGAGTGGACCAAAATCCCTCCTGAGGTGTGTGCAAACCTGGTTACCAACTATAAGAAAGGTCTTATCTCTGTGATTGCCAACAAGGGCTTCTCCCCCAAGTACTAAATCATGTTTTGCTTGTGGATCAAATACTTATGTTACTCACTGAACTGCAACTCCATTTATAACATTTCTATCACGTGTTTTTCTGGACGTTTGGTTGATATTCTGTCTCTATCATTTAAAATGCACCTATGATAATAATGATAGACCCTTCATTTCTTTGTAAGTGGGCAAACTTGCAAAATCTGCAGGGGATCAAATAATTATTTTTCCCACTGTATGTATATACAGAAAGTCAATGTCGAGTATAGTGATATAGTGCCACATACACAATGAATCAAATAGCAATATATCAATACAGGAAAAACTGACTGCTTAGGTTAATAAAGGAAAAAAAAAAAACTCTGATGGGTAGTAGTGTTTTGGCTGGGATATATTTGTAACTAAAATCACTGTTAGTCAAAAAAAAAAAGTCAGACAGTTTTAATGTTTTGTGCCATAGAGAGTCTCACAGGATAGATCTGGGAAGGGACATGTATTTCGAGCAAACAACTGGAACTGCATCAGCCATGCCTGCCAACTCTAAAATGTGCTCTACATCCTTTGCCAGTGTAAACCTGGGAGTTGAATAGGGATATTTTAGCATACAGTAGCACTGGTGTATCACTTTTTCTCCTCGAAGAAGGAATTTCCTACACTGAACAGCTTTTGGAAAAAAATGTTTTTATCTAGAATTACTTAATACAAGAGAATTTTTTCTTGCAAAACAAAGCTGTGATCTTTATTAAAGTGATTGTAAAGGCCTATTTTTTTAAAATATTAAAATATTAAACCTGTTATACTATAGCCTCGTGCACACGATCAGATATTCTGCAGACAAAACCTCAGACTTTTGTCCGAAGGGCATTGACCAGAAACTTGTCTTGCATACAAATGGCAAGGAATTGTTGGTCAACAAACACGAACATAGTGACGTACTATGTGTTGTTTCAGCTCTTTAGCGCCACCCTTTGTTGATTTGCACTTTTCATGTCGCACTTTTCAGTTTGTTTCTGGACGGCCGTTCGTCAAACAGCCATGTTGCGGAATCGGAGGAGATAACATGTTATTTATTATTAGCCTTGGAGTTATTGCTTTGACCCAGGTCCAGTCTAGGACAGGAAGAGGAGGATTTCTTGGAACAAAAATTGGTTTCTTTATTAATTGTGACCAATTATGTCATATGCCTTTGCTGTGGGAGCTCCAGGAGAATAAACCAGATGATTTTCGGAATTATCTCCGGGTAACGGACCCCTGCTTTCACCAACTCTTGGCATTGTTGACCCCCTATATTAAGAAGCAGGACACATGCATGAGGCTTTTATTTTATTTTTTGGTTGAATAATGATTTGAATAAAATTTTAATGATTTTTAGATTTTCTAGATTTTTGGATGCATAGAATGCACTTTTTGGTTAAGTTCTATTGGCAGATAGCATGTCTAATTGTATTTGTTTTCTTTTTTTAATGCACAATGAAAAAATTGTGTAGAATAATACTTGGATATGTGCTTTACTTCAAATGACAGTTTGGGAGTAGACAGTTACAAAAATACAATATAAAATGTACAAGGGACACCAACATAGTTGTATCTTTGATCTTATAAACTACTATATGTCCAAATAAAAACAACACAAAAACAAGCATAATAATATTATATTAAGCCTTTGAAAATTTGGTTTGCAATAACTCCATCAGTATCACTAGCAAAACAGCTTCATTATTATCCCATTATAAAGAAGAAGACAATGTGCACTGCATTTCGGGATTTCATAACCTTCCACGTCACGCATGCTAATTCTCCATTACGAAGGCTAGTTTACAAGACCGACTGCTTCTGGTTTGTCCGATGGACTTGTGTACACACGCCCGGAAAAGCCAACAACAGACATTTGTCCGCGGAAAATTTTAAAGCCTGCCATCCCAACATTTGTCCGCGGAAAATCCAACCCAAACCCAACAATAGTCCGATGGAGCGTACACACGGTCGGATTTTCCGCCAACAGACGGTCATCACACATTTCCCATCGGAAAATCTGATCGTGTGTATGAGGCTTTAGTTGCTCTGTACAAAAGTTTTGTACTATACAACATCAATCCACCTCTTCCTAGGTTCACACTCTGCTCCTCCTCTTATTGGTGCACCACCATAGGAAGCTGCTTCCTATGAGGCCATACCTGAGGGCTCCCTACTGAGCTGGGCTGTGTGCATCTATTGACAAACACAGGGCAGCTCAGCCCCATCCCTACTCTCTGTTTACAGGATTTGATTGACAACAGCAGGTGCTTCTGCTGCTGCCTCAGTTAGCAGAGAAAGAGAGAGGAGAGAGCCACTGCAGGCAGGTACAGCACTGGATCAAGATCAGGCTCAGGTAAGTGTACCAGGAATGAGGGGTCGATACAAATACAGGGACATTTTTACTTTACCTTTTTATCTTAATGCCGGGAATGGATTAAGGTAAAAAATGTTCATCCTTTGGAACCACTTTAAGTTTGCAAATGTTGTCTATTGAGTACAGTGGGATTGCGTGGATAACTATTGATTTATATGAAGAAACATATCACCTGGACACACATAGCCATGAACAAAAAAATTGAAAAGAAGTGAGGCAAATGTGCCTAGACATGTTTTTCTCTTGTCTGCCTCCATATTTTGGCAGTATGCATCTAACATTTTACTGCACAAAACATTTCATTTTGATTTCTAATATTGTTTCCTATGTATACACTCACTGCCCACTTTATTAGGTATATCTGTTCAAGTGCTTAGTGACACAAACGGGTAGCATGGCCGAGCGGTCTAAGGCGCTGCGTTAAGGCTCCAGTCGTTTCTTATATACGGAGGGCGGGGCCACCCATCACCTGACCCCGCCCCCCTCTGGCGCAAGGGGAAACCCGGGGTTCCCCGTGACGTATGGGTGACCCCGCCCCCTCTGATGTAACGGAAACCTGCCTGTGTTACATCAGAGGGGTGCGGGGTCACCCATATGTCGCAGGGAACCCCGGGTTTCCCCTTGCATCAGAGGGGGCGGGGTCAGGTGACGGGTGGCCCGCCCTCCGTATATAAGAAATGTCAGGCCGCCGGAATGCCTGCAGTGTCTCCTCCACGGAGACAGAAGAAGGATAGATTCGCTGCGCTGGATGAGATGAGCCATCGCTGGAGAGATGACCGTCCGTCGCTGGATAGCAAGAGTGGATTACCGCCGCTGGAATCTTTTTTTTATTTTTTTATTTTTAATAAAGGAATTTTTCAAAAGTGTATTTGTTTTATTTAACCATTTTTTACACTTTCTTTGTGAAATGGTAGGGGTAGTACCCCCTTACCATTTCAAACAGGGGGGGGGCCGGGATCTGGGGGTCCCCTTGTTAAAGGGGGCTTCCAGATTCTGATAAGCCCCCCGCCCGCAGACCTCCACAACCACCGGCCACGGTTGTGGGGATGAGGCCCTTGTCCTCATCAACATGGGGACAAGGTGCTTTGAGGGGTCACAGACCCCCAAAGCATCCTCCCAATGTTGAGGGCATGTGGCCTGGTACGGTTCAGGAGGGACTTTTCCTGCGGCCTGCCAGGTTGCGTGCTCGGATAAAGGGTCTGGTATGGATTTTTAGGGGGAACCCCACGTCAATTTTTTTTTAAATTTGACGCGGGGTTGCCCTTAATATCCATACCAGACCTGAAGGGTCTGGTTATGGATATTTAGGGGGAACCCCACGTCAATTTTTTTCTTAAATTTGAGGCAGGGTTCCCCTTAATATCCATACCAGACCTGAAGGGCCTGGTAATTGAATTTGGGGGACCCCCACGCTTTTTTATTTATTTATTTATTTATTTTTTTATCAATGACTTTCAATGAGTGTTCTCTGTATTACGGAGCCGACAATTCATAATAGCTGCGAGTGATTTTAAAGGACTTTTTTTCCTGCATAAATGACATTTTGTGCAGGGACAGTTCTAAGCACCAGAAACATGCGCCCCTTCACAGGCATACTATAGACAACCCCCCCCCCCCTACGAAATTTAAAGGAATATTACACTTTTATTGTTTCACTTTAATCATTATTAAAATAACTGCTCCCGAAAAAACGGCCGTTTTTAAAACTTTTTTTTGCATTGATACATGTCCCCTGGGTCAGGACCCGGGTCCCCAAACACTTTTTAGGACAGTAACTTGCAGAATCTTTTCTCTCTGTCAAATCTTTTTTCTCTGTCGAATATTTTCTCTATATAATCTTGGACTAATAGAGGTAAGGTTAGGCACATTCGACCACAGGTTCTATAGACAGATTGTTATTGTCAGAGTCATGTCGAATCTCCTATTCTATATCGAACTGTTGTAACAATGAAAACGAAAATAAAGCATTTATTTATGTCGGATCTTTCGTTTTTCGGATTTTGTGCTGAAATTCGGACGAAAATGCATTCGGACGAAAACGAATGCACATGTCTAATTTAGGCATCTAGATGTGGTAATGACAATTTTCTGACCTTCAACTGAAGCATCAGAATGGGGAAGAAAGGAGATTTAAGTGACTTTGAACGTGCAATGATTGTTGGTGCCAGACGGGCTGGTCTGAGTATTTCAAAAACTGCTGATCTACTGGGATTTTCACACACATCTATCTCTAGGGTTTACAGAGAAGGTAGGGTCAGAATTTGGAGTAAACGGCATGAAAGTATGTATCCATCCTGCTTTGTATCAACGGTTCAGGCTAGTGGTATAATGGTGTGGGGGATATTTTCTTGGTACACTTTGGTCCCCTTAGTACCAATTGAGTACCATTTAAACGCCATGGCCTACCTGAGTATGGTTGATGTCCATGCCTTTATAAATACAGTGTAGCCATCTTCTGATGGCTCCTTCCAGCAGGATAATGCACCATGTCACAAAGCTCAAATCATCTCACCACTGACTTCTTGAACATGACAATGATGTCACTGTACCCCAATGGTCTCCACACTCACCAGATCTCATCCAATAGAGCACCTTTGGGATGTGGTGGAATGGGAAATTCACACCATGGATGTGCAGCCAACCAATCTACAGCAACTGCGTTATGCTATCATGTCACTATAGACCAGAGATAAGCAATTAGCGGACCTCCAGCTGTTGAAAAACTACAAGTCCCATAATGCCTCTGGGTGTCATGCTTGTGGCTGCCAGAGTCTTGCTATGCCTCATGGGAATTGTAGTTCTGGAACAGCTGAAGGCGCTATCCCTGCTATAGACCAACATCTTGGAGGAATTCAACACCTTGTTGAATCTATGCCATGAAGAATTGAGGCAGTTCTGAAGGCAAAAGGGGGTCCAACCTGGTACTAGCACGCTAGGTAGGTAAGTGATTGGGCAGTGTATTGTGACATAGAAGCCTATAACATCTACTTTTTTTATTTTATTTAGAAAATCAAAGCATGAACGTGAGCTGACGATCACTTGATCTCTATTTCTGGTATTAATGAGAAGGTGAAGAGGAAAGGTTCTTCCATCATTGCACAGATCAGTGGTCTCCACTCCCAGGAGAGGAGCAGGTGAGGGACATATTATAGATGACTTACAATATGAATAAGGCTTTTACATTTACTCGGAGATGAGCTTTAAGGATTTTGCATGCTGTGATGTTCAATGTGAAATATTGCAGATGTAAATAACTCCCATAAAACCATAGCGATACCCTTACAGCAGACAATTGGGTTACGTTCGAGCTCAGTTCACATAAAACAGATATTTCATTTTTGATGCTTACTTTATCCTTGCTATCGAATTTCCAGCTTTTCCCTGCCGCATTGATTAAAAAAAAAAGTATTCCATTACACTGTGTATTTTTCATGGTTAGGATGAAGAATGCAGTAGGAGGAAAAACTCTTCAGTTAAGGGGAAATGTGTGAAATATGATGAGAAGATACACAGAAGTTCTCAATAGATATTAGAAATCGTCGGCTGATCGACATCAAACAGTGAAAACTGAAGATATGCAATACTGTAACTAAGCAACTTACACAACCAACCTTTACTACGTCCTCACTTTAGTAATGCACTATACAGTGGGACCTTGGATTACGAGAATAATTCGTTCCAGGAGAATGCTTGTAATCCAAATCACTCGCATATCAAAGCGAGTTTCCCCATAGAAGTCAATGGAAACAAAGATAATTTGTTCTGCATTGACTTCTGTTACATGCAATACCACATGTGGCCAGAGGTGGGGTGTGCCGGAGAGCCTCGGAATACTCGGGAACAGCTCAGAAAGCCTCGGAAACACTCTGGAACTGAGTATTTATGAGTGTTTCTGAGTATTTCCAAGTGGCTCCAAACCATTCCGAGTGTCCCCAGCGCCCCCCCTCCCCCGCACCTCTGGCCAAATGCGGTACTGCACCGCCCATTAGCTTGAATTCTGCTAGTTTTGCAAGACGACACTCACAAACCAAGTCAAAATTAAAAAAAAAAGTTGCTCGTCTTTCAAAACGCTTGTTAACCGCGTTACTTGTAAACCAGGGTTCCACTGTACTGTATAGTGATGCTTCTGAATTTGTTCTTAAGCCACTAACATGTGTGGGTAGACCTAACATGTATGATGCAAAAGAGATGTTATGTATAAATGTGTGTGCCAGCTTGGCGTATGCATACAATGATATATTGATTACATTTATTCTTCATTTTTTTTTTTTTTTTTTTTTATGTTTGTTGCTGCAATTGGTGAGCTGACAGTTTATACTGAAGGTGACATATCCTAGTTCTGTAGAAATCAAGGGTCTAAAAAGTAAAACTGCAGCATTTAGGAAATCAGCCATAGACACTTAAGAGACGTACACACGGGCTGAATATTGGGCAGCATTGGTCAGTTCAATAGAAACTGCCCGACATTTGGCTGTGTGAATGGCGGCTGGTCCGGCTGTCAAAGGGGCATGACTGAAAAAAAGTCTGCCAATCGGCACCTGATCAACGCTCTCAGTTAATGGCTGAGACTTCTGACTGGTGTGTTCTGGGGGGGAGGTTGGGGGCCGTCTCCCTGTCAGAACAGAATAAAAACAGCAAAGGTGATCAAAAACCACCAAAAGAAAGCTCTATTTGTGGGAAAAAAAGGACATAAATTTTTGTATGGGAGCCACGTTGCATGACCACGCAATTGTCAGTTAAAGCGACGCAGTGCCGAATCGCAACAAAGTGGCCCGGTCATTTGGCAGCCAAATGGTCTGGGGTTGAAGTGGTTAACCTGACATTTTTACTGCAAGATTCCCTTTAAAGTCCACCTTTGTGACCATGTTTGATGTTTATATTTAGGGTATAACATGAAACGTGGTCACCTTTCCCGACTCCCACCCACCCTCAAACCACCCCCCACTTACCTGAACTGCACTTGTAGTCCACTGGTTACTTCTTCTAGCCCTATAGCGGTAGGTCCATACCTCCTTCCAAGTTGGAGAGTCTGCAAGAGACTGAGGGGTGGATTTACTGTGGTAAATAGACAGTGGACTTTGGAAGTGCAGTTGCACTAATTCCATCAGCTCTGCTAATTTCCATCATCCAATCATATACAAGCACAAATTTTCCTTGCACCTGACTGGGTATTTTTTTACAAAGCCTAATTCATTAAGCTCTGGAGCAACTGCACTTGCAATGTGTACAGTCTATTTGGCTTTTGTAAATCCACCCCATTGAGGACTGTCTGTGATATCACCATCAGCACGGCAAAGTGCATCGTCTGTTTGCCTTTAGTAAATCAATCCCTGTGCATTGCCTCTACAATCCACTGATCACAGAGGCAGTCCAGTGCCAAAAGAATTATTGCACTTTTTATTTATTTTATTTATTTATTACAGGTGCTTATATAGTGCTGTCACTTGTAAGCAGTGCTGTACATTTTATTTTTATTTTCTCAATCTGGCTGCATTTAGCAATATTTAGCAAAAAGTGGCCTATGCCTTTTCACACCGTCTGATCTCTACTGAATAATTATAGTAAAAATGTATATGAACTTGTAAGATAATGACATCCAAAGAAGAGGATAAGCTAATCCTGTGATTTCGAGTTTGGCGTCATTAAACTTCAAAGATCTCCGTCTCTCGCTATTTATAGCAGGGATGCACCGATACCGGCATCATTGCCTATAACGAGCAATTTGCTCAGTATAGTATGAGTATAGTATAAGTGAGCATCGCTACTCACCCAAATGCTTACGATACCGGTGCGTTGCAGTGCAATTTGCGTCAATATTATTATTATTATTATTATTCAGGATTTATATAGCGCCAACAGTTTGCGCAGCGCTTTACAATATGAGGGCAGACAGTACACTTACAATACAAATCGATACAGGAGGGATCAGAGGGCCCTGCTCGTTAGAGCTTACAATCTAGAAGGGAGGGTCAAGTTGAAACAAAAGGTTTTAACTGTGGGGGGATGAGCTGATGGAGAAAATGAAAATACAGTTAGGTGTGGGAGGGGTAGGCTTCTCTGAATAGAAGTGTTTTCAGGGATCGTCTAAAAGCTAATAAAGTAGGAGATAAGCGGACAGATTGGGGTAGGGCATTCCATAGGATTGGGGAGGCTTTGGAAAAGTCCTGGAGGCGAGTATGGGAGGAGGTGATGAGGGAGCTAGAGAGCAGGAGGTCTTGAGAGGAACGAAGAGGACGAGTAGGTTGGTATTTAGAGACTAAGCCAGTGATGTAGCTGGGGGCAGAGTTGTGGATGGCTTTGTATGTAATTGTTAGTATTTTGAATTTAATTCTTTGGCTGAGTAGAAGCCAGTGGAGCGATTGACAGAGAGGGGTAGCAGACACCGAGCGATTGGTAAGGTGGATGAGTCTGGCAGCGGCATTCATAATGGATTGAAGAGGTGCTAGACTATGTAGAGGTAAGCCAATGAGGAGGGAGTTGCAGTCAATACAAAATGAATGGGCACAAATCTCATTGCAAAGATTCGCATGCAATTTGAACAGGAATGTGGTGCGATTCCTGTCTGAATCACATGCGATTTCCCAAACTGCTACTGTGTATGTAGAAAGGGATCAAAGCTCTATTTAGTGGGCAGTTTAAAAATTGTTAGAACTCGCAGTACATAGAGCCTGCATGCACAGGCTGCTGGAGGTGCTCACAGGGCTGGAGGAGATGTGGAGGCAATCTGCCCCCAAGCTCACATCACTTCTGCCCTAGACCCACGATGTCCCAGGCTCTTCTCCTCCAGCCCCGTGAGCACCTCTAGCGGCCCTGATTTGCTACTATCAGAGGACCAGGACACTAGATCAGGGGTCAGCAACCAGTAGATCATGGTCTGGGCTTGCTGACCCGTCATCCCAGAGCATCAAACAGAATGCAACTCTTGTAAAGTTGGAGCTGTAGTAGGGAGCAAGAACCACTTAAGCCAATGCTTCTTCTTTAGTGCCAGCTCCTGTCCCATGCTTAGTGTCACCAACTGGACTCCACCTCTTATGAGTGGAGTTAAATCTTGATATAGCATGGTCCTTTACCCCATAGGGTCCTGACGCTCCAGGCAGATGGTGTCGTTGGGATTTGAACCAGCGACTCTATTTCTGCTAGGTAAGAGTGCTACCCACTACACAACTGTGCTGCCCGGAGTGGTGCCAGCAGCAGGAAAGAAGAGATTTTCAGGTCGGTGTGAAGCAATACACTGGGCATTATAGTAAAAGGCTTCTTTCACACTGATGTGCTGCGGTTTACCTGTGCCATGGGTGCACCTGTAGCTTTCCAGTGAGTTTGCCGCACTTAGCTATAGCAGGTGATCTTTGAATACTCCCATGTTGTTGAGGAAGATCTCCACCTCTTTAAAGAGGAGCTGCACCTTTAAGAAAAATATTAAAAGCTACAAATATTGCAGCTGCTGACTTTTAATAAATGGACACTTACCTGTCCCAGGGTCCAGCGATGTCAGAAGCAGATGATGAGCAATCGCTCGTCCCTCTGCTGCCCCTGCCGCCATCCTCTGTCAGGGAATCAGAAGTGAAGCATCGCGGCTTGACTGCCCAGTTCCCTACTGCGCATGCGCGGGTCGCGCTGCACGTCTCCACTGTGTCCTGGCAACTGTGTGTTTCCCAGAACACAACGGGGGGGGGGGGCATCTGCGGCTAGCTTGTCCCGGATTATCCAGGTATATGCACCCCCCTCCCCCCCTGAAAGGTGCAGATTGTGGCACCGGAGGGGGGGGAGGGATCACATGAGCGGAACTTCCACTTCAGGGTGGAGGTCTGCTTTAAGGCTGCCTACCCCTGCTGTAGATTATTCTGCATGTGCCCAGATGTACTGTGAGTAACATTTTAACTGCCCACTAGATGGTGCTTTTCCCTTTTTACACACACAGTTGCAGTTGGAGAAATCACATGCGATTTGGACTGAAATCACACTGCATTCCTGTTCAAATCTTATGCAATTCTTCATGTAAAGTAAGTGATAGTGCTGCGGTCATGTTTATTGCACTTTAGTTTAATCGTTTGCACTAGTAGCACATTGCACTTTATTATAGGATGGTTGATTGATTATAGCGCAACACTATCACTTACTTTACATATCATCTCTGGTACTGACCACGTTTTAAGTGTTGCAGCTGTTTTCATTTAAATAATTTCACGTAGATTCCATTTTTGCGCTTTAGTAATTTTTGTTGTAATCATGCAATTCTTTTCAGTGCGATTTGCACACTTTTTTTTTGTATTGGCGCAAATCGCACCACAACGTTTCAGTACTCGGTATTGGCGAGTACTTAACCGAAAGCATCAGTACTTGTACTCACCGACAAAAAAAAAAAAAAAACGGTATCGGTGCAACCCTAATTTATAGCACATATAGAAATAAATGTGAAAAAAGAAGCCCAAAGGCTAACGCTGCGCTAGAAAAAAGATTTTTGTGCTAGATATGAAATATAGTGACTAGACTAAGCTGCCAGCACCAAAAAGTCGAATAATATAGAAATAAGCAGCACTGCATAATACAAATAATATTATTAACACAGAAGAAAAAGACGGCAGAAAAACGTCAGTCCATTAAGTCTGCTCCATTTTTTTTACATTTTTATTTCTTTATAACCAGAGAAACCCCAAAAAAAATCCATAAAACACATTTATTTGTGTCGTTTTGAGGCTTTTTATCACATAGAGTTGACACAAAAAACTATTTTCTTTTCCATTCTCTCGCAGCCATTTGGTGTGAAAATAGTTCCCAAACATTGGCTCTGAACCTATTTTCTGTACACTGAGAATTCATTCCTTTTATCTAACCTTCTGCTTTTCCAGCACCTTGTAAGCTGTGAAAACACCAGTTTATCACCTCCGCCTATCTTGTCACCTATCAATCTCATCGCCTCCTGAGTTCCTCACTCACTACTATGCAAACAAACATGGGCCCTTTTGGCTGCCCTACATCCCAAGCTGGGATACTCAGCCTTCTGCATTGCAAATGCTCAATGTCTCCGGGGTCCCTCTCTACTGCCGCCTTCACATAATACTGCACAGCTCCAAATATCACATAGAATAGACAAAGAAAAAGATTTCATTCACTACAATAACAACATCTGGCTACAAACTTGCCATAAACTGGACTGCGGGTTCTGGGATTGTCCTCAATCCCCGGGTCCGAAATAGAAACTGTATAATGCTCATCAAATGTACAAATCAGCCACAAGTATTTCATATTTCAATGTCTCCATTAAAAAAAAAAAATATGTAATCATTTTTAGTTTGTTAGATTTGGACAGAATTGTAAAGCGCTGCGTAAACTGTTGGCACTATATAAATTGTGTATTATAATAATAATAATATTAGAAGAGCAAAAGACCAAATGGTCCATCAAATCAACCCCATTTTTTAACCATTTAAACCATTAAACCGTTTTTTAACCACTTAAGGAGCCTCTTTCTGAGATTTTTTTCTGCTAGAAAATTACTTAGAACAAAAACAATTTATAAATAACCCCCAAACATTATACTTTTTTTTTTCCTAACACCCTAGAGAATGAAATAGCGGTTGCTGCAATACTTTCTGTCACACCGTTTTTGCGTAGCGATCTTACATGCGCACTTTTTTTGGGGAAAAAAATACACTTTTTTGAATAAAAAAATAAGATGGCAGTAAAATAAGCCCAATTTTTTTTTTTATATTGTGAAAGATAATGTTACGCATTGTAAATTGATACCCAATATGTCACATGTCAAAATTGCACCCACTCGTGGAAAGGCGACAAACTTTTACACTTAAAAATCTCTTCATAGGCGACGTTTAAAAAATTCTACAGGTTGCATGTTTTGCCTTACAGAGGAGGTCCAGGGATAGAATTATTGCTCTCACTCTACCGATCGTGGCGATACCTCACATGTGTGGTTTGAAGACTGTTTTCATATGCGGGCGCTACTCACGTATGTGTCTGCTTCTGCACGTGAGCTCATCGGGACGGGCGCTTTTAAATTTTTTTCATTATTTTTAAATTTATTTTACCTTTTATTTTTACATCATTTTTAAGAAAAAAAAATTGTGTCACTTTTATTCCTATTATAAGGAATGTAAGCATCTCTTGTAATAGAAAAAAAAAACATGACAGGACTTCTTAAATATGAGATCTGAGGTCAAAAAGACCTCACATCTCATATTTACATTAAAATGCAATAAAAAAAAAAAAAGAAAGAAAAATGTTGTCATTTAAAAATATATATATAAAAAAAAAGACATTTTGACGTCGCTGCCGCCCCGCAATGGTATGGCGACAGGTGGGGGCCATCCTCCCCTCACTCATCTCCATACCCAGCAAGGGAGAAGATCCGATCGCCTCCGCCGCTGCCGACGGCTCCGGTAAGCGGCGGGGGGCATCGGAGGGAGGCCCCTCTCCTGCTGCCGATAAAAGTGATCTTGCGGCGAATCTGCCACAGATACCACTATTATCGGAAATCAGACTGAAGAAGAGGATACCGGAATTATGGCAGCTAACTGCTGTCATAACAACGATATTCCTCGTCAAAATACAGACGTATAACGACGGTAGTAGTTAATATTATTTATTTATTTATGATTTTTTTTGTTTGTTTGATTTTTAAGAATTTTTTGGACTACATAACAAATGATTATTTTTTTTTATTTACAATCGTTTTATATTGAGTTTTCATAAAGAAGGATACAAACAGATAACTGCGGTGATATACTCTGCATACAGTAGAACGTACAACAAAGGATTACTTGTATGGGTACAATACCACCAGGTACGAGTCCAATAAAACCAGAACTTCAGAGGTAGTAACCGTACTAGTCTTATGGTAGGCGTGTTGCTCCCCATCCCGGATCACCTGTCTATCTATTTTAGATTGTAAGCTCTCATGAGCAGGACCCTCCAAACCATCTTGAATTGAATTGTATTGCAATTATATTGTCTACTTTTAGCCCTAGTTCACGCTGAATGCGGCTTTGAAATCGTGCGACATCACTTGAAATCACGTCAGTGCAACTTCAGGTGCGACTTCTGTGCAAATTCATGCAAGTCACACCTGAAATCGCCAAAAGTACTGCAGGAACGACTTTTTCAAATCAGCGCGGCACCGCAAAGTTGGCATTGCACCGATATGAACGGTTCCAATGCTGGCAATAGGGTTGTGACTTGTCATGCGGTTTGATCTATGAAGTCACATGACAAGCCGCACTGGTGTGAACATGGGCTTATATTGTAAAGTTCTGCAAAAATTGTTGCCACTAATTAAATCATGTAATATAATAATAATAATAATAATAATAATAATAATAATAATATAAAGCCGGCAAGCATCCCGAGGCTTGTATAGTTTGGGGCTGATTTACTACCAAAAATCCTATTTTTTTTTCCTAGCACATGATTGGTTAATTCAAAGCGAACTGTGAGCTGCTAATAATATAGTTAATCGTATCATTATTATTTTTAAATTAGTGTATATATTTTGAGTACCACATATATTTTTAATGTGTTTTTCTTTTAACAGTAAGAAGTGCATATGTCATTACTGACCATTGTTTACATGTGGAAATGGTCTTTACATATGTGTGAGAAGTAATAAATCAGAGTCGAGTCTCCGGGGGCTCCTTTCCTCCATTGTAATGTCCATTTATTTCTAGTTACCTCTCCACCATACACACTGCTAGCTCTCCTACATTATAAGTAGTAAATAAAAGGAATCTTTATTCATTAATGCAGTGACCTAATGCTACCATGCAGAACTCATCTCTATAATGCCGTGTTTCTCCGAAAATAACACCAGGTCCTATATTAATTTTGGCTACAAAAACACAGTAGGGCTTATTTTCAGGGGATGTCTTATTTATTTATGTACAATAATCTACTTTTTTTTTTTACAGGAATAAAATGTCGTCAGCCCGCTCCGAGCACTGCAGAGGGAGGGGCCAAGATCCCTGCTGGCGTCACCCCCAACTCCGAGCACTGCAGAGGGAGTGGCCAAGATCCTGGCTGGCATCACCCCCAACTCAGAGCACTGCAGAGGGAGGGGCCGAGATCCTGGCTGGCGTCAGCCCGCTCCGAGCACTGCAGAGGGAGGGGCGAGATCCCGGCTGACATCACCCCCAACTCCGAGCACTGCAGAGGGAGGGGCGAGATCCCGGCTGACATCACCCCCAACTCCGAGCACTGCAGAGGGAGGGGCCGAGATCCTGGCTGGCGTCAGCCCGCTCTGAGCACTGCAGAGGGAGGGGCCAAGATCCCCGCTGGCGTCAGCCCACTCCGAGCACTGCAGAGGGAGGGGCCAAGATCCTGGCTGGCGTCAGCCCACTCCAAGCACTGCAGAGGGAGGGGCGAGATCCCGCTGGCGTCAGCCCGCTCCGAGCACTGCAGAGGGAGGGGCCAAGATCCTGGCTGGCGTCAGCCCGCTCCGAGCACTGCAGAGGGAGGGGCCGAGATCCCGGCTGACATCACCCCCAACTCTGAGCACTGCAGAGTGAGGGGCCGAGATCCCGGCTGACATCAGCCTGTGCTGAGTACTGCAGAGCGAGGGACTGAGATCCCTGCTGACGTCACCCCCAACTCCAAGCACTGCAGAGGGAGGGGCCAAGATCCCCGCTCGCGTCAGCCGGTGCCGAGCACTGCAGAGGGAGGGGCCGCTGTTGTCAGCCGGGAGGAGAGTAAGAGAGCTCTGACGGGTCATGTGAGTGCCCAGCGGCACTGTAAATAAGATATTTTCTACAATAATGTTACATAAAGACCCACACTGGACATTCTGTAAGCCTTTTACAGTGTGGATTACGTGATTTTACAAGAACTTTAACTGGGGCTTATTTTTGGGGTAGGGCTTATATTGTAGCCATACTCAAAAATCAAGATAGGTCTTATATTCAGAGTAGGTCTTATTTTCGGGGAAACACAGCAGGGTGATCAGAATTAACATTTACACGCTGGGGTTGATGTATAATAACTGGAGGGAACAAAATCGGGTGCAGCTGTGCATGGCAGCCAATCAGCTTCTAACTTCAGCTTGTTCCATTAAGCTTTGTCCAAAAATCCTGGAAGCTGATTGGTTTCTATGCAAAGCTGCACCAGTTTTTGTACTCTTAAGTTTTAGTAAATCACTTGTCATTGCAGTTTGCATTATTTTGTGATTAAACCTGAGTGTGGATTTTTTTAAAGTCATATTTGAAAACTAGTGGCAGGCTTGTTGGTGACATAAGAAAAAAGCAGGTTATGAACTGAGAAAAAATAAATATCATTTTTCTTGAAAATATTTTATTAGCATACTTCAAAATCAGTTTTGAGTTCAATCAGACGTGAGATGGCTGTACCTGACGTAATAAAAGCTGAGTACTGTCTGTGATCATTTTTTTTTATTTGCACCATTACAATTTTCAGGACATGCTGTGTTCTTTGTTATGTTGATATTTGTGTCTGTTTCCCATGTCATTTGTAAAGCTCATATTTTTTTCAATAAAGCTTTTATGGGAAAAAAAGGATATGCTTTTGGGGTGTTCCCTTCTTCTCAGTACTGCTTGAAACTTGGAAGAAGGGGCCACAGGGGCTACACCCCGATAGATTGTATTGGAAATATTACAAATGTGCCAATTCAAAAACCATCACAGACAGAACTCAATGGGGTGGATTTACTAAAGGCAAATAAACTGTACACTTTGCAAGTGCACATGCTCCAGAGCTTAAGGAATTGGATGAAGCTTCAAATATAAAAATTGATATTCATTTACATTGTAGATATCTACAAAAAAATTTTTTACAGGCTCTATTGATATCCATGCTTGGGACAAACATGAATCTATACTCCCACACTGAATAAAATTCAACACATTAACAATAACATACAAAGCCATTTACAACTTTGCACCAATCTACATCACTAATGTTATCTCCAAATATCACCCAAACTGTCCTCTCCGCTCCTCCCAGGACCTTCTGCTCTCCAGCTCCATTGTCTCCTCCTCCCATGCTCGTCTCTAGGACTTCTCCAGAGCCTCTCCCATCCTCTGGAACTCCTTACTCCAATCTGTCTGGTTATCTCCTACTCTATCCCTGAAAACCAATCTCTTCAAGGAGGCCTATCTTGCCTTCAGCTAACAACCGAATCTTCTATTTCTCCCATCAATTAATCCCTCACAGTTATTACCTTTTGTTCCACCAGCCCCTCCCTATTAGATTGTAAGCTCCCAGGAGCAGGGCCCTTCTAACCCTCTTGTATTGAATTGTGTTGTTGCTGTATTGTCTCCCTTCATATTGTAAAGTGCTGTGCAAACTGTTGGCACTATATAAATCTATATAATGCATTACTTTAACTGACAATTGTGCGACCGTGCGACACTGTACCCAAATAAAATGTATGTCCTTTTTTCCCTACAAATAGAGCTTTCTATTGGTGGTATTTGATCACCTCTGCGGTTTTCATTTTTTGCTCTATAAACAAAAGACCGACAATTTTGAAAAAAAAAATATATATATATTTTTTACTTTCTGCTATAAAACACATACAATCATTTAAAAAAAAAAATCTTCATTAATTTAGGCCAATATGTATTCTTCTATATGTTTTTGGTAAAAAAAATCCCAATAAGCGTACATTGATTGGTTTACGCAAAAGATATAGCGTCTACAAACTATGGAATAGATTTATTGTTTTTTTTTTACTAGTAATGGCGGGAATCAGCGATTTTTAGCAGTACTGCGACATTGCGGCTAACAACTCTGACACTATGGGGTTGATTTACTAAAGACAAATCAACTGCAGTTGCTCCAGAGCTTAGAAAATGAGGCAAGGCTTCACTTTGCAAAGATTACCCAATCACACGCAAGGAAAATAAATATAAAAAACAGAATTTTTGCTTGCACATGATTGGATGATGGAAGTCAGCAAATTTTCTGCTCATTTAATAAGCTCTGGAGCAACTGCACTTTGCCAAGTGCACAGTCTGTTTCTCTTTAGTAAATCAACCCCTAAGTGACACTTTATAGGGACCAGTGACGTCAATAAAGTGGTATGCACTGTCACTGTAATAATGACACTGGCAGGGAAGGGGTTAACATCAGGGGCAATTAAAAGGTTAAATATGCTCCTAGGAAGTGCTTTATTACTGTGTGTGTGTGGGGGGGGGGGGGGGGCGGTGATTTGGCTGTGGGAAGAGAGAGATCTGTGTTCCTGCTTAGCAGAAACACTGGATCTCTGTCTCCCCTACTAGCAGAACATCGATCTGCCTTGTTTACATAGGCAGACCGCTGTTCTGCCTCTCTCATTAATGATTGGTGGGTCCCGCTGATTGGCTCCCGCTGGACATCGGTGGCACGCGTGTGAGAGCCACAGACCTGGAAGAGCGAAATCAAGTACCTGTACATGATTTGGTGCAGGAGAACCGTCGCCCCGCAGTATATGTACGCAAGGCGATTGGCAAGTGGATAATAATAATAATACTGAAAAGGCCTCAGGCACACAGGACATTTATTTAACTCTCCTAGGAGCCAGCAGCGTTTTTGCATAAAAAAAAAAATGCCTGAAGCTTGTAAAAGTGTTCTAAAGCTTTTACAGGCATCAAGCAGAAGAAATTATTTATTCTGGCCATTGAAAGCGCTAAACACGCCTAGCGTTTTTTTCTGCCCTAACTCTGCTCTTGTACTGGCAGCCCATGCCACAAATCGCTGCAAACAGCCGAAGGGCGTTATTTATGAAAGGCAAATCCACTTTGTACTACAAGTGCAAAGTGGACCTGGAAGTGCAGTCCCTGTAGATCTGAGGGGGACATGCAAGGAAAATAAAAAACAGCATTTTAGCTTGCACATGATTAGATGATAAAATCAGCAGAGCTTCCCCTCATTTCAGATCTACCTCTCAGATTTACAGCGACTGCACTTCCAAGTGCACTTTTAGTGCAATTTCAAATGCACTTTGCACTTGTAGTTTGCACTTGTAGTGCAAAGTGGATTTGCCTTTTGTAAATAACCCCCGTGTGTCCATGCACATAGGGATAACATGCAAGGGAGTTTAGAGGCAGGAAAAATAAATGAAACACCCCTGGGAGCAACTGGAAAAACGTTTAGTGTGCATGAGGCCAAAGAGTTAAAAAAAAAAAAAAAGCAAAAAACTAAAAGAATATATAACATTTTTCTGACGTGTTTTTCTGCTAAGTTTTTCTGTTTCTATACCCACACTTGATGCAGTTTTATTCCAACATGCAAATTTAAAAATGCGAAAATTGCTTAGATCCGCAACAATATAGAAGATCCAATTTTAGTTTTGTCTTGACTTAGCTGGAGCAAACATTGCACAGCAAAGCACAAAGTAAATTCCGCCTATATACACTTTAGCCTGCACTCGCATGTTTGCGCATATTTCATCATTATTATTATTCACGATTTTTATGGCGCCAACAGTTT
Organism: Lithobates pipiens; assembly: GCF_037356315.1. Classification (NCBI taxonomy): domain Eukaryota; kingdom Metazoa; phylum Chordata; class Amphibia; order Anura; family Ranidae; genus Lithobates; species Lithobates pipiens. The sequence continues at coordinate 126,409,995 of NW_027507789.1, read as the reverse complement.
ACACAGCGCTTATTTCATGAGCATATGAACTTCTTAGCCACACAAGATCCATGGCACATTCATATATCCTTTAGTAAATCAAGCCTACCGCATTACTAAATCTATATTAGTATTAGATGTATTAGAAGTATTAGACAAACTCACAACGCACGTGGCATTTCTCAGTATATACAGCACCGGCCTTGTTTTCCACTCCGCATTAAGTGACAAGAAGCTCCCCCAAGCTTGTTAATGGTAATCTGTGCTTTGCCCAATGTAATAGAGCACATTCGGAAAAGTAAAATCTGTTTTTACTTTCACCAGTATCGTGTCACCTTTCTTTAACTGCAAGGAATTTAGTCTAGCCTGGCCCAGATGGAGTGCAGAGATTTAGAATGGCATCTGGTGAAAGTAAGTCTGATAAGTTTGAGCACAGGAAGTGCCTTAAACCTGCAATCATTGTTCAGCTCTGGTAGCTGCCCATGACTTATGGTGCTGAGAATTTTGCTGTGCGCCTTTTTTTTTTTTTTTTCTTCTTCTTCAAAAAGCCAAAAGAAAAAAAAAAATGTGTGATGAAAAAATATATACATAGAGGTGTTTTTTTTTTGTTTTTTTTTAAGCTATTTCTATATTCAGCAAAAATTAAATAAAAAAATAATAATAATAATATTTAAACCCTAGAGCCACCAGTTAAATCTACCTGTCATTCTAGATTGGCATTTTTTTTTTTTTGCTTTTTTTAGGTTATTTTATTTTTTTAGCAAAAAAATAAATAAATTACCATTTAAGCCTAGGTTCACATTGCAGCGATTTGGCATGTCAAATCGCATGCCAAATCACTGGCTATTGCCGGCAATGGCACTGTCTGCATCGGTGCGGCACCGCAAAGTCAGCATCACACCGTTTCCAAAAAGTAGTTTTGGTGACTTCGGGGTGCGATTTGTATAGACAGCTGTGCAGCAACCCACACAGATGTCTCGGAAAATGCCTCCCCCCCCCCCCCCCCCCCCCGAAATCGGGATTGACATGCGGGAATGAAATCATGCAAGTTCAGCTGAACCCATGACTTATGGTGCTGAGAGTTTTTTTATGCATTTTTTTTTCTTAAAAAAGGCAAAAAAAAAATGTGCGATGTAAAAATGTATACGTATAGGAGTTTTTTTTTTTTTTCTTGAATTCACCATTTAAACCCCAGAGTGAAATGTATATGTATCATTCCAGTATGCCAATTTATTTTATTTTTTTTTATCTTTTTTAGGCTTTTTTTCTTTTCAGCTAAAAAATGTATTTGTATTGTTCTAGATTAGTAATTTCTTATTTTCGTAATTTTTTTTTTTTTTTTTTTTTTCAGCAAAAAAAATAATTTACCATTTTAACCCCAGTGCCATTAGTGAAATGTATCTGTATCATTCTAGATTCATTTACATTTTTTTTTTAATCTGTTTTAGGCTTTTTTTATTTTCAGCAAAAAAAAAAAAAAATAATGAATTTACCATTTAAACCCCAGAGCCATCAGTGAAATGTATTTGTATCGTTCTAGATTAGTAATTTCTTATTTCTTTATTTATTTATTTTGTTTTTTTTTTCAACAAAAAATGTATTTACCATTTAAACCCCAGAGCCATCAGTGAGATGTATTTGTATTGTTCTAGAGTAGTAATTTTTTTATTTTCTTTATTAAGTTTTTTTTTTTCAGCAAAAAATTATATTACCATTTAAACCCCAGAGCCATGAGTAAAATGTATTTGAGTTGTTCTAGATTAGTAATTTCTTATTTTCTTTATTTAATTTTTTTTTTTAAATGAATTTACCATTTAAACCCCAGGGTCATCAGTGAAATGTATTTGTATCATTCGAGATTGGCAATTTTTTTTTAATCGCTTTTAGGCTTTTTTTATTTTCAGCAAAAATAAAGAAAAAATGAATTTACCGTTTAAACGACAGAGCCATCAGTGAAATGTATTTGCATTGTTCTAGATTGGTAATTTTTTTATTTTAGTTTTTTTTTTTTTACTTTTTTCAGCAAAAAATGAATTTACAATTTAAACCCCAGGGCCATCAGTGAAATGTATGTGTATCATTCTAGACTGGCATTTATTTTATTTTTTTAATAATCTGTTTTAGGCTTTTTTTTATTTTCAGCAAAAAAAAAATTAATTTACCATTTGAACCCCAAAAGCCATTAGTGAAATTTACCTGTATCATTCTAGATTGGTAACCTAGAGGGAACATATTATTTTGTTATGTTTAGTTATATACCATGTTATATTGCAAGGATTGCACGCCTCACAGCCATGTCGTATGTTTGAGGAAAAAAAAATAGTACATTTAATAAAAATGTTATGACAATAATAAAAAAAATAGTAAATTTAATAAAAATGTTATGACAATAATTATTATCATTACCTAAAGCCTCATCATTTTAAAATGACAGAGATGTTTATAATTTTATAATATCATTTTATTTTAATAGTATACAATTTTATACCTCTAATGTTCTTTGTACAATTCTTACTAAGTGATCTGCAAAGATTTGAAGGAATTGTGCACATTTAGTATTCCCAAAAAAACAAAAAAATTCTTCTGATCTGTATAAAGCTGTATAAAACAAGACAGTTTTCCACTGGCTGGAAAAGAAAAAAAATAAGTGATGGTGGAAAAGACTGCGACTTGTGTTAAAAAAAAAAAAAAAAAAAAAAAAGGATCTGCATTCCAACAAGATCAGGTTTACCAAAGAGGTCACTTTTACACCAAGCTATGTCCACTTCAAATCCTCAACGAGGGAAATATAAATTCTGATCATCAGAAGTGTAAAAAGTTCCACTTTAGTAACTCAGCCCCTTTGTGTCATTTGTGTCACTTTCCTATGCTTTCTATGTTTGCTGGAGCAACTTCAAACAGGTGTTGTTTTAATGTGGTTCCCATCTCATTAAAGTCCTACAAAAATATTGAGTCTTGCTTTGCTATCACCCCATTCACACTTTAGCACTTGCTTTGTGTTCTTCAGAGCCTAAAAGCCCCTTGTATGAAAACCAGTAAAAGATATGGGAATTCCTCTGGCGGCCCCTGGGGAGCGTGACAACCATGTGTCACATGTGACCTGTGCTACGCCGAATATTAATCTGAACAAAGCCTACCGTGCCTCTTGTGATATATCTGGAAAATATTGTATTTATGTGATCGGCTACACTTAGCAAAAAATGTTTTAATGGTAACTAATCAAATAAAGCAAATTAAATATAAATATAAAATAAATACATTTTTTTAAATGTAAGTAGAACATGGATAATACGAATACCTACTATTTTCTATGTTTGTTTAGCTGCAGCGTCATTGCTCCCCATTACACATAGTTACATATAGTAGGTGAGGTTGAAAAAAGACACAAGTCCAATCTATGTAGTCAGTGTCCCTAAAATAGAGACAATGGGAAAACAAGTGCTCCTTTTCATTAATGTTCTACAACTGTGCCCAGCCTAGCACACACTTAAAGTGGTAGTAAAGTCCCTATTATAACTTGGACCTACAGCTAAGCTTACAATCAGGCTTACCTGTACGTACAATGAATATCTCCTAAACATGCACCAATATAGGAGAAATTCACATGATGCCGATGACATTACCTGCGCATGCACAGCGACGCTCTGCATTCAGGGCACACAGTATACCATGGAGTGCGGAGCGCTGTGTTGATGTCATCGCGGCCCCAGCAATTCAAGCAGTCAGAGCCCGGGAACCCAGAACTTCGGCCGGGTGAAGATGAAAGTGATGGAGGAGTCGTCGTGACAGTGATGCACTGGAGGGATCAGTTTACAGGTAAGTCTGTCATAATGCGTTAGTATACAGTGCGTACAATCATTTAAAAAAAAGGGAGGTTTGAGGGTTTGCTAACACTTTAAGTGGCATCTTTAGCTGACATCATTAACCATTATCTACTCAACAGCCAAGCCATAGTAAAGCTGGGCATAGATCAGTGATGGCGAACCTTGGCACTCCAGATGTTTTGGGACTACATTTCATTTATGTGTGGTCATCCCTGTACATTAGATAGACTTCTGTCAAATGGGAATCTTGGAAAATATTTCATGATCAGCAACTGTAGCTGCTCATCAGTGTATTCTGAATGCAAAGAATCCTGCTGTCAAGCTACAATGTCCTGGCGGGAGGGGGATTTATCCAATTCACTGTGCTGGTGTGGATTGATGGTCCATTATTGATCGAAAAAAACACGAGTCTTTGATGGCCAGCTTAAAGTGGAAGTAAACTCCCCTATCGTTTTCAGCCAAGGAAGCTGCCATCTTTGCCTCTGTTTAATCTTCAACTGCTATGGTGCTGCACATGTGATTCGTTATGACAGCAGCCATTGGATGGTTTCATAGTTTGGCTGAGAGCACAGCCAATGTGCAGTTAGCATTCCCAGCATGCCTTTATTTTTAACTGTTTAAATCGATGGGTTTACTTCCACTTGAAGGGTTTATGTACACAGATATCTGTAGGTGTTTCATGCACTTAGTGTAAATTCCCCATTGCTTTCCCAAGCTTGGGGAGTTGTGTTGGCTGCATACATCTTAATATACAAGTGTATGGTTGTATGTGGCTTTACTCTTGTAAACGCCATTGCTTCTTTGCATCAGCGTTTACCCATGCATGCACGTGTAAGTAGGGGTTAGTACTTCTTTTAGGGAAACCCCAACCCTGGATGGGTGTAGTGGGTAGGGCTAGCCTCTTCCTTTATAATCTGGGGCTGGAAGAATCTTAGGGCAGACAGGAAAAGGTTGCCTTCAGAATACTGTTATGTAAGATGACTGCCCAAGAGAAGTTATGCCCTTTAGGTAGGCTCAATATAAGCCCCATTGGAGGACCTTTCTAAGGGAATCCACAATGAGGGAACTGGAAGTGCTGCTTGACATCCTTGTGTTAAAGTTGAGTCTAGACTGTAGAGTGTTGCTGATGTCGGGTGCCAGGAAAGATGTATATTGGAAAGTACTGGGCCCAAGGTCGGGAGTAACCAAAAATGGTGGAGTTCCTCCATGCTACAGGTGCATGGTACCCCATTCCGTTCTACAGTAGGATGTGTTCTTGGTTAGCATGACCATTATTGGAGACAAATTAGGGCCCTGCTTACATATTTTACAAATGCAAAACGTCTGCTAGACACATGGACTTTCTACAAAGGTCCCTGTGCATGAACCCTAACTGACAGTTCTCTCGGTGGAAGGCTCTTCCAGGAAGACTTGGACACAACACTCAGGATAAGTAGTTTTAGTCGGTAGGCTGAGTTTCACAGCCTTGATGAGTCCACATAATCTTTCCTTTTACCAAGCATATTTTAATAGTAGAACAGCAACGAAGGCCTCCCGGGGTGAAAGGAAAAAAAAAAAAGGCTACTTATACTGTTTGCGTCTGCAGTTTTATGACACTTCTATTTAGTAAGAAATCCTCGCCCAGTATCGGTTTTACACAGAGCCTTTTTTTATCTGCAGTTTTATGTAGTAGAAAATCTTCTCCTAGTATTGATTTTTATGTGCAGCCCGGAGTTCAACTTTTATAAAACTTACCAGACAAAAACCTTAAGTGAAATAACACCCAAGTATAACCGCCGTGTTGTCTTATTTACCGCCGCTGTGATCACATTACATTTCATCTCCAATACAAATACTTCTAACTCCTGCACATCTTTATGTTATCTATGCACAATATAGAAATGTCATTTAAGAAGATAATGTGCAAATATTCGATTTTTAAAACATGTATTTACTTTTTTTTAAAGTAAATACAAAAAAATTAAAAATTTCTATAAATGTTCCTAAAAAACGTAATAATAAATAATCCACAACACTTAATTGTTAGTGTCATAATGACAGCTATATTCAGTCATAAGTCTGTTCATTTCCTCTTATGCCTTGTACAAACGGTCGGACATTCCGACGACAAAATACGTCTGATTTTTTCATACGGATTTTGGCCGAAACTTGTCTTGCATACACACGGTCGCACAAAGTTGTCGGAAAATCTGATTGTTCAGAAGGAAGTGACGTAAACAACGTACGACGGGACTATAAAGAGGGCAGTAGCCAATAGCTTGCATCTCGTAATTTATTCTGAGTATGCGTGGCACTTTGTCCGTCGGAATTGTATACACATGATCAGAATTTAAACAATCAGGTTTAGATCCAGCTCTCAAACTTTGTGTGTTGGAAATTCTGAGGGAAAAAGTCAGATGGAGCCCACACACAATCGGATTTTCCGACAACACGATCCGATCGCACATTTTCCGTCGGAACGTTCGACCGTGTGTACAGGGCATTATTGGCTGTCAATGCTCAAAATGTTGGTGCTTACAGAAAATAAAGCCACGTTCACACGTCCGGACTTTCCGGCAGACTAGATCCATCGCACAATCCAATCGTGTGTGGGCTAATCCGATGGTTTTTCATTAAAAAAAAAATCAGACGGACCTAGAAATAGAACACGTTTCAAATCTGTCCGACGGACTCAATTCCTATCGAGAAAACCGTTCGCCTGTATGCTGGTCCCATGGACCAGATACAACGCAAGGGAAGCTATTGGATACTGGCTATTGAGCTTCCTTTTTTAGTCTCGTCTTACCTCATCACGTTCAAAACGGACGGACTTTCGAATGGACTTAATCCGTTCGTGTGTGGGCAAGTCCGTTCGTTCGGAAGGTCCGTCGGAACTCCGCCGAAATTCAGTCAGGAAGACCATCAGACCTAGTCTGCCGGAAAGTCCGGTCGTGTGTACTAGGCATTAGAGATTTGTACTGAAAGCACATCTGTATATGAAACAAAAAAACCTAGGTCAGCCATTCCTAACCAGGGTTCCTTGAGAGGTTGCTAGAGGTTCCGTGAGATGATTTTCCATCTGATGGTACGTTTATATTTTCAGGTCCATTGCCACTTGGAAGAAAGTAGCATGACACCAATGATCTATATAGCTGACTGTAAGGGTGACATTCTAACCACCAATCTAAGGAGGGCACTCTTCCTACTGACCACCAATGTAAGGGGCATTTTCTAAACTTAACAGCGGTTGCCTGAGATGTGGTATTGACTTTTCATCTGATGGTGCCTTCATCATTCCAGGTCTATCACCATTTTTAAGAGCCAGTAGCAGGACACCAATGATATATCTGTTTGTAAGGGTGACATTCTTACCACCAATCTAAGGAGGGCATTCTTTTTGGTGCATTTGTAGTGCAACTGCCTTGTGACAAAACACACTGCAAACGCATGATGCCTGATACGTCTGCTTGGGGTGACGTTAATAATTAATGGCACCACAAATGCGTTGTGTATTTACAACGCGTTTCTGAAACTTATGGCAAAGTGCATGTTTTCTGCACGCTTTGTCATGTGTTCAGGAAATGCTCAGGAGTTGATTTACTCACCCACCAAACACACCCAATCACATGCAAGGAAAATGAAAAAAAAAAAAACAGCATTTTTGCTTGCACATGATTGGATGATGGAAGTCCACAGAGCTTTACCTCATTTACTATGCTCTGGAGAAACTCCACTTTGCAAAGTGCTCAGTCTATTTGCTTTTAAGTAAATCCACCCCTTAGTGTTAATAGAGCCTCATAGAAACAAACATGCAAATTCAGCTAATACGGTAAAACCTTGGTTTGAGAGTAACTTGGTTTGAGAGTGTTTTGCAAGACAAGCACATTTTTTAAATACATTTTGACTTGATCTACAAGGGATGTCTTGATATACAAGTCACAACAGAGTGTGAAAGAGAGGCGCCTCTAAGAATAGCAATATGGTTACATTTAATGAAGGTACAACATTTAGCAACATATTTCTACACTAATGCCCCGTACACACAAGCGGAATTTACGGGAAAAATCTTGAATGGTTTTTCCGACGGAATTCCACTCAAGCTTGCATACACACGGTCACACAAAAGTTCTCTGAACTTTCGACCATCAAGAACGCGGTGACGTACAACACTATGAATAGTCGAGTAAATTAAGTTCAATGCTTCTGAGCATGTGTCAAAATTGTTCTGAGCATGCGTGGTCTTTTGTGTGTCGTAATTGCATACAGACGAACGGAATTCCCAATAGGAACTTTTTCCGATGGAAAAATAGAGAACCTGCTCTCAATCTTTTGCTGGCGGAAATTCAGACAGAAAAAGTTGGATGGAGCATATACACGGTCGGAATATCTGACCAAAAGCTCTCATCAGACTTTTTCCGATGGAAATTCCGCTCGTGTGTACGGGGAATTAGATGCGCCTCTCTTCTCTTTTATACTCTGGATTACCTACGGGCAGCTTTACTGCTCACAGACCAGATGTGTAACCCATCTACAAGCTATTCATCTTCCCTCTTGTGCGCATCATAAACATACACACTCTGTATAAATGGGCTGCCACTGGAAAACAGATGATTTTACAGCCCACAAGACTTATATAGGATGAAATTCAACTGAATGTGGTTGCAGCATCCTGGTGTAGGGTTTAAAACGTTAAAACAGGCGGTAAGGAGGTGATATAACGCCTCTTGACAGCCTGTCAAATGCCCTCTGAAAAGCAATCCAGGCGCGAATCGCTTTTCAGAGGGCACCGCATGTGTAACCAAAGCCGTACTGTCAGTCTTCACACGGATGTACATCCATACACTGACTGAAAGGCAATGTAACATCATCTAAAGAGAATACATAAGATGGAAGGAGCACATCTTCCTCTCCGTCTGTTTCTGAAAAAAGATACGAGGCGGATTTCATAACGAGGAAAATATGTGCGCGCGGTTTTATGTGCGGCCACAATGGCTCTGAGGTAAAGCGGAATGCTGCGGTGGTCTTTTGTCCCGAAAGAACAGCGTTTGGTCGTTTTATGTGACTGAAAACAAAGGAGGCTCATTGGCTGGAAGGTTCCACTCATTCTTTACACATGTCAGCACTTGGCAATGCTCCTTCTCTATAGGATTTCCCAATCACACCTGGAGAAAAATACGGACAACAATCACACACTGCCAACGCACAATGTTTGGCGCTCTGAGATTACTCCTATTCTTTTTTAATTTGAACACGTGAAAACTTGATTGAGAGAAATGACTTTAACCCCCCCTAAAGTTAGATATTTTCTGAAAGTACAGAATAAAATGGTGGCTGTGGCAATTTTTTAACCACCTGCCGACCAGCGCACGCCGATATACGTTGGCACAATGGCACAGCTGGGCAAATGGGTGTACAGGTACGTCCCGTTTAAGATGCCGCATTGTGGGCACGCATGCTCCATGACAGTGACAGCGGGTCCTGCGGACTCAGTGTCTGCCGGCGTCCCGGGGATCGTGTCACAGAGCGGCAGAATGGGGAGATGCCTATGTAAACAAGGCATTTCGCTGTTCTGCCTAGCAACATGACAGAGGTCACTGCTCCCTGTCATCGGGACCAGTGATCGCTGTCATGTCAGTGGTAGCCCACCGCCTCCCCCCACATATAGAATCACTCTATAGGACACACTTAACCCCTTCATTGCCCCCTAGTCTTAAACCCCATTCCCTGCTAGTATCATTTACACAGTAATCAGTGCATTTTTATAGCACTGATCGTTGTATATATGACAATAGTCCCAAAATAGTGTCAAAAGTGTCCGGTGTGTCTGCCATAATGTCGCAGTCATGACTATCCGTTATTTTGTAGACGCTATAACTTTTACGCAAACCAACCAATATTACGCTTTTTTTTTTTTTTTATATATATTTTTATGGGGTGTATTTATTATAGCAAAAAGTAAAAAAATGTGTTTTTACCAAAAATATGTAGCAGAATATGTATCAGTCTAAACTGAGGACGTTTTTTTTTTTTTTAAAGAGGAAGTAAACCCTGATGGCCTGTCTTCGGGCAAATATCTCCTAAACCGTATAGGTTTAGGAGATATTTCTTGGACCTCCAGGTAAGCCTTAACCCCCCTGGCGGTGTTCCCGAGTCTGACTCGGGATATTTTTCATACCAAAAGCGGTATCCCCGAGCCAGACTCGGGACTGCATCGCTGGATCCAGGAGGAGGTTTACTTACCTTCTCCCTCGGATCCAGCGTTGTCTCCCCGCTGTACGAGGGAGCCGTGTCTCGCTCGATGCATTACATCGCCGATCTCCGTGCCCTGCGAGCGTTGCGACGCACGGGCACGGAAATCGGCGCCAAATTCAAAAAGTGAAACAAACAGTAAACATACAGTATAATGTAATCTTACAGATTACATTGCTGTATGTAAATATTTCACCTCCCCTTTGTCCCTAGTGGTCTGTCCAGTGTCCTGCATGCACTTTTATATAATAAAAACTGTTCTTTATGCCTGGAAACTGGAGATTGTCCATAGCAACCAAAACTGTCACTGTACATCAAAAATGATTTTAGACCAGCTAGAAAACAGCGATAATAAATTAGAATCACTCGCAGAATTGAGCGATAGCGATTTGTGGGGAGATCCGTCATCAAATACTGAAAAGTAATGACAGTGACAATTCTGCAACTGAGCAAATTTCAGTGTTTTTGATTTGATTACATTATTGAATCATTTTTATTATTGTTATATTATTATTTGGTACAATTATTTATAATTATTTATTATATTATAATTTATGATTTAATTTTTCAAACTTTATCATACCCGGGATGTCTGCTAGACTCTGGTTTGGACAGATTTAAGAGAGTTATTCCTAAGAATTACAGGACTACAATATAAAACGCCAAATTTCCATGCAAAATAATGGTACCGCTTTTAGCACCTAAAATCCGAAATAATCGTACCGCCAGGGAGGTTAATCTAGGCTTACCTGTAGGTCAAAGTGGTTTGTAAGGGTTTACAACCACTTTAAATGGGGATATATATTATAGCAAAAAGTACAAAATATTGTGTTTTTTTCAAAATTGTAATTTTTTTTTGTTTGTAGCGCAAAAAATAAAAACCGCAGAGATGATAAAATACCACCAAAAGAAAGCTATATTTGTGGGGAAAAAAGGACGCCAATTTTGTTTGGGTTCAGCATTGCACAGCCGCGCAATTGTCAGTTAAAGCGCCGCTTCTGCTCTTGTTACTTTGACTTTGGATAGTAAAACATTTTTTTTCTGCCAGTAAATACCTTATACAGCCCACTTCATGTTTCTTGTCTGGTCATTAGCCTAGGCTTATGACATCATGCACAGCTTTCTCTCTCTGCCAGGAAGGGGGGGAGCCATAAGAGGGCCAATGAGAGCTGCAGATTGTGTCTGTGTAAATCCAGGAAGTGAACAGGCAGCAGCTTCAGCTGCCCACAGTTAAAATGGATGCAGCCAGACTTAGTGGAGGGAGATTTCTGCAGCACATTTGGCAAGTACAGAATCACAGTATATATAAAGTAATATGCAAAGTGGTTGGAGGGATGTTTTTACTACAAATTATGTGAGCAGACTGCAGTTCCTCTTTAATATCGTGGGGGGAGGTTGAATTGAGATTGCGATTTTTCAATGATTAATCGTGGGGCTCTACTACCTGCCAGGTTTACTTTGTTATGGTGCACAATCACTCACATGGTCATGTGACTACAAACCCTCCACAAACTTTACATAATAATGTCTATTCTACCTGTACTGCTGGCTAAAAAGCAATCCAGCAAAGATCTCTTTTCCCAAATCAACACAGGTGTAAGATGTTCCCTTATGATGTCATAGTGATCAGGTGTAATAAGGCATGTCATAGGTGATATGAGGACAATTAGACCATCGGGGACTACAAGGGAAAAGGAAGAGATTTACTATCCATAGACACTATGTGACCACTGTGTCCTATAGAGATAGAGAGGCTGGCGGGGGAAGGGCAGTGTGCGGAGGGGTCCCAGAAGACCGACACTCCTGGAAGTATCAGATGCTGCACACATCTTAGGACACAGGCAGCGCAGGTAATGGTACAGCCAGGAAGCAAATTCTATCCTCAGCCAAACGTTTCTTTTTTGGACAGAGGAGGTAATGGTAAGAACAACGGTCAAGGTGTTACTTTTTTCCCTACGTGCCATTATGGTGGCCACACACCCAATGATCTCATCACTACGATCACATCTACGGATTATCCAAAAGACAAATACTCTGTCATCGATCGATTTTGAGCAAAACCGATAGATTCCCTTGAAATAGTTTTGATTGGTCCGGATGGAAAATTTAATAGTAGGAAAGCAGATGGATCGATATGACCAATGAAACTTGAGGTGGTTATACACTAAACAATCTGATTGTACAATCCTTTCGATTCACCAACAAGTATGTAGCGCCAGGGTCTGCGCGACTTGACACAAATTGGATGGATTGTTCAGGTGTATCCTTATTTTAATAGGTTTGGTAAATCTAAAGGAAATTGTATAGTGTATGGGCAGCTTCTCTCTTATGTCTTTTACACACGGTTGGACATTCCGACAACAAAATCCGTCTGATTTTTTCTGACGGATTTTGTCCTAAACTGGTGTTGCATACACACGGTCGGACAAAGTTGTCGGAAAATCTGATTGTTCAGAACGTGACAACGGGACTACGTTGAGGCCAGTAGCCAATAGCTTTGGTCTTGTAATTTGATCTGAGCATGCGTGGCACTTTGTCCAATCGGAATTCTCTACAAACGTTCAGAAAAAGTCTGATCGGATTTTTTGTCGGAAAATTTGAGATCATGCTCTAAAAAAATTTCCATCGGAATTTCCGATGGAAAAAGTTCGATAGAGCCCACACATGATCGGATTTTCCGACAATATAATCCGATTGGACCTTTTCCATCAGAATTTCCAACCGTGTGTACAGGGCATAACAGTAGAGCTGTCCTCCCACCCCGCACAGGTTGTATAGTCTAAAGGTGACCATACACTATACAATCTGATTGTATAATCTTGTTTAGACCTACCATCAACTATGTAGTGCAAGGGCCTGCCTGATTGGATACAAGTGGAATGAGTAGTAAAGGTTTGTCCTCATGCACATTGTGGTAGGGTAGCCCTTTCATTGGAATGTCCTGCCTATCCCAATCACAGCAAACAAATGCATGACTCTGTTTTCATATCACGCCCCTCCATAACACACGGTGCTTTATCACTATGGGGTAGATTTACTAAACTGGAGAGAGCAAAATCTGGTGCAGCTGTGTTTGGTAGCCAATCAGCTTCTACCTTCAGCTTATTCAATTAAGCTTTGACAATAAAACCTGGAATCTGATTGGTTTCTATGGAAAGCTGCACCGGATTTTGCACTCTCCAGTTTTAGTAAATCGACTCCAATGCCTTTCCGCCCCCGTTCACATCAAATGCGAAATCGCCGCCTGGCAAAAGCTCTGTCCGAATCGGTGCGACGCTGACTTTGCGGCAGTGCACTGATTCCCAAAAGTAGACCCCGCAATACTTTTGGCGACTTCAGGGGCGAATTTTAATACTTCTGTCCCAGACACACAGCCAGAACTAGTAGAAGTCCCACACACGAGTAGATTTTCATGTGAACATTCTCTGTACATTGGGCGGCTTGACAAGTTTTCTTCGTAGGAATCTTACATTCGATTTAGGAATGAATGGACTTTCCTGAACAAAAACCACACACACTGTTAGAAATTTGTTGGAGAAAAACGTCCCATCCATCTTCTTAGAATATTCTAGTAAGCCCTGGTTCACACCAGTGTGGCTTTGAAATCGCACCACTCCAGCACGATTTCAGAGACGCAGATTTTGATGAGTGATTTCATTGCGGCTTGTGACTTCATTTAACAGATGTCAATGCAAGTCGCAATGACATGGCAGAAAAGCCGTGCAGAAACAGCTTGAGGCGCAACAATTTGAACGGTTCCATTGCTACGAATGGGGTGCGACTTGTCATGTGAACTTCAACTGTCAAATTGCATGACGAATCGCACTGGTGTCATCCAGGGCTCACTGTCATGAAAAACTAACATCAAATTGACCCCACTAATGATCAGAATATCCAATGAATGCCCGCTGGGTATACACTGTACAAATGTTACCCGCTCCCTGATAAACTGCCCAGAATTGGCCCCAAAGGCTGCCCCTATCCTGCCCAACATCACTTGTATTCATTATAAGAGCTGCGAGGAAAATGGGAGGCTGTATACTGGCTCCATCCAATCAGATGCAGCCGCTCTTTGGGGATTTACACAGCTGGTGGGGTTGGCTATCAAATTCAATAATATCATAGAATACGATTGGAACATTCTAATAGAATTATAGAGTATACTAATATAATAGGAGTAGAATATAAGAGACGAATGATAGAGAGTATAGCAATATAATAGGATTAGCATATAATAATATAATATATTAAAATAATAGGATTAGAATATAATAATATAATATATTAATATAATAGGATTGGAATATAATAATATAATAATATAATATAATAATATAATGAGATTAGAATATAATAATATAATATAATAATATAATAGGATTAGAATATAATAATATAATATATTAATATAATAGGATTAAAATATAATAATATGATATATTAATATACTAGGATTAGAATATAATATATTAATATAATATGATTAGAATATAATAATACAATAGAATGCACTAAAATAATAATAGAGTATACTAATATATTAGGATTGGAATATAATAGAGAGTATACCAATATAATAGGATTTGAATATATAAATAGAATACTATAATGTATTAATATAATAGGATTAGAATATAATAATAGAATAATATAATATATTAATATAATAGCATTAGAATAGAATAATATAATCTGATTAGAATATAGTAATATAATAGAATGCACTAATATAATAATAATAATAGAGTATACTAATATAATAGGATAAGAATATAATAGAGAGTATATTATACCAATATAATAGGATTAGAATATAATAATAGAATACTATAATATATTAATATAATAGGATTAGAATAGAATAATAGACTATTTTAATATAATATGATTAGAATATAGTAATATCATAGAATTCACTAATATAATAAGATAGGAATATATTAATAGTAGTTAGTAAAATAGTTAGGACCATAATAATGGAATATAATAAATGAATGGTATATTATACTAATATAATAAGATTAGAATATAATAAGATAAAATATAAAAATAAAATACACTAACCTAATAAGTTAAAACAATGATAATAGAATATAATAATGATTTTATAAGAATGGTTTAGAGCAAAATAAGATAATAGAATAGGATAAGAACATAATAAGACTATAATAGAATAATGACCTAATAAGATAAGACAATAAGTTAGCAGTGTATAGAGGGATCTGCTAAATGAAATCGATCCCTGCGTGTATGTCCAGCTTTGGTGTCCCCATTGGGAGATTGCCCCCACCTCCTGTCCCGGTGACCCCCAAAGCCCGATCCCCCCATACACAGACAGGTGAGAGATGAGACTGACCTTGGCTCTCCTTTTTCCTCTTGGCCCCCTTCTTAGGACCCCCATAGTCCTCATCGATACAGCCCGATCCATCGATGAGGTTGGGGCTGCTGCTGTCCAGGTCCCCGGAGCCCAGAGCCATCTCGGGGTTGAGTCTCCTCCTGGCCTCGGAGGACCAGTCGGTGGGAAGGTAGGTGTGCTCTGGGTAGGTATGTGGAGCGGTGGCCAGGCAGGGAGCGGAGAAGTCCGGGTAGGAGGTGTAGTCCGGCTTCTGCGGGAAGAAGGAGAGCTGCTGATAGGGGAGAAGAGGAGAGCTGAGCTCCCCCTGAGGACCCCTCATACAGCCCCAGGACGGAGCGCTCCTCATACAGCTGCTGGAGGACGGATCCATGCGGAGGAAGGAGGATGAGTGTGAGATGGAGAAGGAAGGGTGAGCTCCGCTCCTCATTCACTCATCATAGGTCTGTGTGCGGAGGACGAGGCTCGGCTTATATAAAGGGGGGAGTGGGGAGGGTTAAATCCTGGCACCTCCTAGTAACCCAAGACCCCCATGTAATGGGCTCCTCATCTGTCCTCCCAGCCTGGGAAATCCTCCACATATCACACCTTCTACATACAACCATTCATGGCTCATGCTAACAAGCGCCTTTCCCAGCACCAAAACGCATGCTGACGCAGTGTGAGGCGCGCGGCACGTTTTTGGAAAAGGGTCAGGGAATGGCGTAGAGCTGCCTATTGATGACGCGTAAAAAACGTGCGCTCATTCCAACACGTGTTGTGAGCTCAGCGAAGCCTCCTACACACCATGACAATGGCGCTTTCAGATCAATCGTACGATAATCTGATCGTTAGTACACAGATCTCATCCGAAGTCTTCCGAAGGGACAAGCGCAAAAAGTTTTCTCATACAATACCAGAGTTACGATATTCATTTAATCAGTGCAGTCATCATTGGAAAATACAATCCAAATACATTACAACACGTGACATCACTTGTACTGTCCAATGAAAATGTTCATAACGTAGTGATCTATTCACATTCCATATGAAGACGATGGAAAACAATCATTCGTCCAATAATCTTATTGTGTGTACTAAGGCTTAGAGCGCCAATTTCACCATTCACCGCTAATGCAAATCCATGGCTCTAAATATCCCATCCCATCACATCCCATCACATCCCATCACTTCCCATCCCATCACATCCCATCCCATCACATCCCATCCCATCACATCCCATCACATCCCATCACTTCCCATCCCATCCCATCTCATCCCATCCCATCCCAGCTCATCCCATCCCATCCCATCTCATCCCATCACATCCCATCCCATCCCATCACATCCCATCCCATCCCATCACTTCCCATCACTTCCCATCCCATCTCATCCCATCCCATCTCATCCCATCACATCCCATCTCATCCCATCACATCCCATCCCATCACTTCCCATCCCATCCCATCACATCCCATCACTTCCCATCCCATCCCATCTCATCCCATCTGAATCCATCCCATCCCATCACATCACATCCCATCCCATCACATCCCATCCCATCACATCCCATCCCATCACATCCCATCCCATCTCATCCCATCACATCCCATCTCATCCCATCCCATCGCATCACATCCCCTACCATCCCATCTCATCCCATCACATCCCATCCCATCACATCACCACTAATGGAAATCCATGGCTCTAAATATCCCATCCCATCTCATCCCATCCCATCACATCCCATCACATCCCATCCCATGACATCACATCCCATCCCATCCCATCACTTCCCATCCCATCCCATCTCATCCCATCGCATCACATCCCATCCCATCCCATCCCATCCCATCCCATCTCATCCCATCCCATCCCATCCCTCCCATTCCATCACATCACATCCCATCCCATCACATCACTTCCCATCCCATCCAATCTCATCCCATCTCATCCCATCCCATCGCATCACATCCCATCCCATCTCACCCCATCCCATCCCATCACATCCCATCCCATCCATCCCATTCCATCACATCACATCCCATCCCATCCCATCACATCCCATCTCATCCCATCCCATCACATCCCATCCCATCTCATCCCATCCCATCGCATCACATCACATCCCATCCCATCCATCCCATTCCATCACATCACATCCCATCCCATCACATCACTTCCCATCCCATCACATCACTTCCCATCCCATCACATCACATCACCCCTAATGGAACTCCATTGCTCTAAATATCCCATCTCATCACATCCCATCTCATCTCATCCCATCCCATCACATTAAATCATTAATTACACTCCATCCCATTTCATTTCATCCCATTTTCTCTATTGACATTCTATTACATCACATCCCATTACATCTCATCCTATTTTATCCCATTACATCCCATTCCAATACATCCCATCCCATTACATCCCATTACATCCAATCCCCTCCCATCACATCCCATCTCAACCCATCCCATTCCATCCCCATCCCATTCCATCCCATCCCATCCCATTAAATCCCATCCCATTACATCCTATCCAATCGCATTACATTCCTTCCCATCCCATCCCATTACATCCCATCCCATTACATCCCATCCCATCCCATTTTATCCCATGCAAACCCATTACATCACATCCCATTCCAATACACCCCATCCCATCCCATTACATTCCATCACATCCTATTCCATCTCATCTCATTAAATCACATCCCATTACATCCCCTCACATCCCATCCCATCTCATTACATTCCATCACATCCTATTCCATCTCATCGAACTAAATCACATCCCATTCCATCCCCTCCCATTTTATCCCATTACATCTAATCCCATTACATCCAATCTCCTCCCATCACATCCCATCCCAACCTATCCCATTACATCCCATTGCATTACATCCCATCCCATTACATTGCTTTTGATTGACGGAAGCTATAGAACAGTGTCTATGAATGGAGTAAAGCCAGGCAGATAAATAAAGGTTCCCCTCCTCCATTCACAGAGCGCTTTTCATTGATGGAAGCTATAGAACAATTTATATGAATGAAGGACAAGCAGATGAATGAAAAGTCCTCCTCCTCCAT
Organism: Lithobates pipiens; assembly: GCF_037356315.1. Classification (NCBI taxonomy): domain Eukaryota; kingdom Metazoa; phylum Chordata; class Amphibia; order Anura; family Ranidae; genus Lithobates; species Lithobates pipiens. Next base: position 126,391,534 of record NW_027507789.1, on the reverse strand, counting down.
TCACAGAGCGCATTTCATTGATTGAATCTATAAAACAATTTCTATGAATGAAGGACACGCAGATGAAGGAAAGGTCCTCCTCTTCCATTCACAGAGCGCTTTTCATTGATGGAATCTATAGAACAGTTTCTATGAATGGAGTATAGGCAGATGAATGAAAGCTCCTTCTCCATTCACAGAGCACTTTTCATTGATGGAAGCTATAGAACAGTTTCTATGAATAGAAGATGGGCAGGTGAATGAAAGGTCTCCCTTCTCCATTCAGAGAGCACTTTTCATTGATGGCAGATATAGAACAGTTTCTATGAATAGAGGACAAGCATGTAAATGAAAGGTCCTCCTCCTCCATTCCCGGAGTGCTTTTCATTGATGGAAGCTATAGAACAGTTTCTATGAATAGAGGACAAGCAGATGAATGAAAGGTCCTCCTCCTCCATTCCCGGAGTGCTTTTCATTGATGGAATCTATAGAACAGTTTCTATGACTGGAGTATAGGCAGATGAATGAAAGCTCCTCCTCCATTCACAGAGCACTTTTCATTGATGGAAGCTATAGAACAGTTTCTATGAATAGAAGATGGGCAGGTGAATGAAAGGTCTCCCTTCTCCATTCAGAGAGCACTTTTCATTGATGGAAGCTATAGAACAGTTTCTATGAATAGAGGACAAGCAGATGAATGAAAGGTCCTCCTCCTCCATTCCCGAGTGCTTTTCATTGATGGAAGCTATAGAACAGTTTCTATGAATAGAAGATGGGCAGGTGAATGAAAGGTCTCCCTTCTCCATTCAGAGAGCACTTTTCATTGATGGCAGATATAGAACAGTTTCTATGAATAGAGGACAAGCATGTAAATGAAAGGTCCTCCTCCTCCATTCCCGGAGTGCTTTTCATTGATGGAAGCTATAGAACAGTTTCTATGAATAGAGGACAAGCAGATGAATGAAAGGTCCTCCTCCTCCATTCCCGGAGTGCTTTTCATTGATGGAATCTATAGAACAGTTTCTATGACTGGAGTATAGGCAGATGAATGAAAGCTCCTCCTCCATTCACAGAGCACTTTTCATTGATGGAAGCTATAGAACAGTTTCTATGAATAGAAGATGGGCAGGTGAATGAAAGGTCTCCCTTCTCCATTCAGAGAGCACTTTTCATTGATGGAAGCTATAGAACAGTTTCTATGAATAGAGGACAAGCAGATGAATGAAAGGTCCTCCTCCTCCATTCCCGAGTGCTTTTCATTGATGGAAGCTATAGAACAGTTTCTATGAATAGAGGACAGGCAGATGAATGAAAGATCATCCTCTATTCATAGAGCACTTTTCATTGATGGAAGCTATAGAACAGTTTCTATGAATGGAGGACAAGCAGATAAATGAAAGGTCCCCCTCCTCCATTCACAGAGCACTTTTCATTGACGGAAGCTATAGAACAGTTTGTGTGAATGGAGGACAGGCAGATGAATTAAAGGTTCTCCTCCATTCACAGAATGCTTTTCATCGATGGAAGCTATAGAACAATTTCTATGAAAGGAGGACAAGCAGATGGATGAAAGGTCCTCCTCCTTCATTCACAGAGCTCTTTTTATTGATGATAGCTATTGAACAGTTTCTATGACTGAAGTACAGGCAGATGAAGCACTCTTCCATTCATAGAGTGCTTTTCATTGATGGAAGCTGTAGAACAATTTCTATGAATGGTGTGCAGTCATATGAATGAAAGGTCATCCTTCTCCATTCACAGAGTGCTTTTCATTTATGGAAGCTATAGAACAGCTTCTATGAATGGAAGGTTCCCCTCCTCCATTCACAGAGCACTTTTCATGGATGGAAGCTATGGCTTCTATGAATGGAGGAGGGGGGAGTCAGCTATTAATGAGTGCATTTGACAGATCCAGCAGCTGTATTAACCCCTGCAGAACTGGCAAATGACCATTGTGGGAATGAGGAGATTAGCAGAGGATGGGATATCCCATAGATGGCACCATCACAGTGAAAACTGCAGTGACAAGTCCCTCATCTTGAATTTTCTCATCACTGTGGTCAACAATATACACCAATGTGACCCCACTATTGATTAGAAAATAGAACAAGCATTCCTAAAACAAAAAATTGAAGTTACATTCTACTAGAGGAATTCCCGTGCACCCAGCCAGCAGACATTGTCTCCGCTCTCCTCTTTATTGGCCGGTATCACAGGGCTGGATGGAGGTTGGAACTGTTGGAGTTAGCTTTTCACATTAAACAGTAGGTGATTGGTTGCCGGGCATTCCTAGCAACCAATCACCAGCCTGTTAATGTGAAAAGTTAACTTCCGCACTTCCTGCCCCCATCCAGATCTGTGATATCGATCTCTGCTCTCCTGTACACTGGGGTAAGTTAGGAGAGTTCTAGCTACACGGTGTGTGTGTGTGAGTGTGGGGGGGGGGGGGGGGGCACTGCTATGGGGTACAGAGGATACTGCAATGGGGGGGAGGGGGGCTGTAGTAGGGACCACATCACCCCTGGCGACAAGGACTCTTTTTCAACTGGGAACAGTGACTCTTTTTCCCCTTGGGATAGGGGCCCCTTCTCACCTGGGGACAGGGACCCCTTCTCACCTGGGGACAGGGACCCCTTCTCACCTCAGGACAGGGACCCCATCACCCCTGGGGACAGGGACCCCATTTCTTCTGGGGACAGGGACCCCTTCTCATTTGGGTACAGGGACTCCTTCTCACCTTGGAACAGGGACCCCTTCTCACCTGGGGACAGGGACCCCTTCTCACCTGGGGACAGGGACCCCATCACCCCTGGGGACAGGGACCCCATTTCTCCTGGGGACAGGGACCCCTTCTCACCCAGGTACAGGGACCCTTTCTCACCTGGGGACAGGGAACCTATCACCCCTGGGGACAGGGACCCCTTCTCACCTGGGGACAGGGACCCTATCACCCCTGGGTACAGGGACCCCTTCTCACCTGGGGACAGGGACCCCATTTCTCCTGGGGACAGGGACCCCTTCTCACCTGGGAATGGACATGAATAGTATGCACTCTTGATAAGAGTACATGTAGGTCCTCCTCTTGAATTTTCTTGTCCTTGCCATGGTCAGAAACATACATTGATATGACCCCACGAATGATTAGAAAATGTAATCAACATTCTTAAAACAAAAAATGTTGAACAATACATGACCACACATTATACAATTTATTTATTTCATTTCCTTTAGATTTACCTTCAGCTATGCAGTGCAAGTGCCTGCCTGATTGCATACACATGGAAAGAATTTAGGTTTTACCTCAAATTGTATGGTTTTAGTAAATCTAAAGGAAAATTGTACAATGTATGGCCAGCCTAACATCCATCAGTGAAAAGCGCTCTATGAATAGATGAGGGAGGCTTCCATTACACCTTTGCATCCTCCATTCATAGACAGCTTTTCATTGCTGGACACTATTGTGCATCTTCTATGAATGGAGGAGGGGGCAGAAAGGGCAGGCATGGTCATCACTCTAGATGAGGGTACATGACAGGTCCAGCAGCTGTTAACCCCTGCAGAACTGGAAAATGACCATTGTGGGCGAAGGGATAGATAGCACATCACAATGAAAACTGCAGATTAAATCTAAGCACCCTCAACATTTTTTTCAACAAGTTTTAACAAAGTTGGGCACACATGACCGATATTCAGCCAATTCAGCAGGGACTGGCCAAAATGTGATCTCTGTTCAACAGAAACAGGGCTATTCCATGCTGGGAAAACTTTCATTGATGAGCAGCTGCCGCTCCACCACACTTGCGTGATTGGGGAATCTGATCATTTATTCTTTTAGACCACTGACGTAAGAAATACACGATATTGCCAAAAGTATTGGGACACCTACCTTTACACACATGAACTTTAATGCCATCGCAGTCTTAAGGCCCGTACACACGATCTGACTTTTTGACAAAAAACACGCAAATGAGCTGTTTTGGAGCAACATCCGACTGTGTGTACGCACCATCGGGCAAACTTTTTCAGTTGTCATCGGACTTTTGTTGGCTGTGTGAACGGACAAACTTTTTGGCAACATAAGTCTGATGGAGCAAGGTTTGATCGTGTGTACACAAAACCATCTGACTTTTGTACAAAGTTCAGAACCAATTCAAAAGATCAGACAACAATACAGAAGTTGACCAAAGGTGGTGCCGGAGTAATCCTCTTTTGAGTACGTTGAAATGTCACTACGTTCGTGTTTGTTGCCTAAAAAGTCTGATCGTGTGTATGCAATACAAACTTACGGCCAATGCCCTTTGTACAAAAATCCAAGGGAAAGTTTGTACAAAGTCTGATCGTTTGTATGGGGCTTTAGTCCGTAGGGTTCAATATTGAGTTGGCCTTCGCAGTTATAACAGATTCAACTCTTCTAGGAAGACTGTCCACAAGGTTTAGGAAGGGCATTCAGACAACCCAAACTGCAAAAACCTTTTTCAGGGAGGTGGCAGTAAATACATTTTTTAATTATTCTTTCACAGTGCTTCTGGGGAAGGGGGTGGTGGGTATGTGGCAGTATATGATGGCAGTATTTTTTTTTAATTTTTACTTATTGATTTTTTACAATAAATTATTTTTTTTTTAATTCACAATGCTTTTTGGGGGGAGGGGGTTGGGGCAGTGTACAGTGTTGGTGGGGCAGGAAGGGGCAGGAAGGGGGGAGTGGTGTCAGTAGTTTTTTTTTTTTTTTTTTTAGATTTTTAGTTACAATTTTTTATTTTTTTTATAATTTTTTTCCCATTCTATATATATATATATATATATATATATATATATATATATATATATATATATATATATATATATGTCTTGGTTTGAGAGTAAATTGATTTGGGAGAATTTTGCAAGACAAGCAAAATTTTTTAAATAAATTTTGACTTGATATTATACAAGCAATGTCTTTTTCCCTGACCGACTCCATGGCAGCCTACGTGTGGGTTGACCCCGCCTCCACTCCAAAAAATTTTAATAAATAATAAGTAGAAGAAAAAAAAGGGTGATATATAGATATATATATATACTTGTGTGCTTTCTCTTAGGACCTCATCTTCTCTTGCAGACTATCTTGAATTGTGACGCTCTTCGTCCAAAAATTATGGACAAATCATGTGGCCAGCCCTTACGCACTAGGTATGTGCTGATGAGGGGAGGGGTTGTAATACAGTCGCATTTGTTTGCGTTTTTGATGCCATTTTTTCCTTCCCCCTATCTGTTTTGTGTTAGCCCTTTCAGGATAAAGACCTTGCCAGGCCACAATGCCATTCATCTAGATCCAGATGGGAATCGCCGCATGGATCTCACCACCAGAGGAGAAGTTCACATTCCTCCTCCAGACACCGCTCTCACTGCCATGATGGTCGCTCTGATCACAGAGCCTGCTGGGGATGTGGGACTCGAGTTCCAGAGGGCAAATCTCTGTGTGATCAATGTTATGCCCAGGCGGTTGGAGAAAAGGAATCAGAAAGCCAACGTATGGAATCCCTGGTGAAACGCGTGGTGCAGCAGTCTTTGAGAGACATGGACACCTCTCACACGCTGAGTCAATCTACTTCCTTGTCTGGCCCTCAGGCTGATGAGGCCCGTGATGATCCGGGTACTTCCCAGCCCTACGCAGCATCTAATGCGTCCTCGGAAGATGAGTTCCTAGGTGAGGAAGATATCGGGGGCTTCAACTTTGCTATGGTCTCCCCATTGATCAAAGCAGTTAAGGAGGCCCTTAAGTGGGAAGACTCATCTACCCCTCCAGCCAAACAGAAGAAATTCTTCAAACAACTGGGGAAGGAACGTCCAAGCTTTCCTTTTCTTACCGAGCTGAAAGATATTTTTGAGGAAGAGTGGAGTAAAGTGGACCTCTATGACTAATAAAACTTCCAGGTTGTATCCCTTAAAAATGGAAGACGTAAAGCACCTAGAAAATGCCCCTCTGGTGGATGCGGCTTTGATGCGCTTGGCCAAACACGTTACACTCCCATTGGAGGATTCAGTGTCATTTAAGGACGGACTGGAGAGGAAGATTGACCAGGATCTTAAGAGGATTTATGGTCTGGCTGGGATGGCCTGTAAACCTGCTCTGGCACTAGCGGCTATGTCTAAGGCCAAATGTGGACTCCTTCCTTAAGGATGTTTCCAAGGAGCTGGCTAAAAGTTCAGCAGCAGCAGAACTGAAGCTGGCGGCAGTCTTTCTGGGGGAGGCGTCCATTGATCTAATCCGTCTGTTGGCATGCGTGATGCTGTCGTCAGTTACGGCTAAGCGGGCCTTGTGGTTACATCCCTGGCTAGCTGACCCGGTTTCTAAGCAGGCGTGGTGTAAAATCCCCTTTGAGGGCTCTACGTTATTTGGTAACAAGCTGGATGACGCCATTACATGTGCTACGGGTGGCAAGTCGGGTTTCCTTCCCCAGGACAGAAGACTGTTGGGTCGGAAGAGACCACAGTATAAAAAACGTAGCCCAGAGTGGCCAAGGGACGCACACTCCTACAAACCGGGACAGGACTTCAGGAGGAATTGGTACAGAGGACAAGCTTCCTTTCGTAAGCCCAGAAAGAACCAGTCATCCAGTGGTCGTGAGCAGGCCAAGTCTTTCTGAGATTGCACCCGCCCAGGCGGGTCGGGTGGGGGCTCGACTATCCCTCTTTCGCCACGTCTAGGTGGCCTCGATCTCGGATTACTGGGTAGTCAGGACGGTCTCGTCGGGCCACAGATGAACCTTCTCCAGCTCCCCTCCTCCCAGATTCGTGTCCACCCTGCTCCCTTGCTCGGAAGAACAAAGTCAAGTACTGTCTTCTTATGTGGATCTGTTAAAGGCTCAAGGGGCAGTAATTCAGGTACCAAGGGAAGAGCGGTTTCAGGGAGTCTATTCCCCTCTTTTCTTGGTTCAAAAGAAAAGCGGCTCTTGGCGCCCAGTGATAGATCTCACTTATCTAAACAAATAAATAGAGTATGGGAAATTCAAGATGGAAACTGTCGACTATTCAATAAGCCATACAGACAGGGGACTGGATGATTTCGATCAACCTGAAGGATGCCTATTTCCACGTCCCAGTAGAAAAAGATTTTCAAAAATTCCTAAGATTTCACGTAGGTCAAGACCATCTCCAATTTATTTGCCTCCCCTTCGGGTTGACGACCTCTCCCCGAGTTTTTTCAAAGGTTCTCCTGGCCGTAGTGGCTTTTATCAGATTAAAGGGTATTCGACTGTACCATTACCTGGACGACCTGCTGGTTCTGTCCCAAAGCAGAGAACAGTTGCTGGAACACCGGGAGCAGGTGATCTCTACTCTGTCTAGTTTCAGGTGGCTTCTAAACCTGACAAAAAGTCATTTAGAGCCGGTCCAGTGGCAAATATATCTAGGAGCCCAATTCGACACTCTGCAGAGTACTATCTCTCTCCCGGACGAAAAAATACCAATAATACGAGAAAGAGTCTCTCGGGCCCTATACACTCAGCACCTAAAAGCTTCTCAGTGTCTCAAAATCATAGGTACGATGGTCTCAACAGCTCCGATGGTAAAGTGGGCTTTGTGGAGCCCTCGCCCCTTCCAAGCAGGTTTTCTCAAGCAGTGGAAGTCAGGGGACAAAAATCAAAGTATTCGTATAACCACAACCATGAGAGAGAGCCTCTTTTGGTGGCTACAGCGCAAGAACCTGCTGAACTGTCATTCCATCATGCCCATCTCCTGGGTCACGGTCACGACCGATGCCAGTGGGACAGGTTGGGGGGCTCTCTATAGATCGAATCTTGCACAGGGCAAGTGGGATGCTTGTCTCCCTTTACAGGGTTCGAATGTCCTGGAACTTCGGGCAGCCTGGTGTGCTCTCCAGCAATTCTCTCACCTTCTGAAGGGGAAATTGGTGTTATTACGGATGGACAACACCACGGCAGTGTCCTACGTGAAAAGGCAGGTGGGTCCCGGTCTCAGCTGGACAACAACGAGTGGTCTCTTCATGCTCAAACCTTCAAGTGGATCTTGTCGTTAGGGGTCAGTCCAGAGGTGATTCTGTTTGCCTCTCCCTGTAATTTTGAAATGGAGAAATTCTACACGCGAAGTCGTTGCAGTCAGGCCTGCGGGACGGACACTCTGATGGACCAGTGGAGGTTCAGGAGGGCGTATGCCTTCCCTCCACTTCCCGTGATCCTCAGATTCCTTCAGAGGCTCCGAGTGGAAGCAGTAGAGGTTGTGACGGTAGCTCCCTATGGCCCAACAGATACCTCTTTCTCTCAGGCTGGACCTTCTTTCTCAGGGTACAGTTCTGCACCTTGCCCCGCAGTTCTGAGACTGATGGTCTGGTTCTTGAGAGGAAGAGGCTGGAATCCATTGGATGTGCATCAAGTGTAATTTCCACCCTGATGAGTGCAAGGAGATCAAGTACGAACAAAGTGTATGGCAGAATCTGGGACAAATTCCTTGAGTTCTGCTCTTCCTCGAATAGATCTTTTGAACATCCAGGAGTACAGGACATTCTCAGCTTCTTGCAGACTGGCCTCGATCTTCCTTTATCGATAAGCTTCCTCAGAGTGCAAGTGTCGGCTCTATCGGCCTTCTCAGGCACATCTTGGGCAGTGCATCCACTGATTCGTCAGTTCTTCCCGGGGAGCTTCAAGGCTAAAACCCCAAAGAAAGCCTAGATTTCCCAAGTGGGATCTTCCTCTGGTCCTGGACTCAATCTCAGGTCTGAGTACGACGGGGCCATACCCCCGTTCTCTATTAAGGACTTCTCAGCAAAAGTTGTTTTCTTAGTTGCAGTCACTTTAGCCAAAAGGGTTTCAGAAATCGGATCCTTGGGCTTCGAAGAACCTTTTTTGACGTTCTTTCCGGACCCAACATGGGAATGTCCTCATTCCCATGTTGGGATCTAATCCAAAGGTTACTTCGGTGTTTCATCAAAACCTAGAAATTGTCTTGCCTACTTTTAGGTCTTCAGGTTCTAATGATGTTCATCCTCTGGATGTTGGAGAAGCCTTGAAGGAATATCTTCTTATCACTTCCCACTTCCCCCCTCTCGGAGCATCTCTTTATCTTACCTTCAGATAGCAACAAGGGGAAGAAAGCTTCAACCAGGACGCTGGCCACCTGGATTGTAAGAACTATACAACAGGCATATAGGGCGAAGGGCTTGGCTCCTCCAGAGGTGGTGATGGCTCACTCTACCAGGGGAATGGCAGCCTCATGGGCAGCGGCTCGGCATGTGGCTCCTGACACAATCTGCAAGGCAGCCTCCTAGTCTTCTATTAATACGTTCATGTCGCATTACTGTATTGAACCTGCTTCTCTATCCTCTGTAAATTTTGGTTTAAAGATTTTATCGGCTGATAAATCAAATTAAATGTTTTCTGTTTAAGCATACCCACCGGCTGTGGTCGGCTAGTTATTTCCCACACGTAGGCTGCCATGGAGTCTGTCAGGGAAAAAGGAAAATTTATTGTCAAATACTTACCGTCATTTTCCTTTCCTGATGGACTCCATGGCAGACAGAGTTCCCACCCATGAATCATATGAGTAGGCTAGTTACTGAACACCGTATGGAGTGGTGAGTGTTCATTTATGTGAATGGGGTCCTATAGCATTGGAGAGGAGGCGGGGTCCACCCACACGTAGGCTGCCATGGAGTCCATCAGGAAAAGAAAATTACGGTAAGTATTTGACAATAAATTTTCCTTTATATACAAGTAGCATCACGTCACAACTGAGTATAAAAGAGAAGAGAGGCGCCTCTAAGGCCGCGTACACACGCGGGGACTGTTCGCCCAACTTTGTCCGCTGAACAGTGTTTCGGCGGACAGTCCGCTCGTGTGTGGGCTTTCAGCGGACAGTTTCAGCGAACAGTCTGCTGAACAAGGTTTTTCGGAAATTCCGAAAAACTGTCCGCTGAAACTTTGTTTGAGCGGACAGTCCGCCCGTGTGTAGGCTTGTTCGTCAAACTAAGTTCCGTGCATACTCAGAAAGAATTTACAGGGCGGAAGCGCTCGGTCTTGTAAAACTAGTGTTCGCATTGAAGCTAGCATATTCGTCATGCTGCTAATTTTGTGTTTTTTTAATATAGCCCGTTCTTTTCTTCTTCGTAATGCAAGAAAAGTGAAGTAGCATTGCTGCTTATATTCACACAGAGTTATACTACATGTTTTTATTCATCCTCATCCTATGATTAATCTTCCAATTATAGAAAAAATATATTCCAAATGAAAAAACAAAACATAAAAAAACCCTCCAAAAAAAGAAAAAAGAAAAAAAAATTATATATATATATATATATATATATATATATATATATATATATATATATATATATATATGTGTGTGTGTGTGTGTGTGTGTGTCTATCTTAAAAAATATATATATATATATATAAAAAAAAAAAAATTATATATATATTTTTATTTCTGAAAAAAAAAAATATAGAATTTATCTATTACTATATATTTTTGGAACTACTATTGTCATATATTTTTTTTCTTTTTTTTTTGTGGGGGGTTTGAAACAAGATGGACTTGCATTTTTTTTTGGGCCAAGCAGGACTATGCAAGTAGAGATAGATAGATAGATAGATAGATAGATAGATAGATAGATACATACCCAAACCAGCATTTTAGCTTACACATGATTGCATGTTCAAAATCAGCAGAGCTTCCCCTCATTTCAAATGTTAAGCCTCAAATTTACAGCGACTGCACTTCCAAGTGCACTTGCAGTGCTTTAAAAATTGCACTTGAAGTTAGCATATTTATATTAACATGAACGTGTGTTTTGTAAATAACCCCCAGAGTCTTTTGACGTGTATCTGCCTACTCACAAATAAACTTTGTTTTTTAAGCCAAAATTTAAAAAAAAAAAAAAAAAAAAAAAAAACATACAATATTTTTTTGAAATAATACATTTTTATTCTTCCTCAGAACAAAAATAAATCAAGAGGGAGGCAACACTGGAGACAATTTTGACGTTTGTGAAGCCTTTTGTCCCCCAGGCACACATCAAGTGAGTGGCCACCAAAATTCCGAACCTGCGTAGCATGTAAATAGGGAGCCAGGTCCTAGAATCCCAAAGACCAGGAACAGCAGCAGATGAGATCTATGTCCCCAGACTGTGGTACTACAACAGCCTGCGTCTTCTTTCAGAGCAGACTGAAGCCAGGCAGTCACTTGCGACTCTTCCGTCCAGCCTTCCCTCCACGCGTCGCTGGATGCTGTGTCTCTGGTGGTGGACATGTGGTAGGAGGAGGAGGAGGAGGAGGAGGAGCAGTAGGGTCTGCGTTATAAAGCTTGGTGGTGGGTGTGAGCTCACCCTTCAGACCCCGTTGGATGGCATCAAAAAATATTGCTTCACACAAGTTTTGCTGTGGTTTGTCCATTTCAAGTAGCTTACTAGCCAGATAAGTGGCATAGGCCTCCTCCGGATTGGGGGGTTTGGACAGAACTTGTGTGGCTTGGTGTATAAGCGCCAAGGACTCCTCCTCTATACGGGTCATCCTCCTGGGCCTTTTGCTGGCTAGGCGGAGGGGAGGGACCTGGCTTTCAGTCCGACTCCTGCTGGGCCCAGCTAGCTCTTGTGTGTGGCTGGTCCCGGCCTCCTCCTCCATACCACTGGTCCCGGCCTCCTCCTGGGTGAGCTCATCCTGTGTAAAAAACAAAGAAATCAATAAATAAAATATGTCTATATTTTTAAATCATCAATCACTAACAATTTTACAGTTCTCACTTGCAAATACATTTGTCTTGAAATACAAAAGGCTATCATTTTGACACCACCATTTTTCCATCAGTTCACCAAGATTTGAGCCACATTTGTGTAAACTACTGTATCCTTCTATCTAATTTAATTTGTGATGAAATCCTAGATTTGGAAGCAATTCAAACATTGAACTTTACAGCATTAATATTTGAGCAATCCAAACTTTAGAAACGAAAATATACCTGGCTCCAGCTGGGTGCATCAACTTCGTCCAGCAAGGAAGGGTCTGGATCTTCCAGGGATGGCTCACCTGAGGTGGAGGGAAGGGTGGAGGGAAGGGTAGACGGAAGAGTCGAAAGTGACTGCCTGGCTTCTGACGTGTCATCCAGAAAACGCAGCCTGTCATAATACCACAGCTTAGGTACATAGACCTGACCTGCTGCTGATCCTGATGTTTGGGACTCTAGGATCTTTCTGCGCTCCCGCCTATACACGCTACGCAGGTTCTTAATTTTGGCGTTCACAAAGTCAGTGTCTGCCTGGGGGAGTCGGGTTTTCACAAACGCCAAAACTGTCTCCAGTGTCTTCTTCCGGGCAGCACGGCTTGAATATTGGGGGTGTTTTGAATCCCAAAGACTACTGTGCGACTCAATTAAGTCCAGAAATGTTGAGAGGAAGGCCTCCTCCTTAAAGGGGTCTGGGGTATACCTTTGCATTTTCTGGACAAAAAAAAAAGTCAGACCAAATGCACACTATATTGTGACAATGTAGGCGAGACACACACTACCACACACGCTACCCCCCCCCCCCACACACACTACCCCCCACCCCCCCTATACACCCACCTCCACCCCCACACAAAACACCAATCCCACTCAACCACCAACCCACATAAAAATCAATTAAACATCAATAAGACTAAATTTCAATATACACATTCCTAATGCAGACTTTAAATTAAACGAAAATAAAACGACAACTATCTTACCGTCGCGTGTAGCACTCGCTGATTCCGTTCGGATAAGCGTACGGGCTCGCGGTAACGCTTTATATACAGTACATGCGCTCAGGCTCCGCCTGCGTCGCCCGCCCCTGACGTTCCTTGTGACCGTATTTCCCCGCCCCTTTTACCCTCGTTCCGCTGTGGGTGAATGATAGGAGAAGATGGCGGACGCAAATTCAATTAGCAGCGTGAGCAGCGCAGAGGAAAGCCATGGACCCCATGCTTCAGGAGCAAGGAGGAGATACAAGGCCACGAATATGGCCTTTGAAGAGATGGTGGAGATGGTGGCTATATTAAGAAGGGAGGACTATGATGGGGAAAATGGCCCGTACCCCAAGCCCAATGTCAGGAAAAGCGGCATCTTGGATGAGGTTGTCACAACTTTATTCCACAAATTTGGGGTACGAAGAAGCAAGGACCAGCTTCGTAAACGAGGGTCGGACATCAAGTCCAGGGAGCCGGAGCAATATCATCGGATCATGAAGGCCCTGAAAAAAAGTGAGTAAACTGCGCTTTTTCCGTGACTGTCGGACATAATCGTTCGTGTACATACCGTATCTGAATCCGGCGGATTTGATCCTAATCATTCGTGTAGGTACCTTATGTGAATCCGGCGGGTTTATCCTAATCGTTCGTGTTCATACCGTATGTGAATCTGGCGGATTTGATCTCAATCGTTCGTGTAGGTAAAGTTTGTGAAACTGGCGGATTTGATCCTAATCGTTCGTGTACATACCGTATGTGAATCCGGCGGATTTGATCGTTCGTGTAGTTAATAGTTCATGTAATGAGCGCATATGGTTGTTCGTATATGTGGGCGTAAATAGCATGAATTTGTATATGGTGTAAATTTATCTGGTGTTGGATTCGATTTTAATTAGTTATTATTTTTTTGGTATTGTTCATGATAAACTGAATTGTCACGCTCAGTTTATAGGAAATGAATTTTTACTAAAGTTTCCTAAATTTATTCAGTGCAATGTAGACTCAATAAAAAAAAAAAAAAAAAGATAGATGATAGATAGATAGATAGATAGATAGATAGATAGATAGATAGATAGATAGATAGAATGCTGGTTCAACATCTGGACTGGGAAACATTTAAGTGTAGTTTGGGACATCATAGAACATTTTTTGACATAATCACACACAGGTACTCCAGGGGATGATTCGAGTGTGTCCGTCTGTGAAACTTGGACAAAAGATATAAAGTATCACAGTTTGGTTAAAGGCTAGGTTCACATTGCTGCAATGTACGAGATCAAATGTGATTTGCACCGCACTGCAGTGCAAATCACATGTGATCTCTGTGTGATGCGATTTCAGCCATACATATAGTATGGCTGAATTTGCATCGCATCCGGCCCAAACTTGTACATGGCCCTTTTTTTAGTCCACAGCCGAATCGGATCACATGGGTATTCACACCATGTGGTCCGATTCCTGTCCGGTTTAAAGATTGCACTGTGAAATGAGAACTAATTCGGAGGTGTCAATAAAACTTTACACTGATACTCCCAGCAGGTCACATAGGGCAGTCGAACTGCACATGCGATGCGTGAAACCACAGTAGATTTGCTGCGTTCGCACATCGCACCAGTCTGAACACAGCCTAACTAAAAAAAAAGTCATTTTAAGGATGTATTAAACTAGGATCTTGTAATAACCAGCTAATAATTGTACACCACTTCAAACCAATGTTTCATATTCACATTTCGGAACTCAAATATCACTATGCTTAAAAGTATCTTTTATTTATTTATTTATTTATTTTTCTTTTCATTCTCATAGGGGAACAAAGACTCAGACAAGAGGCGGAGCAGCCCATGACCCCCCGACCTCGCCAGCCTGATTGGGCACTTAGCCCCAGCCCTGCGTCGGTATTGGAGCTGCCCAGTCCTGTGTCTGCGAGGGAGCAGCCAAGCTCGGTATCCTCCGCTGGACCAAGCTCCGTAGCTCCACTGGATGAGCCGAGCCCAGGGCTAGATGTGGAGGAGGAAGAGCAGGTGGAGTTACACACCCCACAAAGTGAGTGTCTGACAACCCAGCTTAAGGTAAACAATTAATGGCTGTATATTTTAACCAATTTTTTATCTACACATGTTTTTAGGTGATCTGGTTGTGGTAGAACAAGTCGCGGACCCATTTACCAGTGATAGTGCCCAGAGGATGATTGGTGACATCATGGCCTGGAATGGCCAGATTGATCGGATGGAGAACCAGATTCTAAACATCCAAAGAGAACTGGTCACTATGAGGCAGGGAATGAAGAACATGATCGATGTTTTAGGGAGAATCTAAGCCCCCTTTCCCTAAAACCCAATCGATCATGTTCTTCATTCCCTTTGAAAAAAGTTTTTAATGTTTTTACATCCTTGTTTTTAGAGGCCAAATTTTGAAGATGCACACGGTGTGTCAACATGTGCTATGTGCCATCAGAGGATCGCAATGGACGCATTTGGTGTTTGCAAACCCTTCCTCATTCTAGTATGTGAGAGGAAGGGATTGCACACACCAAACACGTCCATTGATCACTCATGATGGTACATAGCACATGTTGACATTACCATTTTTTGGTGTGCATCTTCAAAATTTGGCTTTACCCCTTGTTTTATGTAAATAGTTAAAAATCTGATTTTATTTTTTTATTTTTGTGATAATTGTATTTTAGATATTTCTATATATATTCTATGTTTACAAAAAAAACAAAACAAAAAAAAAATTCCCCCAAAAAAAACAAAAAACAAACAATTTAAAAAAAAAATAAAAATAAAAAAAACACCAAAAAAATATCTAAAACAGAGGCACTAGTTGGCATGTGCACTATTAAAAAATCAAAAAAAAGATGTGTGTGTGTGTGTCTACTTCTTTCAATACTCAGTACCAGTTTGGGAAGTCATTTTGTGTTTTCTGTCACAAAGGGCCTTATTTCCTATTGTCAAAAACCACTTTGCAATACAAATGCACTAGGACAGGAATATGCAATTAGTGGAAATCCAGCTGTTGCAGAACTACAAGTCCCATGAAGCATAGCAAGACTGACAGCCACAAGCATGAGACCCAGAGGCATGATTGACTTGTAGTTTTGCACCAGCTGGAGGTTGGCCAATTGCATATCCCTGAATTAGGACAATGTAGGAGACAAGCAACGTGAAAAGCAAACAAGAACCAAACTTAAAAATTTGAACAGACAAGACATATTTCAAGAAAAATACATTTTTATTGCTCAGCTGGCATTGGAATAGCCCCCCTACCATTAAAATAGCTGACATAGCGGTCACACACCTCACGTGCTGTTTGGGGGGCTAAGCCAGGAAGGGCATGATCCAGCCCTGTCAGTTCTGGAAATATGAGTCCGGCCTCAGGCCCAATAGGCTGCAGGTACTGGTTACCTGAAAATTTACGTAGAAAATTGTGCAGAATGCAGCAGCACAGAATCACATAGTTCAGTTTATATTCTGCAAGGTTGATCGCTGTCAGTAACAGACGGAACCGGCTGGCCATAATGCCAAAGGCACTCTCCACAACCCTTCTTGCTCTGGCCAGCCGGTAATTAAAAACCCTCCTCTCCGGGGTGAGGGTCCTTTGGGGGAAGGGTTTCATAAGATGTTCACTCAGACCGAACGCTTCATCAGCCAGAAACACAAACGGTAGACCCTCCACATTCTCGGCATCTGGTGGCAAGTCCAGGCCACCAGTGATGAGACGGTGGCAGAACTCGGTCTGCCTAAAGACTCCTCCGTCAGACATCCGGCCGTTCTTCCCCACATCCACATAAAGAAAGTCACATTGTGCCGACACCACCGCCATTAGCACCACACTATGGAACCCCTTATAATTCCAATAGTAGGACCCTGAATGTGGTGGGGGCACAATCCTCACATGTTTCCCGCCGATCGCCCCTCCGCAGTTGGGGAAGTCCCAACGGGCAGCGAATTGGGAAGCCACAGTCTGCCATTCCTGTGGCGTGGAAGGACACTGGGGAGTCAAACACAGGGGAAAAAAAAAAAAAATAGTCATTAAATAAAAACAATTCATAACAACTAAAACACCAAGCCCCAATATAGTACGAACTCGTTCCCGAGTACGTCCACTCTCCATGGCTTTGAAACGGTCGGCTGGACAGACAAGCTCAACTGAACGCACTGAAGAACAGCCAGACCTATGAAGAACGACCTGAAACACAGAAACGAGCGGACCAGAAGCGCCTAATAACAGGTACAACTGATCCACGCGTACCGAAAGGCAGATATAAACCTCACAGGTAGACTGCGCCGCAGTGAACGGACAAATTAAGCTGAAGTCTAAAAATCGCGAATCGTCTCTAACCAAACTTCTACTAACGCAAAGTCAGCAGAAGGAGCCCAAAGGGTGCTTTGCTGTGTCTTGTACTTCCTGTTTCTAGTCCCGTCGTACGTGACGTACGTCATCGCGCACGGTTTCAGCGGACTGTTTGTTCGTCGTGTGTGGGCAAGTCCGTCCATGCTAATTTTGAGCGGACTGTTCGCTGAAACTGTTTGACGGACAAAGTTGGGCGAACAGTCCCCGCGTGTGTACGTGGCCTAAGTGTAGCAATATAGTTACATTTATTTAAGGTACAACATTTAACAACATATTGCTACAGTTAGAGCTGGTTCACACAGGGGCGACTCGTCAGGTGACTTAGCCGCCTGACAAGTCACGTCCCATTCTGTGCAATGGAACCGTTCTAATTGGAGCGACTCAAGTCGCTCTGACTTAGAAAAAGGTTCCTGTACGACTTTTGGGGCGACTTGCATTGACTTCTATACAGAAGTCATTTTGCAAGTTGTTGCTAAAGTCGGATCCTGGTCGCCTGAGGCAGTCGCACTGCAAGTCGTGCTGCCTCAGTGTGAACCGGGTCTTAGAGGCTCCTCTCTTCTCTTTTATACTCTGGAGCTCATTCTGGATTTTGTTTCTAATCCCCTTATGGAGGCTTCCATTTGTGGATGGACATTTTATGGTTACACAACCTGGTCATATTGCTATAATATTTTTATATGGACAATAAACTGAAGGACCTATAAATAAATGGTTGTGGAACGAATCATCTGAGATTCCATTATTTGTTATGGGGAAATTTGCTTTGATATACAAGTGCTTTGGATTACAAGCACGTTTCAGGAATGAATTATGCTCGCAGTCCAAGGTTTTAAGCCACCCCACCCAAGGATTGGTAAGCTGCAATGATTTTTGTTTTGGGATTTATTATCGCTTTAACCAATTCATATCTGGGGCAATTTTAGAATTTTATACACACACATCGAATTATTGCTTTCTCTGCAATGTTCACGGTAATATCTCACATGTTCACATATGCATGTGAGACCCATGTATGCATTTACATTTCTGTGTATGCATGGGGTTAATGGGGTGCTTTTATTACAATTACTTTTTTTTTTCACTTAACTTAATTGCTATTACAAAGGAGCTTGCAAACCCCTGGCTGATCAAAAAAAAGATTAGTCTATAGCCAGCTTTAACCACTTAAGACTCGGACCATTTTGCAGCTAAAGGACCAAGCCCCTTTTTGCGATTTGGCACTGCGTCGCTTTAACTGACAATTGCGCGGTTGTGCGATGTGGCTCCTAAACAAAATTGCCGTCCTTTTTTTCCCACAAATAGAGCTTTCTTTTGGTGGTATTTGATCACCTCTGCGGTTTTTATTTTTTGCACTATAAACAAAAATAGAGTGACAATTTTGAAAAAAAATTCGATATTTTTTTACTTTTTACTATAATAAATATCCCCCAAAAATATATAAAAAAACGTTTTCGTTCTTCAGCTCTATGACCCGATCGCGGGACACCGGCAGCGAGAGGGTCCGCGGGTCCCGCGGCCACGGTCACGGAGCTCAGAACCGGGTTGCGAGTGCGCAGCCGGCAACGCGCGCGTGACCCATGGCTGGGCATTTAAAGGGCAACATACCTGTACGTGCTTGTGCACAGCCGTGTCATTCTGCCGACGTATATCGGCACGAGGCGGTCCTTAAGCGGTTAAGCTAGTCAAATACATTAAGATTTTTTTTCATTCAGTCTGTGGGCTGAAATAAAAATAATCTAGTTTCCTTCGTTCATGTTATACAGCAGTGGCTTCCAAACTACATCCTGGGGCCCTCGCCCGGCCTTTTACTTGTTTTTATCTGGCCCTTGGGCAGTATTTTATTCAGTGACACCCACCAAGGGGCATAGTTTCTCCCAATGACACTAACAATGGGGCCCAATGACATCAGTGATGGAGGACCATTTCTCCCAATGACACCAGGATGGGGCAAGATTAATTCCAAAGACATCAACAATGGGGCACAATTCGTTCCAATGACACCAATGATGGGGCACAATTTCTCACAACACCAAGATGGGGCACAATGCCTCCCAATGACACCAACAATGGGGCATATTTCCCCCAATGACACCAAGATAGGGCACAATTTCTCCCAATGACACAAACAATGGGGCACAATTCCTACCAATGACACCAACGATGGGGCCCAATGACAACAATGATGGGGGGACCATTTCTCCCAATGACACCAAGATGGGGCACAATTCATCCTAATGACTCCCACGGTGGGGTACAATTCATCACAATGACACCCACAATGGCGCCCAATTCCTCCCAAAGACACCACGATGGGGCACAATTGCTCCCAATGACACAAAGAATGGGGCCCAATGACAACAATGATGGGGGGACCATTTCTCCCAATGACACCAAGATGGGGCACAATTCATCCTAATGACACCCACGGTGGGGTACAATTCATCACAATGACACCCACAATGGGGCCCAATTCCTCCCAAAGACATCAACGATGGGGCACAATTCCTCTCACTGACATCAAAGATGGGACATTGTTTACTCCAACTGATGCTGGGAAATTTTCTACTCCCAATGGCCACAGTCCTCCCCCCTAAATTCTGAAGGACAGTAAACTGGCCCTTTGTATAGAAAGTTTAGAGACCCTTGTTATACAGAGGGGGTGAACGCCAAGAGAGCCTGACAATGCTCACTCCTACAACCCAGCTCCTCCATTCATAGAAGATAGTGCTATAGCTTCTATGAATGAAATGTGATCTATGGGGGCGGAGCTTGGAGATGGCGGAGGAGTGAGACACATGCTCTGAGAGCCCTGACCCTCCACCTGGTCATTAGACGGTGATGGAATACCTGGAATGCCAGACTATGATGCGGTAGCCTGCATGCGGTAATCTGCACAGGGTTGAAGAGAAGAGAGAGGCAGTGGAGACAGACAGCACAGCCTGAGATTGAGCTGTTCTTCCCCCGTACACGAGCCTCGAGGAGACACGCAGAGCTTGATACAGAGAACACTGAGGGACGAGCGGTGCACGTGATACACCAGGAAGTGAGAGAGCCGGCGTGGTCTTCCCCCGCTGTATCAGCTGAGAGTGACATGGAGCAACAACACGCTGAATACGAGGGACAGCAAGGAGGGAGAGCGGGAGATCTGGACCTGAGAACACTATTGCAAGCCCTCCCTACCCGTGCAGACCTGCTGGCACTACCGACTGGAGCGGACATGGAGGCGATGGTGGCTCGTCTGGAGGAGATGCACCGCAGAGAGCTCAAGGCTGTACAGGTAGAAGTTCAGCAGTTGACAGAGAGACTGGTGAGTGGGGAGACCGCATGGTCCTCCCTGGAAAGCCGAGTTTACCATCTAGAGCAGGAACAGAATGTACAAACCTCCCAGGTCTCTGTCATGCAACTACGGCTGGAAGAGTTAGAAGACCGTAGTAGACGTCAGAACCTACGGTTTAGGGGGGTCCCGGAGGCTATAGGACGGGATATGCTGCAGGCTACAATTTCTTCAATATGTGAAAAATTAGCTGGTCCCCTCTCCCAACCTTTGGAATTTGAAAGCGTGCATAGAGCCCCGGGTCCCCCGGCAACAAACGCAAACAGGCCAAGGGATGTGATATGTCGTTTCTTTCGTTTTGCACAAAAGGAGTTAATAAGCCGTAAGACTTGGGAAAGTGGAGATTTAGAACAGGACGGGGATCTGGTGAAAATACTGCCTGATCTCTCACGGGCCACCCTGCAGCGTAGGGCAATGTTGCGCCCACTTCTGGATAAAATCAAGATGATGGGGGGGTCCTATAGGTGGGGCTACCCCATCACGTTAATTATAAAAAAAAACTCAGCGACATTTACCTTGCGATACCCGACGGAACTCCCGGAGTTATTTGCCTTCCTTAAAGTGAAGGCGTTTGGGATACAGAACTGGTTGCAACCAATAGTAAACACCTCAAGAAATAAAGTTACTAGTAGAGAAAGGGGACCATGTACTCCAGAAAGAGATGGACTGAGAAGAGAAAGGACAATTTCACTTTAAATAGAAGGGAAGATATGGGGTTTGGGTGGGATGCCCCCCTATTATGGTCCCCTCTTTTTATTAGCTAAAAGGGGCTGCTCCCGCCCGACTCCCCTTTTTTCTTTCCCCTTTCCCTTTTTTTTGTAATATCTCATTGGACTTTTTTTCCCCCCCCCCCCTTTGTCAGCCTCCTGGGGGAGGCCGGGTGGAGTGGGTGTCTCGGGGGGGGGGGGGGGCTTGGTGGATGGAAGGGGGGGTAGGGGGGGATTTTTCCTCCCCTTTGTCTTCCCTTTCCCCCCGGGAGAACCCTGGAGTGTCCACCCGGGTTTTCCCTGAGTGGGGAGATGGATGGCTGAGCTGTTAATGCCTCAGATTTTAGAATTTAGATATCGCCCCTTTATATACCTGAGAAGAGGGAAGGAACCCCTTTTTTGGGGGGGGAGGGAGGTCAATATTTATCTTTTTTTACGGGGGTCTTTTCTCCCCGCCCCCCCTTTTATTTTGGGGGGGGTTTGAGGTCTGGGGGTCTGGTCCACACTGGGGTAGGAAAACAGGGGTAGTAGGTGCACAGAGAATGAAAAGAGGGAGGGGTGGGAGGTGGTTATACTGGGGGGGGGGGGGGTATATAGGGTATTTGGGGAAAATAATAGGGACACATTGGAGGAATGTTTTTTTTTTTTTTTTGCTGGTTGTTTGCTGTGAAAGTAATATTATATCAGTGTGGTATCACTGTATAATTTGATGGTGCCTAATAGATATGGCATGCTTATTAAAAACACATGCTTTTTTTTTTTTTTTTTTTTAGGAGTTAGGGGGAGAGGGGGAGAGGGAAGACGGTAATAGGTAAAGGGGGTAGTGGATTTTTTGTATAAATTGATGTAGGTATGTATGCATACACAGGTGTGTGTTTATAGGAATGTATATGTATATATATATATATATATATATATATATATGCATATATATATATATATATACATATATATATGTATATATATATATATATATATATATATATATATGGGGAGAGAAAGAATTTTAGAGAGAAATGGAATATATAATATATAATTAC
Source organism: Lithobates pipiens (assembly GCF_037356315.1). NCBI lineage: Eukaryota > Metazoa > Chordata > Amphibia > Anura > Ranidae > Lithobates > Lithobates pipiens. The sequence goes on along the minus strand of NW_027507789.1, from coordinate 126,369,427 downwards.
AATCTAATGATATAATTACAATAGGAACGATGATACCGCTCATCGTTCCTATTGTAATTATATCATTAGATTGTAATTATGTTATGAAATAAGGAAACTAGCACTGTATTTTTCTTTTTTTTTGTACTACTGCATAATTTAGGTGGCACTATATAATTTGGTATATGTACAGGGAATACTAGGGGGGAATATGTTGATTAAGTTTCAAAAGGGGAAGGAAGATTGAGAATATATGGAATAAACAGGAAAATCTGGAGGGAAGATATAAATAATAAATAAGAGGGGGAGAGGGGGGAAAGTACCAGATCTGTCTACATTGATAGCTTAGACAAGATGGGACCTTTAGGGAATCTAAGATAAAGCGCACGGTAATTGTAATTGGGAGGAAGCAAGAGATGGACAGAGGTGGGAAAGAGTAAGAAAGAGGAATGTGGGAGAAGACTACCACTGCCCCTTGGGGGATGGTGGGGTGGAAGGTGCAACGGGAGGAGGGAAAGGAAGGAAGGCATGTAAGTATAGGTAAAAAGGCGAGGTAAAATGGAAAGGAAGCCCTAGATGGGGGCTATAGGACCGGGTGGAGGGGATTAGGAACAGAGCTCTCGGTTCTATGCCAAATCCAGGCCGAACCCCAAATTAGGTCTACATCCACCCGAGCCAGATAGCCGGAGGCTCAGAGGGGGGTGTCTCTCTTAGGGGTATTGTTTTTTTTTTTTTTCTCTCTCTCCCTCTCCCCTTCCCCTCCCCCAGGATGGAGGGGATAAGGGTGACCTCTATGAATGTTAAGGGACTTAATGTCCCGGAAAAAAGAAGGATGCTATTAAATGATTTGAAACGTCACCGTACAGATGTAGCATTTGTACAGGAAACGCATTTTAGGACGGGTGGACTCCCCTTGCTTCAGAACAGATTTTTTCGCTGTGTTTATCATGCACACAATAAAGAAGCAAAATCTAAGGGGGTGTCCATTCTGATTTCTAATCTGATATCTTGGTCTCTTTTGGATAAACGAGTGGATGGGAATGGACGCTTCCTATTTCTTAAAGAGGAAGTAAACCCTGATGAGTTTACTTCCTCTTTTTTTCCCTGCAAAGGCAAAGCATAATGGACTACTATGCATCGCATAGTAGCCCATTATGTGTCACTTACCTGACACAGGAGCCAGCGAAGTCGCGCTGTCCCCTGTAGTCCGCCGCATCCATCTTGCTGGTGGCGTCTCGCAGCTCCGCCGCTGTCATTCAGCGAAGCCGCGATGACGTCACTCCCGCGCATGCGCACGGGAGTCGACAAATGCGGCAGCTCCATTTTTGGAACTGCCGCGTTCAGTGCGCCTGCACGCCGCTGTCTACGGCGCATGCGCCGTAGACAGCGGTGCCCGTTTTCGGGCAAATATCTCCTAAACCATATAGGTTTAGGAGATATTGCTTGGACCTACAGGTAAGCCTTAATCTAGGCTTACCTGTAGGTCAAAGTGGTTTGTAAGGGTTTACAACCACTTTAAAGGCCATATTGATGGAGTAAAAGTAACATTGGCTACGATATATGCACCAAACATACAACAAGATGCGTTCTTAAATAAAACTTTGAGAAAATTTGCAGAATTTGTAGAAGGAAAGTTGATTCTGGGAGGAGACTTTAATGTCTCCTTGGACCCCGGAATGGATACCTCCAGGGGATCATCCACGACCCCAGATGGTGCTAGGAAGAGTGTCAAACAGGAGATGCAGTTGGTAGATGCATGGCAGATTTTTCACGCAGGAGAAAAGGATTATACTTTTTTTTCTAACCTGCATCAACCTGCATCAACAGTACTCCCGTATTGATCTATTCCTTGTGCCACACTACCTACTCACATCGGTAATAGAGGTGACGATAGGAAATATAACTTGGTCAGACCATGCACCGGTTTTATTGCAGATCTCCCTGTCTAGCCCGGCTCGCTCCTCGGGACGTAGCTGGCGTTTGAATGAAAGTCTGCTACAGAAAGCAGATATACAGGAGGATATAACAAAGGAAATGATGGCATACTTTCAGACCAACGACACCCCGGGGAGCGACCCGGGCATGATATGGGAGGCACATAAGGTGGTCATGCGGGGGATTTTGATTAAACATGGCTCCCAAATGAAAAAAGCACGAGAAGCGCAGATAACAAAAATATTGGAAGAAATTCAAAAACTTGAAACGCAACATAAGAAAGTACAGACACCACTCCTGGGGAAAGACCTAGCTCATCTGAGGAGGCAGATGACAGACCTGCTCCGTTATAAGGCGAAAGCGGTGATACAAGCAGGGAGGAGAACAGGGTATGAACTAGTGCGGTAGAGTGTTGGCGGGGAAGCTTAAGATGAAGGGGAGGACAATCTACGTACCTAATATAAAGGGAAGAAATGGACAGTTAATTACAATGCCCAAAGATATAGCGCAGAGGTTCAAAGAATACTATGCGGCCCTCTATAATTTGACCTCCCCTTCCTTTTCCATGGCTAAAGTGGAGGATTATTTATCCTCGGCAGGTCCTCATAGGCTGCCTTCTCCGGTCTGTAACAGCTTAGAAATCCCAATAACCGTTGAAGAACTAAGTGTAGCAATCAAATCAGTCAAAAAAGGGGAGGCACCAGGTCCGGATGGATATACAATACAATATTATAGGAACTTCTTTCCAATATTAGATACACATATGGTAAAGGTTTTTAATGCGCTCGGCCGGACTGCCGCACCCCCTCCGGATATGCTTAGGGCACATATCTCGGTTATTCCAAAGGAAGGGAAGGATCCGGCGGAGTGCGGCAGTTACCGGCCGATCTCATTGTTAAACGTGGATTTAAAACTTTTCACTAAAATACTGGCCTCCCGTCTACAATCGCAATTACATCAGCTGGTGCATTTGGACCAAGTAGGGTTTATCCCCTCACGTGAAGCGAGAGATAATGTAATCAAAGTACTAAACTTGGTACACTTTTCCAACCAAACAAAAACCCCGAGTGTCTTTTTAAGTACAGATGCAGAAAAGGCATTTGACCGGGTCAATTGGAGATTTATGTTCGCGGGATTAAGACACATGGAGGTGGGAGAGGATATGCTACGGTGGATTGCTGGGATATATGCCTCCCCACAGGCTTTAGTGAAGGTAAATGGAGTTTTCTCAGAACCATTTAAGATCTTGAATGGAACCCGCCAGGGCTGCCCTCTCTCACCCCTATTGTTTGTCCTCTCATTAGAACCACTATTGAATAAAATCCAACAAAACCCGGACATTCAGGGACTCCAAATAGGGGGGCATAACTATAAAATATCAACATATGCGGATGACCTTCTGTTTTCCCTATCTAGACCACACATCTCCCTACCAAACCTTATGGAGGAAATTGTAAGATATGGGGAGATATCAAACCTAAAAATAAATTATACAAAATCGGAGGCAATGGGGGTAGCTCTGCCCTTAGGGGTACAACAGACTATACGACCTAATTATAGCTTTAAATGGGTGAATGTAGCACTTAAAGCGGGATTCCACCCTAAAGTGGAACCTCCGCTGATCGGATCCCTCCCCCCCTCCGGTGTGTCACAATTGACACCTTTCAGGGGGGAGGGGGGGTGGAGATACCTGTCAAAGACAGGTATTTTCACCCACTTCCGGGCATAGACTCCCCATTTCCTGCCCTGCCGCGCTGTCTGCTGGGACACACGCGGGTCCCAGTGACAGCGCGGAGATTTCCTATTGCGCGGCGCGGCTCGCGCATGCACAGTAGGGAACCGGGAAGTGAAGCCGATTCGTTTCACTTCCTGATTCCCTCACCTGGAATGGTGGTGGCAGCAGCCGAGGGCCGAGCGATCGATCGGCCTCGGCTGCCGGCATCGCTGGAACCCGGGACAGGTGAGTGTCCATTTATTAAAAGTCAGCAGCTGTAGTATTTATAGCTGCTGGCTTTTAATATTTTTTTTTTGGTGGAATCCCTCTTTAAGTATTTAGGTACATACAGTATATACCAGATAGGATGGAGAAGACTTTTACAGTAAATTTCCCCCCGCTACTACAGGAAATTCGGGCACTATTAGACAAATGAAAACAGGGATTACATTCGTGGTTTACCAGATGTAATATTATAAAAATGAACATACTGCCAAAACTGTTATATCTATTCCAGGCCATACTGTACCTATAGATATCCCAACAATTTTTTTCTGCCAGATAGATACTCTTTTCACTAAATTTATATGGGCGAATAAACGACCAAGGATTAATAGAAATATCATGAGAGCTCCTAAACGCTACGGCGGCCTGGCAGTACCAGATATGCTTAAATATTATCAGGCAGTACATATTGGCAGAATGATAGACTGGTGTAGACACACAGAATTTAAGTTAGGGACAGAAATAGAACAAAAATGCAGTCCTACGCAGGGCAATCTGGTGTTATACAACATTACCAGAACTGCTTAAAAGACACCCACTTATAGGCCCAACGTTGCGGATAGGGGCTAGGATTAGTCAAAATCCTCAATTCTCTACAACAAATTCACCACTATTTCCCATTCTGGGTAACCCTGGTTTTCTACCGGGAATGGAACCAGGAACATTTCAGGGACTTATAGAAAGGGGCTATACCCAAGCATCGCACTTTCTACAATTGGAAACATGGCCTTCGATCGCCACATTGACGCAACGAGAAGGTCGATATGAAATACATTTTTGGGAGGCATTACAGCTGCGACATTTTTTTTCAATCATTAGGACCGGCGACAAACTATCAAAGACAACTGACAAAGTTCGAGATATACTTTGAGGAGAAAGAGCCCCTTTCACGGGTAATCTCCAAGATATATGAAATGTTGAATGCCCCCCCAGAAGGTTTAAAAATGCCTGGAATTGAGAAATGGGAGAAGGACCTGGAAAATACTTTTTCACCCATACAACGGCAGAAGATTATATATCTGGCATTGAACTAATCGATCTGCTCGCGGACTCAGGAATCCAATTATAAGATATTGACGCAGTGGTATTATACCCCGTCAAAACTCTGTAAGTTCTTTCCAGAGGCTTCTGACCGTTGTTGGCGGTGTAATAAGGAACGGGGGACCTTGATGCATATATTTTGGCAATGCCCTAAGATAAGACAATATTGGCTAGAAGTACAAAAGATCTCTCAAAAATTTACAGCATACCAGATCCCAGAAGACCCGGCCTTTTTTTTGCTTCATTGTACAGAAATACCTTTACAAACATACAGTGGTGTGAAAAAGTGTTTGCCCCCTTCCTCATTTCCTGTTCCTTTGCATGTTTGTCACACTTAAGTGTTTCGGAACATCAAACCAATTTAAACAATAGTCAAGGACAACACAAGTAAACACAAAATGCAATTTGTAAATGAAGGTGTTTATTATTAAAGGTGAAAAAAAATCCAAACCATCATGGCCCTGTGTGAAAAAGTGATTGCCCCCCTTGTTAAAACATACTATAACTGTGGTTGTCCACACCTGAGTTCAATTTCTCTAGCCACACCCAGGCCTGATTATTGCCACACCTGTTCACAATCAAGGCATCACTTAAATAGGAGCTGCTTGACACAGTAAGGTCCACCAGAAGATCCTTAAAAGCTACACATCATGCCGAGACCCAAAGACATTCTGGAACAATTGAGAAAGAAAGTAATTGAGATCTATCAGTCTGGAAAGGGTTATAAAGCCATTTCCAAAGCTTTGGGAATCCAGCGAACCACAGTGAGAGCCATTATCCACAAATGGTGAAGACATGGAACAGTGGTGAACCTTCCCAGGAGTGGCCGGCCGCCCAAAATTACCCCAAGAGCGCAGCGACGACTCATCCAAGAGGTCACAAAAGACCCCACAACAACGTCCAAGGAACTGCAGGCCTCACTTGCCTCAGTTAAGGTCAGTGTTCATGCCTCCACCATCAGGAAAAGACTGGGCAAAAATGGCCTGCATGGCAGAGTTCCAAGGAGAAAACCACTGCTGAGCAAAAAGAACATCAAAGCTCGTCTCAATTTCTCCACAACACATCTTGATGATCCCCAAGACTTTTGGGACAACATTCTGTGGACCGATGAGACAAAAGTGGAACTCTTTGGAAGGTGTGTGTCCAAGTATATCTGGCGTAGAAGGAACACTGCATTTCATAAAAAGAACATTATACCAACAGTAAAATATGGTGGTGGTAGTGTGATGGTCTGGGGCTGTTTTGCTGCTTCAGGACCTGGAAGACTTGCCGTGATAAAAGGAACTATGAATTCTGCTGTCTACCAAGAGATCCTGAAGGAGAATGTCCGACCATCTGTTCGTGTACTCAAGCTGAAACTAACTTGGGTTCTGCAGCAGGACAATGATCCTAAACACACCAGCAAGTCCACCACCGAATGGCTGAAGAAAAACAAAATGAAGACTTTGGAGTGGCCTAGCCAAAGTCCTGACCTGAATCCTATTGAGATGTTGTGGTATGACCTTAAAAAGGCCGTTCATGCTCGAAAACCCTCTAATGTAACTGAATTAGGACAATTCTGCAAAGATGAGTGGGCCAAAATTCCTCCAGGACGCTGTAAAAGCCTCATTGCACGTTATCGCAAACGCTTGGTTGCAGTTGTTGCTGCTAAGGGTGGCCCAACCAGTTATTAGGTTTAGGGGGCAATCACTTTTTCACACAGGGCCATGATGGTTTGGATTTTTTTTCACCTTTAATAATAAACACCTTCATTTACAAATTGCATTTTGTGTTTACTTGTGTTGTCCTTGACTATTGTTTAAATTGGTTTGATGTTCCGAAACACTTAAGTGTGACAAACATGCAAAGGAACAGGAAATGAGGAAGGGGGCAAACACTTTTTCACACCACTGTATAGGAAATCGGTGATATGCCATCTAGTTAATACAGCTAAGGCAGGAATCGCACTCAGATGGAAAGATCCCAGGACACCTTCAATTGCAATGTGGCTAAATAGAGTAAGAAACGTGGGTGCCATAGAGCACTTAGTTCTCTCAGCCCAAGATAGAAAGCATCAATATGACAAAACTTGGAGATCTTGGAACTCATTTATGAATTCAGAGGAAGGGAAGAATCTGTTGGGGAACGTAGCAGAGGAGTGAGTCCGCACGTACTTGAATGCGTTCGAACCCCCTACGGGTGTTGGGAAGAACCTGTCTCCAGCGGGGGGGGGGGTGAGGGGATATGGGAGGGGGAGAGGAGGAGGGGGGGTGGGGGAGGGGGGTAAATAATAATAATAATCGTTTTCCCTTTTTTTTTTTTTTAGGGGAGCTGGGTTAAGGGATAAAAAAAAATTGATAAAAGATGAGGGAAGTTTGGGGGATCTATAATAGGGGGAAATAAGAACTATAATATATAAAACTGGAAAGAGATAGATAAATAGGGTAGATAAGAGACAAATAGATAATATATATAAATTGGAAGACACAATATGTAGATAGAACAACTTGGTTTAACCACTTTCAGACCAGACCAATTTGCTGGTCAAAGACCAGACCACTTTTTGCGATTCGGCACTGCGTCGCTTTAACTGACAATTGCGCGGTCGTGCGACGTGGCTCCCAAACAAAATTGATGTCCTTTTTTTCCCACAAATAGAGCTTTCTTTTGGTGGTATTTGATCACCCCTGCGGTTTTTATTTTTTGCGCTATAAACAAAAATAGAGCGACAATTTTGAAAAAAATGCATTATTTTTTACTTTTTGTTATAATAAATATCCCCCAAAAATATATAAAAAAACATTTTTATCCCTCATTTTAGGCCGATATGTATTCTTCTACATATTTTTGGTAAAAAAAATCGCAATAAGCGATTATTGATTGGTTTGCGCAAAAGTTATAGCGTTTACAAAATAGGGATAGTTTTATAGCATTTTTATTAATAATTTTTTATTATTTTTTTTTTACTAGTAATGGCGGCGATCAGGGATTTTTATTGTGACTGCGACATTGTGGGGGACCCATCGGACATTTTTGACACATTTTTGGGACCATTGTCATTTATACAGTAATCACTGCTATATAAATGCAGTGATTCCTGTGTAAATGACACTGGCAGTGAAGGGGTTAACCAGTGGGTGGCAGTGTAGGGGTTAAGTGTTCCTAGGAGTGTGTTACTAACTGTGGGGGGGTTGGGCTTTCATTTAGTGAACACTGATCTCTGCTCCAATCACATGGAGCAGAGATCAGCGTCACTAGTTGCTAGGCAGAATGGAGAAATGCTGTTTACTCGGCATTTCCTCCATTCGGCCGCTCCGTGAGACGATCGCGGGGATGCCCGCAGCGATCGAGTCCACGGGTCCCGCGACCGGACTCACGGGGGTCCCGACCAGCGCGGGAGCGTGCCGCCGGCGGCACGCTCCTGATGGCAGGGCGGCATTGAATATTGGACGTACCTGTACGCCAATATGCCTGCCCGTGCCATTCTGTCGACGTACATCGTCGTGCGCTGGTCGGGAAGTGGTTAATTTATAAAAATGAAGAGGAAAATGGAATATGTTCTATAGGATATAAGATATATCTATGTAAGAAATTAATGTCTCTGTTGCCTCTTGTGATTGTTGTTCTCCCCTACTGGACTTATGTGATATAAATAAAGAAAGTTAAAAAAGAAATGTGATCTATAAATGGAGGCGGGACAGATGATTGAAAGATCCATCTTCTCCATTTATAGGACACATTTCATTCTTATGCTAGGTACACACGGAGAGGTTTTTTTGTTTTTTTGCCATTGCTCCTGCCACCCTTGATCAACAAAGATAAAATATTTATTCTACCAAATGGGGAAAAATTTAGTCCAAAATCGCAGGCACTGGTTTTTCAGCATGCCTGTTCGATAAAAGCCAGTCGTTAGATCAGCTCCTGAAGGACGGGGTGCTGTACACATGGGCCGACCGAAATTAACTTTGTTTATGGCTTTTGAAGTCATAGTACAGCTTAGCTAAATAAGTAATTATTTTTTTTACAATTTAAAAAAAAAAAATGTTTTCTTTTTTATTATATTTTTTCTTTTTTACATTGGTTTTTTTTTGCATACTGTGACCAGAACAATACAGATGTAGCCAGGTGCTGGATAACTTGTACCTGTGTATTGTGGAACATACTGTAACACCAGCCAGTGTTGCTCTCTAGTGTTCAGCCTGGATAATGTGTTGTTATCTCCTTAATGTAGAGCAAGCAGAGTCCACAGCTGAAAGCAGGGAATCATGGGATATGTTGTCTGAGGAGCCAGAGTTTGCATTGGAGCAGAATCCCAGCGTCGTGGGGTGAATGGCCAGGCACCCTTCACTGGTTGCAGATTTGTTAAGAGCCTTTTTCCTTGAGCCTTGGTATCATCAGGATTGGTGAGCGGGCAGAAGCCCACCCTGTGTACACCCTACAAAGACTCTGCGTGCAAACACCTTTATCCCATCTCTTTACAATAAAGCCTCAAAAAGGAAACCATTTTCTGTTGCTGGTTGCCATTGCATAGCAATCCTTTTGGGCCCTTGTTGAGCTAGCTGGGGACACTGACCATCTACATCACAAGGACTCCTCCACTCTCCTTTTACCCCCCCCCCCCCCCCCCCCGCACACACACACACACACTGTACAATATCTGCAAACATGCTTGACACCATCAACCAGGTGAGGAGTACAAAGACAAGTGTGTCTTGCCTACAGTCAAGCATGGTCATGGGAGTGTCATGGTCTGGGGCTGCATAAGTGCTGCCGACACTGGGGAGCTACAGTTCATTGAGGAAACCATGAAAGCCAACATGTACTGTGACATACTGCAACAGAGCATGATCCCATCTCTTTGTAAACCTTGCCGCAGGGCAGTATTCCAACATGATTATGACCCCAAACACACCTCCAAGATGACCACTGCCTTTCTAAAGAAGATGAGAGTAAAGATGATGGACTGGCCTAGCATGTCTCCAGACATAAATCCTATTGAGCATCTGTGGGGCATGCTCAAACGGAATGTGGAGGAGCGCAAAGATTCTAATATCCACCAGATGTCATCATGGAAGAGTGGAGGAGGACTCCAGTGGCAACAAGTGAAGTTCTGGTGAACCCCATGCCCAAGGGGGTTAAGGCAGTGCTGGAAAATAATGGTGGCCACACAAAATATTGACACTTTGGGCCCAATTTGGACATTTTCACTTGGGGGTGTACTCACTTTTGTTGCCAGCAGTTTCAGCATGGCTGGTGCTGAGTTATTTTGAAGGGACAGCACATTTACACTGTTATACAAGCTGTACACTCACTACTTTACATTGTAGCAAACTGTAATTTCTTCAGTGTTGTCACATGAAAAGATATACAACAATGTGAGGGGTGTACTCACTTTTGTGAGATACTGTATATTTGAGAATTGATCAATCCTGATGTAGTAACGACCTCATCTCATTTCTTGAGGCCCTGAAATGTCAGGACAGTACAAATACTACCCCACAAATGACCACTTTTTGGAAAGTAGACAGTCCAAGGTATTTAATAAGAGGCGTGGCGAGTTTCTTGAAGTTGTATTTTTTTTTGTCACATTTTTTTTTTACATAATGTCACCAGTGCAGTACAGCATCATCATATAATTGGCGTGGCAGAGATCAGGGACACTGACAGTATGTAGTAAAAAAACTAAAGAAAAAAAATATTTGGGACTTATAATGAAGTATAATAAAAGGCGCGTGCCTATTTTTATTTTAAACAAAACCAAAAAGGGCATAATGGATATACATCTTCTTACTAGTCGCCCCTAGGGCCATATTTAAAAAAACAAACATTCTCTGCAGGACCAAGTATTTTGGATGTTAAAGACAAGTTGAAAACCCTCCTCTACTGGCAAAAAACTCAAAATGAAATGATTCTGTTTCATCTCATCAGTTGTTTAGTCTCCAGATGGCAAGAATTAATGGAACACACCCTACCAAACATGCAAACATGCGGGTTTCCGTTATATCAGAGGGGGGCCAGGCTTTCCCACTTGCGTCAGAGGGGGGCGGGGTCAGGTGACGGGTGCCCCCACCCTCCTCATATAAGAAATGTCAGGCTGCCAGGATCCCCACAGTGTCTCCGCCAATGGAGACAGAGGATGGATGGACTGTGCTGCGCTGGAGGGAGAGATCACCCGTTGCTGGATCAGATCAGCCATCGCTGGACCCCGGAGAGATGATCATCCGTCGCTGGATAGCAAGAGTGGATTACCACCGCTGGAATCTTTTTTTTAAATTTTTTTTATTTTTAATAAAGGACTTTTTCAACGGTGTGTATGTCTTTTTTAACATTCTATTACACTTTGTTTGTGAAATGGTAGGGGTACTTTTGTACCCCCTTACCATTTCAAATGGGGGGGCCAGGATCTGGGGGTCCCCTTGTTAAAGGGGGCTTCCAGATTTTGATAAGCCCCCCGCCTGCAGACCCCCACAACCACCAGCCAGGGTTGTGAGGATGAGGCCCTTGTCCTTATTAACATGGGGACAAGGTGCTTTGTGGGGTCACAGACCCCCAAAGCATCCCCCCAATGTTGAGGGCATGTGGCCTGATACGGTTCAGGGGGGGCTCTCTCCCCCCCTCTTTTTTTTTTTTAAATAAAATTTTATTGAAAAAGAGGGTACATGACAAAGTATACAAATTCGCAAGGACAAAATAATTTTTTGCTTTAGAGTACAAGTCGGATAAGAACAGTGATATGTCATATAATGTAGTATGAACATAGTACACTTTATAAGGAATGGACAACCCCCCATTGCCCTTCGAAGAAAAGGAGAAGGGGAGGCTGTAACTGGATGGATCTGAGAATAGTAAGGCACTATGCTATCCTGAGAAGGAACCAGAGTATAATGTATAACATACATGAAAATAAAAGACAGGAGGGAAGACAGTGAGGGAGGGGGGGGAAAGGGTCTGGGTCAGGTATGACTGTTCGTATATGGGGGGGGGGATCCAGCATAAGTCCGGACTGCCGGTAGAAGGGGGTATTACCCAGAGTACCCCCCCTCTTTTCCTGCAGCCTGCCAGGTTGCGTGCTAGGATAAAGGGTCTGGTATGTATTTTTAGGGGGACGTTTTTAAAAAAAAATGTGCATGGAGTTCCCCTTAAAATCCATACCAGACCTTTAGGGATAACCCCACGTCAATTTTTTTTATTTGACACGGGGTTCCCCTTAATATCCATTCCAGACCTGAAGGGCCTGGTAATTGAATTAGGGGAACCCCACACTTTTTTTTTTTATCAATGACTTTCAATGACTGTTCTCTGTATTACAGGGAGCCGACAATTCATTATAGCCGCAAGAGATTTTAAATGATTTTTTTTTTTTGCAGAAATTACACTTTGTGCAGGGACAGTTCTAAGCACGGGAAACATGCGCCTCTTTACAGGCATACTATAGACACCCCCCAGGTAAGAAATTTAAAGGAATATTACACTTTTATTGTTTCACTTTAAGCATTATTAAAATCACTGCTCCTGAAAAAACAACATTTTTTAAAACTTTTTTTTGCATTGATACATGTCCCCTGGGGCAGGACCCGGGTCCCCAAACACTTTTTAGGACAATAACTTGCATATTATCCTTCACAATTAGCACTTTAGATTTTGAACGTTCCAGTCCCATAGACTTTAATAGGGTTCTAAAGTTCACATGAAGTTTAGGTCTGTTTGCAGGTTCTGGTGCGAACTGAACCGGAGGTGTTCGGCTCATCCTTATTTACAATAGAGTTTAATACAGAAGAAATAGTAGGGCCCTTGTAAAGGGAAGGGGAGGTGGTACAAAAGGTAGTGGCTGTAGGGGATGATATGATAGAGGAACTCAAGTACAATTCTTAGGTAGGTGTGGGATAGGCTTCCCTGAATAAGTGGGTTTTCAAGGATCGCCTAAAGGCGAAGAGGGTAGGGCCTGGCCAGACAAAATAGGGCATTGAGTTCCAGACTCCAGAGGATAGGAGAGGCTCTGGAGGTGAGCATGAGGGTAGGTAACAAGGGATCTAGAGAGCAGGAGGTCCTGGGAGGAGCAGAGAGGACGATTTTGGTGATATCTGCAGATGAGGTTGGTGATGTAGCTGGGGGTGATGTTATGGGTAGCTTTGTATGTTGTGGTTAGTATTTTCAATGTTATACGATGGGGTAGAGAAAGCCAGTGAAGGGATTGGCAGAGAAAGGCAGCAGACACGGATCGGAGCCGAGCGATCGATCGGCCTCAGCTGCCGATATTGCTGGACCCTGGGACAGGTGAGTGTCCATTTATTAAAAGTCAGCAGCTGTAGTATTTATAGCTGCTGACTTTTAATAATTTTTTTTCCAGTGAAATCCCTCTTTAAGTCCAGCCAGTACTTTGCCCGGTGTTGCTTTGTCTTTAGCGTCTGAGTGTCCTGTGTCCTGTTAACCTGTATCCTGATTCCTGTTATCTACCCGGCTCGTCTTGACCACCCCTTGAATTCTGCCTGTACCGACCTCGGCTTGACCTGTGACCAATCTTCTGTCTTCTCCCTGGAACCTGCTCTGCTGATCTGGCTTGTCCCTGACTACGATCCTGCCTGAACCCTGTACCCGATTCGACCTGCCGTGTATGACCCTGCCTGCCTGACCTTGCTACTTGCTGCTGTCATCTGCACCTGCTGCCACCTGTTGGTCTTCTGTTGAAGTCTCCCTGTGTCTTCACCAGCTCTATCGGGACCAGCCGCCCAGCTGCCAACAGAGACTTCTTGTCGTTAGTGCGACTCTGGACTCCAGCCCCTTCTGTTTACTCTATCAAGGGCCCTGAGTCAGAGTGGTAAGGGAGGCCTTGCTTGTCCATTCAGGCTCTTCTGCCAGGTACATGATAGTAAAAAGCAGCCATGACCGAGCCTGAACGAGCAACCTCTCCAGTGGAACAGCTGTGTCACCACCTCTCTGCACTTACTCAAACGGTCAAGAAGATTACAATCGGCTTGAGGAACGGATGCATGAACTTTCTCCTGCACCTGCTTTAGTAATGTAGTCACCTGAGTCCCGGGTTCCTACCCCAGAAAGGTTTGCAGGCGATCGTGGCAAGTTCAGGACTTTTCATAATGCCTGTGTCCTTTACTTTTCACTACAACCCCAGACCTTCTCTCATGAAGCCACTAAAGTGGGGTTTGTGATCTCCATCCTGCAGGGTGAGCCTCAGTCCCGGGCTCACCGTCTACTAGAACAGGGTAACCCCTGCCTGTCAAGCCTGACCTCTTTGCAACTATGGATCGACTCTATGAGGACCCCCTACAAACTGCCACAGCCGAGTCTGCTCTGCACGCGCTCCAGCAAGGCCACCGAGCCACTGAGGACTATGTAATGGACTTTAGACGCTGGAATGCGGATGTCAAATGGAATAGTGCTGCTCTCCATCACCAATTTCGACTAGGATTATCTGAACCTCTAAAGGATGAGCTGGCTCGTGTCGGAGTACCTGAATCTTTAGAAGCATTGATCAATCTGACAATCCAAATTGACAGACGTTTGAGAGAACTCAGGGCAGAGAGGTCAGTTGGACGATTCCAGCCTTTAGGGTTGTTACCACAAGAACCTGGTCCACCCGGTCCAACTCAGTCCAGCATCTCCTGTCCATCCCTCTCTCCAGGGGAACGCCTGTACCGCCAACAGAATCACTTGTGTCTGTATTGTGGGAAAGATGGACATTATGTGAGATCCTGTCCTGCCAAGATCCGAAGATGCCTGACCGTCTCTCCTGCCAGCCAATTATCTCTACTTCCCAAGTCTTCTCACCTGGCCGTCCAGATTTCACTGCAACTTCCAGAGAGAGTTGTCCAAGCACCTGCTATAGTGGATTCAGGGGCCTGCAGCTGCTTTATTGATTTGACTTTTGCTCTTCAAAATAAGATCCCCCTGCAGCCTAAAGCTCATGGACTTTCTATCCACCTGGCAGATGGGTCGAATATTAAATCTGGTCCGGTTACCCAAGAGACTGCTCCATTGCCTGCTACCATTTCCAGTACCCACAAAGAACTGTTACGTCTGGATGCCATAGCTTCTCCTCTGTCCCCTATCATTTTGGGTATGCCATGGCTCCAGGCGCATAATCCCTGCATTCATTGGGATTCAGGAAAGATCGAGTTCTTCTCTCTCTACTGCCAGCAACATTGCTTCTCCAAGCCATTCTTTCACCCGTCTCCTCTGCTGTGTATTGACTCTGATGCCGAAATCTGTTCCTCTATTCTTGCACCTTACCGAGACTTTTCCAATGTTTTTAGTAAGAAGGGAGCTGAGACTCTACCTCCATATAGGCCATATGACTGCCCCATTAAGCTCCTCCCTGGGGTTGAAATAACTTTCGGCAAATCTTCCCCTTGACTGAACCTGAACTTGCCACCTTGAAAGAGTATATAGATGACAGCCTGAGAAAGGGGTTTATTTGTCCCTCCACGTCCCCAGCCAGAACTGAGATTTTCTTTGTTGGAAAAAAACTATCATTCCCTTCGCCGATGTGTTGATTACCGGGACCTGAATAAAATTACGATTAAGAATCGTTATCCCCTGCCTCTCATACCAGAGCTGTTTCAAAGCCTCCGTTCTGCAGTCATTTTCACAAAATTGGACTTACGCGGGGCATATAACTTGGTACGTATTCGTGAAGGTGACGAGTGGAAGATGGCCTTCCGTACCCGGTTTGGACATTTCGAATACTTAGTAATGCCCTTTGGACTTTTCATTAAATGAAAACAATTTTCATTTAACCCCCCTGGCGGTGTTCCCGAGTCTGACTCGGGGTGGATTTTTCATACCAAAAGCGGTATCCCCGAGCCAGACTCGGGACTGCATCGCTGGATCCAGGAGGAGGTTTACTTACCTTCTCCCTCGGATCCAGCGTTGTCTCCCCGCTGTACGAGCGAGCCGTGTCTCGCTCGATGCATTACATCGCCGATCTCCGTGCCCTGCGAGCGTTGCGACGCACGGGGACGGAGATCGGCGCCAAATTCAAAAAGTGAAACAAACAGTATACATACAGTATAATGTAATCTTACAGATTACATTGCTGTATGTAAATATTTCACATCCCCGTTGTCCCTAGTGGTCTGTCCAGTGTCCTGCATGCACTTTTATATAATAAAAACTGTTCTTTATGCCTGGAAACTGGAGATTGCCCATAGCAACCAAAACTGTCACTGTACATCAAAAATTATTTTAGACCAGCTAGAAAACAGCGATAATAAGTTAGAATCACTCGCAGAATTGAGCGATAGCGATTTGTGGGGAGATCCGTCATCAAATACTGAAAAGTAATGACAGTGACAATTCTGCAACTGAGCAAATTTCAGTGTTTTTGATTTGATTACCTTATTGAATAATTTTTATTATTGTTATATTATTATTTGGTACAATTATTTATAATTATTTATTATATTATAATTTATGATTTAATTTTTCAAACTTTATCATACCCGGGATGTCTGCTAGACTCTGGTTTGGACAGATTTAAGAGAGTTATTCCTAAGAATTGCAAGACTACAATATAAAACGCCAAATTTTCATGCAAAATAAGGGTACCGCTTTTAGCACCTAAAATCCGAAATAATCGTACCGCCAGGGAGGTTAATGTCTTAATTTTTCAAAAAAATTGTGACAAAAAAAAATCACAACTTAAAAAACTCACCATTCCTCTTACTAAATGTCTCAGATTTTCAAATTTCCAAAAAGGGGTCATTTGGGGGGGGGGGGGGGGGGTATTTGTACCTGCCATTTTAAGGGCCTCAAGAAATGAGGCTGTTAGTAAATCAGGATTGATCAATTTTCAAATATATATACCATACCGTTTATAGACGCTATAACTTTAACGCAAACCAATTAATATACACTTATTGTGATTTTTTTTTTTTTAACCAAAGACACGTAGCAGAATACAGAATTGCCTACATTTATGAGGAAATGGGATTTTATTGGATATGTTTTATAACAGAGAGTAGAAAGTATTGTTTTTTTGTTTTTATTTTTTCTCTCAAAATTATCTTTTTTTTTTTTTTGTTTATATAGCAAAAAGAAAAAGTGATGATCAAATACCACTAAAAGAAAGCTCTATTTGTGTGACAAGAAAGATATACATTTCATTTGTGTATAGTGTTGCATGACCTCTTTCTCCTTGTAAAGTGAAACAGGAGGCAGAGATTGTATACCAACTAGTGTACCACATAGCATCAAGAGTAATGCACACTGTGGCTCCTAACTGCCCCTGATTTTCAGGGACTGTCCCTGATTTGGAGAAATGTCCCTCTGTCCCTCTGTCCCTCATTTTGGTCTTATCTATATAGTTCTATATAAATTTCACTTTTTATCTTTCACAAAATGTTTCCCAGTGATAAACCTTCCATCCAATTTCTAAATTGCTAACAGTTTAAAACATTAAAATCATCTTGGCAGTGTTATCACAACGCCACTTTTATCAAGTCTGAATATCATATTTTTAAATGTTTTTGTGGTTTTTCCAATTTAAAAAAAAAAATCACATATAGGATCCAGGTGTGCTTAACATAAATCTTTATTTTAGAAGTAACTTCTGATCGACTCACTTGACTGGATGAGGTCATTTGATTGTAGTTGTTCTCCTGTTACCCTAAGCTTTAAAATAATCCACAGATGTTAAACTCCTGAGCTATAAATTTTCCGCCCACTGTTGTCCTACAATGATGAGGTCTGCTTGGAGTTCCGCACAGACACCACTCTAACCAACTAGCGATAATTTACGAAAAGGATGGATAAACTGAGGATGAGAGAATGTGCTCAGGAATAATCAGTTTCACTTACTAAAAGCTCTTTCATAAAAAAGAAAATAAAAGAAAATTAAAAGAAGATTTAAGCTATAAAGTGATACTATGCTATTAATGTGCTCTCTGCAGTATGAGTCTACGTCTAGCCAGCCCTGATTGGTGCTGTGCCAGTCACATGACAAAAATAACTGTTTCAGAAGGACAATTCAAATTAGATTATTGATTAAATTAGATTATAAATAGATAATGAGTACAGCTCCTAGTAAATCTTTATTAAACATCAAATGTGTTTTTTTGGGGGGTTTTTTTGTGCAGTGGTATGGAGTAGGGTGAGTTAAAGATGATTGACACTAGTTTTCATTTTGTCCAAACAGCATTTGCATCCAAGGCTCTTTTTTTTACTTTACAGGTATGAGCAATTACATTTGATATATTTAATAATGATTTATATTGAAACTAAGATTTTTTGTGAGTTTCTTAGTGAATGTAATCAATCAGCATGCTATATTCATCCCCCCATAGTGTTTAGCAATAGGAGGACATGAAGATGGAGGGAGGGGAGTGTCATTTACCACTGTGTATACACTCACATGTGTGACTCTATAGTTATGTGGGCTGCGCAGATAAGAAAAAGGAGGAAATAAAGAGCTTAGAAGGGAACTGAATTTGGAGCATGCTCCATAGGGGACACCAGCTAGACAGGATCAACCAGGTATATTTCACTCTACACAAAACAAATGCTTTAGTGGCTTTGTGAGTATGCACAGTAGTGCGCACGCATCCCTGTTCCTTCGGTGGCGGCGTGTCACGGAGAGACCGCTCTCCACCAAGGGGGGTGAACAGTCATTGGATATGGCTGTTTACCACGTGATCGGCCGTGACTTCATCACAGATGGTTCCACCCCCACTGTGCATGGTGCATGTGCGCGATCGCGCTACGCGCGCACGTCAGTGGCGGCGTGTTCTCAGGAACACTGCTCATCACCGACACTGGTAAACAGCCACTGGCTGTTTACCCACGTGATCAGCTGTGATATTTTCACAGCCGATCACTAAATGTCAACAAACCGCGGTAACGAGATGTTACCAGGTTCTCCACCCTCACACACCGATCGTGTGTGAGGAGGAGATTGCGGTAACATCTTGTTACCGCTTACAGTGTACACCAATCACACTGATTGCCCCCCCAATAAAGAGGACCTGTCACCACCCATCATAGAACCTGTCACTCACAGTCCATCAGAGTACCTGTCACAGTCCATCTGAGTACCTGTCACTAGTGATGGACGAACGTTTCGCCCGGCGGTCGTTTCGCGGCGAATTTCCGACATTCGCGGTCCGCACGTTCGAACGCCTTTTTCCGTCGTTCGCCGCGGAGGACTTACGTGTTTAATGTATACAAGAACTTTAACCTTTGGTGACACGTTTATCATGTGATACAGGACAGCCAATTGAGACATGACAGCACATGGACACTTGGACATTCCCCCTAACCTATAAATACACCCGATCCGGTGGCCATTTTACATTCTTTCTTCTGTTACGATAGGGACAGGTTCCTGTGTGGAGTAGGGAGAGATAAACCACTAGCTATTTGGTACACAAAAGTTCTTTTCAGGACTGGTATAGGTGTTAGGTGTTGATAGGTTTGCTGTGCTGCTGATTCTTGCAGCAGCCTGAGTGTCTTTTGTTAGTTTAGAGAAAGGGAAAGGACGGTGTATGCTACAGGGACAGCCAGATTAGTCTTTCATCATCATCATCATCATCATCATCATTAGCTGTTACTATCAAGGTCCACAAAAGAGCTGTTCCAGTAACCACTAATCGTTCTCTTTTTTTGCCAATTTGTATAGGGACAGGAAGGAAGCAGTGTTGTCAGGCAGTGAGGGTAATTTTAAAGACTTGCTGTTATTATTAGTTCCACAAAGGTTCTTTTCAGGACTGGTATCAGTGGTACAGTAATAGGCTTGTACATGTATAATATTCTTTCTTCCAAATATAGAAAGGATATTATACTTGACTGCTGCCCTTCTGCTGCAGTCTGCTAAACATTCACAACTCACTTGTTCCACAAAAGTTCTTATAAGGACTGGTAACTTGGTATAGGGTGCTACGGTACATAGGCTTGAGTGCGGTACAGTCTGCTGTTCTGTAAGGACCGCTATCGGTCCACAATAGATAGGGTTGACGTGCACCACTGCTGACCGCTGCCCTATACTGCAGCAGTCCTTCAGCGGTATAGGGACTGACGTACAGTCTGCTAATCACTAACACACAACCTGCTTGTTCCACAAAAGTTCTTATAAGGACTGGTAACTTGGTATAGGGTGCTACGGTACATAGGCTTGAGTGCGGTACAGTCTGCTGTTCTGTAAGGACCGCTATCGGTCCACAATAGATAGGGTTGACGTGCACCACTGCTGACCGCTGCCCTATACTGCAGCAGTCCTTCAGCGGTATAGGGACTGACGTACAGTCTGCTAAACACTAATACACAACCTGCTTGGTCCACAAAAGTTCTTATAAGGACTGGTAACTTGGTATAGGGTGCTACGGTACATAGGCTTGAGTGCGGTACAGTCTGCTGTTCTGTAAGGACCGCTATCGGTCCACAATAGATAGGGTTGACGTGCACCACTGCTGACCGCTGCCCTATACTGCAGCAGTCCTTCAGCGGTATAGGGACTGACGTACAGTCTGCTAAACACTAATACACAACCTGCTTGGTCCACAAAAGTTCTTATAAGGACTGGTAACTTGGTATAGGGTGCTACGGTACATAGGCTTGAGTGCGGTACAGTCTGCTGTTCTGTAAGGACCGCTATCGGTCCACAATAGATAGGGTTGACGTGCACCACTGCTGACCGCTGCCCTATACTGCAGCAGTCCTTCAGCGGTATAGGGACTGACGTACAGTCTGCTAAACACTAATACACAACCTGCTTGGTCCACAAAAGTTCTTATAAGGACTGGTAACTTGGTATAGGGTGCTACGGTACATAGGCTTGAGTGCGGTACAGTCTGCTGTTCTGTAAGGACCGCTATCGGTCCACAATAGATAGGGTTGACGTGCACCACTGCTGACCGCTGCCCTATACTGCAGCAGTCCTTCAGCGGTATAGGGACTGACGTACAGTCTGCTAAACACTAATACACAACCTGCTTGGTCCACAAAAGTTCTTATAAGGACTGGTAACTTGGTATAGGGTGCTACGGTACATAGGCTTGAGTGCGGTACAGTCTGCTGTTCTGTAAGGACCGCTATAGGTCCACAATAGATAGGGTTGACGTGCACCACTGCTGACCGCTGCCCTATACTGCAGCAGTCCTTCAGCGGTATAGGGACTGACGTACAGTCTGCTCACTTCCTTGACCCAAAAAAGCACACCGTACTATATGCCCCTACCCTCCTCTTTGAAGAGGTTGAGCGGTGTCATATTTCTACTGGGGCTGCTTATGATATCCCTGTGCTGTGCTGACTTCCTCCTGGGGGTTCTTATTATGAAGGGATCACACTATCCCTGTGCTGTGCTGACTTCCTCCTGGGGGTTCTTATTATGAGGGGATCACACCATCCCTGTGCTGTGCTGACTTCCTCCTGGGGCTGCTTACGGTGCTGCTGTCAGTGCTGTATGTCACGGTGCTGCTGTCAGCGCTGTATGTCACGGTGCTGCTGTCAGCGCTGTATGTCACGGTGCTGCTGTCAGCGCTGTATGTCACGGTGCTGCTGTCAGCGCTGTATGTCACGGTGCTGCTGTCAGCGCTGTATGTCACGGTGCTGCTGTCAGCGCTGTATGTCACGGTGCTGCTGTCAGCGCTGTATGTCACGGTGCTGCTGTCAGTGCTCTGTATTACGGTGCTGCTGTCAGATGCCTCTATCACGGTGCATGTGTCATTCCGGTATGTCACGCTGCTGGTGATCATCTCCTGCACCCTCTTCTTTGCCTACCCTGGTCCCTGACCTTCCCTCTCCTCCATTGCCTTCATTAGCTCCATAGTCCTGAATTGTTAGAACAATTTCCCAAATAAAATAAAAATGCTTGTAGTTATCGATCCCAAATTCACCTCATACATGTATTATGTCATTGTCCAGATGGTGGGACTACGTTTTACCCCCTAATAATTACCACGTGGCCGCAAATTCGACATGAAGGTTTGCAAAGTTCGCCTCCCATTGAAGTCAATGGGGCCCGCGGCGAACGTTCGGTTTCGCGAACGTTTGGGTCCGTTCGCATTTCGCTTTCGCGAAACGTCCCGTCGGAAGTTCGTCCATCACTACCTGTCACAGTCCATATTAGTATCCGAGTACCTGTCACAGTCCATCAGAGTACCCGAGTACCTGTCACGGTCCATCTGAGTACCCGAGTACCTGTCACAGTCCATATGAGTACCCAAGTACCTGTCACAGTCCATATGAGTATCCGAATACCTGTCACAGTCCATATGAGTAACCGAGTATCTGAGTACCTGTCAAAGTCCATCAGAGTACCCGAGTACCCGTCACAGTCCATATGAGTACCCGAGTACCTGAGTACCTGTCACAGTTCATCTGAGTACCCGATTACCTGTCACAGTCCATATGAGTACCTGAGTACCTGTCACAGTTCATCTGAGTACCCAAGTACCTGAGTACCTGTCAGTCCATCTGAGCACCTAAGTACCTGTCACAATCCATATGAGTACCTGAGTACCTTTCACAGTTCATCTGAGTACCTGTCACAGTTCATCTGAGTACCCGAGTACCTGTCAGTCCATCTAGGTACCTAAGTACCTGTCACAATCCATATGATTACCTGAATACCTGTCACAGTTCATATGAGTACTTGAGTACCTGTCACCACCCTTCAGAGTACCCAAATACCTGTCACCAGGCAATCAGAGTACCAGAGGACCTGTCACCAGGCCATCAGAGTACCCGAGTACCTGTCACCAGCCCATCAGAGTACCCGAGTACCTATCTGCAACCCATCAGAGTACCCGAGTACCTATCTGCAGCCCATGCCTCATAGAATATACGTCGGGGTGTTTTCTTTCCAAAATGGGGTCATTTTGTGGGTAATTCCACTGTCCTGGGGCTCCAGGACCTTGATTGACTTGTTAGTGTCTCAAGAAATGAGATTCACCTGATGTACTGAAGGCCTGATCAGATGTGATCAATTTTCAGTGATTGGCACCATAGTTTGTAGACTCTATAACTTTCACAAAGACAAAATAATATACACTAATGTGGGTTATTTTTACCAAAGATATGTAGCATTATAAGTTGTGGCCAAAATCTATGAAGAATAATTACTAATTAGCAAAATTTTATGACAGAAACAAAAAAAGGAATTTTTTCACAAAATGTATGTTTATTTTTTATTTACTGCACAAAAATAAAATAAAAACACTAGTGATTAAATACCACCAAAAGAAAGCTCTATTTGTGTGGAAAAAATAATGCAAGTTTCATATGGGTACAGTGTTGCATGACTGAGTAATTGTCATTCAAACTGTGAGAGCGCTGAAAGCTGAAAATTGGTGTGGACAGGAAGGGGGTGTATGTGCACTGTATTGAGGTGGTTAATGGAAAAAAATATAGCTGCATATTTCTGGTTACTATAACCTTTCACCAAAGAACAACACAAAATTAATTCTCCTGCTCCTGACGATCGCAGTGACACCACATATGTGTATGATAGTTTGTACCCATAGTACAGCCTAAAAACAATAGTGTGCATTTTGTTTTGTTTTTTATCCTACCTAAAACACACTGTGTGACACTGATACAAATTAAAAAAAAAAATAAAAAATTACCTTTGACCTTGACTCAAACACTAACCCTGGCACTGACCTAGATCAACCTTTGATCTAGATATATTTTTATTTTTATTATTATTATTATTTGATATTTTTTACACACTTTTTTTTTGCCTTTGTAGGGAGAGAGAGAGAGATGTGATGTTTCTCTCATCCACTCACAGAGAGACAAAACACAGGGGACGGGCTTTAACCACTTAAGGACCGCCGTATTGCCATTGTACGTCATTGCAATGGCACAGGCAGGCACAAGCATGTACATGTACGTGCCTGCCTTCCAGCGGGTGGGGGGTCCGATCGGACCCCCTCCCGCTGGATACGGCGGTCCGTTTCCCTCCAGGAGCGATCCGTGATGAGGGGATGGCCGTTGGTTTCTGGCCACCCCCTCTGGATCGCTCCTGACCAATGACGAACTTCCTCCCACTGTGTATTGTTTACACAGGAAGGAGGAAGTGATGTCATTCTCCTCGGGGCGGTCTTTTTGACCGGACTACGAGGAGAAGACACAAAGTAAGTACACCAAAACACTACACTGACACATAGGTACACATAGGTACACAAACCCCCCCCCGATCGCCCCCCCCCCCCCCCCCCCCCCAGTCACAGTGTCACTGATTGCATTGATCATTTCTTTACTGATCAATGCATTCAGTGTCAGTTGTAACAGTTAAAACTGTCAGGGCAGTTAGTGTTAGGTCCAGGGTAGCCCCCTATCACCCCCCAATAAAGATTTAACCCCCTGATTGCCCCTAGAGTTAACCCTTTCACCCCCTTTTGCCAGTGTCACTAAGCGATCATTTTTCTGATCGCTGCATCAGTGTCGCTACTGTCGCTAGGTAACTAGTTATTTTTTTAGGTTCACCGCCAGGTTTTTATATCGCTAGGTACCCCGATATACTACCCAATAATGGTTTTAACCCCCTGATTGCTCCTAGTTAACCCTTTCACCCCCTTTTGCCAGTGTCACTAAGCGATCATTTTTCTGATCGCTGCATTAGTGTCGCTACTGTCGCTAGGTAGCTAGTTATTTTTTTAGGTTCACCGCCAGGTTTTTATATCGCTAGGTACCCCGATATACTACCCAATAATGGTTTTAACCCCCTGATTGCCCCTAGTTAACCCTTTCACCCCCTTTTGCCAGTGTCACTAAGCGATCATTTTTCTGATCGCTGCATTAGTGTCGCTACTGTCGCTAGGTAGCTAGTTACTTTTTTAGGTTCACCGCCAGGTTTTTATATCGCTAGGTACCCCGATATACTACCCAATAATGGTTTTAACCCCCTGATTGCCCCTAGTTAACCCTTTCACCCCCTTTTGCCAGTGTCACTAAGCGATCATTTTTCTGATCGCTGCATCAGTGTCGCTACTGTCGCTAGGTAGCTAGTTTTTTTTTTAGGTTCACCGCCAGGTATTTATAGCTCTAGGTACCCCGATATACTACCCAATAATGGTTTTAACCCCCTGATTGCCCCTAGTTAACCCTTTCACCCCCTTTTGCCACTGTCACTAAGCGATTATTTTTCTGATCGCTGCATTAGTGTCGCTAGGTAGCTAGTTTTTTTTTTAGGTTCACCGCCAGGTTTTTATAGCGCTAGGTACCCCGATATACTACCCAATAATTGTTTTAACCCCCTGATTGCCCCTAGTTAACCCTTTCACCCCCTTTTGCCACTGTCACTAAGCGATCATCTTTCTGATCGCTGCATTAGTGTCACTAGTGTCGTTAGGTAGCTAGTTATTTTTTTAGGTTCACCGCCAGGTTTTTATAGCGTTAGGTACCCCCATATACTACCCAATAATGGTTTTAACCCCCTGATTGCCCCTAGTTAACCCTTTCACCAGCGATCACAGTATAAGTGTCACTGGTGATGCTGGTTAGCCAGTTAGTTATTTAGGTTCCCCGTCAGGTTTTTATATAGTGCCAGGGACCCCCATATACTACCTAATAAAAATTTGAACCCCCTGATTGCCCCTAGTTAACCCTTTCACCACTGATAACCGTATAAGTGTTACGGATGACTCTGGTTAGTTTGCTTTTTATAGCATCGGAGCACCCACCATTTATTACCCAATAAAGGTTTAACCCCTGATCACCCGGCGGGTGATATCAATTAGGTTTTAGGGTCAGGGTCTGCGTCGCCCCAGGCAGCGCTAGGTTAGTGCCAGTACGTCTAACACCCACACGCAAAGCATAAACCTCCTGTAGTGGTATAGAATCTGAACAGATCAATATCTGATCTGATCAGATCTATACTAGCGTCCCCAGCAGTTCAGGGTTCCAAAAAAACGCATTGTTAGCGGGATCAGCCCAGATACCTGCTAGCACCTGCGTTTTGCCCCTCTGCCCAGCCCACCCAAGTGCAGTATCGATCGATCACTGTCACTTACAAAACACTAAACACATAACTGCAGCGATCGCAGAGTCAGGCCTGATCCCTGTGATCGCTAACAGTTTTTTTGGTAGCATTTTATATTTAAATCCGGAAGGCAGTGCTTGGTTTTTGGGGTCCCGTACGTGGCTAGGCTCCCAAAAAGTCCCCCACATGTGGTATCCCCGTACTCGGGAGAAGCAGCAGAATTTATTTTGGGGTGTAATTTGACTTATGCCCATAGCATGTGTGAGCAATATATCATTTAGTGACAACTTTGTGCAAAAAAAAAAAAGTTTGTAATATTCCCGCAACTTGTGGCAAAATATAAAATATTCCATGGACTCAACATGCCTCTCAGTAAATAGCTTGGGGTGTCTACTTTCCAAAATAGGGTCATTTTGGAGGGTTTTGTGCTATTTTGGCATTTTATGGCCTTCGAAACTGTGATAGGTAGTGAGGAGTCAAATCAAAAATTTGCACCCTTAGAAATCCTGAAGGTGGTGATTGGGTTTCGGGGTGCCGTGCGCGACTAGACTCCCAAAAAGTCCCACACATGTGGTATCCCCATACTCGGGAGAAGAATGTATTTTGGGGTGCAATTCCACATATAACCATGGCATGTGTGAGCAATATATCATTTAGTGACAACTTTTTGTAAAAAAAAAATTTTTTATTTTATTTTTTGTCATTATTCAATCCCTTGGGACAAAAAAAAATATTCAATGGTCTCAACATGGCCCTCAGCAAATAGCTTGGGGTGTCTACTTTCCAAAATGGGGTCATTTGGGGGGGTTTTGTGCCATCTTGGCATTTTATGGCCTTCAAAACTGTGATAGGTAGTGATAGGTAGTGAGGAGTAAAATAAAAAATGTATGCCCTTAGAAATCCTGAAGGCGGTGCTTGGATTTCGGGGTCCCGTACGCGGCTAGGCTCCCAAAAAGTCCCACACATGTGATATCCCTGTACTCAGGAGAAGCAGCAGAATGTATTTTGGGGTGTCATTTCACATATGCCCATAGCATGTGTGAGCAATATATCATTTAGTGACAACTTTGTGCAAAAAAAAAAAAGTTTGTAATATTCCCGCAACTTGTGGCAAAATATAAAATATTCCATGGACTCAACATGCCTCTCAGTAAATAGCTTGGGGTGTCTACTTTCCAAAATGGGGTCATTTTGGGGGGTTTTGTGCTATTTTGGCATTTTATGGCCTTCGAAACTGTGATAGGTAGTGAGGAGTCAAATCAAAAATTTGCACCCTTAGAAATCCTGAAGGTGGTGATTGGTTTTCGGGGTGCCGTGCACGACTAGACTCCCAAAAAGTCCCACACATGTGGTATCCCCATACTCGGGAGAAGTAGCGGAATATATTTTGGGGTGCAATTCCACATATAACCATGGCATGTGTGAGCAATATATCATTTAGTGACAACTTTTTGTAAAAAAATTTATTTTTATTTTTTGTCATTATTCAATCCCTTAGGACAAAAAAAAATAAAAAATATTCAATGGGCTCAACATACCCATCACCAATTACTTGGGGTGTCTACTTTCCAAAATGGGGTCATTTGGGGGGGGGGTTGTACTGCCCTGCCATTTTAGCACCTCAAGAAATGAGATAGGCAGTCATAAATTAAAAGCTGTGTAAATTCCAGAAAATGTACTCTTGTTTGTAGACGCTATAACTTTTGCGCAAACCAAAAAATATACGCTTATTGACATTTTTTTTACTAAAGACATGTGGCTGAATAAATTTTGCCCTCAATGTATGACTAAAATTTAGTTTATTCGATTTTTCTTATAACAAAAAGAAGAAAATATTTTTTTTTTTCAAAATTTTCGCTCTTTTTCCATTTATATCGCAAAAAATTAAAATCGCAGAGGCAATCAAATACCATCAAAAGAAAGCTCTATTTGTGGGAAGAAAAGGACGCAAATTTTGTTTGGGTGCAATATTGCATGTCCGCGCAATTACCAGTTAAAGCAGCGCAGTGCGAAATTGGAAAAAGACCTCTGGTCCTTAAGGTGTTTATTGGTCCGGGGTTAAAGTGACTGATCAAAAAAGTAGCAAATGCAGAAACACAGATCTAATGATTTCTGTAATTTTTTGACATACAGCCAGATTTTTCCAGTTTCTTGCTGTCATTTTGAAACCAATGATCGTTATGTGTGAATGTAGCTGCATGATTGATGTGTGAGTTAAATAATTAGAATATATCGTTTAAAATATACAGTGCCTTGCGAAAGTATTCGGCCCCCTTGAACTTTTCAACCTTTTGCCACATTTCAGGCTTCAAACATAAAGATATAACATTTTTATTTTTTGTGAAGAATCACCAACAAGTGGGACACAATTGTGAAGTGGAACGAAATCTATTGGATTTTTGAAACTTTTTTAACTAATAAAAAAATGAAAAGTGGGGCGTGCAAAATTATTTCGGCCCCCTTGGTTAATACTTTGTAGAGCCACCTTTTGCTGCGCTTACAGCTGCAAGTCACTTGGGGTATGTCTCTATTAGGGATGGCCGAACTGTTCGCCCGGCGGTCGGTTAGCGGCGAATTTTGCCTGTTCGCGATTCGCCCGATCGGCGGACTATTGCTGCTGTTCGCCCGGTGGACTTATGTGTTTGCAGTGTGAAAGAACTTTGACCCATGATGACACATCCATCATGGGGTACAGGACAGCCAATTGAGACATTTCAGCACATGGACAATTGGACATTCCCCCTAACTTATAAATATACCCGATCCGGCGGCCATTTTACATTCTTTCTTCTGTCACTATAGGGAGAGGTTGCTGTGTGGAGCAGGGAGAGATTGCAGTGACACAAATCGCTAGCTATTAGGTCCACAAAAGTCCTTTTAAGGACTGGTATGGTACAGAGTAGTACAGCATATAGGGTTGAGTGAACTGCTGTGCTTGTAAATCCAGCAGCCCGTCTTTAGCAGGGATAGACAGGACGCTGTGTGTAGCAGGGAGAGACAGTCAGTTTAATCATTAGCTGTTACTATTAGGTCCACAAAGGTCCTTTTAAGGACTGATATGGTATAGGAGTAGGACAGTATATAGGGTTGTACACATATAATATTCTTTCTTCCAAATATAGAAAGAATATTATACTTGACTGCTGCCCTATTCTGCAGCAGTCCTTTATCAGTGTAGGGACTGAGGTACAGTCTGCTAATCACTAGCTACTAGTTCCACAAAGGTCCTTATAAGGACTGGTATGGTATAGAGTAGTACAGTATATAGGGTTGAGTGAACTGCTGTGCTTATGATTCCAGCAGCCTGTCTTTAGCAGGGAGGGACAGGGCGCTGTGTGTAGCAGGGAGGGACAGTCGGTTTAATCATTAGCTGTTACTATTAGGTCCACAAAGGTCCTTTTAAGGACTGGTATGGTATAGGAGTAGGACAGTATATAGGGTTGTACACGTATAATATTCTTTCTTCCAAATATAGAAAGAATATTATACTTGACTGCTGCCCTATTCTGCAGCAGTCCTTTATCAGTATAGGGACTGAGGTACAGTCTGCTAATCCCTAGCTACTAGTTCCACAAAGGTCCTTAAGGACTGGTATAGGTCCACAATATATAGGGTTGTGGTGCACTACTGCTGACTGCTGCCCTATTCTGCAGCAGTCCTTTATCAGTGTAGGGACTGAGGTACAGTCTGCTAATCACTAGCTACTAGTTCCACAAAGGTCCTTTTAAGGACTGGTATGGTATAGAGTAGTACAGTATATAGGGTTGAGTGAGGTACAGTCTGCTAATCCCTAGCTACTAGTTCCACAAGGGTCCTTAAGGACTGGTATAGGTCCACAATATATAGGGTTGTGGTGCACTACTGCTGACTGCTGCCCTATTCTGCAGCAGTCCTTTATCAGTGTAGGGACTGAGGTACAGTCTGCTAATCACTAGCTACTAGTTCCACAAAAGGTCCTTTTAAGGACTGGTATGGTATAGAGTAGTACAGTATATAGGGTTGAGTGAGGTACAGTCTGATAATCCCTAGCTACTAGTTCCACAAAGGTCCTTAAGGACTGGTATAGGTCCACAATATATAGGGTTGTGGTGCACTACTGCTGACTGCTGCCCTATTCTGCAGCAGTCCTTTATCAGTGTAGGGACTGAGGTACAGTCTGCTAATCACTAGCTACTAGTTCCACAAAGGTCCTTTTAAGGACTGGTATGGTATAGAGTAGTACAGTATATAGAGTTGAGTGAGGTACAGTCTGCTAATCCCTAGCTACTAGTTCCACAAAGGTCTTTAAGGACTGGTATAGGTCCACAATATATAGGGTTGTGGTGCACTACTGCTGACTGCTGCCCTATTCTTCAGCAGTCCTTTATCAGTGTAGGGACTGAGGTACAGTCTGCTAATCCCTAGCTACTAGTTCCACAAAGGTCCTTAAAGGGGTTGTAAAGGTAATTTTTTTATTTTCTACATAGGTTCCTTTAAGCTAGTGCATTGTTGGTTCACTTATCTTTTCCTTCGATTTCCCTTCTAAATGTTTTTTTTCTTTGTTTTCTTTGTCTGAATTTCTCACTTCCTGTTCCTCCTCAGTAAGCTGTTCAGTAAGCTGTTCTGGCTGACTAACCACCAGCTCGGATGATGGTGAGAAGTTTACTGAGGAGAAACAGGAAGTGAGATATTCAGACAAAGCAAAAAAACATTTAGAAGGGAAATCAAAGGAAAAGGTAAGTGAACCAACAAGGCACTAGCTTAAAGGAACCTATGTAGCAAATAAAAAATTTACCTTTACAACCCCTTTAAGGACTGGTATAGGTGTACTATTTGGTGTGCAGTATATAGTTGTGTAATACACGTATAAAATACTTGCACATATAGAAAGCATAGTATAGTGCGTTTCCACTATGCAGCATTGTGACTGCTGAGCGGTTCTGCAGCTATACTACAAAGAGTGACAAACGCAATCAAATAAAAAAGTATTGTAACTGGTGTGATAGACCAGTGGCCCCCAAAAACAACAGATTGAAGCGGGGTGTTATATACCTTCTTCCACATACATACTGCACTTCTCTAGAGACTTTTGTCACAGGGTCATTTAAAAAATGACAGGCAGAGGAAGAGGCAGGCCCTTCCGCAGGGGTGGTAGGGGTAGGGCAGGAGCAACAGGCTTGAGCCAAAGTGGGAAATTGCAGAAGGTGCATGCGATTACATCAAAGGAAGCACCAGACTTTGTTGAGTGGCTCACTCAGCCTTACTCTTCTGCACCCTCCTCATCCTCTCGATCTGCACCCTCTTCTTCACTCTCTGCTATGTGCACCCCCAAAGACACTGCCACCAACACCACCACAACCACATACCTTCCGCTTGAGTCACAGGAATTATTTTGCGATCCATATCAAGACATTTCTGATGCGCAGCCACTCTTGGAATTGGATCAGGAAGAGGAGGTAGCAACAACCGCCACTCAGCAGTCTGATGACAGTACCCAGGTCAGCCCAAGGAGGAGGTTGGTCCCCGATGTTGCTGCCTACTCCGAGATCTCTAATTATAGCAGCGGGGAAGGTGACGTCGATGATGACGTGTCTAGTGATGTCACGTGGGTGCCCACAAGATCTCAGTGCTGGTGTTAGTGCTCTCTATTACGGTGCTGGTGTCAGTGCACTCTATCACAGTGCTGGTGTCAGTGCTCTATATCACTGTGCTGGTGTCAGTGCACTCTATCACGGTGCTGGTGTCAGTGCACTCTATCACGGTGCTGTTGTCAGTGCTCTATATCACGGTGCTGGTGTCAGTACTTTATGTCACGGTGCTGATGTCAGTGCTCTCTATCACGGTGGTGATGTCAGTGCTCTCTATCACGGTGCTGGTGTCAGTGCACTCTATCACGGTGCTGGTGTCAGTGCTCTATATCATGGTGCTGGTGTCAGTGCTCTATATCACGGTGCTGGTGTCAGTGCTTTATGTCACGGTGCTGATGTCAGTGCTCTCTATCACTGTGCTGATGTCAGTGCTCTCTATCATGGTGCTGGTGTCAGTGCTCTATATCACGGTGCTGGTGTCAGTGCTTTATGTCACGGTGCTGATGTCAGTGCTCTCTATCACGGTGCTGATGTCAGTGCTCTCTATCACGGTGCTGGTGTCAGTGCACTCTATCACGGTGCTGGTGTCAGTGCTCTATATCACGGTGATGGTGTCAGTGCTTTATATCACAGTGCTAATGTCAGTGCTCTCTATCACGGTGCTGGTGTCAGTGCACTCTATCACGGTGGTGGTGTCAGTGCACTCTATCACGGTGCTGGTGTCAGTGCTCTATATCATGGTGCTGGTGTCAGTGCTTTATGTCATGGTGCTGATGTCAGTGCTCTCTATCACGGTGCTGATGTCAGTTCTCTCTATCACGGTGCTGGTGTCAGTGCACTCTATCACGGTGCAGGTGTCAGTGCTCTATATCACGGTGCTAGTGTCAGTGCTTTATCTCACGGTGCTGATGTCAGTGCTCTCTATCACGGTGCTGATGTCAGTGCTCTCTATCATGGTGCTGGTGTCAGATCACTCTACCACGCTGCTGTTGTCAGTGCTCTATATCACGGTGCTGGTGATCATCTCCTGCACCCTCTTCTTAGCCTACCCTGACCTTCCCTCTCCTCCATTGCCTTCATGCGCTCCTGAGTCCTGAATTGTCAGAATTTCACATATAAAAAAAGAATGCTTGTAGTTGTCGATCCCAGATTCACTTCATACATGTGTTATGTCAGTGGCCATGTGGTGGGACTATGTGTGCACAGCTAGTAATTACTTTGTGGCTGCAAATATGACCTGTAGGTTTTTAAAGTTTGCTTGCCATTGAAGTCAATGGGGCCCGCCGCAAACTTTGCGGTTCGCGAACTTTCGGCCGCGTTCGCGTTTCGCAAAACGTCCCGTCGGAAGTTCGTCCATCACTAGTCTCTATCAGTTTTGCACATCAAGAGACTGAAATTCTTGCCCATTCTTCCTTGCAAAACAGCTCGAGCTCAGTGAGGTTGGATGGAGAGCGTTTGTGAACAGCAGTTTTCAGCTCTTTCCACAGATTCTCAATTGGATTCAGGTCTGGACTTTGACTTGGCCATTCTAACACCTGGATACGTTTATTTGTGAACCATTCCTTTGTAGATTTTGCTGTATGTTTGGAATCATTGTCTTCTTGAAAGATAAATCTCCATCCCAGTTTTAGGTCTTTTGCAGACTCCAACAGGTTTTCATCCAGAATGGTCCTGTATTTGGCTGCATCCATCTTCCCCTCAATTTTAACCATCTTCCCTGTCCCTGCTGAAGAAAAGCAGGCCCAAACCATGATGCTGCCACCACCATGTTTGACAGTGGGGATGGTGTGTTGAGGGTGATGAGCTGTGTTGCTTTTACGCCAAACATATCGTTTTGCGTTGTGGGCAAAAAGTTTGATTTTGGTTTCATCTGACCAGAGCACCTTCTTCCACATGTTTGGTGTGTCTCCCAGGTGGCCTGTGGCAAACTTTAGACAAGACTTTTTATGGATATCTTTGAGAAATGGCTTTCTTCTTGCCACTCTTCCATAAAGGCCAGATTTGTGCAGTATACGACTGATTGTTGTCCTATGGACAGACTCTCCCACCTCAGCTGTAGTTCTCTGCAGTTCATCCAGAGTGATCATGGGCCTCTTGGCTGCATCTCTGATCAGTCTTCTCCTTGTCTGAGCTGAAAGTTTAGAGGGACGGCCAGGTCTTGGTAGATTTGCAGTGGTCTGATACTCCTTCCATTTCAAAATGATCGCTTGCACAGTGCTTCTTGGGATGTTTAAAGCTTGGGAAATCTTTTTGTATCCAAATCCGGCTTTAAACTTCTCCACAACAGTATTACAATCCTGCCTGGTGTGTTCCTTGGTCTTCATGATGCTCTCTGCACTTTCAACAGAACCCTGAGACTATCACAGAGCAGGTGCATTTATACAGAGACTTGATTACACACAGGTGGATTCTATTTATCACCATCAGTCATTTAGGACAACATTGGATCATTCAGAGATCCTCGCTGAACTTCTGGAGTGAGTTTGCTGCACTGAAAGTAAAGGGACCGAATTATTTTGCACGCACCACTTTTCAGTTTTTTATTTGCTAAAAAAGTTTAAAATATCCAATAGATTTCGTTCCACTTCACAATTGTGTTCCACTTGTTGGTGATTCTTCACAAAAAATTAAAATGTTATATCTTTATGTTTGAAGCCTGAAATGTGGCAAAAGGTTGACAAGTTCAAGGGGGCCGAATACTTTTGCAAGGCACTGTATCACACACCACCAACTTTTCACATTTATTACAGAAACCTCAGTTTCAGCATATTTTTTAAAAACAGTAAAAACACAAAAAACTACCTCTTATATTAAATCTACCGCACTACTCTCCCACCCTTTCATCCCACACCTCTACTTCCAATGTCTTTGGGTGAGGAGAGTGGATGTGAGGAGAAATGGAGGAACACTTTAAGTTCAATCGTACAGTCCGCAATACATATACACAGTGCGGTTTGCAAGTGGTTTACCGGGACTATGGCTGAAGATATCAGCCATAACCGCTGTTCTGTGCCCTGAAAGACGGCAGTTTGTGACAAAACATGTCGAGCGGAGCCACATGCTGATGTCACTGCGTCCTCCCTGACCCCGAAAGTGCAGGTGTATCTTTACAATTGTTTTAACCAAGGTTGTTATTTTACCTGTGGAATGTAAGTGCATTTTCTCTTTTTAATAAAGTAGTACATATGGTATTACACTATTGGAGTCTTTTTCTCCTTTATATTAATCCCCACAATATTGGTCACCCGGGAGATTATTAGCAGGAGTTTTGGGAACATAGGAAGATCCGCTATCTTTGGTGGGAACCCGGTACCGCATACGTTTTGAATCACTCTCTATATTAATTGTGTTTTTATGATTGTCTTCAATTTGCTGTGATATACAGTATCAAAGAAGTAATCTGGATCAAGCTCACCATCTGCCTGCGCACAGGTGCAGCGGAACGGCGCCTTTGCGCACACAAATTCGCATGGATCGGCGCTCCTGTGCACGCACATTCGCGCCCCTACTGAACGGTGCACGTGCGTGCGCACAAGCACACACATAACACGAATTCCCTGACCAGCCTATAAAAGGAGCCTTAGCAGACAGACAAGTTGCTGGTTTGTCTCAGTTCACCTGTGTTCCA
The DNA here is from genome assembly GCF_037356315.1 of Lithobates pipiens. Taxonomy (NCBI): domain Eukaryota; kingdom Metazoa; phylum Chordata; class Amphibia; order Anura; family Ranidae; genus Lithobates; species Lithobates pipiens. Next base: position 126,334,367 of record NW_027507789.1, on the reverse strand, counting down.
CGGCTTCCTGTTCCTGTTTACCACTTCCTGTTGTGACCCGGATTGCCTGAAGACTCCGCTGATTCTCTCCTGACCTGACCCCTGGCTTGTTTAACAGACTTCCTGCTCTTAGCCTTGCTGGCTCCCAGACTGATACCTGTGTTTGAACCTCGGCCTGCCTCTGGATTATCCGCTGTCTTCTGCACTTAGCCTTTCTGTCTCCCGGACTGTTACCTGTGTTTGACCCTCGGCCTGCCTCTGGATTATCCTCTGCACTTAGCCTTGCTGGCTCCTGGACTGATTACTTGTGTTTGACCCTTGGCCTGTTTCTGGACTTTCCTTACCTGTTTTACAGACTTGCTTGCTACTTACCTTCTGGTCCGGCCCATCCAGCATGAGCCCTCTTCCAGACCTTCCCACAAGTCAGGTATCCCGCTGGAGGCTTGTGCCTCTTGGTGCAGCCCACTCCCTGTATCACCTGCAGGTGTGGTGTGTGCTGAGTCACAACAGCCACCGCTCTCTGCATCTTGGCCTCGGTGAGTACCTCTTTGCTGATATACAGTATCTCACAAAAGTGAGTACACCCCTCACATTTTTGTAAATATTTTTTATATCTTTTCATGTGACAACACTGAAGAAATTACACTTTGCTACAATGTAAAGTAGTGAGTGTACAGATTGTATAACAGTGTAAATTTGCTCTCCCGTCAAAATAACTCAACACACAGCCATTAATGTCTAAACCGCTGGCAACAAATATGAGTACACCCCTTAGTAAAATTTCCAAATTGGGCCCAAAGTGTCAATATTTTGTGTGGTCTCCATTATTTTCCAGCACTGCCTTAACCCTCTTTGGCATGGAGTTCACCAGAGCTTTACAGGTTGCCACTGGAGTCCTCTTACACTCCTCCATGACAACATCACAAAGCTAGTGGATGTTAGAGACCTTTCACTCCTCCACCTTCTGTTTGAGGATGCCCCACAGATGCTCAATAGGGTTTAGGTCTGGAGACATGCTTGGCCAGTCCATCTCCTTTACCTTCAGATTCTTTAACAGGGCAGCGGTTGTCTTGGAGGTGTGTTAGGGGTCGTTATCATGTTGGAATACTGCCCTGCGGCCAAATCTCCAAAGGGAGGGAATCATGCTCTGATTCAGTATGCCACAGTACATGTTGGCATTCATGGTTCTCTCAATGAACTGTATCTCTCCAGTGCCATCAGCACTCATGCAGCTCTAGACCATGACACTCCCACCACCATGCTTGACTATAGGCAAGACACACTTGTCTTTGTACTCCTCACTTGGTTATCACCACAGATGCTTGACACCATCTGAACGAAATAAGTTTATCTTAGTCTCATCAGACCACAGGACATGGTTCCAGTAATTCATGTCCTTAGTTTGCTTGTCTTCAGCAGCTTGTTTGCAGGCTTTCTTGTGCATCGTCTTTAGAAGAGGCTTCCTTCTGGGACGACAGCCATGCAGACCAATTTGATGCAGTGTGCGGTGTATAGTCTGAGCACTGACAGGCTGACCCCCCCCCCCCACCCCTTCAACCTCTGCAGCAATGCTGGTAGCACTCATATGTCTATTTCCCAAAGACAACCTCTGGATATGATGCTGAGCATGTGCACTCAACTTCTTTGGTCGACCATGGCGAGGCCTGTTCTGAGTGGAACCTGTCCTGTTAAACCGCTGTATGGTCTTGGCCACAGTGCTGCAGCTCAGCTTCAGGGTCTTGGCAATCTTCTTATAGCCTAGGCCATCTTTATGTAGAGCAACAATTCTTTTTTCAGATCCTCAGAGAGTTATTTGCCATGAGGTGCCATGTTGAAATTTCAGTGACCAGTATGAGAGAGTGAGAGCGATAACACCAAATTTAACACTTGTCCCCCATTCACACCTGAGGCCTTGTAACACTATATAACAAGATATTATTAAAAATGTACAAAAATGGGAGGGGTGTATTCACTTTTGTGAGATACTGTATATTAGTTGTTTACTCATCATTTATTTCATCAATTAGCATGACTATTTGAATATTATTTTTTTGCACTATGTTTATAACGCAGCTGTTAGCTGTTTAGCGTGGTTCTTGATTAGACTAGATCAAAGAGTTACACTCTTTGATTGCTTTTATGGCCTTGGAGGACCGGAGCAATGTCAGGATGTCACTTCTGGTCCAGGTTGGAAAAAAAATATTACTATTTTTATTTTTTAAAGCGAAAGGTCAAAAATTGTTTATGCTTTTAAAGGTAAAGAAGAGATTTAGGATCATTTTGACCCCAGATCTCTCCATAAAGAGGATCTGTCATCCATATTTCTATTACAAGGGGTGTTTAAATTCCTTGTAATATGAATAAAAGTGCTAAAACATAAATTAATAAAGGGACAGTGTTAAAAATAGAAAATAAATAATAATAATAATGATGATAGTAAAAAAAAAAAAAAATTTGATTGGGAGGTTTGCAGCAAATCATGAATATGCTTCAAAAATCTGACAAAATGACCGGAGAAAATAGATAAATTTCACTACATGTAATGGGGTAGTTTTACTAAAGGCACATAGACTGAGCATTTTGCATGTGCAGTTACTCCAGCACTTAGTAAATAAGTGGGAGCTCCACTGACTTCCATCATTCAATCAAGTGCAAGCAAAAATGCATTTGATAGCTATGTATTCAGGGCCGTCTTTAAGGCAGGGCAAAAGGGGCAGCTGCCCTGGGCCCTGTCATTGTTGTGGGGCCCATAGCACCTGCCTCATACTTGCCAACTATCCCAGTTTAAATTCCCTTGTCCCTTGATGATTTAGTCCTGTGCTATGTCCCAATATCTCAGTGTGAATTGCTGGTACTAATGCTGCCCAGCTCTGCCCTATTTTTGTGTACAGATGGCTCACCTGCAGACCCTGTATTTACATGTAAATAACCGGCATTCATATGTAAATATTGGCAGCATTACTAAGTAAATAGCTGCGGCCGCTGGCATTGATATGTAAATAAAGGCAGCATTCGTATGTATATCATGCTCCCCTGCACTGAGGAGATGATGTGCTGTAACTTCTAGCAACTAATCAGTGAGCCGTAGTGTGTGCTGTAACTGCTGGCAACCAAACACAATTTCTGCCTGATCTGTTACAGTAACCTGATTTTAAGTCTAGCTGCTATTTATTGCATGTCTCAGAGCAGGTGGAGAGTGAAACTGCATGGGGGGGGGATCAAGAAATGTTTTGCCCAGGGTCCAATCAATATTAAATGACGGCCCTGTATGTATTGATTGCAAAGTTTTGAATTGATTGCAATCAATTCAAATGATTGGGTATTCTTTATGTAGCATCCTCCTAGGTAGATGCTACAAGAGAGTATAGTTTTTGATCTTTCTGCTTACCAGGAAGATGGTCAGGTGAAACTTAGAGGGCTCTCGGCCTACCAGAGAGCAGGATCTATTGGTTATGTCTGCTCGTTGTACTCAGGTGCAGCTCAGCTTGTTCTGACTGTCTCGCACTGGTCCAATAGGGAGGCATATTGGACAGTGGGAGGGGATCTGACAAGTGAGTGCACAGGCTTTGTTACAGCACTGGCAATTGGCATTGGCAAGTGCTGCATTGCATGTTGGGATACTGTATAAAAAGCCAGAGTACATGTGCTCAGGGTGAGTTGAGCCAGGGAACAGAGCCCAGGAGGGAGGGGGCGGCTACCCTCTCCTCCATGGAGATGGTAGGGTGGCCCTGGGTGGTCAACTCAGGTGCCTAGAGAGATAGAGAGAGAGAGAGCAGCTGAACCCAGAGGTGCTGCAGAGATGACTGGAAGGGAGACACCAGGAAGGATCTGATTCTGCCTACTGTGAGTACTGTACTGTGAGGATTTATATAGCGCTGACAGTTTGCACAGCACTTTACAACAATAGGGCAGACAGTACAATTACAATACAATTCAATACAGGGGGGGGGGAATCAGAGTGCTTTGCTCATTAGAGCTTACAATCTAGAAGGGAGAGTCAAGTTATAGGGTAATAGCTGTGGGGGATGAGCTAATGGAGAAATTAGTGCAGTTGTTAGATGGAGGCAGGATAGGCTTCTCTGAAGAGGAATGTTTTCAGGGATCGCCTAAAAGTGGATACATTTGGAGACAGTCTGACAGATTGGGGTAGGGAATTCCAGAGGATGGGTGAGGCTCGGGAGAGGTCCTGGAGGCGGATATGGGAGCTAGAGAGCAGGAGGTCTTGGGAGGAATGAAGAAGGCGATTAGGTTGGTATTTTGAGACTAGGCTAGTGATGTAGCTGGGGTGCAGAGTTGTGCATGGCTTTATAACTTATTGTTAGTATTTTGAATTTAATTCATTGGGTGAGTGGCAGCCAATGAAGGGATTGGCAGAGAGGGGTAGCAGACACTGAGTGGTTTGTAAGGTGGATGAGTCTGGCAGCAGCATTCATGATGGACTGAAGGGGGATAGTCTATTTAAAGGTAAGCCAATGAGGAGGGAGTTTCATAGTTTCATAGTTTGTAAGGTTGAATAAAGACACCAGTCCATCCTGAGTGAGTGTCTACAATTGTCCCTTCACATTGCACACTCACATCAGTCCCTACCCTCAAGGAGCCCACAATACAAGGTCCCTGTTCATATACTAGGGCCAATTTTGGACAGAAGCCAATTAACCTACCTGCATGTCTTTGGATTGTGGGGGGAAACTGGAGTACCTGGAGGAAACCCACGCAGGCATAGGGAGAACATGCAAACTCCTGGCAGGTAGTGTCGTGGTTGGGATTCGAACCAGCGACCCTTCTTACTGCTAGGTGAGAGTGCTAACCACTACACCACTGTGCCGCCCTTGTGGCACAGTGCAGTAGTCAGGGTGAGAGATAACCAGGGAGTGGATCAGGAGCTTTGTGGTGTCATTAGTTAGAAAGGGACGTAGTTTAGAGATGTTGCGGAGGTTGAGGCAAGCTTTGGAAAGTGATTGGATGTGGGGCCGAAAGAAGAGTTCAGAGTCCAGGACACCTAGCATGCTGACATGTGGGGATGGGTGGATGGTTGTGCCATTGCTCTTGACAGATAAATCGGGAAGAGGCATGTGGGGGAGCAAATATTATACGTTTTGGACAAATTGAGTTTGAGAAAGTGGTGTGACATCCATACAGATATGTCTGTTAGTAAGTTAGTGATGCGGGAGGAGACTGATGGAGTGAGTTGAGGGGTGGAGAGACAGATTTGGGTGTTGTCAGAGTAGAAATTATATTGAAAGCCATGAGAAAAAATAAGAGAAATCCAAGAACAGAACCTTGGGGGACCCCCGACGGAGAAGGGAAGAGGAGAGGAGGAAGTAAAATTGTAAGAGTCACTGAAGGTGCATTGGGATAGGTAGGGTGAGATCCACTGATGAACGCAGTCATGGAGATCGAGGGTAACATTTTTTGAGGAGGAGGGGGTGGTCAACCGTGTCAAAGGCAGCTGAAAGGTCCAGAAGTAGGAGTACAGAATAGTGTCCGTTGGTTTTTGCAGTTAGTAGGTAATTTGTGAACTTTAAAAGAGCAGTTTCTGTGGAGTCTTGAGGGCTAAATCCAGATTGAAAGGGATCAAGAAGTTTATTCTTAATGAAGTGGTCACACAGGTGGTTGTAAATCAGGCATTGAAGGAGTTCAAGGAGTTTAGAGGAAAAGAGGAGCAAGGAGATAGGGCGTAGATTGTTAAGCATGTTTTAGGGCATTGGGGGAGATGCCAGAGGGAGGGATTGAAGATGTGGGTTAGAGAGTGTAGAATAGAGTCAGAGGGCGAATGTAGTATTTGAGAGGGAATAGGATCCAGGGGACAGATAGGTGTTAGAAAGGAGTTTAGCAACTTTGTCTGTAGTAGCAGGTTTGAATAAGGGGCATGTCAATTGTACCTGTTGACATGGGGTCTTAACGGGGGGGGGGGGGGGGAGATTTCATTATGGATTGTATCAATCCTGTTTTTGAAGTGATTAAAAATCTCCTAGGCAGTGAGTGAGTCAGTGGGTGGAGGCTGTGGAGGACGAAGTAGAGAGTTCAAGGTAAAGAAGAGTTTACGGGGACTGGATGAGAAGGTGTTAATAAGAGTTTTAAAATAGGTCTGCTTGGCGGAAAGAATAACATTTTTGGAGGGCAGATTTGTATTGGTTGAAGTCTTTCAAAGACTTGGTCTTGTGCCACAGACGCTTTTTTGAGAATTCTGGTGTCATCTGTTTGCAAAGGTTGTAGGGGTTGAGGCCTGATTCTGCATGTAGTGAGGGGAGCGAGCTTGTCCAGGGTGGAGGACAGGGTTTTATTGTAGATGGAAGGGGCTTGATTGGGGCAGGACAGGGGAGAGATTTTGTCATAGAGGTGGTCAGTAGCAGAATAGAGGAGAGAAGGGTTGAAGTTGCGAAAGTTTCTATGGGTGATGGTTAGGCGATTGGAGGGAAAGGTGGTAGAAGACAGGGAGAGAGAAAAACTAATAAGGTGGTGGTTGGAGAGAGGAAATGGATTGTTGAAGTTGCATGAAGTGCATAGGTAGGAGAATACAAGGTAAAGGGTGTTGCCATCAGAGTGAGTAGAAGCCTGTACCCATTGCTTCAGGTCAAATGAAGAGGTTAGACTAATGCCCTGTACACACGATCAGACTTTCTGAAGGGAAATGTTGAATGTGAGCTTGTTGGCGGGAAGTTTAACCATGTGTTTGCTCCATCGGACAATTGTCAGACTTTCCACCAACAAATGTTGGCTAGCAGGTTCTCAAATTTTTCGCCAACAAATGTGTTTTGTCGGACTTTCCAATCGCGTGTACACAGGTCCGTCGGACAAAGGTCCAAAGTACAAACCCACATGTTCAGAAGCAGAAGAAGTCGGTCTTGTAAACTAGCAATTGTAATGGAGAATTGACATTCGTGACGTGGCAAATTATGAAATCTCCAAATGTAGCGCACAATTATCTTCTTCTTTAATGGGATAATAACGAAGCTGCTTTGCTGGTAATACTGATGGAGTTATTGCAAACGTATTTTCAAAGGATTTTTTTTTCTAGTGATATCGAGAATAATATTATTATTATGTTTTTTATTTTTTTATTTGTACATTAAAAAAAATAAAAAATAAAAATTAGACATGCTATCTGCCAATAGAGCTTAACCAAAAAGTGAATTCTATGCATCCAAAAATTTTGAAAATATACCAAATCAAATCATTATTTAACCAAAACAATAATGTCAAAGCAATAACTCCAAGTCCAATAATAAATAACATGTTATTGCCCCTGATTCCGCTATATGTCTGGTTGACGAACGGCCGTTCAGAAACTAACTGAAAAGCAAGAAATGAAAAACACAAAAAGAAAAGCGCGAATCAACACTCACCAAACTTCTACTAACACAAAATTAGCATAAGGAGCCCAAAGGGTGGCGCTAAAGAACTGAAAAATCATGTAGTACGTCTAGTACGTCACTACATTTGTAATTGTTGGTCAACATTTGTGTGACCATGTGTATGCAAGACAAGTTTGAGCCCACACTCTTCGAACAAAATTCCAGTTTTATTGTCAGAAAGTCAGATCGTGTGTATGGGGTTTAGGAAGTTTAGAAGTAGCAGGAGTGTTTGTATTAGCAGGGATGTTGAAATCATGAGAAGTATTGTGGGAATTTACGAAGAGAGAAAGTAGGGTAACTCATCAAGGAAAGTGGTCCAGGGGGCCGGTAGATCACAGCAATTCTTAGGGAAGTTGGAGAGATCTGCAGTCTCTGGTCATCTCCTGTATTATATCCGCAGTCACTGGTCATCTCCTGTATTAGATCCGCAGTCTCTGGTCATCTCTTGTATTAGATCCGCAGTCTCTGGTCATCTCCTGTATTAGATCCGCAGTCTCTGGTCATCTCCTGTAATAGATCCGCAATCTCTGGTCATCTCCTGTATTAGATCCGCAGTCTCTGTTCATCTCCTGTAATAGATCCGCAGTCTCTGGTCATCTCTTGTATTAGATCCGCAGTCTCTGGTCATCTCCTGTATTAGATCTGTAGTCTCTGGTCATCTCCTGTATTAAATCCGCAGTCTCTGGTCATCTGCTGTATTAGATCCGCAGTCTCTGGTCATCTCCTGTCACTGTCTCTCTGCCACCCCCCCCCCCCCCCAGTGCAATCCACCTCAACCATGCCCGCTGCATCCCCCAGTGCGATCGACCTCCCCCATGCCCTCTGCCACACCCCCCCTGTGCAATCCACCTCAACCATGCCCTCGGCCACCCCCCCAGTGCAATCCACCTCCCCCATGCCCTCTGCCAACCCCCCAGTGCGCTCCACCTCCCCATGCTCTCCACCGCCCCCTCCCTATGTTCTCCACCACCCTCCCTGTCGTCTCCACCTACCCAATGCTCTCTGCCACCCTCCCTGTGCTCGCCACAACCCCCCATGCTCTCCATCACCCTCCCTGTGCCCTCCAGCTCCCCCTATGCTCTTTGCTGCCTCCCTGCGCTCTCCACTTCCCCCCATGCTCTCCAACGCACTCCCTGCACTCTCCACCTCCCCCCATGCTCTCCACCGCCCCCCCTGTGCTCTCCACCACCCTTGTTGTGCTCTCCACCTCCCCCCATCCTCTCTGCTGCCCCCTGTCCTCTCCACCTCCCCCCATGCTCTCCGCTGCCCCTTCTGCTCTTCTCTTCCTCCCTGTGCTCTTGCCCCACCCCATGTTCTCAAGATTCTTCCCTGTGCTCTCCATACCCCCATGCTCTTTCCTGGTCCCACCTCACCCCCCCCCCCACACTTTTGCTGGGTTCCCCCCTCCCCTCTCTCAGGGGATTTGTCAGAGTGGAGAGTGGGGAAGGGGCCGGTTACCATGTCATGGGCTGCTCAATCCAAAATGCCCGGGCCTATTTTTTGTCCCAGTCCGGGCCTGCCAGGGGGTGTAGGGTGATTGTGATGGGTGTGTTGGGTACAGTTAAATAAGGGAGGCCCAGGGTTTGGGGAAATATCTCCAGAGGTTAGGAGAAGCAGAAGGGTAAGACCCCTTTCACACCGCCCATAGCGTGGGCGGTAAAACGCTGCTATTTTTAGCGGCGTTTTACCGCCGGATTTGCGGCACATTTCGGCCGCCAGTGGGGCGCTTTTACCCCTGCTAGCAGCCGAGAAAGGGTTAAAACCGCCGGCAATATGCCGCAATAGCGGCGTTTTGCCGGCGGTATTACAGCGCTGCCCAATTGATTTCTATGGGGAGCAGCGGTGTGTTTACCGCTCCTTCACCGCTCCAAAGAAGCTGCTGGCAGGACTTTTCCCTGACGTGCTGCCAGCGCACCGCTGTAGTGTGAAAGCCCTCCTTTCACACTACAAAGAATGGTGCAGCTTTTTTAGGGCGGATTGCAGGCGCTATTTCTAACGCTATAGCGCCTGCAGAATGCCCTGGTGTGAAAGGGGTCTTAGGGAGGTAATATGAGAATATGATCTGTATGAGGGAACATGCTTAGCAAGTGGGCTTAGAGCTAGAAAGAGGTGATGATGAGTGCAGTAATAGAGGGAGGGGAGGAGTGATATGTACAGATTGTGGGGTGGAGAAGAGGGGTGAAGAAAAGACAGTTTGAGGAGAGAGGCTGCAATTGTGAAAAGGAGGAGAGGTAAAGAGTGCATGTTTCAGATAAGAAGGTTGGAAATGAGGTTACCTGCAGTCTGCTGTGGTTTGCTTTGTGCAAATCGCTGAAGTGCAAGAGCAAAAGTGCCACTTATTTAAAGAACCCCCCACTTCTTTGGAAGAACCCCCTGCATGTGTTTCCCTGTAAAGAAGGCCTTGTTTTTATATTGTGTTGGTTGTGGGTTGAATCTGGCAATGGTTTCCACATTTCCACATTTAGGTTTTTATGCATTATTGCTGTGAGAACTGATCCAAAAAGGTGGCGGCTACTCAAAATTTATATTTTTACATTAATCAAATGCCGCATACCTGGACCACTACTTAGTTACCAAATGCATTTAATTATTTATTTTCTTCTGTGAATTGATTTTAACCCCCTTTCATTCAGTTTTTTTCTGACAGTTTTGAGCGTTTTGCGGTAAATACCACAAAACTAAAACTGTACAGTGAATTGACAATTGCAGGATCGCAGGCGATATTTATGGAAAATGCTTCTCTGTAACAATACTACTTTTAAAAGTCAGTGAGCCCGAGATTGGCGGAGGAGCAAGGGGCAGGACCAATAATGGTGCTTAGCATGTCAAGTTAAAATTTGTGTGAATGATTGCACCAAGTGTAGGGCAATGCAGTGAATTGCAGGATTGAATAAAGGTAAACTTAAGGGTATATTTATAAAAAAAAGTACAGAATTATTCCACCTGCAAAACTGTATGTACAGTCATTCTGTTCAAATGCCAGCAAAATCAAATGTTGCTGGGCTACTTTCTCTCCAGGTCAAATAATCTTCATTCACAAAAATAACATGAATCAGAAAATACCAAAACACGGCCAGCAGATGGCGTTGAAGATCATAAAAAATAAATACTCATTAATTATAGTTGCCAGCAGTTTCTTGTGGCAATAATGTGGTATTTTCCTGATTCCTATGAATGAAGAACATCTAACCTGGGGAGAAGATAGCCTAGTAACATTAGATTTTGCCTGTATTTGCACAGAATTAATACACAACCACCCACACATCAATGGCGATCAACCAATCAGAACAAATGCTACTGGGTCTCTCACTTACAAACAGTGGTATTTGCAACTCTGGCCAAAAGACAGAAAGTTCTTAGCTATTCACCTGGTGCCAGTGAAGGCAGTGTTTATGTACAGCTTTACAACAGGCTATGGTCTGATGAAGTGCAGCTATAGATATACAGATTATGAGTTTGGGCATCCTCTAAACTTATCTGCATGCTGGACTCTGAACTCCTGCTTTTTTGAATCAAGGAACTGTAGGCTGGATCATTCTCATTAGACATGAAGAGTGGGGAATGACGGGAGTTGACCCTCGGGGCAGTAGTAGGGCACATGACAACAATAAGCAACGGCAAGGTGAAAGGATCCTCAGAGAGGTAATATGGCACAGCATGGGGAGCTGGACTGTAGAAGGGGACAACAAGGGTTAAGTGTCCTTGGAGAGGAAAATGGCACAAGAAAAGGGAAACATTCCACAGACAACAATAAGGCATGGTAAGGGGAAAGGATCCTAAGATCAGTGATATGGCACAGCAAGTCGAGAATTAGGAAGGTTCAAGGAAGCAAGCTGAGGATGCTGGATGGCCCCAAGCTGCTGGTAAGGTGGTCTGGGTGACAGGTGGCTGGCTCAGAAGGGTCTACAAGTCTCTGGGCTGGTGTCTGCTGGGTCCAGAGTGAGTCCAGAGTGAGAGGGAGAGGAGCACTGGGCACCCTGGCCATGGATCAGGAGTTGAGGAGAGAAGATGCACAGCTTGCTAATGGGTGGCAGAGGCAGCTATTGTACATGGCCTCCCTTGTACCTTCTGCTCAACACTTCTGAAGGTAGAGACGGAGAGAGTGAGAGCACAGAAAGGCACAAATGCTGTAGTAGCTGGCTGGTGTAGTCCGCTCTTCAGGTGGATGAAGCTGGGGGTCACAGTCCTTAGGACAGGATGCTGAAGCAGCTGCTCAGGAGTTGGTAGAAGAGCCAGTATACAGGCAGCAACCAGCTACAGCCAGGTAACGAGGGACCAAGTTGGCAGACAGAGTCCTAGAAACTGGTCAAGGTCGGTGAATGAATGAATAACTTGTAAAGCGCTACAAAGTGAACTGAATCACCTCAAGGCGCTGGATTCGTCCTGTGTTGTCAAGCTTCTTAGAAGAGATGGGTCTTGAGTTTTTTCCTGAAGGCCAGATGGTTTTCTTCCATGCGGTAACAGACGGGCAGCACAGTACAGAATCAGCAGGCAAAGATAAGTCCAGTAAACAGGCGAGGTCAGAGTGATCAGGTGAACAGGGTAAAGGCAGGAGCAAAGGCAAAGTCCAGTGGAAAGCCAGGTCATACACAGGTAAGCAGGTTCAGTGGATCAGGTCTCAGGAATACAGGTACAAGCTAAAGACCATTCAGCAACTGCTCATGGGGACAGACCAGTTGAAATAGGCCTCTGGGCGCCATGTACGCTCGCTATGGTGTGAGTGTTCGTTCATGTACTTGTGCGCATTCACGCGTGAATGGGAGCACAACGGTCTGGAATAGTAGTCTAATGCCCTGTACACACGGTCGGACTTTCTGATGGAAAATGTGCGATCGGACTGTGTTGTCAGAATTTCCGATTGTGTGTGGGCTCCATTTGACGTTTTCTGAAGGAATTTCCAACACACAAAGTTTGAGATCTTGTTCTAAAATTTTCAACAAAATCCGATCGTTTAAATTCTGATCGTGTGTAGAATAAATTACGAGACGAAAGCTATTGGTTACTGCCCTCTTTATAGTCCCGTCGTACGTGTTGTACGTCACCTCGTTCTGAACGATCAGATTTTCCGACAACTTTGTGCGACGTGTGTATGCAAGACAAGTTTGAGCCAAAATCCATCCAAAAAAACCTGACGGACTTTGTCATCGGAATGTCCGACCGTGTGTACATGACATAACAGTGCAGCTTCATTTAGAAGTATGAGCATGTGTGCAATGTGCATGCACACAAATATGAGCATAAGCCTGTACTGGTTTTCTGGTGCTGGGAATCCGAATACCTTATAGCAGCTCCTGGAGGACCAACCTCAGTCTGGGGTTCTCATAGGCGTATGTAGCATCCAAATGAATTAACCACTGGGTTTCCCAGTCCAGGTAGATATACCTGAGGTGGGGTGTGATTCCATGGCTCAAGAAATCTAGCGCTTAGTATCAGATTGCCCAGGCAACAGGCTCCACCCCCTTCCTACACATCAGGTAAGTGGCTGGGGTGGCCCAGTGGGGCACAGCTTGGGAAGGGCTGTGCCCGCTAGATTTTGGCATCTGGGTGAAGGAAGTGTGTAGCCACTATGAGAAAATCCATATACCAGCCACAGCAAGGAAACTAGTAGCCCAACACTTCTTACACAGGAGGTGTGGAGTGGCGGGAGCTGTGTGTGAGGTGCTGGTGGCATGTCTCCCTGCACATATGAGGTGTGGGGGGGGGGGGGGGGGGGAGATGTGAGCAGAGGCCAAAGCTGAACGCTATTGACTGTAAGTTAGAGCTTATCTTGAATCAACAGGTGTGCAGGAAGATGTGTTTTGTAGACTCCAAAAGCGCTTTTATTAAATGTTGAGGTTTAGGCCTGCTGAAACCTTCTTCTTAGGTTTTATTTAATGCTATTAGTCTGCTTTTGTGTAATGCCTCAGCCCTCACTGCCAGCCGTACATTCATCTTTCTCTGATCCAGAGAGTTATTGGCTGTGCAGCTTTTTGGCACTACGCAGCCACTTGCCAGAATCTTCCCAGCCAGAAAAAGCAAACTCTCTGCAGGAATAAATGGAAAGTGCAAAGTGCATGCTCAGGCCCAGTTGGTAAAATGTTGACAAGCGTTTGTGCGGTGCCAAATAATAGCACAGCCAATATTTCAGAGGATTGGGACAGGTGAGTGTAAGACCGGTCGGAGGGGCTTGGGGGGGGGGGGGGGGCACTACAACATAAATGTAACTGCATGGATGTGCTGTAAATAGAAGTAATACATTAAAAGGGAGTATTTTAAAGCATATGTCAAAAGCAAAAAAAATAAAATCATATGTAATATATCTCTGCAATGCACACGCATTCCTTCATGTTGTATCCCTTTAAACACACTTCAGAAATATAACTGATGAGATGCCAGAAATATAGTGTACATATACCTTCCTCTATGAGCTGACAACAAAGTCCCTGGAATTCATTCAGAGTGTAGTAGACCCTCTTTAGAATTCCTTTGTACCTCCTATGCCACAAATGTCAGTGCTTGCCACAGATTCGTGTAACTGTCAGAAACAGGTACATCCATTTATTGTGAAATACAAATAATTACTGCACCTTCCCTACGAAACAAAACTGAAACCTAAAAGAAAAGCAACTACACAGAATATGACAAAAATTCAAACAGTGGTAGTGATAAATATATAGCACTAAGCCATCCAAACTGGGATGCAAAGAACAAATCACAGACTGGTGAATGCAATTAATCAAACAAACTGTTAGTGAAAAAAGTCCACATATAAACTAGTGAAACATAAAGTGTCCATCAACAAGTCAACTGTGAACAGGATGTCACACAACCATGAAGACCATCAAACTGTAAACGTCTTTAAAATGGATGATAAGGTTAGTACACGCTTACCAGAGATGTTTGACTGGATTGTCATAAGACAACAAGTCAATCAGGTATGAATGCACCCATGGGATGGGCCAGTAGTGACTGTACGTCAGATGTCAGGCGATTTCCAAATCCACCTCACTCCTTCTTCACATGGTATCAACCATGGATGGAATGGATGCTGCAGCCGGTCCCAGTCATTGGGATGGTTCCAAAGGTACCAAGACAGGAAATCCGGTGGTGGCAAATGAAGGATGACACAAACCCACCCTTATGGGGTTACTGGAACCGAATGATAGAACCCAACAGCACTTTCATCGGTAAAACATACAAAAGAAAAGAAAAAATGGGGGCTCCGATGATGCAGGTCAAAAGACGATTTTAATTGATAAAAACCAGCATACAAAAAGTATAAAAAAAACTTATAAAATAAGTGATCACATGTGATTAAAAGTAATATGGGGAATAGAATACCTTGCCCATTCTATTCCCCATCACATGTGATCACTTATTTTATACGTTTTTTATGTTTTTGTATGCTGGTTTTTATCAGTTAAAACCATCTTTTGACCTGCACCATCGGAGCCCCCCTTTTTTCTTTTCTTTTGTATGTTTTACCGATGAAAGTGCTGTTGGGTTCTATCATTCGGTTCCAGTACCCCCATAAGGGTAGGTTTGAGTCATCCTTCATTTGCCACCACCGGATTTCCTGTCTTGGTACCTTTGGCGGTTGGAACCATTCCAACGACCGGGACCGGCTGCAGCATCCATTCCATCCATGGTTGATACCGTGTGAAGAAGGAGTGAGGTGGATTTGGAAATCTCCTGACATCTGACGTACAGTCACTGCTGGCCCGTCCCGTGGGCGCATTCATGCCTGGTTGACTTGTTGTCTTATGACAGTCGAGTCCAACATCTCTGGTAAGTGTGTACTAACATTATCATCCATTTTGAAGACGTTTACAGTTTGATGGTCCTCATGGCTGTGTGACATCCTGTTCACATTTCACTTGTTGATGGACACTTTATGTTTCACTAGTTTATATGTGGATTTTTTTCAATAATAGTTTGTTTAATTAATTTCACTCACCAGTCTGTGATTTTTTCTTTGCATCACAGTTTGAATGGCTTAGCGTTACATATTTATCACTATCACATCCATTTATTGCAGTGAGTGGCTGGCACTAAGGCTGGAGCGTCCATATTGGACATTCTATCCTCAGTGCAACTCAAGCTCAGTGATTATGATCTTCTCCCCCCAGAAGGCAGAATTCCCCATCAGGTTACACACACCGCACAAAAAAGAAAGTTGACAGTTGGAGCATGGCAATATCAAAGAAGGAGGTGAGTGCCCAATAAGGTTCACCTGTCTTGTGAGTGATAGTGGAAGTAGTCCATAGTCAGCATTAGTCTGAATAGCAGATATGGAATTCATCCACTAGGGCCTGCTCTATTTACAAAGACAGTAAACCCGATAGGAAACTAGTCTCTCAGACCCCTTTCACACTGGGGGCGGGTGGTGTTAGTGGTAAAGCGCTGCAAGTATTAGCGGTGCTTTACCATCAATTTAGCGATGCATTTCAGCCGCTAGTGGGGTGATTTTATTCCTGCTAGCGGCCGAAGAAATGGTTAAAACCGCCCGAGTTGCGGTGCTGCCGAAACGCTTTGCAGGCGCTTTGGCAGCGTTACCCATTCTTTTCAATGGGCAGGGGCATTTTGGGAGCAGTGTATACACCGCTCCCAAAGACGCTGCTTACATGACTTTTCCTAACATCCTGCAAGTGTACCACCCCAGTGTGAAAGCACTCAGGCTTTCACATTGGGGTGGCATGGGAGGTGTTTTCCAGGCGCTATTTTTAGCGCTAAAACGTCTGAAAAACAACTTCAGCGTGAAAGAGGTGCCTATCAAGCTCCACCCATGTCAAGGTGCCCTACACAATTGATTGATGGGACACCAATGGCCTGCACCCTAGAAACCAATTAAGCAAATACAATACAACAAAAAATTTACAACACAACACCTCCCACTGGTAGCCGTGGCCTGTCTGTATGTCAACTTTGAGTTTGTTTTAATTACCTTCAGTTTCATTATCTACAAGTTGGAGGTAATTCTTTTTAAATTCGTCACAGCCATAATGACAAATTGTAAAAGTGGCGCAAAAGAACAACTTTGTGAATCTGTCATACAGTATGTGTCAGAATTGTTTCTGAAACTGTTGCAAATTTATCATGAATTTGGTGCAGAACATTCCTCCAGTGTCTCAAAAGCTTTATTAAATTTGCCAGGGTGTTTCGTATAATTTTTCAGCTTCAGGTTAACAAGTCTTCTCAGACTCCTAGTTGCTTGCATCAGTTGCAGGGTAATGAGTCCGGCTATATACAGTACCTACTAGCTGGATTCATCCTCGTGCAAGAGGCACCCTATTTAACCCCTTTGAGTCGGCACCTCCTGGCCCTTTAAGAGGTTTCAGATGGTGGGGGATTTTATGATCAAGTGACCACCATGATTGGCTGTTACGGTGATCACATAAATTGATTGGTAGCTTCCCATTAGCCGCCCGGAGCGTGCAGGGTGCACGCTCTTGGCACAGCTGTGTTTGCTAATTAGTATGCAAATTTGCAGCCGCTCAGTGCCAAGGCCCACCCGCTGCTGCATATTTGCATACCGTCGGTGCCTAGGCTTAAAAATCATCAGCCATTGCTTCTGGGCTTGTGATAGTGTTAGCGTCCTAACTTCTTGTCTGTTTCCTTTCCTTGGGAAATCCATCCAGCTGGGTACACTCCGGTTTGCAGAAATGAGGATGAGACGATGCTCTGCTGAACTGACAACGGCTGAAAAAGAGATCAGAATGTGGCCTGATGGTCTCGTGCCCAATCAGGAAGATGTCCTAAAGAATCACAGTCCCTATCTTTCCCTCCTCGACAGGAAGTATTCCCTACCATTAGTATTGTCCCTCACAGGTGAGGTACCTCTCCCTATGCTAACCACTTGCATAAAACGCACCAAAACTGGAGCTTCCCCAGTGACCCATGAAAACCTGGGGGCGTGCATCGCGGCGATCGTTGTTGCGGGGTATCAGTCTGACACCCCGCAACTACGATCTCGGTAAAGAGTCTCCGACGGAGACTCTTTACCATGTGATCAGCCGTGTCCAATCATGGCTGATCACAGTGTAAATAGGAAGAGCCGGTGGTCGGCTTTTCCTCACTCGCATCTGTCAGACGTGAGTAGAGGAGAGTCGATCAGCTGTTCCTCTGACAGTGGGGCTCTGTGTTGATCGATTATCAGAGCAGCCCCCCCTGAGGATGCCCACACTGAACCACAAGGGATGCCACCAGACCCCCAGGGATGCCCAGCACCAGGTATGCCACCCTAAACCACCAGGGATGCCAATCAGTACCCACAATGGATGCCAATCAGTTCCCACAATGGGCATCACTGATTGGCATGCATTATAGTTTGGCACTGATTGGCATCCATCAGTACAATATAATGCTGCCTATCAGTGCCCATCCGTGCTGCCTATCAGTGCCCATCCGTGCCACCTATCAGTGCCCATTCGTACCACCTATCACTGCCCATCCATGCTCATCTGTGCTGCCTATCCATGCCCATCCATGCCGTCTATCCATGCCAATCCGTGCCAGCTATCAGTGCCAATCTGTGCCACCTATCAGTGCCCATCTGTGTCACCCATTAGTGCCACCTATCAGTGCCCATCAGTGCAGCCTATCAGTGCCCATCAATGCCACCTCATCAGTGCCACTTTATCGGTGCCCATCAGTGCCCATCAGTGCAGCCCCATCAGTGCCCATCAGTGAAGGAGAAAATGTACTTATTTACAAAGTTTTGAAACTGAAACAAAAAAAAACATATTTTTTTTCATAATTTTTGGTCTTTTTTTATTTGTTTAGCAAAAAATAAAAACTGTAGAGTTGATCAAATACCACCAAAAGAAAGCTTTATTTGTGGAGAAAAAAAATGATAAAAATTTAATTTGGGTACAGTGTAGCATGACCGTGCAATTGTCATTCAAAGTGCGACAGCGCTGAAAGCTCAAAATTGGTCTGGGCAGGAAGGTGTTTAAGTGTCTGGTATAGAAGTGGTTAAATAATAATTAAATAAGCTGACCTCTGACCTGTTTTTGGACAGCGATTGCTCGCTACCTGCCCTTGGACTGTTCCAGTGTTCCACAACCAGTCACTGTTCACTGCCTGACCAGCCTAAGGACTACAGATACCCTTCCTTATCTCAGTCGCTCAATGCTGTACCTGTGCCACCTGACCAGAAACTTCAGCATCAAGTTCTAAGACCTGGAGGCAGGCCTGCTTGACTTAAGAGAACAGAGGTTACTAAAGATAGAAGAAACTTCAGCCAGCTATAATTCCTGATCTGGACATTACACATAGGGGTTGATTTACTAATAGCAAATAGACTGTGCACTTTGCAAAGTGCAGTTGCATTCTGCAAGTGCAGGTGCTTAGTAAATGAGGTAAAGCCTCACTTTGCAAAAAATACTCAATCATGTGCAAGGAATATAAAAAAAATAGCATTTTTGCTTGCACGTGATTGGATGATGGAAGTCAATAAAGCTTTTGCTCATTTACTAAGCTGTGGAGCAACTGCTCTGGCAGAGTGCAACTGCACTTTGCAAAGTGCACAGTGTATTTGCCTTTAGTAAATCAACCCTAGTGTCTTTTGAGTCCTTTAAGCTCTGAAATCCTAATGTGGTGTCAGACCTGCTTTGCCATTTTTGATGGATTACAAAAGCCATCTCCTCACCCTCCCCTTTCTTCTTCAGATCCCCACCTTGTGAAAAGGAAATGATCAAGTCACAAGACCTTTGTCAAAATCAACAGATTTTTTATTTTTTTTGCTCTTGTGAAACAGATATAACAAAATGCTGCCAATGCCCTATTAACAAGCTCAAAATTAGCAAATAAGAAAAGGGATTCATTGCATAACTTTCTTCAAAACTTTTTGTTGAGAAAAATCACAGGAATAATCAACTATAGTATACAGACAATGCTGTTGGTACTGAAAAACCAATGACATACCAGGGATAAACATACACAAAGAAGTATATATAAGGTAATGAAGTCGGGAAACACTGCTTTAAGATGTTGAGTTGTGAGACAGGGAAGGAGCGTGTCTAACATAATAAAGGTCATAGGTTAGAAGAGCACATTTTTCGGCATTGTTCTGTGCACAGGATCAAAGGAGACAGGAAATCCTTCTACATGTAGTAACTGTAGGCACTTTGCTATGAACCTGGGTGTTTTCTACTCTTGGGATCTGAACTTAAAACTTTCACAAGTAATGTTGATTTTTCAAATTTTTCTGTGAGTTAATCTTCTATATACAATTAAAAACACTCAAAGCTTTGTTAAAATGTAATATTATCAGAGACTTTTATTCTAAACTAATTCTGAATTGATTTGCATTTGTAAAAAAAAAAACAATACTCTGGTTCACCCTTTAGCGAATTTACTAAAGGAGGAACTTTGAAAATGTTGTGAACTTCACTAGTTGCACCATTTTGTCTCCAATGTGCAGTGATCTGCCATTTTCTGGGCTCTAAAATCAATACAATACAATATCATATTGGGGAAGAAAAGGGGAATAACATTTCAGAAAGCAGTGTAGCATCATTCTAGGTGGGTTTCTAGGATACTAGGTAAGTTTAATTCTTTTTGGGCCCCTCTGTAATCGTTGGTGCAGCTAATGATTTCTTTGGAATGTTCTACATTTCACAGGCTGCAGATGTAATTGCATTCCCTTGCATTCTGGAGGCTTCTAGGGCTGGGAGAGTCAGATAGGTAGCCTGCAAAATGTTGGTACTGCAGCCAATCCTTGGGGAGGTGTGCACAGTAGATGGCTGAGGAGGAACATAAATAGTTTGAGGTCTGGCGCAACCTGGGTCTTGCCCTGCTAGAGAAATTCCCAGCCTCAAGGGGGCTGCTTCCCTTTTGAGGCAGTTCTGCTGGTGCCTGCTAATATTCATTGAGGTCCCAGCTTTATCAGAACTGGAGAGCCTATTTCTTATTATCCTTTGAGCTAAGGATTTGGTCTGGAGGACCCACTGAAAAGTGCCTGGGGGCAGTTGGGAGGTGTGCAGCTGCCATGGGAAATTGTGAGTACAGATCCAAGTTCAAAAATCCAGCGACTGTGTGCTGCTCTACTTTGGAGGCCAGCGGCATTTCTTCCTCTGAGACTGCTCATACATTGTCTTAGTTCTGTCTTTCCTCTGGGTTACTGGTTTAAAAATGAGGAAAAGATGATCCGCACTCCGGTGATTGCTCTTTAAAAATGTAGTATTTATTAACAAGCCACAGTGACCAGACGCAAATAAGAAAGGTTGACGCGTTTCAGCCTACAAGGCCTTAGTCATAACCACCACTGGTTTAAAGACTGCTCAAAGAAGTTGCAACTAGTGAAGTGTGTCCTCCTGTTAGAATTGAACATTTCTGGAGTATCCCATACCACCTCAACCCTTCTCCTGTTAGGGTCCATGTACACTGGGCTTACGAAAATGCTAGTTCTTTTGGCCACAAAAAAAAAACATTCATATAGAGCATTTTTGTACAAGCATTTGGGAGTGTTTAGGAGCGTTTAGCATTTTTTCTGCCAAAAACTCCTCTCAAAAAAGCAATCCAGAAGGGGTTTTTTTCTACCTCTAAACACTCAGCTTAAAATATGCCTCTAAACGTCCTAGTGTGCTGGATACATAGGATAACATTGAGCTGCTTCTACAGGCAAAATAAAAAACTTCTCTAGAAGCAACGTTTTTTAAGCCCAGTGGGCATGGACCTTTACATTTCTGCAAGAGATAAATAAATAAAAAGATATGCCCTAGACTGTTTAATGGAGCCAAAGCGAATTGACTGTTGTGCTGTTTGGGAAGGAATTAGTTAAATACAGTGGCTCCTTCAGGGGTAGCACTACAGCATAGTCTCATTTTTTATTTTTTATTTGCTAGCCTGTCTTTTGTCAGTGCAGGGAGGGACAGGATGCTGTGTGCAGCAGGGACAGTCAGTTTAATCACTAGCTAGTAGGGATGGCCGAACGGTTCGCCCGGCGGTCGTTTCGCGGCGAATTTTGGCGGTTCGCGGTCCACCCGATTGGCGGACTATTGCCGCCGTTCGCCCGACGAACTTCCGTGTTTACTGTGTAAAAGAACTTTGACCTATGATGACACATCCATCATGGGGTACAGGACAGCCAATTGAGACATTACAACACATGGACACTTGGACATTCCCCCTAACTTATAAATAGACCCGATCCGGCGGCCATTTTACATTATTTTGTATGTCATTATAGGGAGAGGTTGCTGTGTGGAGCAGGGAGAGACTGCAGTGACCCAAATCGGTAGCTATTAGGTCCACAAAAGTTCTTTTAAGGACTGGTATCATGGTATAGGTGTTAGGTGTAGTTCAGGATATAGGTTTGAGGCACTGCTGTGCTAGTGATTGTTGCAGCAGCCTGTCTTTTGTCAGTGTAGAGAGAGGGACAGGACGCTGTGTGCAGCAGGGACAGTCAGTTTAATCATTAGCTGTTACTATTAGGTCCACAAAAGTCCTTTTCAGGACTGGTATGGTAAAGTAGTACAGGATATAGTTTTGAGTGCTATTCAAGTTATTGTTCCAGCAGCCTGTGTTTTGTCAGTTTAAATAGGGACAGGCAGGAAGCTGTGTGTGGCAGTGAGGGACAGTCAGTTTAATCAGTAGCTGTTACTATTAGGTCCACAAAGGTTATTTTCAGGACTGGTATGGTAATAGGCTTGTACACGTATAATATTCTTTCTTCCAAATATAGAAAGAATATTATACTTGACTGCTGCCCTTCTGCTGCAGTAGTCCTTTATGAGTATAGGGACTGAGGTACAGTCTGCTAATCATTCACAACCTACTAGTTCCACAAAGGTCCTTATAAGCACTGGTAAGGTGTAGGGTACTACAGTACATAGGGTTGAGTGAGGTACAGTCTGCTAATCCTTAACGACTGGTATAGGTCCACAATATATAGGGTTGAGGTGCACTACTGCTGACTGCTGCCCTATACTGCAGCAGTCCTTTATCAGTATAGTGACTGAGGTACAGTCTGCTAATCATTCACAACCTACTAGTTCCACAAAGGTCCTTATAAGGACTGGTAAGGTATAGGGTACTACAGTACATAGGGTTGAGTGAGGTACAGTGTGCTATTCCTTAAGGACTGGTATAGGTCCACAATATATAGGGTTGAGGTGCACTACTGCTGACTGCTGCCCTATACTGCAGCAGTCCTTTATCAGTATAGGGACTGAGGTACAGTCTGCTAATCATTCACAACCTACTAGTTCCACAAAGGTCCTTATAAGGACTGGCAAGGTATAGGGTACTACAGTACATAGGGTTGAGTGAGGTACAGTGTGCTATTCCTTAAGGACTGGTATAGGTCCACAATATATAGGGTTGAGGTGCACTACTGCTGACTGCTGCCCTATACTGCAGCAGTCCTTTATCAGTATAGGGAATGAGGTACAGTCTGATAATCATAAGGGAATGCCTAGATCGTCAGGTGTTCGACTACATCGGGTTAACGGCCGATGTGGACGCTCTGAGGAGTGATGAACCCCTGGAATACTGGGTGGGCAGGCTTGACCTCTGGCTAGAACTTGCCCAATTTGCAATCGAACTGTTGGCTTGCCCCTCTTTTAGTGTCCTATCCGAAAGGACGTTCAGCGCAGCAGGGGGGATCGTGACCGATAAGCGTACTCGCCTAGCTCACGACAGTGTTAACTACCTCCCATTTCTAAAAATGAATGAGGCATCGATCTCGGAGGAATTCAACACATGTGACCAGTAGACCATGTATATGTCTATAAACGATTTTTTTATTCGAGCACACAGACCTTCTTTCTTCATTTGGCTCACTTCCTTGTCCAAAAAAAGCACACCGTACTATATGCCCGTACCCTCCTGTTTGAAGAGGTTGAGCAGTGTCATATTTCTACTGGGGCTGCTTATTATGAGGGGCTCCCACCATCCCTGTGCTGTGCTGACTTCCTCCTGGGGCTGCTTATTATGAGGGGCTCCCACCATCCCTGTGCTGTGCTGACTTCCTCCTGGGGCTGTACGTCTGCTGTGCATATTATGAGGGGCTCCCACCATCCCTGTGCTATGCTCATTATGAGGGGCTCCCACCATCCCTGTGCAATGCTCATTATGAGGGGCTCCCACCATCCCTGTGCTGTGCTGACTTCCTCCTGGGGCTGCTTATTATGAGGGGCTCCCACCATCCCTGTGCTATGCTGACATCCTCTTGGGGCTGCTTATTATGAGGAGCTCCCACCATCCCTGTGCTGTGCTGACTTCCTCCTGAGGCTGTACCTCTGCTGTGCATATTATGAGGGGCTCCCACCATCCCTGTGCTATGCTCATTATGAGGGGCTCCCACCATCCCTGTGTTATGCTGACTTCCTCCTGGGGCTGCTTACGGTGCAGGTGTCAGTGCTGTATATCACGGTGCTGGTGTCAGTGCTGTATATCATGGTGCTGGTGTCAGTGCTTTATGTCACGCTGCTGATGTCAGTGCTCTCTATCACGGTGCTGGTGTCAGATCACTCTATCACGGTGCAGGTGTCATTGCTGTATGTCACGCTGCTGATGTCAGTGCTCTCTATCACGGTGCTGGTGTCAGTGCTGTATATCACGGTGCTGGTGTCAGTGCTTTATGCCACGCTGCTGCTGTCAGTGCTGTATATCACGGTGCTGGTGTCAGTGCTGTATATCACGGTGCTGGTGTCAGTGCTTTATGTCACGCTGCTGATGTCAGTGCTCTCTATCATGGTGCTGCTGTCAGTGCTGTATATCACGGTGCTGGTGTCAGTGCTGTATATCACGGTGCTGGTGTCAGTGCTTTATGTCACGCTGCTGATGTCAGTGCTCTCTATCATGGTGCTGGTGTCAGTGCTTTATGTCACCCTGCTGATGTCAGTGCTCTCTATCACGGTGCTGGTGTCAGATCACTCTATCACGGTGCAGGTGTCATTGCTGTATGTCACACTGCTGATGTCAGTGCTCTCTATCATGGTGCTGGTGTCAGTGCTGTATATCACGGTGCTGGTGCCAGTGCTTTATGTCACGCTGCTGATGTCAGTGCTCTCTATCACGGTGCTGGTGTCAGATCACTCTATCACGGTGCAGGTGTCATTGCTGTATGTCACGCTGCTGATGTCAGTGCTCTCTATCACAGTGCTGGTGTCAGTGCTGTATATCATGGGGCTGGTGTCAGTGCTTTATGTCACGCTGCTGCTGTCAGTGCTGTATATCACGGTGCTGGTGTCAGTGCTGTATATCACGGTGCTGGTGTCAGTGCTTTATGTCACACTGCTGATGTCAGTGCTCTCTATCATGGTGCTGCTGTCAGTGCTGTATATCATGGTGCTGGTGTCAGTGCTGTATATCACGGTGCTGGTGTCAGTGCTTTATGTCACGCTGCTGATGTCAGTGCTCTCTATCACGGTGCTGGTGTTAGTGCTGTATATCACGGTGCTGGTGTCAGGGCTTTATGTCACGCTGCTGATGTCAGTGCTCTCTATCATGGTGCTGGTGTCAGATCACTCTATAACGGTGCAGGTGTCATTGCTGTATGTCACGCCGCTGGTGATCATCTCCTGCACCCTCTTCTTTGCCTACCCGGACCTTCCCTCTCCTCCATTGCCTTCATGCACACCACAGTCCTGAATTGTCACAACTAGGGATGAGCCGAACACCCCCCGGTTCGGTTTGCACCAGAACTTTCGAACGGACCCCAAATTCGTACGAACTTTAGAACCCCATTGAAGTCTATGGGACTCGAACGTTCGAAATTAAAAGTGCTAATTTTAACGGCTAATATGCAAGATACTGTCCTTATAAAAGGTTTGGGGACCTGGCTCCTGCCCCAGGGGACATGGGTTAATGCCTAAAATGTTTTTAAAAATGGCAGTTTTGGCGGGAGCACTGATTTTAATGACAATTAAAGTGAAAAAAAAAGTGAAACATTCCTTTAAATATGGTGCCTGGGGGGTGTCTGTAGTATGCCTGTGAAGTGCCACGTGTTTCCCGTGTTTAAAACAGTCCCTGCACAAAATGACATTAAACGGAAATAACACCATTTAAAACTGCTTGCAGTTTTAATGGTATATCTGGTTCCTGCAATATGGTTGAAAATCATTGAGAAAAATGGCATGGGTAGCCCTCCCTGCCCATTACCAGCCCCTTTGGGTCTTGTACGCATATTAAGGGAAACCCAGTACCCATATTAAAAAAAAGGAAATGCGTGTGGCCCCCAGGCCCTATATACTCAGAACAGCAGTATACAGGCGGTGCAAACAAGACAGGGACTGTGTAGGTTTGTTGTGTTAAGTTGAATCTGTTTGTAATTTTCAACTGGTACATTTTTAAAGTGTAGCTCCAGTCAAAAAAAAATATTTTTAAGCTTTTTGGAAAACATAGGGAAGGGTTATCACCCCTGTATAATTTGTTTTGTCGTCCATCTTTTTTCATCTCACTTGCTGTTGTCTCCTTCCGTTTGCAAGTAGGAGATGTTTGTAAGTTGGATGTTTGAAAGTAGGGGCCTGCCCTATATGCTCTGCAGAAATGGCGGAACAAGGTGTTGGTTTTGCCACAACATTGTAAGCCCTCAAAGTGACTCTTGGTGGGCGCTGGAGCGCCCTGCTGTGAACGATTATATCAAGAATTGTAATTACATGCCATTGTTGAACAGTGGTAGAAAAATTGACCTTTGGTGGTTGTGGTGCTGGTGCCACAACACTATAAGTCCTCACAGTTACTCTGGGTGGGCACATGAATGGGCCCTCCTGTGAAATATTATATCAAGAATTGTAATTACATGTCCCTGTTAAACAGGGGCAGAAAAATTGGGCCTTAGGCACTGGTGCTGGTGCCACGACACTGCAACCTCTCCCATATACTCTTGTTTTATTGCAGGAATTAGCCCTGCTGCAAAGCATTGCATCAAAAATTGTAATTAAACGCCCCTGTTGAACAGGGGCAGAAAAATTGGGCCTTAGGCACTGGTGCTGGTGCCACCACACGGAACCTCTCCCATATACTCTAGTTTTATTGCAGGAATTAGCCCTGCTGCAAAGCATTGCATCAAAAATTGTAATTAAACGCCCCTGTTAAACAGGGGCAGAAAAATTGGGCCTTAGGCACTGGTGCTGGTGCCAGCACACTGCAACCTCTCCCATAAACTCTAGTTTTATTGCAGGAATTAGCCCTGCTGCAAAGCATTGCATCAAAAATTGTAATTAAACGCCCCTGCTAAACAGGGGCAGAAAAATGGGGCCTTAGGCACTGGTGCTGGTGCCACCACACTGCAACCTCTCCCATATACTCTAGTTTTATTGCAGGAATTAGCCCTACTGCAAAGCATTGCATCAAAAATTGTAATTAAACACCCCTGTTAAACAGGGGCAGAAAAATTGGGCCTTAGGCACTGGTGCTGGTGCCACCACACTGCAACCTCTCCCATATACTCTAGTTTTATTGCAGGAATTAGCCCTGCTGCAAAGCATTGCTTCAAAAATTGTAATTAAACGCCCCTGTTAAACAGGGGCAGAAAAATTGGGCTGATGGCATCAGCCAGAGCCAGAAATGTTCTTCCAACATATCAGCGGAGGAGGAAGAGGATAGACAATCAACATAACAGGACAGTCACTCAGCATCAGCATAGGCAGTCTTGAAGGGATGTGATATTTAAAAAAAAATTATTCGGTTACATCAGCTTCAGGTGCTTGGTAGCTGTGGGTGATCCAAGACTGATTCATCTTGATGAAGGTCAGTCGATCAACTGATTCGGTGGACACAAGCGCACCCTGTGATCGGTAACAAAGCCACCAGCAGCACTGAAGGTGCGTTCCGAAAGAACGCTGGATGCAGGACAGGCCAGTAGCCCAATTGCATACTTTGCAAGCTCTGGCCAGTGATCCATCCTCAAGACCCAATAAGCCAGAGGATTTTCGGTGGGAAAGGTGTCCAAGTCTGACCTTGCCCCTAGGTATTCCTGCACCATGTAAATCAGACGCTGGCGATGGTTGCTGGAACCGATCATACCTTGGGGCTGCGGACTAAAAAATTGTCTGAAAGCATCAGTGAGACGGCCACCTTCTCCACCGCTCCTTCTGACCGATGCCTCAGCAACACGTTGTCCAGGACCAGGAGTTTGTAACCTCCCAGTCTCTGGGAACGCGTTGCACAGACCTTTCTGCAAGGCCTCCCGGAGATGTCTCATCCTCTGCTCCCTCTGCGATGGCAAGATAAGGTCGGTAACCTTACCCTTGTACCGTGGATTAAGGAGAGTGGCCAGCCAGTAATGGTCCCTCTCCTTGATCCGAAGAATACAAGGATCCTTCCGCAGGCTTTGCAGGATCAGGGAGGCCATGCAGTGTAGGTTAGCTGAGGCATTCGGTCCGGAGTCCTCTGGGTCACTAAGGACAACATGATCCGCAGCTACCTCCTCCCAGCCACGTACAAGTCCACATGTTTCTTGGGACTGTAAATCATCCCTACAAGACTGCTGCTGCTGCTGATGCTGAGTGCCAGCCTCCACCTCCATGCTGACACAATCATCCTCCTCCTCCTCTTCCTCCTCCTCATCCTCTTCCTGTGTGATGGGTGGCACAGCAGGAACACTGTCTGGATAAAGGGGGCCTTGAGAGGCAAGGAAGTCCTCCTCTTCCTGCCTCTGTTCTGCCTCAAGTGCCCTGTCCATTATTCCATGCAGCGTATGCTCCAAGAGGTGGACAAGAGGTACAGTGTCACTGATGCATGCACTGTCACTGCTCACCGTCCTTGTGGCCTCCTCAAACAGTGACAGGACAGTGCATGCATCCCTGATCATGCCCCACTGGTGTGGTGAGAAAAAACCGAGCTCCCCTGACCCTGTCCTGGTGCCGTAGTCGCACAGGTACTCATTGATGGCCCTCTGCTGTGTGTGCAGCCGCTGCAGCATGGCCAACGTTGAGTTCCACCTGGTGGGCATGTCACATATAAGGCGGTTCTTGGGCAGGTTCAACTCCTTTTGGAGCTCAGCCAGCCGAGCACAGGCATTAAATGATCGGCGGAAATGCACACAGACTTTCCTGGCCTGCTTCAGGACATCCTGTAAGCCGGGGTACCTGGCCAAGAACCGCTGTACCACCAGGTTAAGGACGTGAGCTACACAGGGCACATGGGTCAGTTGTCCCTGTCGGAGGGCGGAGAGGAGGTTGGTGCCATTGTCGCAAACCACCATTCCTGGCTTAAGCTGGCGTGGCGTCAACCACCTCTCGGCCTTCCCCTGCAGAGCTGACAAAACATCCGCCCCAGTGTGGCTCCTGTCCCCCAAACAAACCAGCGCAAACACGGCATGGCATCGTTTTACCTGTGTACTTGCGTAGCCCCTGGAACGCCTACGGAGCACCGCTGGTTCTGAGGACAGAGCACTGGAAGAGGCCATGGAGGAAGAAGAAGAGGAGGGGATGGAGGAGAGAGGTGTGTCACAACCAATAGTAGCATTTTGGAGGCGTGGTGGCGGAACAACCTCCAACACTACTGCACCTTGTCCTGCATCCTTCCCAGCTGCCAGAAGAGTGACCCAATGGGCCGTGAAAGACAGGTAACGTCCCTGTCCATGCCTGCTGGACCATGAGTCAGCGGTAATATGCACCTTACCGCTGACCGCCCTGTCCAGCGAGGCAAGGACATTGCCTTCCACATGCTGGTAGAGAGCCGGAATCGCCTTCCGTGAGAAAAAGTGGTGTTTGGGGACCTGCCACTGAGGAACCGCACATTGTACAAACTCACGGAAGGGGGCCGAGTCTACCAACTGAAAAGGCAGCAGTTGAAGTGCTAGCAATTTAGCCAAGCTAGCATTCAACCGCTGGGCATGTGGATGGCTGGGAGTGAACTTCTTTCGCCGGTCCAGCAGCTGGGGCAGGGACTTTTGCCTGCTATAATCGGACGTGGGTGTACCGCTAGCAGAGTGCCCGGAAGCACTTGGCTGTAACACACCTAATTCTACACCTTCATTCCTCTCAGAGCAGGTTTCAGAGAGGACTGAAGGTCTAGTGGGGTTGGAGATGCCAGCTGATGAGGAGCAAGGAGAGGTCCGCTTTGTTCTTTGGTGTGGGTCCTTGAGGTACGCATGCCAACGAGCTGCATGGCAGGTCAACATATGTCTGGTCAAGCATGTGGTGCCCAAGCGGCTGATGTTTTGGCCACGTGAGATACGCTTGAGACATATGTTGCAAATAGCAGCGGTGCGATTTTTGCACTCGTCTCAAAAAAGGCCCACACCAAAGAACTTTTAGAATAACGCGCAGAGGCAGCGCCCTGCACAGGTGGAGCTCTGCGGTGTGATTCAGTCGGTGTGCTGCCCCTAAGCTTGCCCCCGGAGGGCATCCTGCCTCGTTGGACATGTGCCTCCTCCTCCTCCTCTCTCCTACCAGGCACCCACGTGGAGTCAGTGCCCTCATCATCCCCTCCCTCTTCATCGCTGTAGCAAACCTGGCAATATGCTGCAGCTTGTGGAACATGACTGCCAGATTGCTGTCCTTCTTGAGCATCCCCTCTCTCTGCATTAACGCTACTGCCTTCCTCTAGCTGAATGTCATCATCAGAGGCTACAAAACACTGGGCATCCTCCTGGAGCATGTACCCAACACTGTGCTCAAAGAGTTCAGGAGACTCCTCAGGAGGACATGGTGGGTCTAGGGAAGGAGTCACTGATGATGACATTGAGACGAGGGAAGACGATGTGTTGGCAGCTGCTTTGCTAGTACCCTGAGACTGGGTGAGAGAGGATGAGGAGGATGAAGAGGGCTTGGTCATCCACTCTACCAAGTCATTGGCATGTTGCGGTTCAACATGTCCAGCTGCCGAAAAGAAGGACAAGCGTGTCCCGTGGCCACGTGCTGATGACAATGCACCGCGTCCACGACCAGCACTGTTGTTTCTAGACACAGAGCCTGCTTGCCCTCTTTTATCGGCTCGCGCCTGTCTGCCTCTCCTTGCTGGCCTTCCAGACATGGTAATGGCCTGAAGGGAGTTGGGTAAAACAGCAGGTGGGTAGTGTATATTGTGCTGGAGGCACACAACACCCACTAACTCCTGCAGATGCCTTTATTATAGAACACCAGAGATAAAGGGGTATACTGTAATGGAGTCACACAACACCCACTAAGCCCTGCAGATGCCTTTATTATAGAACACCAGAGATAAAGGGGTATACTGTAATGGAGTCACACAACACCCACTAAGCCCTGCAGATAGCTCTATTAGAGAACAGCAATAAAGGGTAGATACAGGTGTATATTGTGCTGCAGGCACAAAACACCCACTAACTCCGGCAGATGCCTTTTTTTATAGAACACCAGAGATAAAGGGGTATATACAGATGTATACTGTGCTGTGCTGGAGGCACACACAACTTCCAATAACTCCTGCAGATGGCAAGTGGACTCAAATAGAGAAGAGCTATGTAGGTGGATATAGCGGTGTGTACAGGGTACAGAGCATGCAGACAGCACGCACAAGCTCCTAACACTACTGACTGCAAGCTCTATTATAAAAGATAGATCACTAGCTATATAGGTGAGGTGAATATAGCGGTGTATACTGCGGTCAGAGCACACAGACAACAACCACTACAGAAGAGCAAGATCGAAAATCAGCCGATAACGATCGATGTATACTGTGTTGAAGGTACACAGAACACCCACTAACTGCTTCAGACGCCAACACACTACACAAGGCCGCCACGCGGGCTGCCTTATATAGTGTGGGGCGTGTACTACACAGCCTGAGCTATGATTGGCCACAGGCATCCTGCCTGTGGCCAATCATGGCTCTCCTCGCTGCTGGCGCTGTGATTGGCCAAGCTTGCGGGGTCACAGTGCATGCTTGGCCAATCATGAGCCAGCAATGCACTGCGATGACGCAGTGCATTGTGGGCCGTGAGCGCCACACGAATTTGGCGCGGACGGGCCATAATGTTCGGAATTCGCCGAACGGGCGAACAGCCGATGTTCGAGTCGAACGTATGTTCGACTCGAACACGAAGCTCATCCCTAGTCACAATAATTTCACATATAAAAAAAGAATGCTTGTAGTTATCGATCCCAGATTCACCTCATACATGTGTTATGTCATTGGCCATGTGGTGGGACTATGTTTGCACAGCTAGTAATTATTTTGTGGCTGCAAATTTGACCTGTAGGTTTGCAAAGTTCGTCTCCCATTGAAGTCAATGGGGCCCGCCGCGAACGTTATGGTTCGCGAACTATCGGCCGCGTTCGCGGTCCGCGTTCGCGAAACGTCCCGTCGGAAGTTCGTCCATCACTACTAGCTAGTACTATTAGGTCCACAAAGGTCCTTTTAAGGACTGGTATAGGTGTACAGTATATAGGGTTGTACACATATAATATACTTTCTTCCAAATATAGAAAGAATATTATACTTGACTGCTGCCCTATTCTGCAGATACAAACAAACCCAAGGATAAACCAAGGAAAAAACCAAGCTTTACTTACCACCAGCCCACAGACAACCAGATAACCTGTCTAACAGTATGCATTAAAAACAGTCTGCACACATTTGCAAATGCATGCGTAAGCCACAGAGCCGCGCCAAGGCACCCCAATATGTGTGGTACCTAACACTAACTTATAAGTATCTCCACAGTGGAGGCACCTGCATTCTGATGGATAGGTGAAAGCAGGTGGACTGAAGGGGAGCCACCCCTTCTTAAAGGTACAGGAGCACACTGAACACCCAGCACAATGGCAACACAGGTGTCAGTGAGATGCCTGACCAAAAACACAACCTGTGACACAAAAAGATGCCACCCGCTCACACCTATAGCTGGCTATCGCAGTAAGAAGCTTGGAAGGCTAACAACAGATGCAAACATACCCAAGGATAAACCGTTATTCTGCAGCAGTCCTTTATCAGTGTAGGGACTGAGGTACAGTCTGCAAATCACTAGCTACTAGGTCCACAAAGGTCCTTGTAAGGACTGGTATAGGTGTACAATATATAGGGTGCTGGTGTACTGCTGCCCTATTCTGTAGCAGTCCTTTATCAGTTTAGGGACTGAGGTACAGTCTGCAAATCACTAGCTACTAGGTCAACAAAGGTCCTTGTAAGGACTGGTATAGGTGTACAATATATAGGGTGCTGGTGCACTACTGCCTTATTCTGCAGCAGTCCTTTATCAGTGTAGGGACTGAGGTACAGTCTGCAAATTACTAGCTACTAGGTCCACAAAGGTCCTTGTAAGGACTGGTATAGGTGTACAATATATAGGGTTGTGATGCACTGCTGCCCTATTCTGTAGCAGTCCTTTATCAGTGTAGGGACTGAGGTACAGTCTGCAAATCACTAGCTACTAGGTCCACAAAGGTCCTTGTAAGGACTGGTATAGGTGTACAATATATAGGGTTGTGGTGCACTGCTGCCCTATTCTGCAGCAGTCCTTTATCAGTGTAGGAACTGAGGTACAGTCTGCAAATCATTAGCTACTAGGTCCACAAAGGTCCTTGTAAGGACTGGTATAGGTGTACAATATATAGGGTTGTTGTACACTGCTGCTGACTGCTGCCCTATTCTGCAGCAGACCTTTATCAGTGTAGGGACTGAGGTACAGTCTGCAAATCACTAGCTACTAGGTCCACAAAGGTCCTTGTAAGGACTGGTATAGGTGTACTATTTGGTGTGCAGTATATAGGTGTGTAATACACGTATAAAATACTTGCACATATCGAAAGCATAGTATAGTGCATTTCCACTGTGCAGCATTGTGACTGCTGAGCGGTTCTGCAGTGATACTACAAAGACTGACAAGCGCAATAAAAAAAAGTATTATAACTGGTGTGATAGACCAGTGGCCCCCAAACAACAGATTGAAGCTGGGTGTTATATACCTTCTTCCACATACATACTGCACTTCTCTAGAGACTTTTGTCACAGGGTCATTTAAAAAATGACAGGCAGAGGAAGAGGCAGGCCCTTCCTCAGGGGTGATAGGGGTAGGACAGTAGCAACAGCCTTGAGCCAAAGTGGCAAATTGCAGAAGGTGCGTGCGATTACGTCAAAGGATGCACCAGACTTGGTTGAGTGGCTCACTCAGCCTTACTCTTCTGCACCCTTCTTATCCTCTCGATCTGCACCCTCTTCTTCACTCTCTGCTATGTGCACCCCCAAAGACACTACCACCACCACCATATACCTTCCGCTTGAGTCACAGGAATTATTTTCTGATCCATATCAAGACATTTCCGATGCGCAGCCACTCTTGGCATTGGATCAGGAAGAGGAGGTAGCAACAACTGCCACTCAGCAGTCTGACGACAGTACTCAGATCAGCCCAAGGAGGAGGTTGGTCCCCGGTGTTGCTGCCTACTCTGAGATCTCTACGTATAGCGGTGGGGAAGGTGACGCCGATGATGACGTGTCTAGTGATGTCACGTGGGTGCCCACAAGAGAGGAAGAGGAGGGGAGTTCAGAGGGAGATATGGGCCAGCAGATAGGGAGGAGAAGCAGGAAGAACTTAGATTGCACAGGAGGGACAAAGCAGAATGCAAATGTATCAGGAGCAAGGCATCGACCATGTACGGTCACATCTGGCGCTCCCAGGACGCCGGAACATGGCTCCGCAGTGTGGGCTTTTTTTAACGTGTCCGCTGCTGACAAAAGTGTTGCCATCTGCAATCTTTGCAGTCAATGCATAAGTCGCGGTAAGCCCAACACTCACCTAGGGACGACCGCCTTAAGAAGGCACATGAGCTGCCATCACGAGCCCAGTGGGAGCAACGGAACCCACAAAGCCACACTCCAGGCTCTCACCGTCCAGCCTCATCTTCTACTTCTCCTCTCTACTCACAATTGTCCTCCACTCCACCTTCCATCATGCCAAGCTCACGTTTTTCTGCAAAAAGGCAGGCTTCCGTGGGCCAAATGTTCGAGCGTAAAAAAATGATGATGCCGGATAACCCTCTTGCCCAATGGTTGACAGCTGGCTTGTCAGAACTGATAGCCCGCCAACTACTGCCATATAAACTGGTGGACTGAAATTTGTGGCCATTGGAACACCACAATGGAAGGTCCCAGGAAGGAAGTATTTCTCAGAGAAGGGCATCCCAGAGCTATATGGCCATGTTCAGTGGAAAGTGAACGTATCTCTGGCACACAGTGTCGGTGCCAAGATACATCTGACCACAGACATGTGGTCTAGCAAACACGGGCAGGGAAGGTATATCACTTTTACTGCCCACTGGGTGAACCTTCTGACGGCCGTCAAGCATGTAACCCGTGGCACCTGTGTAGATTTGGTTTTACCGCCACGGATTGCAGGCCTGGCTCTTCTTCTCCTCCTCCTACTCCATCCTCCTCCCTCTCCTTCTCGGCTGACTCCTCCTTTTCCATTGCTAGCATCTCTTCCGCTGCGCCGCCAAAGCTCCCCAGAACCTATTTGACATGCCAGGTGAGACGTTGCCATGCCGTGCTGCATCTGTTGTGCCTGGAAGCCGAGAGCCACACTGGCAGGGGGCACACACACACACAGGGGGACACACTCGCACACACACACACACACAGGGGGACACACACACACAGGGGGACACACTCACACACACGCACAAAGGGGGACATACTCGCACACAGGGGGACACACTCGCGTACAGGGGGACACACTCGCACATAGGGGGAGAGACACACACACCGGGAGACACACACACAGGGGGAGACACACACACAGGGGGATTGACACACACACACAGGGGTAGACACACACACACACACACAGGGGGACACACAGGGGAAGAAACACACGCACACAGGGGGACACACACACAGGGGGACACACACACACACACACAGGGGGAGACACACACACACAGGGGGAGACACACACACACAGGGGGAGACACACACACAGGGGGAGACACACACACACAGGTGGACACACACACACACACACACACAGGGGGACACACTCTCTCACACAGGGAGACACACACACACAGGGACACTCACACACACGGGACACACACACACACAGAGGGGGATACACTCTCACACACACACACCCGCACACGCACACAGGGGGACACGCACACTCACACGGGGGCACACACTCACACGGGGACACACACACAGGGGTACACACACACCACACAGGGGGACACACTCACACCACACAGGGGGACACACTCACACCACACAGGGGGAAACTCTCGCTCACACACACACACACACACACAGGGGGACACACACACACACAGGGGGACACACTCAGGGGGACACACTCACACAGGGGGACACTCTCTCACACACACACACATACACACACAGGGGGAGACACTCACACACACACAGGGGGAGACAATCACACACACACACACACACACACACACACACACACACAGGGGGAGACACTCACAAACACACACACAAGGGGAGACACTCACACACACACACAAGGGGAGACACACACAGGGACACACACACACACTCACACAGGGGGACACTCTCTCACACACACACACACACATACACACACACAGGGGGAGACACTCACACACACACACACACAGGGGGACACACTCTCTCAAACAGGGACACACACACAGGGGGACACACTCGCACACACACACGGGGACACACTCACACACAAGCACACAGGGGGACACACTCGCACACAGGAGGACACACTCGCACACAGGGGGACACAGTCGCACATAGGGGGAGAGACACACACACGGGGAGACACACACACAGGGGGAGACACACACAGGGGAGAGACACACACACAGGGGGAGACAAACACACACACAGGGGGACACACAGGGGAAGAAACACACACCCACACAGGGGGACACACAGGGGGAGACACACACACACAGGGGGTGACACACACACACACAGGGGGAGACACACACACACAGGGGGACACACACACACGGGGAGACACACACACAGGGGGGACACACACACAGGGGGAGACACACACACAGAGGGACACTCACACACCACACACACAGGGGGACACACTCTCTTAAACAGGGACATACACACAGGGGGACACACTCGCACACACACACACAGGGACACACACACACCACACACACAGGGGGACACACTCTCTTAAACAGGGACACACACACAGGGGGAAACACTCGCACACACACACACACACACAGGGACACATACACACAGGGGGAGACACTCGCACACAGGGGGACACACTCGCACACAGGGGGACACACTCGCACATAGGGGGAGAGACACACACACGGGGAGACACACACACAGGGGGAGACACACACACAGGGGGAGACACACACACACACAGGGGGACACACAGGGGAAGAAACACACACCCACACAGGGGAACACACACAGGGACACACACACCACACAGGGGGACACACTCACACCACACAGGGGGGCACACTCACACCACACAGGGGGAAACTCTCACACACACACACACAGGGGTACACACACACACACACACACACACACACACACACACAGGGGGACACAATCAGAGGGACACACACTCACACAGGGGGACACTCTCTCACACACACACATACACACACAGGGGGAGACACACACACAGGGGGAGACACTCGCACACAGGGGGACACACTCGCACACAGGGGGACACACTCGCACATAGGGGGAGAGACACACACACGGGGAGACACACACACAGGGGGAGACACACACACAGGGGGAGACACACACACACACAGGGGGACACACACGGGAAGAAACACACACCCACACAGGGGAACACACACAGGGACACACACACCACACAGGGGGACACACTCACACCACACAGGGGGGCACACTCACACCACACAGGGGGAAACTCTCACACACACACACACACACACACACACACACACACACACACACACACACACACACACACACACACACACAGGGGTACACACACACACACACACACACACAGGGGGACACACTCAGGGGGACACACACTCACACAGGGGGACACTCTCTCACACACACACATACACACACAGGGGGAGACACACACACACACACAGGGGGAGACAATCACACACACACACAGGGGGAGACACTCTCACACACACACAGGGGGAGACACTCACAAACACACACACAAGGGGAGACACTCACACACACACACAAGGGGAGAGACACACACACACAGGGGGGCACACACACACAGGGAGACACACACACAGGGGGAGACACACACACAGAGGGACACTCACACGCCACACACACAGGGGGACACACTCTCTCAAACAGGGACACACACACAGGGGGACACACTCGCACACACACACACGGGGACACACACACAGGGGGACACACTCACACACAAGCACACAGGGGGACACACTCGCACACAGGAGGACACACTCGCACACAGGGGGACACACTCGCACATAGGGGGAGAGACACACACATGGGGAGAAACACACACACAGGGGGAGACACGCACACACACAGGGGGACACACAGGGGAAGAAACACACACCCACACAGGGGGAGACACACACACACACACAGGGGGAGACACACACACACACACACAGGGGGAGGCACACACACACAGGGGGAGACACACACAGGGGCACACACACATACGGGGAGACACACACACAGGGGGAGACACACACACAGAGGGACACTCACACACCACACACACAGGGGGACACACTCTCTTAAACAGGGACATACACACAGGGGGACACACTCGCACACACAGGGACACACACACACAGGGGGACACACTCGCACACAGGGGGACACACTCGCACACAGGGGGACACACTCGCACACAGGGGGAGAGACACACACACGGGGAGACACACACACAGGGGGAGACACACACACAGGGGGAGAGACACACACACAGGGGGACACACAGGGGAAGAAGCACACACCCACACAGGGAACACACACAGGGACACACACGCACACACACACAGGGACACACACGCACACACACACAGGGGGAGACACGCACACACAGGGGGAGACACACACACACACACAGGGGAGACACACACACACAGGGGGAGACACACACACACATAGGGGGAGACACACACACAGGTGGACACTCACACACCACACACACACACAGGGGGACACACTCTCTCACACAGGGAGACACACACACAGGGACACTCACACACACCACACACGGGGGACACACACACACACCCGCACACACACACACATAGGGGGACACGCACACTCACACGGGGGGACAGACACTCACACGGGGACACACACAGGGACACACACACACCACACAGGGGGACACACTCACACCACACAGAGGGACACTCTCACTCACACACACACACAGGGGGACACACACACACAGGGGGACACACACACACTCAGGGGGACACACACACTCAGGGGGACACACACACTCACACAGGGGGACACTCTCTCACACACACACGGGGAGACAATCACACACACACACACACACACACACACGGGGAGACACTCACACACAAACACAGGGGGAGACACTCACACACACACACAAGGGGAGACACTCACACACACACACACGGGGAGACACACACACACACACACACAGAGGGACACACACCACACACACACACACAGGGGGACACACTCTCTCACACAGGGAGACACATACACACACACTCACAACACACACACAGAGGGACACACTATCTCAAACAGGGGGACACACACACAAGGGGACACTCACGCACACCACACACAGGGACACACGCACACTCACACACACACACACACACGGGATACACTCTCACACACACACACACACACACACACAGGGGGATACACTCTCACACACACACAGGGGGATACACTCTCACACACTCACACACACACGGGGATATACTCTCACACACACGCACACACAGGGGGATACGCACACTCACACAGGGGGACACACAAACACACACACTCACACAGGGGGACACACACACAGGGGGACACACACTCACACCACACAGGGGGACACTCTCACACAGGGGGACACTCTCACACACACACACACACACACACAGGGGGAGAAACACACACATACGGGGACACTCACACACACACACACACATGGGGAGACACACACGGGGACACTCACACAGGGACACACACACAGGGGGACACTCACACACACACACACACACGTGGGGACACAAACACAGGGGGACACACACACACACACGGGGACACACTCACATGGGGGGCACTCACACACAGGGGGGCACAGGGGGACGAACACACAGGGGGACACACACAGGGGGACACTCACACACGGGGGGGCACTCACCGAGGGGGACACTGTGGGTTGGGGGGATCCGGGGCCCCATGCATCTGTACCGCCACCCCCCATCACTTGTGGCAGGCCCAGGCTTCACTTACCGGATGCCGATAATACTTTTAACGGCGCAGCTCCCCGCCGGCCCCTGCACTCTTTTGCTGTGCCCGTATCACATGCCGCGATCATGCCGATTACAATACTGCTAACGGCGCGCTGCTCCCCGCCGGCCCCTCCTTCCCTCCCGTCCGTCCCAGGTGCTTGTACTGTATGCGTTGTGACATCACCTGGGACGGACGGGAGGGAAGGAGGGGCCGGCAGGGAGCAGCGCGCCGTTAGCAGTATCGTAATCGGCATGATCGCGGCATGTGATACTGGCACAGCGGCTTCAAGTGGCCTCTCATGTGGCTGAGACCGGGCCCCCAATGACCTTGGGCTCCAGCAGAAACGTGCAGTTAACGTCTACCTGTATGAACTCTGCGGCAGAACAGGTTCTGGAGAGCTGTTTTTTTTTTTACCGCGCCAGTGGCTGCTCATGCGCGACACATGCAGACTTCTGCGGCCATTTGATGAGATCACCAAACTGGTCAGTCGCAGCCATGCGCCATCAGTGACATGGTACCTTATGCCTTCTTTATGGC
The DNA here is from genome assembly GCF_037356315.1 of Lithobates pipiens. Taxonomy (NCBI): domain Eukaryota; kingdom Metazoa; phylum Chordata; class Amphibia; order Anura; family Ranidae; genus Lithobates; species Lithobates pipiens. The sequence goes on along the minus strand of NW_027507789.1, from coordinate 126,294,171 downwards.
GCGTGCATTGCGTCGTGTCATTGATCAAGCTGTGGAGGAGCAGGAGCGAGAAGATGAGGAAGTCGCAATGCTGGATGAATTCTCTGTTGCAATCTTAATAAAGTATTTCCCAATTTTTTTCTATCCAGAGAATTCTCTCTGCTCTGCTGAAGCCGGCAGCCATCAAAATAAAGGAAAAACAAAAACAAAAAAAACAAGCAGTCTGCCAAGAATCACATTCTTTCACAGTGGAACTTAAGTATAAACTTTGTAACAATTTGTCCTTTTGTTCAAAGGAATACACTTTTGTGTGTTATGAGGGACGTTTAACCACTTAAAGTGGTTGTAAACCCTTACAACCAACTATGACCTACAGGTAGGCCTAGATTAAGGCTTACCTGTAGGTCCAAGAAATATCTCCTAAACCTATACGGTTTAGGAGATATTTACCCGAAGACAGCCACCGCTGTCTACGGTGCATGCGCCGTAGACAGCGGCGCGCAGGCACACTGGGGCAGGCTGCAGATCGCGGAGATATGTCATGCTCATGCACGGGAGTGACGTCATCGCGGCTCTGGCGAATCACAGCGCCGGAGCCGCGAGACCCGGAAGTCGCTCCGGGATCCATGGCAGCAGCGAAGAGGAAGACGGAGGACTGCTTCGGGGGCTTCGTTCTCAGGTAAGTTATTCATAATGAGCTAGTATACTATGCATACTAGCTCATTATGCCTTTGTCTTAAAGGGTGTGCTTTAAAAAAATAAATAATTCCCTTTACTTCCTCTTTAAACACTAAACCTTTTTCTGATATTTGTTGGTTTCAAGTTAAAATCCTTTTTTTTCGCTAGAAAATTACTTAGAACCCCCAAACATTATATATATATATATATATATATATATATATATATATACATATATATATATATATTTTTTTTTAGTAGTAGTGACCGTAGAGAATAAAATGGTGGTTGTTGCAATATTTTATGTCACACTTTATTTGCACAGCAGTCATTCAAATGCAATTTTTTGGGAAAAAAATTACACTTTAACACTTTAATGAATTAAAAAAAACTAACCAGTAAAGTTAGTCCAATTTTTTTTGTATAATGTGAAACATTTTACTCCACGAGAATTGTGATCTCATTTTGGCCAGAATCGTGCAGCTCTAATTCACTATTAGAAATTTGTTTTTCAAGAAAATTTTTCCATTCTGCTCCTTCGAACTTTCTATTCACTGCAGTCAAAAATAAATGTTGATTTGACCCCTTATCAGAAAATCAAATAAACATTCTTAAAATATTTTGTAAATTTAAATATTTTGAACAAAGTTCTACTAGCGCATGCCAAGCTTAACACACATTTCTCAGTCCTTACAAGTGGTGGAGAGATCAAGAAGACAATAAGCTTGATTTCAATGTATTTATTTTTATTTTTTCAAATTGTCAAGTTTGAAAAGGCATTTCAGGTAGAAATCTTATATGGAAGACCACATCAGAGTGCTGTAGTGCAGACTGACAAACTGCAGAAATCATGGAAGACAACATCAGAGTGCTGTAGTGCACATTGACAAACTGCAGAAATCACCTTTATCCTTTACATTTTTGTTGCCACTGGAACATCAGCAGTTTCAGCTCTTTCTTCTCAAATTGTAAAAATCTTTACAAACATCTGTTCAGTTACTGCAGATGTCTCCACACTACCTCATACCTGGAATCTGGAGGTAATTATTCTAAATGGTTTCCCTTTCCTTTCCCATTTTGTTCAACTACTATAACACTACTAAGCATACAGTATGTTTATCAGCTGTCAAAAATCTCTCCCTATGCCCTCTAAATGTGCAGTCTGGAATGTCTGTGATAATCCAACAGCCATACACCACCTGTTTCCCTCTAATTCAGCTATCACTGAAATCTGACTTATTGCCTCTACAGATCTGGATATAGATGGAAAGGTAGACGAGGTGTCTTGTTGCAACTTATCATATATTTATCAGATTATTCCCTTAGTACCATCATATTCACAACTAGAAAAACTGGACTGTTTATTGGAATCTGGAAACCCCCTTTGAAAATAAGGGGGTCCTCAGATACCAGTCCCCTATGCAGTGGTTCATTTAGGTTTTGTCCTGCCCTAGGCCTGACGAAACTCGTGCACCCCCTAATTTAAGTATGATCCACCCATTCCTTGCAAGGTCACACCCCCATTTAAGACCCGCTCTGACATTTTCCAGTGGGGACACTAGTTTTGAGGGTGGGGGGGGGGGGCAATGAAGTCCCTTAATTTGCAGGTATTTCCTCCCACTTCCTGTTTGGCTATGGAGCCCGTCAACTGACTTTCTGACAGTATTTAGCCTCCCGACATGGCATCTGTCTCTCTGTAGCTGAGAACTCAGGTAAGGGTTCATTGTTTTGATAGGACAGTCAAAACTAGAAGCAGAGCCCCCCCAAGTTGCAGAGCACTGCCTGCCCACACAATAACTCATTGGTTTGGATCCACCACCCAAGCCTCCTACATGTGTATGGGCTGTCCCCCTCTGATGTCAGCCCTGCCAGTATTATTATATTGGCAGCAGTGTGGCTGATTTATGGGGGCGCTAGACCGATTTGACTCCCAGCTTAGTCCAGACTGGAGCTACACTAAAAGTGTAATGCAAACCTTGGGGATTATTTTCATGCTGCCCCCCTGCAAAGTGTCTTGTCAACCTAGGCCAAGATGCAATTTTTCCCCTATGTGAGTAAAGGGTTAAAGTGGTTGTAAACCCTTACAGACCACTTTAACCTACAGGTAAGCCTAAATTAAGGCTTAACTGTAGATGCAAGAACATTTTTAGTGATATTTGATCACCTCTGTGGTTTTCATTTTTTGTGCTATAAATAAAAAAAATTGCGACAATTTTGAAAAAAAATTATATTTTTTAACTTTTTGCTATAATAAATATAAAAAAAAACTAACAAAAAAAAAGCAAATGTCTTCATCAGTTTAGGCCAATATGAATTCTTCTACATATTTTTGATATAGAAAAAGTCGCAATAAGCGTATATTGATTGGTTTGTGCAAAAGTTATAGCAAAAGCAACACAATCGGGGAGTTAATATGGCACACTCGGGAAATAGCCGGATACTAATAAAATATAAATATAAACTGGAGGGGGAGGGGAAAAGGGGGGGGAGCAAAAAGAAAAAAAAACAACAACACTTGGACTAGATAGTAAATGTTAGTGTTTGGCAAATGCAAATAAACATTAGTCCATATAATAGTTTTCTAATGCTAAGCACTTGTAGGCTTCCAGTCCTTAAAGCAAGGAGGAGCTCTAGAAAGACAAAACAAAACAAGAGAGACGGCACCCTCTAAGTGCAGCAACTTGATTAAAACTGATTGATTTTTGTAGATTAAAAACACTCACAATAGAGTAATGGGGTACAGGCACGTAAAAATTTATGGATCCATCTGTGTATCCCAGGTGACACAGGTCTCTGGAACTATTGGGCAGGCTCTCCAGCATCCATCATCTGTCAAGTAGCCGGCGGTGTTGTGGGTTTCCCAGCACTTCCGGGCAGTTGGAGCGCAGTCGATGGATGTTTCTTCCTGCTCCGCTGTGTCGTGGTGGCTTTAGCTTCCGGGGAACGGGCTTAGGTGAGCGGCGCTTTGGAGCATGCGTGCTCCTTCATCAGGCTCACTGAGCAGGAAGAATAGTCCATCGACTGCGCTCCAACTGCTCGTAGTTAGCAAACCACTGATACACCATAAAACGTGAAGTGATGTGAAAAATGACACAATACATTTATTAAAAAAAGTCAGACAATGCACATCCATCTTCAATCATCTCATCCAGCCATGCAGATTTATATCAATCACGATGCTCAATACCCACTGAAAGAAAAGAACTCAACCAACTGCCAACATATATTTGTTCCCATCACTTCCCTTGGCTGAATGATAGCTCTGCTCTCCGCTGCTAAAATGTAAACAAAGAGGCTGGGTCTCCCAGGTGATATCATTGACCAAATATGGCCTTAGATCTGAGGTTTTATGTAAAGATAGAAGAGATGTACAAAGATGTAAATGCATGTAGTTCTAACTAAGCTCATATGATCATAAAAAGAATAATACCTTTATTATCAGAAATTTAAAGGATAATGTGTATCTCGATTTTCTCGTTGAGGCCATTGGGGGCAAGAGTGTCCAAGGTAAAGATCCAGAGCGTTTCGCGTTCACAAAGTTTCGAGAAACGTTCTGCCTCAGAAATGCCACCGGGTATAGATTCAATAACCCACACTCGGAGGCCCGCCGTAGACTGATCTTGAAACTCTAAAAAGTGCCGTGGAACACTATGTTTGTCACAGCCCAATTCGGTAAGTCGACAGTGCTTACCAAAACGTTGTCTAAGTGGACAGATAGTGCAGCCTACATATAGCATTTTACATGGACAGGTCAGGCCATAAATGACATAATTGCTGGAACAATTATGAAATTTATTAAATTGGTAAGTTACTCCTTTATGGTTCAATATTTTTTGACCGTGATTAACAAAATCACAGGTTTTACAAAGAGATTTGTTACACCTATACATCCCTATAAGTGGAATAAGACAAAGAGTATTAGGATCACGTTTACATTTTAACTTACTGGGTGCTATCTTATTTTTAAGTGTGGGAGCCCTCCTATCGCTCAAGGTGGACCTCAGGTGGGGGTCCTGCTTTAAAATGTTCCAATATTTTCCAAGAATATGTTCCATTTTTTTGTACTGCCTATGGAACCCTGTAATACAACAGGTAAGGTTCTTCCGGGGGTTTAGCAACCTTGGGTTTCCTCCCAGGAAGAAAGGTGTTATATGCCTGTTCAACCAATTGTGGGGGATAGCCTTTCTCAATGAACTTTTCTTTAAGGAGAGCGTTCTGAGATATGTAATCACAGTCCCTAGTACAGTTGTGTCTAAGCCTGCAGAACTGTCCTTTGGGAATGTTGTTCACCCATGAAGGGTGATAGCAACTATCATAGTGCAAATATGAATTACCTGCAGGTGCAAAGATGTTACTACCTTCATGATTGAACTCAAGGTCAAGGAAAGCTAGGCTCTCCTTATTCCAAACTGCAGAAAAAGAAAGGCCCAGGTCATTCGTGTTGCAATAAGTGACAAAATCGTCAGCCTGGGACGAAGTACAATCCCAGATAATGACGATATCATCAATATATCGACCAAAAAACACCACATGTTGGGCAAAGGGATTGTTATTCCATATATATCGCTTTTCCCACAGGCCCATGGTCAGGTTAGCATAAAAGGGTTGTACCATGGGTCTGTAGGTAAAACTGGGCCTCAAATTAAAAATAGTTGTGAGTAAGACAAAAAGAGGTGGCTTCCAAAATAAATGAAGCTTGTCTAGTATTGAGTCGAGAATCCAGGGTCAAAAAATACTGTACTGCTTATAGGCCTACATTGTGTGGAATCAATGTATATAGAAAATTAACATCTAGGGATAACCAAGAGTAATTCTCGTTCCAGGTATAGGGAGACAGGAGGGCCAAAAGATGTATGGAATCTCGTATATATGATGTCAAATCCTGAGCCAAGGGTTGCAAGAAAGAAACAATATATAATGAAAAACTACTACTGACACTATTCATAGATGCCACAATAGGTCTACTGGGCGGATGAGATGCATCTTTGTGTACTTTGGGAAAATGGTATAGTGTGCCACGGCACTTTTTGGAGTTTCACAATCAGTCTACGGCGGGCCTCCGAGTGTGGGTTATTGAATCTATACCTGGTGGCATTTCTGAGGCAGAACGTTTCTCGAAATGATGTGAACGCGAAACGTTCTGGATCTTTACCTTGGACACTCTTGCCCCCAATGGCCTCAAGGAGAAAATCAAGATACATACTATCCTTTAAATTTTCTGATAATAGAGGTAATATTCTTTTTATGATCATATGAGCTTAGTTAGAACTACATGCATTTACATATTTGTACATGCGTTTCTCTATATATACAGTTTTTAATTGTAATTTTAGACATTTCCAGCACATACCGTATTTATCGGCATATAACACGCACTTTTTCCCCCTTAAAATCGGGGGAAATTCGTGGGTGCGTGTTATACGCCGATCCCCACTGTCTGTGAGTCTAAAAGACAGAGCGCCGCCGAAAAAGACTGATCGCCGCCGAAAAAGACCGAGCCATCTGCTCGGCTCCGCTCGTAGTCCCGCCTCCCTGCTGTTTCTGGAGCGAGCGCTGCCGAAAAAGACAGAGCTGACTGTACTGTGTACTCGGCTTGGCTCGGCTTGCAGTCCCGCCCATACTGCTTACTGCATACATGCTTGTGACAGCAGCCGCTCGCTTACGTATAGTTCTGGGCACTCTAATGCCGCGTACACACGGTCGAATTGTATGACGTACTTAGTCCGTCATACAATCCGGCGGACAATCCGGCGTACTTTCTACCGAACGGACTTGGCCACACATGGATACACAAACAGTCCGCCGAAAGCTTGCGCGATGACGTACAGCACGTACGACGGGACTAGAAATAGGAAGTCCAAGACACAGCAAAGCACCCTTTGGGCTCCTTCTGCTGACTTTGCGTTAGTCGAAGTTTGGTTAGAGACGATTTGCGCTTTTCAGACTTCAGCTTAATTCGTCCGTTTTTGTTTTTTTAATTTATTCTCGAATTGGAATATTAATCATAGGATGAGGATGAATAAAGACATTTGTGATAACTCTGTGTGAATATAAGCAGCAAAGCAACTTCACTTTTCTTGCATTATGAAGAAGAAAAGAATGTGCTATATTAAAAAAACACAAAATTAGCAGCATGACGAATATGCTAGCTTCAATACGAACACTAGTTTTACAAGACAGAGCGCTTCCGCCCTGTAAATCCTTTCTGGGCATGCGCCATTCTTAGTCCGTCGGACTAGCATACTGACGACCGTATTGTCCGCTGAAACCAAAGTACGATGGAAAGATTTTTGTGCAAACCGAAATTGTTAGTACTCCGGACTGCACGCTGAAAAAGTCAGCTGAAGCCCACACACGAGCGGATTGTCCGTTGAAATGTGTTTCAACGGACTAAGTACGTCATACAATTCGACCGTGTGTACGCGGCATAATATGTAAGTGATATTATACTGTCCTGGGATTAATTAATCATTTTTACTGAGTGGCGCTCTTCTACCTTTACATATATTCTCTGCCTACATTTGTGAGTTGACTTCACTCTGGAGCAGCCTTCTGTGACTTTGCATATCCACCATCCATCCATCCATCCAGCAAGAGCCAGTGATTGGACCAGCTATATATTTCAAGTACTTTTATATACATTTTCTTGTTTTGACACTGACTTTATGATGAGTTCTGCGTTATTGATCCACTTAATTATTAATTTTATAAATGCAAATTCAATGATGTAATTGACATTGGATTACTAAGCGCCAGCTTCCCTTGTTGTCAGGTCTGAGGTTTGGCTGCTGGAAGGAGTTATGCAAAATCCAAAATGCCTTGATGGCTAGGAGTCACTCCAGAGAAATGGGAATTTCTAGGAAGACTGCATCTATATGAAGATCACCTTAAAAATGCCCATATGATTCCAAGCCTCTTTAACTGAGTAGGTAGTTGACCAAAAGATCAGTTGTTAAAAGCAATAATGCTAATTAGACTCAAAACAGAGAAAAACATGCATACATCAGCAGTCAACCAAAATTCAAGCCATCTATGGGCACCTTACAGGAGAAGTACAGCCGAAGCTTGTTTGGCTGTACTTCTAGTGGTGGATCACAGGAGTACAGTTCGTTCTGCACTCCTGTGATCCATTTTCAGCAGACACCAGGGACTGAAGCCGGGTTCAGGCACAGGAAAGATCTGCCCATATGCCTGGACTGGCACCTAGCTCAAGCCTATCGGTGAGTCGCTGAGAGCCCAAACTGGCTCAAGTTTAGCGCAGTCAGACCTATATTCACATGGCCAAATTAAGCATTTTAGTCACTCTGGACTAGCAAGTGATGTAATCCTCCATTCTGCTCTGTCAATGTTCTCCCATAATGACTCAATATATGTCAACGAGAACTCCATATAGTGCTTATATCATTTTAAACATAATACCATTTATTAAAATATGTGTATAAAACTCAGATTTAATAGGTGCTCCAGTGCACCAACTTCAAACAGTGTTTATCAAATTAAATACACAATGCTACAGCACGTATGTGCTTCTCCTTAGATGATACAAAAGCATCTTATCAGCCAAAATTGCCCCTCCCCTACGCGTTACATCTCAGGGTCTCGTGACTCATCAGGGGCTTTCTAGATAGGAACCCCTGTGATGAGTCACAAGACCCTGTGATGTAACATTGCTTCAATTGGATGTATATATTTTTATTTTATTCATTTATACTGGCACTTATACTAGAACATGGTAACAGTTTGACATAATTAATTTGCATGGTTTTAGCGCAGCACTTTAGTTAGTTTTCCATGAACATATACCCTTTTGCTGGCATCTTTCAGTATAGAAAGGTTAATGTTCAGCAAAGGAAAGGTCAGTATGTAAGCAAGAGATTAAACCTGAACACCGCATTTATATAAAAAATGTGTTGGGGTTACAGAAAGAGTACAGCTGGTCTTACACCTGTATTTTATATTCATATATAAAATTGTTGTTTTAGAACACTAATTTGATCAGCTAAGATTTAGAGGGATTAATTCGACAACTGATTTCCACCAGAATGAGTAAAAAAATTAAAGACAAGCGTGGACATTTTTTGTTGCATCTGATAGGATGAAAAGAAATTTCTAGATGATGAATTTACCCCCCCCCCCCTCCCCAGCTAAAGAAATCATAATTAGTCTTATTTGGATGCACTTGTCAAAGGTAATTTGAAGGTAGAATGTTTGCTCTATAGAAATCATGACATTGACGTGCTACTTGAATGAAAAGTTGTTTAAAATTAGTCAAGTCCATGAATGCATCATTGAATGATTGGATAAGCTTTTTTTTTTTAAATGTTCTTCCAATCAAAATTCTAGAGGTGTAAGGTCAGTTTTAGCGTAAGCTTAAAGTGATTGCAAAGATTCAAGGTTTTTTATAATATGAAGGTAAAAAATCTTCTGTGTGCAGCAGCCTCCCCCCAAATATATACCTGGGCCCCATTTCGATCCAGTGATGTGCAGATGAGCAGCGGCTCTCCCATGTCTCTTCCTCCTCATTGACTGAGACAGCAACGGGATCCATTGGCTTCAGCTCCTATCAATTACAGCTGGTGAGCTAATGCGGAGAGAGCGGGGGGGGGCCAAACCGCGCTCCATGTGTGGTTGGTTACACAAAGCAGAGGCTCGGGAGCGAGCCTGCTCAGGTGTCCCCATAGCAAGCTGATTATTTTGAGGGCATTCTGCATAAGGGAGGGGCCAGGAGCACTGGCGGGAACCTAAGAAGAGGTTGATCAGGGCTGCTTTGTGCAAATCCACCACACAGAGTAGGTAAGTATGACATGTTTGTTATTATTTTTATTTATTTATTTTTATTTGCCTTTAATATCACTTTAAGTATTAGAGTTACAGGGATGGCTAGTGATACAGAGAAGTTAATTTTAATATTACAGGGACAGTAAAGCCCCATACACACTATCACCAAATTGGGTAAGTGAACGGCCGGTTTTCCTCGATGTTTCACAGCAAGTCGGAACTGAGGATAGAAATAATGTACAACAGGTTTTTTTTTTGTTGTTTCTGATCATGAGCAGTTTCTTCCTTTCTGCTATTTCTCCTACGAAATTCCATGAAAATGGTATATTTAAAACCAAAACTGTTCATTCTGCTCCCGTACGAGAAAAATGTTGTCGTTTGTCCCTTCAGAAATTTTCATTTGGAAGGTCAGAATCGGCTGTCGAAAGTTGTGTACACACAATCAGAAAATCGTACAATTGTTAATCGGACGAAAATGCCCAATTTTCATTTAGTGTGTACGGGCCACTGGGGCAAAGGTTACAAGAAGGACTGGTTATAGGTAAGTACTAGAGATGCACCAAAAGTGGTCAAAACATATTGGCCAAAATTGGCATCTTGCCGATAAGAGAAAAAGGTGCTGATAATGGCATCGCACATCATTTTACTGCCATATTACCACTGTTTTTGCAACCATTTTACCATGATTTTACTGTGCTTATTGTGTGTTTTTCATAGGTCACATGGTTAAAAAAACAGCTCAAAAATGTTATTGATGCATTCTTGCTACGTTTTCAATGCATTTCATATATTTTAACTGACCGAAACTGCAGCAAGCAGGTTTTTTATCACCACAATGCAAGTGCAAGGGACCAGTGTAAAGACATACATTGAATTTAAAGGGATACATTTTTCTTGCGCTAAAGGTGCCAATAATGGCCAACAATAAATTTATATTCATTTAACCGCTTGCTGACCGGTGCACAAAGATGTACATCAGCATAATGGCACAGGCAGACAAATGGGCTTACAGGTACATCCCTTTAAATTTGCCGCCTTTCAGGCACGTGCGCCCGCCACACACCGCGGGAATGTGTCCGCGGGTCCCGGGAACTCGATGTTCTCCGGCGGCCCGTGATTGTGGTGTGGAGAGGTAGAACGGGGAGATGCCTATGTAAACAAGGCATTTCCCCGTTCTGCCTTGTGTCATGACAGAGATCTACTGCCCCCTGTCATTGGGAGCAGTGATCACTGTCATGTCCTAGGTAGCCCCCCCCCCCCCACAGTTAGAATCACTCCCTAGGACACACTTAACCGCAGATCGCCGTCATTACTAATTAAAAAAAAAAATAATAATAAAAATGTCATAAAACTATCCCCTATTTTGTAGATGCTATAAATTTTGTGCAAACCAATCAATATACGTTTATTGTGATTTTATTTTTAATCAAAAATATGTAGAAGAATACATATCGGCTAAACTGAGAAAGAAATTCGTTTTTTTTATATATATTTTGGGGATATTTATTATAGCAAAAAGTAAATAATATTGCTTTTTTTCAAAATTGTCGCTATTTTTTTGTTTATAGCGCAAAAAATAAAAACCGCAGGGGTGATCAAATATCACCAAAAGAAAGCTCTATTTGTGTAAAAAAAGGATGCCAATTTTGTTTGGGTACAGTGTCGCATGACCGTGCAATTGTCAGTTAAAGTGACGCAGTGCCGAATCTGGTCAGGAAGGGGTTAAATCTTCTGGGGCTGAAGTGGTTAAAGAGTAACTCAACTTTTGTTGAGAAAAAAAATTCCCCTCTGGGTGATCGCTGTGATTTTAACAAACTTTGCTGCAGATTCCGACCATTTGTTATTCTGAAGAAATCCCTGTCTGTTTTCATGTGGGAAAATGAATCTAATGGAAGCGGTTTCATAATTATAAACCAGCTGCCGCACCTACAGGGTACTAATGAGGAAAGTGTCAGGGTTTGCATTCCTTTAGATGGGACTTCCTATTGGGAGTATCTCACCAAAAATGACATTTATGTTTCAGGAGTGCCTGAATTCTGATTTGCATCTTAGTGCAGACTTCTGGGAATGATGTTTCTGGGGGACATTCTGTAGCCATATTGCATTGCAATTTACAGAAAATGACAGAGCTACAGACTGAAAAGGAAAGGTCATTTTTAATAACATTCAATTACAATATGACTTTATGACAATATGACTCGCAATTGTATATGCTACATTCTTTTTTTTTAATTCATTTTTATTTTTACAACAAAAGTGGAGTTACCCTCTAAATTCATGATATTAATTAAAAAGTTGAATATAATACTATTATATATATATTTTTTCTGCTTTCGACCAAGTGTATTTTCGGTTTGGGCACCAAAATTTCCATTGGGTGCACCTCTAGTAAGTACTAGGGTTACAGAGAAGGTCATTGTAATCCCGTGGAAGGGCACTGCTCTCTGTTGCGGAAACTCTGCACCGAAGACTGGCGGCGTTGATCTGAGCGGAAAGTGAACATACTGTATGGTGTTTTCTAAATAGGATACCAACATTAGTCATACAAAGAGCCGCGCTAATGACACCAAAGCATCAATTATGAATAGCCAAGTACTTTTCAAAACATCTTATTGCACGACTAAGTAGGTTTATCAGAAAGCAATCTAACCCACTGCTCAGCCGCATGAAAAAAACCTGCCTGAAATGAAACATATGCTCTATCCGGAAAACTGAAAACTGCTGAAAAGTCTCACAAACGTCCCAGTGGCTGTAGATTTTTGTCAGGTCGGCTCACATATGAATCCAACCTATTTTATTTTCCAATATTTTCCTTCTGATTGAATCTCTGCCATTTGAAACAATAACTCATTCAAAACAAGCATATAATTCTTGTGCTGAGCGTACGTTCTCCCGGAGTAGCAAATTGTGAATGAATTCCCTTTTTCTTATTACCCTGCAATATCTATTTACAGAAAATTAATTGGTTTGCTCGATGACATCAGTAGCAGGCAATTCTTTTTAGAAAAGGAGCCGGCCTATAAAACCTACAGTGAGTAAAGTCGTTTATGAAAAATAACCGGCAAAGAGGAATTTCATACTTTATTGCATTTTCCTTTTCTGCTACAAAAATGTGAAGTCCTCCACCGTTACTCTGAAAGGATTGTAACTGTTCTAAGGCTTTCTTGCTGCCAGTCATGTGGATACACAAATATTATACCCTTTTGGCTTGCCACACTCATTTCACAGTTCATGTGTCTCATTTATTTATGACCCAAAGGCATGACTGGCTGTATCCTAAAGTAAAGGTAGGCTTTGCCTAAAGCAGCAGAACCAAAATGGAAAGGTCCCTAAAGGAGACAAAGACATAAATAAAAACCTGACAGATGTTCTAACTCTGTCCTGCTCTACCAAAAACACAAAAAAAAAAATCACTCTAAATTAATTTTGCTGTAATTTTACCGTCATGTTTAACCACCTCAATACCAGGCACTAATTATTATTTAACCACTTCTATACCAGGCACTTAAACACCTTCCTGCCCAGACCAATTTTGAGCTTTCAGTGCTGTCGCACTTTGAATGACAATTGCGCGGTCATGCTACATTGTACCCAAATGAAATTTTTATCATTCTTTTCCCACAAATAGAGTTTTCTTTTGGTGGTATTTGATCACCTCTATGGTTTTTATTTTTTGCTAAACAAATAAAAAAAGAACGAAAATTTTGAAAAAAAATGTTTTTTTTTGTTTCAGTTTCAAAACTTTGTAAATAAGTACGTTTTCTCCTTCACTGATGGGCACTGATGGGACTGCACTTACGGGCACTGATAAGGCAGCACTGATGGGCACTGATGAGCTGGCACCAATGAAGTGGCACTGATGAGGTGGCATTGAGTGGCACTGATATGTGGCACTGATAGACGGCACTGATGGGCACTGATAGGTGGCACTGATGGGCGACACGGATGGACATTGATAGGTGGCACAAATGGCACTGATAGCTGGCACGGATTGGCATGGATAGGCTGTATGAATGGGCATGGATAGGCGGCACAGATGGGCATGGATAGGGGGCACAGATGGGCATGGATGGGCACTGATAGTTGGCATGGATGGACACTGATAGGTGGCACTGATGGGCACTGATAGGTGGCACGGATGGACACTGATAGGTGGCATGGATGGACACTGATAGGCAGCATTGTATTGTTTTGTTTTGTACTGATGGATGCCAATCAGTGCCAAACAATAAGGCATGCTAATCAGTGATGGCCATTGTGGGCACTGATTGGCATCCATTGTGGGCACTGACTGGAATCCCTGGTGGTCTAGGCTGCCATACCTGGTGCTGGGCATCCCTGGTGGTCTGGTGGCATCCCTGGTGGTCCAGTGTGGGCATACTCGGGGGGGCTGTGCTGATAATCGATCAGCACAGACCCCCCCCCCCGTCAGAGGAGCAGCTGATCTGACAGATCACCGGCTCTTCCTATTTACACTGTGATCAGCCGTGATTGGACAGGGCTGATCACGTGGTAAAGAGTCTATGTCGAAGACTCTTTACCGAGATCATAGTTGCGGGGTGTCAGACTGACACACAGAAACAACGATCGCCGCAATACGTGCCCCCGGGGGGCGCGCAGCGGCTCAAAATCCTGAGGACATCCTATGACGTCCGGTCAGGATTTTGAAACCACTTTGCAGCCGTCATTTGACTATTGGCGGGCGGCAAGTGGTTAACTCTAGATAAAGAAAGCTTAACCAGTTGCCGACCGCCGCACGCCGATGTACGTCGGTACAATGGCACGGGCAGGCATAAGGACATACATGTACGTCCCTTGCCTCCCGCGGGTCGGGGGCCCGATCGGGCCCCCGCCCGGTGCCTGCGGCGGTCGGTATTCGTTCGGGAGCGATCCCGGACGAGGGGACGGCCATTCATTCATGGCCACCCCCTCGCGATCGCTCCCGACGAATAGAAATCCCCGGTGACATCACTTCCTCTCCTGTAATGTAAACACAGGAGAGGAAGTGATGTATTCTCTCCTCCGTGTCGATATTTTTCGTTCCGACACGGAGGAGAGTGGATCAGTAAGTTGCACCAACACTCTACACACACAGTAGAACATGCCAGGCACACTCACACCCCCCCTTTACCCCCCGATCACCCCCCCAATTACCCCTGCCCCCCAGTCACAGTGACACCAATGTCATTTTTTTTTTTTTTTTTTTTTTTTTTGCATTGGTGTCATTTGTGACTGTAATAACTGTTAGGGCAGTTAGAGTTAGCCCCCTTTAGTTCTAATGTACCCCCCTAACCCCCCCAATAAAGGTTTAACTCCGTGATCACCCCCCGTCGCCAGTGTCACTAAGGCTGGGTTCACATTGCAGCGGTTTATGAGAACGAATGTGATTCGCACCGCACTGCAGTGCAAATCACATCCGATCTCTGTGCGATTCGAGTTCAGCCATTCGCCGCACCCGCCGCAAATTCGCACGGGACCCTTTTTTTGGCCCGCAGCAGAATCGGATCGCATGGGTGTTCACACCATGCGATCCGAGTTTGCAGATCGCACTGCGATATGCGAACTGATCTGGGGGTGTCAGTAACATTTCACTGACACTCCCAGCAGTTCGCATAGGGCAGTGTGAACTGCCGCCGGGAGGCATGCGATGCGGGAACCCGCCGCGGATTCGCGGCGTTTCCGCATCGCTCCAGTGTGAACCCAGCCTAATAAGCGATCATTTTTCTGATCGCCGTATTAGTGTCACAGGTGACGCTAGTTAGGCAGGTAGGTATTTAGGTTCGCCGCAGCTTTTTATAGCGCCAGGGACCCCCATATACTACCGCATAAAGCCCCCTGATTGCCCCCTAGTTAACCCTTTCACCAGTGATCACCATATAACTGTTACAGGTGACGCTGGTTGGTTAGTTATTTTTTTATAGTTTCAGGGCACCCGCCATTTATTACCTAATAAAGGTTTAACCCCCTGATCACCCGGCGGGTGTCATTTGTGACTAATAACTGTTAGGGCAGTTAGGGTTAGCCCCCTTTAGTTCTAAGGTACCCCCCTAACCCCCCCAATAAAGGTTTAACCCCGTGATCACCCCCCGTCGCCAGTGTCACTAAGGCTGGGTTCACATTGCAGCGGTTTATGAGAACGGATGTGATTCGCACCGCACTGCAGTGCAAATCACATCCGATCTCTGTGCGATTCGAGTTCAGCCATTCGCCGCACCCGCCGCAAATTCGCACGGGACCCTTTTTTTGGCCCGCAGCAGAATCGGATCGCATGGGTGTTCACACCATGCGATCCGAGTTTGCAGATCGCACTGCGATATGCGAACTGATCTGGGGGTGTCAGTAACATTTCACTGACACTCCCAGCAGTTCGCATAGGGCAGTGTGAACTGCCGCCGGGAGACATGCGATGCGGGAACCCGCCGCGCATTCGTGGCGTTCCCGCATCGCTCCAGTGTGAACCCAGCCTAATAAGCGATCGTTTTTCTGATCGCTGTATTAGTGTCACAGGTGACGCTAGTTAGGCAGGTAGGTATTTAGGTTCGCTGCAACTTTTTATAGCGCCAGGGACCCCCATATACTACCGCATAAAGCCCCCTAATTGCCCCCTAGTTAACCCTTTCACCAGTGATCACCATATAACTGTTACAGGTGACGCTGGTTGGTTAGTTATTTTTTTATAGTTTCAGGGCACCCGCCATTTATTACCTAGTCTCACTAGTGTACCCCTAAATTTAGGGGTGTCTACTTTCCAAAATGGGGTCATTTGGGGGGGGTTTGTGCCATCTTGGCATTTTATGGCCTTCAAAACTGTAACGCCCTTAGAAAGCCTGAAGGTGGTGCTTGGTTTTCGGGGCCCCGTACGCGGCTAGGCTCCCAAAAAGTCCCACATATGTGGTATCCCCATACTCAGGAGAAGCAGCAGAATTTATTTTGGGGTGTCATTTCACATATGCCCATGGCAGGCGTGAGCAATATATCATTTAGTGACAACTTTGTGAAAAAAAAAAAAAAAAAGTTTGTAATTTTCCCGCAACTTGTGGCAAAATATAAAATATTCCATGGACTCAACATGCCTCTCAGCAAATAGCTTGGGGTGTCTACTTTCTAAAATGGGGTCATTTGTGGGGGTTTTGTGCCATCTTGGCATTTTATGGCCTTCAAAACTGTAATAGGTAGTGAGAAGTGAACTCAAAAATTTACGCCCTTAGAAAGCCTGAAGGCGGTGCTTGGTTTTCGGGGCCCCGTACGCGGCTAGGCTCCCAAAAAGTCCCACATATGTGGTATCCCCGTACTCAGGAGAAGCAGCAGAATTTATTTTGGGGTGTCATTTCACATATGCCCATGGCATGCATGAGCAATATATCATTTAGTGACAACTTTGTTAAAAAAAAAAAAAAAAAAAAAAAGTTTGTAATTTTCCCGCAACTTGTGGCAAAATATAAAATATTCCATGAACTCAACATGCCTCTCAGCAAATAGCTTGGGGTGTCTACTTTCTAAAATGGGGTCATTTGTGGGGGTTTTGTGCCATCTTGGCATTTTATGGCCTTCAAAACTGTAATAGGTAGTGAGAAGTGAACTCAAAAATTTACGCCCTTAGAAAGCCTGAAGGCGGTGCTTGGTTTTAGGGGCCCCGTACGCGGCTAGGCTCCCAAAAAGTCCCACATATGTGGTATCCCCATACTCAGGAGAAGCAGCAGAATTTATTTTGGGGTGTCATTTCACATACGCCCATAGCATGTGTGAGCAATATATCATTTAGTGACAACTTTGTGTAAAAAAAAAAAAAAAAATTTTTTTTTGTCATTATTCAATCGCTTGAGGCAAAAAAATAAAATATTCAATGGGCTCAACATGCCTCTTATCAATTTCCTTAGGGGGTCTACTTTCCAAAATGGGGTCATTTGGGGGGGTTTTGTACTGCCCTGCCATTTTAGCACCTCAAGAAATGAGATAGGCAGTCGTAAACTAAAAGCTGCGTAAATTCCAGAAAACGTACCTTAGTTTGTAGATGTGACAACTTTTGCGCAAACCAATAAATATACAATTATTGACTTTTTTTTTACCAAAGACATGTGGCTGAATACATTTTGGCCTAAATGTATGACTAAAATTGAGTTTATTGGATTTTTCTAATAACAAAAAGTAGAAAATATCATTTTTTTTCAAAATTTGCGGTCTTTTTACGTTTATATCGCAAAAAAAAAAATCGCAGAGGCAATCAAGTACCATCAAAAGAAAGCTCTATTTGTGGGAAGAAAAGGACGCAAATTTTGTTTGGGTACAACATTGCATGACCGCGCAATTACCAGTTAAAGCAGCGCAGTGCCAAAGTGTAAAAAGACCTCTGGTCATTTACCAGCAAAATGGTCCGGTCTGAAAGTGGTTAAACAAGTCTTTTTATGCCTTAGTAAAGTACTGCACCAGAAATATATATATGTATATTTCTTTCATTTTAATTTCATTTTAATTTATACATCAGAATATGTTGCTTGCAATATGGCATGCTACTCAACTATTTAAAAAATAATATAATATATATAATAATAATAATAATAATACTAATATATAATAAAAATATTATAATATATACAGGATATATACATATATACAGGATTTTATATATATATATATATATATATATATATATATATATATATATATACATATATATATATATATAATAATAAAAAAACGTGCGCTTTTTTACATTTATATATATATTTTTTTAAATCTATATTTTAAATTTCCCATTAATTATCTCTGTACAGTAAAACCTTGCATTGTGAGCATAATTCATGCCGGAAACATGCTCGTAAACCAAAGCACTCTTATATCAAAGTGAATTTCCCCATAATAAATAATGAAATCTCAGATGATTTGTTCCACAACCATTTATTCATAAGTCCTTCAGTTTATAGTCCATATAAAAAGATTATAGCAATGTGACCAGATTGTGTAACCATAAAATGTCCATCCACAAATGGAAGCCTCCACAAGGGGATTAAAAGTAAAAAGTAAAATCCAGCAGGAGCTACAGAGTATAAAAGAAAAGAGAGGAGCCTCTAAGTGTAGCAATATGGTTACATTTAATGAAGGTACAACATTTAGCAACTCACATAGTTGATGATTAAAACAGACACATCTAAGTATGCAGGCATCCGGGGTAAAGCTGTCCAGAGGATGGTCTATGTGGACAGCTTTACCCCTGATGGCTGCATACTTAGATGTTCCTCTTTTAATCCTCAACCACGTGAGTTGCTAAATGTTGTACCTTCATTAAATGTAACCATATTGCTACACTTAGAGGCGCCTCTCTTCTCTTTTATACTCAGTTGTAACATTACTTGTATATTGAGGCATTGCTTGTTTATCAAGTCAAAATTTAATAAAAAATTGAGTTTGTCTTGCAAAACGCTCTTAAACCAAGTTACTCTCAATCCAAGGTTTTAGTGTATCTGCTTTTATTTTATTGTTGTCCTACAGTCTGGTTGCTGTTTTACAACATGCCGCTGTGACCTTACATGATGAATGTGTACAAAATACAGCGCCAAATAAAAGATCTCGGAGTCCAAATTCTTTTAACCACTTGCGCACCACTCCATGTAAATATACCTGCACTGTGCCGGATCACGCACATGATCCCCATTGAAGTCTATGGGACTCGAACGTTCGAAATAAAAAGTGCTAATTTTAATGGCTAATATGCAAGATATTGTCCTAAAAAGGGTTTGGGGACCTGGCGCCTGCCCCAGGGGACATGGGTCAATGCCTATAATGTTTTTAAAAACGGAAATTTTTTCGGGAGAACTGATTTTAATGACGATTAAAGTGGAAAAAAAGTGAAATATTCCTTTAAATATCGTGCCTGAGGGGTGTCTATAGTATACCTGTGAAATACCACGTGTTTTCCGTGTTTCGAACAGTCCCTGCACAAAATGACATCTAACGGAAAAAAAGTCATTTAAAACTGCTTGCGGTTTTAATGTAATATCTGGTTCCGGCAATATGGATGAAAATCATTGAGAAAAATGGCATGGGTAGCCCCCCCTGCCCATTACCAGCCCCTTTGGGTCTTGTGCGGATATTAAGAGGAACCCCGTACCATATTAAAAAAAGGAAAGGCGTGGTGCCCCCAGGCCCTATATACTGGGAACAGCAGTATATAGGCGGTGCAAACAAGACAGGGACTGTGTAGGTTTGTTGCGTTAAGTTAAATCTGTTTGTAATTTTGAACTGGTACATTTTTAAAGTGTAGCTCCAGTCAAAAAATCTATTTTTAAGCTTTTTGGAAAATATAGGGAAGGGTTATCACCCCTGTATAATTTGTTTTGCCGTCCATCTTTTTTCATTTCACTTCCTGTTGTCTCCTTCCATTTGCAAGTAGGAGATGTTTGTAAGTTAGATGTTTGAAAGTAGGGGTCTGCCCTATATGCTCTGCAGAAATGGCGGAACAAGGTGTTGGTGTTGCCACAACATTGTAAGCCCTCAAAGTGACTCTTGGTGGGCGCTGGAGCTCCCTGCTGTGAACAATTATATCAAGAATTGTAATTACATGCCATTGTTGAACAGTGGTAGAAAAATTGGGCCTTTGGTGGTTGTGGTGCTGGTGCTGGTGCCACAACACTATAAGTCCTCACAGTTAATCTCGGTGGGCACAGGAATGGGCCCTGCTGTGAAATATTATATCAAGAATTGTAATTACATGCCCCTGTTAAACAGGGGCTGAAAAATTGGGCCTTAGGCACTGGTGCTGGTGCCACAACACTGCAACCTCTCCCATATACTCTAGTTGTAGTGCAGGAATGAGCCCTGCTGCAAAGCATTGCATCAAAAATTGTAATTAAACGCCCCTGTTAAACAGGGGCAGAAAAATTGGGCTGGTGGCATCACCCAGAACCAAAAATGTTCTTCCAAGATATCAGGGGAGGAGGAAGAGGATAGACAATCAACATAACAGGACAGTCACTCAGCATTAGCATAGGCAGTCTTGAAGGGATGTAACCGCCCAGTCTCTGGGAACGCGTTGCACAGACCTTTCTGCAAGGCCTCCCAGAGGTGTCTCATCCTCTGCTCCCTCTGTGACGGCAAGATAAGGTCGGCAACCTTACCCTTGTACCGTGGATCAAGTAGAGTGGCCAGCCAGTAATGGTCCCTCTCCTTGATCCGAAGAATACGAGGATCCTTCCGCAGACTTTGCAGGATCAGGGAGGCCATAGTACTCTGGATCACTAAAGACAACACGATCCGCAGCTACATCCTCCCAGCCACGTACAAGTCCACGGGTTTCTTGGGACTGTAAATCATCCCTACAAGACTGCTGCTCAGGGCCGTCTTTAATTTGGATTGGGCCCTGGGCAAACATTTTCTTGGGCCCCCCCTCCATTCTGAAGCATACAAAAAATAGCAGGTAGTGTCACGCACCTAGTAGGGGAGCCCGGAATGCAGGGAGCGGCCCCTCGTATCCCCTGGCTAATGAACCCCTGGAGGTGATAACAGGAATTCAAAAGTTCAGAGGGCACAAGTGCCTGGCAGCTAGAGGCAGGTCCGGATAAGCAGCAGAACACCGACAGAGAGTAGATAGGGCTGATGGTAATCAGCTGGTGCTGGCAGGCACAAGTGGGTAGACTGGCAGGCAGACGAACGTCAGCGGAGACAGCAGTCTCAAGAAATCCAAACGGGTTGGCAGGAACAGCGGAGTCGGGTGCAGGCCGGGTCAGCAGGAAACGGTCAACGCAGTACAAGAGGATGAGGCAGAGACGTGGTCAGACAAGCAAGAAGTCGTAGGCAGGCAGCAACGGATCAAGGTCAAGAACTAGCCGGGTAACAGGAACCAAGGTAACAGGTACAGGTACTGAATAGCAGGATCTCCGAACACGCTGTAGACTGGACAGCAAGAAGGGAATGGAGCAAGGATCTTAAGAAGCCTTTAGGGCGCCAAAACGGTCGCACGACGGGTCAGCGTGCCCCCGCGAGTGGCCGTGCGCCCGTTCATGACCCCACGTGCACGCGTGCGCTCGTTCATGCCGACGCGAGTGCGTCCGTTCGCTTTAGAGCGCGTCAAAGGGGAATGACGGGTTCTCAACGACAGGCTTCTGCGGGTAAGTCTCCCGTGTGCGACCGAAACGCCAGGACGATCGTGACATTGCCCCCTCCCAAGGGGCAGCCTCCGGATGCCCAACTGAGCCATCTTACTCGGGTGGGAATTCTTAAAGGCACGGATGAGTCTCTTAGCGTGGATGTTAGATTCTGGCTCCCAGGAGTTCTCCTCAGGTCCGTACCCCTTCCACTTGACCAGAAATTGAATCTGGTTCTGTCTCTTCCTGCAGTCCAGTATGGATTCAATCTCGAATTCAATTTCCCCATTGACCATCACGGGTTCTGGAGGACTGGTAATTCTGTCAGCGAAAGGATCCGGGACTGCGGGCTTGAGAAGTGACACATGGAAGACTGGATGGATCCGGAAGGATTCAGGAAGCTTGAGCTCAAAAGCCACGTTGTTTAATTTCCTCTTGATCGGGAAGGGACCCACGAATTTCGGGCCCAACTTCTTGGAGGGGCAAGACAGGGGCAAGACAGTCTGAGGTTCAAGGTGGACAACCAGACCTGATCCCCAACCTTGAGATCCAGCTCCCCCCTTCTCTTTCTGTCGAAAACTTCTTTGTTGTGCTCCTGTGACTTGGTCAGGGTTTCTTGTAGAAGTTTGTTATTTACTTCAAAGAAGTTAAGACTCTCCTGTACCGCTGGTACCGAACACTCGGGGAGATTGCCAGACAAGAACAATGGATGGAAGCCAAAGTTCGCATAAAAAGGGGACTGCTTGGTGGCAGAGTGGACTGTGTTGTTGTAGGCGAACTCAGCCAGGTAGAAGAGAGACCCAGTCATCTTGGGAGAAGGACGAGAAACAACGAAGGTACTGCTCCAGTGTCTGGTTCGTCCTCTCGGTCTGGCCGTTGGTCTGCGGGTGGTAGGCTGAGGACAGGCAAAGGTCGATTTTCAGAGCTCCGCAGAGCGCTCTCCAGAATCTTGAGGTGAACTGCACCCCCCTATCAGATGTGATGTTGGCGGGGATGCCATGGAGTCTTACAATCTCCTTAACGAAGGTGTTGGCTGTCCCTGTGGCTGTGGGGGTGCCCTTCATGGGCAGGAAGTGGGCCATTTTGGTGAGTCTATCGACTATGACGAAGATCGTTGAATAGTTCTCCGAAGGAGGGAGTTCGACGATGAAATCCATGGAGATCATCCTCCATGGTCTATCAGGAACAGGCAGCGGTTTTAGCAGACCCCAGGCTCTTGACTTGTTGCCCTTACTCCGAATACAGGTGACACAAGCCTCCACATACCTCTTGCAGTCGTCCTTCATTTGTGGCCACCAGAATGTGCGTCGGAGCAATTCCAAAGTCTTGAATACCCCAAAGTGGCCGGCCAATGGGTGGTCATGACAGGAGGCCAGAACCAGAGTCCGAACTTCCGGGGGAACAAAAATCTTGTCCTCATGCCACAGAAGGTCATTACTGGAAGATAACGGGATACCGGATGGAGGTGTTGTGCCTATGGAAGCCTGCTTAACTTGGGACACCACATCCCCCTGGAGCAGAAGAAAGTTCCCCGTAGAAAGGATGGTATCAGTAGGTGGCAGGCTCTCCGGTTGACTGTACATGCGGGATAGAGCGTCTGGCTTGGTATTCTTGGATCCGAGACGGTATGTGATGTGAAATGAAAACCTGGAGAAGAAGAGTGCCCACCTGGCCTGACGGGGCTTCAATCTCTTTGCTGTCTTAAGGTACTCCAAGTTTTTGTGGTCAGTATAGACCAGGATCGGATGGATGGCTCCATCCAGCAGATAGCGCCACTCCTCGAGTGCAGATTTAATTGCCAGTAATTCACGGTCTCCGACGTCGTAGTTCTTCTCTGCCTCTGACAATTTACGGGAAAAGAAGGCAACCGGGTGAAGTAAGGACTTGGGCCCCTGCCTCTGGGAAAGTATCGCTCCGACTGCTATTTCCGAAGCATCAACTTCGAGGATATATGGTAGAGTGGGATCGGGGTGTTTCAGGACAGAGGCCAATACAAACAAATCCTTCAGGGTCTTGAAGGCCTCTTGTGCTTCGGGGGTCCAACGAAACTTCTGACCCTGCTTGGTCAATCCGGGAATGGGAGAGATAATAGAAGAGAATCCCTTAATAAACTTGCGGTAAAAATTTGCGAACCCCACAAATCGCTGAACTCCCTTTTTATCGGAAGGGACAGGCCAGTCCTGAATTGCGGAGATCTTCTGGGGATCCATCTCAATCCCTCTTACAGAGATGACCAGGCCGAGAAACTGGATGCTCTGCCATTCGAAGACACATTTCTCGGGTTTAGCGTACAAGCCGTGAAGGCGGAGACGAGTCAGGACCTTCTTGACGTGTTCCCGGTGGTCGGCTAAAGTGGGGGAAAAAATTAGGATGTCATCAAGGTAAATAATTACAAACAGATCAAGGTAATCTCTAAAAATGTCATTGACAAAATGCTGAAATGTGGCTGGGGCGTTACACAACCCGAACGGCATCACCAAGTATTCGAAGTGCCCGAAGCGGGTACAGAAGGCAGTCTTCCACTCGTCACCCCTCCTAATACGGACGAGGTTGTAGGCACCCCGAAGATCCAGCTTGGAGAACAACTTAGCAGAACCTAGTCTCTGAAAAAGTTCGGGTACTAATGGCAGGGGGTAGCGATTTTTAATGGTGATTTTGTTCAACGCCCGATAGTCCACACATGGACGTAAGGAGTGGTCTTTCTTTTCCACAAAGAAAATCCCAGCGCCAGCCGGGGAGGTAGAGGGTCGGATAAATCCCCTTTCAAGGTTATCATCCAAGTAGGACCTCAGGGTACTCAGTTCAGACTCGGATAGGGGGAAGATTCTTCCGAAGGGGATCTGCCCCCGGGAGTAGTTCAATAGGGCAGTCATATGGCCTATGAGGTGGTAGAGTCTCAGCCCCCTTCTTACTGAAAACATCTAGAAAGTCATGATATTCCTTGGGCACAGCTTGTCGGGTTTCATCGTCTGCTTCCAAACAGAGGAGGGCTGAAGAGTCCCCGTTAACTGTTGGGCAACAATGCTGGAGACAGTAGACCGAAGGAAACTCAATCATTCCAGTGGCCCAATCAATGCGTGGGTTGTGTGCTTTCAACCAAGGCATACCTAGAATGATGGGGAACAGAGGAGACTTGATGACATCTAGGCATAGGAATTCTTGGTGAGTCCCGGCGATGACAGCAGATAGGGGACTAGTCTCCTGAGTCACTGGTCCTGATTCCAAAGTAGACCCATCGGCCAGGTATACCGAGAGCCCCTTCTCTCTCGGTCTAAGGGGAATCCTGTTCTTCAGGGCGAAGGACGAGTCTACAAAGCCACTGCACGCCCCGGAATCAATAACTGCGTGGGTTGGAATAGTCCTTCCTGGAAGCTGCAAAAGAACAGGAACAGCCAGGTGAGAGGTGTTATCAGACAACACAGGTGAAGGGACAGGTGGAACAAGGAGGCACTTACGCATCTTAGCTGGGCAAGTGCGAACAAAGTGCCCTGGTTCTCCGCAGTACAGGCAGAGGTTGTTGACCCGGCGACGTTGGCGTTCCTCTGGAGTCAGGGATGGACGGAGTAGCCCCAGCTGCATAGGTTCCGGGGGATCCAGTGTGGCTGCGGCAGGAACAGAAGGAGCTGGGTGGGCGGAGCTAGGCACCCGTGGTAACATCCAGACCGGGCGAGTAGCTGCGGAAGAACGCTCTTGGCGGCGCTCTCTCAGGCGCCTATCAATTTGGACTGAAAGGTCTATCAGAGCTTCCAGAGTTTCGGGAATGCCCACACGTGCCAACTCATCCTTCAGAGGCTCAGACAGACCCATGCGGAACTGATATCGCAGGGCCGCGTTGTTCCAGTCCGTGTCAGCGCTCCAACGTCGGAACTCCGACACATAATCCTCCACAGGCCTGCGACCTTGTTGCAGAGCGTGTAAGGCTGCTTCTGCGGTCGCAGCGAGTTGGGGATCCTCATAGAGTCTAGACATCGCCAGGAAGAAAGTGTTCATGGTGTCTAAGGACGGATCCTTTCGTTCCAGCAGACGATGTGCCCAGGCCTGAGGTTCGTTCGTCAGGAGGGAAATGACGAACCCCACCTTGGTCGCCTCAAGGGAGAAGGTCCTCGGTTGCAGGGCGAAATAGAGCTCACAGGAGTTGCGGAAGGCTCTGAACTTGTTCCGGTCTCCCGCGAATCGTTCCGGAGTTGGGACCCTGGGTTCGGGTGGCATCATTCCCACTGATGGTGGGGCATGGGCCCCCTGAGCAGCTGGCGAAGAAGCAGATAGCACCTGGACTTGTTCTTCCAGTCTGCCGTAGCCTTCCTGTAGACTCTTTACTGCCTGGGTAAGGCCAGCCAGGTGGCGGCAAAGCTCGTCCATGGGGGAGGCTCCCTGCGCAGGCTCGGACATGGCTGTCCAGTACTGTCACGCACCTAGTAGACGAGCCCGGAATGCAGGGAGCGGCCCCTCGTATACCCTGGCTAATGAACCCCTGGAGGTGATAACAGGAATTCAAAAGTTCAGAGGGCACAAGTGCCTGGCAGCTAGAGGCAGGTCCGGATAAGCAGCAGAACACCGACAGCGAGTAGATAGGGCTGATGGTAATCGGCTGGTGCTGGCAGGCACAAGTGGGTAGACTGGCAGGCAGACGAACGTCAGCGGAGACAGCATTCACAGGAAATCCAAACAGGTTGGCAGGAACAGCGGAGTCGGGTGCAGGCCGGGTCAGCAGGAAACGGTCAACACAGTACAAGAGGATGAGGCAGAGACGTGGTCAGACAAGCAAGAAGTCATAGGCAGGCAGCAACGGATCAAGGTCAAGAACTAGCCGGGTAACAGGAACCAAGGTAACAGGTACAGGTACTGAATAGGGATGAGCTTCGTGTTCGAGTCGAACGTACGTTCGACTCGAACATTGGCTGTTCGGGCGTTCGGCGAAATCCGAACTCTTGGTCCGTTCGCGTCAAAATTCGTATGGCGCGCGCGGACCACAATGCACTGCGATGGCGCAGTGCATTGCTGGCTCATGATTGGCCAAGCATGCACTGTGACCCCGCATGCTTGGCCAATCGCAGCGCCAGCAGCGAGGAGAGCCATGATTGGCCACAGGCATCCTGCCTGTGGCCAATCATAGCTCAGGCTGTATAGTGCACGCCCCACACTATATAAGGCCGCCTTTGAGGCGGCCTCGTGTAGTGTGTTGGCATCTGAAGCAGTGGGTGTTCTGTGTACCTTCAACACAGTTACACACCAATCGTTTTTGGCTGATTTCCTATCTTGCTCTTGTGTAGTGGCTATTGTCTGTGCCCTGACCGCAGTATACACCACTACACTATATTCACCTCACCTATATAGCTAGCTAGTGATCTATCTTTAACCACTTAACAACCGCCCATTGCCGATTAACGGCTTCAGGGCGGTTGTTTAACTCTGAGAGGCCGTTAATTAACGGCCTCCCAGAATTCAGCTCTCGCGCGCCCCCTGGGGCGCGCACTCGAGAGCATCCATGACCGCCGGGTCCACAGGACCCGGCGCATCATGGATCACGGTAAACGGCCGCTCGTCGCGGCCGTTTACCACGTGATCGCTCCGTCAAATGATGGAGTGATCACTTGTAAACAAACCGGCGTCATGTTATGACGCCGGTTCCTCCCTCCCCTCTCTGTACCGATCGGTACAGCGGAGGGGAAAGAGATCGGTGTCAGCAGCGATGTGGGCTGCATCTGCAGTGCCCACATCGCTGCTCACCGAATTTAACCCCTCAATTCCCTGCCAATACTCTGCAATACCAGTGCATACTCTGCAGTACCCTGCCATTACTCTGCAGTACCCCCCATTACTCTGCAGTACCCTGCCTTTACTCTGCAGTACCCCCCATTACTCTGCAGTAACCCCTATTACTCTGCAGTACCCTGCTATTACTCTGCAGTACCCCCCATTACTCTGCAGTACCCCGCCATTACTCTGCAGTGCAGTACCCTGCCATTACTCTGCAGTACCCTGCCATTACTCTGCAGTACCCTGCCTTTACTCTGCAGTACCCTGCCATTACCCTGTAGTACTCCCCAATACTCTGCAGTACCCTGCTATTACTCTGTAGTACCCCGCCAATACCCCGCCAATTCTCTGCAATACCAGTGCATACTATGCAGTACCCTGCCATTACTCTGCAGTACCCCCCATTACACTGCAGTACCCTGCCTTTACTCTGCAGTACCCTGCCATTACTCTGTAGTACTCCCCAATACTCTGCAGTACCCTGCTATTACTCTGTAGTACCCCGCCAATACTCTGCAATACCAGTGCATACTCTGCAGTACCCTGCCATTACTCTGCAGTACCCCCCATTACTCTGCAGTACCCTGCCTTTACTCTGCAGTACCCTGCCATTACTCTGTAGTACTCCCCAATACTCTGCAGTACCCTGCTATTACTCTGTAGTATCCCGCCAATACCCCGCCAATACTCTGCAATACCCTGCCATAAATTGCCATACCCAGCCATACTCGGAGATACCCAGCCATACTCGGTGATACCCTGAAATACCCAGCCATAGACACCCCCCACCCCTCACCGCCCTCCGATGCTTCTACCAACTCGCCAGTACGATCAAAGCCAGAATCTTTTTTTTATTTTTTATTTCAGGCTTCCCAGCCTAGAGGTGAGATGTGGGGTCATATTGACCCCCAGATTTCACTGTAAAGAGGACCTGTCACCCCATATTCCTATTACAAGGGATGTTTACATTCCTTGTAATAGGAATAAAAGTGATCAAAAATATATTTTTGGGGAAAAAAATGTCAAACTAAAATAAATAAAGTAAAATGAACAATAAAAAAAAAAAAAAAAAAATTAAAGCGCCCATGTCCCCATGTGCTCGCATGCAGAAGCGAACGCATGCGTAAGCCCCGCCCACATATAAAACGGTGTTCAAACCACACATGTGAGGTATCGCCGAGAACGTTAGAGCGAGAGCAATAATTCTAGTCCTAGACCTCCTCTGCAACTCAAAACATGTAACCAGTAAAAAAAAATTTATGAAGAAAAAATTACTAATCTGCTAAATTTTATAACAGAAACAAAGAAAAATTCATTTTTTCGCAGAATTTCCGGTCTTTTTTCTTTTATAGCACAAAAAATAAAAAAAACTGAGAGGTGATTAAATACCACCAAAAGAAAGCTCTATTTGTGTGAAAAAAAGGACAAACATTTCATATAGGTCCAGTGTTGCATGACTGAGTAATTGTCATTCAAAATGTGAGAGCACCAAAAGCTGAAAATTGGTCTGGTTATTAAGGGTGTTTAAGTGCCCAGTGGTCAAGTGGTTAATAATAGAGCTTGCAGTCAGTAGTGTTAGGAGATAGTGCCTGCTGTCTGCGTGCTCTGTACCCAGTACATACCGCTATAATATAGGGCAGGCCCCTACTTTCAAACATCCAACTTACAAACATCTCCTACTTGCAAACGCAAGGAGACAGCAGCAAGTGAGATGAAAAAAGACGGATGGCAAAACAAATTATACAGGGGTGATAACCCTTCCCTATGTTTTCCAAAAAGCTTAAAAATAGTTTTTTTGACTGGAGCTACACTTTAAAAATGTACCAGTTGAAAATTACAAACAGATTCAACTTAACACAACAAACCTACACAGTCCCTGTCTTGTTTGCACCGCCTGTATACTGCTGTTCTGAGTATATAGGGCCTGGGGGCCACACGCATTTCCTTTTTTTAATATGGGTACAGGGTTCCCCTTAATATGCGTACAAGACCCAAATAGGCTGGTAATGGGCAGGGAGGGCTACCCATGCCATTTTTCTCAATGATTTTCAACCATATTGCAGGAACCAGATATAACATTAAAACCGCAAGCAGTACTAAATGGTGTTATTTCCGTTAAATGTCATTTTGTGCAGGGACTGTTCTAAACACGGGAAACACGTGGCACTTCACAGGCATACTACAGACACCCCCCAGGCACCATATTTAAAGTAATATTTCACTTTTTTTTTTTCACTTTAATCGTCATTAAAATCAGTGCTCCCGCCAAAACGGCCGTTTTTAAAACTTTTTTTTGCATTGACCCATGTCCCCTGAGGCAGGAGTCAGGTCCCCAAACCCTTTTTAGGACAGTATCTTGCATATTAGCCGTTAAAATTAGCACTTTCCATTTCGAACGTTCGAGTCCCATAGACTTCAATGGGGTTCTAACGTTCGTAACGAACGTGGGGGCCGTTCGCAAGTTCTGGCGCGAACCGAACCGGGGGGTGTTCGGCTCATCCCTAGTACTGAATAGCAGGATCTCCGAACACGCTGTAGACTGGACAGCAAGAAGGGAATGGAGCAAGGACCTTAAGAAGCCTTTAGGGCGCCAAAACGGTCGCATGACGGGTCAGCATGCCCCCGCGAGTGGCCGTGCGCCCGTTCGTGACCCCACGTGCACGCGTGCGCTCGTTCATGCCGACGCGAGTGCGTCCGTTCGCTTTAGCGCGCGTCAAAGGGGAACGACGGGTTCTCAACGACAGGCTTCTGCGGGTAAGTCTCCCGTGTGCGACCGGAACGCCAGGACGATCGTGACAGGTAGACTCAAATTCAGTTTACTGCAGCAGATCACGCAGTGATTGCAATTGTTTGCCAGAGGTTACAGCCTATCCTTACTGCTCGCTGGCTGGTTGCTAGAGGTTACAACACATAATTTCTGCTTGCCGATTGGTTGCTAGAGGTTAATGCACATCATTACCACATACTGATTGGCTACTAGAGATTAAAGCAGATCACTACTGTTCGCCGATTGGTTGCTACAGGTTAATGCACATCATTACCTCTCACTAAGCAGTGGAGCAATCCTAAATAATTGAGCAAGTAAAGGGGCACATTAATACACACACATACTACAGTAGAGTGTCAGAGAGTGCAGACATATTACAGGAGAGGTTCAGAGACTGCAGACATACTACAGGAGACAATCAGAGACTGCGGACATACTGCAGGAGACAATCAGAGACTGGGGACATACTACAAGAGACAATCAGAGACTGCGGACATACTGCAGGAGACAATCAGAGACTGGCGACATACTGCAGGAGACAATCAGAGACTGCGGAAATACTACGGGAGACAATAAGAGACTGCGGAAATACTACAGGAGACAATAAGAGACTGCGGACATACTGCAGGAGACAATCAAAGACTGCGGACATACTGCAGGAGACAATCAGAGACTGGTGACATACTGCAGGAGACAATCAGAGACTGCGGAAATACTACCGGAGACAATAAGAGACTGCGGAGATACTACAGGAGACAATAAGAGACTGCGGACATACTGCAGGAGACAATCAAAGACTGCGGACATACTGCAGGAGACAATCAGAGACTGGCGACATACTGCAGGAGACAATCAGAGACTGGCGACATACTGCAGGAGACAATCAGAGACTGCGGAAATACTACAGGAGACAATAAGAGACTGCGGACATACTACAGGAGACAATCAAAGACTGCGGACATACTGCAGGAGACAATCAGAGACTGGCGACATACTACAGGAGACAATCAGAGACTGGCGACATACTGCAGGAGACAATCAGAGACTGGCAACATACTGCAGGAGACAATCAGAGACTTGCGACATACTGCAGGAGACAATCAGAGACTGCGGACATACTGCAGGAGACAATCAGAGACTGCGGACATACTGCAGGAGACAATCAGAGACTGCGGACATGCTACAGGAGATGGTCAGAAAACTTTCAGCAATGCACAGCTTGACAGTTGAATAACACAGCTCAGGGTTTAAGCAGTCAGGCATTTTATGGGTGCAAGGACATACCTGGGCAGCCAAACCCACTACATACATTTAGAGGTATGTGGGCAGAGATTCCATTCTCTGCTCTCACTACAACAGCCGGGAGCTCCACAGATGCTTTGTAGGGGGCCCGTTACCCGTGAATTGGGGCCCTGATGAAGGTTTTGCAGAGTGCACAGAGGACAAGAGGACTGGAGGCTGTATTCCCACGCTAACCAGCTGAGAGGGGGCGGGGCCGGGAGCTCCACTGACGCTCTGACCCCGCCCCCATGCAGTCTGTATACTCGGATCAGAGCGGATGTAGTGAGAGCCAGCGCTCGGAGTGGGAGCGTCAGTGGAGCTCCCGCCCCGCCCCCTCTATACTGGCTGGGGAATACAGATGTCCGGGGGCGGAGCCGGGAGCTCCACTGACGCTCCAACTCCGAGCACTGGCTCTCACTACAGCCGCTCTGTTCCGAGCATACAGGCTGCATGGGGGCGGGGTCAGAGCGTCAATGGAGCTCTCGGCCCCGCCCCCTCTCAGCTGGCTAGCACGGGAATACAGCCTCCCGTGTCCTCTGTGCACTCTGCAAAACCTTTGTCGGGGCCCCAATTCGCGGGTAGCAGACAGTGCGGGCCCCCCCTACAAACATTGGGCCCAGGGCAGGTGCCCCGTTTGCCCTGCGCTAAAGATGGTCCTGCTGCTGCCGCTGATGCTGAGTGCCAGCCTCCACCTCCATGCTGACACAATCATCCTCCTCCTCTTCGTCCTCTTCCTGTGTGATGGGTGGGGCATCAGGAACACTCTCTGGATAAAGGGGGACTTGAGAGGCAAGGAAGTCCTCCTCTTCCTGCCTCTGTTCTGCCTCAAGTGCCCTGTCCATTATTCCACGCAGCGTATGCTCCAGCAGGTGGACAAGAGGTACAGTGTCACTGATGCATGCACTGTCACTGCTCACCATCCTTGTGGCCTCCTCAAACGGTGACAGGACAGTGCATGCATCCCTGATCATGCCCCACTGGCGTGATGAGAAAAAAACGAGCTCCCTTGACCCTGTCCTGGTGCCGTAGTCACACAGGTACTCATTGATTGCCCTCTGTGCAGCCGCTGCAGCATGGCCAACGTTGAGTTCCACCTGGTGGGCATGTCACATATAAGGCGGTTCTTGGGCAGGTTCAACTCATTTTTGAGCTCAGCCAGCTGAGCACAGGCATTAAATGATTGGCGGAAATGCACACAGACTTTGCTGACCTGCTTCAGGACATCCTGTAAGCCCGGGTACCTGCCCAAGAACCGCTGCACCACCAGGTTAAGGACGTGAGCCACACAGGGCACATGGATCAGTTGTCCCTGTCGGAGGGCGGAGAGGAGGTTGGTGCCATTGTCGCAAACCACCAATCCTGGCTTAAGCTGGCGTGGCGTCAACCACCTCTCGGCCTTCCCCTGCAGAGCTGACAAAATATCTGCCCCAGTGTGGCTCCTGTCCCCCAAACAAACCAGCACAAGCACGGCATGGCATCGTTTTGCCTGCATACTTGTGTAGCCCCTTGAATGCCTACGGAGCATCTGGTTCTGAGGACAGAGCACTGGAAGAGGCCATGGAGGAAGAAGAAGAGGAGGGGGTGGAGGAGAGAGGTGTGTCGCAACCAGTAGTAGCATTTTGGAGGCATGGTGGTGGAACAACCTCCAACACTACTGCACCTTGTCCTGCATCCTTCCCAGCTGCCAGAAGAGTGACCCAATGGGCCGTGAAAGATAGGTAATGTCCCTGTCCATGCCTGCTAGATCATGAGTCAGCGGTAATATGCACCTTACCGCTGACCGCCCTGTCCAGCGAGGTAAGGACATTGCCTTCCACATGCCAGTAGAGAGCCGGAAGGGGGCCGAGTCTACCAACTGAAAAGGCAGCAGTTGAAGTGCTAGCAATTTAGCCAAGCTAGCATTCAACCGCTGGGCATGTGGATGGCTGGGAGTGAACTTCTTTCGACGGTCCAGCAGCTGGGGCAGGAAAATTTGCCTGCTATATTCGGACATGGGTGTACGGCTAGCAGAGTGCCCGCAAGCACTTGGCTGTGGCACACCTAATTCTACACCTTCATTCCTCTCAGTGCAGGTTTCAGAGAGTACTGAAGGTCTAGTGGGGTTGGAGATCCCAGCTGATGAGGGGCAAGGAGAGGTCCGCTTTGTTCTTTGGTTTGGGTCTTTGAGGTACGCTTGCCAACGAGCTGCATGGCAGGTCAACATATACCTGGTCAAGCATGTGGTGCCCAAGCGGCTGATGTTTTGGCCATGCGAGATACGCTTGAGACATATGTTGCGAATAGCAGCTGTGCGATCTGATGCACTCGTCTCAAAAAAGGCCCACACCAAAGAACTTTTAGAATAAAGCGCCTAGGCAGCGCCCTGCACAGGCGGAGCTCTGCGGTATGATTCAGTCGGTGTGCTGTCCCTAGGCTGGCCCCCGGAGGGCATCCTGCCTCATTGGAGATGTGCCTCCTCCTCCTCTCTCCTACCAGGCACCCACATGGAGTCAGTGCCCTCATCATCCCCTCCCTCTTCATTGCTGGAGCAAACCTGGCAGTATTCTGCAGCTTGTGGAACATGACTGCCAGATTGCTGTCCTTCTTGAACATCCCCTCTCTCTGCGCTCACGCTACTGCCTTCCTCTAGTTGAGTATCATCATGAGAGCCTACAAAACACTGAGCATCCTCCTGGAGCATGTACCCAACACTGTGCTCAAAAGAGGACGTGGTGGGTCTAGGGAAGGAGTCACTGATGATGACATTGAGACGAGGGAAGACGATGCATTGAGAGGATGAGGAGGATGAAGAGGGCTTGGTCATCCACTCTACCAAGTCTTCGGCATGATGCGGCTCAACATGTCCAGCTGCCAAAAATAAGGACAAGCGTGTCCCATGGCCACTTGCTGATGACGATGCACAGCGTCCACGACCAGCACTGTTGTCTCTAGACACAGAGCCTGCTTGCCCTCTTTTATCAGCTCGTGCCTGTCTGCCTCTCCTTGTTGGCCTTCCAGACATGGTAATAGCCTGAAGGGAGATGAGAAAACCAGCAATTGGTTAGTGTATATTGTGCTGGAGGCACACAACACCCACTAACTCCTGCAGATGCCTTTATTATAGAACAACAGGAATTAAAGGGTAGATGCCGGTGTATACTGTGCTGTGCTGGAGGCACACAACATCAACTAACTCCTGCAGATGGCAGATGGCTCAATTAGAGAAGAGCAAAATAGGTGGATAATGGTGTATACTGCACTCAGGTCACACAGACAACACCCAGAAACTCCTGCAGATGGCTGATAGCTCAATTACAGAAGAGCAATATAGCTATATAGGTGGATAATAGTGTATACTGCACTCAGGTCACACAGACAACACCCACAAACTCCTGCAGCTGGCTGAAAGCTCAATTACAGAAGAGCAATATAGCTATATAGGTGGATAATGGTGTATACTGCACTCAGGTCACACAGACAACACCCACAAACTCCTGCAGCTGGCTGAAAGCTCAATTACAGAAGAGCAATATCCCTACTGAGGAGCCAGAGTTAAATCTGAATCTAGGAGGAATCCCAGATCACGGACCTGGGGGGCCGCCTCCGAGGCAGGACCAAGTGAAGGAGGCCAAGGAATATCTGGGGGGTGGCCAGATCACTGCAGATGATCACCTCAGCGTTACCCCCATTAAGTGTCAGGAAGTTGGCAGACATCCATGTATTTATGACCTCCAAACAACTGGCAAGGGTGGAATGTTGGATCCCTTGAAGACTGCCTATGCTGACTATGTTATTCCTCCTCAATCTTGATGATGCTAGCTTCCAACAATATTTTTGGTTTAGGGCACCACCACCACCATCCAAGGCCCAATTTTTCTGCCCCTGTTTAGCAGGGGCATGTAATTACATTTTTTCTTCTAATATTTCACAGCAGGGCCTGTTCCTGCACCCAACAAGTGTATCTGTAAGGGGTTACAGTGTTCTGGCACCACCATCACTACCCAAGACTTAATTTTTCTGCCCCTGTTTACTAGGGGCATGTAATTACAGTGTTTGATCAAATATTTCAATGCAGGACCCATTCCTGCTCCCAACAAGAGTATCTGTGAGGGGTTACAGTGTTGTGGCACCACCGCCCAAGGCCCAATTTTTCTGCCCCTGTTTAACAGGGGCATGTAATTACAATTTTTCATATAATATTTCACAGCAGGGCCCGTTCATGCGCCCACCTAGAGTAACTGTGAGGGCTTACAGTGTTCTGGTACCACCACCAAAGGCCCAATTTTTCTGCCCCTGTTTAACGGGGGCATGTAATTACAGTTTTTTATATAATATTTCACAGCAGGGCCCATTCCTGCACCCAACAAGTGTATCTATGAGGGGTTACAGTGTTGTGGCACCACCACCACAGCCCAAGGCCCAATTTTTCTGCCCCTGTTTAACAGGGCCATGTAATTACAATTTATGATATATTTCACAGTAGGGCCCGTTCCTGCGCCCACCAAGAGTAACTGTAAGGGCTTACAGTGTTTGGGTACCACCAACATCTAAGGCCCACTTTTCTGCAGAGTATATAGGGCAGGCTGTATAGGGCAGGATGTATAGTATATATACTGCTGCTCAGAGTATATATCGTGCCTGGGGGACCCCCACGCCAAATTTGGGTGCAGGGTTCCCCTTAATATCCATATAAGACTTGAAGAGTATGGTATGGATTTTACTTTCAAATGATTTTATTTTATGATAGAGGCACTTACAAACATACACCAGAATATAAACAATCTGCAGCAGGGAGGGCCCGCTGACACAATGTAAGTATTGAAAACAGGAGACAGTAGTGAAAGACAAACAATATCAAAAGGGTACAGTCATCATGCCCCTCCTCAGCGAGGGGCTAAACAAATAGAGAGAAAAACAAAGGGTAACCCCCCATGGAGAGCCCACCCAATAGAACCGTAAGGGGTAGCAACCAGGAGCCCCCACCCCGACACCCCTAAAAGGGAACTTGCTGTGCCAGGATGGGGGAGTATCCTCCCGGGACCCCCCCTCTCAGAGGGATAAAGAAGGTGATGGGCCGTCCACAGTGGGCACCGCAACATTAAATTGGACTGTACGGTGAACCTGTCAATTATAGCTCTGTTGAGCAAACCATAAACATAGAATGTCTAGAGGGACAGAGGAGAGAAGAGAGGAGGAGAAGAGGAGGACAGAGGGGTAAAGGGAGGTAAGCTATGTCCTAAAAGGGTGGAAGGGTACAGTGGGAGAATGTTTAGCACTCAATGTAAGAGGGGGCGCTTTAGGGGTGAGGTCTGGTCACTAAAGTAGAGCCTGGGGGCACCCCAGGCAGCAGAGAAATTCCCATGTAACGGGCCCAAGGGTCCCACACCTTTCGGAATTTAGGCGTGGTATCTGACAGAATACCTGACAGTTTTTCTTGGGAGATTATCCAAGATATCTTCCTCTTAACTGCGAGGAAGGAGGGTCTGGGTTGCTTCCAGGCGGAGGCAATCGCAATTTTGGCTCCTAATAGGATAAAATAAGTTAGTTTCTGAGTGTTACCAGGCAGCAAAGGAACAGGGGCATTGAGTAACGCAACCTCTGGAGTTCTTGGAACCCGGCAGCCTGTGACTATGTAAATCAAGTTAAAGATTTTAGTCCAGAACGATCGAAGTCTAGGGCATTCCCACCAGATGTGGATCATGGAGCCACGAAGTTGGCACCCCCTAAAACATAAGGGGTTAGCCGTGGGGTATATTTTGGCTAGCCTGGCTGGAGTGAGGTACCACCTGGTTATCAATTTGATGCTAGCCTCCATTAGTGAGGTGTTTTGGATCCCACGAAAGGATCTGGCTAGGGCCAGCTGCCAGGTTACAAGACTGCCAGAGGTCTGGAGATCAGATTCCCATGCCGTCATATAAGGGGATTTGCCCATTGGGGTAGTGAGAGCCGCATAGATTACTGAAATACCACCCCTCTGCTCCTCGATCTTACCACACCAGGCTTCATATTCAGTAAAGGGAGGAGGAAGGGGTTTGTTTTTCCAAAGCGAGTTTAAGAAGTGAGATATTTGTTGGAAGCGGAACCTCTCTGAGTCTGGTAGCTCTAAGTGTTCAATACAATAAGCCAGGGAAATCGGACCCCTTGAATTGAAAAAGTGACCTATCCGGTATAATCCCTTGTCCAACCACCATCTGAAGGCCTCAATGTCCAGACCAGGGGGGAAGTCATGATTACGGAACATGTGAGCAAGGGGTCTTAAAGTGGAGACTAGGGAAGGCTCTTTGCGAAGACCGTCCCATAGGGCGCAGGAGTGAGAGTGAGAGAGGGATGGGGACATGATGGGCGGCCTGGCTTTGGGCGGGCACCACAATAGAAAATCGAGTGTAAAAGAGGGTACGGAACAGCGTTCTATGGACTGCCAATCCGGTTTCTCGTATTTGGAGTAGATCGTGGAGAGTTGGGCTAGGCGAGCTGCAAGGTAGTATTTGTGAAGGTTAGGCAAGCCCAACCCCCCCCTGCGTCTGTGCAGGAAGAGCGTGTTTTGCGATAGACGGTACCCCTTATTGCTCCAAATATATTTCGTATGGTATGGATTTTAGGGTGACATTCACACTATTTTCTTTTTGGTATTTTTTATATTTTTATCTATATTGCCGGGATCCGACAATACATTACAGCCGCGAGCAATTTTAAAAGACATTTTTTGCTTCAGAAATGTAATCTTGCTGTGGCACTGTTATAAACATGGGAAATATGCGCTACTTTACAGGTATACTAATGACACACCCCAGGAACGATATTTAAAGGAATATTTAATTTTCATTGTTTCACTTTAAGCATTATTAAAATCAATGCTCCTGAAAAAAACTGAAATTTTTAAAACTTTTTTTTGCATTGATACATGTCCCCTGGGGCAGGACTCAGGTCCCCAAAGACTTTTTATGGCAATAACTTGCATATAAGCCTTTAAAATTAGCACTTTTGTTTTTTTCAAGTTCGTGTCCCATAGACTTTAACGGTGTTTGAACAAATTCTTTGCCTGTTCGCATGTTCTGCTGGGGGGTGTTTGGCTCATCCCTACTGGGAACTTTCACTCCCTAATGCCCCGTACACACGAGAGGACTTATGTCCGACAGACTTCCAAAGGAGTTCCGCCGGAGTTCCGCCGGAGTTCTGACAGACTTTTCGGCCGAACGGACTTGGCCACACACGATCACACTAAACTCCGACGGATTCGAACGTGATGACGTACGACCCGACTCGATTAAGGAAGTTCATAGCCAGTAGCCAATAGCTGCCCTAGCGTCGGTTTTAGTCCGTCGGGTAGCATACACACGAGCGGATTTTTCGAAGGGGACCGGGTCCGGCGGAGTTCCGTCGGGAAAATTTGAAGCATGCTTCATTTCTAAAGTCCGTCAGACTTTTGCGAAGCTAAAGTCCGTTGCAGCCCACACACGATCGGATA
Organism: Lithobates pipiens; assembly: GCF_037356315.1. Classification (NCBI taxonomy): domain Eukaryota; kingdom Metazoa; phylum Chordata; class Amphibia; order Anura; family Ranidae; genus Lithobates; species Lithobates pipiens. Next base: position 126,255,410 of record NW_027507789.1, on the reverse strand, counting down.
GTCTGACGGACTCGGTCTGACGGACTTTGGATGTTGAAAAGTCCGCTCGTGTGTACGGGGCTTTAGTAGTAGTACATGTGAACTGCATCCTGATACACCTTTAGCTCCCCTGTAGACTAGACACTGGTTCCAGCTCTACTTCTTGCAGGAAATTCTAACCCACCCGGCTGCCACTTCACCAGTCCACCTGATGGACACTCTGGAGATCTCCCAAGGCAAGGCTGAAGACTTTAGGACACCGCTGTCTTCAACGGAGACTTACCACATGTGGCAGTCTCTCCCCTTGTCTGTCCCTGCACTGTGCTGAACTACTCACACTGTCCTTCCCTGCTCCTGCTGCCTCTCCAGAAAACCTCCTTCCAACTGCATCCTGTGGTAGGATCCTTCCAGGCCAGCCACCCAAACTCTGGCCAGAGTTTAAACCCCTTCCTGGCAGGGGTCCCTCAGGGTCGACCGACAGTCTCCCTCAGTACTGCATCTCCATCTTCCACCCGGCTTACCTTCTGGCATGACTCATGTCTAAGTGCTCACTTAGTCCCACTTCCTGGGGATTGGCTAAGGAACCCTAAATATGCAAGACAACCAGCCCACTAATTTGTAGAATATTCTCCAACACTAGAACCAGGGGAAGGCAGCAGAGAGCTGCCTGGATGAGTCATCCAGCCCTTAACTCTAATGAACCCTCACCCAGATGCCATGGTTCAGGCTTAGCCCTGAGCCGAACTACAATTTACCTGCACTACCACTAGTAGCACACGAGAGGGTGCTACACTTAGTATATTGTTTTGCATAGTTAGATAGCTTGGTACTATCTCACTAGGTTTCACTCATCGTATGTGTACATTACTGCTTGTATTTAGTATTGTGGGTTTATTGTAACTTGCTGTTTTGCTAAGAAATATTATTTGTACTTAGTTTGAGTCATTTCCTCTGTAGAGTTATACAGATCTGATCACACCTGCTTTTTCAGGATACGAGCACTTGATATTGTAATATGGAATCAAGATAAAGCGGGCCCTGAGACAGCAGTAAGTCCTCCTTAACTTCCTGCTGTTTTTCTCCCTGTTGCCCAGTTTTTGCACTAAGCAGCAGTTGCTCCAGCAGAAACACCAGCTGGATCATGTCGCCGATCCCCTCATCGTGGCTGACCATTCTGGTTGCCTCTTCAAATGGTGGCAAGTTGGTATATGCATCCTGAATGGGGAGCCACTGATATAGTAAACAACAGATCCTGTGCTTGTCCTCTACACCAAAAATATTCATTGATAGCCTGCTGATGCCAGTGCAGACTCTGCAGCAAGGCCAAGGTGTTGCTGCTGAATTTCAACCATGTAAACAATGACTGCCAGAAGTGGCTACACATTCTTCTAGCCTGCCACATGAGATAATGGATTCCAGGTTACCTATGTAGAAACCAGGGTACCACTAGATCACCACTGTCACAGGTGTGAGCATTCCATGCTGAATGGAAGAAATCAATTTGGTGCTGCCTTCCCTGGCACAAGATGGATTGGGTTCAGCCACCTCTCAGCCAGCCCATGAAGAGTTGACAGAATCTCTGCCCCAGTGCTCTATTCCTCAACATCAATTAAAATGATTCCTGCAAATTCTACTTCAGCAAGTTATTTATGGCGTGCACAAATAATTCAACTGATACCACAACAACAATTTTTAAGAAAACAGTGGGATTAGCTGTAGAAAGGAGGAAAAAGAGGGCTCATTTGCAGCTGCTTATGACAGTCTTACTGGGTGAATAAGGAGGAGGATGATGATGAAGTCTTGGTTATCCACTTCACCATCTCCACTACATGCTCTTATCATCTAGCATGTCAGCTGCCAGAAAGAACCGCTTATATAATAGAAATGTGTGCAAACAGAGAGGGAATATGGTGGCCTTCCTGCAGACTGGGTTGCAGAGGTGCGTTCACTTGGGACATGAATATTTGTCAACAATATACCTTAAGAAATCTATGAAGATAAATCAATTCCACCTTCTCAGCCCACGTACACACGGTCGGAGATTTTGGCAACCAAATCCGTCGGATTTTGCCCGTCGGATTGAGTCCGTCAGATTATGTCTGAAACTGTTGCATACACACGGTCGGGCCAAGTTGTCTGATTTCGCAGGTGGCCAAGAATGCGGTGACGTAAGCCGTGTACGGCGGGACTAGAAAAAGGAAGTTCAGCTCCACGTCCAGCATCCTTTGAGCTCCTTCTGCTGATCTCATGTGTATCGCTTGTTAGTAGAAGTTTGGTGAGAGACGATTCGCGCTTTTCAGATTTGTGATTCAGATCGCTACAGCTCTTCAGTTTCTGCTTGTCGGTGCGTATCTGATAATCAGTGCGTGCAGTCAGTAAGTATTTGTTGATCATTGTGGACTATATCTTGGTATAGTACGCTTTGAAAGACAATTATTATTGTCTGCTTGCTTCTGCTATTCAGGTCGTTCTTTCAGGCTTTGCTGTTTATCTGTGCTTTCTGGTGTCCGCTCTGACCAGCCGACCGTTTTCCAACCATGTTTCCTCTACGTACTCGTCGTAGAGTTTCTGCTGTGCAGGGGCTTCGTGTTGGGGTTGCTACTTTGACACAAGCCATGAACAGGGAGGGGAGGCGTTTGTGGACCAAGAATTGGTTGCGCCAGCGTGACCAGTTCTCGCACATGCCTTTCCTCCCTGAGATCCAGGAGAATAATCCTGATGATTTCAGGAATTATTTCCGCATGACGGACCCCGTTTTTCACCGTCTGCTGGCTTTGCTGGCCCCTTATATCACCAGGCAGGATACCTGCATGCGGCAAGCCATCACTCCGGAGCAGAGGCTCATCACCACGTTGCGCTACTTGGCGACAGGGAGAAGCCTTCAGGACCTCAAGTTCTCTACAGGCATCTCCCCCCAGGCTCTGGGGATCATTATTCCAGAGACCTGTTCTGCCATCATTCAGGTCCTGCAGAAGGACTATATGAAGGTAAGTTTTATCCTTTAACATCACATTCTATGTATTTCATGATTGCTAATGTCTTGCATTTCTTTCCTCATTCCCTACTTACCATCATTGCAATATGCTCTAATTTATATGCTGTGCCCCTTTGTCCTCATGCAGATTTGCCTCACTAACTTCCCCACCATGCTCTTCTTGGCCCCTAAAACTATAGTCTAGTCACTTAACAATGTCTTTTGTCAGCTCCATAGTATTACTTTACCCTAAAATGTCTACAAATGTGATGTGTGTGCTTCAATTCATGCAGAGTGTTTTTTTTTTTTTTGGGGGGGGGGGGTTGTGCCAAACTCATTAGGAAACCCCCTCCCCCCAACTGCTAGGCCAGCTGATAGCAATCCTCTATCTGATGACTTTACCAAACCCAATACACACTATACCTACCTTTTTGATGCTCACATTTATGGATGAATTCACCTAAGCATGTAGTGTAAGGGCCTGCCTCAATACTTTAACTTTTTTATTTTTTTTTGGCTTTTAACCTATTAATTATCTGGATATATAATAGCAGAATGTCAAAAAAGTGCTTACATTTTGAAAATTTTTGGTTATTCTGACACTTCTTACCTGTCTGGTGGGCTGGCAATAGTGTAACTAAGGAGGGGCTTCCCAAAGTATCACACATTATTTAGCCATTCAGCTCTCAATCAAGTGGAGAGGGTTACCTGTCCTAAACATCACCCCCTCATTTTTTAGCAAGGGCCCATCAGATGGGGGGGGGGGGGTGATGACTCTCATAAGGGGACATTAGACTTTAGGCTTTAAATACTCAGTTCACAAAATGTTTAACGAATTTTGTCCCAAAATGTTTGTGGCTAATCTGCTTGGAATGTTGATTGGTCAAACTAATAATTTTTGTTCTTGTTTCAATCCACAGTGTCCTTCAACGCCACAGGAATGGCAGACTGTGGCCTCCCACTTTGCCAGTCGTTGGGACTTTCCCAATTGTGGAGGAGAAATAGATGGGAAGCATGTCCGCATCGTCCCACCACCCAACTCGGGGTCATACTATTTTAACTATAAGGGGTTTCATAGTATCGTGATGTTGGCGGTGGTGTCTGGAGTTTTTGTATGTGGATGTGGACCAAAATGGACGGATGTCGGATGGTGGAGTGTTCTCACGGACGGAGTTCTACTGGCGTCTCCAGAGTGGCAGTCTGGGCTTGCCACCCCCAGAGGAGAATCAGGAAGGACTCCTGTTCGTCTTCGTCGCGGATGAGGCGTTTGCCCTGACGAACCATCTGATGCGGCCTTTCCCCCAGAGGACCCTCATCCCAGACCATAGCATTTTTAATTTCCGCCTGTCCAGAGCCCGAAGAGTGGTGGAGAACACTTTTGGTATACTGGCCAGCCGATTCCGCCTTTTTCTTACGCCTATTCACATGGCGGAATACAAATTCAATCATATAGTGCTGGCGTGCTGTGTTCTGCACAATTTTTTGAAAAAAGTTTCTGCTAACTATGCGGTCTCAGTTGGACAACAAGAAGCAGACTTGATGGACAATGCAGATAACCTCACGGGCCTTCAACATGCTCATCCTGGCTTTCCCCCCCAAAGCGCCCGTGAGGTTAGAACACAATACATGGACTACTTTGTGGGTAGGGGGGCCATAGATATGCCCGGCAATGTCTGAGCAACATTTTAAAATTACATTTTTATATGAAACTCCTTCATTTACTGCTTGGCTTGGTTTTATGTGTCTCCTAGGTATAATTCTGTTTGATAAAGTTGTTCCTTTTTCACCAACAGTGCAAACCCAAGTTCTGTGCGAGATGAGGGGACAGTCTCTTCTTCAGATAATGTTATTATGTTGTGGGTCTGCTACACACACACCTTCTTTTTTGGTAACTAATGTATGTAGTGCATTAGTGACCCAAATCGTGCTAATTTTCAGAACCATGGCAGGAAAATGGCATGATTGCACTGCAAAAGTACACCTGCAACTGCCCTAGGAGTGCAACGTGGAGTTGCCTTTAGTAAATCACACTCCTTCTCAGCACAAACTTAAATTGTACTACAAATACATTTTGGGTGCCATGAACAAAAAAGCCACACATTGTTGCTAATTGAACTGTTTAATCCAACCACATTCACATGTGCGTTTGGAAAAGGTTTGTACAACCAACCTAGAAAAAAAAATTTTTCTAAAATTTTTTTTTTTTTAAATTGTTTTAATTATTGTTTTGGTGTAAACAGGCATATATCTAACTGTAAAATACAGAACACAGGAACATACAAAGTTCCACTTTGAAAAGTGAAGACAATATCAGACATGAGTATGTACAAACTGGCCTGATCTTGGCTTCATCACATGGGGTGTCACCCGCGAAAAATCAAAATTTGGAAGATGCACACAGTGTGTCAACATGTGCTAGCTCCCATCATGGGGGATCAATGTACATGCTTTGGGGCTGCAACCCCTTCATCTCAGACACTAAACACAAAACACATACATTGATCCCCCATGATGGGAGATAATGCATGTTTCCACACTCTGTGCATCTTCCAAATGTCGAATTTGGAGAACTACAACATTTTGGTCTTAAAATTCCAAAAATAAGACCCTATCTAGTTTGGGGTGTTTCTCACTCTCCCCAAAACATCAATGATGTTTTTCCAATTTAAATTAACATCATTGTGTTTTGCAGGATATGTTCCCAATACCCATTGCACCCCATTATCTCCCTGATCTGGGCACTTTCACTGGTAAAACGGAAATCGTCTTCCACATCACCTATAAAACAAAAGAAAAAAAACATGTAATTTAAATATGGTGACATACATTGATGAGCTTACCGGAAGCTGTGTTCTCCGACACTCACCTGTTGTGGTGACAATTTGCACATCCTGCACGATCTCTCCTTCCTTCTCCTCCTCCTCCTGCTCCTCTGTTTGTTCTTTTGGAAGTTGTCCTTCTTTGTGAGGGGTGGGGTCCCTGGTGTCCTCATACTTGCCGAGTCTTCTCTCCCCTATGAGATTTGTAAAAATTAAATAATTATCACACAGAGGGCATAATTAACAATATGAAACATTGTTTGGAAGTGTTGTTCAATTGTTTATTTTGGCCGAGCTTCAAGGTCAGAACATTATTGGGGACACTGTGTTCAGCTAGAATACTTATCTGCATAACGATGTTTCCTACGAACGAATGAAACCATGAACTTGAAAGTGGCCATTTTAAAATGCACAACATGAACTCAAAGCACATGGAGCAGTATGCAAGCAATAATAATCATATGAACACACAACTACTTACTTTTGTCCAGAACACGCTTGATCCTTATGTACTGCTCGTGCTCCCTCAGTTTCAGGTCTGACCAGCGTTTTCTCCGTTGATCCATGGATCGGTGTACACCAAAATTAGGCAGAAGACACTTCACAACTTTATTCATGATCTTGGCCTTTCTGATATTTGGGTTTGGGTAAGGTCCATATTTCCCATCATAGTCGGTCCTGTTCAATATGTCGACCATTTCCAACATCTCTCCAAAAGACATATTTGCGGCCTTAAATCTTGTCTTCCTGGATCGGGACGTTTCAAGCTCCGGCCTTTCCTCACCCTCCTCCTCGTTTAGTGTAATTATTATTGCGCACCTGTGTGCTCTGCCCACTGCGCTGGAAGCAAAGGGGCGGGGAATAGTCTGGAAAGAACGTCAGGGGCGGGCGGAGTTGCACGCATGCGCACTGTAAAACTTAACACGCGTGTGTCGTCCGTACGATCTGTGAACAGAGGAAGAAGCTGAGGCAACGAACGCGCAAACAAAGGTACAATTTTGAACTTGGCACATCACTAGGCTACACTGCTTCTAGATTGAGGCCTGCATTAGTGGAGTTTAGCCTGACATTAGTGTTTGTCTTGTGTTGTGTCTTGCAGACATGGACGGCTTTAATGACTACAGCTTCCTCCCTCTATTCATCGATAAATATCGAGACCTGCCAGTCCTGTGGCAAAACACCCATCCTTTATACAGTAGCAGAGCAAAGAGGCAGGCAGCAATAATGGAACTGGTTGAGTTTGTGAAGCCGGTGGTCCCCAGGGCAGATGAGAAATATATCAAAAAGAAAATTGGGAACCTCAGGAGTACATATCTGAAGGAGAGGAATAAGGTGCTGAAGTCCATGAAATCAGGAAATTCAGCAGCTCAGGTTTATGTTCCCACCCTGTGGTATTATGACAGGATGAGTTTTCTGTCAGACCAGGCTGAGGCCAGACAATCACTCTCTACTCTTCCTTCCACGCGTCCTATGCTCCATTCCACACCCGCTGAGTCTTCCGATGCCCAACCTGGGCCTTCCACTCAGGAAGAACTGGAGGAGCCCAGCTTGAGCCAGGTATAGTATTGTTGTACATATTTGTGGAGTCAAAATGAATGATGTTAACTTGATTTTTGCTCACTAATTGCTGATTTTAGAAAGTGTTTCACATATCAATAGACAGTAGTGGCCAAAACCTTTGCGACAAGAAAGAAAAATGCTGTGCTCAGAATGATAGTCTTTTCTATTGGTTAACAATTTGCAACAGTGTTGATGTAAAAATTGTGTGTGTTTGATGAACCAAAAACTCAAACGATGTCCCTTTTTCATACACAGGAAGACCTCAGCCAGGACCAGGAGGGTGTGGAATTCAGCAGCCAGGAGGTGGCTGTGGAAAGTGGCACCCAGGAGGAGGCAGGGGTAAGCGGCAGCCAGGCAGTGGGCAGCCAAAGGAGCCTCACCGAATGCCAGGTCCCTCCCCTCCGCCTACCACGCAAAAGGGCGAGAAAGGGGAGGGATGTGGAGGATTCGGCCCTGAGGCTGATTGGTGAGGCTTCTGCGGCACTACAGGCAAAACCAACACACCAAGAGGCCTTGGCTGCCTTGATTGTGTGCAAGCTGGAGAAAATGGAGCAGGGGCAACAGATCTGGTGTGAGGAGGTTATTCTCCACACCCTCAACACGGGTATGTTGGGCCAAATGACACGAGAATCACACTTGTGTCATTTGGCCCATGCCCCTCCTCCTCCTCCTCCTTCTGCCACACCTCCAGCACCACAGCCACAGCCTGGAAGGAAGCGTGTAAGGAAGACCAGAGTGTGATGACCTGGGTTCAGTCTGGTCTGCCAGAAGATTCATCCTGTTGTAGTACCACAGCCTGGGAACATAGATGTCATCTGCTGCTGTTCCGGGTTTCATGGACTTCAGGACCAGACTTCTCTCCCTCAGATATGTACTCCTCAGGACACCAATTTTTGCTTTGAATTATTTGATGTGTGCCCTGGGGGCCAAAGGCTTCAACATTGCTGCCTCCCTCTTTATCTGTTACTGACACCGAAATAAAGGTATTTTTTGTTTGGATGAAATACTTGCGTATGTGTTTTCCTTCCAAAAGGCCAGTTTATTTGTGAGCAGGCAGGAACATTTCCAAAAAACAAAGTGAAATAAATAACAAGGGGTGTTAACACTAAACAACCTCCTGTAGAAAAAAGAAAAACAAAATCTCAAAAATCAAATAATGTTGTTGTTGTAAGTTTACACAAAAAAAAAAAAAAAAAAAGGATAAATGAGCAAAGTGTCTTTAAAGGAGATTTTTAGGGAAGCCCCCCCCCCCCCAAAAAAAAAATTATCCCAAAAATATAAAAAAACAATCAAACATTGTGTAGATGTGACGCAAACTAAAATTGTATTACTGAAATGGTTAAAAAAGAGTAATGAAATCCATTCGGGAGAAGTGTGTGTGACTATAAGCATCAAAAGAAGTTGGTTCTTGCAGCATTGTAAAGAACAAGAGAATGCGCTTGATGAATGATTTTTTAACATTGCAGCGTGACGAATGTGCTATATCGCTTACGAGCAGTAGTTTTACCTGAACGAGCACTTCCATGTCAGAATTTGAATGTGAGTATGCGTGGCACTTGGTCCGATGAAAATGCTGTACACATGATCGGATTAGGTCCGTCCGGCCCAGTTGGTCGGGAAATCTTTCCAACATGTTGGAAAATTGGGTCGGACGGAGATTCGGACGGAATCAGTCCGATGCATACCACACACACAGTCGGATTATCTGACGACACGGTCCGATAAGACTCATTCCGACAGATTCTCCGACCGTGTGTACGCGACATCAGACTGCTGGAATATTGTAGCAGTTTGCCTTATATACTGTTGCTGGATAGTTTGAGGTAGGGTGTTTTTTTTTATGTGTTTATTGTTAAGTGTCTTTCTTCCATTGCTAATTGGGTCCCATATTGTTTCTGACTGTCTGAGCATCTCTTGTAGATGAGAACAATCTTGTAAACACTTTGACTTGTTATGGAACTATTGTGAGATGTTAAATTGTATGCTTATAAAAATTTGTATTGTGCAGTACTTTGTATTCAGTGTTGTAGGTAATAGCTCATGTTAATTATATCACTGTCAGCCAGGGGTGTTGCTAGGTCTGCAAAAGATCTGGGCTTGAGCCCATAGCAGCAGTCACCGACCTTTTTGCATTCCTGGGCGGGGGGAGGCACGCTGGTGGTAAGCAATTTTTCGTGGCACCATGGTTGATATGGTGTCAGGGTGATCGAATCGCATTGTTTCTATTGTTATATTCTAATATATAATGAAGTGGTTCAAATCACCATAATGCAGAATCAGTGGGAGCCCTGGGAATGTAATTTGCTACATTTCCCGCCACCAGATGCAGCGTGTTACTTGCCACCATCACCTGCCACTCGATGTGGAGTGTCACTTGCCTTGTTGCCTGCCACCAGATGTGGATTGTTATTTGCCACTTTCACCTGGCAGCAGATGTGGATTGCCACTTGCCACATCACCTGCCACCATTTGCAGATTGTCACTTTCCACGTCTCCTGCCACCATTTGCAGATTGCCACGTCTCCTGCCACCATTTGCAGATTTCCATGTCTCCTGCCACCATTTGCAGATTGTCACTTGCCACGTCTCCTGCCACCATTTGCAGATTGTCACTTGCCACCACGTCTCCTGGAATTTGCACATTGCCACATCTTCTGCCACCATTTGCAGATTGTCATTTGCCATGTCACCAGCCACCAGATGTGGGTTGTCACTTGCCAACTGATGTGGATTGTCACTTGCCATGCCCACCACCAGATGCAGCGTGTTACTTGCCACCGTCACCTGCCACTAGATGTGGAGTGTCACTTGCCATGTTGCCTGCCACCAGATGTGGATTGCCACTTACCACATCACCTGCCATCATTTGCAGATTGTCACGTTCCACATCTCCATCGCCAAGCCAGGGACCCAGCCAGTGGGGTGACGCTTGAGGAGTATCTGGAGTGCCAAGCCAGGGACCCAGCAGGGAAGTGGGGGGTGACACTTTGAGAAGATACTAAAGAAAGACGAAGCGCTCACAGAATTCAGTGGCAGTGAATCCGCAAGTCTAGTGAGAGAGACTGGGAGCTCAGTGGGGTGAGAGTCTACAAGAAGTGACTGTATAAAAGTAAACAATTTGTGTTAGGAACTGTCCTAAGACTGTTGGCATAGGAGACAGCACTCCTACACATGCAGATGTTGTGTCTTGCTGGATGCTTTTCCCTGCATGGCTGTCTAGAAGTCTCAGAGTCTGCTAATTGACATTGCAACTACCTAAGTCTGTCCTGTTCAAGAGAAAATAAAATCTCTTTACATTCAAGAAGTGTCTGGCACCCATGAATCTACCTCACATGTACCCACTATGCCTTGCAACCCACTCTATATGGAAGGATGTCAGCAGTCCCTGGCTTTGGAGGTTCTCATTATACTAAATATACTAAAGGAGGCCTGGGACCTTGCTAACATATATACTTTATGAATTGTATAAGAATTTTACATAAAATGTAATGTTTCCTTTTTTTCCCCCTCTCCCCTATTTTTGGGTCGGGCTTCCTAGTTATGACCTATTTTAAGGCGCTTGTTCAGTGATGTCTAGAGTAGTCTAGCTCTGACGAAGGGGGCGCACCCCCGAAATGTGTCAGCTATACACCCCAACAATGCATCCGCACTGCATGGCATCTTGTGGTTCATTAGCTTATATCAGTTGCCGTATTAACTTTTAGCAATTTTTACTAATAAATATTACTTTCAGTAATGCACTAGATGCTTTTTGTAGTATCACTTTGAAGCTGTAATGCCACTCGAAGAAGTGTCACATGTAAAATGTGTCACGTGTACTCCTGAGGTGCCCTTTGGAGGAGATATGTGTAGACCTCCCAATATATTATCAATAACATTATTATCAGCTTTATGAGGACTACAGTACCAAATCCCTCTGTTATATGGGCTAGAAAAGGGGGGCAGGGTTTTCATAGTCCTATCTATTTTCTGTTGTACTGATACAGTATGGTGAGTGAGCGTTGCCAGTCTAGGACAGGAAGAGTGATACTGACAGAATCTCCAGGTAAAAATAAAGGGAAAAAATCATGCAAAAATAATGCAGTATATCCAATAAATGCTTGTTTTTTTGGCTTGAATATGATTTAAAATACCTAGATGCAATATAATTCTACACCCACAACCCCCCTTATCTCTTGATACTTACAGTTGACTTCACCTCATTTACAAGGAACTGAGTAACAATTCTGCAAACGTATATCTGCCACACTGGACAACACTAGATTCCTAGACTTTAAAATAAATGAAAACATCACAGTTAAAGTCTAATGCATTTAAGACCACTAACGGGGTCCTCCTTAATCATGGATATTAAAAGCAATAGAAAGTGGATCTGTGCCAGAGACTTGCAAATTGGAGTGGATTACTCTTCTGCAAGTATTACATCAGCCCGTATGGTGCTAGTTTAGGGCAAAAGTTAATATTTTTTTTCTTCTCTTCAATCCGTTTTCACTTTTTTTATATCCAACATAAAGGAAAGCCATGCATGACTGATGTACTAAAATAGACTATTTGGGCTTAGTCCATAACCAAAAGTGGTCAGGAACGTTTCATTCTCCAAAATATATGAACTGCTTACTACTGCCAGTGCTTGTAAAATGGAAGGTGACCAGCTGCCAGTTGTATAAGTTAATGCAAACGTTACTTTTGGGTTATTCAAGAGTACAATGATTCTGGAAATTGAGGCTGCTATATGACACACTTTTCACTTAACTTCTCTTGTTCCATTTGTTCATCTGTTTATCCATGTGTTTTTATTTAAGGTTGTTTGGTATCATGAAAAATGTGTATATATTGGGAAAATCTGCATGGCAATACTAAGCATGAGAGTTGAATTTATAGTGTCTTGTGTGTTAGCTCCATGTGCCTTCATAAATTTCAACATAATATGCCACACCTAAGTTTCTAAAGCTGAATTTTAAAGCTTTAGATCTCTTTCTACTAACCAAAAACGACTGCATTTTCCCCAGGCTTGCTGATTCCTCAGATTCTTATTCATGTAGAGTTTTATAGGAATGATCACTTAATTCAAACTAATAATAACAAAACAAATTTCCTGTACAATACAATTTAAATGCTTGCAAAACACATGTAATGCTGCCAGATAACAATGCTTCCAGCAAGGGCAAACATTCATGGGTGCAGATGTTTGATTAAGTGAAGATTATGTTAAACTATGAACCAATCAAAACTATCCTTACATTTTGGGCAGTCACCAGAACAAGCTTTATGTTCTAACCAGTGGTTTCCTGTTCCACTGCTCTAGTATGAGCCAAGACTAGTGTACTTGGGTAAGAACATACCTCCTGAGGGTACTCTGTTAACATTCAACAAGAACTCACCAAACAATATGTTTATATTGGGGTTCTCCAAACTCTTTAGTGCTAGGACAACATTGCATATTTTACAGATATTTACAGGCCAAAAAAATAAAATAATGAATGACTGTCCCCCTACTTCAGGGTTCCATTTAGGGTCCCCATCAGTATGCCCATTAGAGCTCCTTTTACATCAGTGTCTTCCCTCACATTTGGGTACCCAGCAGAGTCTTCCCTTACTTCAAGGTCCCTATCAGAGATCCCCTTACATCAGAGTCCTCATCAGAATCACCCTTTACATTAGGGACCCAATCAGAGTTTTACCTTACTTCAAGGTCCCCAACAGAGTTCTCTTTACCACTGCAAGGCTTATAGCAAGCTTTGAATTCTGGGGCAAGCATGTCATTGGTTGCTAGGATGCTGGTAGGAACCACTGGAGTCTGTTGGGGGGGCACAATCAGAGACCATAGGCAGCTTCTGTTGACCTGGATCTTCAATCTGTGCACATTAAGGGTACACCACTGGCTCTAGCTTTTATCTGGCCAGATGTGGCCGGAGGGAAATCGTTCATAGCACTGACCCATATCCCTAAACCATGAAGCTGTAGATTGTTAAGGGGTGATCACACTGTCAAGAGATCCCACAAACAGGGTGAGGTAGAACAAAACTCGAGGATATACAAAAAAGAAACAGTGCACTAAACATTAATGGAGACTTTGACAAAAAGGTCCTCCAGGCAGATTCCTGGTGGATCTATGATTGAAAAGGCCACACAAAGTCCAGGACTTGATGGTCAGTTATGTTTTGAACCTTTTCTGTTAAGTTTTATATTTATGTTAATTTACATGTAAAGAGTTCAATCATTCATTTAGTTTAATCTTTAATCTTTATATCTAAAGAGTTCAATCAACACTAATGAGGCTTGGTGGGTTTATGTCCTCTGCTGACACATTGGGACCACTTCTGGCTGTTCTTCATTTGTTTTCCTCTTTTCCCTTTTTAGTCTTTATTTACCTATCTCCATTTTTTTCAGGTTTCAGTCATAATTTTTGGTTGTTTTTATTCTTATTTAGCATTCCTTCATTTTGTCATTCCCTTTTGACATGCACAGAGCCTGAAAGAGGCTGTGTTCAGTTCTGGGCTCAAGCATATGCAGCTTTCTGTATGTAGATGACTACATGGACACCATACTGGGGATGTGTGCCTCATTACCAAGTGCACACCATGACATTTGGTGCTAAGTGCAGGTCCTATATAAGAGTCTGAGCAGTAGCTTTGGACCTGGCGGGGGGGGGGGTTTGGATTGGAAAAAGGATGGAATTTCAGAATTTGTCAGTGCCATTTTATTGTTTGCTGACACTTGGGGATTGTTTAAGGTAGACTGAATGTCACCACTTTCCTCTGTTTTCCCTTATATAAAGGCAGTGCAATGACTGTGGATACTTGTTAAATCCCTCCCACAGGTATGCCGCCTCTAGCTGTAAGGGACATTCTGCCCCTTACTGTCTATCTGCACCTTATTTTCTCTAATAATCGGAGTGGTCTTTATGCCAACTTAAGGGGTCATTCCATTCTTACTTCCATGGATATATAATTTGTAAGCAAACCATCTACGATTTTAATATTTGGTTTATTTACCTAGAGGTAAATTACAATTGTATACAGTAGCAATTATAAGCCAACACCAAATATCTCTTTAAATAATTACTGTCTATGCTGCATATGCATAGTTATGTGTGATGTAAATATATACTGTATATGAAAGCAGACAAGAGCAGAGGGCGCCTCCATCCGAGTGTAGAATGTGCAAACCAGAAAATAGTATAAATCGATAAATTAACGCACTCACATGTAGTAGAGCAGGGGTGTCAAACTCAAATTCATCAGGGGCCGCATCGGCAGGATGGTTGCCCTCAAAGGGCCGGTTGTTTCTGTAGGGCAGAGGTCAGGATTGCGCTACGTACAGAGTGCAGGGGTCAGGATTGCCCTACGTACAGAGTGCAGGGGTCAGGTTTGCCCTACGTACAGAGTGCAGGGGTCTGGATTGCGCTATGTATAGAGTGCAGGGGTCAGGATTGCGCCCCATAGAGTGCAGGGGTCAGGATTGCACTACGTACAGAGTGGGGGGGTCAGGAGTGTACTATGCAGTGTGCAACATCTCATTTCCACCCCTCCTCCTTGGTTCTGACCTCTGCACCCATCACTCTCCTCCTATCCCCCCCATCTCTGCACACATCTACCTCCACATGCCCCCCCCCCCCAAGTTTCCTCACATCTGCACTCTCTCCTACCTTCCTACCTGGCCCAGCTCTGGTACCTCCCCATATTGGTGGCTCTCTCCCTTTGTATTGGGCTATAAGTTAGTACCTCCCTCTAGGGTGGATCTCTGTATTCAGTATCAGTACTAAATAAGCACTAAATAACTAAATATCAGTACTAAATAAGCAGCACAACACTGTCTCTCCAACAACACAAGTGCTTAAGAAGCCCGCCGTCAGGACGCAGCCCGCTGGATGGAAAAAAAACAAAAAACAGAGCTGTCAGCAATCACTCGCTGGAGGGACTGGGGAGGCGATAGAGCAGAGGCGGAGACAGATCAGCGGTTGAGGCGGAGAGACAACGGCATCAGAGGCGGAGACAGAGTGACAGTGGATGCAAAGCTGTGGCAGGGTTGGAGACAGAGACAGAGCGGAGGGGAGATGTTTACTCTTATTGTCATGGAGACCCAGCGCACATGCGCTAATACAAAGCCGCACCACTTGCGGGACTGAGGAGGATGTTTTCCCTTGTTGCCTTGCATACCTGCAGAGAAAAAGAGGTAGCGGCCCGTGGCTGCGGTGCGGGCCAAATGACAAGGCCTGGAGGGCCGGATTCAGCCCACGGGCCTTGTGTTTGCCACCTGCGTAGTAGAGGAAGAATCAGCATGTCATCTTAGGAGGACTTTTCATTAGTGGCAGAGATCGGCAAGTGTTATGCAGAGTTCAGCCAGAAAGCTGCTGGGTTGATATGAAGGAAAGCACTGAAGCTTGGAGAGTAGCAGCATGGTGTGCAGCGGTTTTCAGGTGTCCTTGACTTGCTTGGCAGTCAGCTGGTGTAGAGCAGAGTTCCCCGCAGAGTTCCCCTGGTGTAGAGCAGATGCAGCAGGGAGCGCTGTGGCTTGGTGAGCTAAACCGCAGGCAGTGGAGTGTCTGGGTGTCCTCGGCTTGCTCGACAGTCTCGGCTGAGATTGGTGATGACGTTACTCTGTAAGGGGGCGTGGCTATGCATTTCAGGGCTCTATCCCTTTGTCAAACCTTAGGGTAAAAAAACATTCCCTTTTTTCCCTCACATCCACCATATTGCAACTCTGGAAGGCTACAAGTACCAAGTTTTGCTTGTCTTGAAGAAGCAGTCGTGACTGAGCAATGTGCTGACAATAAGGGTTTTTAATATATTTGTGATACAGAAACATTTTAGTTATGGTTTTGCATCTATTAAGCTGCATCCTTGTTGCGACGTCCCCCGATACTCAAGAGGAGTATGTCCATTGTATAAGCTTCCCTTGCTCAGTAATGGAACAATCCAAGATCCCATAGCTCACCCAGTCACTTGTCAGAACACAGCGCAGGGTAGCACAAAACATCAACTGTTTATTGAAACACAGGCATAAAGAGATGTCCTCCTGGGACAATCTCCCCTTCTTTGCATAATTACACAGGGTGGGGTAAACTTTACATATAGTAACACAAGACATAGATACATTCAAACTCTTCAACAAATAATTCAATCAGTAACTTGGCACATAGACAGCCTTAACAGCAGGAAGGCCCCGTGGAGAAGTTCCCCCCTCTAGCAACTAATAGCTGACAGCAGGGGCGTATCTAGGGGGTGGCTATTGGGGCTATAGCCCCTGAATCTGGGGCCCATAGCCCTAACTCTCTTGCTGCAAGGTCCCTGCTTAACCAGCAGGTTGTGGCTGCAGCGGTGGGCGGGCCTACTGTGCATCACATAGTAGCCCATTATGTGCCACTTACCTGAAAGCGAAGCCTGCGATGTCACTGCTGTCCCCACTAGCAGCGAGCTATGGGAAAATGGCCACGGGTGTGGTCTGTGACCATCGGCGTGATTTTCAATGGCGGGCTACATAAATATGGCCGCCATAGATACGTTCGTATCTATATAATCCATCTAAATAGGGCCGTGGACCCTCCCATTATTGAATGCAATCAGGCTATGCTAAAATGGCCGCGGGTGGGGTCTGTGACCTTTAATGTGACGTCGAATGGCGAGCTTTAAAAGCATGGCCGCCATTTACGAACGTACATAATGAGTTGTTATGGGCTACAGGAAGATGTCCGCTACTATCTTTAGCGATATGCAGCGGACTATGGGAAAATGGCCGCCAAGTAGATCTTCTGCTACATGGGCCACAGGAAGATGGCCGTGGGTGGTCATTATGTAAATAGTGTTATGGTATTCAGTGGACTACAAGAACATGGATGTGATCCGCACCCGGTATTTAAGGGTCAGCTTTCCTCCTATAGTCTATTCCCTGATGAAGTCACATGTCCAAGTGATGATACGCGTAGGATTGGACTAGGAGGATACCGGAAGTGTCGTCCGTAGTACGAACGTGGTGTCCGTTCGTTTGATGCTGCTGCTTTGTTTATAGTTTGCCTATATGCTTCATTTTAAATGTGAGTTCCTTCTTTTCTCCTATGGATGTGAATATTGGTTTGGGGCTGAGGACCTAGAGGGGACCATACATATTGCCCATACCATCTGCTTGTTGAAAGAAAGATCTGCTGTTTACCTTACAGCAGTAAGGTAAGGTAAGGTAGCCATTGCACCTAGTGTGTGGACACCTATTCACGAGATCACCTGTGGAATTATTTTTTACTCACGGAGTCATCATATGTTTATGACACAGAGTGGATACACAAAGTGCATGTCTTGATATGGACTGAGAACTTTTTTCTTTTACAGAAATAGACACTATCACTATTACTTCGTTGCACCTTATTGGATATCCAATTATCCATTGTTTGGCTATTTTTTCAGACCTTTTATACTACTTAATTTTGTGTTTTACACTATATGCACTATGGATCTAATTATATTTTATATTTAATATATATACATATTTTTAGCTTGGTTATATGTATTATTTTTTGGCACTGAATGCACTTTGCAGAACCTGGTCCAAGACGTCATCAGGAATATGACCTAACGCTTGTTTCAATTTCTGTTTACATGGAGCTGTATGTCTCAAACAAAAATGTTGATAAAAGTTGTGCATAAATCTCTGAAATTAAGCCCTTTGAATCACAGATCACAACAATTTTTATCAAAAAGCAGAGTATTGAAGATATCGATAGGGAAATAGTAAGAGGCATGGGTGGGGGTGTGGCCGGATGGAGGTGGGAGTGAGTGAGTGAGTGAGTGAGAGTGTGAGCAATGCCCATGCTCCCTGCCTCCGCCCTGAGATCCGAGGAATCCGAGCCATCTTCCTCTGATGAGGCTTCGTTCTGAGCGGCTGATTCCGGAGATCGTATGCCACCCCCACTCTCCCCCTGCTTGCTGAGACCGTCGGAAGAGCCGGAAAAGTGCAGAGAGCCGCCGAGACTACCCGAATAGCGGTCTCGTGGAAGGCTCGGGTTATCGCGAGACTTCGGAGAGGAGATCCGAACGCTCTCATTCGACGCCGCACGAAGACACAGCAAGGAGGCTCCGTGATCGACCCGGACCGGGACGCTACTATCGACGGAATCCGGTAGAGTATATCACCAGGTTTCGACAAACGGAACTCCTTTCCCTAGAGTCCCTAGAGTTTTGAGGCACCTTGAGGTATGCTGTGTATGCTGGGTATGCTGTATAGCCCAGCAGGGCTTGCTGGAAGTTAGTAGAAAAACCGGACAAGATCTGCATGTTTAAGAGCTCTGAGGACGGTGACTGCAGGCTTGCAAAAACTTGTTAGCGCGGCAGCATATTGGCGCTCCCTGTCCTGATGGAATGACTGTTCCCTCCCCTATTGTTTTTTGTTGCACTGCCAGTTGGTAAGAGCTTGGTTTCTTAAAACAACTGGCGTATGCTTCTCTGGCATTGCGGGACTTATAGACTAGCAGCTTTTTTTTATTTATTTTTTCTCCCCAAGTGCCTCTAGTTACAAGTGCACTTCTTTTGCTGGAAAGTTTTGGGGAGATACGTTATCTCCCACTGGCTCACTGTCTTCCCCCTTTTTTTCTTTTTTTTCTGTTTGCAAGTACTACTATGCTCAGCAAAAGAGCTGTGGAGGACATGTCACAAGGGGAGGGGAACCAAAAAACACGCGCTGCCAAGGAAAAACTACACCAAGCCTCTGCGGCCTCAAAACTTGAACGCTTTGCACATGCGACTTCACCAGGCAGGAAAACACAACATCATCCGCCAGCAGGCCAATTTAAAACCCAGGGGACACTGGGGGATAGGAGAAGTGCGGGTTACTTGGCAACAGACCCTGGTACCTTACCTCCTGGAGGGGGGGTTGGTGAGCCATCTCAAGAGGAGAATAATAAATCCCAAAAATCTGTAGGGGGCGGTGAGCCTACCCTACGAGAGATTCTGTCGGCGGTTAATGAGTGTAAAATTTCTATCTCGGGTCTTGACAGTCAACTAAAAAATATCCAAAATGAACTGCACTCTATGAGCCAACTATTAAGCAATACCATTGATAGAACAAATGCCTTAGAGGGAAGATTAAGTATGGTGGAAGATGAACTATCCCCCTTACAGGAAAAAATTGTTGCGCTCCAGAAACAAATTGTCGCACAAGCATCTAAAATTGACGATATGGACAATAAAAGCCGCAGGAATAATGTGCGACTAATTGGTCTTCCAGAGGGAAGCGAGGGTTCCAATCCTATAATCTTCTTGGAGAACTGGTTTAAGGAATTACTGGGAGATGTCTCCTTCTCCTCGCTCTCTTGCATTAAAAAAGCCCACAGAGTTCCTGCTAGATCGCATCTAGCAGAGGGACGCTGCAGGCCAATGATATTGAAATTTATCAATTATAGCGATCGAATGATTTTGATGCAGAGAGTTAGGGGATTGGGAGACATCTTCTATAGAGGGACTAGAGTGTCATTCTACCCAGATTTTTCATCGGACTTGCAGAAACAGAGAGCGGAGTTTGTACCTGTTAAGCGTACCCTGCAAAAGTACAAGATAACCTACACCTTATTGTATCCAGCCCGACTCCGTGTGTCCGCCTTGGGCTTAACATTATTTTTCAGTTCTCCACTGGAGGCTATGAACTGGCTGGAGGAACATAAGGGGTCTCTTTAGCGGCACCTAGAGTCACTGTGTATTGCCTCTTGTATCAGCTCCTGGGGGGGGGCAGGGGTGGGTCCCTTTTTTTTTTTTCCCTTTCCCTTGGGCTTTGGTTGCTCTGTTTTGCTTTGCTCTGTTTTTGTCACATGTTACCAATGGTTGATGGGGTGGGGTAGGGAGGGGGATGAGCAGGGGGTTATAATGTATTAAATAGGGATGGGGATTAATGTATCATGGGTTACTGTGCATCATATGGTGAATTACACTGTGTATAAAGTATATGTAAGGCGTAGCCGCAGCTGGGGTGAGAGGGTGGGGGGGGGGGGCGTGAGGGAATGAATACAAAATTGAGCATAAATATCACTAGTAATATTTCACTCATGAATGTTAATGAACGGATGGGAAGTTATAATGTCACTGTTTGCTACCCGAGAGAAGTGGGATAAAGATATAATAAATGGTATAGGGATTGGGCAAGCACTATGGGTCACAGAGCACTATGACATTGTAAGGACAAATTAAATATTATATCATTTTATATTAGTTGTGGCAAACGAGGCTCTATAGTTGAGCTGGGAGGGTGAGACTCGAGGGGGAACGGGAGTAGTGGGGATATATCTATATACTAGGGGTATATATTATTATAACCATTGAGCTTCTGAAGCCATATCAGCATCTCTCCCTTTTTTTTTTTTTTTTTTTTGAGGGACATAACTGGTGTCATGGAGGGATTATGATCCCACCTTGAATTTATGTCAAATGGGTATGGTAGGATTATTTGGGGGGGCGGGGAGCACGGGTATTTTTGAATGGGGTAAGATTATACCGGCTACAGTCGAGACCCCTGGGGTTGCTCTGATGGGCAGGGTTGGGAGGGAGGGGGAGGGGGGTGAGTTTTCAAACACGTGCTGTTGGCATTAGGGTGGTGACGGGGAGCAGGTTGAGATGGGGGGTGGCGTTGGGGGGAGGAAGCGGCTCCCTCCCCCCTCACCTCCTCCCTTACATGGGCATATCAATCACTGGAACCGATGGGTAGGTGGAATATAATCTCATGGAATGTGAGGGGCCTGGGAGACCCTAAGAAGAGGGGGTCCGTGATGTTGGAGATGGAGAGGAAGGGACCTGGTTTGGTTTTTCTACAGGAAACCCATCTAACTCCAACTACGGCCCCCCATCTACACAGCCGGAATTTTCAGGCATACTATCACTCCTTTTATTCATCATACTCCCGCGGCGTGAGTGTGCTAGTCTGGAAGGGTACAGATTTTCTATGTAAAGAGTCCCAGATCGATGGGGAGGGGAGATTTGTCTTTTTACACTGCTTGATTGATGGGCAAGAATATGTCTTGGCCAATATCTATATACCTCCCCCCTTTAAGCTAGAGGTTATGTACAAATTCCTTATGTTTAGCTTGGGTAAATTAGGTGTCCCATGGATAATAGCCGGAGATTTCAATGAAACTATAGACAAGAGCCTGGACAGATTTCCTTACCCAGGGGGGAACAGAACCGGCCGACTACACGAATTCTTACTAGAAGTTGGATTAAAGGATATTTGGCGAATACGACACCCCCAGGATAGGCAGTACTCTTGCTTCTCTAGTACCCACCAGACGCTATCGAGAATAGATATGGGTTTGGGGAATAAAGAGGCATCAGGGCTGGTGGTAGATATAGAATATGGGGCACACGGGATTTCAGATCATTCCCCTTTAGTTATAACCTTGAATACGGGAGAGAGTGCCCCACTGGGAGAGTGGAAAATAAACCCTGCTTGGTTGGAACTAATTGATAGCTCTAACCTTTTAGGGACACAGATAGGGGAGTTTCTCCAAATCAATAGAGGGACAGCGGCGCCCGGAATTGTTTGGGACTCCCTAAAAGCCTTTCTCAGAGGAATACTTATACAGAAAATTGCAATAACCAAAAAGGAAGCTCAAGAGCAAGAGGAAGGAATTAGAAATGATGTTATTCAGGCTGAGAGAGCGTTTGTGGAGGACCCAACGCCGGGGAAGCAACAGGCCTGGGTGGACTGCCAGCAGATTTATAGAATGGCCCTCTTAAAGAAGGCAGAAAACCAGCGCATCTTCCAACGCCAATATTATTTTGGTGAAGGAGAGAGGGTGGGCCGAGTTCTTTCCTTATTATTTCAATCTAATGGTCCCTCTACAGTAATACAAGCAATTAAAACCAGAATGGAGACCTCGTCTCCAGACCCCTTGAGATTATGAAGGTACTCAGTGATTACTATAGAAATCTATATAAATCAACTACACAGGAACACAGACATCTGGCCACTAACTTCCTACATCAAGCAGCTATTCCCATGCTTTCAGATCAGGATAAATTGAATCTTGATCTGCCACTTACGTTGGAAGAATTAAAAAGTGCGATGACTAGTATGCCTAACTATAAATCCCCTGGCCCTGACGGGCTTCCAGTAGAAGTTTATAAACGCTATAGCGAACAGCTGATGCCGGCACTGCTGAAAACATTAAACCATGCATTAGAAGCGGGAAAGCTCCCTGCCTCAATGCTAGAGGCCAATATTACATTAATTTTAAAGGAGGGGAAGGATCAACAAGAGGTCTCGTCATATCGGCCGATATCCCTGCTATGTTCAGACGTAAAAATTCTAGCCAAGGCCCTAGCAACTCGCTTAAATAACTACATTCATAAATTAATACATCCAGACCAGTCCGGGTTTATCCCGGGCAGAACAACTAGCACTAATATTAGGAGGGTCTTTTTAAATCTACAAATACCTAGAGATAATGAAAGCCCAGGTGCCATATTGGCCCTGGATGCTACTAAAGCCTTTGACAGTCTGGAGTGGGGTTACCTTTGGGGTGTACTGGAACGTTTCGGCTTTGGCCCCTTATTTATCCAATGGGTAAAGTTACTCTATGGGGGACCTAGGGCAAAGATTAAAATGGGGACCAGATTTTCCGATACATTTCACTTAGAAAGAGGTACGAGACAGGGGTGCCCGCTGTCTCCCCTCCTGTTCGTGCTGGCCATGGAACCCCTGGCTGTGCTGGCGAGATCGCGCCCGGACATCCAGGGATTCCGGCGTGGACCGGAGGAGGAGAAAATGGCCCTATTTGCAGATGACGTCCTGTTTTTTATTGGTGACACGGGCTCTACTCTGAACAACGTAGTGCAGCTGATGGAGGAATTTGGGCAACAATCAGGTTTGGTCATCAACTGGAGTAAATCAGCCCTTATGCCACTGTCGGGATCTGGAGATTTAATGCCATTGGCAGTTTTGGGATTAGAAGTAGTGCCCAAGCTAAAATATCTGGGTATCTGAATAAATGTATATAAATGTATAAATCAGTATGTCGAGGAGAATTTGGTACCATTACTGGCGAAGCTGGAGCAAAAGGTTAATAGCTGGTGTCGCCTCCCCCTGTCTGTGGCAGGCCGCTGTAACCTAGTAAAAATGATTTGGCAGCCACAGATTTTATATATTCTCCATAATTCCCCAATCTGGATTAAACAGAAGTGGTTCACCAGATTGGAGGTATTGTTCCGTGAACTAATATGGAGGAAGAGACAGCCTCGCATTCGCTTGCAGACACTGCAGCTCTCTGCAGAAAAAGGAGGAGTAGCGATACCACATCCAAGAACATACTTCCTGTCAGCCCAGCTCCAGCATTTTACTGGGGCTGGGCTTGAAGGAGGTGGTAGCCCAAACCATAAATTGATGATTGACAAAGCATATCATAAAACATTAGCTGAAGTTTTGGAGGCCAACTCATTTGCATGTAAATGCCCTACTAACGTACTGGCGAGGAAAGTATGGCAGATAGTCAAGCAACTCCTGGACTATGAGGGAGTAACTGAGTATACACCCCTATGGAACAACGGAGACTTGGCTGAATTAAACAGTATAGGGAGACCACTGGAGTGGGAGAGAAGAGGGATTAGTAGGTTAGTGCATCTCTATCAGGGGAATTCTATGAAATCTTTTGAAGACCTTCGGCAGGAATTTGGCATTTAGAATAGAACGTTCTACACATACCTGCAAGTGAGGCATGGGATACAAGCACAGTATCGCACACTTACTATTGAGAGGACAAAGTCCCCCCTACTTCAGGAACTCCTTGATCGAAGGCAAACAAAGGGCCAGATCTCTAGGCTATATATAAAACTTAAGGATAAAGTGTTGAAAGGAGAGGGACCCGATAAGAGTAGAAGGAGATGGGCGGCAGATTTGGGACCACTTAAGCAAGAGCAATGGGACGAGACTCTAGCACAGGGGAACTTGGTATCTATTTCTCCATCACAGCGCATGTCCCACAAGCTCTTTATATATAGGGCATACTATACCCCTAAAAAAATGTGGAAAATAAGTAGAAAATCTAATGGCAATTGCCCCAGATGTGGGGCACTAGGGGACCTTCTCCATATGGTATGGAAGTGCTCAAAACTGTATCAGTACTGGATAGAAATTGTACATAGAATTAATAGGATTTTTAACGCCACCCTGAAACCAGAAGCTAAGACTTGTCTACTAGGGATTATGGAAGGGGGTAGAATATCTGCTGTAACAAAGATATCTATACTAAGGTGCTTATACCAGGCCAGACGACTAATTGCGTTGAACTGGCAGGCAAAAAGCCCTCCAGTATTACAAGCATGGGTAAACGCCATAAATTCCACAATTTGGTGTGAACGAACAATGTTTATTAGACAAAATAATTTTAAAAAATTTAAGGCGTTTTGGAATCCATGGTTGAGAGATATTGGCTACCCCCTGGATGAGACAGTGGACGATAAGACTTAGCGAGTACCATCTTGGCTTGGGCTTGGCGTAGGTTGAGGACTCTTTGACGCTCTCTATTTCTGCTCCCGAAGCGATCTGTCATCTGCCCAGCCGGTCGGCCTGAATTGGTCTGGCCGGCGCCAGTAGCACGTGTTCCTAGAATGGGGTCTTGGGGGGGGGAGGCTTAGCAGGCGGGTCAGGGACAATTAGTATGTTCTATACGATTACGCCTGCGTATTTTGGTAAATTTTATGATGGCAGAATTTGTATTTTTTGTTGTTTTATATGTTAATTTTCTGTAACTATGCCTATGTTATAAAAAGGAAAAAAAGAGAAAAGATTCTTTTCAATAAAGAGTAATTAAATTAAAGAAGATACCGATAGAAAGACTTTTTGTCTAAAGAAAATTCTAGTCAAAATTGCTGAAATTATTTGAAAAATTGATTTTCACATACAGTAAATGGGAAATTGTCAGAATGCCACTTCTGGAATATTGGCAGCCTGAACCCTAAGAACTTCCCAAATAGTGGTAAACCTGGTATAGCCAATAATACTAAGCAACTGCTTCACAGATGCCCAGACACATCCTATCAGACAAACAGTAAGGTGCTGTGATTGAGATTTAAGATATGCTGAAGACCCCAAGGTATATAGAGGACATACCCCTTAAACAGCCCCTTAATTTAGAATAGGTTTTTGTGGAGAAGCAGCTTTTACAATCATTCAAATGTTGGAGTTGTGTTGCCCAAACTAGAGTTCTAGTCTAATCCTAGGTGGTTTTTTCTTGCAAAAGAAAATCCTCTAAAGATACCAGACAAAATATTCAAAAATTTAAGGGGGGGTTATGCAATATATATAATGGTTGTGACATCTAAATCATCTTAATTCAATTGGTATGTCCCACCATTGAGATTGGTAACTTACACCAGGACATAAGCTGCATCTTAAAACGTGAAACAAAGGGAACCAGATTAAGGGTAATAAAATCAACTATTTTAGGAGAGATCATAATACCCAGATATTTAAACTAAGAAACAACCTTAATATGGGCAAATGGACCTGTTAAGGTTACTGGAAGGGGATCTAGAGGGAGAAGAGTAGACTTCTCCCTATTAATTTTTAGCACTGAAAAACCTCCAAATTTGGTAATGAGGGGCATAGCTTCTTGGAGGGAGGATTGTGTAACAGACAGATGCATGTCATCTGCATAGAGTGATTATGAGCTTCTCCTCCTCCTGGCCTATACAAAACCCAACCACTTCAGTGGTATGGTGCAGCAAATATGCCAGTGTTCAATAGTGACCTCAAAAACTAGTCACAAAAGGCACCCTTGTTTTGGCCCTTGCTGTAGCAAAAAAGGAGGAGAATAAAGACTATTTGCATGAACTGAAGCTTGGGGATTAGCATATACTGTAAAAGACAAACCCAAGAACAGAAATTCTTATCAAACCCAAATTTTTCAAGAACTGCCCAAATGTACTCCCATTCTATACTGTCAAATGCCTTACAGTCATTGAGAGCAAGAAAGGCTCTATTCCCCAGAGAAGCTGTTGGGACTTACATATTTAAAGCAGTGCTCCATCTGAACAAAAAATAAATAAATAAAGGTCAGCAGCTAAAAATACTATAGCTGCTGACTATTAATATAATGACAATTACTTGTCCAGGGATCCTGCGATGTTGGCACCACATGCCAATTCGTTCATCGGCTTCGGGTGCAGGCACCGGCATTGCAATTAAGGGAAAGTGAAGCCTAAAGGGTTTCCTACTGCACATGTCCGAGTCGCACTGCTCTTTCTGAATGTTTTCAACGTCTTCTGGGACAGAGCCTGGGACAGCTCCCAGAAGGCAGCATGGGGAAGGATCAGGTACTCCCTCTCCCCCAAAAAGTGTCAAATGTGGCAGTGGAGGGCAGGAGGGTGCAAACAAGAGGAGCTTCTCCTTTTGGGTGGAGCTTTGCTTTAAAAATAAAAATAAAAAATCATATATTAACGTTAGTAGACAACTTGGTTATAAAACCTGTCTGATCAGATCAGCCATCACAGCCTGGAGACTTACAATTAGACAAACTTGCCACAGCCAGCTTCAACTCCTGGGGCGTCATTGAGCGTCAATGTATGCCTTATCTTCGCTTCCCAAAGATTGCATATTAATACGATCCAGGAATGATTGTAAATCAGCAAGGGCATATTTCAGCTTGGATGAGTATACGTCATATAGAGGTATACACAGCCAAGCTGAAATATGTCCCTGCTGCTTTACAATCATTCCTGGGTCGTATTAATATGCAATCTTTTTCAATGATTTTTATTGAAAGTTTGAAAAAAAATGACATACCAAGAGTGATACAGAAAGAAAGTAGGGAACTATAAAGGAACAAAAATCCAGTGTGGGTTCCTGTCACAAGTAGATACATTATAAAAGGATTTGATGATAAGTCCTCCCTAATATACACACTCTGACCAGGGCCGGATTAACATAGGGGCTGATGGAGCTGCAGCTCCAAGCCCCTGTCTTAAAATCGGCCCGCACAGCCTGCAGCATAAGCCCGATTTTCTTCTGTCCATAAACTTCTATGGGACAGAAGTGTGTGTAAATGTAGGGGTGTCTGGCTGCATCTGTGTTTGCTCACTGTGGTTATTACATTGTCACAGTGCACAGTTCCCCCCTACACAAATGGGAGAGGCTGAGTTGGCTCTGCCTTTCCCCTCCCCTCTCCCTCTGTGAAGTCTGTGCAGTGAAGGAGCCGTGTGGGTGGGAAATTATGAACACAACACCGGCAGATAGAAGGTAAACTGGATATCTGTGAGTGATCAGCCTCCAGGGACCATCCAAATGTGAGCTCCGTGACTGGACTCTTATATCCCTTACCCTTGTTTTTTTACTTTTTTTCTCCAGCAGTAGCTGTTATAACTGCAGCCAAAGTGTTTAGAACTGTGTCATCAGCCTGTGGTAGTGCTTGGCCCCTTGTGCTTTTAGGTGGGTTCGCACTGATTTTCTGTGTTTTGGCCCATTGCTGGTGTATCCACAGTTTTCCTGCGTTTTACCCACAGTCCTATAGATTTCTATTAGGCTGTTTGTTTTTTCTGCATTTTCTGAAAGCGCACCAAAATTCCTGCATGCTGCATCTTTGGCGCTTTGTCAGAAAATGCAGAAAAAACCTGAAACCTGATATAAATCAATAGGACTGCAGATAAAACTGCAGATACATAAGCAGTGCAACCGACTGCAGCACACCAGTGTGACCCCAAAGGCTTGCACACACAACCCCCCTTTTACAACATGGTCTGATCAATACTCCTGGCATACATACACACAGCCATACCATCCCAGCTCAGGAGGGGTGGGGGCTCCAGGGATTTGATTGACTATGCAGGCCCTCTCTATTCTATCCATCCGGGCAGAGTCCTGGAGGGAGTGGCAGGCTGCTGGTGGCAAGTGGCACACTGTATATGGTGACAGGCTGTGGGTGGCGAGTGGCACACTGTATCTGGTGGCTTGCTGCTGATGGCAAGTGGCACACCATATCTGGTGGCTTGCTGCTGATGGCAAGTGGCACACTGTATCTGGTGACAGGCTGCTTGTGGCAAGTGGCACACTGTATCTGGTGGCAGACTGCTGTTGGCAAGTGGCACACCATATCTGGTGGCAAGTTGCTGGTGGCAAGTGGCACACCGTATCTGGTGGCATGCTGCCGGTGGCAAGTGACACACTGTATCTGGTGGCAAGTTGCTGGTGGCAAGTGGCACACCGTATCTGGTGGCATGCTGCCGGTGGCAAGTGGCACACTGTATCTGGTGGCAAGTGGCACACTGTATCTGGTGGCATGCTGCTTGTGGTAAGTGGCAACTGTATCTGGTGACATGCTGCTGGTGGCAAGTGGCACACTGTATCTGGTGACATGCTGTTGGTGGCAAGTGGCACACTGTATCTGGTGACATGCTGCGGGTGGCAAGTGGCACACTGTATCTGGTGACAAGTGGCACACTGTATATGGTGGAAGGCTACTGGTGGCAAGCAGCACACTGTATCTGGTGGCAGGCTGCGGGTGGCAAGTGGCACTGTATCAGGTGGCTGGCTGCTGGTGGCAAGTGGCACACTGTATCTGGCAGGCTGCTGTTGGCAAGTGGCACACTGTATCTGGTGGCATGCTGCTTGTGGCAAGTGGCACACTGTATCTGGTGGCAGCCTGCTGGTGGCAAGTGGCACAATGTATCTGGTGGTAGGCTGCGGGTGGCATCTGGCATGCTGCATCTGGCGGCAGGCAATGGTGGCAAGTGACACGCTGCATCTGGTGGGAAGTGACAAGCTCAGGTTCCCACTGATTCTGCATCATGGTGAGCTATTTCACTATATATTAAAAATGTAGTAATAGAAATAATGGAATTTGATCATCCTGACGCCATATCAAGCATAGTGTCAGGATGATTTTAAGTGCTAACACCAGCCATTTGCCCGAAAAATCACCCCCGCCACCTATTTTCCCATCAACCCACGAGACTGCATCCCCCTCTCATCTATTTTTGTAAAGGGGGGTGTCCCTGAATGGCAGCTTGGAAATGTGGTCGCCCTATGTTGCTGTTGTTGAAGCAGCACGGCTGATATTACTGGTGAGAGTATATTCAATTTGTTTTAGCAAAACATTTTTGCATTTTCATTTTGTTTCCGGAAAAAGGCCCACCAAAATCCTCAGCACCAGGCCTATGATGCGCTTAACCACTTGCTTACTGGGCACTTAAACCCCCCTCAGTCCCAGACCAATTTTCAGCTTTCAGCGCTGATGCACTTTGAATGACAATTGCGCATACAACACTGTACCCAAATGAAATTTTTATCATTTTTTTCCCACAAATAGAGCTTTCTTTTGGTGGTATTTAGTTACAGCTCGGAGTTTTATTTTTTGCTAAACAAACAAAAAAAGATGCAAAAAAAATAAAAAAATAAATCATGTTTTAATAGTTTGTTATAAAATTTTGCAAACGGGTCATTTTTCTCCTTCATTGAAGTGCGCTGATTAGGTGGCACTGATGGCTGCATTGGTGGGCACTGATGGGCTGCATTGGTGGGCACTGATGGGCTGCATTGGTGGGCACTGATAGGCTGCACTGGTGGGCACTGATAGGCATAGTTAAGGCGGCACTAATAGGCACAGATAAGGCGGCACCGATGGGCACAGATAAGGCGGCACTGATGGGCAAAGATGGGCACAGATAAGATGGCACGGATGGGTGGCACGGATAAGTGGCACGGATGGGTGGCACGGATGGGCACTGATAGGTACCACAGATAGATGGGACTGATGGGCACTGATAGGTGGCACTGATAGGTGGCTCTGATAGGTGGCACTGCTGGGCACTGATGGTCGGCACTGCTGGGCACTGATGGGCGGCACTGGGGTGCAGCACCTTTGAGGCAGATTTTGGGTGGCACTGTGGGTGGCACTGTGGGTGGCACTGTGGGCACTGCTGGGTGGCACTGTGGGCACTGCTGGGTGGCACTGTGGGCACTATGGGCACTGCTGGGTGGCACTGACAGGGGGCACTTACTTTATTTTTAGGATGGCACTGCGGGTGGCAGGTGGGCACTGGCAGGGGGCAGGTGTCCGCTTGAATTGTTGGCCGTGATCGGGACTGATGTCCCGAACACGGCCGCCGGCGATCGGCTTTTTTTTTTTCTCCTCGCGCTGTCAGCGCGAGGAGGAATACTAGCCGATTACCGCCTCCGTTTTATCACATGATCAGCTGTCATTGGCTGACAGCTGATCACGTGATAAGGGGTCGGGATCGACCCCTTACACGGATCGGTGATCAGCGCGGTACCCAAGTGGTTAATCTGGCCCTGACTCTGACCATCATCAATTGTGTTCCTGTTCTACAGACTATTATACCACCGTGTTCCATATAATCACATGGGAAATTACATGTACTGTAATAACCACTTGCCATCTGCCCCATAGCAGATTTACTGCTACAGGGTGGCACTTTCGCCTAGGGGTCACGTGAGTGTGCCGCTGCCGGCCCGCTTCTGCTGTGATAGATAACAGCAGATGCCAATCTGCGGATGCCATGCACGGTATGTCCACCACCACCTGTTGATTGTGTGTAAAACACACAGAACAGAGATCTGCCTATGTAAACAAGACAGATCTCCATTCTGATGGGGGGGGGGGGGGGGGAAGCAATGGATTTTGTTTCCCTGCAAAGAAAAAAACATCACTTCCCTGAGTAAAAGAAGCACACATAGTATAGTAAAACACAAGCTAGGCACACATTTAACCCTTTGATCACACTAGATTGTTATCCCCTTTCCAGCCAGTGTCATTAGTACAGTGAAAGGTCACATTTTTATCGGTGATCACTTTATTAGTGTCACTGTCTCACACAAAGTGTCAGAAGTGTCAGATAGTGTCCGATTGTTCGCCGCAATATCGCAGTTCCACTATAAGTCGCTGTTTGATGCAATCACTAGTATAAAAAAAAAAAACATAAATCTATCCCATATTTTGTAGATGCTATAATGTTTGAGTAAACCAATCAATATACACTTATTGGAATTTTTTTCACTAAAATAATGTAGCAGAATACATATATATTAGGCCAATATATATATATATATATATATATATATATATATATATATATATATATATATATATTGGCCTAAATTTATAAAGAAATTAGACTTTAAAAAAAAATTTGGATGTGTTTTATCGCAGAAAGTAAAAAAATATTGTTTGTTTTTCAAAATTGTTGTCCTTTTTTTGTTTATAGCGCAAAACAAATAAAAAAAACACAGTGGTGATCAAATACCACCAAAAGAAAACTCTATTTATGGTAAAAGAGATGACAATTTTTATTTGGGTACAGTGTTGCATAATTGCACAATTGTTAGTTAAAATAACGCACTGCTGTATACCACAAAATGGCCTGCTCATGAAGGGGGTAAATCTTCCGAAGGTCAAGTGGATAAGTAACCAATGAAATCACAAATAAACTAATTAGGGAAAAATAAACAGAGAAGAGTAAAAGAAAAAGGAAGTAAGAAAGGAAGAATAATAATCAAATAGGCTCTACCTATCTGTTCCATCCATCTTCTTGATTACCCTTTTAAAAGGGCGTAGGGGGTTCCCCTTAAAATCCATACCAGACCTAAGGGCCTAGTATGCTCTTGGAGGGGGAACCCATGCTGGTTTTTTATTTAAAATTTGGCGTGGAGTTCTCTCTCATTCATACCAAACACAGTGCCTGGTATTGGCGTGGATCCAAGTCGGATCCCCGCACCAGTGTGAACCCGGCCTCAATGTAAACAATGCTTGACACTCATTTGTTTGTTTTTGTTTTTTCCTTTCCCGATGCGAGCCAGCTTGGCGCTGGCTCCTGCGACGGGGCTCGCAGGGTGTCCATATCGCAGATAAAAGTGCTGAGATTGACACAATATCGCGGCCACCTACTGTAGAACATGTTTCAAATCTTTCCGATGGACTCGAGTCTGGTTGAAAAATCCACTTGTCTGTATGCTAGTCCGATGAACGAAAACTGACGCTAGGGCAGCTATTGGCTACTGGCTATGAACTTCCTTATTCTAGTACGGTCGTACGTCATCGCGGTCGAATCAAAATTTTGTCCATCGAAAAGTCCGGTCATGTGTACACGGCATAACTGTAGCTATAGATATTTGGATGGTCTTCTTTTTCCTGGTACTTGACCTATGTCAGATCCAGCTACTCTGATGAATTAACTTATTTTCCTATTGCCATTACATTTTTGCTGCCACTATTTCATGGATTTGAACATTTATAAATGTAACAATCTTGTGTACAAGACCTTTGCATACCCATTGATTGCAACAGATTAATATATGCTTGTAGTTCTCAGACACCAACTAAACTCTGAGGTATATCCTATGTAGAGTTTCGTAAGGTGATCTGCTATAACACTGATCATCCAGCAGCTATTAGCCAACTTGAAATGTTACTTTGATTTAACCAGTGGAGTTATTCCCCAGTGCTACTTCATGAACAATACCAACAAACAGTGGCGTCACTAGGGGTTGCTTTTGGGGCTATAGCCCTGAATCTGGGGCCCATAGCCCAGAGTCTCTGAAGGGGTCCCCAAGGGGAGGGGAGGCTCTCTGGGGACCCTGATGCAAGGGGGAGGCTCTCTGGAGTCCCTGATTTTAAGGGAGAGGCTCTCTGGGGACCCTGCTTTAAGAGGGAAGCTCTCTGTTGACCCTGCTTTAAGGGTGAGGCTCTCTGGCGACCCTGATTTAAGGGGGGCTCTCTGGGAACCTTGATGTAAGTGGATGGGGGCTCTCTGGGGCCCGTGATGCAAGGGGGAGGCTCTCTGGGGACTCTGATGTAAGGAGGAGGCTCTCTGGGGACCCTGATGTAAGGAGGGCTCTATGTGGATATATATATATATATATATATATATATATACACACACACAAACACACATATTTTACTATATATACATGTGAGCATATGACTTTCTTTAATACACTGCTATGGGCTATAGCCCCAGATCTTTTGTAGACCTAGCCATCGAATATTAGCTTCTGCACAATAGACGCTGCTACAACCAAGGAGTAAACAGACCAAAAACAACAACCACATTTTCCTCAGCCAACCATACCATCAGGATAACCATCCAGTTCTCTTGGCCAATTTTCTATAGTGACCAGTCTTTTTATTAGCCAATTCCGCTCATACTATCATGGTTTTCTGAAGATTCGACTCTTGAAGAGATATTTCGCTACATACTGATCTACCCCCTTCATCTCTATCCTCTTCTTGGCTCTATCCACTAAAACCAGGATGTTACAAAGGCCCAATTTATACTATATGTAAGCATCTCCTTTCTGGCTCTTCTTCCCACATCATTATCCAGATAGCAAATTTGGAGTGACCATGAACCTCCTCTTCTCAGGTACCCACCTGGTGGTCCTAGCTCCTCCTCCCTATTCCTTGTGTGGGTTAGTTCTCAAGTCTAATTTTTTTTAAACAGCACTTTTTTTATTATTATTAGGTTGTCAGTGGGGAAAACCATTGACAGCTGATGATTTAGCGGTTGTTAAGGATGCCATGGCCGGATTCCCAGCCCTGCTCCTTAACAACTAGCTTACACTGCACCCTGATTGGGCATAGATTTGCCCAATCAGGACGCATAATGCACCGTGCAGCACTCCGGCTGGGCAAACACCCTGTAAATTTGGGTGTTTGATGAACGGCCAAACAGGTGAATGTTTGGCACAAACTCATGCTCTTATTGTACTCAAACGTATGGTTTAATTGTAGGTTTTGGGTGTGAATATTAACTGTACTAAAAGTATCTCTGCCAAATTTTTCACAGAACTGAAAATGCATGAACAATTTATTGGTGCTACAGTAATAGTAATAATTTCATATTGGAACCACTTCTGTCCCTCTTGGTGCTACAATCCAGTACAGTTTTGCCGTATGCCACATTGCCAAAACTTAGGCCACCTTGTATAATGCCTAGTGGTTTATAAACTTTTGACCTGCTGAAATTTTCCTGAGGTGTACTACAATATCATGTGTGATGCAGTGTTTTGATGTAGATAATCCCTGTTTGCAGATTTTTTTTTTTATTTGTTTATTTATTTATTGCTAAAATCTTTCTAAAATTAAATAAACTATTACACATAATGGCACATTACATATTTGTTTCTTAAAGCGGACTTTCACCCTCTTCCTCAAGTTGCTTTTATTCCACCCCTCCAAGAGCTGGCGGGCCTCTCGATGAAGTCAGACTGAACATGGCAGCGCAGGATGGAGCTGAGGCCAAACATGAGAGGATCTCAGCGGGACAATGCTGGATCCATTGGATAAATGAGTATCTGAAATGTGCAAATACCACCTTCAGGTAAGCGGGGTCATAAAAAGGGGGGGGCAGCCGGAGGTCCTCTTTAAAGTGGAGCTCCACCCAAAGGGGGAATCTCTACTTTTTTGCTTCCTACCCCCCTCCGATGCCATATTTGGCATCCTTCAGGGGAGGGGGGAGCGGGTACCTGTTTTTGACAGGTACCCATCCCCACTTTCAGGAGACCTCACCGTGGCGAGATCGCCTGAAAGGTCGGTACCCCTCCTCCTTCCACTTGAGCGCCTCTTTACCAATTGCTTACTGAGCACTTAAACTCCCCTCCTGCCCAGGCCAATTTGCAGCTTTCAGCGCTGTCACACTTTGAATGACAATTGCGCGGTCATACAACACTGTACCCAAATTATATTTTTTTCCCCATAAATATAGCTTTCTTTTGGTGGTAATTGATCACCTCTGGGTTTTTATTTTTTTGTCAAAAAAATGAAAAAAGACTGAAAATTTTGAAAACAAAATGGTTTTATATTCTGTTATAAAATACTGCAAACAGGTAATTTTCTCCTTCATTGATGTACGCTGATGAGGCTGCACTTGTGGGCCCTAATATGCGGCAATTATGGGTACTGATAAGGCGGTACTGATGGGCACTGATTGGCAGCACTGGTGGGCACTGATGAGGCAGCACTGGTGGTCACTGAGAGGTGGCACTGGTAGGCACTGATGAGGTGGCACTGGTGGGCACTGAGAGGTGGCACTGGTGGGCACTGATGAGGCAGCACTGGTGGGCACTGATGAGGTGGCACTGGTGCACACTGAGAGGTGGCACAACTGTGTGGCACTGATGGGTGACACTGAAGGGCCCTGATGGGTGGCACTTATGTGTGGCACTGATGGGCACTGATAGGTGGCAGAAACAGGCACTAGTAGGTGACTCTGATAGGCAGCACTGCTAGATGGCACTGATGAGGCACTGATTTGCATCACTGGTGGGAATTGATAGTTGGCACTCTTGGGCATTAATAGGTGGCACTGATTGGTGGCACTGATATTCATTCACAGATGAGGTGGCTATGCCTCTTCCTCTTCGGGACCTTCAACAGATGCTGGCGATTGGCTGTCAGCTTGAGGAGAAAAAAAATGAATGATTACCGAGCTTCTGTTTACATCACGTGATTAACTGTCATTGGTTGAAATCTAATCACGTGATAAGGGGCCGGGATCGGTGATCACTCTGATCTGTGATCACCCGAGTCTCATTGACTCGCTGATCACAGAGTGCACTGTGAATGACCCGCAGGGGGCACGTGGGGAGCACACAAAGGGGAAGATGCCTATTGATGGCCTCCCGGAAATGTAGGTCCGTGCTGTAGCAGTCATTCAGCAATAGCGTGGATGGGAACAGGTTAATAACAATGGTAGCTTAATTATTATTTATTTTTCAGTGTAGCTACTACTACTACTAGACAGATCTGGAGACAAATAAAAATCAGATTTGACTTCTTTGCAAAACCCTCAGAAAAAAAATTACATGCATTACAAAACTAGCAGTATACAGTATATTACAAGAACAATAACATACGGTAAATGTAGAACAATGGAAAGAGAGTGGCAATAGGGTCCGTAATTAGATAGGGCACCTCATCCCAATAAGAAAGAATCAAAAAATTGGGAAGAAAAAAGAGATTATTGCGGTGCCAAAAAACATGTGTACACCATGATTTATAAAATATTTATTCATTTTATTACATCACAAGTTAATCACAAACGACAAACAATGATAAAAACCAAATAATATTGGGGAACAGAATCCAAGTAATGAAGGCCCCAGTGTGGTAATCAGCCTTTAATAAGATATTCAAGTCGGGTCTTCCCTACGTGTTTCGCCAAAGCATTGGCTTCCTCAGGTGAAGAAGATGAACCGACAAAATGGATAAATAGCTCTACAATACAAAAACAATAAGAAAAAACACATACACATATTTATACTAGTATAAAATTTACATAACCTGATATACATCACCGTGGAGCAAACAAAAAAATAGGTAGGTCTACCTAAATAATCCCTCCGGCCCAATAGATAGTATAACCCAATACACCACACGTGCAAACATGACACATACCAGATTCAGCCCCGAGACCCGGCAAGCGCTTGTGGTCACCCGAGAGGGTGTACACCTCACTGACACCAACAAATTGTAGCTGCAGGGGGCAACAGCCGATGAATAAACTGCAACAAAAAATAAAAA
Source organism: Lithobates pipiens (assembly GCF_037356315.1). Taxonomy (NCBI): domain Eukaryota; kingdom Metazoa; phylum Chordata; class Amphibia; order Anura; family Ranidae; genus Lithobates; species Lithobates pipiens. The sequence continues at coordinate 126,218,578 of NW_027507789.1, read as the reverse complement.
TAACTCCTGAAATATGAAGCTAGAAACTACTTGGCTGTTATCGCCAATATATATTTCAAGCAACAAAAGGGCCAACAAGGCCTCACAAGCCACCTAATAATAATAAAATCAGTAAATAGATCAAGGACGCTGAGAGGATGATTTGGCGGATGAAAACACTACCGCATACAAGAAGCCACACGACTTCAATCACTGGTAAATGTAAGTATTTGGAAACCCTAACAATGAACGTCTCTTATACAGGATGTCCTCTTTTGCTCTGTTAAATATACCATTGAAGTACAGAATCGATATCATAAAACACCTTCAATGGTTTACCGTCAATACTGAAGAGAAGTTTATTGTTAGGTTAACATATTGTAATATAGCAACTAAGTAAATGTTATTAAGTAATAACTAAATGTAAATAAAGCAACATATCATGTTTGACAAAAGAAATCCACAAGCTTGCAAAGAGACCAATGAATGCAATCACATTGATTTACCATTTAGTCAATATCTTTTTTTAATAAATTGCTGTTTTATAGATATATGACATTTTTGTAACACTCTGCCATTACTACTCATCACGCTCAATACTTTTTATTATGAGTTTTATTTATTTATATGTTTATAAATGTAATTATATATTTATATGCTGAACTATTTTTAAAGGAAAATCCACCTGAGCTCAACCCTATTCTCATGCTACTCCACTTCCCCACCAAAGTGCCAAGTGGGAAGAATAAAGGCAAACAAGGGCTGTACAACATCAAACATGGTGACCCTAAGCTGGCTGGGGCATGGCTGTGATTATGTGTGAAGTTGTAAATTGCACAGCTTGATGCCATCAAACAATGGTATCATAGCTCTGTGCAGTGAATAGCCAAGGGGGTGGCTCTCACCTGGCAACATAGCTATGTATTGCAGAGTTAATTGCTCCCCCTAGTCATGCTGTAATGGAAAATAAAGTGCACTTTCAGTATCCTTCATATTGCAAATTCCTTGACTCATGATCCCCCTTTACTGCATAATATTTTTTTTACATGTATTGACAGTTTTAGCTCTACTGGTTTTGGTATGAGAACTAAAATAATACAACGCAATTTATGTTCTAATGGCTTTTTTTTTTTTTTATGGGTTTCTTTCTTCTATCTTCATTTCCATATTCCTCTTTATTCCTCTATTTTTTTTTCCTTTTTTATAACAATACAAAATTATTAATTTCTTATATTGTTTATTTATCTCATCATTTATTGTATTTAATATTAATCATTACATGTAATTTTAAAGTAAACTTGGAGAACACTGATTCTATAGTCATTGCCATATGCAAACTTCTTCAGGTATTTTCTGTGCACAGCATATTAAAGTAGCATTAAACCCAAAATGTTATTTATTGAATCTTACCAATCATTAGATAAGGTGGCTGCATTTGTTTTCTTTTATTTTAGGCTTTTTGTTTTGTTTTTACCTGATGATCTAGCCAGTAACACACCTCCTTCATTAGAGTGCCCTCACTGGATGAATAAGCACAGGGGGCACCTTTGGACAGCAACATTGTCAGACTTAGGAGAAGGGAGTGTTAGATGTACTAGCTGATTTAGATACACTAACAAATTGAAGCTGAACTCCAGTTAATATATTATAAGCAGTTACAGCAATAGTTGTTTTTTTTATTTTTAGGATAAAGGTTTTACATTATCCTCCCTGGCGGTATGATTATTTCAGATTTTAGGTGCTGAAAGCGGTACAATTATTTTGCATGAAAATTTGGCGTTTTATATTGTAGTCCTGTAATTCTTAGGAATAACTCACTTAAATCTGTCCAAACCAGAGTCTAGCAGACATCCCGGGTATGATAAAGTTTGAAAAATGAAATCATAAATTATAATATAATAAATAACTATAAATAATTATACAAAATAATAATATAACAATAATAAAAATTATTCAATAATGTAATCAAATGAAAAACACTAAAATTTGCTCAGTTGCAGAATTGTCACTGTCATTACTTTTCAGTATTTGATGATGGATCTCCCCACAAATCGCTATCGCTCAATTCTGCGAGTGATTCCAATTTATTATCGCTGTTTTCTAGCTGGTCTAAAATCATTTTTGATGTAAAGGGACAGTTAAAGAGTTAGAGGCATAAAGAATAAAGTTTTTATAATATTAAACTGCATGCAGGGCACTGGGCAGACCACTAGGGACAAAAGGGATGTGAAATAATTACATACAGCAATGTAATCTGTAAGATTGCATTATACTGTATGTAATGTGTGTGTTTCACTTTTTGAATTTGGCGCCGTTCTCCGTCCCCGTGCGTCGCAACGCTTACAGTGAACAGAGATCGGCTCCATGATAGATTGAGCGGAGCACGGCTTGCTCGTACAGCGGGGGGACATCACTGGATCCAGGGGAGAAGGTAATAAAATTCTCCATGCATTCAGCGATGCGGTCCCGAGTCTGACTCAGGGTTACCGCTTTTTGGTATAAAATCTCCACCCCGAGCCAGACTCGGGAATACCACCAGGGGGGTTAATATATAAAACTGATCATTGTACCTGCCAGTGTTAAATGGTTTACCTCATCTCTTTAACTGATACATCTGCTAGAGAGCTTGTTCTTAAAAAACAACAAAAAAAAAACAACAGACTTAATGGCCAGATCACCAGATCAAAATAGAACAAAGAGATCTTAAAGGAATAAATTGGATCCTGTCTAAAATTGTCCCTAGTATGTGTATGTATGAACGTGAGTTGGGACCTCATGTTGAAGCTCCTTGAAAGCAGGGACTAATGTGAATGCATAATAAATATGTAAAGTGCTGCATAAATTGACAGCCCTATGCAATATAGGTACCTTTAATAAATGAAAATAAAATGGGCCATCTTAAGTAAATAGTGCCTTGCATATTTTTCACTCCGTAAAAGCAATACAGGCTAGCATAGAACAAACATATAGAATCTGACTTGAGCTGATCATAAATCAGCCAAAAATGTGAAAGTGCCAGCATCACTGGGCTCAACAAACATCGATCTGAAGATCAAAGAAGCTAGGTGGAATATTCAAAGCTGAAAAATGTCTTAAGCCAATCAGCTTTGAAATCAGGCTGTCTTTAAGGCAGGGCAAATGGGGCAGTTGCCCTGGGCCCAGTTATTGTTGTGGAGCCCAAAGCAGCTGCACCATACTTGCCAATTGTCCCAGTTTACATTCCCTTGTATAATGAAGTCTTAGTCCTGTGCTGTGTCCCAATGTGTCAGTGTGAAGTGCTGTCAGTAAGCCCAGCTCTGCCCTCCAGACAACATCCAGATGACTCTCCTATAGACCTTGTCTGCATTCACATGTAAATGACCGCTATTGAAATATAAATAGAGCAGGCCGGCGGTATTGATCTGTAAATAGGGGGGGCAGGCGGCATTGATATGTATATCATGTCCGCCCCCCAATCCCATTCACCGTCACATCTGCTGAATGTTACCCCCTTGGAGGTAAACAGGCAGCATGCTTGAAAAGCCTGCCTGCAACTATGGTCATTGAGCCTACCATCAGTCTGTTCTACAATGGTAAGCAAAGGGGGGGGGAGTGGCGTGGGGTGTGCAGAGGCAGGCAGACAAGGAATTACAGTTTGGGGGGCACAGGTGAGCAAGGCGGGGATGTACAGAGGTAAGGAAAGTGGGTGCAAAGATGAGCAGGGAAGGCAGGTAGAGTTAAGGTAGAGGGGAGTTTGAAGTGGAGAGAATAGGGGAGATTTGGGGTGCAGATGGATTTAGTATGCAAAGGTGTACTGATGGGGTGGATAAAGGTGTAGGGCCCTATGCACTAGAAATGTGGAAATAAATCCCTGACCTTCTTCAAAACCACACGGTGAATTTTGGTGCATGTGAAAATGTGCGAGTCAGCAGATGCGTAAGGGTGTAGTTTACACTAAATGCCACTGCTGTGTATCTGCTAAAGGGCAGCACGTTTATATGGTGTCAGGAAAGCAAATTTGCATGCGTTCCCGACACACAAATGTGAACATAGACTAAAAGTCTCAATTAAATTGGTGGTCAGTGTAAATCTTCTTATTACATTGGGGTAGGTGTAGAATCCTCTAATTAGTGGTAGTGTGAATTACCCCCTTACATTGGTGGTCATTGTGAATGCTCCTCATACATTAATGATCAGTGTAAATTCTCTTTACATTGGTGGCCATGTAAAAACTCCTCTTTATATTGGTAGTTTGTAAAAATCCTAACTTGCATTTGTAGCCAGTGTCAAATCCTTCCTTACATTGGTGATCTATGTAGAAGCCCTCCTTAAATTGGTGGCCAGTGTAAATTTCCAATGTAGTGGTTAGTGTAGAAACCCCCTTTATTTGTTTTTGGTGTAACATCCCCCATTACATTGGTAGTAAGTGTAAATTCTTCATTATATTAGTGGTCAGTGCAAATTCCCTATTAAATTGGTGGTCAGTGTAAATCCCCCTTACATTGGTGGTCAGTGTAAATCACCCCTAACATTGTTGATCGGTGTATAAATGTCACCTTACACTGGTGGCCAGTACAAATCTCCTTGACAATGGTTGTCAGTGTAAATTTCCCCTTACATAGAGGTCATTGTTACATAGTAGGTGAGGTTGAAAAAAGACACAAGTCCATCAAGTCCAACCCATGTGTGTGATAAGGATGAGCCAAACACCCCCCTGTTCGGTTCGCACCAGAACCTGCGAACAGACCTAAACTTAGTGTGAACTTTAGAACCCAATTAAAGTCTATGGGACTCGAACGTTCACAATCTAAAGTGCTAATTTTAAAGGTTAATATGCAAGTTACGGTCCTAAAAAGTGTTTGGGGACCAGGGTCCTTCCCAGGAGACATGGATCAATGCAAAAAAAAGTTTTAAAAACGGCAGTTTTTTCAGGAGCAGTGATTTTAATAATGATTAAAGTGAAACAATAAAAGTGTAATATTCCTTTAAATTTCGTACCTGGGGGGTGTCTATAGTATGCCTGTGAAGGGGCGCATGTTTCTGGTGCTTAGAACTGTCCCTGCACAAAGTGTCATTTCGCAAGGAAAAAAAGTATTTTAAAATCACTTTCCATTGTTGGCTCCCGTAATACAGAGAACACTCAATGAGTGTTCTCTGTATTAGCCGATAATTCATTCATTGATAAAAAATAAAAAAGTGTGGGGGTTCCCCTAAATTCAATTACCAGGCTCTTCAGGTCTTGTATGGATATTAAGGGGAACCCCGTGTCAAATTAAAAAAAAAATTGACATGGGGTCCCCCTAAATATCCATACAAGACCCTTTATCCAAGCATGCAACCTGGCAGGCCGCAGGAAAAAAGGGGGGGACCAGAGAGCGCCCCCCCTCCTGAACCGTACCAGGCCACATGCTCTCAACAGTGGGAGGATGCTTTGGGGGTCTGTGACCCCTCAAAGCACCATGTCCCCATGTTGATGTGGACAAGGGCCTCATCCCCACGACCCTGGCTGGTGGTTGTGGGGGTCTGCGGGTGGGGGGCTTATCAGAATCTGGAAGCCCCCTTTAACAAGGGGACCCCCAGATCCCGGCCCCCCCTGTTTGAAATGGTAAGGGGTTACAAAAGTACCCCTACCATTTCACAAAGAAAGTGTAAAAATGGTTAAATAAGACAAACACACTTTTGAAAAATTCCTTTATTAAAAATAAAAAAAATTAAAAAAAGATTCCAGCAGTGGTAATCCACTCTTGCTATCCAGCCCTGGATGATCATCTCTCCGGGGTCCAGCGTTACATCAGAGGGGGGCGGGGTCACCCATACGTCACTGGGGAACCCCATGGCTTCCCTCATCAGCGTCAGAGGGGGCGGGATCAGGTGACGGGTGGCCCTGCCCTCCTAATATAAGAAACGTCAGCGCTGGGATCCCCGCAGTGTCTCCGTAGTGGAGACAGAAGATGGATGTATGTATGGACAGCGCTGGACTGTGAGATCCCCCGTCGCTGGATCAGATCAGCCATCGCTGGACCCCGGAGAGATGATCGTCCGTCGCTGGATAGCAAGAGTGGATTACCACCGCTGGAATCTTTTTTTTATTTTTTTTTATTTTTAATAAAGGAATTTTTCAAAAGTGTGTTTGTCTTATTTAACCATTTTTACACTTTCTTTGTGAAATGGTAGGTACCCCCTTACCATTTAAAACGGGGGGTGGGATCTGGGGGTCCCCTTGTTAAAGGGGGCTTCCAGATTCTGATAAGCCCCCCCGCCCGCAGGCCCCCACAACCACCGGCCAGGGTTGTGGGGATGTGGCCCTTGTCCACATCAACATGGGGACATGGTGCTTTGAGGGGTCACAGACCCCCAAAGCATCCTCCCAATGTTGAGGGCATGTGGCCTGGTACGGTTCAGGAGGGGGGGGCGCTCTCTCGTCCCCCCCTCTTTTCCTGCAGCCTGCCAGTTTGCGTGCTCGGATAAAGGGTCTGGTATGGATTTTTAGGGGGACCCCCACGTCAATTTTTTTTAAAGATTTGATGCGGGTTCCCCCTTAATATCTATACTAGACCTGAAGGGTGTGGTAATTGAATTTAGGGGAACCCCCACACTTTTTTATTTTTTATCAATGAATGAATTGTCGGCTAATACAGAGAACACTCATTGAGTGTTCTCTGTATTATGGGAGCCGACAATGGAAAGTGATTTTAAAAGACTTTTTTTCCTTGCGAAATGACACTTTGTGCAGGGACAGTTCTAAGCACGGGAAACATGCGCCCCTTCACAGGCATACTATAGACACCCCCCAGGTATGAAATTAAAGGAATATTACACTTTTATTGTTTCACTTTAATCATTATTAAATCACTGCTCCTGAAAAAACTGCAGTTTTTAAAACTTTTTTTTGCATTGATCCATGTCCCCTGGGGCAGGACCCGGGTCCCCAAACACTTTTTAGGACAGTAACTTGCACATTAGCCTTTAAAATTAGCATTTTAGATTTCTCCCATAGACTTGTACAGGGTGTTCCGGCTTTTAGAATTTGCTGCGAACAGCCCAAATTGTTCACTGTTCGCTGAACAGGCGAACAGCCAATGTTCGAGTCGAACATGAGTTTGACTCGAACTCGAAGCTCATCCCTAGTGTGTGATTATATGTCAGTATTACATTGTATATTCCTGTATGTTGCAGTTGTTCAGGTGCTTATCTAATAGTTTTTGAAACTATTGATGCTCCCCGCTAAGACCACTGCCTGTCGAAGGGAATTCCACATCTTTGCCACACTTAGGCCGCGTACACACGATCAAACAATCCGGCGGAAAAGTGGACAAAAGTGGGCTCAGGCTGACTTTTTTTACCCAAAAGTCCGGTGGACTCTGGCGGCTCCAGGTAGCCGGGACTAGCGAAGGAAGTCAATGTCGCCGCCTTCGGCGGCAAGATTGACACGTCGCTGGCCCCGTCACCTGGTATGGACTTAAAGGGGAAGCCCTATGCCGAAAAAACGGCGTGGGGGTCCCCCCTAGGTCCATATCAGACCCTTATCCGAGCACGCAACCTGGCCGGTCAGGAAAGGGGGTGGGGACGAAAGAGCACCCCCCCTCCTGAGCCGTACCAGGCCGCGTGCCCTCAACATGGGGGGGTTCTTTGGGGAAGGGGTGCCTTGGGGCCCCCCACCCCAAAGCACCTTGTCCCCATGTTGATGAGGACAAGGGCCTCTTCCCGAAAACCCTGGCCGTTGGTTGTCGGGGTCTGCGGGCGGGGGGCTTATCGGAATTCGGGAGCCCCTTTAATAAGGGGGCCTCCGGATACTGGCCCCCGACCCTATGTGAATGAGTATGGGGTACAATGTACCCCTACCCATTCACCTGTGAAAAAAATTTAAATAAAACACAACACACGAGGGTTAAAAATAGTTTATTGCACAGCTCCGGGGGTCTTCTTCCGTCTTGGGGGGGTCTTCTCGCCGGACTCCTCCGCTATGTTCTGCTAGCTCTTTTACTAGCGGAGGAGCCCAGCTTTCTTCTTCGCCGCCGCCCGGGGGTCTTCTTCCGACTTCGGGAGTCTTGTCTCCCTCTTCGGTTCCGTTCCTTCTTCCAGCTCTTTTACTGGCGTTGGCCCGGTCTTCTGTCGCCGCTGGTGGTTATTGTACTTAGTGGTTGTCTGAATACCCAAACAGTGACTGCATTTGTTTGGATGATACATCGTATAGGATGCAGTCACGGTTCAGCCGATAATTTACACCTGGCTCTTTTAATTTTGAAGCTGGCTTTTGTTGAGTTGGGTGGTGCTGACAGGGTCATCCATGGCTTAAATTTGGCTGTTTAAGCAGGAGCCATGTATGGCCTTCTTAAAAGTTTTAGCTAGATAAACAAATACATAAATAATTTTTACTGATGAACAGTATCTTCCTGGCTATTTTTCTGCCTATTTGATAGCACTGCCACTCATCCCATTACCTTCAGCACTGCCAATGATCCCATCAACACCCCAGCATTGCAACTGATCCCATCAACCCCCAAGCACTGCCACTGATCACATCCTACCTCCCAGCACTGCCGCTAATCCCAGTCCTAGGATCCTTCTGTCTATTAGTGGGTCCCAGCATCTCCCCAGTCCATGGTGTCCACGCAGTGAGGAGATGTGCTGTAACTTTCAGCAATCAGTGAACCCTAATGATATGCTGTAACCTCTAGCAACCAATCATTGAGCAATAATGATGTGCAGTAACATAACAACCAATCAGTTAGCAGCAACGATGTGCTGTAACCTTCAGCAAACAATCAGTGAGCAGTAAGGATGTGCAGTAATCTCTAGCAACCAATCATCAAGCAGAAATTATGTACTTTAACCTCTGGCAACCAATCACAATCTCTGCCTAATCTGCTGCAATAAAATTATTTTAAGTCTAGGTGCTATTCATTGTATGTCTCAGAGCAGGTGGAGAGTGAAATTGCATGGGGGGGGGGGGGGGGGGGGGAATGTTTGCCCAGGGTCCAATCAGTATTAAAGACAGCCCTGCTGATACCGTATTTCCCCCAAAAATAAACCTACCCCGAAAATAAGACCTAGTGCTATTTTCCAGGAGGGCTGCAATATAAGCCTTACCCTAAAAATAAGCCCTAGATTGAAGTGCTTGTGTGATTTTCAGGGAAACATGATATTATCCTGTTACGGCGGTGTGTGTGTGTGTGTGTCTCTGATCTCCTGGCTGTCAGCGGGGGATCTCGACCCCCCTCCCTGCAGTGTTCAGAGTGGAGAATGTAGCTTGGGGCTGGCCATGGAAGCACGGGGTGTCTGCGGGGGATCTCGGCTCCCCTCCCTGCAGTGTTCAGAGCAGAGAAGACGGCTTGGGGCAGGCGGTGGAAGCGCTGAGTGGCGGCATACGGTAAGGGAGTTTGCACAGTTGTATTGCGCAGCACCTTTTGCATTATATGCCGGGCCGGTGCTACCACTAGGCAAACTAGGCAGCCACTTAGGGCGCTCTTCTGCCTAGGGGCACCCGGCCACTGGTGTTCCTACTCTCTTGTCTCTGCAGCAAGCAACTAAGTCTCAGCATCAGCAAGCAGCCACGGTTCTGGTCATACAGTGTCAAAGGCAGAGGACTGTGTTTGTGTCCTGACTCCCGAATGAATGGTAGCAAGCAAACATTCATTGATGGGCGCTGGTGTGGCTGCATTGATGGGTGCTGGTAAAGGCTGCATTTGATGGGCGCTGGTAAAGGCTGCATTTGATGGGTGCTGGTGGGCTGCATTGATGGGCGCTGGTGAGGCTGCATTGATGGGCACTGGTGGGGTGCATTGATGGACACTGGTGTTGCTGCACTGATGGGCGCTGGTAAGGTTGCATTTGATGGGCAGTGGTGGGCTTCATTGATGGGCACTGGTGGGCTGCCCTTGATGGGCGCTAGTGTGGCTGCATTGATGAGCACTGGTAAAGTCTGCATTTGATGGGGCTGGTAAAGGCTGCATTTGATGGGCACTGATGAGGCTGCATTGATCGGTGCTGGTGGGCTGCATTGATAGGCGCTGGTGTGGCTACATTAATGGGCACTGGTGGGCTGCATTGATGGGTGCTGGTGGGCTGCATTGATGGGAGCTGGTGCGGCTGCATTGATGGGCGCTGGTGAGGTTGCATTTGATGGGCACTGGTGGGCTTCATTGCTGGGCTGCATTGATGGGCGCTGGTGTGGCTGCATTGATGGGCGCTGGTGTGGCTGCAATGATGGGTGCTGGTACGGCTGCATTGATGAGCCCTGGTGTGGTTGCATTGATGGACGCTGGTGAGGCTGCATTTGATGGGCGCTGGTAAAGGCTGCATTTGATGGGTGCTGGTAAAGGCTGCAATTGATGGGCGCTGGTAAAGGCTGCATTTGATAGATGCTGGTAAAATCTGCGTTTGATGGGCGCGGATAAAGACTCCATTTGATGGGTGCTGGTGGGCTGCATTGATGGGTGCTGTGGTGCCTGCATTGATGGGCACTAGTGTGGCTGCATTGATGGGTGCTGGTGAGGCTGCATTTGATGGGCACTGGTAAGGCTGCATTTGATGGGCGCTGATGTGGCTGCATTGATGGGCGCAGGTGTGTCTGCATTGATGGGCACTGGTAGGCTGCATTTGATGGCCGCTGGTAGGCTGCATTTGATGGGTGCTGGTAGGCTGCATTTGATGGGCACTGGTAAAGGCTGTATTTGATGGGCACTGGTGGGCTGCATTTGATGGGCACTTCATTAAATAGGTGGGGTATACATGGACAGGGCAAAGGGGGTGGAGTCAGGGGTGGGGCCAATGGGGGGCGGAAAAATGAGGTTTCGCCTAGGGTGTCAAAAATTCTTGCACAAGCCCTTATTATATGATTCTGTTACTGGTATGTTCATACTGGGTATTCCTGCATGGCAAGCCCTACCAGGAAAAAAAGCCCTAGTGTGTTTTTGGTGTTCAAAATTAATATAAGTCCTGGGCTTATTTTGGGGGAAACACGGTATCCATGGGCAGAATACAATAGCTGGTAGGATAAGATTCATCCATCGGTGCTGTTTAGCATAGATAGAGGAATCTTTTGGAATTCTTTCATGCAGCCTACAGGCTGAAGGAAAGAAACCTGTGTATATATGGCATGTATGGCCAGCTTTAGGGTTGTTTTAAAATGTGAAATATTGATGACAATGTAGTTCTATTATTATCATTAGTTTGCCAAGCCAGATCTGTATCTCCTTGCTCAGTGAACACTTTGGAGAAACTCACCTATTGCTTCCTACAGTAGCCTCTTTTGATGCGTGTTTGACATGCTCACTCCTCACTATCCAGCAACATGCTTCGTATTGAAGTGCACACATGCATTAACATGAGAACATGCACTACTAATGGCTGCATTGCTCTTAAAAAGGCTGTAAGTCACTGGTAGTATTGCCCATTCTGAAAGCTGATGTCTGTTTTGTGGTGTGCACCTCATTTTAATTGTGATTGACGCCTGTTGCTGACCTTGCTTTCCTGCCTGATCTCTCTTCAAGTCTTGTTTTGTTCTCAACCTCAAACCTGCCTCCATTGTGACTCCTTACCGTAGAAGTGTAGCTTCCTGGTAGCTTTCAGTCCATACTATGACCTACGTCCATCACAGGGATTGCAATCTGAGCTTCAACACTAGGCACCCATACAGTAAGCATCCTTGACAAGAGCATCCTTTGCCATCTGCATAGATACCTCATCCAGGTGAAGGGTTCTTACAATAAAGTAAACAAATCAATTATATGGATAGATAGATAGCTTTTACATGATGTTTTCATTAACATACTTTCAAAATTGATGTCTCCTTTAAATTCAGCCCCAAATCTCAAAAGCTGATTAAGACCTAAGTGTCCCCTTTAACAACCAAACTCTGTTGTAAAGTATTCCAACATGTTGTTGCCTTACATCTATGCCAAAATTACAGTGCTTGATAAACTGCTAACAAAAATATGATGGAAAAAGGGATGGAATGTCTGATAAATGGTCTACTTCATCACCAACAATCAAGGCAATGTTTCATCGAATGTAGAGGCTTGTTGATAGCAGTGATAAATTGATATGTTCTTTTGCTATTGCCTGTTCTTTCCAGTTGTCCTAGTTTTGCTTTGAAAGAAAAATAAAACATTTTTGGAATTATACAATAGGGCAATGGAAAAAATTGTGCAACACAGCATTGGTTATATACTGTATGTATGTTGGCAAGCATAAAAAAACGAGGGGTGTGATATAGATTTTGAACTCTTTCCGTTACTGCAGTAGAAATTTTGAAACTTTAATTTAGAAAAAATAAATAGATGTATTCAGTATATATATATATATATATATATATATATATATATATATATATATATATAGTATATGTACTGTATATATCAATCATTACACTGAATATATTTACTTCAGCATTACCTTCAGAACACCTTGAAGCAGCTCTGAAAAGGAAGCAAAGCACTGCTCCTCTAACAGGATGGCCTCCACACAGAGAGACAAAGTTCAGAAAAAGGTATGGTATTTCAGTAATAGGGATAAGATCAGCTGCAGGGGACCATGACTAGTTCTTTGCCTTTTTTTTGCCTTCTACAACAGTACAGGTCCTCTTTAATTTTGACAGTCACATCTTTTAATAACGATGCTGTGTCGATTTAAGCTATCCTTGTTCAAGCCCCAAATGTAAATTCTGAAGTTTGTCATGGGACAGAAACATGCAGTACCTTCCAAACTTCTGAGATTGGAAAGAGGGATACCTATTAACACAGAATATGGAGCAATGGACTCCCCCTTTCTACACCCCCAATCATGCAGAGAATGACCATTTATAGTGCAAAAATATTCACGTATATACCTGAGGATTTTTCACCATTCCTTTTTCTTTTACTAGCATTTACAAATAACCAATACAGTAACCTAAAGAATAGATAATAAGCTCAGAACAATGCATGAAAAAAAAACTTTTGAAGATAAATAATACATTTATTTATATACAGTAGATTCTTCCTCCATTCTATCAAAAACAAAAATGGAAAAAATTGGGTAAATTACTGCTCTGAATCAAAGTATATCAGAAAAGCTGCTAGCAGTCAAAGTCCAAACAAATGGGAAAACACAGTGTAGCGCTAAAAAGTAACGTAGCAGTAATAAAACTGAAATAATATATGCTTTTTATACTTTTATTACTCGTGATCACCAGTCTTTTTTGTACTCATTCACTATGATGTACTGTATTTTTAAATAAAAACCTCTCAGTTTTTTGACCTGCACCATATGGAGCGTCTCCATTTTTTCTTATCTCTACCCCGGTTCAATTGAGCCTATTTGTATATACCATTGACCTCCAGGTAGCTTCCTTATTGGGTGGAGGTTTGATATCGCATTGAAGAGCCATATGAATTTAGGAACTTTGGTTGGACCATCACTATCAAGGAGTCAAACCATCCCGCTTGGAGTGATCCTCTTCCTGCCAATCTCTAACCCTAAGGCATTCAGCCTACACAAGCCTGATTGACCCACTACCCCTGGTAAGTGGATCCACCGCATACGGTAAGAGTACCCATCCATATTCCTTTGCTAGAGGATTTCTTTATTTCTACAGCTTTACAATCACAGCTAGTCTCAAATTGTTTGCACCATCTTTATTTTTTCGAAGATTCACCAGTTATATACTAGATGGACGTGTTTTTTTGAACTTTCACTAATTTTTCTGTTCACACCAAGTGAACATTGGATTTTTTTTATGTTTACTAGATTTGTCTATATGGTTTGCACATATATTTCTCCAATTTTATTGCTGTTACATTACTTTTTAGCACTCATATCAAAACAAAAAGCCCAGCTCCAACTAAAATTTTTAATTTAACCACTTACAGACCGGACCATTTTGCTGGTCAAAGACCAGACCACTTTTTGCGATTCGGCACTGCGTCGTTTTAACTGACAATTGCGTGGTCATGCGACGTGGCTCCCAAACAAAATTGACGTCCTTTTTTTTCCCACAAATAGAGCTTTCTTTTGGTGGTATTTGATCACCCCTGCGGTTTTTATTTTTTGCACTATAAACAAAAATAGAGCGCCAATTTTGAAAAAAACACATTATTTTTTACTTTTTGTTTTAATAAATATCCCCCAAAAATATATAAAAAAACATTTTTCCCTCAATTTAGGCGAATTCTTCTACATATTTTTGGTAAAAAAAAAAATCGCAATAAGTGATTATTGATGGGTTTGCGCAAAAGTTATAGCGTTTACAAAATAGGGATAGTTTTATGTAATTTTTATTAATAATTTTTTATTATTTTTTTTTCAGCGATTTTTATTGTGACTGCGACATTATGGCGGACACATCGGACATTTTTGACACATTTTTGGGACCATTGTCAGTTATACAGCAATCACTGCTATATAAATGCAGTAATTCCTGTGTAAATGACACTGGCAGTGAAGGGGTTAACCAGTGGGTGGCAGTGTAGGGGTTAAGTGTTCCTAGGGGTGTGTTACTAACTGTGGGGGGTTGGGCTTTCATTTAGTGAACACTGATCTCTGCTCCAATCACATGGAGCAGAGATCAGCGTCACTAGTTGCTAGGCAGAAAGGAGAAATGCGGTTTACAACGGCATTTCTCCATTCAGCCGTCCCGTGAGACGATCACGGGTATGCCCGCGTCGATCGAGTCCGGGGGACCCGCGACCGGACTCACGGGTTCCCGACCGGCATGCGAGCGCGCCGCCGGTGGTGCGCATGCGATGGCAGGGCGGCATTGAAGATTGGACGTACCTGTACACCAATATGCCTGCCCGTGCCATTCTACCGACGTACATCGCCATGCGCTAGTCGGGAACCGGTTAATTATTGATGGAGTCAGGCTAGGGTTAAGCTTCTGTTTTCAGCATTTTAAAATAAAAAAATGGAAAAATAAAAAAATGTTTTAAAATTCACTACTAAAATAATAAAATAGAATAAAAAGCAGCGTCTTCTTCCCCGTTTCATTCTTGGGCCGCTCCGCATCCATGGGAGGCTCCCACTGTGTGACGCTTCTCTTCTTTTGACACTTCTTATATAACGGAGGGCGGGGCCACCCGGGGAAGAAGACACCACGGAGGAAGATGCCGAACGAGAACACCGGAGCAAGAAGCAGAGGATCGGAGGAAGAAGAAGATGGGGGAAGCAACTGAGGGAAGGAAGAAGACCCCAAGAAGATGGAAAGAAGAAGACTTTAAATAAAGGAATTGTCAAAAACTGTCTCTTGTAATTTTTAACATTTTTGACTCTTTTTTTGTGAAATGGTAGGGGCACTTTTGTACCCCATTACCATTTCACACGGGGGGCTGGGATCTGGGGGTCCCCTTGTTAAAGGGGGCTTCCAGATTCCGATAAGCCCCCCCGCCCACAGACCCCCACAACCACGGGCAAGGGTTGTGGGGATGAAGCCCTTGTCCCCATCAACAGGGGGACAAGGTGCTTTGGGGGGCTACCCCAAAGCACCCTCCCAATGTTGAGGGCATGTGGCCTGGTATGGTTCAGGAGGGGGGGCGTTCTCTCGTCCCCCTCTTTTCCTGCGGCCTGCCAGGTTGCGTGCTCGGATAAGGGTCTGGTATGGATTTTTAGGGGGACCCCACGCCATTTTGTTTTTTACATTTTGGCGTGGGGTTCCCCTTAATAGCCATACCAGACCTGAAGGGCCTGGTATGGAAATTTGGGGGACCCTCATGCATTTTTTTTCTTAATTTTGGTTCAGGGTTCCCCTGTGGGGAAATCCCCATGCTGTTTTTATCAATGAACTGTTATGTGTATTGTCGGACCCGACTATTCATTGTAACCGTGAGTAGTTTTAAATGACTTTTTTTCCTTTAGAAATGTAATTTTGCTCTCAGACTGTTCTAAACACCGGAAACATGCGCCACTTTAAAGGCAGACTATAGACACCCCCCAGGTATGAAATTTAGAGGAATATTACACTTTTATTGTTTCACTTCAAGCATTATTAAAATCAGTGCTCCTGTAAAAAAAAAAAAAAAAAAAAACGGCCGTTTTTTTAAACTTTTTTTTGCATTGATACATGTCCCCTGGAGTAAGACCCAGGTCCCCAACACTTTTTATGACAATAACTTGCATAAAAGCCTTTACAATGAGCACTTTTTATTATTTATGTTCGAGTCCCATAGACTTTAACGGTGTTCATGTGTTCAAGCGCATTTTTTTCCTGTTCGCATGTTCTGGTGCGAACCGAACACGGGGGTGTTCGGCTCATCCCTACTTCCAACACTATCTTGTCCTCAGGCTGACAATGCTGCTGTCCAAAGGTGTCTCTATTGCTCCTCCATACAGAATACAGACTCCCCCTAACACAGGAAGTGTCTTGCTAGATCACCAGGTGAAATAAAGAAAATAAAAAAAAGCCATAAAAAGAAAATGAATGCAACCACCACATTTAAGGACCAGTAAACTATATTATATTCCATTTTTGTTTTGGGGTTTATTACCAGTATTCATACGTCTCCAAATTGGAACAGACATGCAGCAAATGAAAAGAACAGGAACATTTAAAATCCTTATGTATTCATATGTTCTTAATAGTAACACAGAAATTGTTAGCACAGTAGGTCAGCTAGGCAACTATCATTTTCAGAAGGAAAGGGCAACGATGACAGCTCATATATTTGTCTTATGAAAGATGTTCTTTAAATGATTTTCAAATCTTTTTTAGGGCCCATTTAGACTATGAATTGCATTAATGCAATGTGTTATCAAATGATTTGTTGTCTATTCTGAATGGACTGGCAGCACACTTTAATGGCCAAATTAGTATTAATGCACTGCACTGCAATGCCTGCCATGAGAATTGTGGTGCCATGTATTGTGTTATCTATTGGAAATTTGACATCAGTTGGAAGAAAGGAAATACTGCTGGGGATAGTTCTGGAGTGGAGATGAGTATTGCAGCCAGAGCTGCTGTTTTTATTTTTAAATCTCTTTGGGCATCATTAAAAAAACAAAACCTTGAGTTGGGCTTTAAGGAATTAACAAGGAGGTTTTCACTGCTGACCTACTTAAAAATATTTTTTTCCTGGCTGTTATGCTTATCCTCTTGCTTTATTGTGTTAAGTCTTTCCCAGAACAAGTGGGACGATATGTACTTCAGATTTGTCTTATTTTAATTTTCAATATTACTCCAGGACAATGACAAAAAAAGGGACTGAAGCAGGTGGGTTAGAATAGGAACTTGGTCTCTTTCTGAAGGACATCTGCTTGGCTGGGAGGTGAGCCAGCACTGAGAGGGAGGGACCCGGGGATTGGGACACACGTGACAGGAGAGGCACAGAGACACAGACACAGGCAGCACCTGTTTGTTTCACTCACCAGGTCTGGGGCTCTTTAGACTGTTCGGCATCCGATGCAGGGGATGTTTGCTTATATTCATTAGGCAGTTGGGACACAGTCCTCCGCTGCTGCTGCGCATCTGACACGATGTACGGATGGAGCGCCTGCCTTCTGAGAGTTGCTGCAGGGAGAGGAGAGTAGGAGCACACTAGACGGCAGTGCACCCCAGGCTAGTTTGCCTAGTGGCAGCACCGACCTTGCCCTGACCCTATTTCTGAAAATATAAGTTACATCGTTACATAGTTACACCTGTTAAAAAAAGAAGACGCAAGTCCATCTAGTTCAACCAATTGAAGGAAAAACATACATATACTGTGTGTGTGTATATATATATAGTATTATTTACACAATCGTGTGTATATATATATATATATATATATATATATATATATATATATATATATATATATATATATATATAAAATCTACACCTCTTCCCTGGGTCAGCTGATAGCCTCTCACGGCTTTCAATATCATTTCTACGCTGACGACACTCAAATCTATCTCTCCACCCCTCAACTCACTCAATCAGTCTCCTCACACATCACCAACTTACTAACAGACATATCTGTATGGATGTCACAACACTTCCTTAAACTCAACTTGTCCAAAACCGAACTTATAATATTTCCTCCCCCACGCGCCTCTTCCCCTGACTTCTCTGTCAAGAGTAATGGCACAACCATCCACCCATCCCCACATTTCAGGGTGCTAGGTGTTATCCTGGACTCTGAACTCTCCTTTAAGCCCCATATCCAATCACTTTCCAAAGCTTGCCGCCTCAACCTCTGCAACATCTCTAAATTACGTCCCTTTCTAACCAATGAAACCACAAAGCTCCTGATTCACTCCTTGGTTATCTCTCGCCTTGACTACTGCAACTCCCTCCTCATTGGTTCACCTTTAAATAGACTATCCCCCATTCAGTCCATCATGAATGCTGCTGCCAGACTCATACACCTTACAAACCACACAGTGTCTGCTACCCCTCTCTGCCAATCCCTCCATTGGCTGCCACTTGCCCAACGAATTAAATTCAAAATGCTAACACTTACTTACAAAGCCATCCACAACTCTGCCCCCAGCTACATCACTAGCCTAGTCTGAAAATACCAACCTAATCGCCCACTTCGTTCCTCCCAAGACCTCCTGCTCTCTAGCTCCCTCATCATCTCCTCCCATATCCACCTACAGGACTTCTCCCGAGCCTCGCCCATCCTCTGCAACTCACTACCCCAATCTGTCAGACTGTCTCCAAATGTATCCACTTTTAGGCGATCCCTGAAAACTTTCCTCTTCAGAGAAGCCTATCCTGCCTCCATCTAACAACTTCACTATTGTCTCCATTAGCTCACCCCCCCACAGCTATTACACTTTTGTATAACTTGACCCTCCCTCCTAGATTGTAAGCTCTAACGAGCAGGGCCCTCTGATTCCCCTTGTCTTGAATTGTATTGTATTATAATGTCTACCCCAATGTTGTAAAGCGCTGCGTAAACTGTCGGCGCTATATAAATCCTGTATAATAATAATAATAATATATATATATATATATATATATATATTATATCTATGGTCGAAGCCCTATGGCCGATATAGATATGAACAAGTAGACTCAGCATAAGACTTGCAACATGAAATAGACCTGAAGTGTGCCCTGGTCTGATGGTCAGTATACCAAAATAAGGGGGCATACCCTAGATTAGAAATGAATATTTGTGAAGAGAAATGAATATGATAAATGCCCTGAAAAGGGGATGGGATGGTGGGTACCGCACACAGGAAACCGACAAAGACCACAGGCGAGCGGGCTGGTTAAATACCCCCCGAGCTCCTCCGATAAATTCAGGCCACCATACTGGCCTTCCTACTTATGGTCGAAGCCCTATGACCGATACGGATATGAACAAGTAGACTCAGCATAAGACTTACATCATGAAATAGACCTGAAGTGTGCCCTGGTCTGATGGTCGGTATACCAAAATAAGGGGGCAAAAACATTCAGGTAGGGTTGTAGTTTTATTAGTTTTGGCTTAATTTATTGAGCAAGTTTGGTGAATGCTTGTGCCATTTCCACCCGAGGATTGGGGATGTACTGGGCGAGGTAGGCAGAGTTCCAACTGCTTAGTCTCTTAATGACGTGACCTGGGACCCATGCCAAGATGCTGCCAAGACTGCTCCAATACTAAAGAGTGACCGTGGTACGGACGTGGGTCGAGGTGTAGGCTGCGTAGAAGAAAACTGGCAGGCACTCAAGGGTTAGCACGGAAAAGGCAACAGGGGACTAGAGTTTGAGCGTTTCGGTAGGAGTGACAGTAGGTGGTCAAGTATGGTTACTGGATACCAGGCATTGTTTGTTCTATAGAAATGGCCGTCTATCCTGGAGCCAGATTGCTGGGTTTTAGACACTGCAAGGTGGAGGATGAAATGGTGTTGGTAGCGAGCCAAGTGACGACTACGCAGAACTTGGCCTGCGGGATTGCTGAAGGTGAACTTGCTAGACCATCAGAACCCGTAGTAGGCCAAGTAAATGGCTCTTTGTATGAGCAGGCTGGGGAGAAGGCCAAATGACGAACTAGTAAAGATAGTAGACCTGTCCCAGAAGATGGCAGCCTGGAATGAACATATAGTGGACATTAAACTGGTGCTGCCTAGATAACCGCAGCAGCCTGCGCATGAAGGATATAACTGAGAGCGATCCAGACCTGGCTTCAACAACAAGATCGACCTCGGCCCAGTTGTCGGTGGTGAAAGCCATGGCCTGTCCTGTTCTGACATGACCCCAGAGTCGAGAGGCTGTCATGACCGGGTATAGCTTGAAGAGGGAGGAAGTCCAATAAACGCAGGGTTTAGGAGTATCCCTGAGGCCATGGTCCTGTAAACCAATGGTGGCCAAAAATTGTAGTGAAGCCTGTGGAGGCTGCGGCATCTGTCACTACCAGGGGTGACAGGGGCATCGTAGATGGTATAAACATCGCTATACCAGTCCATGCAGAACAGAACCTTCCGACATTGATAGGTCTGCTTTTGCCGTGGCATCTAAATTAAGGATCTGAGAGGGGTCCTGTGTCCGTGAGAGGAAGATCAGGAAGCGTGACATAAAGATCGACCCTGGGGAATGACCCATATTGCAGAATTGAGCATTCTCAAGAGAGACTGGAGCCGCTTCTTGGTACACCCCAGTGTATGTGTGAAGTCTAGGAGTTGGAGACCATAAGCTGAAGGACGTAATGGTCTTTAAAAGTCAGGTGGTGTCTGTATAGTACCTGGCTGACAGTGCTACTAACGATAAATTGGCTAGGGTGTAGAAACCGTAAAGGGCCAGGTAGATGGCCGCTTGGATGACTAGACTTGGGAATGTGCCATATTATATGTCCCTAAAGATGGCAGTTGTGACAGGCGAGCTTTTGCCACTGGCTATGGGCTGATGCCTCTGGATGCCTCGTAGAGGGGATCTTACTGTATGGGCGTAAAGACAGATGGCTCTCCGGGTCCTGTAAGGATAAGAAATGCTTGACGCTGGCTAGGTATAGCCTGATAGTGTTACAAGAAGAAGCCAGTTGCGTGTGGCAACACGATACCTGGTGCAGGACGGAAGCTGAACTCAACTGTCTAAAGGGAGAGATGACAGACAGGAAACGGTGAGTGGCTTGTATGAAAAGCCACTGGAGACAAGTGGCCAATTAAGTGCCTCTGAAAATGACTTGTAGCCAGTTTGTGTGGCACTGAGAATATGCTTGCAAAAAGAACGATTGCAAGAAGTTATGCTAAGCTGCGTGCCTTGCCATGATTGCAAAAGTTGTGCTTAAACGCGTGCTTGTGACGATTGCACAGGAGTTTGTCACTGGAGATATGTTCGTAGTGACTGTGAGAAGTTCGTATTACTGCATGTGCTTGCGAAGTCTGCGTGGGTTGTGCTTGAATGTGTGTTTGGATGCGTGCTTTCAATGATTGCAAGATGTTATGCCAAGATGCGTGCTTGCAAAGATTGCATGATGTTATGCTAGGATGCGTGCCTGCAACGATTGCAAGGAGTTATGCCAGGGTGCGTGCTTGCAATGATTGCAAGGAGTTATGGTAGGATGCGTGGTTAGCTAGGTCAAAAAAGACAGAAGTCCATCCAGTCCAACCACAAATTAAATAAACAAAATATCGCACAACTCAACATACCCAAATTCTACACCCACAGCTCATCCAGAGGAAGGCAAAAAACCCCAGCAGAGCATGCTCCAATTTGCTACAGCAGGGGAAAAAATTCCTTCCTGATCCCTCGAGAGGCAATCCGAGTTTTCCCTGGATCAACTTTACCTATAAATATAAGTACCCCGTTATATTATGTACATTTAGGAAAGTATCCAGGCCTTTTCCCTAAAGCAATCTACTGAGCTGGCCAGAATTGCCTGCTAGCAGTGATTGCAGTAAGTTTGTGCCTGGACATCTGCTTGTGACGATTGCAAGAAGTTTATATTTGGATACATGCTTGCAACGATTGCAAGAAGTCTATGCTTGAATGCGTGCTTGCAATGATTGCAAGAAGTCTATGCTTGGATGCGTGCTTGCAATGATTGCAAGAAGTCTATGCTTGGATGCGTGCTTGCAAGGATTGCAAGAAGTCTATGCTTGGATGCGTGCTTGCAACGATTGCAAGAAGTCTATGCTTGGATGCGTGCTTGCAACGATTGCAAGAAGTCTATGCTTGAATGCGTGCTTGCAACGATTGCAAGAAGTCTCTGCTTGGATGCGTGCTTGCAACGATTGCAAGAAGTCTATGCTTGAATTCGTGCGTGCAACGATTGCAAGAAGTCTATGCTAGAAAGCGTGCTTGCAACGATTGCAAGAAGTCTATGCTTGAATGTGTGCTTGCAGCGATTGCAAGAGGTTCGTGCCTGGATATGTGTTTATAATGATTGCAGGGAGTGTATGCTTGGGTGCGTGCTAGCAGCGATTTGCAAGAAGTTGTTCTTGGGTGTGTATGGAATGAATCCGATATGAATGGTTGTAAGTATGAAACGAATCCTATACGAATCGATTGCATGAAATTAATCTGATAAGAACCGGTTGTAGAGTGTATGAAATTAATCTGATATAACTCAGACCGTGGAGAGTACAAAATGAACCCGGTACGAATGGATGTGCCACTGAGGCGACTGGAATTGAATCGGGCTGTAGCGTGTATGAAATGAAACTGACACGAATCTCTGTAACTGTATGTAACGAATCCTGATAGGAACCGGTCGTAAAGTATATGAAACGAAACCAACATGCATTGGATTGTGCGACTATCAGGGGGAGTAGCAGTGAGGCGAAGGTTTTTAACGAACGAATCAAAACCCTTGGCTGAACTTCGAAGCACGAGGGATTCGATCTGTAGTGACTGCCGGACTTGGAGGAATGACAGGCAACATGCGAACGATACCTGTAATGCTGAAATGACGGGTGCGAATCAATGCATTGTTGGTATCAGTGGATTCGACTCAAGTGATAAGTATGTGAAATAAATGAGTGAAATGTTTGCCGCGACATAGGCTGACTGCAATAAGCGACATGTCAGACGACAAGTGACGATTCGAACTGTGGAGCATGTAAAGAAATGACACCGAGTCAATTGGGGACAAAACAACTGGGGCACACCGGAACGAATCGGTGCATCTCGAATGCGACCGATTCGAATCGGGGCACGATATATGACAGTCAAATTAATGAAATATATGTCATGGCAGAGGCATAAGTCGGTCGTGCCGCAACTGCGACTGACGACGAACCGGACTCTGGAACATGCACTGAAATGAGGCCAAAAGCACTGGGGCACACTGTAACGAATCGGTGCATCACGGATGCAACTGGATTCGAATCGGAGCGCGGTACTTGGCGGTGAATTTATTTTGATTGCCATGACAGAGGCACGAATTGATCATGCCGCTGTTGCGACTGACCATTAATCGTGCATGCTCTGGAGCATGTACCGAAATGTGGCTGAAATACCTGGGGCGTGCCGAGACGAATTAGTGGATGATATGACTGGATTCGTATTGGAGCGCGATACATGACAGTGAAATGATTTCCCATGACATAGGCATGAATCAGAGAACCGAAACCTACGACCGACAATGAATCTTGACTCTGCAGCATGTACTGACATGAGGCCGTAAACAACTGTGGCACACTGGAATGAATCGGTGCATCACGGATGCGAATGGATTCAAATCGGAGAGCAATAAGTGACAGTGAAATGAGTGAAAAAGTTTGTCATGACAGAGGCATGAATCGGTCGCGCCGCGACTGCGACTGACAACGAACGGGACTCTGAAGCATGTACTGAAATGAGGCCAAAAAATACCTGGGGCACGGCGGAACGAATTGGTGCATCGTAGATGCGACTGGATTCGTATCGGAATGTCATACGTGACAGTGAAATGATTTCCCATGACAGAGGCACAAATCGGTGCGCCGCAACCTGCGACTGACAACGAACGGGACTCTGGAGCATGTATGAAATGAGGCAGAAAAATACCTGGGGCACGCCGGAACGAATTGGTGCATCATAGATGCGGCTGGATTCGTATCGGAACGTGATACGTGACAGTGAAATGATTTATCATGACAGAGGCATGAATCGGTGATTCAACAAATGGGACTCTGGAGCATGTACTGAAATGAGGCCGAAAAAACAAATGGGGCGCACCGGGACGAATCGGTGCATTGTGGATGCGACTGGATTCGAATCGGAGAGCGGTGGGTGAGAGTGAAATGATTTGAAATGATCTGAAATGGTTTGAAATGGTTGAAATGGTTCGGCCTTGATATGGCACTGACCGGTGTCCATCAAATCCACGAGTAACATCGATTAGTCTGTGGAGCATAAAACAGTGAGACACGCCTAAACGAAGCTGTGTCTTCGCGTCGGTGTGGTGGTACACAAAAACGTAGAAATGTTTGGTATGATAACGTTATGAGTAATAGAAAGACGTTGCGGCTGTGTGTAGGGTTTTACGAATGATTCGTAAGTTTGATATCGAGGTTTAGTGACGAGACGTTTAACAATGTGTGAAATGGCAAGTCAACCGAAAAACCCTACCTGCGACAGCCGAACCAGACGCGTTGTACATGAATTGCGAACGGAAAACGAGAACCTCTAAAAACTTCGAAAGCGGTAACTCACAGACACTAACGAGTTTCGAAGAGCCGGCCTAGTAACATCGTACCGTGTACAGGAAACTGACAAAGACCACAGGCGAGCGGGCTGGTTAAATACCCCCTGGGCTCCTCCTATAAATTCAGGCCACCATACTGGCCTTCCTACATACATATACATATATATATATATAATTCCAATTTTGTCCATCAAGGGGAAACAATTCCTTGTAGATACCCGGCTTCACTAATGCTTGCATTATGTAGAAAGAACAGATTTTAATAATGGGATGGATACAAATGAAACATGGAGCTAACAAATGATGTGATCTTTTTATGCAGAAAATTAAGAATTCTTTAATTTACTAAAAAACTGTTGAAGACCAATTATCTCTTTATGGGATGTTGGTGTTTTTCAAGAGACCCTGTAACTAGAAATGCGCAATTCATTTCATTCTGAATTTGTTTTCCTAACAAATTTCAACAAATTTGTTAATTTGGAAATATCCAAATTAACAAAAACCGTGAATTTTTCCGAATATTCCTAAATTTGAAAATTTGTAAATGTGAACAAATTCTAACATGCATAAATTCGTAAATCCGAAAATTCGGAAATTCAGAAATTTGGAATTTCGAAGTTCAAAATTCCAAAAACTTGAAAATCAGAAATAATAACAAACTAATAATAACTTAACTATTACGAACTATTAAGTTCTAGGTATTGGAATTTCCTTTAAAATGTGGCTGTTAGTAAACAAATCCGAATTTATCCTAAGTTACAAATTATCCGAAATAACGAATGCCATATCTAAATTTAACAAATTAATAATAATAAATAACCATAATAATAAAAACTTTTTATTATTATTATTTATTATTTATTCATTCTGTTCCATTTGTTTAGAGGCGGCAGTCGTTATTTCAGATAATTCGTAACTTTGGATAAATTTGTATTTGTTACGTTCACTAACAACCAAATTTGAAAGGAAATTCCAATACCTATAATTTAATAATTCATTATTATTAGTTAGTTATTCTTTCAAATTTTCTTTCTTATTTTTGGATTTTCGCATTTTTTAATTTACGATTTTACGGATTGTGATCATAACGAATGACCTGAAAAAACAAAAAAAACAAAAACAAATGAAATGTAAACTAACACATTTTTCGGCAGCGCACGTGTCTACCTGTAACCAACTTCCCTCACCTACCTATATAAACTTTTATGTAGCAGCTAGGGGGAATAAAGGAGAATACTATAGAGCAGGGGTCTCCAAACTGTGGCAGGCAGGCCAGGTGCAAACCTTTGCTTGCCTTTATCCAGCCCTTGGCATACTATTCTTCCCATTGATACAAGCCATTATTTCTCCCACTGACAGTGGGTCATAATGCCTCCCGCTGATAAAAACAATAGAACATTGTTCACCGTTCACTGAGACCAATGATGAGGCACTATTCCACCCACTGACACCATTGATGGGACACTATTCCAAACACTGACACCAATGATGGGACACTATTCCACCCACTGACACCAATGATGGGACACTATTCATCCCATTGACACCAATGATGGGACATTATTCCACCCAATGACACCAATGATGGGACACTATTCCACCCAATGACACCAATGATGGGACACTATTCCTCCCACTGACACCAATGATGGGACACTATTCCACCCAATGACACCAACAGTGGCCACAATAGGGCACTATTCATCCAACTGCCGCCAGTGATGGAACACTATTACTCCCACTGATACCAATGAGAGTGCATAATTTCTCCCACCAATATAAACAATAGAACACTACACCTACCACTGACACCAACCATGGGGCACTATTCTTTTCACTGACACTAACGATGGGGCACTATTCCTTTCACTGACACCAACAATGGGGCACTATTCCTTTCACTGACACTAATCATGGGGCATTATTCCTCCCACTACTAATGATGATGCACGATAACCTTTTTACCCCACTGACCACCAAGCAGTGTTGCCAACCTACCAGATTGAAATCTACTGACACAGCCATGTTTTTACTGATATTTACAAACGTTACAAAATTACAGTTGTGCAAACCGTGCAAAGTGCAAATTTCTGTATTTAGGCTACACATAAGTGCAATATGCAATTAGCAATGTGATTTAAAGTGGAAGTAAACTCCCCTATCGTTTTCAGCCAAGGAAGCTGCCATCTTTGCCTCTGTTTAATCTTCAACTGTTATGGTGCTGCACATGTGATTCGTTATGACACCAGCCATTGGATGGTTTGATAGTTTGGCTGAGAGCACAGCCAATGTGCAGTTAGCATTCCCGGCATGCCTTTTTTTTTTTTAACTGTTTAAATCCATGGGTTTACTTCCACTTTAAGGTAGATATGAAACCAAAAAAACATATTTCTTATTTTGTTTTCAATATAGTAAGTAAGTGGCTCAGGGACAGGACTGTGCAGCAGCACTGATCACTGACACGTCCCATCCTGAGGCCCAGTGACAGTCTCTCTCCATGCCAGGTGGTCCTCTCAGTCCCCTCCAGTCCAAACAGCACTGACAGTCTCGCTCCTGGTTTGAAAATGGCAAAGTCCTGATGCGCAACACCTTCGCTAGGAAAAATGAGTATGAACTATAGAAAGCTGCTCACATATAAAAGTGTTCTTTCCACTCAAAATAAAAATACAGGGCGTGTTTTATGTGGGGCTAACTAGATTAATACTAAAAAGTGATTTATCTAAATTAATAAATTTGTAGATAAAAAATAAATAAATATATGTGAATTCATCCAGTGCAAAAATTATGAAAAAGTAGCCAAACTACTACCGGCAATAAAAGTGCATAAAATATCAATATGACATGAATGATAAAGTGCATCAACAATAACGAAATACAAATAATCTCAGTTACAAAATGCATGCAGCAGTGCAAATAGTGCAAAATCACCTAACATATTACTGCCATCAATCTAAAAAATATTGAATAACCAGTGTTTAAAAATTGAAGTGTAACAAAAATAATAATATAAAAAAATATATATATATATATATCAATCGCAAAATCCATGCAGCAGTGTGAAATAGTGAAAAATCACATTACGGCACTCAAAAAATATTTTTTAAAATATATATATGTAAACATTAACTATCCAGTGCAAAGTGAAACAAGTGTGTAAACAGTCCACTCCAAAATTGTGCAATCCGTTTAGCAATTGATGGTATTCATTCAATGTGAGCAATCAGTATGGTGCTCCCTCTTCCTTTGCCTTTCAGTGCTTTACATGCACCCCTTGTTTCCCCCAGCCTCTCACCTCCAATAAAGGTCCCTACGGACCGGATCACGCTTGAGGGGTGGTTAGTAAGTAATCTTCCACCATTAGCAATATAGCCTCCAAAAACTCCAGCTAATTCCTCCAATATCCGTAATTCAGGCAATATATAAAAGAGTAAGGGGGGGGGGGCTCCAATGAGTAGCAACGCACAAAACTTTACTTTATTTTCAATAAAAAAATCCACACTTACATAACAGTAAAACGATTCAGGAATGTACACAGCGGTGCTTCCGGTCTCGGACGCGACCGGAAGTAACAAGCGACACCTCAACTCCTCTCTGACGCGTTGCGTCACAACCACGTGACTTTCTCAAAGGGTGACACCCTTTACACACTTGTTTCACTTTGCACTGGATAGTTAATGTTTACATATATATATTTTAAAAAATATTTTTTGAGTGCCGTAATGTGATTTTTCACTATTTCACACTGCTGCATGGATTTTGCGATTGATATATATATATATTTTTATTATATTATTATTTTTGTTACACTTCAATTTTTAAGCACTGGTTATTCCATATTTTTTAGATTGATGGCAGTAATATGTTAGGTGATTTTGCACTATTTGCACTGCTGCATGCATTTTGTAACTGAGATTATTTGTATTTCGTTATTGTTGATGCACTTTCTCGCTCCTGGTTTGTCTTGCTTCCGTCCCACAGACCCACACAGGAGGCTTTGGCAACTCCGCTTCCTTGCACCATGACATCACACGACATGCTCAGGCACCGTCTCTGCCATACTTGCCCCCCCTGCTGGTACCACCCGAACGCACTGTAGCAGGCACTTTGATGGTCCTGGCCAGCTCTGGACCTGAGCTGTGCATGCCCAGTTCCAAGCCAAGCGTCACAGCTATAATTTTTTACTGGCAACCTTTTCCTCTACTGGCATTTACTGGCAGGAGAAAAGTGCCCATTTTTTTACTGGCTGCCAGTAAAAATACTGAAGGTTGGCAACACTGCCACCGAGTTTGAGCCATTGTTTACTTCTACTGATGCTGGGGGATTTTTCACTGGCCACAATTCGGCTCCCCTAAAGCCTGAAGAACAGACCCCTTTTTTTTTAATATTGGAGACCCCTGCTTTATGGCATAACTTTTGTGATAGCTTCGAGTTTTCTGAGGCTGCTGACATAGATCCAAGATGGTGGCATCAAGCAGCAGTCTCAGGGTTATTGAATGTCTGAACAAAGGGGCTTTTACAAGTAATTAACATGCCTAAAATACAACAATTCACATATCATCGTATAGGAAGATTGTTGTTGAAATCTTTAGCTGCTTACCGACCAGCGCACGCTCATGTACATTGGCAGAATGATGCTGGTATGCTAAAGGGCATACAGGTATGTCCCCTATAAGAAGTGGTGGCATGGTTACGTGCCCGCGGCTGACTGCACAGACACGTGACCGTGGGTCCCGCGGACTCGATGTCCGCCAGGTGCCCGTGATCTTGTCATGGAGAGTAAGAACAGGGAGATGCTTTTGTAAACAAAGCATTTCCCTGTTCTGCCTAGTGACAGGACAGAGATCACAGCTCTCTGTCATCGAGAGCAGTGATCACTGTCCGGTGTGTTAAAGCCCATCCCCCTAACAGTTAGAATCACTCCCTAGGACACACTTAACCCCTTCACCGCCCCCTAGTGGTTAACCCCTTCACTGCCAGTGTCATTTACACAGTAATCAATGCATTTTTATAGCATTAATCGCTGTATAAATGACAATGGTCCCAAAATAGTGTAAAAAATGTCCTATGTGTCCGCCACAATGTCAAAATCACAGATCGCTGCCATTACTAATAAAAAAAATTTAAAATAAAAATGCTATAAAACTATCCACTATATGGTAGACACTATAATTTTTGGCAAACCAATCAATATACACCTATTGCGATTTTTTTTTTACCAAAAATATGTAGAAGAATACATATTGGCCTAAACTGAGAAAAACATTTTTTTATATATTTTAGGGGGATATTTATTGTAGCAAAAAGTAAAATTATATTGTGTTCTTTTCAAAATTGTCACTTTTTTTTGTTTATAGTGCAAAAAAATTAAAACAGCAGAGGCAATCAAATACCACCAAAAGAAAGCTCTATTTGTGAAAAAAAAGCAATCAATTGTGTTTGAGTACAACGTCACACGTCCGAAATTGTAAGTTAAAGCAACACAGTGCCGAATCGCAAAAAGTGCTCTGGTCAGGAAGGGGTAAAATCCTCCGTGGCTGAAGTGGTTAAAGTAACAAACATTTGATCAGTAAGCGGTTTACTATCTAAAATGTCCTGCAGAACCAGTATGCAAGTAGGGTGTTTTGACTAGCTTCCTACTAATTTACTAAATAGTGAAGACAATTAGATATTTAGCACTCTCAGAATTGGCTTGGATGTGACAGCATTGGTATATTTTTCATGACAGGTTTGCTTTGAAAGAGTTTTACCTTCTCCATCAGACCTGTATTCCGATAACTTGTCAAGAGTGCATACTTAGCAACTTTTTAAATCTACTTTACAATGCTGTAAAGCAGAATCAGTTCCCAATTTAATGTACTTTTTTTTTATTTTCCAAATGCAGAATGTTCCTGGACAGAGTGTGCCTTTCAGTAAATCTGCAACAATAATGAATGTTCTCATAACATTTTGCCTTTTAGGAGAAAGTGTTGCCAAGTGACCATCTTGGATGATATGAAGCCAAATGCAGCAATCCTCCTCTACCTCATAGACACTTCTTCCTTCTTTTGTGTTCAGAAAAAAAATATTATTCAGTATTAATATCAATTAACTGCCCTAGAAGCAGCTTTGCTGTTGCTTTTAAAAATTGATTACACACATTTTCCTTATTGCATACGCATAAAAGCCAAGATTGTACTTTTGATAAAGTGAAAAAGTGTCTAGTGTGCAAAGCCTGATAAATGATACTTGAGGTCACACTTGGCTTTTAGATAAAAAAATAGATATTAATGTCCAACTACTTGTGTATTGAACACCATTTATTCAACAGGCCAACATACAATGCCATGGACAAGAACTGGATGATGATTTATTTTTGCCTCAAGTGAGCCTGATGGCCAGACTATGAATTGGAACTGTTTTTGTTTCCCTGTTTTGCTGCATTTAAGCAATTTGTGAAATACAGAATATGGATCTGTTAGTACTGTTTTTTTTCCAATAAATATACTTGGCATAAAGCAAGTGCATTATGAGAAGTGACTGCATGAAAACACTGACTGTTGCTATTTTATGTCCCAAAGATTTGATAAGTCCTAGGTGCACGAATTGTGATCTTTGAATCTAACTTTTGGATGTCTCAACTTTCTATAATTGGTACTTCTTCCCAAGATATATACTGAGCCAAAGTGGTAATCAAAGAACACCTATGTCATCACTGTGTACTGGGAATATGACTAGAAAGCATTTTAATAAATAATTAAATAGATACGCATCAACGTACCAACCAGAAGGATTCATTCAATTAGGCCTCCTGCAAAGCACATCTTCAAAATCTATTTAATTATATTACAATGCTTAGTTTTGGTCCTATGTGAATAAAATCGGTCCATGTTTGGAAAAAAAACTTTTTTTTTTCTAGTACCAAGAAATAGCCTAATTTCAAGCGTATACATCTTGGAAATGGGTGACATCCGAAATCCACCCCATTAAACCCATGGTGGGAACTTTTTTTCAGGGTGAGCTCTGGAAGTTGATGGTATACACACTTTTCATCTTGCCTGATAGTTGACATAGCTTTCATTTGGATGATACAAGAATTTAAAGTGAATTACAGTTAAGTACCGTATTTATCGGCGTATAACACACACAGGTGTATAACACGCACATTCATTTTAAGAGGGAAGTTTCAGGAAAAAAACTTACATTTTTGTATTGGAGTATAACACGCACATGCTATTTGCACTCAATTTTCATGGTGAAAAAGTGAGTGTTATACACCAATAAATACAGTATCTACTGTTCAGGCTATACATATAAATGGCATAAGCTTAACTAGTAACCCCACTTTTGTTGAGAATTAAACAGTCCCCCCTCGTTGATCTATGTACATTACAAGGATTTTGAAAAACGTTATTGCAGAATCCTACCTTTTGGTATTCTGAAGATATCCCTGTGTGTTTATACTCATGAGCAGAAGTGAGTCTAATGCCCCGTACACACGCTAGGATTTTCCGATGGAAAATTAATGCTAGGACCTTGTTGACGTAAATTCCGACTGTGTGTGGGCTCCATCACACATTTTTCCATAGGAATTTCTGATATACAAAATTTGAGATCTGGTTCTCAAATTTTCTGACAACAAAATCCCTTGTCAGAAATTTTGATCATGCGTACACAATTCTGACGCACAAAGTTCCACGCATGCTCAGAATCAAGCAGAAGAGCAGCACTGGCTATCGAACTTAATTTTTCTCAGCTTGTTGTACGTGTTGTATGTCACCGTGTTCTTGACGTTCATAATTTCCGACCAACTTTGTGTGACCGTGTGTATGCAAGACAAATTTGAGCCAACATTCGTCAGAAAAAATCCCATGGATTTTGTTGTTGGAACATCATATTGTGTGTGTGTGTGTGTGTGTGTATACAGGGCATAATGGGAGTGGTTTCATAATAATAAACCAGCTGCTGCAACTGCAAAGCCCTAATGAGGAAAATTGCATGGTCTGTATCCCTTTAGATGTGATTTCCTGTTGGGAGTATCTCACCAAAAATTACATTTTTGTTGCAAGGGATACCTGAAATCTGACTTGTATCTTAGGGCAGACGTCTGGGAAAATTGGTGAGCCAATCACACAAGCAGGACATTACATATCTGTAATATAAACCATTCTGTGTATATAAACCCTCCAGGTAGCCATATTGCATTGCATTTCACAGAAAATTACAGCGGCTGTAGATTGAAAAGAAAATAATTTTTAATAACATTCAATTGCAATATGACTTGTGTCGCAATGGTATATGCATTTTTTTTTTCATGAAAGTGGAATTACCCTTTAATGTAAATATTCAATGTCTGTAAATTATTAAAAAAAACCTTGCTTCTAATTAAAGATTTTAATTATATGTACTCATGGACAGCCCTATTTTCTCATAATATTTGAGCTGCTTCTGTAGTGCTAGACAGTGGTTTTAAAAGGCAGAGGCCTCTTATTTCCCTGCATCATTTTCAAACAATGTCTGTTTTGAAATAATATGGTACCTGCAGTCTGTTATTATATAAAGCGTCACAAAACAATTGCTAACTAATACCAATGATATAGAATTATGTCTTTGGATGCTCCTTTCCCACCCTAATTTTTAACATCTCTACAGTTTTCTGCCATGAGTGTCACTACCACCATCAACACAGTGGCAGTTATTTATTAAAACTGCAAGTTGCACAATCTGGTGCAGCTTTGCATAGAAACCAATCAGCTTCCAGGTTTTAGTGTCAAAGCTTAACCACTTACAGACCGGACCATTTTGCTGGTCAAAGACCAGACCACTTTTTGCGATTCGGCACTGCGTCGCTTTAACTGACAATTGCGCGGTGGTGCGACGTGGCTCCCAAACAAAATTGACGTCCTTTTTTTCCCACAAATAGAGCTTTCTTTTGGTGGTATTTTATCACCCCTGCGGTTTTTATTTTTTGCACTATAAACAAAAATAGAGCGACAATTTTGAAAAAAACTCATTATTTTTTACTTTTTGTTATAATAAATATCCCCCAAAAATATATAAAAAACATTTTTTTCCCTCAGTTTAGGCCAATACGTATTCTTCTACATATTTTTGGTAAAAAAAATCGCAATAAGCGATTATTGATTGGTTTGCCCAAAAGTTATAGTGTTTACAAATTAGGGATAGTTTTATAGCATTTTTATTAATAATTTTTTATTATTTTTTTTTTTTTACTAGTAATGGCGGCGATCAGCGATTTTTATTGTGACTGCGACATTGTGGGGGACCCATCGGACATTTTTGACACCATTGTCATTTATACAGTAATCACTGCTATATAAATGCAGTGATTCCTGTGTAAATGACACTGGCAGTGAAGGGGTTAACCAGTGGGTGGCAGTGTAGGTGTTCCTAGGGGTGTGTTACTAACTGTGGGGGGGGTTGGGCTTTCATTTAGTGAACACTGATCTCTGCTGCAATCACATGGAGCAGAGATCAGCGTCACTAGTTGCTAGGCAGAATGGAGAAATGCTGTTTACACGGCATTTCCTCCATTCAGCCGTCCCGTGAGACGATTGCGGGTATCCCCGCGGCGATCGAGTCCGCGGGTCCCGCGACTGGACTCACGGGGGTCCCGACCAGCGCGGGAGCGCGCCGCCGGCGGCGCGCTCCCGATGGCAGGGCGGCATTGAAGATTGGACGTACCTGTACGCCAATATGCCTGCCCGTGCCATTCTGTCGACGTACATCGTCGTGCGCTGGTCGGGAACCGGTTAATTGAACAAGCTGAAGTTAGAAACTGATTGGCTACCATGCACAGCTGCACCAGACTCTGAGTGAACCAGTTTTAGTAAATCTCCCCCAGTTCCACCACTATAACAACAGTTCCACTTTTCTCTTGCACCTCCAGCATCTGTCTTTAAAGCTTCTAATTGCATATTAAATATTCTGCAGCATAATCTTGAGCTGGCTCCTAAATGCAGGATGTTTAGTAAAGTATCCTGAGCACGGTTCATTGTGCTGGGGAACATTATTAAACACACTAGAGGTGGGAAGGGGTTCAACACACTAAAAATATAGCTACAGCAGCTAGATCCTATGTTTTTCTATCAGGATGTGCCAAATACCCTACTTTGATTATTCTTTTTTGTAAGGTATGGGAGAATACTTAAGAAGCGTTATGGGGAGACTCACAATCTATTAAAATGATAAAAATATGTAAAAATGGTGTCAATTGTTTTTTAACAAATTGCCAAAATGTACAAGAAGACCATCCTCCCAATATTATTATTATTCAGGATTTATATAGAGCCAACAGTATGCACAGCGCTTTTCAACATGAGGGCAGACAGTACACTTACTATACAAATCAATACAGGAGGAATCAGAGTGCCCTTCTTGTTAGAGCTTACAATCTACAATGCCACACTCAGCTGCGTCCAGAACAAAGATTTTCCAGCTTGCGGGATCACAATCTAGGTGCCAGCAGCCTGAGAGTGATTGTCACTGGGCTAATTAAGCAATTAACCCTTTAACTGCCCGAGCTGAGGGGACTCGTAATTTTAGCAATACCAATTATAATTTTAGAATAAGCGTCTGCAAGATACACCGCCACCACAGACAGGTCTGCTCAGAGGCCTTACTCTGCAACAGTAGCTCTCTTTAAAAGACAGGTTTATTTATAGCTTGCATTAAAGAGGAAGTAAACCCTGATGAGTTTACTTCCTCTTTCATTCCCTGCATAGGTAAAGCATAATGGACTACTATGCATCACATAGTAGTCCATTATGTTTCACTTACCTGACACAGGAGCCAGCGATGTCACCGCTGTCCCCTGTAGTCCGGCGCATCCATCTTCTCGGTGAGTCTCGCTGCTCCGCCGCTGTCATTCGGCGAAGCTGCGATGACGTCACTCCCGCGCATGCGCACAGGAGCCGCCACGCGCGGCATATCGGCATTGACGGGTGTCGCGCTCAGTGCGCCTGCGCCGTAGACAGCGGTGCCTGTCTTTCGGCAAATGTCTCCTAAACCGTGTAGGTTTAGGAGATATTTCTTGGACCTACAGGTAAGCCTTAATCTAGGCTTACCTGTAGGTCAAAGTGTGTTGTAAGGGTTTACAACCACTTTAAGAGCTTTAGAGACAAGGTTAACACTTTTCAACATAAGGGTTTATTATGAAACGGTCAAAGTTGGTGCAAATAAAACATTTACAGAAAAAAGATGTTTCAAAGAGATAACGACAATATACATCCACAAAGTAATAAGGCAGAATTGGGGAGGAAGAATACTTGCAATTAATGTCTGAGGGTTGATCAAAGTTCGATCGATGAGCTGGGTAATCGGTTCTCAAACTTGGCAGATGTTCCTGCTTGGATGGTAAAAGGAGAACTGACCATTGTCTTGGCAGATCCCTTTTCTGTCAGATCGAAGGGGCATTGACTGCAACCAGTGACCAATCATCTGGTCATCTTGTTTAGGGGTTGGTTGCTGGGAAGTGTCTACATTCATGACCATGTCCCAGCTACACTTTGTGATACATATTAATATCTCTGCATCTCTAATGTTTACAGACTGCAACTATCAATACAATGCAAATATTGGTTTGGGTGGATTGACTCACTCAACACTGGTTAATATATAGTACTATAATGCCTCATTGCTAATCAATTGCTTTTGAGCAAATCTTAGAAAGTATAGTTTTTTTTCTCTCATTCTCAGTAAATGGTTGCTCATTACACAAAGCACAATTCTACAATTTCCCTGCTACACAAGCAATTGTGCTATAGAAAATTCTTGTTACATACCAATAAAGGAATCAGTAAAAATGCAAAGTTCATATGAGGGTAAATCATTCTGAATTTATGACAAGGCATATTAAAAAGAAGACAAAAGAAAGCTATGAGTTGTTACCCCAACAATGCCTGATTCATAGTCCTATGTATAACAAAGTGATGATATAATAGTTACAGGAATTTATGTAAGCAGACTCATTGCCACTCAGCTGGTCCAGTTTTTCCTTTCCTCCTCTAGACAAATTCCTTTTAAAATCCAACATATATTTTGTTGTCAAATACTCCAGGAGGTTCATATTATGGAATATTCTAACTATAAAAATATCCACAAATGTATTTTACAGACTAAAGTATTATGTAGTAATAAGGGAGGTGTGTATACTAAAAGATCCAAGACTGCTAATTGTTTACTTCAAAACATTGTAAAAACTGTAGTTTTGTATTATAAACAAAATAAATTCTAAAAAAGATGCAATTTAAATCAAATATACAGATATATTTTATGACTATCACAATATAATTTACAGTAGACACCATTAATTTACTTGATTCTGGAGTGACAGTCCTTATGGAATTTTTTTTTTCCATTATGGACTCTATTTTTTTATTTTTTTATAGTTTGTTCTTAGAAAATCCAGAACAAAATGTCACACCTTTTTGGCTGGACACATGCAGTGTGCAGATGAAGATCGTAGAAAATAAAACTGTGCTTGAGTAAGGGCATAATCATTTTGTTGTTAAAGTTTTGGTATCAGTAAGGATATGTCTTCTGGTTAGGGATGAGCTGAACACCCTCGGTTCGGTTCGCACCAGAACCTGCAAACGGCCCGAAAATTATTGTAAAACTTTAGAACCCTGTTAAAGTCTATGGGACTCGAACGTTCAAAATCAAATGCTAATTTTAAAGGCTAATATGCAAGTTATTGTCCTAAAAAGGGTTTGGGGACCCGGGTTCCATCCCAGGGGACATGTATCAATGCAAAAAAAAGTTTTAAAAAGTTTTTTCGGGAGCAGTGATTTTAATGATGTTTAAAGTGAAAAGAAAAGTGAAATATTCCTTTAAATATCGTACCTGGGGGTTGTCTATATTATGCCTGTAAAGTGGCACGTGTTTCCCTTGCTTAGAACAGTCCGTGCACAAAATGAAATTTTTAAAGGAATAAAAGCCATTTAAAACTGCTTGCAGCTTTAATCTAATGTCTGGTCCCGGCAATATGGATGAAAATCAGTGAGACAAACAGCATGGGTACCAGTCCATTACCAGGCCCTTTGGGTCTTGTATGATATTAAGGGGAACCCCGCACCTACATTTTAAAAAGGAAAGGCGTGGGGCCCCCAGGCCCTATATACAGTGCCTTGTGAAAGTATTCGGCCCCCTTGAACTTTTCAACCTTTTGCCACATTTCAGGCTTCAAACATAAAGATATAAAATTTTTATTTTTTTGTGAAGAATCACCAACAAGTGGGACACAATTGTGAAGTGGAACGAAATCTATTGGATATTTTAAACTTTTTTAGCAAATAAAAAACTGGAAAGTGGTACGTGCAAAATTATTCGGCCCCTTTACTTTCAGTGCAGCAAACTCACTCCAGAAGTTCAGCGAGGATCTCTGAATGATCCAATGTTGTCCTAAATGACTGATGGTGATAAATAGAATCCACCTGTGTGTAATCAAGTCTCTGTATAAATGCACCTGCTCTGTGATAGTCTCAGGGTTCTGTTGAAAGCATAGAGAGCATCATGAAGACCAAGGAACACACCAGGCAGGTCCATAATACTGTTGTGGAGAAGTTTAAAGCCGGATTTGGATACAAAATGATTTCCCAAGCTTTAAACATCCCAAGGAGCACTGTGCAATCGATCATTTTGAAATGGAAGGAGTATCAGACCACTGCAAATCTACCAAGACCTGGCCATCCCTCTAAACTTTCAGCTCAGACAAGGAAAAGACTGATCATAGATGCAGCCAAGAGGCCCATGATCACTCTGGATGAACTGCAGAGAACTACAGCTGAGGTGGGAGAGTCTGTCCATAGGACAACAATCAGTCGTACACTGCACAAATCTGGCCTTTATGGAAGAGTGGCAAGAAGAAAGCCATTTCTCAAAGATATCCATAAAAAGTCTCGTCTAAAGTTTGCCACAAGCCACCTGGGAGACACACCAAACATGTGGAAGAAGGTGCTCTGGTCAGATGAAACCAAAATCGAACTTTTTGCCCACAATGCAAAACGATATGTTTGGCGTAAAAGCAACACAGCTCATCACCCTCAACACACCATCCCCACTGTTAAACATAGTGGTGGCAGCATCATGGTTTGGGCCTGCTTTTCTTCAGCAGGGACAGGGAAGATGGTTAAAATTGAGGGGAAAATGGATGCAGCCAAATACAGGACCATTCTGGATGAAAACCTGTTGGAGTCTGCAAAAGACCTGAAACTGGGACGGAGATTTATCTTCCAACAAGACAATGATCCCAAACATACAGCAAAATCTACAAAGGAATGGTTCACAAATAAACGTATCCAGGTGTTAGAATGGCCAAGTCAAAGTCCAGACCTGAATCCAATCGAGAATCTGTGGAAAGAGCTGAAAACTGCTGTTCACAAACGCTCTCCATCCAACCTCACTGAGCTTGAGCTGTTTTGCAAGGAAGAATGGGCAAGAATTTCAGTCTCTCGATGTGCAAAACTGATAGAGACATACCCCAAGCGACTTGCAGCTGTAATCGCAGCAAAAGGTGGCTCTACAAAGTATTAACGCAAGGGGGCTGAATAATTTTGCACGCCCCACTTTTCATTTTTTTATTAGTTAAAAAAGTTTCAAAAATCCAATAGATTTCGTTCCACTTCACAATTGTGTCCCACTTGTTGGTGATTCTTCACAAAAAATTAAAATTTTATATCTTTATGTTTGAAGCCTGAAATGTGGCAAAAGGTTGAAAAGTTCAAGGGGGCTGAATACTTTTGCAAGGCACTGTACTCTGAACAGCAGTATACAGACGGTGCAAACAAGACAGGGACTGTAGGTTTGCTGTTAAGTAGAATCTGTTTGTAATTTTGAACTGGTACATTTTTAAAGTGTAGCTCCAGTCAATTTTTTAAGCTTTTTGGAAAACATAGGGAAGGGTTATCACCCATGTACATTTGTTTTGCTGTCTGTGCACCTCTTCAGATATTTTCACCTCACTTTCTGTCCCAATGACTAATGTTTTTTGAAAATTTGTTTTTAGTGAAACAAGGATTGGTGATAAAGCATCAGTGGAGAGGAGACACGTTTTTTCCCATATCAACTCTTAGGCCGCGTACACACGGGCGGACTGTTCGCCCAACCTTGTCCGCTGAACAGTGTTTGGGCGGACAGTCCGCTCGTGTGTGGGCTTTCAGCGGACAGTTTCAGCGGACAGTTGGACGGACAAAGTCTTTCGGAAATTCCGAAAAACTGTCCGCTGAAACTGTGTTTGAGCGAACAGTCCGCCCGTGTGTGGGCTTGTCCGCTGTACTTTCGAAATGAGCGGACTGTTCCCGCTCGGAAAGTCCGCCCATTTCGAGCGCGTGTACAGGTAGGCGGGGCCCGCGAAGGAGACGTCGCGGGCTCCGCCGCCTGGAATGGGCTTAAAGGGGAACCCCAACGCCGAAAAAAATCGGCGTGGGGGTTCCCCCCAAGTCCACACCAGACCCTTGTCCGAGCACGCTACCCGGCCGGCCAGGAAAGGGGGGCGAGCGAGCGCGCCCCCCCCTCCTGAGCCGTACCAGGCCGCGTGCCCTCAACATGGGGGGTGCCTTGGGGAAGGGGGGGCCGCGCGGCCCCCCCACCCCAAAGCACCTTGTCCCCATGTTGATGAGGACAAGGGCCTCTTCCTGACAACCCTGGCCGTTGGTTGTCGGGGTCTGCGGGCGGGGGGCTTATCGGAATCCGGGAGCCCCCTTTAAGAAGGGGGCCCCCGGATACCGGCCCCCCACCCTATGTGAATGAGTATGGGGTACAATGTACCCCTACCCATTCACCTGTGAACTAAAGTACAATAAAAAACACAACACAGAGAAAAAATATTTTATTGCACAGCTCCGGGGGTCTTCCGTCTTCGGGGGTCTTCTCGCCGGACTCCTCCGCTATGTGTGTGTAGCTCTTTTGCTAGCGGAGGAGTCCGGCTTTCTTCCTCCCCGCCGCCGGCCTCTTCTCCCGACTTCGGGGGTCTTGTCCCCCTCTTCGGTTCTTCTGCCGGGCAACCGCGCCTGGTCCGGTGGCCCGGTCTTCTGTCGCCGTCTTCCGTTCTTCTGTCGCCGCCTTCCGTTCTTCTGCCGGGCCACCGCGCCTTCTTGTAGCTCTTTTACAGGCGGTGGCCCGGTCTTCTGTCGCCGCTGTCGTCGCCGCCGCCTTCCGTTCTTGTTCTTCTTCTTGTTCTTCTTCTTCTTCTCCTGGAGATGTTGACTCGACGATCTCTCCGGCCGGAATGCCAGAGCCGCGCTGTGCGGTCACTTATATAGTGACAATGGGGCGGTGTCACATGGTATATGTCACATGGGTTGGTCACATGGTGACCCCGCCCCCTTACGATGTCATAGTCCCCATGTGACATCAACCCATGTGACCAACCCATGTGACATATACCATGTGACACCGCCCCATTGTCACTATATAAGTGGCAGCGGAGCGTGTCCCTGGCATTCCGGCCGGAGAGCTCGTCGAGTCAACATCTCCAGGAGAAGAAGAAGAACAAGAAGAAGAACAAGAACGGAAGGCGGCGGCGGCGACGACGACAGCGGCGACAGAAGACCGGGCCACCGCCTGTAAAAGAGCTACAAGAAGGCGCGGTGGCCCGGCAGAAGAACCGAAGGCGG
This sequence comes from Lithobates pipiens, assembly GCF_037356315.1. Taxonomy (NCBI): domain Eukaryota; kingdom Metazoa; phylum Chordata; class Amphibia; order Anura; family Ranidae; genus Lithobates; species Lithobates pipiens. The sequence continues at coordinate 126,177,501 of NW_027507789.1, read as the reverse complement.
CGACAGAAGAACGGAAGACGGCGACAGAAGACCGGGCCACCGGACCAGGCGCGGTGGCCCGGCAGAAGAACCGAAGAGGGGGACAAGACCCCCGAAGTCGGGAGAAGAGGCCGGAGGCGGGGAGGAAGAAAGCCGGACTCCTCCGCTAGCAAAAGAGCTACACACACATAGCGGAGGAGTCCGGCGAGAAGACCCCCGAAGACGGAAGACCCCCGGAGCTGTGCAATAAACTATTTTTTCTCTGTGTTGTGTTTTTTATTGTACTTTATTCCACAGGTGAATGGGTAGGGGTACATTGTACCCCATACTCATTCACATAGGGTGGGGGGCCGGTATCCGGGGGCCCCCTTCTTAAAGGGGGCTCCCGGATTCCGATAAGCCCCCCGCCCGCAGACCCCGACAACCAACGGCCAGGGTTGTCGGGAAGAGGCCCTTGTCCTCATCAACATGGGGACAAGGTGCTTTGGGGTGGGGGGGGCCGCGCGGCCCCCCCCTTCCCCAAGGCACCCCCCATGTTGAGGGCACGCGGCCTGGTACGGCTCAGGAGGGGGGGCGCGCTCGCTCGCCCCCCTTTCCTGGCCGGCCGGGTAGCGTGCTCGGACAAGGGTCTGGTGTGGACTTGGGGGGAACCCCCACGCCGATTTTTTTCGGCGTTGGGGTTCCCCTTTAAGCCCATTCCAGGCGGCGGAGCCCGCGACGTCTCCTTCGCGGGCCCCGCCTACCTGTACACGCGCTCGAAATGGGCGGATTTGCCTCCGCCTTACGTGGGCGAGTCCGTTCATTTCAAAAGTTGAGCGAACTGTTTGCCCAACCTTGTTCGTCAAACAGTCCGCTCGTGTGTGGGCAAGTCCGCTCATGCAAATTTTGAGCGGACTGTTTGATGAAACTGTTTGCCGAACAAGGTTGGGCGAACAGTCCGCCCGTGTGTACGCGGCCTTACGGGAGAGAATTTCCCTTCCTAGGGGTAGATTTCATCTCGCATCCTGTTGTCTCCTTCCGTTTGAAAGTAGGAGTCGTTTGTAAGTTGGATGTTTGAAAGTAGGGGCATGCCCTATATGCTCTTCACAGTTACTATTGGTGGGCGCTGGAATGCCCTGCTGTGAACTATTATATCAAGAATTATATCATTATATCAAGAATTGTAATTATATGCCATTGTTGAACAGTGCTGGAAAAATTGGGCCTTTGGTGGTGGTGTGGTGGTGTTGCCACAACACTGTAAGCCCGCACAGTTACTCTTGGTGGGCGCTGGAACATCAAGAATTGTAATTACATGCCCCTGTTGAACAGGATCAGAAAAAATTGGGCTTTAGGCACTGGTGTTGGTGCAACACTGCAACCCCTCACAGATACTCTAGTTGAGTGCAGGAACGATCCCTGCTGCAAAATATTACAACAAAAATTGTAATTGCATGCCCATGTTAAACAGGAGCAGAACAATTGGGCTTTAGGCACTGGCGCCACAACACTGTAACCCCTCACAGATTCTGTTGTTGAGCGCAGGAATGAGCCCTGCTGTGAAATATTAGATTTAAAAATTGTAATTACGCTCCCCTGTTAGACAGGGGCAGAAAAATTGGGCCTTAGGCACTGGTTCTGGTGCCACAACACTTCAACCCCTCACAGATACTCTAGCTGGAGGGTAGGAATGAGCCCAGCTGCAAAGTATTGCATCAAAAATTTTAATTACACGCACCTGTTAAACAGGGGCTGAAAAATTGGACCTTAGCCACTGGTGCTGGTGCCACAATACTACAACCCCTCACAGATACTCTAGTTGGAGCGCAGGAATGAGCCCTGCTGCAAAGCATTGCATAAACATTTTTAATTACACGCCCCTGTTAAACAGGGGCTGCAACCCTTCACAGATATTGTAGTTGAGTGCAGCAGCGAACCTTCCTGCAAAATATTGCATCAAAAGTTGTAATTACACGTCCCTGTTAAACAGGGGTTAAAAAATTGGGCCTTAGCCACTTGTTGGCTGCGCCCATAACCAAAAATGTTCTTACAAGCTATCAGCATGATCATTGACGAAAAAGAGGATAGTCACTCAGCATAACAGGATAGTCTCAGCATAGGATAGTCACTTAGTAGCAGGACAGGCCAGTAGCTCAGTTGCATACTGTGCAAGCTCTGGCCAGTGATCCATCCTCAAGACCCAGTAACCCAGAGGATTTTCAGTGGGAAAGGTGTCCAAGTCTGATCTTGCCCCTAGGTATTCCTGCAACATGTAAATCAGACGCTGGCGACGGTCGCTGGAATCGATCATGAATTGGGGCTGCGGACTAAAAAATTGTCTGAACGCATCGGATACCTTCTCCACTGCTCCTTCTGTGACTGACCGAAGCCTTAGCAACACGTCCAGGACCGGGAATTTGTAACCTCCCAGGCTCTGGGAACGCGTTGCACAGACCTTTCTGCAAGGCCTCCCGAATATGTTTCATCCTCTGCTCCCTCTGCGATGGCAAGATAAGGTCCGCAACCTTACCCTTGTAACGTGGATCAAGAAGGGTTGCCAGCCAGTAATGATCCCTCTCCTTGATCCAATGAATATGAGATTCATTCTGCAGGCTTTGCAGGATCAGGGAGCCCATGCAGCTTAGATTAGCTGAGGCATTCGGTCCGGAGTCCTCTGGGTCACTAAGGACTATATAATCCGCATGCTGAGTGCTAGGCTCCACCTCCATGCTGACACAATCCTCCTCCTCTTCCTGTATGATCGGCAGACCAGCAGGAACACTATCTTTATAAAGGGGGCCTTGAGAGGTAAGGAAGTCCTCCTCTTCCTGCCTCTGTTCTCCCTCAAGTGCCCTGTTCATTATTCCAGGCAGCGTGTGCTCTGACAGGTAGACAAGAGGGACAGTGTCACTGATACATGCAATGCCACTGCTCACCATCCTTGTGGCCCCCTCAAATAGTGACAGCACAATGCATGCATCCTTGATCATGGCCCGCTGGCGTGGGGAAAAAAATAAGCTCCCCTGACCCTGTCCTGGAGCCATAGTCGCACAGGTACTCATTGATGGCCCTCTGTTGCTTGTGCAGCCGCTGCAGCATGGCCAATGTTGAGTTCCACCTGGTAGGCATGTCACAGATTAGGCGGTTCTTGGGCAGGTTAAATTTCTTTTGGGGGTCAGCCAGCCAAGCACTGGCATTATATGATCGGTGGAAATGCACACAGACTTTCCTGGCCTGCCTCAGGACATCCTGTAAGCCCGGGTACCTGCCCAAGAACCGCTGCACCACCGGGTTAAGTATGTGAGCCACACAGGGCACATGTGTCAGTTATCAGTGTCGGAGGGAGGAGAGGAGGTTTGTGCCATTGTCACAAACCACCATTCCTGGCTTAAGCTAGCATGGCGTCAACCACCTCTCAGCCTGCCCCTGCAGAGCTGACACAATCTCTGCCCCAGTGTGGCTCCTGTCCCCCAAGCATACCAGCGTACTTGCGTAGCCCCTTTAATTCCTACGGTGCACTGCTGGTTCCAAGGACAAAGCACAGGAAGAGGCCATGGAGGAAGAAGAAGAGGAGGGGGTGGAAGAGAGAGGTGTGTCACAATTACCAGTAGTAGCATTTTGGAGGCGTGGTGGTGGAACAACCTCCAACACTACTGCACCTTGTCCTGCATCCTTCCCAGTTGCCAGCAGAGTCACCCAATGCACCATGAAAGATAGGTAACATCCCTGTCCATGCCTGCTGGACCATGAGTCAGAGGTAATATGCACCTTACCGCTGACCGTCCTGTCCAGCGAGGCCAAGACATTGCCTTCCACATGCCGGTAGAGAGCAGGAATCGCCTTCCGTGAGAAAAAGTGGCGTCTGGGAACCTGTCACTGAGGAACCACACATTCCACAAACTCACAGAAGGGGGCAGAGTCTACCAATTGAAAAGGCCGCAATTGAAGAGCTAGCAATTTAGCAAAGGTAGCATTCAACCACTGGGCATGTGGATGGCTGGGAGTGAACTTCTTGCGGTGGTGCAGCAGCTGGGGCAGGGAAATTTGCCTGGTACAATCTGACGTTGGTGTACCGATAGCAGATTGCCCGCAAGTACTTGGATGTGACACACCTAATTCTACACCTTCATTCCTCTCAGTGCAGGTTTCAGAGAGGACTGAAGGTATAGTGGGGTTGGAGATCCCAGCTGATGAGGAGCTAAGGAGAGGTCCGCTTTGTTCTTTGGTGTGGGTCTTTTAGGTGCGCTTGCCAACGAACTGCATGGCAGGTCGATATATGTCTGATCAAGCATGTGGTGACCAAGCAGCTGATGTTTTGGCCCCACAACATATGCTTGAGACATGTTGCAAAAATCAGCAGTGCGATCTGATGCACTCATCTCAGAAAAGGCCCACACCAAAGAACTTTTGGAATAACGTGCAGAGACAGCAGCGCCCTGCACATGCGGAGCTCTGCGGTGTGATGCAGTCGGTGTGCTTCCCTTAGGCTGGCACCTGGAGGGCATCCTGCTTCATTGGAGATGTGCCTCCTACTCCTCCTCCTCTCTCCTATCAGGCACCCATGTGAAGTCAGTGACCTCATCATCCCTCCCTCCTCATCACTGGAGCAAACCTGGCAGTATGCTGCAGCTGGGGGAACATGACTGCCAGATTGCTGTCCTTCTTGGATACCCCCTCCCTCTGGGCTCATGTTACTGTCTTCCTCTAGCTGGATACCATCATCAGAGCCTTCAAAATGCTGGGCATCCTCCTGGAGCATGTACCCAACACTGTGGTCAAACAGCTCAGGGGACTCCTCAGGAGCACATGGTGGGGCTAGGGAAGGAGTGACTGATGCCATTGAGCCGAGGGAAGAGGCCGCATTGGCAGCTGCTTTGCCAGACAAAGTACCTGAACCTGGGTGAGAGAGGATGAGAAGTGTGAGGATGGGTTGGTCATCCACTCTACCAAGTCTTCTGCATGTTGAGGCTCAACACGGCAGCTGCCGAAAAAAAGGACGAGCGTGTCCCACGGCTATGTGCTGATGAGGATGCACCGTGTCCAAGACCAGCACTTTTGCCTCTAGACACAGAGCCTGCCTGTAGTATTATTAGTATGAGAAAACCAGCAATTGTATTCAGGTAAGCTTTAGGTGCACACTGTGCAAAGGACACTAAAATAAAATACTGCAGCTCCCTGCCTGTATTTGTATGAGAATGCCTGCAATTGTATTCAGGTAAAGCTTTAGGTGCACACTGTGCAAAGGACACGAAAACAAAATACTGCAGCTCCCTGCCTGTATTTGTATGAGAATTCCGGCAATTAAATTCAGGTGAAGCTTTAGGTGCACACTGTGCAAAGGACACTAAAACAAAATACTGAAGCTCCCTGCCTGTATTTGAATGAGAAAGCCAGCAATTGTATTAAGGTAAAGCTTTAGGTGCACATCGTGCAAAGGACAATAAAACAAAATACTGCAGCTCTGTCAGGCTGACGGGATTCCCGCTGTGTCTCTGGTGGAGACAGGATGTGCTGCGCTGGACATCATCATTGGACCCTGGACCTGGAGAGGAGAGATCACCCATAGCTGGATTCCGAGAGTGGATTACTACCGCTGGAATCTTTTTTTTTTTTTAATAAAGGACTTATCCCAATGGTGTCTGTGTGTTTTTTACAATTTTTTACACTTTCTTACAAAATAAAACCAGCAGCTCCTTCGGTGGTCAGTGCTACACTATAATACCATATTCTCCTGTTAATGTATTACCCAAAAATATCACATAACATATATTGAAGAATTAGTGATAGCAACAAAAAATGTTTTTGAATTATGCAAATTAGAATGAAAACAAACATTCAGTGCTAAAAGTGATCAAAATATGCAAAAAACATATAGGGGTTGATTTACTAAAGGCAAATCCACTATGCACTACAAGGGCACTGCATGTGACTTGCAAGTGCAGTCGTTGTAGATCTGAGGGGAAGATCTGAAATGAGGGGAAGCTCATGATTTTTATTTTCCTTGCATGCCCCCCTTAGATCTACAGTGACTGCACTTCCAAGTGAACTTGCAGTGCATTTGTAGTGCAAAGTGGATTTCCCTTTAGTAAATACCCCTTTATATAGTTTAAAACCAACATGTTTTATCTACAAAAAGTATAAAATATTGAAAACAAACAAATGATGCATGAAAAGAATGCATTCACAATTCTCTCAAAAACTGGACTATAATTAATGAGGTGGAGGACCTGGTGGCCACGGAAAGATGACTTCAGGAAAAATTCCACAAAAAATGGTTCTACTGGGTCTTTCCTGGTCTGGGCGGGATGAGTGGTTCCTTTGTTTCTTTGTCCTGTTCCTTACCCCCTTCCTTTCCTTTTTTCTTTTATGTTTTTTTTTTCCAGGTAAAATACCCCAGGGGATGCAGATACTCTTTACTCAACCAGACTAGGTTACCTTTTTCCATATGTATATGCCTTCTTGACCTGCTAGAATCTCCCTAGTACAGAGTCTCATTTATCTTTGTTTTTACTTTCTGGACTTGTATGTCCTATGGTTTCTGTATTCTCTGTGTGTTTTCTTTAAAAGTAAAAATAAAATATTGAAATAAAAAAAATAAAAAAACTGGACTACTATATGATTTTGCCACTATATAGTGCCCTCAATCAGGTGCTGTAATCTTGACAAAAATTGGCCAGTTCTTCTCAACATGTTTTGAGGAATTATCGCTTCTTCCATAAACCGGTAATATTTCTGTATACTATAGAACACTTCTTCCTACTTCCCATAAACTGAGCATAATTCTGTTACTGTAGCTGAGTGTTCTTTTATATTATAAAGTACAACTGTGCAGGACTGTAGCTATTACTGTATTTTCTATTTTTTTTTCAGATTATTGACAAAACCAAATCATTGTAAAGTGGGGATTTTCAAGTATTGACACTGGATTGTCATGAAGATTCTGTTTTTGCCAAGGAAGACTCCAAAGAAAAACCATGAGTGTGTGATGCAAACAGTGACAAGCACTTATTAACATTCAGTTTGGGGATTTTGAGACCGAAGATAAAGCAAATTCTGGGAGGCCTTCACAGTGTCAGCTCCTGAAATTGTTGACCATGTTCATGACTTGACTTTGGCATATCTCAGCTAAAAAAATTGCTGAGACACCAAAGATATCAGAGACCAGATATATCATGGGAAGCATGGAGTATGCCGAAGCTGTCAGTCAAGTAGGTGGCAAAACTTTTGAATACCAACAAGAAATCAAAGTGGACACCCAAGTTGATTATGTAGCATTTTTTGAATGATCTAGTAATTTGTATGAACGAGTCATCGCTGTTGATGAAACATGATTACACTACTATCACTCACAAGGCTTTCAAGGTAATGGATGTTTTGAAGAATTTGGTGTTTTAGTGCATAGACCATCCCTCCTACTCATCAGATCTTCCTCCATATGACTATTTCCTTCTTTTAAACCCTAGAAACAATTTGAAAGGGAGGAAGTGTTTGAATGATTTTGCAGTGATCGCAGCAGTGGAGCAGTATTTCAGTGATTAAACAACAGAATATTTTTAGAAGGGGTAAAGAAACTTGAGAAACAATGTACCAAGAGTGTTAACCTTTGGGATGAATTCAGTACTGTATGTGAGATAGCATATTTTATCACTCTAGGTCAGTGGTGGCGAACCTTGGCACCCCAGATGTTTTGGAACTACATTTCCCATGATACTTATGCACTGTGTGGTGTAGTTGAGCATCATGGAAAATGCATGACCCGTGTAGCCCAGATATACACTCTCTGCTGAAATAGCCCCTTTACTCCTACCCCTTTTCCCTTAATAATAGACCACACAGTTCTCATGGAGTAAACTGGCCACAGCAGCCTTTTTTAAACCAACCAAAATAAAACTCCAAATTACTTTAATAATAAATAACATTAAATAACATATTAACACATATAACCAAGAAACAACATGTTTCACCAGATTGATTGGTCATTGACGGAGCTAAACTCCTTCTTACCATATACCTATAAATATATATATTCATATATATCTATATACACCCAGGGGGCACTGCGGGACTTTTTCCATAACCTCATAGGCCTCCAGCTGTACCGCTCGGAGACAACCACCGTTCCCGCAGTGCAACAACACCAGTATTCATCAAAACTTTTGATGTACACACCGGAGGGGCCATCTAGCGACGAGCCCCCCACCCACTTTTTCCACCTCTATAACTGCTACCGTCACTGACCAATAAATAACTACCGCCAACCCCAGCTGTCATGACGACCCCTGCTCCCGAACCTGCAATGACAAACAAACATTAACACAGCCTACAGTAACAACAACCTATAAAGGGAGGGTGGGTGGGAAAAACTGCCTCCTCGTGTCTTCCTCCTTCAGCACTGCCCGTTCCGGCTCCGCCCCCTTCATTTAAATGGCCGCTCCCCTTCCTTCGGCCCCGCCTCTACCTTCTAAATCCCACCCCTTCGTGTGTCACTAGACACACGGTCATGCCCGGCCCTCCTCTATCCTTCCCCGTGGTCCGTCCCGCTGCGGTCCTCTCTGTTCCAAAACATCTGGGGTGCCAAGGGTCGCCGTCACTGCTCTAGGTAATATCTTCCATGGTCTGGCCTACAACGTTTCACCATATTTTGTAGTGCTACAAGCTAGAACAAAATTAACTTAATTTGGATTTTTACTTTTGGAATTAAATTCCTACAGATTATACCTGAAGCTAAACTTTTTTTTGGTTTTGAATAGAGTATGAAAGGATTAAAATCCAATGTCAGTTTTTTTTTTGCTGTATATTTTTCATTGGCGACTTTTCCTTTATATCCTGTCTAGTAGCTGCAAAGAGAAGTGATAGAAATCCACTTTTAAAAATACACTATGTTACATATGTTACAAGTGTTTCTATCCCTGTTCCAGTGACAATTCCGCATTTTGGATTTTCCATCAGTTCCTGTAACAGTGGTGACTAGGACAAATAGAAAGGGCAGAATACTTGTAAGTGAGATCACAGACAGCAAATAAAAACCTGACATTTTTTTTCTACTCTATAGAAAGCAAAAAAAAAAAATGCTTTAGATTTCATTCAACAAAATAAAGTTCAAAACAAATTATTATGATGCAAAAGATACTCAAAACAATCAAACAAAAAAAAACATATGTTCTAAGTATTCATCCACACAACCAAGCTTTACACATATTTATCTTGCAATTTATGGCTATTCTTCTTGAAAATATTGCTGTTTGATGGGGCCACTGGCGAACCACAATTTTTACGTCTTGTAACAGATTCTAAGATGGAAAGGTTTCTAGGATGAGGGATACACAAGGTACCATAAGACTTAATGTACACAGGACGTCTTATGCCGCGTACACACGAGCGGACTGTATGGCGTACTTAGTCCGTCGAAACACATTTCAGCGGACAATCCGCTCGTGTGTGGGCTCGACAATCCGCTCGTCAGTATGCTAGTTCGACGGACTAAGAATGGTGCATGCTCAGAAAGGATTTACACGGCGGAAGGGTGCTTTGCTGTGTCTTGGACTTCCTATTTCTAGTCCCGTCGTACGTGCTGTACACGTCATCGCGCAAGCTTTCGACGGACTGTTTGTGCATCCGTGTGTGGTCAAGTCCATTCAGTCGAAAGTACGACGGACTGTCCGTCGGATTGTATGACGAACTAAGTACGCCATACAGTCCGCTCGTGTGTACGCGGCATAACAACCACTCCTGAACTATTTAACTTGACAGATAGCAACTGACATTTTAAAAACATCAGTTTTGGCACGTTTACGTGCCACGTTTAGCCGCGTTTGCGTTTAGTACCTTTTTTTTTAACCACTTTCAGACCGGACTATTTTGCTGGCTTAAGACCAGACCTCTTTTTGCTATTCGGCACAGCTCCGCTTTAACTGTTAATTGCGCGGTCATGCGACGTGGCTCCCAAACAAAATTGACGTCCTTTTTTTCCCACAAATAGAGCTTTCTTTTGGTGGTATTTGATCACCCCTTCGGTTTTTATTTTTTGTGCTATAAACAAAGATAGAGCGACAATTTTGAAAACAACACATTATTTTTTACTTTTTGCTATAATAAATATCCCCCAAAAATATAAAAAAAAAAATGTTTTCCTCAGTTTAGGCCGATACGTATTCTTCTACATATTTTTGATTAAAAAAACCGCAATAAGCAATTATTGATTGGTTTGCGCAACATTTATAGAGTTTACAAAATAGGGGATAGTTTTATGGCATTTTTATAAAAAAATTTTTTACTAGTAATGGCGGTGATCAGCGATTTTTATTGTGACTGTGACATTATGGCGGACACATCGGACATTTTTGACACATTTTTGGGACCATTGTCATTTATACAGCAATCAGTGCTATACAAATGCACTGATTCCTGTGCAAATGACACTGGCAGTGAAGGAGTTAACCAGGGGGTGGCAGTGTAGGGGTTATGTGTGTCCTAGGGACGTGTTACTAACTGTGGGGTGCTGGGCTATGTCTTAGTAAACACTGATCTTTGCTCCAATCACATGGAGCAGAGATCAGTGTCACTTGTTGCTAGGCAGAACAGAGAGATACTGTTTACATCGGCTTCTCCCGTTCAGCCTCCCTGTGAGACGATTGCGGGTATCCCCACGGCGATCGAGTCCACGGGACCTGCGGCCGGACTCATGGGGGCCCATACCGGCATGCGCGTGCCGCCGCCGGCGCGCACGCGATGGCAGGGCGGCAAATACAAATGGATGTGCCTGTACGCCAATTTGCCTGCCCATGCCATTCTGCCGACGTATATCGTCGTGCGCCGATCGGGAAATGGTTAAATAGTAAAAAGTTAAAAATGCCTGTAAACAAAACATGGCTAAACATGAGTTACTGCATTTACAAGCTGTTACAGGCGATTGGCATTTCAAATGCCTCTGAACATCTGTCCTGAACACATTTTTTTTTGCTTTCTAAACTCAACTGCCTAGAAACGACTATAAACGACCCTGTGTACATGTACTGATAAGATAACATAGAGGAGAGATCAGGGGCAGATTAAAAAAATGGCTAACTGCTCCTAAACGTCTGTTTACCAGCAGCAGTGTACATGAAGCATAACAGTTAAAAAGTAAGACCCAGACACAAAAGTTACAATAATGGCTGAAAAGGCTATGGTGCTTTATTAGTTAAAGCGGAACTAACCGATCAATTTAATGGTTTCAAAAAACAGTTACATTCTCAGCATGCCCGCAATACTAACTGTCACATTTGCTTGTGCCAATAATGCCAACTGTCAGTATTTTTACTGGCAGCCAGTAAATAAACAGTATCTTTTCTCCTGCCAGTAAATGGCAGTGACAGGAAACGGTTGCCAGTAAAAAATATGGCTGTGATGCTCTGCATGCGCAGTTCTGGTCTGGAGCTGGAGGAGACCATCCCAGTGTCTGCTACAGTGTGATTGGTTGTCACCGGCAGGGGGCAGGCCTGGCGGGGGCAGTGCCTGAGCATGTTGTGTGATGTCATGGTGCAAGGGAGTGGGAAGAGCCTTGTGAGCTTGTCTGGGGGGAGGAGCGGGAGCAAGGCAAGCTGGGAGCATAACTGTCGTGGAGAGAGACTGTCACTATGACTCAGGAGGGGGCATGTAGGTGATCTGTGCTGCTGCACACCGCTGTTTGTGTCACTGTGAGAGTCCATTTCATGTGTTGTGTGTGCCTGCCCATTCTTATTTCTTGACCTCTGAGTCCTGTAAATATACCTCCCATTCCTCCTTTTCTACTCTCTTCTCCTCCCGCTCATCCTCCCCCCAAACCTATTTGACCTCTATTTCTGTTTTATTAGGTAATATGATTTAGAACTAGGGATGAGCTGAACACCCCCAGTTCGGTTCGCACCAGAACATACCAAACAGGTGAAAAATTCGGAAGAACACACAAACACCGCTAAAGTCTATGGGACATGATCATGAAAAACAAAAGTGCTAATTTTTAAGGTCTATATCAAAGTTATTGTCATAAAATGTGCTTGGGGACTCAGATCCGGCCCCAAGGGACATGTATCAATGCAAAGTATTTTTTTTAAAAATTATGTTTTTTCGGGAGCAGTGTTTTATTAATGCTTAACTGCTTGCTGCCCGTCAGCTGTCATATGACGACCAGGCGGCATGGCTCTCATTCTGGGCAAGTGTCATATGACGTCCATTCATTTAAACAGGGCATGCACGCGAATGCGAGCCCTGTACTATCGGTGGCCACGTGTCATGGAGACACCGCTTGTCATCGAGGGGGGTGAACAGCCATTGGGCATGGCTGTTTACCAAGTGATCGGCCGCAATGAAGTCACAGCCGATCACAGATGGTACCTCCCCACTTTGCACGGTGCATGTGAGTGATCGCGAGAGCACTGCGCATGCACGCCGGTGGCAGCGTGTTCCCGGGAACACTGCTCGTAACCGACGCTGGTAAGCAGCCATTGGCTGGAGGCTGTTTACCATGTGATCAGCTCTGAAAGCTTCACAGCCGATCATGTGATGTAAACACAGAGTGGAAATGAGATGTTAACGGGTTCTCCTCTTCACACCAATCTTGTGTGAGAAGGAGATTGCAGTAACATCTCGTAATTGTAATTTATGCTCCTAGAATGCCTGAAGGTACTACTTTAATGTTGGGCCTCAGTATGTGGCCAGGTTGGGTAAAAGTCTCACACATACTCAGGATGTGTAGCAGAATGTGTTTTGAGGTGTCAGTTTTGCTATATACATGCTATGTGTTAGAAATATCCTATAATATAATATGACAACTTTGTGTAAAAAAAATGCATTTTCTTTTTTTTTCCACATTTTCCAAAAACGTCATTATGCCTCATAGATTATACATTGGGGTGTTTGCTATCCAATTCCACATTTTCCAAAAACGTCATTATGCCTCATAGATTATACATTGGGGTGTTTGCTATCCAAAATGGGGTCATTTTGTGGGCAATTCCATTGTCCTGGTGCTCCAGGGCCTTCAAAATTGTAATAGGTGGTTGAGAAATGAGATGTGTCATTTACGCTCGTAGAACGCCTGAAGGTGTTACTTCAATGTTGGGCCTTTGCATGTGGCCAGCAGAATGTATTTTGGGGTGTAATTTGTTGTATGTATATGCTCTGTGAGAGAAATAACCTATTAATATGACAATTTTGTAAAGAAAAAAATCTTCATTTTGCAAAGAATTGTGGGAAAAAATTACAACTTAAGAAAACACACCATGCTACTTAATACCTTGAAATGTCTACTTTATAAAAAGGAGTCATTTGGAGGTATTTGTACCTTCCTGATTTGTTAGTGTCTCAAGATATAAGATAGGCCTTCAGTAGATCAGGTGTGATCAGATGTGATACATTTTCAGTGATTGGTAGGTATGGATTGTAAGGGGAACTCTGCACTAAAATTTTAAAAAATGGCGTAGGGGTCCCCCCAAAATCCACACCAGACCCTTATTTGAGCACACAACCTGGCAGCCCATAGGGATGAGAGAGCGCCCCCCCTCCTGAACTGTATCCGGCCACATACCCTCACGATGGAGGATGCTTTAAGGTCTGACTCCAAAGCACTTTGTCTCCATGTTGATGGGGACAAGGGCCTCATCCCCACAACCTTTGCTGGTGGTTGTGGGGGTATGCGGGCAGGGGGCCTTTATTAAAAAAAAAATGCCCAGCGATGTAAATTCACATCACCTGATGGACTAAAAAAGTAAAAAAAAGCCGCAACCAGTCCGCCTCCATGGGAGGCTCCCACAAACTGACACTTCTTCTGGGTGACAGTTCTGATATAGCTGAGGGCGGGGCCACCTGGTAATGTCAATTAGCAACTCCACCCCCTCTGACCCCACGGGGGCTTCAAGAAAGAGGAGATTAGAAAATATTCCAACATGAGAAGGTAACCCAATCCTCCATTATAAAGCCAATATTTCTATAGCATTGCTTACCAAGCATTCATATACAGGCTGGTGCACTGGCTCCTCCAATGGCTCAAGCAAATGGACTGCCGAGCCACCGGCTATATATACTTCTCTCACCACGCTGGCATTTGATGTCACCAGCGGGACACAGGCACTACCTGGGTCTCAGTGTGCATGTGCCCGGCATGGCAACCGGAAAACAATTCCACATAAGGTAGCTATAGGAAAGCCAGGCCCTGTGAGAATCATCAATGCCACCACTGGATGGAGGTTTTACACCTTCATTGTGGATTTAGGTCGTTAAGGGCATTAGTAACAAGCAATTAAGTAAATGAAATTCAATACATTTTAGCATAAGTTGCTTGGTAGAAAAACCATTCTAGAAGCATCAAAAATGCCCCCAAAATTAAAGAAGCACCCTGTCTTATCCCATGTGGTCTCATCCTAATTGGTGTAGTACCAATTAGAAGTACATTCTAAGACATTTAATATGGTTATGGGTTAAGGGTCATTATCATGCTGAAAAAAGTTTTGTTGGAGTATAAAATGCTTCTTTCCCAACCTCAGCTTTTTTGACACATAGAATTATAAGGGCCACCACCACCTTCACCGCCATCATTGACAGAATCTTTAAATTGCTTTTCTGCTTCTGTTACTTTTCTGATAATTGTTTTCACTTATTAGGCAAGCGGGTGGTGTTTTTACACAAATCTCGTTTCTTCACATTTAAAACTTGCGAGTATTTGGAAGAAAGCCTTAAGCCACTCTTACTGTGTCTTTTGATAATGACCAAAGCCATTCTACTATGAAATAGTGGAGACTGAAATAAACAATATTGCATTGAAAGGATAAGGAGAAGAAGGATTAAGTAACATCCTGGCTTAAAGTCATGAGGTCTGGTGCATGAAGCTTTGATATATCATACAGCATTCTGATAATGAAGTTTACAATCAAATCTGGCCTTAATGCTTGATTTTACAATGAAAAATTCAGAAATGTTCAACATGTCTTTTCCAAAACTTCTCAAGATAAAATCGCAATTTTTTTGGTGTTAAGACTGATTTAACACTTTACCTGCAAGAAGCAAGTGAACAGTTAGCAGTCTCATGCAAGCATACAAGCATATTCTAGAATCCAAACAATGAAGCCTCACTCACTGAAAAAAATGTAATTGAGTTATTATAATAATTAAATAAAAACAGCAAATGAGGAGTCAGCCAATCCATGTAATCTTTGCACCATTCATTAGGCAATCATTCCAGATCAGAGGTTTTAGCAGAGGAAAGTAATTTAAGCTTTAAACTCCTTCATGGAAAAGTCTGCTTTTAATGCACCATATTCTTGATTTAGTCTAGGTAAGGATATAGTTTCCATATAATTCCTCTTTAGTATAATTTAGTCTAGTGCAGAAGTAATGATAAATGCCCAAAAAGCTCAGCGTCTGTCTGAAAATAGAATTTTCAACTTGCGATGCCAACCGTGTGGAACCAGTCTGAGATACCCCTCATTAAAGAAGATAAGTCATGTACTAAATAGAGAAAGCCTAAAAAAGGCAATGATAAGAAGTAACAAGCAAAACTTTGTGATTCTGGATGCTTCCATCTCAATAGTTTATCTAATGAAAATTCAAATAGCCAACCCCTTTATGTAGCATTACCCTGAGGAGTAAAGTTTAGTTACCGTATATACTCGAGTATAGGCCGACCCGAATATAAGCCGAGGCCCCCAATTTACCCCCAAAAAAACTGGCAAACTTATTGACTCGTGTATAAGCCGAGGGTGAGACATGCCTGTCCATCCCTGTGTGTGTGTCCGTCCATCCCTGTGTGTCCGTCCATCCCTGTGTGTCCGTCCATCCCTGTGTGTCCGTCCATCCATCCCTGTGTGTGTGTGTGTCCATCCATCCATCCATCCCTGTGTGTGTGTGTCTCCATCCATCCATCCATCCATCCCTGTGTGTGTGTGTCTCCATCCATCCATCCCTGTGTGTGTGTGTCTCCATCCGTGTGTGTGTGTGTGTGTGTGTGTGTGTGTGTGTGTGTGTGTGTGTGTGTGTGTGTGTGTGTGTGTGTGTGTGTGTGTGTCCAGCCTACCTGTGTCCCGAGCCTTTGTCCCGAGCCTCCGTCCCGTGCCTTGCCTCCTTGCCTCCGTCCCGTGCCGTGCCTTGCCTCCGTCCCGTGTCGTGCCTTGCCTTGCCTCCGTCCCGTCCCGTCCCGTGCCGTGCCTTGCCTTGCCTCCGTCCCGTGCCCTCTTCGTCGGCGCCTCGGCGGCCATTGTAAAATTCAAAAGCCGCGCCTCCGCCTTCGCCTGTGATAGGCGGAACACTGAATTTCCCAGCAGCCTGTGTTCCGCCTATCACGGACATCGTATCATCCTCGTCCGTAGTACGAGGATGATACGATGTCCGTGATAGGCGGAACACAGGCTGCTGGGAAATTCAGTGTTCCGCCTATCACAGGCGAAGGCGGAGCCGGAGGCGCGGCTTTTGAATCCTAGAATGGCCGCTGTCTGTCTGCTCGACACGCTGATCGAGCGGGCAGACAGCGATGACTCGAGTATAAGCCGAGGGGGGCACTTTCAGCCTCAAAAAAGAGGCTGAAAATCTCGGCTTATACTCGAGTATATACGGTATTTAGTTCTAGATCAAATATTCCAGTAAACTCACTTATCCACTAAAATGGAGCTAGAGGATATTATTGGATATGCGCAAAAATTGAAAAATTTGTATAGTTTTGTTTTGGACAGATTCATTATGTTATTAATTTTGTTTTGTTATGGAATTCATTTAGTTTAGTTTTAGTTCAATTTCATTTCGTGTTACTTTAAATTTTATTACATTTATACATTTTCTAACGATTTCCAACTTTTCAGAATAATTAGAATTTGGATCAGTCAAAAAACGATCGACCAATTTGAATTATGTGTGAAGAAATAGCTGGTTGTTAAGCAGTGGGCCGAGATGCCGGTTGCCCGCATCCTTAGCAACCATGAGTCATCATCTGTCAGCGGGCTTCCCCACTGACAGATGAATATATATAAATATAAAGAATGCTGATAATTGCCTGGCAATAGAAAAATATTTAAAAAATGTAGGGGTCCACCCAGTCCATACCAGGCTCTTTGGGTCTGGTATGGATTAAAATGTATTTTTTTTTATACGACGTGTGGTCTCCCCCCAAAATCCATACCAGACTCATTCGAGCATGCAGCCTGGCAGGTCAGCAAAAGGGGTGTACAAGCGAGTGGCCCCCCTCCTGAACCATACCAGGCCACATGTCCTCAACATGGGGGGGGGGTGGGTGCTTTGGGGCAGGGGGGGCTCTGCCCCCACCTCAACGCACCTTGTCCCCATGTTGATGGCGTTAGGGGCCTCTTCTTGACAACCCCAGGCTGTGGTTGTTGGGGACTGTGGGTAGGGGCTTATCAGAGTCTGGAAACCTTAAGGTGGCCCCCAGATGCCAACCCCCCCCCATGTGAATGGGTATCGGGCACGTGATGTCAGAAGGGGGCAGTGACACTGGGTGACATAATCAGGTAGCCCCGCCCCTTGCCTATTTAAGAACTGTCAAAGCCGAAGACAGAACAGTCGGCGGGTAGCCTCTTAGGAAGCAAAGTGTTTTTCACCATTTTTCTATTTTTTGGGTCAGTGGGCATCCTGATGGACATTGAAGGACACAAATGTATTTATTTATTTATTTAATAAAGGATTTGTCAAAAACTGTTAATTGTGTTTCTTACCTTTTGAAACTTTTTTGGTAAATGGGTGTGGGTACCATGTACCCAATACCCATTCACATAGACAGTCCAAAATACATATCAATTTATTGATGAATTTCTCTGATGAATTATTTTTTTATGAATTTGGGAATTTTTTCTGGTATCCACAATTTTTTTTTATACACAGGAGTAATTAATTTTTTACACACAGGAATTCATTTTGGTCATTTACTATATATATGTCATTAATGATTTGGTTTGGTTGCACTATTATTTGTAGATCACATGTTGATGTTTATAATTGTAGTAGCACTATTTGATTACTTGAGCACTTTAATGTATCAGGGTGCACATATTAATTTGAAAACTAGGGAATACGTTTTTTTGTCCTCAGATAAAGGTAGCGCCATCTACCCCATTTCACTTTCTCACATAAACTAGCCCTTTAGGGGGTCTATTAGGGGAGGCTACACACCTTTCTTTATCCTAAGCGCGGAGTCTTTCCCAATTTTCTAAAACAAATTTTAACAGATTTCAACGAAATTTGTTACTATGTGTTACTATTTCATTCTGAGATTTGGATGTATCCAAGAATTTCTATTCGGACTGAAACTAATTGCACATTTAACATTTAATACAGTAAATATTTCTATCTGTGAAATGCCTGGTGAACTACATAAGTAAGTTAGAATAAAGGGCTGTAAGGACATTAAAATATTGATTAAATACATGTACCCTGAGGGTCCAAATGTAAAAAGTAATATTAACAAAAAACATATTGGTGAAAAGTTGACTAGGAAAGGAGGGGTACAATAGAACTTGCACATTGTCTGAAAGATGCAGTGCCTGGAGTGATTTTTTTTAAACAATTTAAATCGTTTTTTTTCCCTTAATTTTGATTTCCAAATAAGATGAAAAAATTGCTGGCATTTTAGTGAACACAAAACCAAAAATTTTGTTGTGAAAGTTTGCTCTTATTTCGTTACCATAACAGCCATAAAACATGCTGAAAAAGTAATTACGCATTTTTTTCTCAGTTGTAATCATGCATAAGATGATAAAATATCACATTGAATGATTTTTTTGTTAGAAAAGAACAAGAGGCGCCTCTGGGTGTAGACTGTATAAGACTTTTCTTCAGCTGCTGACTTTTAAAATAGTGACACTTACCTGTCCAGCGCGCCCGCGATGTTGGCACCCGAAGCCGATCTCTAGATCATCTCTTGGGTGCTGCCGCCGCCATCTTGGTTGTGGGAATCAGGAAATGGAGCCTTTCGGCTTCATTTCCCGGTTCCCTACTGCGCATGCGCGAGTCGCGCTGCGCAATAAGGACGGTCCCCGCTGCCTCTGGGATCTGTGTGTTTCCCAGCAGGCAGCGGGGCACTTGCGGAAAGGGGCGGGCACTTGCGGAAAGGGGTGTAATCTACGCCCCTTTCCGCAGAGAGCTATCCCGGAAGTGGGTGCAGATACCTGTACTGTACAGGTATCTGCACCCCCCTCCCCCCTGAAAGGTGCCAATTGTGGCACCGGAGGGGGGGAGGGTTCCGATGAGCGGAAGGTCCACTTTAGGGTGGACCTCCGCTTTAATATAGATAATAATACTAAAACTCACATTGTAGTGATAAATATCAGGCAGTGTATAGGTCCCATACAACGGAGGGGGAGAGAAGCGCCAGTGTGGTCATTTCCGGAAGCTGTAAAATGTCCTGTCGAGTTGTTCCCCAGCTGGTCACAGCAAACTCTACAGTCTATTCCGGCCGGCAGCAGAGACGAGCGTCCATCCGAGGCATGGAACACAAATAAGGCTTCTGGCGAGGGGAGATGACGTCACTGGGCATGTGACGCGTTTCCTGAGCTAGCAGAGCCGTGGGTGGAGCGACGACTGCACTCCTTTGTCAAGCTGACCGTTCGGAACCATGGTGAAAGAATAAATAGCAGGGATGGAAGGAGGGGCCAAAAGGGGAGGGAGTGGGGATATATAGATAGAAACAAACAAATTCTACTACACCAATTCATAAAAGGGAAACGGTAAAAAAAATAATAAATAAACAAAGGAATGACATGAGCCATGGTATATGGAGATACTTAAAAGAAAAGAGGGGGGGGAAGGGGGGTTATTTTATAAAAATAAATATAAAAATAGATAAATATAAAAATAAAAATGAATATAAAAAATTGTAAAAATTGTAAATATATATATATATATATATATATATATATATATATATATATATATATATATATATATATATATATAAAGATAAAAATAACTGGATATAAAAATATAAAAATAATAATAATAAATAAATAAATGGATAATCAATAGCTGGTACGTGACAAGTATCATTCCTTCCTTTTTTTGTACGTCAGCCTGTCTGAGAGAAGCTGGGCAAATGTTTCGCTTCTGCCTAATGGGTATGCTGGAAAACCAGCAGCCAATCAGCATCCAAACAGTGATTCCAGCCAATGGAGCACTGCACGGTGTGTTCTGGGGGGGGGGGGGGCAGTCCCCCTGTCAGGCAGAAATAGCTCAGTGGAGAAATCTCTGTACTTACATAGCATTGGTAGTACAGCTAGCTCCTCCCAAGCTCCTGAGGTTTTTCTCGTTAAGCCCGCTGGGTTCAATGAAAAAAAATGAACGTGTGTACCAGGCTTAAGAGATGAGCATTTAGTGGAAAGGAAATGTTTATTCTGCAAATAAAATTAAAACAGATTTGTTTAGGCTTTTCTGGATCTCAAGTCTCAAAAGTCCATAATGAATGAGTTGTTGGATGGGATATATGCTTGAGTTGAAAGATTTTATCCTTTGCCCATGATATCAAATGGGGCATAGCGAGGCTATCTGGAATGGCAGGGTTGCATTGTATATTAGTTAGAGAGGATCAAGAGAAGATAAGGAATCGCCTCTGTCTACATCAATTACAGATAAAGTAAATCTCAATCTTCCATATAGGTTCCCTATACAGCGGAGGTAAGTAACCAGTAGATCGCAGACAGATGACTGGTAGATCGCGGTCTGGGCTTGCTGACCTGTCATCCCAGAGCAACAGAGTGCAATGAAGAGGGACTACTTGTAAAGTTGGAGCTGCAGTAGGGAGCAAGAGCTGCATAAGCTAATGTCTCCCCTGTAGTGCTGGCTCCTGTTCCATGCTGAGTGATACCAACTGCACTCCACCTCTTATTCCAACTAGCGGTCTCCAGAGTGGTGCCAGCAGCAGGAAAGAAGAGACCTTTAGGTCAGTGTGAAGCAATACACTGGACACATTAGTATAGGGCTGCTTTTACACTGAACAACCACTCAACCACAGAGTTTTACCACCCCCAACTTTACATGTGTGCGAGTCCTAAGGGTGTCACTGCCAAATGCAACTAAGGGCTCATTCCCAAGTGTAGCAGGCCTGCTGTTCCTCTGAAAAGTGATTCAAATGTATTTGACAGGTGGTGAGGAGGCGATATGTTGCCTCCTCACCACCCGATTTAAACCCATGATTGCTGCCCAATGCATGCGATTGCGACACAGAAGTGCGGCAATTTGAGGTTTATATCAGGTGTAAGGAGGCAACACTGGGCGACACTGTGCTTGGTGATCTTTGACTTCTCCCATGTTGTTCAGGTAGATATTCACCTCTTTAACCACTTAACAACCTGCCCATAGCCGAATGACGGCTACAGGGCGGTTGTTTAACTCTGGGAGGCCGTCATATGACGTCCTCCCAGAATTCCGCTCTCGCGCGCCCCCCTGGGGTGCGCACTCGAGGACATCCGAGTGATCACGGATCACGGTAAATGGCCGCTCATCGCGGCTGTTTACCACGTGATCGCTCCGTCAAATGACGGAGTGATCACTTGTAAACAAACCCGCGTCATGTTATGATGCCGGTTCCTCCCTCCCCTCTCTGTACCGATTGGTACAGCGGAGGGAGAAGAGATCGGTGTCAGCAGCGCTGTGGGCTGCATCTGCAGTGCCCACATCGCTGCTCACCGAAATTGAACCCCTCAATTCCCTGCCAATACTCTGCAATGCCAGCTAATACTCTGCAATACCCCCCAATACTCTGCAATGCCAGCTAATACTCTGCAATACCCGCCAATACTCTGCAATACCCCCCAATACTCTGCAATACCCGCCAATACTCTGCAATACCCACCAATACTCTGCAATACCCACCAATACTCTGCAATACCCCCCAATACTCTGCAATACCCGCCAATACTTTGCAATACCAGCTAATACTCTGCAATACCCACCAATACTCTGCAATACCCCCCAATACTCTGCAATACCCCCAAATACTCTGCAATACCAGCTAATACTCTGCAGTACCCACCAATACTCTGCAATACCCACCAATACTCTGCAATACCCCCCAATACTCTGCAATACCCCCAATACTCTGCAATACCCACCAATACTCTGCAATACCCCCCAATACTCTGCAATACCAGCTAATACTCTGCAATACCCGCCAATACTTTGCAATACCAGCTAATACTCTGCAATACCCACCAATACTCTGCAATACCCCCCAATACTCTGCAATACCAGCTAATACTCTGCAGTACCCACCAATACTCTGCAATACCCACCAATACTCTGCAATACCCCCCAATACTCTGCAATACCCCCCAATACTCTGCAATACCCCCCAATACTCTGCAATACTCTGCAATACCCGCCAATATTCTGGAATACCAGCTAATACTCTGCAATACCCCCCAATACTGTGCAATACCCCCCAATACTGTGCAATACCCCCCAATACTCTGCAATACCAGCCAATACTCTGCAATACCCCCAATACTCTGCAATACCAGCTAATACACTGCAATACCCCCCAATACTCTACAATACCCGCCAGTACTCTGCAATACCCGCCAATACTCTGCAATACCCCCCAATACTCTGCAATACCCGCCAATACTCTGCAATACCCGCCAATACTCTGCAGTACCCGCTAATACTCTGCAGTACCCGCTAATACTCTGCAGTACCTGCCAATACTCTGCAGTACAATTCCTGCCAATACTCTGCAATACCCTGCTAATACTCTGCAATACCCTGCCAATACTGCAATACCCTGCCAATACTCTGCAATACCCTGCCATAAATTGCCATACCCGGAGATACCCAGCCATACTCGGAGATACCCAGCCATATTAGGTGATACCCTGCAATACCCAGCCATAGACATCCCCCCTCCTCCTGCCGCCCTCCGGTGCTTCTACCGACTCGCCAATACGATCAAAGCCAGAATCTTTTTTTATTTTTTATTTAAGGCTTCCCAGCCTAGAGGTGAGATGTGGGGTCTTATTGACCCCATATCTAACTGTAAAGAGGACCTGTCATGCCATATTCCTATTACAAGGGATGTTTACATTCCTTGTAATAGGAATAAAAGTGATCAAAAAAATTTTTGGGGGGGAAAAAAATGTCAAACTAAAATAAATAAATAAAAATGAACAATAAGAAAAATGTTTTTTTTTTTAAAGCGCCCCTGTCCCCATGTCCTCGCATGCAGAAGCGAACGCATACGTAAGTCCCGCCCACATATGAAAACGGTGTTCAAACCACACATGTAAGGTATCGCTGCGAACGTTAGAGCGAGAGCAATAACTCCTCTGTAACTTAAAACATGTAACCAGTAAAAAAAATTAAAGCATCGCCTATGGGGATTTTTAAGTAGCGACGTTTGGCGCCATTCCACGAACGTGTGCAATTTTGAAGAGTGACATGTTAGGTATCTATTTACTCTACGTAACTTCATCTTTCACATTATGCAAAAATTGGGCTAACTTTACTGTGTTTTTTATTTTTTTAAGCACAAATTTTTTTTTTCCAAAAAAAAGCATTCAAAAAATTGCTGCGCAAATACTGTGCGAGATAAAAAGTTGCAACGAACACCATTGTATTCTCCAGGGTGTTTGCTAAAAAAATATATATAATATTTTGGGGTTCTATATAATTTTCTAGCAAATAAATGATGATTTTTACATGTAGGAGAGAAATGTCAGAATTGTCCTGGGTGCTCCAGAACGCCTGATGGTGCCCCCTGCATGTTGGGCCTCTGTATGTGGCCACGCTGTGTAAAACTCTCACACATGTGGTATCGCCGTACTCGGGAGTAATAGCAGAATGTGTTTTGGGGTGTAATTTGTGGTATGCATATCCTGTGTGTGAGAAATAAACTGATAATATGACAATTTTGTGAAAAAAAAAAGTTAAAAAAAATCTTGATTTTGCAAAGAATTGTGGGAAAAAATTACAACTTCAAAAAACTCATCATGCCTCTTACTAAATACCTTGGAATGTCTTCTTTCCAAAAAGGGGTCATCTGGGGGGTATTTGTACTTTTCTGGCATGTTAGGGTCTCAAGAATTGAAATAGGCCGTCAGTACTTCAGATGTGATCAATTTTCAGATATTGGCACCATAGCTTGTGGACTCTATAACTTTCACAAAGACCAAATAATATCCACCAATTTGTACTTATTTTTACCAAAGATATGTAGTAGTATAAATTTTGGCCGAAATTTATGAAGAAAAATTACTAATCTGCTAAATTTTACAACAGAAACAAAGAAAAATTCATTTTTTTTACAGAATTTTCGGTCTTTTTTCTTTTATAAATATTAAGGTGATAGTTATGGCGCTCTCCTATGGCTATGCAAGAAATCGCATACTAAAATATTATCTTAAAGTGCTAGTGTTGCATGTTCTAATATGTTAGATCACAATTCAAAATACTGAAAATATAAAGGAAACATTTGAAAATTAATAAAATTGATAACTGTGCAAAAAAGTGCAAAAAAAGGTGCTTGCGTGCTATAGTGCAAGATACCTGCATTTACAGCCTATACATTTTAAATCATCTTATTCCAACAGCCATTTCAAAGTCAAAGAAAATATATACACATTAAGAAAATTTCTTTGAAAATCACAAGATGCAAAAAATTTAATTAAAAACACAAAGTAAAACAAAAATGTTCAAAATGACTTTCGTGCAAAAAGGAGTTTGGTTAAAGGATTTTTTCAAAAGTTCAAATAGGAGTGACTTGTGCCCAGTGCCTGGTGTGTTTTGAGTCTCAACCGGTGCGTTTTTCCGTGCCTAAAGCAAATTGCCGCACTCACCATTTCCCCTGCCCCTGCAGGGGTTAACTTGCATTCACAGTGTGAGCCCCTGTGTCGCTGTGTGGAGCTGGTCCGGTTGGTATTCAATTCCTCGTTTCCTCATTTTTATAAAAAATATAGAACATCCATAGTGCAATATTGTTTTTTAAAATTAGCGCCTTTATTGTATGTAAACAGATGGCTACTCACATAAACACAGAATAAAACTTGTTCGTAAGCATCACAAACCACCGCCGCCGCCTTGTGGGAGAGAGTGTGTACGTTAGGCCACGCCTTACGCGTTTCGTCATTGGGCGTCGTCTGGAGCGGCCATCTTGGTGCACCTCTCTCTTAATATAGGGTGTAATGCCTGTACTGCGCATGCGCGAACGCAAAAGCGCCATATTAGTGTCTGGAATCAAACTTCAACACAGAAGGTTTTGTATTACAGCATGCCAGCACTTAGAACATTACATCCGCCCTTGTTGTTTACTCTAAAACCTATTACCCAGCGGCTCATTATGCTCATATATGTCCGCGCGGCGGTGAATAAAGCAATGCATGTATTTTGTATATTATGTTCCATCCATTATATATTGTTCATCTCTGGGACTCTCTATATTAATTTAGGTGACCATAACTTAATAGTTTCTCTACAAAAACGTGACTAGGAATTTTGTTCACCATTAGTGAGTATAAGGTAAGTAAATAAGTGGATATAGAGTCCTGAGAGGGTAAATTAAATAGAACAATATCATGGATGGAACAATGAAATTAAAAGATTAAAAAATGGACAAGCATGGAAAAAATAACATTAGAATAGATAAAAGGAACCTGAATTATAAAAATCTGTATAAAATATGTAAGAGAGACAAAAATATGAAAAAAATATGAAAAAAATATAAAAAAATATATAAAAAAAGGACAAAAATATTTAAAAATATATTTAAAAATGTATATAAAAATTTGAATAAAATGAGTTACATGTGATATGTATACTATATTTTGGGGGAATATTTTGGGGAATATTTTAACAATGGCTATTAATGCTTTGGATATTGAAAAAGCAAAGGGGAAAAAAACCAAAAAATATAAAAATGTAAAAAATACAAAAATCGCCAAAATCGCAACGGTCATGCCCCTTTGCTGTGGTGGGCATTATGTTCGACCCCGTGCAATACATACGATCGCATAAGGACAAGGTTTATAAATATGAGTTATTAGAGTTGAAGGAATATAAGAGGAGATGGGACAATTGGACTGAATTGGACCTATCCCTACTTGGATTCCGAAGGGTGAAATACTTTCTTAACTAGTTAGGAGGCCTCCTATTTTGTATAGGTACTACTACTCCGTTATGAGAAACAATAGGGGTACAGATGTGTTATATCCAATGAATTGGATGCACTACATTCGACCTCACATTTGTATGGTATTTTGGATATGGGAACCATATTTTAAAAGTAAAATTTTTTTTAGATGTTTAGGCTATACCAGGAGGGTAAGATTGCAAATACTTCCTGAGGACTTGATTTGGTAGGGAGTGGGAACAGAGGAGGGAAGGGAGATATTATACTTAATAGTTGGTTAAAAAACAGTTTAAGTCTAGGTCTATATTCAAGCCTGCCGGTTGGAGTGTGTCTAGACAAAAAATCCACTTAGTTTCATTTTGTGAAACTTTCACTCTTCTGTCCTCTCCTCTCCAGTGTCCCTTTATTTTGTCAATTCCGTAAAAGGTCATGTGTCTGGGTTCTCATCTGTGGTGATCCCTAAAATGCCTGGAGACACTATGGTTGTTGTATCCTTTTTTGATGTTTTTAATGTGTTCACTAATTCTTACATGCAGCTGCCGCGTGGTCCTCCCCACATATTGTTTCCGGCAGGGGCATTCGATCACATAGGTGACAAAAGTGCTGTTGCATGTGATAAGTTCGTTGATCTTGAATTCTTTTCCATTGGTAAAGGATTTGAACTGGGTTTTCTTCCTACTGGTATCCTTGGTACTAGTTCTGCAGGGGAGGCACTTTCCACACTTAAAAAAACCTTTCAGATTTTCAAAGATTTTTATTTGTTTAGGTGGATCAATCACATTTTTGGCTAATCTGTTTCTAAGAGTGGGTGCTCTCCTGTATATAAAGAGTGGCTTCTTTGGTAGCACAGTCTTCAAGATTTCATCTGATTGGAGGATGGGCCAATGTTTTTTGAAGATGTGTTCTAGGGCCTTATATTGTCGATTGAACCCTGTCAGGAACGCGACTTCCATTCCTTTACTGTTCTTTCTTTGTCGTTTATTGTGTGCCCCTTCTATTAGTTTGTTTCTTTCCATTTGGCTTACTTTTCTTTTGAGATTGTGTAGTTCCTTTGCTTTGTAACCTTTATCAACAAATCGTTGTATAATTTCATTGGCTTGTTTATCGAAATCCGCCAGGTTACTGCAGTTTCTGTAAATTCGCATTAGCTGCCCTTTAGGAATATTGTTTATTCATTTTGGATGATGGCAGCTACTAGTTGGGATGTACCCATTGCGATCCGTGGCCTTAAAATAGGTCCGTGTGCCCATTTTTCCATTTTGCTTGAAAATCTGTGAGTCCAAAAAAATCTATGTTTTGTATGTTCCAGTTACCAGTAAAGGAAATGTCATATGCATTATGACTAATTTCTCAGAAAAAGCTTTCTAGTTCTTCCACTGAGCCTCTCCAGATAATAATAATATCATCAATGTACCTGCGATACAACTTTAAATTCTTTTCCTCCCATCTATTCAGAAAAAGGTTCGCCACGCTGGGAGCATACTTCGCTCCCATGGCTACAAGTTTGGTTTGAGTATAATATGTGCCCTGGTACCAGAAATAATTATGCGTCATTGCCAATTTGAGGCCTTCCACAATAAAATTAATTTGTTCCTGTTTGAGATCTGACTGTCGTTGTAAGGCCCATTCAGTACTACTTAAAGCATGTTCCTGCTTGATGATTTTTTCTTTTATAGCACAAAAAAAAAACAAGCGGTGATTAAATACCACCAAAAGAAAGCTCTATTTGTGTGAAAAAAAGGACAAACATTTCATATGGGTACAGTGTTGCATGACTGAGTAATTGTCATTCAAAATGTGAGAGCACAGAAAGCTGAAAATTGGTCTGGTTATTAAGGGTGTGTAAGTGCCCAGTGGTCAAGTGGTTAAGGTTGCCTACCCCTGCTACACAGGGTCATATCAAATAGCTGAGTAGGATCAGGTAGATCTGTCCATGTTTAATTTCTATTCAAGTATTATAGGCTGTCTGTGTAGACCAGGAGATTAAATAGCTGAGATTTGTGGCAAAATAATATTTGAGTAGGTAAGGGGCTCTCTGTCCTCCCCTTTTTCTCAGACTTTTCAGTAAAGTGCGAGCATCTGTGTGTCTTATAGTTTTAAATTAACTGGTTAAAAGCTCTTTGGAGGTTATATAGGTGAGGTACAGGCATACCACATTTTTAAGTACACAATGGGGTTTATTTATTAAAGTTGGAAAGTGCAAAATCAGGCTCAATTCCGCATAGAAACTAATGAGCTTCTAACCCAAGCTTGTTCAATTAAGCTTTGGTAATAAAGCCTGGCAGCTCATTGGTTTCTATGCAGAAGTGAGCCTGATTTTGCACTTTCCAGCTTTAGTAAATAAACCCCATTGTGTACTTAAAGTGGGGTATGCCTGTAGTGCAGGGGCAGATCCAGAGTCCAGTCTCGGGAGGGGCACTGCTATAAAATATGTTTTTTGGGGGGCAATTTATATGGGAAATGGCTGGTATTGGCGCTTCAATCATTACGGCACCATGGTTGTTATGGTGTCAGGATGATTGAAGCGCATTATTTCTATTACTACATTGTAATATAAAATTAAATGGTTCAACTCACCATAATGCAGAATCAGTGGGAGCCCTGAGGGTGTCATTTGCCATGTCGCCTGCCACCAAATGCGGATTGTCACTTGCCACGTCACTTGTCGCCAAATGCGGATTGTTACTTGCCACGTCACCTGCCAGACATTGCGGATTGTCACTTGCCACATTGCCTGCCACACATTGCGGATTGCCACTTGCCACGTCACCTGCCACACATTGCGGATTGTCACTTGCCACGTTGCCTGCCACATATTGCGGATTGTCACTTGCCACGTCGCCTGCCACCAGATGCGGATTGCCACGTAGCCTGCCACACATTGCGGATTGTCACTTGCCACGTCACCTGCCACACATTGCTGATTGTCACTTGCCACGTAGCCTGCCACACATTGCGGATTGTCACTTGCCACGTCACCTTCCACACATTGCGGATTGCCACTTGCCACGTCACCTGCCACACATTGCGGATTGTCACTTGCCATGTAGCCTGCCACACATTGCAGATTGTCAATTACCATGTCACCTGCCACACATTGTGGATTGCCACTTGCCACGTAGTCTGCCACACATTGTGGATTGTCACATGCCATGTAGCCTGCCACACATTGCGGATTGTCACTTGCCCAGTCGCCTTTCACACATTGCGGATTGCCACTTGCCACGTAGTCTGCCACACATTGCGGATTGCCACTTGCCACGTAGTCTGCCACACATTGCGGATTGCCACTTGCCACGTCACCTGCCACACATTGCGGATTGCCACTTGCCACGTAGTCTGCCACACATTGCGGATTGCCACTTACCACGTAGTCTGCCACACATTGCGGATTGCCACTTGCCACGTCACCTGCCACACATTGCGGATTGCCACTTGCCACGTAGTCTGCCACACATTGCGGATTGCCACTTGCCACGTAGTCTGCCACACATTGCGGATTGCCACTTGCCACGTAGCCTGCCACACATTGCGGATTGTCACCTACTGTGTCACTTTTCTGCTAAGGTGTTCTTTTGTTGAGTCCAGAGTGAAGATAGGCAGCAGAGAGATGATGTAATCTCTCTGCTGCACACAGCTTCCCGCACAGTGAGGGCGGAACTGGAGGGATGCAGGGCAGTGAGAGATGATGTCATCTCCCTGCTCCTCTGCCTGCTGGCTTCCTGATTGGCCAGCAGCCACCCTAAGCTGCCCAGCTGCCCCCCCCCCTCACCCGTCCACTCAGCGCAATCACCCGCGGAACCGGCCGCGCTGGCACCCGCGGAACCGCCTGTGCTGGTACCCGTGGAACCGGCCACGCTGGCACCCACGGTACCGGCTGCGCTGGTACCCGCGGAACCGGACGCGATTGCACCCACGGAACTGGCCGTGCTGTCATCAGCTGGCGGTATTCTCGGAGGGGGCAATTGTCCAGTTGCCCCCCCTGGATCCGCCCCTGCTGTAGTGAGACTGGAACTGGGAGGGTTTTGAAAAGGTCGAGTAGAGGTAAGATAGACATTTTGAGTGTAGTCCAAAAAAGCATAGGTTTTAGTTGGTCCATGGTTTTAGGAGTTTGTGGATTTTCAGAAAGGAAATGGAGAAAATTAGCTTTATATAATTCTGTGTTATGTATAGTGTGGTAAGTGGGAGTGATGGAGGTACCCAAGTATTTTATCAAGTTTTCATATCACATGTAAGGGTAATTGAAAATACAAAGAATTATGCAAAAGGGCCATGCTGCACTTACACTGTATATTCCAGACACAAGGAAAATCTAAAAATAACTACATAAAAGTGTGCAAAACCAAAATATCAAAAATGTATTAATAAATCATATATAATCATAACTCATAATAGAAAACTTCATACACAGTATACATACAAATATGTGGTAAAGTGTCCATTACAGAATATATAATTGAAACGTATGCATGATAAAAGAGTAAGCTTCAAAAAAACATATTCAAGTCTTCTGCTCCATATTTACTGCTGCAGTGGCAGTGCGTGCACCCTACCTCATGGGATTCAGCTTGGATTAGTAACCAATGTCTACTCACATGTGAGCAACAGTCTTTTTTTCCTTTATTCACTAGGATTCCACTAGCTACTCTGGCTCAGTGAGTAGTTGGCTCGTTCTAGAAATTCCAAGTTTCCATGTGCACAACATGAGAATTTCATCGGATGTGGTTACTATGGCAGGGGAAAGATATAGCAGGACTTTGAGCACATGGCAATCCTTTGCAAACAGTGGCCAGCCAAAGTCTTCACACCATTCTCTTAAGTTTTTGTTTGGTAAAATGGAAAACCTCATGGTTAAGGAGATAAATCATTTTGGAGAAAAAAGACATTAAATTAGTACCTGTCTCTTGAGCGAATTCCTCGGGGTCTTAGAATTAAGAAGTTCCTGACTTTTGAACTTACCAATGAGGATTTAAGGAAATCATGGACTAATGCTCTTACATCATGCTCTTTGGAACTCAAGAGATCTCAGACAGAAAAAAAAGGAAATTGTGTAGTTTAAAGAAACAGTGTCGTTTAAAGAGCTGGACCTGAAATTGGGAGAAAATTTGTACTGTATAGAGGGAGGAATCATTAAAAATAAAAAAGATAAATTACAGATTGGTTTGATTATGAGTCCAACACCGTTTATGTTTGGAAAAGACCCCATTTCCAGTACAGACACAGAAAACAATCCACATTGGGTAGTACGGACAAACATGTCAGTTTTTCTGACACAGAGACTGAGATCTTTGACCACACTCCTAGTGGCTTTGCCTCTGACTCATCTGTAGAAGGAGCCATTGGAGGATTAGCTGAATTGTGTTTAAATTCCCAAACAAGCCTCCCTGGAAAGAAAAGGAAAGGGAAAAGAAATCCCCCAATAAAACCAGGAGAGGGGGAAGGAGAAGAAAGATGTTTTTACAACCTTAGGGGCCTGCAGAGGAAGATGGTTCAAACGTTCTAAATTTGTCTTCAAGATCGTCAACCACATCAGAGATTTCATTACTTTCGAAAGGTTTACATTTTTGCCCCATTAGACATTTCAGTGTGTTCGATACGATCTTAGATGTTAACAAATATGTATGCAATCTCACCCTTCAGAAACACTACTATCAAGATTAGGGATGAGCTCGGTGTTCGAGTCGAACACCGGCTGTTCCCCTGTTTGGCGAATCCAGAACTTTGTGGGCCGTTCGCGCCATACTCGTGTGGCGTTCATGGCCCACAATGCACTGCGCCATCGCAGTGCATTGCTGGCTGATGATTGGCCAAGCATGCACTGTGACTACACATGCTTGGCCAATCACAACACCGGCAGCGAGGAGAGCCATAACTGGCCACAGGCAGGAGGCCTGTGGTAAATTATAGCTCAGGGGGGTTTAGTACATGCCCCACACTATATAAGGCCGCCAGCGTGGTAGCCTTGTGTAGTGTGTTGGCATGCAGGGAGAGAGCAGGATAGGCAGGGACAGTGTCATCTTTGCTTGTTAACCTAGCGCAGTTACAGTGGGTGTAGTGTGCCTCCTGCACAGTATACAACTGAAGCTACCCCTTATTGCTGGTGTTGTTTTTTTCTCTAACACAGGCATCTGCAGCAGTTACAGTGGGTGTAGCGTTCCTTCTGCACAGTATACACCTGAAGCTACCCCTTATTACTGGTGTTGTTCTGTTTCTGTAACACAGGCATCTGCAGCAATTACAGTGGGTGTAGTGTGCCTCCTGCACAGTATACACCTGAAGCTACCCCTTATTGCTGGAGTTGTTCTGTTTCTCTAATGCAGGCATCTGCAGCAGTTATAGTGGGTGTAGTGTCCTCCTGCACAGTATACACCTGAAGCTACCCCTTATTGCTGGTGTTGTTCTGTTTCTGTAACACAAGCATTTGCTGCAGTTACAGGTGGTGTTGTGTGCCTCCAGCACAGTATACACCTGAAGCTACCCCTTATTGCTGGTGTTGTTCTGTTTCTGTAACACAGGCAGGCAGCTGCAGTAATTACAGTCGGTGTACTGTGTCATCTGCTCAGTGTGCACCTAAAGCTACCCCAATTGCTGGTTTTCCCATCTCCCTGCAGGCCATTAGTATGTCTGGAAGGCCAACAAGGAGAAGGAGACAGTCACGAGCCAATAAAAGAGGGCAAGCAGGCTCTGTCTCTAGAGACAACAGTGCTGGTCTTGGATGCGGTGCATCGTCATCAGCACGAGGCCATGGGACACGCTTGTCCTTATGTTCGGCAGCTGGATGGGTTGAGCCGCAGCATGCCAAAGACTTGGTAGAGTGGATGACCAAGCCCTCCTCATCCAGGCTCAGGGTACTGGCAAGACAGCTGCCAATGCGTCCTCTTCCCTCATCTCAATGTCATCAGTCACTCCTTCCCTAGACCCACCATGTCCTCCTGAGGAGTCCCCCGAACTGACAAGGTGCAGTAGTGTTGGAGGTTGTTCCGCCACCACGCCTCCAAAATGCTACTACTGGTTGTGACACACCTCTCTCCCCCACCCCCTTCTCTTCTTCTTCCCCCGTGGCCTCTTCCTGTTCTTGCGCTGGTGTGTTTGGGGGACAGGAGCCACACTGGGGCAGATATTTTGTCAGCTCTGCAGGGGCAGGCCAAGAGGTGGTTGACGCCACACCAGCTTAAGCCAGGAATGGTGGTTTGCGAAAATGGCACCAACCTCCCCTCTGCCCTCTGACAGGGACAAACTGACCCATATGCCCTGTGTGGCTCACGGCCTTATCCTGGTGGTGCAGCGGTTCTTGGGCAGGTACCCGGGTTAACAGGATGTCCCGAGGCAGGCCAGGAAAGTCTGTGTGCATTTCCAATGATCATATAATGTCAGTGCTTGGCTGGCTGAGCTCCAAAAGAATTTGCACCTGCCCAAGAACCGCTTTATATGTGACATGCCCACCAGGTGGAACTCAACATTGGCCATGCTGCAGCGGCTGCACACACAGCAGAGGGCCATCAATGAGTACCAGTGCGACTACGGCACCAGGACAGGTTCAGGGGAGCTCGGTTTTTTTTTTCACCACGCCAGTGGGGCATGATCAGGGATGCATGCACTGTCCTGTCACCATTTGAGGAGGCCACAAGGATGGTAAGCAGTGACAGTGCATGCATCAGTGACACTGTACCTCTTGTATACCTGTTGGAGCAACGTTGAGTTCCACCTGGTGGGCATGTCACATATAAAGCGGTTCTTGGGCAGGTGCAACTCCTTTTGGAGCTCAGCCAGCCAAGCACTGGCATTATATGATCAGTCAAAATGCACACAGACTTTCCTGTCCTGCCTCAGGACATCCTGTTATCCCGGGTATCTGCCCAAGAACCGCTGCACCACCAGGTTAAGGCAGAGCATATAGGGCAGGCCCCTACTTTCAAACATCCAACTTACAAACGTCTCCTATTTGCAAACGGAAGGAGACACAACAGGAAGTGAGATGAAAAAAGATGGATGGCCAAAAAAATTATACAGTGGTGATAACCCTTCCCTATGTTTTCCAAAAAGCTTAAAAATTGATTTTATGGCTGGAGCTACACTATAAAAATGTACCAGTTCAAAATTACAGACAGATTCTACTTAACACAACAAACCTACACAGTCCCTGTCTTGTTTGCACCGCCTGTATACTGCTGTTCTGAGTATATATAGGGCCTGGGGGCCCCCATGCCTTTCCTTTTTTTAAATTGGGTACGGGGTTCCCCTTAATATCCGTACAAGACCCAAAGGGGCTGGTAATGGGCAGGGGGGCTGCGAAAATGCATGTTTTTACATCAGAGAGGGGCGGGGTCACCCGCACGTCTTTGTCGAAGCCGGGCTTTCCCACTTGCGTCAGAGGGGGGAGGTGTCAGGTGACGGTGGCCCCGCCCTCCTCATATAAGAAGTGTCAGGCTGCCGGGATCCCCGCAGTGTCTCCGCCAGTGGAGACAGAGGATGGATGCGCTGCGCTGGATGGATCACCCATCGCTGGATCAGATCAGCCATCACTGGACCACGGAGAGATGATCATCCGTCGCTGGATAGCAAGAGTGGATTACCACCGCTGGAATCTTTTTTAAATTTTTTTTATTTTTAATAAAGGACTTTTTTCTAAAGTGTGTTTGTCTTTTACACTTTCTTTGTGAAATGGTAAGGGTACTTTTGTACCCCCTTACCATTTCAATCAGGGGAGGTGGGATCTGGGGGTCCCCTTGTTAAAGGGGGCTTCCAGATTCTGATAAGCTCCCCGCCCACAGACCCCCACAACCACCAGCCAGGGTTGTGGGGATGAGGCCCTTGTCCACATCAACATGGGGACATAGTGCTTTGAGGGGTCACAGACCCCTACAGCATCCTCCCAATGTTGAGGCATGTGGCCTGGTATGGTGGCCTGGTGTGCCCTGGTATGGCGCTCTCTCATCCCTACCTCTTTTCCTGCAGCCTGCCAGGTTGCGCGCTCGGATAAAGAGTCTGGTGTGGATTTTTAGGGCGAACTCCACGTCATTTTATTTTTATTTGACGCGGGGTTCCATAATATCCATACCAGACCTGAAGGGCCTGGTAATTGAATTTGGGGGAACCCCACACTTTTTTTTATCAATGACTTTCAATGACTATTCTCTGTATTACGGGGAGCCGAAAATTCATTATAGCCGCTAGTGATTTTAAAGGATTTTTTTTTCCTGCAGAAATGACACTTTGTGCAGGGACAGTTCTAAGCATGGGAAAACATGCGCCTCTTCACAGGCATACTATACACATACTATACACACCCCCCAGGTACGAAATTTAAAGGAATATTACACTTTTATTGTTTCACTTTAAGCATTATTAAAATCACTGCTCCCGAAAAAACTTCAGTTTTTAAAACTTTTTTTGCATTGATACATATCACCTGGGGCAGGACCCAGGTCCCCAAACACTATTTATGACAATAACTTGCATATAAGCCTTTAAAATTAGCACTTTAGATTTCTTCCATAGACTTGTACAGAGTGTTCCGCTGCTTTTCGAATTTGCCACGAACACCCCAAATTGTTCGCTCTTCGGTGAACAGGCGAACAGGCAATGTTCGAGCCGAACATGAGTTTGACTCGAACTCGAGGCTCATCCCTACTCCAGAGGTGCGGGGCAGCCTCGGGGGCTCGTTTTTCTCTGTCTCTCGCCAACCTCTATATGGGTTGGTGGGAGAGGGCCCACATCTGTGGAGATAGGAACTCCTTTCAGCCCATGATTACATTTTACTGTAGGTATATAGACAATTTGTTGTTCATATGTTCAGATACTGTGGGCGATCTGGATATCTTTCTTAGTTTTTTAAACAACAATAATTTGAACCTGCAGTTTACTGGACAGGTGAATTGTGAATCAATCTCTTTTTTTAGATGTCACACTCTCCAATGGGGATGGCCATATTAAATCTAGTATATACAGGAAACCAAACACTCGAAACACCTTGCTTCATGCAGACTCATGACAATCACATCATGCTACCCGCATTATACCCGTGGGACAGTTCCTAAGATTACGGAGCGTGTGCAGTGGGGAAAATTATTTTCAAAGGGAGAAGAAGGGAATGAGCGATAGGTTTCTGAGGATGGGTTACAGTGTGAGTACACTCCATGGGGCCATTAATATTGCGGACACCACAGCTAGAGACACACTTTTTTGTGATAGGATGCCCAAGTGAGTTTCTGTCAATATTCCTGTTTTTTTGATCCCATTTAGCCTTGAGTTTCAGAAAATTTAAAATATATTGACACGTCATATTCTTATCCTCTATGAAGATGATAATACTCTAAAGTTCTGTCAAAAGGCTTCAAAGCGGTGTCCCATCGGGCACCTTCTTTGAGTAATTCCCTATCTCCAAGTGAGTTCAAGTCAGGTACCCAACATAGGACATGGCTGGATTCTGTTGACGATTACAAGTGTGGTGTTATTAATTGCCCATGCTGTCCTTGTATTGTGAAAGGGGATCAGTTTCAATCAACTACTAATAACAGAAAATTGAAAATAAAAACTTTCATCAATTGCAGTACAAGATAAGTGATCTATTTGATCACATGTAAAGCATGCAAGATCCAGTATGTGGGTCGGACAACAAGGAGACTTGGAGATTGTTTAAATGACCACATTGGTAATTTAAGAGACATGGTACAAATGTGGCTTGACACTTTAATCATGTCCATGATGGGGACATTAGTCTTTGCAAATACAAGGTATAGAGAAAGTAACGACTCCCAGTATGGGGGAGATGGATTTAGAATCATGTGCAAACAGGAAGTGTTCTGTATATTTTCCCTCAATACTAGAATTCCCATGGGCTTACATTTTGAATGGGACTTGACGCTTTTCATTGACTAGGTAACATCACTATTTGCACTTTGGATGTTTACATCTATATTATTATTAATGATCATATATACCCTTGGCGTTTTTTTTTCTGTCCCTGTGCTGTTTGTGGCAGTACCCATATTTATGGTGTGTATTTATCTTCTCTGATTTATTGGAAAAGTTGCTATATTGTATAGAACCCTTCTGTTATTAATTTACATTTTGTTGTTTGTATATCTTCAATTACTATCTTTATACAGGAGTGTATTTCCAGATTGTCTGTGCAATGGCTTAATTTAATCTAATGGAATACACCTGAACTGTCATGTGATTAACCTGATATAAGAGAATGTTTGCATTTGTGTGGTTTTGACAAAGCACTTTAATAGTGTGAAATGCGTCAACCTTTCCTTTTCGTTCCCTGCCTGTACCCAT
The DNA here is from genome assembly GCF_037356315.1 of Lithobates pipiens. NCBI lineage: Eukaryota > Metazoa > Chordata > Amphibia > Anura > Ranidae > Lithobates > Lithobates pipiens. The sequence continues at coordinate 126,140,195 of NW_027507789.1, read as the reverse complement.
CCATTGCTTGTATGCATTTTCAATAAAGGAATCATATCAACATTTTTGTGTGGGTGTGCAGCCAAACCGAAGTCTTCCGCTCCATATATTCAAGTCCACTTGTGAAATCTTGAGAATAAGTGAAAATTCACATGCAGTAGCCTCAAAACACCTTGAAAGCATTACCAAAATGGTCATTCCTAACTGGCTTCTTCAGAGGTCTGCTATTGGTAGCAATTGGACGTCCCCTCTCAGGGTAAGGGGATTTATCATAGTTGCCAAAATGGTTCTGAAGAGTCCCTCTATCCTTTTATGAGCATACTTCATGATAACGAACGGGGCATTATATTTTCTTATGATTATAGTGAAATAATTTTGGGGGATTTAGTAATTTCTTGTAAAGGGAATGAATTGTTCATAGGAACTCATGTTTCATACGGGAGTTACCATCCTACTCAATAGTTTAAAGCCATTCCTAAGGGCCAATTTTTACGCATCAGACATTCTTACACAATAAACATAATTTTTTAACACAAGCTGACTTGTAGAAAAGATTTGTAGAAAAAGGCTATAGTACACATACTCTAGATTCGGTAATTGATAAAGTGGTCAATATGGAAGTTTTACTGGACACATAAGGATGAGTTAAAATGGTGTGTGTATCTATTACAGTGTCCTAAATATTTTATATTTGTAATATTCATTTTTTTCAGCCGGACATACCCACCTCCTGCACTAGCCCCTTTCCCACTGTTCGCTATTGTCACTTGCACACACAGAAGCCTGACAGCCCCAAAAGGTGGAGGTTTTGGGCATTACCTCATTAACATAATGGAGAATACTGGAACAGACCCAGCTGTGACCCCCTTTCACCCTGCTCCTCACCCCATTCTTCCTCCCACTGTCCTATGGCTAAGCCTCTCTGAAACCGCTTTGACAGTCGTGCCTGGTGCTCGCTTCTGGTTGCCATTGTGACAGCTCACTGGAGTCCAGGAATGCATGTGGAGTTCATACATTGGCTATGGTTGAGCAGACAAGCCTAAGCAATCGAGACCGGTACACACACGATGAAGGGGTGTGGGATGGCTAATGGTCCTAACTACTGCTCCATCCACAGTAACTGCCTGACACTGTCTACCCTTTGGGATAATCTTAGGCGTATCAGGGGTGCAAAAATAACGTAGGATACTATACCATCTAGGTTAATCATAGGGTTATCAGAGCGCATACACAATAGACAATTATGTATCCCTGGAGTAATCATACAGTTATCAGGAGTGCAGACATCATGGCCAGAGCTTAAGGGGGTTCCAAAGGTGCCCATGTGGCATTCCTGTTACATTACACCATCCCCACTACTGAGCCATGTCCGGAACTACCTCATTAATCTCACAGAGACTACTGGAGTGGGGATGTGCTTTATACCTCCACCAATTGAGTATCTGCTCTCTGTGAGTGGGAGAAGGGGTCAGAGGAGTTATTGGGAGCACAGCACTCTCCCACCTATATAGAGGGGGGTTCTCCCATCCCAGTTCTATGGAGCATATGGTGCTCTCCACCTGTACAGTGGATTGAACATTCTAACACTGGCTGCACACCTCACTTTGCTGTGTTTTGACCTTTCTGTGTCAGCTCCTGCTGCTGTGTTCTATCAGGGGCATGTGGGGATATATACACACGAGGGCCCACCTGCCCCCACCTTGTGTGCACGTGCAGCTGGAAGCAACTTGGAGTATATAGGTATGCAGTGGGACTATCTTGGCATGGAATGAAAGTGGCAGGTGGTAGTGGGGGAGCCCAGGTCACATGGGAATAGTTTTTGGTGGGGGTGTGGTTGAATTCCTGCAACTATACTCTGAGAAAAAAAGCCCTGATTATTGGAATTCAGCGTTGTGGTCATTTCCCAGGTGATATATATTTTGTTTCATATTCTTGTTTTTTACTAGACTTTCACTATATAGTTGTTGCCATTTACTATTGAAAGTAATCAGGTCCATCTATAGCTTACATCGGGGGTGCCCAACCAGTGGCCCGCGGAGCCCTCTGATGTGGCCCTCGACCTCCTGCTCTAAGATCCACCAGATCACGGGTTGCCAACCAGCCATCCCAGAGCAGCAGTTTTGTGAATGAAGCCACTGATAGTGGAAGCAAGTGGCTGCGGAGCAGAGCCACATAAGCCAATGCTTTGTGTATGGTGCCCGCTCCTGTCACAGGCGGAGTGATACCAAATGAACTTCACCTGGGACAGCAACAGCCAGCGATACCAGAATGGAAGACAGTTATTAAAGGTAAGTTTACAACTAAATTCACAGTATATATGGATATATCTGTTTTGCAGTGGTTACTGGGTTGCTTTCAAACTGATCTGGTGCAGTACAAGTGCGGGTTACCTGCATTGAGCCATAGACTTCTGTTATTACCTGCAGATTTGTTGCGCCTTCAGAAAGTGCGCCACAGCTGCACAATATAATAGAAGTTTATGGCAAAGTGCAGCTAACCCTCAGAAAATCCACAGGTTCACTGCGCTGTACCCACGCTTTGAGCAAATCGCAGCTCATCAGTGTGAAAGCAGCCTTAGGCCCCTTTCACATGATTGATCTGACCCAATCGGACTTACTATTCACCTCTATGGAACAGCAGATGTACTGTAAATGGACTTGTGTCTGTTTACACCCGCCTATCTAAAAAAGAACAGAAAGGGATCTGCCCCTTCCGTCTGGGCGAATTGGATTGGATCAGAGGGCCCATAGAGTAGAGTGGGCTGTGTCTGTGGACACGGACCTGTCATCCACCCGCTCCGCTCATTGTGGCCCGCGACCAGTTACCAATTCACTTAAGTGTCCCTCGCTCTTCAAAAGGTTGGGCACCCCTGGCTTACATTTTAGTATGTTTAAATGGATGTGTTGTTCCCTATCTACTTTTTTATTTTTTGACATGTCATTTTACTTCTATGTGTACTGATGATTTTTGAGCTGTATTTTTCCTGAATTTTTAATTGTCTGCATTCTTTTGTTAACATTTCAGCTGTTAGTGGGAAAGCCCGCTTATAGCTGATGAGTCATTGGTTGTTAATAACAAAGCGGCCAGCTTCCCGGCCCGCTCCTTAACAGCTTGTCGCCTGCTAACCATTATATGATGGCCACCAATCACACTGATTGCCCCCCACTTTTCACCTTCACCATTGGTCACATCTCATCCTTTTATCTGGTGCTTTGGCACCCTTGTCTACATCATATTAATATTTTTGATGTTTTCCTGGAGCCTACTACTCACATCCCCTTTTTTGCACCTTTTCACATTCCTTACCTCACTCGTGCTCTTACTTGCACTTTCTTAATTCATGGGTTTACCTCTGTAATTACTAATTGGACATTTCTATAATTTTTTACAGTGAATTGGGATCCTCTTTGGTGCTTGGTGACCTCCCTGTGAGGCCTATCAGGCCCCTCCTCTCATGTCTGTTCAGCATTTTCATCTCCCGCTTCCCCCCCTCCCCTTTTTTGCCATCCTCGCTTCCGTCCCCCTTTTTCATACAATAAGTGCGACCTCCTGTAGGTTCTCTCTGTGGCCTGGTGAGGTGGGTGCCATTTTGGTTCTGCTGCACTGTCTGGATCTTTGTGAAACAGTCTGAAACAGAATTGCTGGAAGGCCAAAAATAAAGCTGTTCTTTGGTGAATATAAATCCTTTCCCCTGAAGAAGGCAGCTACTATATTATGGTCGAAACGCGTTAGGGTATTTCTGTATGACTTTTTAAAGTTATTATTCCATTCATATGTCTATTGTACCATTGTATAATTATGAATGTTATGCCTTCTAACATTTGGTTTTAGAGCTCTTGTCTTGACGGACAGCTGAGTTTGTATATATATATATATATATATATATATATATATATATATATATATATATATATATATATACTCTGACTGAAAATAATTGCACATGTCTAGTGTTGTACATTCCTCCATTAAGACTATTTCCCCCCCTCAGATCCGCCATTGCTCACCTCAGTAGATATACTGCAGATCATGTTTTGTAGCAGCACATGAATGGTGCTGGTGGTCCTGCCTAGAGTGGTACAGGAGTGAGCTCATCTGAAATCAAGACTTCACCTAGGTCTGCCAGAGTGTCCAGAAGTTCAGCAGGGGAGTTCTAAGTGGAGGGATGTGGTGAAGCCAGGCATGTTAGGAAACACTCCCTAGTGGGCTACTTGTAAGGTTGTGGCTCACATTGGAGGAAGACAGAGGGCTTTCATATTACAATTTTTCCCTTATGAATGGCTGATAGAGTAGGCAGACCGAAACCAGGCTCTCCTGTGTTAATGAATGCAGATGGTGGCTACTGGGGAGGAAAAAGGAGCAGACACATGGCAAAGCTCCAGAATCAAATGTCCGCCATGTTAGCTGCCACACATGCACCCCCACCAAATATATTTTTAATTAACATGCTGCAAGCAAGAGTGTAAAATACACATACACATTTTAATACAATTATACGTAAAAATAAAACTTTTCCATTACATATGCTTTTCTGCATCAAGCCTACCTTGAACAAGAACTTCTGTAACATGACCTCTTACTAAGCAGCAAATGTTGTATGACAGCATAAAGTGTGCGGTGGTCAGGAGCATATCATATAATGTACAGCCTAGCAAAAAGAGTGCATTGCACAGGAGCATATCATGAAGTGGCCAGGAGAATGGCATCACCTTGCAGTGCTGTCCTTCCTCCAGGCCCTTTGGGATTCTCTCCCATGACTCCACTTCTTTTACTCTACAGCCCACACAATGTTGTCCTTCTGCAGCTTTCTTTATTTTCTCTGGCTCCTTGCACCATGTAGCCCACGTTGCGTGTCCAGTGGATGGGTTTAAAAGTCCAGAAATCAATGCAGCCAATTAGGTTCCTTCCTAGGTGTCCATCAATGGCCCGAGGAAGAAAGAGTAAGCTGTCACAAAGATTGACAAGCTATTTAGCTCCCACCCCTTAAAGTGATTAACAGCCACGGCTGCACTAGCATGCACCGTATTCATAAAATGGTGGTGGGGTTGGGACCATATCCCCCTATTATTAACACCCCTGAAACTGAATATATTAATAAGAGAGATGTATTTAATGCATTTTATATATGTATTTGTCTTGCTAAAATTGCAGGTAGTTAGTATTTCTGTTCTTCACAATCAGTCTCAGACATACAGTAGGTATTTATACTATTGCTGTAAGTGTAACTTATATTTGTTATTGTAAGCAGAAGTGAGGTTATTTAATGTACAGTATGTAAAAACAAAAGTAAACTCATAATGATTTTTTTTCGTTTTCCCATCCATCCCAGTATAACATCAGTCATATATTTCCATTTTCAACTCTTACATTTCAGACTATGCTTCTGTCTCATCCCGTGACACTATCTTCTCTCTGCTGGATTCTACCCCTGCTAGTTTACTGGCTACTCACTGTGTACCTTCCAGCATTTCTGTTCTTCCCAGTCTCTAGATTACTGGTACACTTTCCAGACCTTGTCTGATCTGTCTATTGACAAAAGCTGTCAGAAATGTATAGAAAATGTGGGACATATTCACATATGTGGTTTTACTGTCCAATTACTTTTGGGACAAAGCCAATTTCTTTCTCAAAATAATACTGAGGTTTGATGTCTCTTTGACTGCAGAAATTTGGATTTTGACAAATCTTAAACTCATTATGAATTAACATATTTACACATTTTAATTTCAAAATGCATTAAAACACACTGATGACTACTGAATAGATAGTTGAAATTAAATACTTTGAAGCAAATCAGTTTAAAAATGCAAATATTTTTAAGACTATATCTAGGCACTAACTTTTTAATTCAGACTTTAAAGTTTAACTGGGGAAAATCAGACACTTTGAAATATGTTTTCTGTTGGTTGAATATACACTTGCTATTAAATTAGCCAATCTTGCCTCATTTTAATTCCCTTACTCCTTATAAGATTTACATTTATTCATATAACATTTTTATTATTTTAAAATGAAATGGTCAAGAATATGTAAAGGCATTTCCTTTTTAGCTAGCCTATTTAGTCCAATAGCCAATTTACTATGTAACATGAATAGCTGTCTCCTTAATGTATTTTCCTTGACTGTGGTATACCAGATATGCCGCTTCCAGAAAAAACCCCAACCTTACCTTATATCCCAATTAAAATTGACACCACACTGGTTGGAGTAAGAAAGGCCGTAGCAGCCTGCATTTATTATTTTTTAAAACAAATTAAACAAATAAATTCCAATAGGGGAAAAAAACTCTGTATGAAAATATGTACTCTCTCAAAAATATAAATTTTTTTAACAATAACAAACAATAACAAACAATATCCCAATGTAACTACTGAGTAGCAACCACTGCATGGCATTGGTCTGTGCAGGCAATTATCACCAAACATCTAAAACCATGACCAACTTGACACTGCGGTCCATCTCCCAGCGTAATAATGGGCCTCAAGCCGACAAGCAGGCTCAAAGACAAACGCTGGCCGCAGTGCCCCATAACACTTTCCGACTAACCTCCGTTAGCCGGAAACCACCATCAGGATCCCATCCAGCGATAGTTCCTGAACCATTTGCCATATCTCCTTCGCCTGCACAGACCAAAAACCCGCCACCGCATGAGGGAGTAACCCACTTACTACCGCATGCCCCTCCACACCCGAAGCGCCCTCTCAATCCCATCCTGGATCCCAAGAGTCCACAGGTCAATGCCCACGACGTGCCCCCCAGCACACATAGGAATGGCCCATTATCCAGACCAATCCTTTTGCCGTACCTGAAACAGAAGAAAACAGAAAAAATAAACAAAAATAAAACCAGCCATGAGCGCCACAGTCCCATGTCACCACCACCTGAAAAACAAAAACAAACCAAAAAAAACCCCATGCTGTACTAAACACCTACCATCCCCCCCTCCTTTTTTTTTTTTTTTTTTTTTTTTTTTTTTATTGACCTCACTCAGGAGGTGCCAGCCCTTTCAGACCCAGCACCATGCTACTCCAACCACCCGACCACCACCACGGGTACTAGTTCCATGGTACCACCAAGCCCCCTCCAAACTCAAACCGCATCCCGCTCTCCCGGCTTCTCAAAAACCAAATCCCACAACCACGCAGGGCAAGGAGTCCCGAACCTTTCCGCCCCAGGCACCAACTTCCTGAACTTGTCCCACTGGAATCTGGACAAAGCGTCCGCCACCACGTTCTCAACGCCCGGAAGGTGCACCGCATGAATGAACACATTCAACTGCAAGCACCGCAACACCAGGTGACGCAGCAATCGGATGACGGGGGGAGAAGAGGCCGTATTACGATTAATGACCTGTACCACCCCCATGTTATCCCCATGGAAACGCACCTTCCGATCCCGGAACGAAGCGCCCCACAGTTCCACCGCCAGAACCACTGGAAACAACTCCAGCAGCACCAGATTCGACGTGTGCCCCGCCGCCACCCAGGATTGCGGCCAAGGACCCGCGCTCCACTGCCCCCGAAAAAACGCCCCAAATCCAAAAGCCCCAGCTGCATCAGTGAACAGTTCCAGGTCAAAGTTGCTGACCGGCCCTGACATTCACATCGCCCGCCCATTGAAGGACTCCAGAAAGGTCTGCCAAACCTTCAGGTCCGCCTTATGCGACTTTACTAAACGCACAAAATGAGTCGGAGACCTGACACCAGCCGTGCTGGCCGCCAACCTGCGGTTAAAAACCCGCCCCATTGGTAAAATCCTACAGGCAAAATTGAGCTTACCCAGGACCGATTGCAATCTCCGCAGCTGAACCTTCCGCACACCCAACAACTCTGATATCTCCCGCCTCAAGTCGGCCAACTTGTCCTCAGGCAACCGGCATTCCATGGCCTCGGAATCCAAGACGATTCCTAGAAACACTATGACCGTTCGAGGTCCCTCAGTTTTGTCCGGCGCCAAAGGAATGCCAAATTTCTGCGCAATATGCTGCAGCGTCGCCAGTAAAATCGCACAAACCCTGGAATCTGGCGGCCCAATGCACAGGAAATCGTCGAGGTAGTGAATGATCGAATTCACCCCCGACACATCCCGCACCACCCATTCAACGAACGAGCTGAATTGTTCAAAAACCGCACAGGAAATCGAACAGCCCATCGGCAAGCACTGATCCACATAGAAACCATCCTCCCAATGACACCCCAATAAACGAAAACTATCTGGATGCACCGGCAACAACCGAAAGGCCGATTCCACATCCGCTTTCGCCAATAACGCCCCTTTACCATACCTGCGCACCCAATTCACCGCCGCGTCAAACGACGTGTATGACACGGAGCAAACCTCCTGAGCGATCCCATCATTCACCGACCCACCCTTCGGAAAGGAAAGGTGGTGAATAAGCCTAAACTTGTGGGGCTCCTTCTTAGGCACCACACCCAATGGAGAGACCACCAAGTCCTCCCAAGGAGGCAAAGTGAAAGGGCCACTCATCCTACCCAACGCAACCTCCTTCCGCAGTTTCTCCGAAACCACCTCCGGATGTTGCAACGCCGACTTCAAATTGGGTGCCAACGGGGGAATCACCGTCAACGCACAAGGAATCCTAAACCCATCCATAAATCCAGCCTCCAGAAACTTCGCTGCCCCCTTGTCCGGATACCTACCGAGAAACGGCCGCATCCTTGCCACCATCACCGGAGTCCTCCCTCTTGTTGTTAACCTCCCCGGTGCGGCCCTTCCCCTGCCTAAAGCATCTGGATGCGGGATGCGCTCCACCGCAACCTGAACACTCGTGCTTGAACCTGCAACCACCGCAAAACTTGCAGGTTCCAGAGTTGTACTGCCAACACACCCCTTTTTTATTTCCGGCCGGTTGTCCTGGGGCCGAAGGTCCACCGGCCCCCCCCTGAAAAAACTGCCCCGGGGCCCTCGCAGACGTCATCAAACGCATCCACAAGCTGATGTCCTTGTGGTCCCATCGCAGGTCCGGCCGCACCGCCCTCCTCTGTCTGAACTGTTCATCATAACGTAACCACGCGGAGCCCCAACCACCGGCCCCATAACAGGCCGAGTGGCAGCTACACAGAAATAGAAAACTGCGCCAACCCTATGCTTAAATAAATAACAAAAAATAGTGTCAAAATATGTAAGTAATTATCATTAAATGATTATAACGATAAAAAAACACCTTAAGTGCATAAAAAACACAACAACACATAAAGAAAAAATATCACAAACAAAAGTCCAATCATAAAAAGTTCATATGTGAGTCCAGATAAGCATTTGTGACACCACAGTGATTCAACACGATCCAAAAGCGCATAAAGTGCCCGTCACCGTATATTGAATGCGCTTACCAGAAAATAAACAAATTAGGGCGTTTGTATATATTCGATGGGTCCCATCAAAAGATATCCTCCTTTTTAGTGGGTTAGCTCTCCATCTCCTAATAGTACCTTCCAGATATTAATATACTCCGTGGTCCCAATAGGGAGCTCAGTAATTCCCAAAAAAGAAAGGAACTAACATGGCATAATATCGTTTGGACAATTTATTAAAAGAAAAAAAGTAGCACACTTACATGTGGATGGATAAAATACAGCGTGTATAAACAGTACATAAAAAGCCGGCCGGCAAACAGGAGCCCGTCCTCCTCTCCAACAACGTGGTGGCGTCACTGCGTGCCCTCCCAGACGCGTTTCGTCATACCTGACGTTGTCAATGGGGAACGGGCAGCGCAGTGACGCTCCGCCTAATAAAGATACTAAAGCGTACCAAGCCTCGTTCTGAGATGCAAGGCTGGGTCATAATACGCCATTGTAAATAATGGCAAATAGCCCTGAAACAGGTACAGTCTGTCCGCTGCTAATAATGCAACGGAACAGCTTGTAATATAGATCACTAACATCCTAAGCATCGTACGGATGTATCTAATGTTCAAAAACAAAAAAAGGCTTGCACAAACTAAAAATAACATTAGATTCAAGCCCATGCATGTTAGTGCGCCGCAGGTGCAAAATAAATGTTGCATCAGCACCGCACCGCCTCCCGATATATAAAAAGGAAACCTAAACATAAAAGGGATTAACCCAATAATGGAATAGGCAGCATTCTGTCCTGTAAGGGAGTCAGTGCAAAAGAAACATACTGAATATCATGTGTCCAGCCCATATATATCAATGGTCACCAAAAAATATAGGTAGCCAAAAAGGATCACATTAATTAAAAGGTCTTTTTACTATATATTGGCCAAAGAAAATACTATTAAAAATATTCCGTGCGTGTGGGTTTGACAAAATAATCGCATGGAATTATTCATGCGTCTAAATCAAACCTGTTGATCGCATAGGAACAATATCTCAATTTATATCCAAGATTCTATCGGAAAAAAGAGAGATCCAAAAATCCAAAATTTAAAAGATATGGAATAAAAAATAAAAACTCGAAAATATAAAATGTGTAATGTATAATGTGTGATATATACAAAAAATGAAAAATAGAAAATGAATATGTATACACATGTAATGAAAATTTCATACTTCTAGATTCCGTAACCCAGTCCAACATCTCAGAACCGGCAAGGCCAAAAAACTATCATGGTACATATGAGAGGCAAATTTAACCCACATGGTACAGAAAAAATATATATGTGTACGTAAATGGAACTTCCGACCTTAATATCTGAAGTGAAAAAAGAAAATGAATTAGGAATTGTCAATGAAGGCATTGACATCAGTGTCAATATTAAGTCCAAAGGGGACATAGGTTTTGAGGCGATAGACCCAAGACATTTCAAGTTTTGAAATTTCCCTCACTAAAGAACTACCCCGCCAGTGAGGCTTGTATTTGTCAATCCCCAAAAAAAGGGTCTTGGAGGGGTCTTTGTTGTGGAATCTCAAGTAGTGCTTAGACACAGAATGGTTTGGAAAACCAATGATGATGTTAGTTATGTGTTCATTAAGTCTAACCTGTAGGGGGCGTTTTGTGCGTCCCACATATTGCAGCCCGCAAGGGCATTGCAACATATAGACCACTCCCGTGGTGACACATGTAATGCACGGTTTGATACTATGGTCTAATCCAGTGGCCGTACTACGAAAAGTGGTGGTCCGTCTCTGATTGCAGGAGTTCAAAGAGCAGACCCTACACTTTCCGCATTTATAAAATCCAGTAAGTTGGTCGAAAAAACCCCTACTCCTAACGGGAGGGTCAACAACATTTGGTGCTAGACGGTTACGTACTGATGATGCCCCTCTAAATACCACTTGAGGTTTCTCACTGATCACATTTTTCAAGGTGGCATCGCTACTGACAATGTGCCAGTGTTTGTTTATCAATTTTTTTATGCTCTTCTGTTGAAGAGAGTAAGTAGTTATAAAGGGGACTTTTCCCTGAAAATCATTTACACGTGGACCCCTTTCAACTAACAGGTCGCCACGGTCAATGTTGGTCACTTCATTGAGGGTTTTGGTCAAAAACTCCTGTTGGTATCCCTTTTCTAAAAATCTAGAGGTAAGTACTTCAGCCTGTACCCGAAATTCCTCTAATCTAGAGCAATTTCGTCTAAGTCTGATATATTGACTTTTGGGGACTGCTCTAAGCCAGGGAATGTGGTGACAACTATCAATAGGAATAAAAGAATTCCTATCCGTGTCTTTAAAGAATGTCGAAGTGACAAAACGGTCCTCTACCACTGAAATGTTCAGGTCCAGAAAATTGATTCTTACCTGGCTCAACTCATAACTAAGACATATGCCCCTTTCATTGTTATTCAGGGACTCTAAAAAGTTCCTCAAATCTCCCTCTTGGCCATTCCAAAGGAGGAGGATGTCATCTATGTACCTAGCCCACAATCCAATCTGAGGTATATTGTGGGCATAGATGACATCCTCCTCCCACTTGGCCATAAAGAGGTTAGCCAAGCTGGGGGCATATTTAGCCCCCATAGCTACGCCCATGGTCTGTCTGTAGAACTGGCTCCCAAACCAGAAATAGTTATGGGAAGCCGCAAACTGCAGGAGAGACATGAGGAAAGCTACCTGCTGGGTAGAGAGCCTAGGGTCTCTATCTAGATAGGAATGAACTGCCGCAAATCCCAAGTTATGCGGAATGCTCGTATACAGGGAGGCCACATCTGCCGTGACCATCCATGTATCGGGCCCAGCAGACAGATTTTCTAAAAGGTTAATAACATGTCTCGTGTCCTTAACATAGGAGGGGGTCTTTTGGACCAAAGGCTGCAAATATGAATCAATGTATCTGCCCACCCGGGAAGTGATGGAATCAATACCACTAATGATGGGTCTTCCCGGGGGGCAGACAGGGTTCTTATGTATTTTTGGTAAGTAGTACAGGATCGGTGTACGTGGGGCTCTAGGGATCAAGAAATGGCTCTCTTTATTGTTCAAAAAACCCGCTACCTGCCCTGCCTTAACTAACTTTTGCAATTCCTTTATATAGGTGAATTTTGGATCGGAGGGTAATTTAATGTAAGTATTGGTATCACCCAAAATTCTATTAATTTCAGCCTCATAATCAACCCGATCCAACACTACAATGGCGCCTCCCTTGTCGGCTGGCCTAATGACAAGATCTTTACTCTCACAAAGAGAGTCCAAACCTTCCTGCAATTCCTTTTTCATTTTACTGGGCTCCTCTATACATTCTCTATGGATATTTTTGACTTTAGAGCCACTAAGGTGGTGAACATCGATGGAGTATTTGAACTCTATAGAGATGATGAAGATGATTTGGGAGGAAGTTTCATGAGATTAAAAAACCTCATGATCTCCGAAAATCATACCAAATGGGACATTGCCTATCTGGAAACTTATATTAGACACGCAATGGTCCCTAGGAGTTTGAGGTGGGAGGTAGCACCTCAGAAAGGTGACATACATTTAGAGGAATGGTTTAAATATTTTAATGAGGCAGGTGTCTCTTTTTTAAAATTTTTGGTTGGTAGGAAAACCTCTAAATTATCAAAATTGGATGATGAAATAAAAGAAATTCAGACTAAGCTATTTCCAGTCAAAGGGAGTATAGATTATCAAGAAAAATCGCAGAACCTATTAAAAATTCTTGAAAAAGAGGATAGAGACCAAAGGGCCAAAAAGAAGAAAAAATACAATAGGGATCTAGCTGATTATAACAATAATATTGTCTTTGAGTGGCAAAAAAAATTGTTGGAAGTGGGTCACACACAGGAATGCATGGAAGTGGGTTCCACACAGATAGTGGGCCCTATAGTTGATGCAGTTTCACAACCCGGGCCACCTTTACAACCGTCTAACCAAAAACGACCCCAATCCATGAATAAAGTTCAGTCCAACACTACTAATCATGCATACCCTTCCCCTCGGAGAGGACGGGGTAGCAATAGGGGTTCACTTCCCCCTCGGGGCCAACCCAGACCTTTTGGTACATCGAGACCATACAATAGTCATGTGAATGGGAATGTTGATTACACACTCCCTCACAATACGAACTATCCACCTCGAGGGAGAGGCTGGGTCCAATATCCAAACGCAAGAGGAAGAGGTCCCCCCAACAATTATTATGATGGGTGGAACTCACAGGGGGGCAATTATTGGGATCACAATCCCTCTCCATATTATAATATGGGAGGACATTCTGAGTGGAATTATGGCATTCCCACTGGGAACTCCTTCTTTCCACTAAGTGACCTTAACGCCCCTGTGGCTGATGGTAATCCGCAAGCCTCCTTTGTCCCAGTCCAGGAACCTCTAAGAACTAAATCCCATCAGGTTCCTACTAATGAACAACTGGCTGAAGGCCCTTTGGGCCTCAATGCACCCAACAGTTGGGGTTTTCACAAACCCACACAAGGCATCAAAAGATTGGGAGAAAGAGGAGAGGAACCAGAGGGGGGAGGAGAGCCCGAACAATTAAAAAGGCCCAGAATGTAATCGGTAAGGGTATCTTTAATTTGAGCTCAAAAACTTTGTCAGAGTCAGAACAACTAATTCTTGACAAAGGTTTGAAGTATGTACCCCCAGCTAAATTAAATAAATTCCAAACTTATATGGATGTACATAAGTTTGTGAGGAAGATCAATATTAAAAGATATATGATGGGATCATCCAACACATATAATCTGAACACATCAAACAATGTAGCTCCACAGGTTGTTCATTCGGGCATGGCTAATGCCTCACTTTTTAACCCTCCCGGCATTCTCCCTGCCGCATTACGTGTTTTCAGAGATGTTGTCTTAAGAGACTTAGATGCACTGGAAGTGAAGAGATGTAAAATGAAAAAGGAATTGCAGGAAGGTTTGGACTCTCTTTGTGAGAGTAAAGATCTTGTCATTAGGCCAGCCGACAAGGGAGGCGCCATTGTAGTGTTGGATCGGGTTGATTATGAGGCTGAAATTAATAGAATTTTGGGTGATACCAATACTTACATTAAATTACCCTCCGATCCAAAATTCACCTATATAAAGGAATTGCAAAAGTTAGTTAAGGCAGGGCAGGTAGCGGGTTTTTTGAACAATAAAGAGAGCCATTTCTTGATCCCTAGAGCCCCACGTACACCGATCCTGTACTACTTACCAAAAATACATAAGAACCCTGTCTGCCCCCCGGGAAGACCCATCATTAGTGGTATTGATTCCATCACTTCCCGGGTGGGCAGATACATTGATTCATATTTGCAGCCTTTGGTCCAAAAGACCCCCTCCTATGTTAAGGACACGAGACATGTTATTAACCTTTTAGAAAATCTGTCTGCTGGGCCCGATACATGGATGGTCACGGCAGATGTGGCCTCCCTGTATACGAGCATTCCGCATAACTTGGGATTTGCGGCAGTTCATTCCTATCTAGATAGAGACCCTAGGCTCTCTACCCAGCAGGTAGCTTTCCTCATGTCTCTCCTGCAGTTTGCGGCTTCCCATAACTATTTCTGGTTTGGGAGCCAGTTCTACAGACAGACCATGGGCGTAGCTATGGGGGCTAAATATGCCCCCAGCTTGGCTAACCTCTTTATGGCCAAGTGGGAGGAGGATGTCATCTATGCCCACAATATACCTCAGATTGGATTGTGGGCTAGGTACATAGATGACATCCTCCTCCTTTGGAATGGCCAAGAGGGAGATTTGAGGAACTTTTTAGAGTCCCTGAATAACAATGAAAGGGGCATATGTCTTAGTTATGAGTTGAGCCAGGTAAGAATCAATTTTCTGGACCTGAACATTTCAGTGGTAGAGGACCGTTTTGTCACTTCGACATTCTTTAAAGACACGGATAGGAATTCTTTTATTCCTATTGATAGTTGTCACCACATTCCCTGGCTTAGAGCAGTCCCCAAAAGTCAATATATCAGACTTAGACGAAATTGCTCTAGATTAGAGGAATTTCGGGTACAGGCTGAAGTACTTACCTCTAGATTTTTAGAAAAGGGATACCAACAGGAGTTTTTGACCAAAACCCTCAATGAAGTGACCAACATTGACCGTGGCGACCTGTTAGTTGAAAGGGGTCCACGTGTAAATGATTTTCAGGGAAAAGTCCCCTTTATAACTACTTACTCACTTCAACAGAAGAGCATAAAAAAATTGATAAACAAACACTGGCACATTGTCAGTAGCGATGCCACCTTGAAAAATGTGATCAGTGAGAAACCTCAAGTGGTATTTAGAGGGGCATCGTCAGTACGTAACCGTCTAGCACCAAATGTTGTTGACCCTCCCGTTAGGAGTAGGGGTTTTTTCGACCAACTTACTGGATTTTATAAATGCGGAAAGTGTAGGGTCTGCTCTTTGAACTCCTGCAATCAGAGACGGACCACCACTTTTCGTAGTACGGCCACTGGATTAGACCATAGTATCAAACCGTGCATTACATGTGTCACCACGGGAGTGGTCTATATGTTGCAATGCCCTTGCGGGCTGCAATATGTGGGACGCACAAAACGCCCCCTACAGGTTAGACTTAATGAACACATAACTAACATCATCATTGGTTTTCCAAACCATTCTGTGTCTAAGCACTACTTGAGATTCCACAACAAAGACCCCTCCAAGACCCTTTTTTTGGGGATTGACAAATACAAGCCTCACTGGCGGGGTAGTTCTTTAGTGAGGGAAATTTCAAAACTTGAAATGTCTTGGGTCTATCGCCTCAAAACCTATGTCCCCTTTGGACTTAATATTGACACTGATGTCAATGCCTTCATTGACAATTCCTAATTCATTTTCTTTTTTCACTTCAGATATTAAGGTCGGAAGTTCCATTTACGTACACATATATATTTTTTCTGTACCATGTGGGTTAAATTTGCCTCTCATATGTACCATGATAGTTTTTTGGCCTTGCCGGTTCTGAGATGTTGGACTGGGTTACGGAATCTAGAAGTATGAAATTTTCATTACATGTGTATACATATTCATTTTCTATTTTTCATTTTTTGTATATATCACACATTATACATTACACATTTTATATTTTCGAGTTTTTATTTTTTATTCCATATCTTTTAAATTTTGGATTTTTGGATCTCTCTTTTTTCCGATAGAATCTTGGATATAAATTGAGATATTGTTCCTATGCGATCAACAGGTTTGATTTAGACGCATGAATAATTCCATGCGATTATTTTGTCAAACCCACATGCACGGAATATTTTTAATAGTATTTTCTTTGGCCAATATATAGTAAAAAGACCTTTTAATTAATGTGATCCTTTTTGGCTACCTATATTTTTTGGTGACCATTGATATATATGGGCTGGACACATGATATTCAGTATGTTTCTTTTGCACTGACTCCCTTACAGGACAGAATGCTGCCTATTCCATTATTGGGTTAATCCCTTTTATGTTTAGGTTTTCTTTTTATATATCGGGAGGCGGTGCGGTGCTGATGCAACATTTATTTTGCACCTGCGGCGCACTAACATGCATGGGCTTGAATCTAATGTTATTTTTAGTTTGTGCAAGCCTTTTTTTGTTTTTGAACATTAGATACATCCGTACGATGCTTAGGATGTTAGTGATCTATATTACAAGCTGTTCCGTTGCATTATTAGCAGCGGACAGACTGTACCTGTTTCAGGGCTATTTGCCATTATTTACAATGGCGTATTATGACCCAGCCTTGCATCTCAGAACGAGGCTTGGTACGCTTTAGTATCTTTATTAGGCGGAGCGTCACTGCGCTGCCCGTTCCCCATTGACAACGTCAGGTATGACGAAACGCGTCTGGGAGGGCACGCAGTGACGCCACCACGTTGTTGGAGAGGAGGACGGGCTCCTGTTTGCCGGCCGGCTTTTTATGTACTGTTTATACACGCTGTATTTTATCCATCCACATGTAAGTGTGCTACTTTTTTTCTTTTAATAAATTGTCCAAACGATATTATGCCATGTTAGTTCCTTTCTTTTTTGGGAATTACTGAGCTCCCTATTGGGACCACGGAGTATATTAATATCTGGAAGGTACTATTAGGAGATGGAGAGCTGACCCACTAAAAAGGAGGATATCTTTTGATGGGACCCATCGAATATATACAAACGCCCTAATTTGTTTATTTTCTGGTAAGCGCATTCAATATACGGTGACGGGCACTTTATGCGCTTTTGGATCGTGTTGAATCACTGTGGTGTCACAAATGCTTATCTGGACTCACATATGAACTTTTTATGATTGGACTTTTGTTTGTGATATTTTTTCTTTATGTGTTGTTGTGTTTTTTATGCACTTAAGGTGTTTTTTTATCGTTATAATCATTTAATGATAATTACTTACATATTTTGACACTATTTTTTGTTATTTATTTAAGCATAGGGTTGGCGCAGTTTTCTATTTCTGTATATCTGTTGGGTGTTATATCACATCTATTGCTGCTGCCTGTTTTACACATAGTTTATTTGTTCTCACGTTTTTTTCTAGCGCGGTATAATTTTTTCCATTTCTACGAGTGGCAGCTACGCATGCCCCAGCCACACCGCCCCCCGGGGGCACCCACGCTGCCCCCGGCCCCACCATCGGCACAACACCCAGTTCAAAACGGCACACCAGTTCTTTTAAACCCACCAAAAAACCCTGCAAGTCTTGTGAAACCCCAGCCCCCCCAACCCCCGCACCCAGGCTATGCACCCCCCCGCAGTCCCCCTGCCCCAAGTTACCTGACGTACCCAATCCCGGTAAAGAAGCAGGTGACTTACCGGGCTGCACAGGAGACGTCCCATCAGCCGATCGTCCGAGCACTCCGGATCCCATCCTGCCACCTGGGACGGCCGCATCAGTCGCCCCATCCGAGTCATCCACGGCTCTCGACGCTCGCTCCTCCTCCGAGGAAGAGGACCCGCTGGAAGGCTCCCCTCCGGCTGTTGCTGCGCTGGCCTTCCTCCGCGCCCGCCTACGCTCCGCATGACCGCCCTCCGTCTTCCGGGTGGCCTTACCGCGACTGGCGCAACCCCTCACCGACCCACAGGCTCCAGCCTTGCTTGCTGTGTCCTCGTGCAGCCCCGTCCTAGTCCATGGCGATCCCCTGCCGCGGCAATAACAGGCCCGGGGTTCCCAGAGCACCCAGGACCCCTCCATGCCCCCCTACCGCTCAGCTCCGCTCCGGGGGCGGGGCCAGCGCACGGTTGCCAATCCATACCCCCGTCCCCTGCCGTCTCAAATGCAGGCCTGGGAACCATCCTCCCCCTCCCCATGTCCGCATGCTGTGCCTGATCCTGTGCAAGGGCTGCCTGAAGGGGGGGCAAAGTACTGTCCCCTGCCGACCGCAATGCAGGCCTGGGGACATCCACTCTCCCCCTCGTGCTCCTGGTATGCAGCTCCGTGCAGGGGGCGGGGCCAGCGCACGGTCGCCAAGCCACACCCCCGTCCCCTGCCGTCTCAAATGCAGGCCTGGGAACCATCCTCCCCCTCCCCATGTCCTCATGCAGAGCCCGATCCTGAGCAAGGGCTGTCTGAAGGGGGGGCAAAGTACAGTCCCCTGCCGTCTGCAAGGCAGGCCTGGGGACAGCCACTCTCCCCCTCGAGCTCCTGGTACGCAGCTCCGTGCGGGGGGCGGGGCCAGCGCTCACAGAAGCCACTCGTCTGGGCGGCCTGTGCGCCATCCCCATCGCCCTGGGCCTCCCCCGCGTGCTAGATCCAGCCCGTGGAGCAACCGATCCCGGGAGCCCAGAGCAGTCAGTAGCCACCTTCTTCGCCGGGGGAGCCGCCGCTCGACCCGCCAGGCCGCTGCCCCCCGCCCTCGGACCCCCCCCGGACGGTCAGGCGAGAACCGCTCCGGCGGCCGGGACCTCCGCGCCCGCGCACCCACCCCAGGTCCATCCACAGCCTCAGGCTCCTGCCGAGACACTAGACCCCCCAGGGAAGCTATGAGCCAGTCCTCACCCCGGACCGCCGCCTCGTCCCGCAACTGTGCCAGCAGCCACTCCACCGACGCCATGCTGGAACTTTTCTTCCTTCTTCTGTTGAACTCCCAGCATGCTCCGGGAGACTATATTGACTCTTCTCTGTCCCCGCCCCCTCGGCACCTACGTCCTTCCCCCATTCTTTCTGCTGTCCTCCTGTTAACCCCGTCATGTCCGCCCTACACTTATCGCTTTGCTGTCAGCTACGGGCTCTCTTTCCTGTTAACCTGAAGCTTCAATAAAAAATGTGTAAAAATAAAAGCCACAAGCCTTGACATGTCCTCCTATAATGTTAGGAGCCAGCAACAATGTGGCTTTGACCATAACATATGGTCACATATCTCAACTAAAGTGGCCATATATAGTATAAAGCTTTTCAATACACACACAAAAAACCACAGCCAGATCATCATCCTTACCACTTCTTCCCCCACAACATCTATAAACCATATATGCGACCCCTGGCCAGTTATTAAAATTTTCTTTTTATTTGTTAAACATTGTCCTAAATAAAACTGTATATAATATATACACTCACCGGTCACTTTACTAGGAATACCTGCTCAATTGCTTGGTAACACAAATTGCTAATCAGCCAATCACATGGCAGCAATTCAATGCATTTAGGCATCTAGATGACTTGCTGGGGTTCAAACCGAACATCACAATGGGGAAGAAATGGGATTTAAGTGACTTTAACGCATGTAAACATAAAGTGAGCGCTGTAAAACAAAAACAATGTGTGCCACCAACTCCAGGGAAAAAATAATAATAAACCAAAGGATGAAATACTGCAACGATAAAAATGTGTGATATTAAAAACGCTGACTTAGCAAAAGTCCATACAGTTTCTGTGGGTATGCAGCATTAGAAAGCAGCCCAGTGAAGAATAAGAAACAATCTTCTGGCATAGCTGGAAAAGAAACAAAAACACCACTCTAAGTGCAATAGATTAGAGAGATATTTAATATTAACTGTGAACACGGTACTCAAAAAATCATGACAGGCATCCAGTGAGTGGCAGTTGTGTGGTCAAACATGTCTTGTTGATGTCAGAGGCCAGAGGAGAATGGGCAGACTGGTTTGAGATGATAGAACTGCAACACTAACTCAATAACCATTCGTTACAACCAAGGTATGCAGAATACCATCTCTGAATGCACAACGCATCAAACCTTGAAGCAGATGGGCTACAGCAGCAGAAGACCACACCGGGTGCCACTCATGTCAGCTAAGAACAGGAAAATGGGGCTATAATTCACACAGGCTCTCCAAAATTGGGCAATAGAAGATTGGAAAAACATTGCCTGGTCTAAAAAAGTCTGATTTTAGCTGTGACATTCAGATGGTAGGGTCAGAATTTGGAATAAACAACATAAAAGCATAGATACATTCTGCCTTGGATCAATGGTTTATGCTGGTGCTGGTGCTGTAATTGTGTGGGGGATATTTTCTTGACACACTTTGGTCCCTTAAAACCAACTGAGCATCGTTCAAAGACCAAGGGAAAGCCACAATCGGAATTTCGGCCATCAAAAGACCAATCGGAGCTTTTCGTCTGAAAATGCGACCGTGTGTATGCTCCATCGGACTTTTGCTGGCCGAATTTCCGCCAGCAAATGATTGAGAGCATGTTCTCAATCTTTCGGTCAGAAAAAGTTCAGATCGGAAATTCCGATCATCTGTACCAATTCCTAAGCATGCTCGGAAACAATCGGAAGCATGCTCGGAAGCATTGAACTTCATTTTCTCGGCTCGTTGTAATTTTGTACCTCACCGCATTCTTGGCGGGCCAAATTTCAGCAAACTTTTGTGTGACCGTGTGCATGCAAACCAAGCTTGAGTGGAATTCCGTCATAAAAACCATCCGAGATTTTTCTGATGGAAAATCCACTTGTGTGTATGCGGCATAACAGATGAAAATCCCTTTAATTCATTAAATTATTTCTCCACACCATGCACCCAGAAGGCACAAGTAGTGATGGACGAACTTCCGATGGGACGTTTTGCGGACGCAAACCGCGGACGCGGCAAAAGTTTGCAAACCGCAAAGTTCGCGGTCGGCCCCATTGACTTTAATGGCAGGCGAACCTTAGAAAATAGGTCATATTTTCAGCCACTAAATACTTACTAGATGTGCACAACCTTAGAAAATAGGTCATATTTTCAGCCACAAAATACTTACTAGATGTGCACACAAAATCCCAACACATAGACACTGACATAACAAAAGTATTAAGTGAATCTGGGATCGACAACGACAAGCATTCTTTTTTTCTCTGTGAAATTTTGACAATTCAGGAGCGCATGAAGGCCATGGAGGACAGGAAAGCTCAGGGCAGGCTTTAAAGAGGGTGCAGGAGATGATCACCCGAACTGTGATAGAGAGCACTGACACCAGCACCACGATAAAAAGCACTGACACCAGCACCGAGATAGAGAGCACTGACACCACACCAGCACCGTGATAGAGAGCACTGAGACCACACCAGCACCATGATAGAGAGCACTGACACCAGCACCGTGATAGAGAGCACTGACACCAGCACCGTGATAGAGAGGACTGACACCAGCACCGAGACAGAGAGCACTGACACCAGCACCGAGATAGAGAGCACTGACACCACACCAGCACTGTGATAGAGTGCACTGACATCAGCACCGAGTTAGAGAGCACTGACACCACACCAGCACCGTGATAGAGAGCACTGAGACCACACCAGGACCAAGATAGAGATCACTGACACCAGCACTGAGATAGAGAGCACTGACACCACACCAGCACCGTGATAGAGAGCACTGACACCAGCACCAAGTATTAGAGCACTGACACCAGCACCGAGATAGAGAGCACTGACACCAGCACCGAATTAGAGAGCACTGACACCACACCAGCACCGTGATAGAGTGCACTGAGACCACACCAGCACCGAGATAGAGAGCACTGACACCACACCAGCACCGAGATAGAGAGCACTGACACCACACCAGAACCGAGATAAACAGCACTGACACCAGCAACTAGTTAGAGAGCACTGACACCACACCAGCACCTTGATAGAGAGCACTGAGACCACACCAGCCCCGAGATCAAGAGCACTGACACCACACCAGCACAGAGATAGAGAGAGAGAGAGCACTGACACCATCACCGAGATAGAGAGCACTGACAGCAGCACTGATACTAGCAACTCGCTGCGAGACCCAAAAATATGACACCGCTCAACCTCTTCAAACAGGAGGGTACGGGCATATAGTACGGTGTGCTTTTTTTGTACAAGGAAGTGAGCCAAAGGTAGAAAAAAGGTCAGTGTGCTCGTTTAAATAAATTGTTTATAGAGTTATGCATATACATGGTCTACTGGTCACATGTGTTGAATTCCTCCAAGATCCATGCCTCATTCATTTTTATAAATGTGAGGTAGTCAACACTGTTGTGAGCTAGGTGAGTGCGCTTATCGGTCATGATCCCCCCTGCTGCGCTGAACGTCCTTTCTGACAGGACACTGGATGAGGGGAAAGCCAACAGTTCCATTGCAAATTGGGCAAGCTCTGGCCAGAGTTCAAACCTGCCCTCCCAGTAGTCCAGGGGTTCATCACTCCTCAGAGCGTCCACATCAGCCGTTAACCCGATGTAGTCGGACACCTGTCGGTCTAGGCGTTCTCTGATGCTGGATCCAGATGACACCTGTCGATGGGTCGGCTGAAAGAATTACCTCATATCAGAAGTCACCAACACATCTTCAAATCGCCCTCTTCTTGCAGGCGCTGTTGGATTGGTACCCGCAACTCTTTCTCTGGGAGTGGAAAATTCCTCTTCTGACAGCGCACGCAAAAGCAGAATGCAGCAGTTGTCAAAGCAAGGCCTGGAAGTGCTCCATTCTGACAGCCCTCTGTGACGGTGGTAACATTTCTGCCATTTTGTGTTTGTACCGGGGGTCTAAGTACATTGCCCCCCAGTACTGGTCCTTGACCCTTATGCTTTTTATACGGGGGTCCCTGTTAAAACACTGGAGCATGAAGGCCCCCATTTGCACTAAACTGTAAGCGGTGTGGTGGCCTGGCTCCTGCTCATCATCCAGGATAATGTCGTCCTCCTGGTTCTCCTCTCCCCATCCACGCACAACAACAGGGATCCCAGAAAGGTTTAAAGCATGCTCTTCTTGCTCCTCCTCCTCATCCGCCCCGGCATCATCCTCCTCTGACTCCTCTTCAGACTCCTGTTGTTGACTTGTCTCAGATAGAGTAGCCCCCCCCGGGAATTCATCCAGCATTGCGACTTCCTCATCTTCCTGCTACTGCTCCTCCACGGCTTGATCAATGACACAACGCAATGCACGCTCCATAAAGAAGGCATAAGGTACCATGTCACTGATGGCGCCATGGCTGCGACTGACCAGTTTGGTCATCTCATCAAATGGCCGCAGAAGTCTGCATGTGTCGCACATTAGCAGCCACTGGCGCGGTGAAAAAAAAACAAGCTCCCCAGAACCTGTTCTGTCGCAGAGTTTATACAGGTAGTCGTTAACTGCACGTTCCTGCTGGAGCAGCCTATCAAGCATATAGAAGATTGAGTTCCATCGCGTCGGGCAATCACAAATAAGACGTCTGACCGCCAGATTTTGTCGCCGCTGAATGTCAGCAAGGCGAGCCATGGCCGTGTAAGATGTCCTGAATCCCAGGGTATTTTACAACGAATCGCTGCACGACCAAGTTTAAGATGTGTGCCATGCATGGCACGTGGGTAATTTTGACCTGTTTCAATGTGCTAAGCAGATTGGCACCATTGTCACACACCACTTTAACAACTGTCAAATTGAGCGGTGTTAGCCACTGATCTGATGTGATTGTACATGGTTGATGCCTCGCTCCTGATACATTAGCAGTCTGCTTAGTCCCTCCTGTGCAATCTAAGTTCCGCCTGCTTCTCCTCCCTATCTGCTGGTCTATATCTCCCTCTGAACTCCCCTCCTCTTCCTCTCTTGTGGGCACCCACGTGACATCACTAGACACGTCATCATCAACGTCACGTTCCCCACCGCTATAATTAGAGATCTTGGAGTAGGCAGAAACAGCAGGGACCAACCTCCTCCTTGGGCTGATCTGGGTACTGTCGTCAGACTGCTGAGTGGCGGTTGTTGCTACCTCCTCTTCCTGATCCAATGCCAAGAGTGGCTGCGCATCGGAAATGTCTTGATATGGATCGGAAAATAATTCCTGTGACTCAAGCGGAAGGTATATGGTGGTGTTGGTGGTAGTGTCTTTGGGGGTGCACACAGCAGATAGTGAAGAGGGTGCAGATCGAGAGGATGAGGAGGGTGCAGAAGAGTAAGGCTGAGTGAGCCACTCAACCAAGTCTGGTGCTTCCTTTGACGTAATCGCACGCACTTTCTGCAATTTGCCACTTTGGCTTAAGTCTGTTGCTCCTGCCCTTCCCCTTCCACCCCTGCGGAAGGGCCTGCCTCTTCCTCTGCCTGTCATTTTTTAAATGACCCTGTGACAAAAGTCTCTAGAGAAGTGCAGTATGTATGTGGATGAAGGTATATAACACCCCGCTTCAATCTGTCGTTTTGGGGGCCACTGGTCTATCACACCAGTTATAATACTTTTTTTTTATTGCGTTTGTCACTCTTTGTAGTATCTCTGCAGAAACACTCAGCAGTCACAATGCTGCACAGTGGAAATGCACTATGCTATGCTTTCTATATGTGCAAGTATTTTATACGTGTATTACCTATATACTGCACACCAAATAGTACACCTATACCAGTCCTTAAAAGGACCTTTGTGGACCTAGTAGCTAGTGATTTGCAGACTGTCCCTCAGTCCCTACACTGATAAAAGACAGCTGCAGAACTGGACAGCAATCAGCAGCACAGCAGTCAGCAGCAGTGCACCACAACCCTATATATTTTACACCTATACCAGTCCTTAAAAGGACCTTTGTGGACCTAGTAGCTAGTGATTTGCAGACTGTCCCTCGGTCTCTACACTGATAAAAGACAGCTGCAGAATCCGTCAGCAGTCAAGTATAATATTCTTTCTATATTTGGAAGAAAGTATATTATACCTGTACAACCCTATATACTGTACACCTATACCAGTCCTTAAAAGGACTTTTGTGGACCTAGTAGCTAGTGATTTGCAGACTGTCCCTCAGTCCCTACACTGACAAAAGACAGCTGCAGAATCGGTTAGCAGTGCACTCAGCAATCACCAGCACTCTATATAGTGTACACCTATACCAGTCCTTAAGGACCTTTGGGGACCTAATAGTAATAGCTAGTGATTAAACTGACTGTCCCTGCTCCACACAGTGTCCTGTCCCTACACTGACAAAAGACAGCTGCAGAATCAGTCAGCAGTGCACTCAGCAATCACCAGCACAGCAGTGCACCAGAACCCTATATACTGTACACCTATACCACTTGCTTACTGGGCACTTAAACCCCCCTCCTGCCCAGACCAATTTTCAGCTTTCAGCGCTGATGCCCTTTGAATGACAATTGCGCGGTCATACAACACCGTACCCAAATGAAATTTTTATCATTTTTTTTCCCACAAATAGAGCTTTCTTTTGGTGGTATTTAATTACAGCTGGGAGTTTTATTTTTTGCTAAACAAACAAAAAAAGATGCAAAATAAAAAAATAAAAAAATCATGTTTAATAGTTTGTTATAAAATTTTGCAAACAGGTAATTTTTCTCCTTCATTGAAATGTGCTGATGAAGCGGCACTGGTGGGCACTGATAGGCGGCACTGGTGGGCACTGATAGGCTGCACTGGTGGGCACTGATAGGCACAGTTAAGGTGACACTAATAGGCACAGATAAGGTGGCACCGATAGGCCAGATAAGGCAGTACTGATGGGCACAGATAAGGCGGCACTGATGGGCAAAGATGGGCACAGATAAGATGGCACTGATAGGTGGCACTGATGGGTGGCACGGATGGGTGGCACTAAGGGGCACTGATAGGTACCACTGATAGATGGGACTGATGGGCACTGATAGGTGGCACTGATAGGTGGCTCTGATAGGTGGCACTGCTGGGCACTGATGGGCGGCACTGATGGGCACTGATGGGCACTGGTAGATGACACTGATGAGCACGGATATGTGGCACTGAGGTGCAGCAATGTTGTTGAGGCAGATTGTGGGCACTGATATGTGGCACTGTGGGCACTGATAGGTGGCACTGTGGGTACTGATGTATGGCACTGTGGGCACTGATGTATGGCACTGATGTATGGCACTATGGGCACTGATGGGTGGCACTGCTGGGTGGCACTTTTTTAATATCTGGGTGGTACTGGCAGGGGGCAGGTGGGCACCAATAAGCTGGCCGTGATCGGGACTGATGTCCCGATCACGGCCGCCGGTGATCGGCTTTTTTTTCTCTCCTTGCGCTGTCAGCGCGAGGAGGAAAAATAGCCGATTACAGGCTCTGTTTTGTCACATGATCAGCTGTCATTGGCTGACAGCTGATCACGTGGTAAGGGGTTGGGATCGACCCCTTACTCGGATCTGTGATCAGGCGAGTCTCATAGACTCGGCGATCACAAGACGCGCAGGCCGCTCGTGCACGGGACGACGTCAATAGACGTCGTCCCGGCAAAGCAGGTCCAGGCTGTAGCGTCATTCGGCTATAGCGCAGATCTCTAGTGGTTAAAAGGACTTTTGTGGACCTAATAGCTAGCAATTTGTGTCACTACAGTCTGTCTCTGCTCCACACAGCAACCTTTCCCTACACTGACAAAAGAATGTAAAATGGCCACCAAATCAGGTCTATTTATAAGTTAAGGGGAATGTCCAATTGTCCATGTGCTGAAATGTCTCAATTGGCTGTCCTGTACCCCATGATGGATGTGTCATCATGGGTCAAAGTTCTTTCACAATGTAAACGCATATGTCCGCCGGGCGAACAGTGCCAGAAGTCCGCAGGTTTGGGGAATCGCGAACACCCAAAATTCGCTGCAAACCGACTGCCGGGTGAACCACACGGCCATCTCTAGGCACAAGCTTTCATACTCCTTAAATGCTCCTTGGGGACATGGGATTATGGGCCTTGCAGAAGCATGTGTTAATATCTGAAAGAGTTACTACTCATTACAACTTTTAACGGAGCCAAACCACTCAACTCTTGCAGATACTCTTTTACAACTTTAAAGCTGAACTATAGACAGTTATTAAAAACTCAAAATTAATGTGATTATGTATTTATAAAAAATTAAATAAAAATGAAATGCAATTTGTATACATATCAGAATTTGACTTGATTTTAGACTCTTGTAATCCCAGCAGACTAGGAGAGGTAGCGCATGACTGGGAGTTGTGCTGACTGTAAGGGCTATGTAATAAAATATATTTCAGCAGGTAGAATAGCTATTTTATGTATGTTTAATCTGTGCATTTAGCTGCTAGTCTGAAGTTCAATTTATAAACCAGCCGTCTTTTTTTTTCAAATTCTTTACAGTTAGTGAACTTTATATATGGGAAGAGAATTAGCACGTACTGTATGCGTTTCAACTGTGTATGTAGCTTAATAAGATTAGTGAATAGCTACTATTCATTCTGGAGTAGAATGGATTGGGGTTAATTGCTTAGCTGCACCAGTTCTAAAATTTTTATCTGGCTACCGGAACAAATTAAAACTTAAAGTGGTACTAAACTCTCTCAATGTTAACTATTTTTAATCCTTATGCTGCTAGCATTAGTAAATAGATAGGAAAGTGTATTATATTTACTTGTTTTAAACTTATTTTTTTACATTTCTTCATGAATTTCATAATGAAGGCCGATGCAAGACTCATCCACCTTACCAACCATTCAAAGTCCTCCACCCCTCTCTGCCAATCCCTCTATTGGTTTCCACTCACCCAACAAATAAAATTCAAAATACTAACAATAATTTACAAAGCCATCCATAACTCTGTCCCCATCTACATCACTAACCTAGTCCCAAAATACTAACCAAGCCGCTCTCTTTGGTCATCCCAAGACCTCCTGCTCTATAGCTCCCTTGTCACCTCCTCCCATGCTCGCCTCCAGGATTTCTCCAGAGCTTCTCCCAACCTTTGGAACTCCCTACCCCAATCTGCCGGACTGTCCCCTAATCTATCCATCTTTAGGCGATCCCTGAAAACCCTTTTCTTCAAAGAAGCCTATCTTGCTTCTAACACTGTTTTACTTCCTCCATCAGCTCATCTGTAATGTCTGCCCTCATATTGTAAAGCACTGCGCAAACTGTTGGTGCTATATAAAACCTGTATAGTAATAATAATAATAATGAATTGCTTCCTTGTTCCTGGGTCTAGGCCAAAATGCACCCAATGAGTCTTCATGGGCATTTTTTTATTTCATCTGGAGGAGAGGAGGGACTTTCTCGTTTAAGCACACCATTCTGTGCATGCATGGGCTAAGGGCAGATGGATTCCATCTGCCCCCTTTCAAGAAGGTCATAGCTAGAAATGCAAGAAGGTGTTTTGCAAAGTGGTTTCTCAGCAAAATAAACCACGGAGACAAGGATGGATAGGGGAGTTTTGAATAAGAAAAATGAATTCAATAGCATTATCAGTTTGTGGTGCTCAGATACAGTTTAGTTCCACTTTAACTCTTAAATCTGAAAGCAGAATGATTGCAAAATGTAAGGTTGAGTACAAGGAATCCCATATTTTTTAACTGGTTCATTTTAAAGCACCTGTATTCCCACAAAGTGTTGTTGTGGAGTCTTGTCCTCCTCTTAAAGGTCAGTGTTAAAAATAGTGTCAAATAGTACAATAAAGTAGCTGGTTGAATATTCGGCACCTTACCCCAAAATAGTATATATGGGCCACAATTGTTTGAGGGATTAGTACGGTGCCAACAAATAGTAATAAAGACATTGATTATAAAGCATATAAAGTGTATATATACAAAGATAAAATTAAGCCAATTAAAAATTGTCACATATGTCCATTTAGTGGTCAGAAGAGATTGGTTAAGTGGATGGTTAAGAAATAGAGTTTTATCCCAACATGTTTCGCCAGTGTTGGCTTCTTCAGGGGATTGTAGACCAGATTGTAATATTTTTTGTCTACAATTCCCTGAAGAAGCCAACCTTGTTGAAAAATGTTGGGATAACACTCTATTTGTTGACCATCCATTTAACCAAGCTCTTCTGACCACTAAATGGACATTTGTGACTAATTTTTATTGGCTTGATTTTACCTTTGTATACATAAACTTCATATGTTTTGTAATTAACGTCTTTATCACTATTTGTTAGAGCTGTAATAATCCCTAGTGTCAAATAGTGTCAAAACAGGTGTTAAAGATATTAACTCGTTTGCTGCCAGGCCCTATGCTCAACATTTAAACTCAACTGGCCAGACCATGTTTGCAATTTTTCCATTGCTTTTTTATCTTTCTCTTACAGCTTTCAGAGTTTGTAAAAGATCCCCAAAACTACATCTTTTCTGAAAGCACATGGCTAGTAGAATAAAAATTTAGGGCACAATGATATTTGAGCAAATGTTTATGAAAACAATATTTTCGCTAAAAATAAGCTAAAATCAAAATTAGCCGATAAAAACACAGCACATTTTACAAAATTCATACTAAATAAAAAAGCTTAACCTATATTGGGGTAATAAATAGCAAATATTTGCAAATTTTAAATTACGCCTTTTTGCAAAATGGTTAAAATTGAACATACACAAAAATTTAAATAACCACATTTCTTTAAAAATCTACATCTAAACCCCCCAAACCATATATTTTCTGAAAACATAGGACCAGTAGAATAAAAGGAAGGTGCTACTGATTTTTGATACCTCACAATATTTGTGATAAATGTTTACAAAAGCAATATTCTCGCTAAAAATACACTAAAATCATTATTAGCTGATACAAACAGCAAATTTTACTAATTTCCTGCTAAATTCCTACTAAATATAAAAGCTTAACCTGTATTGAATTAATAAATAAAAAATATTTATAATTTTAAATTGCACCTCTTTGTGAAATTATGAAAATAGAATGTACACAAAACTATAAATAACCTTTTTTTTTTAAATCTGGAGGTTTTCATTCTTCACTTACAGCTTTATGAGTTTGTAAAAGCCCCCTCAAACTATACATTTGTGAAAGCATAGGACCAGTAGAATAAAAGAAAAGTGCTACTTATTTTTAGGCCCAGCGATATTTGGCCAAGGGTTTACCAAAGCAATATTTTTGCTAAAAAATGCACTAAAATCATTATTAGCAGATACAAACACAACTAATTCAAAATTCCTGCTAAATTCCTTCTAAATATAAAAGCTAAACCTTTGAATTAATAAATAACAAATATTTGTACATTTTAAATTGTGCCTTTTGGAGAAATGGTAAAAAGTGGACGAACGAAAAAATTTCACAAACAATCTGGGGGTCTTCATTTTTTACTTATAGCTTTCAGAGTTTGTAAAAGACCCTCAAAATCCCTTTTAAATTTCTACTAAATATAAAAGTTACAATTGTGTTGAGTTAATAAATAACAAATATCTGTACATTTTATATTGCACCTTTTTGTGAAATGGTGAAAACTGAAGGTGTGCAAAACAGTAAATAAAAAGCTGGAGGTTATAATTTCGGAATTTGTAAAAGACCACTCAAACCATACATTTTCTGAAAACACATGACCAAGAGAATAATAAAAAAGTGCTACTGGTTTTTTTTAAGTCCACCAATAGCCATTGCCCAACCAGCCGCTGCAGTTTTACTGCAGCAGAATGGCATGGGTGGGCGAAACAACGTTACTTTACGTCGGTTCGCCTTTCACCACTAGGGGGCACGTGCATGCCGCTGGAGCTGATGCGCATGCTCGGTGGTCGCCATGAACACTCCACACAGAGACAGAATGGAGATCTGTCAATGTAAACAGACAGATATCCGTGCTGTCAGGGGTGAGGAGAGCGGTCTCCTCACTCAGGCCCCCACAGTTAGTCACTCCCTAGGACAGACAATTAACCCCTTGATCGCCCCCTAGTGTTAACCCCTTCCCTGCCAGTGACATTTATACAGTAATCAGTGCATTTTTAAAGGGACTGATTGCTGTATAAATGCCAATGGTCCCAAAAATGTGCCAAAGGTGTTCGATCTGTCCCCCACAATGTCTTGGTCGTGATAAAAAATAAATAATAAAAAAAATGCCATAAATATTTCTGCTATTTTGTAGCTGCTATAACTTTTGTGCAAAACAAAGAATATACGCTTATTGCGATGTTTATTACTAAAAATATGTAAAAGAATATATATCGGCCTAAACTGAGGAAAAAATTTGCTTTTTTTTAAAAAAATTGGGGATATTTATTATAGGAAAATTAAGAAAATATTGTGTTTTTTTTCAAAATTGTAACACTTTTTTTGTTTATAACGCAAACAATAAAAAACGCAAAGATGATCAAATACCATCAAAAGAAAGCTCTATTTGTGGGAAAAAAAGGACGTTGGTTTTGTTTGGGTACAACGTCGCACGACTGCGCAATTGTCAGTTAAAGCGGTGCAGTGTCGAATCGCAGCCAAATCTTCTGGGGCTGAAGTGGACAGTTGCACAAATGTTTATTGAATTGCAATTTTATTAAAAATACACTAAAATCGTTATTAGTGGATACATATATGGCAACATTTACAAAATTCCTGCTAAATTCTTAACCACTTGGCGATTGCTGTCGGCAAATATACGTCAGCAAAATGGCACAGCTGGGCAAAGTAACGTACACCTGCCGCGAGTTCCGTGGTCATGCCCGCGGGATCCGCAGACTCGATTGCTGCGGGGATACGCGCGATCGTGTCACGGAGCTAAAGAACGGGAAAATGCCAATGAAAACAGCATCTCCCCATTCTGCCTAATGACAGGACACCGATCATCTGCTCCTTGTCATTGGGAGCAGAGATCAGTGTCATGTCACACACAGCCCACCCCCCAGACAGTTAGAAACACTCCCCTAGGACACACTTAACGCTTCCCCGCCCCCTAGTGGTTAACCCCTTCACTGCCAGTGACATTTTTACAGTAATCAATGCAATTTTATAGCATTGATCGCTGTATTAATGCCAATGGTCCCAAAAATGTGTCAAAATTGTCCGATGTGTCCGCCATAATGTCGCAGTCACTAAAAAAAAAAATCGCTGATCACAGACATTACTAGCAAAAAAAAATGATTAATAAAAATACCATAAACTATCCCCTGTTTTTTAGATGCTATAACTTTTGCGCAAACCAATCAATAGACGCTTATTTTGATTTTTTTTTTACCAAAAATATGTAGAAGAATATGTATTGGCCTAAACTTAGGAAAATTTAATTTTTTTAAATATATTTTTGGGGGATATTTATTATAGCAAAAAGTAAAAAAATTATGTGTTTTTTTCAAAATTGTCCCTTTTTTTGTTTATGGCGCAAAAAATAAAAACCACAGAGGTGATCAAATACCACCAAAAGAAAGCTCTATTTGTGGGAAAAAAAGGACATCAATTTTGTTTGGGAGCTACGTCGCATGATTGCGCAATTGTCAGTTAAAGCGACGCAGTGCCAAATCGCAAAAAGTGCTCTGGTCAGGAAGGGGGTAAATCCTTCCAGGGCTGAAGTGGTTAATAAATAAAAAAGCTAAAAAATTTATTGAGTTCGACTTTTTTGTGAAATGGTGAAAACTGGAGGTATGCAAAACTGCAATTAAAATCAATTTACTCAAAAAATCTGGAGGTTACCATTTTTCACTCCACAGTTTTCAGCATTTGAAAAGACCCCCCCCCCCCAACCATGCATTTTCTGAAAGCACATCACCTGTATAACAGCATAACTTTCAAAATTCCTGCTAAATTGCTACTAAAGCATCGCTCACATGGGTCATACTAAAGTGTATGTTCTTGGAGGGCCAAGGACCATGTTTACCTACATGGGGATGCATGGAACACCTGCTCATTCATTATGTCTGTCATGGATCCACCACTCAGCGCAAGGGTCACCTAAGGGTTAACAATAGTGCAGACTGATTTCAGTGATTGGTACCAAACTGCCTTATTTAAGCATCTCAGCTGCACAGAGACTTTGCTGTCTGATCTCCAGCTCATACCTGTTCCTGTGTCTACCTGTTCCCAAGATCTGGTCTGTTTCCTGCTTGTTTGACTACGATTGATCTCTGTTATCCTGACTCCGGCTTGCCTTGTAACCACACTTATCTCTATATTGAGTGATATCCTGTTGCCGAACCTTTGTCTGTATCCTGACAATTCTCTGCCTGCTGTTTTGTGTCTGCTTGATCGTCTATTACCAAACCTGGCTTGTCTGACCATGCATTCAGTGTCTCCACAGCTCTGCATCTACCAGCTTCCTGTTTCCTGCTTCCTGTCTGCTGAGCTGACTACACCTGCTGTTACCTGCTGGTCTACTCTGGGAGATCATCTGCTGCAAAATAGACGATCTAGGCACTCTTATGCCCCTCACACACCACCGGACTTTTCAACATCAAAAGTCTGACGGAATGATTCCGGCAGACTATTCGATCGTGTGTGGGCTGCAACGGACTTTTGATTCGCAAAAGTCTGACAGACTTTAGAAATGGAACATGCTTCAAATTTTTCCGCCAGAACTCTGCCGGACCCAGAAATCCGCTCGTGTGTGTGCTAGTCTGACGGACTAAAACCGAAGCTAGGGCAGCTATTGGCTACTGGCTATGAACTTCCTTATTCTAGTCCAGTCATACGTCATCACGTTCGAATCCGTCGGACTTTGGTGTGATTGTGTGTGGCCAAGTCCGTTCATTCGGAAAGTCCGTCAGAACTCTGTCAGAACTCCGTCAGAACTCCGTCGAAAGTCTGCCGGACTTAAGTCCTGTCGTGTGTACGCGGCATTACACCACTCGGCTCTTGTGGCCACTGTTTATAACATTGGTGGTCCCTGAGCTGGGGTTTTATGGGAGGCCTTCCTGTTGCACATCAGGCTCGCCCATCAGATATGTGACAATGTCAATTGGGATGCAACGGCTGCACAGACATAGCCACTGCTCCTAATCTGCATGACCCCGAACTTAGACAGTGTGAACTCAGGGACATGAAGCCGGGGGGGGGGGGGGTGGCGGGGGGGTGACCACCTGTATCTGCCCTGGAAAAACCTCCCTTGCTTTCCCTAAGAAATGTCCTGGAAAGAGCTGGCTGGGGACTGGAGTGCAGGCAGTGTATATGGCCCTGGCCCAATCATTAATTTGTATGGGCAGGGGTGGGACTGATATATATATATATATAATGAGGTCACATGCTTCCTGAGGAGGATGGGAAGAAACTGAGTCCAGAGAAGCAGCCAAAATGTGACTCCTAGGAGCAGGCTTGAAGGCCTGGGGTTTCAGAGGCCCCAGCTCTGGAGATCAGGAACCAAAACATGAAGGCCTGAGGGTTCAGAGACCTCAGTGTCGAATGGTTCAAGCACATTAAGTCATCCAAGAAACCCTGGGGAAGTAAACCAGGCATCCCGGCTGGGATGGTTCTATCTACAACAAGCGGGAAGTAGCTGCAAAGAGGACAGAGTAGACCGGGATGTTATCCGGACTTTCCTGAACTGGCCTAGGGAGGATCACAGGAGGCAAGAAAGGCAGGTGAGGCCTGGGACTTCCAGCATCCAATTACCAAGATTCTTTTCAGAGGGGCACTGGTCAGTTCACTAAGGGAAAGGGACTTAGCTACTTAAAAAGGAACTAGAAGGAGGAGGCAGCTCATATTTCCCTCTATCACCATTACACCTGGACTGCAACAAGAAGAATAAAAGTTATTTGTTCAACCTTTATTGACTGTGTCTGTTGTGAATCATGCGGGGTGGAAGAACAGAGGCATGTTAGCAGTACTGTATGAACTACCCAGCAGCTCCCAAGGGAGTAGTGCACTACACTTGTATATTAAGACATTGTTTGTATATCAAGTCAATAATTATACAAAAAAAAATTGCTTGTCTTGCAAAATACTCTCAAACCAAGTTGCGCTCAAACCAAGGTTTTACTGTATACACTATATTTCAATAGCAAGTACTGTGAGTCACTTTCCACTTCTCCTGCATACTGACATTTAAGTACTGGGGGCTTTAGAGTTCAGAGAGCTAGGCCAGAATAAATGAGGTAGGTCAGATATGACCCATGGGGAGTTTCCTTTCTGGTAATTTGAGTATTTTGTCATGGTAAAAATTAGCAATTCTCAGCATCTTTTTAGCACCGAATACAGTGTCATGTCCTCTACTTTTACCATACGTTCTCCTTCTGCATACTAATGTTTTTTGGAAGAATATTAAGAATATTGACTTGCACAGCAAATCAAACCGCAATGGTATAAATACAGTACTAAGTAAGTCAAATAAGATTTTCCTACTTTAATGAATGTGCCCCATCAAAAATTTGAATATAAATAGAGAAATCAACTTGGTGGCATTCTCTATGAGCTTACTTGCATTCAGATTTTCTCTGTGCAGTTCAGTGTGGGAAAATTGGACCTCAGGATGTCACTGGTGCACCTGGTTCTATAGTAGTTGTAATGAA
This sequence comes from Lithobates pipiens, assembly GCF_037356315.1. NCBI lineage: Eukaryota > Metazoa > Chordata > Amphibia > Anura > Ranidae > Lithobates > Lithobates pipiens. The sequence continues at coordinate 126,104,295 of NW_027507789.1, read as the reverse complement.
GTATACAGCACATATTACAACCTAACTCATATCTAATACAAATGTTCTCTGTTTATATTCTAAATCACTTTACCCTCAACAGCGACCTTAGTCCCTGGGGCTCTATTAAAGTAGGCAAATTAAGGAACAGACTCATTTCTAAACGAAAAGCGTGTTAACCAATACAAAATATCCTATTGCAATTTGTCTGCAACTCCTTCAAATCTAAAGGCATAACTTCCTGCAGCATGTCAGTACTTAGTTTAAAAATTGCACATGCTTCGAAAATCCCTATTACAGGCGAATGGCAAACCTCACTATTTATCTTATTACAGCTTAATGACAGAACATGCTTGTTATTTGTTCATAATGGTCGAATAACTCCAGATGTCTGCCTGTATGAATTACTTTATTGATATATGTTTTTTTTCCAAAATATGCACACTAGAGCTTATTCCTGAGTGTATTCTTCCTACTTTGTCTTATATGCAGGATGTCTGGAGAGGAAATTCAGTAATTACTACAATAACGGTGGTAGGTAATGTCTAGGTTACTTTAATATTCACCAAAAAGGCTCTAAAAAAAATCGTACCTGAAATTCTTTTATTCTTACTGCTTTATATTCATATTATATATATATTTGCTTTATGTTAGTTTGAAATCTACTTTTAGTTAAAATGTGATTTTACTATGAAAGTCCCAGTGAGATCTGATCTGACTAGACCTCCATATGTTTATTTCATAGATGCACCTTGTCTGACAGTATATAAAACCTAACTTTTTCCAGTGTATTTTATTATAGTCAATCATTTTTTTTTTTTACGTGTAAATATTTCAGTCTCTTGCTATTCATTGAAAGCACCACACTAAAAAACAAAATTCTCTGTAAGCATCTATATTGTAATTTTTTGGATGTATGTTTAAGCAAGTAGCAACGCCTTGCAGTATTAGAACTTTATGGCCTACACTGCATGTACATCTTTGGAGACACTGTCACCTCTATGCAGTGCAAACCGATAAGGGATTAATTATGAGAAGATAGATAACTAGAAAAAAAGAAATAAATAAAACAGAACCTCAAAAAAAAAAGAAAAAAAAAAAGTGTGAACATTCACTTCAACTGTTCAAAAGCAAATTGCTGTTGGTTTTGAATACCAAGATATCTTTATGTTTTTCAAATGATTGGATAATTAAAGTGACTATATTTTTGGGGTAAAGATTCTCAGTATGAAAGAGGATGAGGTTCACATTCTTCGCTACCATGGCTTTGATATGAATCCTGCAGATTTTAGATCAATGGTCCAGGCCTAGAAAAAAAACCATAAAGCACTGTAGGATTTGGAACTACCGCCATCAGTCTTAAAAAGGCCATATTGGTGGCATTTAGGGGTTATTGTAATGGGGTATTTAGTTAATTACTTCAATACTGGACAGTAACGGCCTCCTGCTTTACACAGTGATTCCTGGGTGATCATCTGGGATCATGTGGACATATTTCTATGCTGACAAGTGTTCCTTCCAACTACCCCCAAGTGTGTCCTGACTAAGCAAAACAGTGTGACGCACAGGGGCTCACTGCCGTTTATTTGGTGTCAACTCTCTTGTTTACACTAGATACTCATTACTATGCCTATCGTATGTCTTTATTTATTTTTTACTTGACCTGTTTAATATGACTTATTTTTAATAAAATATATTTTTGTACTATATCATTGTTCATCTTGCCTGTAAAGTCCGAATTATGGCCCTGTGGCCTTTTACCCTTTCTTTCTTCCATTCAATACTGGACACTTTTTTCCCCCTTCCCCTTTCCTAGGCCAATTTTTAGTGTTGTTGCACTTTGACTGACAATTGTGCAGTCATGCAACCCTGCCCAAACGACATTTTTATAATTTTGTTCACATAACTAGAGCTTTCTTTTGGTGGTATTTAATCACCACTGGGTTTTTTAAAGTATTGAAAGACTGATTTTTTTTGTATTGTTTTTCTTTGTTTCTGTAATAAAATTTTCCAAATAAATAATTTTTGTTGTTGTGTTTAGCTGTAATTGGCCAGAGCTAACCACATGGTACATGGGCTGTGATTGTCCCTGTCTGTACCATGTGATCACATTAACCAATCACAGCTAGCAGCACAATTGTACACAATTTGATTGGTCACAGCAGTCACATGGTACTGGCAGCAAGCCTGTGCAGTGATCAGTGATCAGTCCTCGACTGTTTCCAGTGGTCACAGGTGGTGACAGATTGCTCCACTCGGCAGCCCTGCAGGCGGCGCCCTCTGACAAGACATCAAATAACGTTGAGTCAGAAGGACAAAAAGCCCGCTTAACCATCAATCTGCTAAAGGCTGGGTGGGAAGGTGATAAACCAACCTTCTCATTATAAAAAAAGGGCACAAAGCAGCCATAGTGTCAGTAATTTTAAAGCAGTTGTACGGAAAGCAAAGGTAGAGCTAACAAACCGCATTGGTGGGAGATTAGGGTCAGTTAGGAAACGTTACTATGTTTCTGATTGATAGCTTTTTGGACAATCAATATATTTGCTGCCTTTTTTTCTTATTATTATTGGGGGGGGGGGGGGGGGTGTTGTCTCTCATTTTATTTTGTGGTTGATTTGCTGTCAGCTGCCACTTTTAGTTGCTGTTTCATCCATATAAAAGTTGTTTTGTTTTTTTTATTTGCTCAAAGGCTTTATGTGCAGATTTAATGAAACACCAAGCATGTTATAAAAATGATTTGTGTATTTTCATAGTGACCCTCAAGGCCGCATGAAAAGACCCTCTCCCTGCTGTAAGTTCCTTCTTATTATTATTCCTATTCCCCCAATGCCTTTTTTTGACAGTAGTTTCCTTATTAACCACTTGACCACTGGGCACTTAAACACCCTTAATAACCAGACCAATTTTCAGCTTTCAGTGCTCTCACAATTTGAATGACAATTACTCGGTCATGCAACACTGTACCCATCTGAAATTTTCGTCCTTTTTTTCCCACAAATAGAGCTTTCTTTTGGTGGTATTTGATCACCTCTGCGTTTTTTATTTTTTGTGCTATTAATGAAAAAATACCGAAAATTTTGTAAAAAAAAGCATTTTTCTTCATTTCTATTAAATTTTTTTGCAAATAAGTAATTTTTCTTCATAAATTTGGCCAAAAATGTATACTGCTAAATGTCTTTAGTAAAAATAACCCAAATTAGTGGATATTATTTATTCTGCGTGAAAGTTATAGGGTCTACAAGCTATGGTGCCAATCACTGAAAATGTATCAATTTGATCACAGCTGATGTACTGACAGTCTATCTAATTTCTGGAGACCCTAACAAGCCAGTAATGTACAAAAACCCCCCAAATGACCCCTTTTTGGAAAGTAGACATTCCAAGGTATTTAGTACGTGGCACGGTTAGTTTTTTGAAGTTTTAATTTTTTCCCACAATTCTTTGCAAAATAAAGATTTTTTTTATTTTAATTTTTTTTCACACCAAATTGTCATTTTACCAGGCTATTTCTCTCACACGGCATATACATTCCACAAATGAAACCCCAAAATACATTCTGCCGCTCCTCCTGAGTACGGTGATACCACATGTGTGAGACTTTTATACAGTCTGGCCACATACACAAGTCCAACATTGAAGTAGCAACTTCAGGCGTTCTAGGAGCATAAATTACACATCTAATATCTCAACCACCTATTACACTTATGAAGGCCCTGGAGCACCAGGACAATGGAAACGCCCACAAAGTGACCCCATTTTGGAAAGCTAACACCCCGACGTATAATATATGAGGCATAATGAGTCTTTGGAACGGTTCATTTTTTTCCCAAAGTTTTTGGAAATTGTGGAAAAAAATGAAAATGCATTTTTTTTTACTAAAAGTTGTCCATTTATAAGATATTTCTAACACATAGTATGTACATAGCAAAAATGACACCCCAAAATATATTCTGTTACTCCTCCTGAGTATGGCGATACCACATGTGTGAGACTTTTACACAGCCTGGCCACATACAAAGGCCCAACATTGACGTAGCAACTTCAGGCGTTCTAGGAGCATAAATTGTGCAGCCAATTTCCTTACAATCTATCACATTTTTGAAGGCCCTTCATATTTCTAACATAGCACGTACATACCAATAATTACACCCTAAAATACATTCTTCTGAGTAAGGTGTAAACAAAAAAAATTACCTGTGGTTTTAGTAGTCCAATTGTCTGCAGGAGAGCCCTGATCCAGGCAGCAGGCAGGGACATGGTCAGCGACAGTAAATGGAATTGTCCAGGTAGCAGGCAGGAATATTGTCCATCCTGGGAGTAAGCAGGGACATGGTCCGAGTAGCAGGCTATGAAATAATGGGGACAGGGGTAGAGGCTTCTCCCGCCCAAATCTCTTTGAAGCCTCCGAGTCTCCAGACCCTAATCCGGGAATGAGAAAACTAAAAAATTAGTTTTCTTCACCCAGAAAACAATTCTGGAGCCCCTCACATATGTGAGACCCCTTTGTTCCCACTAGCCTAGCAGGGTAAAAGATCAATCCAAGAGGCAGACAAAAAACGTGGTCAAACAGTCCATGGTCAGTTCCAGAGCAGGCAGAGGTAGGTACAGTTTAGTGTTAGGCAGAAGCATGGTCGTATAACAGGCCAGGGTCAGTTCCGGAGAAGGCAGAAGTATGTTTAGCGTTAGGCAGAAGCTTGGTTGTATAACAGGCCAGGGTCGGTTCCGGAGAAGGCAGAGGTACGTTTAGCGTTAGGCAGGAGCTTGGTCGTATAACAGGCCAGGGTCGGTTCCGGAGAAGGCAGAGGTATGTACAGTTCAGTGCAGTGGCATAAGGGGTGTGGAGGAAAATGACAGGAAATTAGGTTTACCATACTTCCCTAATAATGTAGAGAAGTATGGTAACGGCGGAAGCATTCACCTATACAGAGGCCTGGTTGGGAAGGACAATCGGGACAATAAAACGTGGTGTCTCTTCTAATTCCTCCTCTGGAGCACACCCGGCATTTCTTCTGACGCCTGTAGCCTGTTTCGGGGAGGGGGATTTTGTCAGGAAAGTGGCGCTCGTGGAGTCTGCTCACACAATCAGAGCGAATAGTTTCTGGTGGGCCTTCAGGGTACAAAAGGGCGGAAATAACTTCTTCTTGGTAGTACAGATAGGATACGGGGTTCTCTGTAGATTTTTGGTAAAGGACATAAGTGTTATACATGGCCAAACTGAAAAGATAAATGGACACTTTTTTTATACCAGTGGCGGGATTTTCTTGTGGGAAGGTAGGGTTCAATCATCTGATCGTTAAAGTCCACTCCTCCCATAAACAAATTGTAATCATAGATGCAGGCTGGTTTCTGGATTGGGCCGTTTCTTCTGGAGACTTCTATGTAGGTGTCGTTATGTATTGTCGTCAGCATGTGGACGTTTCGTTTGTCCCTCCACTTGACAGCCAATAGCTCCTGGTTCCGCAAAGATGCTGTCTCCCCTCGTTGTAGCCTTTCATTGACTAGTTTTTGCGGGAAGCCCTTTCTATTGGCTCTCACTGTACCACATGCTGGGGTGTCTCTCCGGTGAAGATTGCGGAAGAGGGGCAAGCTCGTATAAAAATTATCCACATAAAGATGGTATCCCTTTCCAAAGAGTGGATAGACAAGCTGCCAGACCACTCTTCCGCTGGCTCCAATGTAGTCTGGGCATTCAGGGGGGTGCAGTTGGGAGTCCTTTCCTTCGTACACCAGGAAGGAGTAGATGTACCCCGTGGCTCGTTCGCAAAGTTTGTACATTTTAACCCCATATCGGGCCCTTTTGCTGGGGATAAACTGTTTGATGCCAAGCCTGCCTGAGAATTTTACAAGGGACTCATCCACGGAAATGTTCTGATCGGGGGTATATAATTGGGGAAATTTTTCAGAGAAATAATTTAGAAGTGGCCGAATTTTAAATAATTTGTCAAAAGCTGGGTCATTTCGGGGAAGGCACTGGGTGTTGTCATTGTAGTGGAGGAACCGCAAAATCATTAGGTATTGTGATCTTGGCATAAGGAATGAGAAGAGTGGCATGTGGTGGACAGGTTTGGTAGACCAATAGGAGTACAATTGTTTTTTTTTTTGAAAGTCCCATTGAAAAAGTTAGGCCTAAGAAAATTTTGAATTCCTCTACGGTTAGTTCTCTCCACTGAAAGGGACGGGCATAACTAGAGCCAGGGTTGCTTACTATGTGCTGCTGTGCGTAGAGGTTGCACTGGGCCACAATGGATGATAGTAAGTCTTCGGTGAAAGCCAAATGAAAAAAATCTAGCATTGAAAAATCATCGGAGTTCACCTGGACACCTGGCTGGGCGGTGAAGGGGGGGATATTTGCTTCTCCGGAATTAGAGGGCAGCCACAGGGGGTGTTGAAGGGCATAGGGAAGGCTGGCATGGCCCCTATTTGAGGTGGACGGCACTGCTCTCGGGGTGGGCGGCACTGCTCTCGGGGTGGGCGGCACTGCTCTTGAGGTTGACGGCACTGCTCTTGAGGTTGACGGCACTGCTCTTGAGGTGGACGGCTCTGCTCTTGAGGTGGACGGCTCTGCTCTCGAGGTGGACGGCTCTGCTCTGCCGTCCACGGTAGTAGGCTGCGGCTCCACACCAGAACGCCTTCTTTTCACTGGCACACATTCCTCTTCTGATTCTGTATCAGACCCGCTGCTTGTAACGGGTTCATAGGCCGAATCCGTATCAGACTGAAACTCAGAGAGCTCCCCGCTGCTCTCGCTGGTCATACTTAGAAGCTTGTAGGCTTCCTCACTAGTAAAATATTTTTTTGCCATTCTGGTGGCTGGTGAGGCTGCACTGCAGAGCACTGTCGTGGCACAGGCGGCACAGGTGGGCACTGATGGACACAGGCGGCACAGGTGGGCACTGATGGACACAGGCGCCACTGATGGACACAGGCGGCACTGATGGACACAGGCGGCACTGATGGGGCACTGCAGTGGCACAGGTGGCACTGATGGGCGCAGGTGGCACTGATGGGCGCAGGTGGCACTGATGGGCACAGGTGGCACTGATGGGCACTATAGTGACTTTGGTGGCACTGGTGTGGCTCTGGCACTGATTAGCACACAGATGGCACTGGTGGGCACACAGATGGCACTGGTGGGCACAGGCGGCACTGGTGGGCACAGGCGGCACTGGTGGGCACAGGCGGCACTGATTTGGCACTGCAGTGGCGCAGATGAGCACTGATGGGCACAGGTGGCACTGATGGGCACAGGTGGCACTGGTGTGGCACTGGTATGGCACTGGTGTGGCACTGGTATGGCACTGGTATGCACTGTAGTGGCACTGGTATGCACTGTAGTGGCACTGGTGTGGCTCTGCTGGCACATAGGTGGCACAGAGGTGGCACAGAGGTGGCACAGGTGGCACAGGTGGCACAGAGGTGGCACAGATGGCACAGAGGTGGCACAGGTGATAGATGGCACTGTTCTGGCACTGTTGTGGCACTATTTGGGCACTATTTGGGCACTGCTGGGCACTGCTGGGCACTCACAGTTATTTTTTCGTTTCACTCGATTGTTCTCCTCTCCTCTCACGCTGCATCGGTGTGAGGAGAGGAGACTGATGACCTTAGCATGACCCGGCAAGCCGAATTGTTTACATTTGTGATCGCTCCGTCATTGGACGGAGCGATCACGTGGTAAAGGACCGCTGCCATTGGTCCTTTACCGCGATCCGTGTTGCGCCGGGTCCCGTGAACTCGGCGAGCACGGATGTTCCGGCGTGCGCGCCCCAGGGGGCGCGCAGGAACGATTCTCCGGGAGGCCGTTAATTAACGGCCTCTCAGAGATAGCAAACCGACCTGTAGCCGTTAATCGGCTATAGGCCGGTTATTAAGTGGTTAAAGTGTTACTATACCCACAACAGTAAATACTGACTGTATATGCAACATGGCATGCTTGTTATACTCACTGTGGAACTTAAGGGGTTAATCCTCTGCATTGTGTAAAAAAGGCTGTTTTATTCTGTATGCACAGATCCTCTTCCTTCTGCACTGTCTATCTGGGGAAGGCCAGCTAACACACAGGCAATAACCAACCTGCACATGCTCAGTTGTGTCTTTTATGCTGGAGAGAACAGTTACTTGTTGATCAGAGCTAGCCAGGTCACATGATATTGACATCACACAGGTGGACATGTATACAGGCTGCAGGGGAAATCTCTTCCTTCCTGAACTCTCAGCACTGGAGAAACTCTGCAGTTTATCATGTAATTGTGGTATACAGATCATCCAAAAAGGTATATAGTGGCAATATTTTTATGTAAAAAGAATATTTATAAGCTGTGGGTACTGTGGGGGGCAGATGAACTATTTTCATATTACTGGGTTTAGTAACACTTTAACCCTAAAAATTACCAAAATTTAACAAGATTTGCCTCACTAGACTTCAATTAAATTTGAGTTTGGGTGTGCTAAATTTAAAACAAGATTCTCTATACCCTTTGTAAATTGAACTTTCATGTGAAATTCCACATTCTCAGTTACTAGTGAATAAGCCCAAGTGTCTCTGTGGAGGGCATCTGTTAACCCACATATACTCATCTTACCTGCACTCCCTTCCTGCTCCTTGATTACCAACACGGCTCGTTTCTCATTGACTGTGTAAAAGCAAGGAGATGCAATATGCAAGTTAGGTGAGTATATGGAGGTCGGGGTAACTTTTGCAAAGATACTGTTTCTTTGCCCTGCATGGCCAAGGTGACAGTATCTATTTAACCACTTGATTAGTTAGCACCTAAACCCCCCTCCTAACCAGACCAAGTTTCAGCTTTTAGCGCTGTCACTCTTTGAATGACAATTGTGCGGTCATACAACGCTGTACCCAAATTACATTTTTATAACTTTTTCCCCAGAAATAGAGCTTTCTTTTGGTGGTATTTGATCACCTCTGGGTTTTTTATTTTTTGTTAAACAAATTAAAAAATACCAAATAAAAACAAAAAAACAAAACCATTTTAAAATAAATGGGTCTCTGACGCGCCCCTTCGAAATGTTCAATGGGACACGACAGGGGTGTCCCTTGTCCCCTCGACTATTTATTTTAACAATGGAACCTTTGTTGGCCAGGATAAGATCGAACCACGATATTATAGGAGTGCAAATCAACGATGACGTACACAAAATAGCTGCATATGCCGATTATATCTTGTTTTACGTTTCTAGACCTACGACAACCCTTCCCAACTTAATGCATATTGTAAAAATGTATGGCGAAGTTTCAAACTTTAAGATGAACCCCTCAAAATCAGAAACTCTAAATATAAATGTTGCTCCAAAGGAAGTAAGTAGGCTCAAACAGGCTTTCCCATTTATCTGGAGGGACAAGGAAATTAAGTATTTGGGGGTTAAAATAACATCTACATACGAATTGATGTATCAACATAATTTTATTCCATTAACGGATGATATAAAAACCGAGTTAAATATTATCGCCTCTAGACAAAGATCCTGGATTAACAGGATAAATTGTCTGAAGATGATAATACTACCTAAAATATTATATAAAATACAAATGATGCCAAGCCCAATCCCTGAATTATAATTTTAAAAACTAAATATGCTATTTCGTAGATTTATTTGGAAACATAGAAAGCCACGAATAAGTCTGGGAATTCTGTCAAGAGACAAGACGCAAGGGGGCTTGGGGGTGCCCGATATTAGATCTTATTATCATTCAATATTATTGGCACGTGTGGTGGAATGGGTAAAAAATAATAAAGAGGGTTAAGTTAGAAAATGGAATCAGTAAAGCCTTTTTGTATAAAATGATATGGATCCCACCACATTTCAGAGAATTAGATGGACACAAACACCCGATCCCTCAGACAGCAATCACAATATGGGACAGGGTCCATAAAAAACAAAATTGGGAGTATAATTCCCCACTGATACCATTGTGTGACACAGATTATTTCACACCGGGGAAAGAAAGTCTTCAGGGGGGGTGGTTTAGGAAAAAGGATGCACAATTAAAAGACATTATAAGTAAAGGCAAAATATGCACTTTTCAGGAGCTCAGAAAAAAAAAGGTGTTAGACATAAATTGGTGGAGGTATGCACAGCTAAAACACTTTGTGGAATCTCTCCCCTCTCCGATCAGGTCGGCAGACAGTCTGCGTCCATTGGAGCGGCTGTGTGTGGCGACGGACGGAAGAAGAGGGATTTTGAAGATATATAAAATCCTGATGGGATTTAAAATATCGGAGCCCCCCCCATATATAAAAAAAATGGGATGATGAGATTGAGACAGAAGTGCATAAAATACTAAGGATGCCGCATGCAATTTCACCAGATTGCAGAGTTCTGGAAATGAACTATAAATGTATGGCTCAGTGGTATTTAACCCCAGACAAAACATACCATTTTCAAAGAGAGGCCTCTAATTTATGTTGGCGAGGATGCTCAGAAATAGGATCCATGATCTATATATGGTGGACATGCCCCAAAATTAGAGAATTTTGGAAAGAGGTAATATTAACAACTGAGGAAATTACGGGCTTAAAAATACCAGAAGAGCCAAGGGTATGTTTGCTACATGGAGGTACGTCGCCCATTAATCAATACAAGAAAACACTTATTCCTTGCTTTTTAAACGCAGCAAAGAGTTTAATTCCCCAGATGTGGAAAAACCCAAAAAGTCCCTCCCTGAAAAGTTGGTTTTGTAATATAAATAAAATCTACAACTTAGTGTTTGTAAAGTTTAGTAGAGAAATAGGTGAAGTTGGGTTTGTAATGAGATGGAAAGACTGGGAAAAATGTCAGCTATCATTGAGATATGCTGAAAGGATGGCGGTTGCATAACAGGACCCAGGGCCGAAAGAGAAAAAGTCGTGGGTGTGGGTGGGGAGATAGGTTAGATGAGATATTACTTGGTAACAGTGTATACGGTGAAATGTTTACTTTTTGATGCCCATGGGCAAAGAAAAAAAAAAACCCACACTCCACATGTGGACACATTTTGTTTTTGCTACGATGATGTGGAAATGGATTGAGAATAAGATTAACGTAAGAGTTGATTTAAGTCTCACAAATTAAATCACTGAGGTGGCAAAAAAACGAAAAAAAACGAAAAAAAAAAAAAACAGAGACACAGACAGCAACACAAATGTTTCAGGGGTGATGATAACCCTTCCCTATGTTATCCAAAAAACATAAGAATTTTTTTTTGGCTGGAGCTACACTTACAAAATTGACCTGTTGAGGATTAGGCTTCATGTACATGGGACGTTTTTACAACCTCTCCAGAACCATTTAACTTGACAGATAGTAACGCACATTTAAAGCGTCCGTTTTGCTGCGTTTACATGCCGCGTTAAGCGGTGTATTGCTGCGCATGCGTTTAGAAGCGTTTTCTATAAATAAATAAAAAATTTTAGATGCCCAAAAACAAAAAACACCTATAAGCTAAACGTGAGTTACTGTTTGACGTCTGAAATGTCAGAAACTTTGGTGTCTGAACTAATTTTTTTGCCTTAAAAAAAAGGCCTATAAATGCAACTGCCTAAAAATGACAGTAAACGAACCTGTGTACAAGTACACATAAGTTAACATTGAATGAGTTCAGGGGCAGTTGAAAAAAGTGTCCAACTGCCTCTGAACGTCTGTTTAGCAGCAACATTGTACATGGGGCCTTACATACAAATTCAATTAAAAAACAAACTCTTTTGTGTAACCCAGGGACTACCTGTAACACACAGTCTTTGATTTCAGAAATATGTTTACAGTTCGAATGGAATTCGATGTAAAATTTGATTCGAATTTCAATTTGAATTTCGGAAATTCGGACTAATTTTGTTTCATTACTCGGAGCATTCAGTAAACATAATTTATACTGTAATTCGGATATTCGGATATATCTGAATCTCTGAATAACAAAATATTTGTCTGAATAGTTACTCGGAATAAAAACGAACAGCACATGTCTATATGGAATGCACTTGTAGTAAGTCAGAAGGCAGAGCAAATTAAACACCCAAAGCGTTCCCAACCCATTTGTACACTTCATTGTTAAAGGGTCATTACCACTTGCGGCGGCTCTTTGAAGAGGGATAGCAGCAGAGACAAGTGCGACCTTTCCCGTGGATACCTGACTGCCGAGTGAGGGGAAGATGGCCCCCGCTCGGCTCCATTGCTTTGTTTTGCGAAAGCGACGTCAAACATCACTTCCGCCCAATACGCTTAAAGGAGAAATTTAATTTTTTTTTTATTGCATTTTAGTGAAAATATAAGATCTGAGGGTTTTTTTTTTATTGCAAGGGATGATTACATTCCATGTAATAGGAACAAAAGTGACCAAAAATATTTCTTTTTAAAAAGAACAGTTTAAAAAAATAAAAATAAAAAAAAAGCAAAGTAAATAAGAAAAAAAATGTATTTAACCACTTTAGCCCTGGAAGATTTTTTTTTTTTTTTGTAATTCGGCACTGCATTGCTTTAACTGACAATTGCACGGTCGTGCGACAATGTACCCAAAATCGATGTTCTTTTTTTTCCCCACAAATAGAGCTTTCTTTTGGTGATATTTGATCAGCTCTGCAGTTTTATTTTTTGCACTATAAACAAAAGAAGAGCGACAATTTTGAAAAAAAAAAAAAAAAAAAAAACAAGAAAAAAATTTCCTCAGTTTAGACCAATGTGTATTCTACATATTTTTGATTAAAAAAAAATTGCAATAAGCATATATTGATTGGTTTGTGCAAAAGTTATAGCGTCTACAAAATAGGGGATAGATTTATGCCAGTTTTATTATTATTTTTTTTTACTAGTAATGGCGGCGATCTGCAATTTTTAAAAATAGTAGATTATATGCTGCTCTTTAGAATATTACACAATAAATGTGTGCAGAAGTTTAAAACAAACACATGTAGTGTTAGAGCCCGTTCACACTACCGCGACTTGGGACGCGACTTGTCAGACCGCAAGTCGCCCCAAGTCGCTTAATGACCGCTACTCAAGTCGGAGCGACTTCCAAAAAGGTTCCTGTACTACTTCAAGGCGACTTATAGGCGACTTGTACCCATAGATTTCAATACAAGTCGCCTACAAGTCGGATCACCGTCTGTAAGCAAGCGACTTAACAGGAAGAAGAACACAATTCCCTTCCCATACACTGATCACTTCCTGTGTGAAGTGTGGGTAGGTGTGAGGTGAAGTGAAGAAAAGAAGTGCTTGTGAAGAATTGAGAGAACATGTCATCCCGAGGCCGCAGAGAAGTGCAGCACAGGGAGCCAGTGGATAATGAGTCCCTAATCAGACATGTGAGGCAGCGACCCTGCATATATAATAAGCAAGATCCCAACTACAAGGATCAATCCAAGAGGGATAGTGCTTGGTTGGAAATATGCAGACTAACTATTGAAGATTGGGAAACAATGCTGCCGACCGATCGTAGTGACAAATGTAAGTTTAACCTTTTCATTAAATTCATGGTGTTATTTATTATGCATGTGTTCTGCCACGTCACTTGCCACGTCACCTGCCACGTCACCTGCCACGTCACTTGCCACGTCACCTGCCACGTCACCTGCCACGTCACCTGCCACGTCACTTGCCACGTCACCTGCCACATCCCTTGCCACGTCACCTGCCACGTCACCTGCCACGTCACCTGCCACGTCACCTGCCACGTCACTTGCCACGTCACCTGCCACGTCACCTGCCACGTCACTTGCCACGTCACCTGCCACATCACTTGCCACGTCACCTGCCACGTCACCTGCCACGTCACCTGCCACGTCACCTGCCACGTCACCTGCCACGTCACCTGCCACGTCACTTGCCACGTCACCTGCCACGTCACCTGCCACGTCACTTGCCACGTCACCTGCTACGTCACCTGCCACGTCACCTGCCACGTCACTTGCCACGTCACCTGCCACGTCACCTGCCACGTCACCTGCCACGTCACCTGCCACGTCACCTGCCACGTCACCTGCCACGTCACCTGCCACGTCACTTGCCACGTCACCTGCCACGTCACCTGCCACGTCACCTGCCACGTCACTTGCCACGTCACTTGCCACGTCACTTGCCACGTCACCTGCCACGTCACTTTTGTGTATTCTTTCACTGATGCTAACTGCTAGTGTTACTAAATGTTAATAATGAATGATCATGAATGAATGATTCTTTTATTATTACATTATAGAAAAAAAAATAACCAACATATCATTTTTATTACATGAAATAAAGATTACATAGCATGAAAACATTATAACCGTAATAACACATTAGCAAATTCTAGATGTAAAGCAGTGAGCAATGCAGTTAGGAAATGGCATCCAATTGCCATTCTAAGTCACCGGCCGGTGAAATAAAGTATGATGCAAACTTTGCACGAACAGTGGCACCATCGCAGGATCCCCTTGCAGCAGTGATATGTGCACTTTCCAAGTCATGCATAAGGGAATCCTCAAAACGGTACCCGTCACGTACCCGTACAAAATTGTGCAGCACGCAAGCTGCTTTGACAGCAGTAATTGCATTTTCAATGTTTAATGCAATAGGCGTATGTAACAAACGCCATTTATTGGCAAGAATTCCAAACGTGCACTCAACCATCCTTCTTGCCCTTGTCAGCCGGTAATTAAAGACTTTCTTGGGGGTTGTCAGATTTCTATTGGAGTAAGGCCTCATTAGGTGTTGCGACAATGCAAAAGCCTCATCTGCGACAAACACATAGGGTATTGGGGGTTCAGTTGTGCCCGGAAGAGGACAGTTCTCAGGAATATCTAGCTGATTAGATCGTAGCCTTTCACCAAATGAGGAATTTGCAAAAATACGCGAATCGCAGCTACTTCCATAGGATCCTATATCGATATAGGTGAAGCAGTAGTTTGCATCGACAACAGCAAGAAGTACAAAAGAACAATATTTTTTGTAATTGTAGAACATACTTCCACTACCAACAGGCTTAACGACACGCACATGCTTCCCATCTATAGCTCCAATGCAATTTGGGAAATTGCACCGACGCCAAAATATTTGTGCTATATCACGCCAATTATCTTGTGTAGGCCGCTTCATAACCATGCTGTTAAGCACATACCATATGACTTGGCAGGTGTCTTGGATAATGTAGCTGATCGTTGATCTGCCCAACATGAACTCATAATGTAGACTAACTAGGGAATGACCGGTTGCCAGGTATCTGAAAGACAAAAGACATAAACCATTTTATGTTCCTATTTATGTTTTGCAGTATCAATATTACAAATCCGGTGGAAGGGTTTGCGCGACTGCTTTACTCGCTACATTCGCAAATTGAATGAGGCCAGGAGTGGGTCTGGAGGAAAGCGTATCGTCCCCTATGTGCACGCAGACGAACTAGAGTTTCTGTGGCCTTTCCTGGAGCTGAGAGAGTAAGATAACATCTTACATAGTTGTAAAGTGATACTATACAATTCTACTAAGAAGGGGGTAACTGTTCTTTTATATGTTTATTGCAGAACACAATCCAGTTGGGAAGGTGCTGGTGAACGGCAGGATGCAGCACAGGAGGCAGCATCTCAAGAGGTGGAAGGCTCGTTGTCGCTTTCCTTGGATCATCCATTGCTGCTGGAAGACCAGCAAGGTGAAGAACCAGAACGCAACCAGGGAGAGGCTTCCAGTAGTCAGCAGCCGGCTCAGCCTATCCGACTCC
Organism: Lithobates pipiens; assembly: GCF_037356315.1. NCBI lineage: Eukaryota > Metazoa > Chordata > Amphibia > Anura > Ranidae > Lithobates > Lithobates pipiens. The sequence continues at coordinate 126,088,640 of NW_027507789.1, read as the reverse complement.
GTCAACAACGAAGTAGGCCAGCGAGGGGAAGTAACTCTCAAAACATAGAGCGATTTTCCGAACTGGTTGATCGTATGAACCAAAAATTGGATGAGCTGCATTCTGAAGACCATGGTTTTGGACTCATGGTCGCCGGAATGCTAAAAAGAGTTCCGCAGGAGAGGAAAAATGACGTAAAGAAGGCAGTGATGGATCTCATGGAAGCGAGCATTAGAAATGATCCTATTCCATCCGCTTCCATGTTTGGACCACCACCACCATCCGGACCCTACTATACATACTCAACCCCACCACCACCCAGAACCCATCCCTACTATCCCCCTCACTTCCGTCCCTACTCCGATGAGTATGGAAATGCCCTTAATCCTGCCCATCCACCTATACCCTATCCCTCTCCATCCCCACTGACATCAGCAACTTCAGCTAATGTTCCACCAACACCATCCCCAAGGCCTTCCACCAGCTCCTCACCATATGAGCCAGTTTACCATAACTTGTAAGATTTTAAAAATAAAAATATATTCTGTTTTGTTGATATATGGTTATATATTGTTCTAATAATTAAAGTTTTTTTCAAAAAAAAAGGATGTTGGTGTGATAAATTTTGCAATATTTCTTCAACAATATGTTTCTTCGGAAGAAGTACCTAGGTGGATGCAACATCGCAGCAATGATGCATCTGTCCACTGCTGTTTCTTCACACAGAACTGAGTCAACATACATCGTCTATGTCTCTGTTCTGTCCTCTCCCCAAGATGGGAGGTGCTGTCTCTCAGCTGCTCTGCTCCCCCACGCTCAATGTGGAGGGGTGGATAGCAGCTTGCTGAGAGGCTGACACTGTCATCAGTCCAGCCAGCTGCTGGCAAATGAAGGATGATGCGCTGTCTCAACTAATCTTCGTGATATTTGCACAAAGTGGACTTCTGCTCACTCTGCACTGAAAAGGGGCACAGGATTGCAAAATAATTGCACTCATATGACCCGTAGGAGAAGCCAAGACAAATGAGCTCAGGCTAGATTGTTGCACATATAATAACAATGTGATAATTGAATTGTGCATCAAAAAAATAGATAGTTTACCTGAGCGTAATAATCAATCTTTCAGTAGGTGAGATGCTCCTCCTATATGAGGTGTTCTGTCGCTCCAGATGGTTGTAAACTAGACGAAGCAATTCATCAAAACTGTAAAATGAATAAAAAATGTAATTTGCTATATTCTACATGAGAAATATCTGACATTTGTAGCTACACTATTACCGATGTAATAACATATGCAAATCTGATGCCTCTAGGACCCCTTTCACACTGGGCTGGTGCGGCCGTCGGCGGTAAAAGGCTGCTATTTTTAGCGGCGTTTTACAGTCGTTTTAGCGGTGGTCTGGGGGCACTTGCGGGGTGGTTTTAACACCCACTAGCGCCCGAAAAAGGGTTAAAAGTGCCGATGCAGAGGCGCTTTGCCAGCGGTTGTGCGGCCCTGTCCCATTGATTTTGATGGGTAGGAGCGGTTAGGAGTGGTGAATACACTGCTCCTTCACTGCTCCAAAGATGCGGCTAGCAGGACTTTTTTTCACCTTCCAGCCAGCGCACCGCTTTAATGTGATACATGCAAGCTTGCCGATCACCCCAGTTGATGTTTAGCATAGGTAGATGACAAACAATTCTGCTAAATATCAATCTTCGCCATTTTATTCTCTACGTTAAATGCTACAAAATATATCTTTCAAAAAAAAAAAAAAATTAAATGGGACAAAATAGTCTATTAGCATATGTACTTGCCTTGCAATTGACATCCGGGTATAGTTGTGAAACTTGTCCTCAAAAACACGCAAATTTTCATAGATGGCCCAAAATTGGCCTCTACTGTTTCTACTTGCAATAATTGGATGGATCCAGTAGCGGCGTCGTCTTCTCATCCTCATCCTTCGCTTCCTCTCTTCCTCCTCTTCCATTAACACTGCCACACCAGCAGTTACTACAGCTGTCATCAAATAAGGCAATGACAACATTGTGGTGACAGGACAAGACACACGACAGGAAGCAGGAAGCGACAGGAACAACAATGATGTCACAAGAGCTTAGTAGCGCTGATTGGCCACAGGCAAAGTCGCCTGTGCTTGAGGCGACTTGTAAGTCGCGCTAAGTCGCGTCGAAAGTCGCGTCGAAAGTCGTGTCGCGGTAGTGTGAACGGGCGCTTAATGCAACGTAAGTAACATATGTGACATAGATGTGATATGACGAAAATAAAAACAATAAATATGTCAATTAAAACATCAATAATAAACTGCTCATGTGCATCCAAGTACTTTGTAACACAGATATAAGTGTCCGGTGATATGTAGGGAACAACACTAGCCCCACTTTAAATAGCAAAAAGTACTACTGTGCAAAAAACAAGTCTTTTTATAAACAATGCTGTGACAGTTCTGTCCAGTAATAGCCCTGCTGACATGCTTATAAATCCATGCGTCTAAAAATGATTGACAGGTGTTGCAGATCATGCATTTGTGCTCTTATTCCAGTGACCCCCTAGGTATTGAATGTTCACCTTGGAGCGTGTGACTTACCAATTACGCTCAGTCAATACAGGCTTGTGAACCACCCCTGGGTTCTATAATGGTGACAGGATCCTGGGCTTTCCACGCAGTATCGGGAATAATGGGAAATAAAAATCCTCAATAGTGTGATATTGCTTTAAACGTTTTATTAACCACTTCAGCCTCGGAAGGATTTACCCCCCTTCCTGAGCACTTTTGCGATTCGGCACTGCATTGCTTTAACTGACAATTGCGTGGTCGTGCGGTGCAATTTTGAAAAAGACGCATTTCTTTTTACTTTTTGCTATAATAAATATCCCCCAAAAATATATAAAAAAAAACTTTTTTCCCCCTCAATTTAGGCCGATACGTATTCTTCTACATGTAGCACTAACCCCCGAAGGAGCTGCTGGAATTTGATTCGGGTCTGCTAATGAACCCCCCTGAATTGGCTCAGTCCCCTTGACACAGCTGTGGTGCAATACAGTACAGTACAATATAATATAATATTATATACCTGTATTTACCCTCAGGATACACTGGCTCCACCTGCTGGGAGAAAACAACACTCCACACGTGAATACTTAACCAAATATGTTTTACTGTGAATATGTTTCAAAAGGGGGTTACAGTAATTGTGCTGCCATCCCAACATAGAACAACAGTACAATGGGTTTCAACATAAACAATTGCAAACAGAATATATTTTCATATATATATATATATATATATATATATATATATATATATATATATATATATATATATATACCTGCGAGCTCCCCCTACTTTAAAAGCTATGCATGAGATCTCACTTAAAGTACTTAGTCTTTGATCTTCTTGTCTTCACTAGCTAAGGTAACTCCTTGTGATATGTAATCCACAGATTAAAGTAAGTTAAGTTGAGGTAAAGGTGCTCCTGGTGTGATTTCAGTAACTATGTTACAAGGCTCAGAACGTCAGAGTAGGTAGATCTCAATCCCGCTCAGTGTCAGTTGCTCTGCTCCTCCTCCGTGGAACTATAAATCCCAGTGAGGCCTGTGTATGAGTCTAACTGAGTGTGAAATTTAACAAACTGTGGGCCGCAACCCGCTCACCAACTGGATCGGAACTCCATGTAGTAGCTCTGGTCCAGTGACTGCAGCTTTCTTCTCTGTCAACTGGCTCCATCACTCCATTCTGCTATGCTGGGTGAACCCGATCCTCCGATGCTCAAAACAAGTGTCTCTGGATTTCTCCAATCCGGTCACTGTGTCTCCGGCACGTCAGGTCACTCACACAAACTGTAGGAGTTGTGCTCTGCAATAGCTGTAGGGCCCTTCTCATGGGAGGCCTCCTCACAGATCTTCACAGGCAGGCCACGCAATCCCAAGAGACCTAAAATGGCCGCTCGAGTTCCTTTTATGTCCTACCCAGCATGCACTGCGAGAGAAAGTGTTCGTGGGTAGGTCATCAAGCCAACCTTCTAATCAAAACAACAGTCACTTCCTGTATATGTATTCAAAGCAATAAACATTCAAGTTCAGTACCAGTATTTGGCCGCTAGATGGCGCTAAATACTAAGCCAAAGAAATGTCCATAGACTTGTGATTGTAGCATGAAAACACACATTAATAGGCAAAAATATGTCAGCGCTACATACATATTTTTGGTAGAAAAAAAATTGCAATAAGTGTTTATTGACTGGTTTGCGCAAAAGTTATAGCGTCTACCAAATAGGGGATAGTTTTATGGCATTTTTATTAATCTTTTTTTTTTTACTAGTAATGGCGGCGATCACCGATTTTTATCGTGACTGCGACATTATTGCGGACACATCGGACAATTTTGACCCATTTTTGGGACCATTGGCATTAATACAGAGATCAATGCTATAAAATTGCATTGATTACTGTAAAAATGTCACTGGCAGTGAATGGGTTAACCACTAGGAGGTAGGGAGGGGTTAAGTGTGTCTTGGGGGAGTGTTTCTAACTGTCTAGGGGATGGGCTAGCAGTGACACGACACTGATCGCTGCTCCAGATGACAGAGAGCAGTGTCCTATCACTAGGCAGAACGGGGAGATGCTGTGTTTACATCGGTACCTCCCCGTTCTTCAGCTCTGTGACACGATTGCGGGTATCCCATTGACGAACGAGTCTGCAGGTCCCGCGGGCACAGTCACGGAGCTCACGGCAGGTCTGCGCGTGCACGACGGGAAATCCAAAGTAGTGTATGGGTACGTTACTTTGCCCAGCTGTGCCATTCTGCCGACGTATATATGCTGACGGCGGTCGCCAAGTGATTAAACAAATAAGAACAATCCCCCAACGGGGTACTCACATGTACCAGGTGCGTCAGTGCACCACTCTGTGTATGGCATGAAATATTACAGTGGCTGGTTTTGGAATGGTATATGCTTCCTGCCTTTCCTATTGTCCTGGCCCTTCCCCTACACATGTTCAAGATACAGGGTAATTGTATCTTCATAAGGGGGAATTCTAATTGGATGGCCAATCTGTCTGTCATATATGGTGTGCCCGTGGCCATTTTGTTGTAGACCGCGGACACTTTAATGTCAATCTATACTTTAGAACGGTGTAGTGTATGGGGAATGCTGCACAGGATACACCTATTGGCAAATGGCTTCCCTCTCGTGTGTCAGAAGAACCACTCATGCTACAGCAAAATGGCAGTTTAACCCCTATTTACCCAGGACGAACGTGGAGGATTTAATACACCATCCCCAGCTACCAGCAATACCATGCAAATACCTATGCTTACAAAGAAATCTTAGCCCACGTACACACGGTCGGAGATTTTGGCAACCAAATCCGTCGGATTTTGCCCGTCGGATTTAGTCCGACGGATTGTGTCCGAAACTGTTGCATACACACGGTCGGGCCAAGTTGGCGAAAAATCCGATCTTTCAGAACGTGATGACGTAATTTCGTTACGATGGGACTACATTCAGGCTAGTAGCCAATAGCTTTGATGTAGGAATTTGATCTGAGCATGCATGGCACTTGGTCCGATCAAAATGCTCTACACATGATCGGATTAGGTCCGTCCTGCCCAGTTGGTCGGGAAATATTTCCAACATGTTGTAAAATTGGGTCAGACGGAGATTCGGATGGAATCAGTCCGATGCATACCACACACAGTCGGATTATCTGACGATACGGTCCGATAAGACTCATTCCGACAGATTCTCCGACCGTGTGAACAAAGGGCTTAGAAACAGCAAAAAGTAGCCATAGTGATTGGCATAATAGTGTGTGGGTAGGGATGAGCCGAACACCCCCCGGTTCGGTTCGCACCAGAACTTTCGAACGGACCCCATTGAAGTCTATGGGACTCGAACGTTCGAAATGGAAAGTGCTAATTTTAACGGCTAATATGCAAGATATTGTCCTAAAAAGGGTTTGGGGACCTGACTCCTGCCTCAGGGGACATGGGTCAATGCAAAATAAAGTTTTAAAAATGGCCGTTTTGGCGGGAGCACTGATTTTAATGACGATTAAAGTGAAAAAAAAAGTGAAATATTCCTTTAAATATGGTGCCTGGGGGGTGTCTGTAGTATGCCTGTGAAGTGCCACGTCTTTCCCGTGTTTAGAACAGTCCCTGCACAAAATGACATTAAACGGAAATAACACCATTTAAAACTGCTTGCGGTTTTAATGTTATATCTGGTTCCTGCAATATGGTTGAAAATCATTGAGAAAAATGGCATGGGTAGCCCTCCCTGCCCATTACCAGCCTATTTGGGTCTTGTACGCATATTAAGGGGAACCCTGTACCCATATTAAAAAAAGGAAATGCGTGTGGCCCCCAGGCCCTATATACTCAGAACAGCAGTATACAGGCGGTGCAAACAAGACAGGGACTGTGTAGGTTTGTTGTGTTAAGTTGAATCTGTTTGTAATTTTCAACTGGTACATTTTTAAAGTGTAGCTCCAGTCAAAAAAACTATTTTTAAGCTTTTTGGAAAACATAGGGAAGGGTTATCACCCCTGTATAATTTGTTTTGTCGTCCATCTTTTTTCATCTCACTTTCTGCTGTCTCCTTGCGTTTGCAAGTAGGAGATGTTTGTAAGTTGGATGTTTGAAAGTAGGGGCTATATGCTCTGCAGAAATGGCGGAACAAGGTGTTGGTTTTGCCACAACATTGTAAGCCCTCAAAGTGACTCTTGGTGGGCGCTGGAGCACCCTGCTGTGAACGATTATATCAAGAATTGTAATTACATGCCATTGTTGAACAGTGGTAGAAAAATTGACCTTTGGTGGTTGTGGTGCTGGTGCCACAACACTATAAGTCCTCACCGTTACTCTGGGTGGGCACAGGAAGGGGCCCTCCTGTGAAATATTATATCAAGAATTGTAATTACATGTCCCTGTTAAACAGGGGCAGAAAAATTGGGCCTTAGGCACTGGTGCCATCACACTGCAACCTCTGTCATATACTCTAGTTTTATTGCAGGAATTAGCCCTGCTGCAAAGCATTGCATCAAAAATTGTGCTTAAACGCCACTGTTAAACAGGGGCAGAAAAATTGGGCCTTAGGCACTGGTGCCATCACACTGCAACCTCTGCCATATACTCTAGTTTTATTGCAGGAATTAGCCCTGCTGCAAAGCATTGCATCAAAAATTGTACTTAAACGCCCCTGTTAAACAGGGGCAGAAAAATTGGGCCTTAGGCACTGGTGCTGGTGCCATCACACTGCAACCTCTGCCATATACTCTAGTTTTATTGCAGGAATTAGCCCTGCTGCAAAGCATTGCATCAAAAATTGTACTTAAACGCCCCTGTTAAACAGGGGCAGAAAAATTGGGCCTTAGGCACTGGTGCTGGTGCCATCACACTGCAACCTCTGCCATATACTCTAGTTTTATTGCAGGAATTAGCCCTGCTGCAAAGCATTGCATCAAAAATTGTACTTAAACGCCCCTGTTAAACAGGGGCAGAAAAATTGGGCTGCTGGCATCACCCAGAATCAAAAATGTTCTTCCAACATATCAGTGGAGGAGGAAGAGGATAGACAATCAACATAACAGGACAGTCACTCAGCATCAGCATAGGCAGTCTTGAAGGGATGTGATATTTAAAAAAAAATTATTCGGTTACATCAGCTTCAGGTGCTTGGTAGCTGTGGGTGATCCAAGACTGATTCATCTTGATGAAGGTCAGTCGATCAACTGATTCGGTGGACAGGCGCACCCTGTGATCGGTAACAAAGCCACCAGCAGCACTGAAGGTGCGTTCCGAAAGAACGCTGGATGCAGGACAGGCCAGTAGCTCAATTGCATACTGTGCAAGCTCTGGCCAGTGATCCATCCTCAAGACCCAGTAAGCCAGAGGATTTTCGGTGGGAAAGGTGTCCAAGTCTGACCTTGCCCCTAGGTATTCCTGCACCATGTAAATTAGACGCTGGCGATGGGTGCTGGAACCAATCATACCTTGGGGCTGCGGACTAAAAAATTGTCTGAAAGCATCAGTCAGACGGCCACCTTCTCCACCGCTCCTTCTGACTGATGCCTCAGCAACACGTTGTCCAGGACCAGGAGTTTGTGACCTCCCAGTCTCTGGGAACACGTTGCACAGACCTTTCTGCAAGGCCTCCCGGAGATGTCTCATCCTCTGCTCCCTCTGCGATGGCAAGATAAGGTCGGCAACCTTACCCTTGTACCGTGGATCAAGGAGAGTGGCCAGCCAGTAATGGTCCCTCTCCTTGATCCGAAGAATACGAGGATCCTTCCGCAGGCTTTGCAGGATCAGGGAGGCCATGCAGCGTAGGTTAGCTGAGGCATTCGGTCCGGAGTCCTCTGGGTCACTAAGGACAACATGATCCGCAGCTACCTCCTCCCAGCCACGTACAAGTCCACGTGTTTCTTGTGACTGTAAATCATCCCTATAAGACTGCTGCTGCTGATGCTGAGTGCCAGCCTCCACCTCCATGCTGACACAATCATCCTCCTCCTCCTCCTCTTCCTCCTCCTCACCCTCTTCCTGTGTGATGGGTGGCACAGCAGGAACACTGTCTGGATAAAGGGGGCCTTGAGAGGCAAGGAAGTCCTCCTCTTCCTGCCTCTGTTCTGCCTCAAGTGCCCTGTCCATTATTCCACGCAGCGTATGCTCCAAGAGGTGGACAAGAGGTACAGTGTCACTGATGCATGCACTGTCACTGCTCACCATCCTTGTGGCCTCCTCAAACGGTGACAGGACAGTGCATGCATCCCTGATCATGCCCCACTGGCGTGGTGAGAAAAAACCAACCCCTGACCCTGTCCTGGTGCCGTAGTCGCACAGGTACTCATTGATGGCCCTCTGCTGCGTGTGCAGCCGCTGCAGCATGGCCAATGTTGAGTTCCATCTGGTGGGCATGTCACATATAAGGCGGTTCTTGGGCAGGTTCAACTCCTTTTGGAGCTCAGCCAGCCGAGCACAGGCATTAAATGATCGGCGGAAATGCACACAGACTTTCCTGGCCTGCTTCAAGACATCATGTAAGCCAGGGTACCTGCCCAAGAACCGCTGCACCACCAGGTTAAGGACGTGAGCTACACAGGGCACATGGGTCAGTTGTCCCTGTCGGAGAGCGGAGAGGAGGTTGGTGCCATTGTCGCAAACCACCATTCCTGGCTTAAGCTGGCGTGGCGTCAACCACCTCTCGGCCTGCCCCTGCAGAGCTGACAAAACATCCGCCCCAGTGTGGCTCCTGTCCCCCAAACAAACCAGCGCAAGCACGGCATGGCATCGTTTTGCCTGCGTACTTGCGTAGCCCCTGCAACGCCTACGGAGCACCGATGGTTCTGAGGACAGAGCACTGGAAGAGGCCATGGAGGAAGAAGAAGAGGAGGGGGTGGAGGAGAGAGGTGTGTCACAATCAATAGTAGCATTTTGGAGGCGTGGTGGCGGAACAACCTCCAACACTACTGCACCTTGTCCTGCATCCTTCCCAGCAGCCAGAAGAGTGACCCAATGGGCCGTGAAAGACAGGTAACATCCCTGTCCATGCCTGCTGGACCATGAGTCAGCGGTAATATGCACTTAACCGCTGACCGCCCTGTCCAGCGAGGCAAGGACATTGCCTTCCACATGCCGGTAGAGAGCCGGAATCGCCTTCCGTGAGAAAAAGTGGCGTTTGGGGACCTGCCACTGAGGAACCGCACATTGTACAAACTCACGGAAGGGGGCCGAGTCTACCAACTTAAAAGGCAGCAGTTGGAGTGCTAGCAATTTAGCCAAGCTAGCATTCAACCGCTGGGCATGTGGATGGCTGGGAGTAAACTTCTTCCGCCGGTCCAGCAGCTGGGGCAAGGACATTTGCCTGCTATAATCGGATGTGGATGTACCACTAGCAGAGTTCCCGGAAGCACTTGGCTGTGACACACCTAATTCTACACCTTCATTCCTCTCAGAGCAGGTTTCAGAGAGGACTGAAGGTCTAGTGGGGTTGGAGATGCCAGCTGATGAGGGGCAAGGAGAGGTCCGCTTTGTTCTTTGGTGTGGGTCTTTGAGGTACGCTTGCCAACGAGCTGCATGGCAGGTCAACATATGTCTGGTCAAGCATGTGGTGCCCAAGCGGCTGATGTTTTGGCCACGTGAGATACGCTTGAGACATATGTTGCAAATAGCAGCGGTGCGATCTGATGCACTCGTCTCAAAAAAGGCCCACACCAAAGAACGTTTAGAATAACGCGCAGAGGAAGCGCTCTGCGCAGGCAGAGCTCTGCGGTGCGATTCAGTCGGTGTGCTGCCCCTAAGCTGGCCCCCGGAGGGCATCCTGCCTCGTTGGACATGTGCCTCCTCCTCCTCCTCCTCCTCCTCCTCCCTCCTTCCAGGCACCCACGTGGAGTCAGTGCCCTCATCATCCCCTCCCTCTTCATCGCTGTAGCAAACCTGGCAGTATGCTGCAGCTTGTGGAACATGACTGCCAGATTGCTGTCCTTCTTGAGCATCCCCTCTCTCTGTGCTCACGCTACTGCCTTCCTCTAGCTGAGTGTCATCATCAGAGCCCACCAAACACTGGGCATCCTCCTGGAGCATGTACCCAACACTGTGCTCAAAGAGTTCAGGAGACTCCTCAGGAGGACGTGGTGGGTCTAGGGAAGGAGTCACTGATGATGACATTGAGAGGAGGGAAGACGATGTGTTGGCAGCTGCTTTGCTACTACCCTGAGACTGGGTGAGAGAGGATGAGGAGGATGAAGAGGGCTTGGTCATCCACTCTACCAAGTCGTTGGCATGTTGCGGTTCAACATGTCCAGCTGCAGAAAAGAAGGACAAGCATGTCCCATGGCCACGTGCTGATGACAATGCACCGCGTCCACGACCAGCACTGTTGTCTCTAGACACAGAGCCTGCTTGCCCTCTTTTATCGGCTCGCGCCTGTCTGCCTCTCCTTGCTGGCCTTCCAGACATGGTAATGGCCTGAAGGGAGTTGGGTAAAACAGTAGTTGGGTAGTTTATATTGTGCTGGAGGCACACAACACTCACTAACTCCTGCAGATGCCTTTTTTATAGAACAGCAGAGATAAACGGGTATATACAGATGTATACTGTGCTGTGCTGGAAGCACACACAACTTCCAATAACTCCTGCAGATGGCAATTGGGCCCAAATAGAGAACAGCTATGTAGGTGGATTATAGCGGTATGTACTGGGTACAGAGCACGCAGACAGCACGCACTATCTCCTGACACTACTGACTGCAAGCTCTATTATTAAAGCTAGATCACTAGCTATATAGGTGAGGTGAATATCACGGTGTATACTGCGGTCAGGGCACGCAGACAATAACCAGAAAACAGCAGAGTTAAAGGGGTATATACAGATGTATACTGTGCTGTGCTGGAAGCACACACAACTTCCAATAACTCCTGCAGATGACAATTGGGCCCAAATAAAGAACAGCTATGTAGGTGGATTATAGCGGTATGTACTGGGTACAGAGCACGCAGACAGCACGCACTATCTCCTGACACTACTGACTGCAAGCTCTATTATTAAAGCTAGATCACTAGCTATATAGGTGAGGTGAATATCACGGTGTATACTGCGGTCAGGGCACGCAGACAATAACCAGAAAACAGCAGAGTTAAAGGGGTATATACAGATGTATACTGTGCTGTGCTGGAAGCACACACAACTTCCAATAACTCCTGCAGATGACAATTGGGCCCAAATAAAGAACAGCTATGTAGGTGGATTATAGCGGTATGTACTGGGTACAGAGCACGCAGACAGCACGCACTATCTCCTGACACTACTGACTGCAAGCTCTATTATTAAAGCTAGATCACTAGCTATATAGGTGAGGTGAATATCACGGTGTATACTGCGGTCAGGGCACTCAGACAATAACCAGAAAACAGCAGAGTTAAAGGGGTATATACAGATGTATACTGTGCTGTGCTGGAAGCACACACAACTTCCAATAACTCCTGCAGATGGCAATTGGGCCCAAATAGAGAACAGCTATGTAGGTGGATTATAGCGGTATGTACTGGGTACAGAGCACGCAGACAGCACACACTATCTCCTAACACTACTGACTGCAAGCTCTATTATTAAAGCTAGATCACTAGCTATATAGGTGAGGTGAATATAGTGGTGTATACTGCGGTCAGGGCACAGACAATAACCACTACACAAGAGCAAGATAGGAAATCAGCCAAAAACGATTGGTGTGTAACTGTGTTGAAGGTACACAGAACACCCACTGCTTCAGATGCCAACACACTACACGAGGCCGCCTCAAAGGCGGCCTTATATAGTGTGGGGCGTGCACTACACAGCCTGAGCTATGATTGGCCACAGGCAGGATGCCTGTGGCCAATCATGGCTCTCCTCGCTGCTGGCGCTGCGATTGGCCAAGCATGCGGGGTCACAGTGCATGCTTGGCCAATCATGAGCCAGCAATGCACTGCGCCATCGCAGTGCATTGTGGTCCGCGCGCGCCATACGAATTTTGACGCGAACGGACCAAGAGTTCGGATTTCGCCGAACGCCCGAACAGCCAATGTTCGAGTCGAACGTACCTTCGACTCGAACACGAAGCTCATCCCTATGTGTGGGTTATAAATATGAATAAATGCATTGCACAGGCAATAGTAGAGACTATGATGATAACATACAGGTCATATAATGTGTGGTGAATTAAAATAAAAATAATAATATTTTAGCCTCTAAAATGGCATATATCTATGGCATCTATGGCATATATATATATAAGATGTTCCTTCCATTGTGTGACATCAGAAACTGATAATCCCTTGTGATAGCAATAAAGTAAATAAAAAAACAGATAAATAGTATAATGTAAACAAAAAAAGGTAAATTAAAACAATTTCTAAGGCAGCCTGTCCTCCTATGCTCACATGCAAATGAAAACGCACACATAGGTCTGGCAAGCATATGTACACGGTGATCGCACCACACATTAGAGGTATGGCCATGAATGTCAAAGCAATAGCAATAATTCTAGCACCAGATCTCCTGTGTAACTGTAAAATGGTAACCTGCAAAGGCTTTTAAAGCATTGTTTATGGAGATTTTTAAATAAAACTTAGAGCAGAGGTGGTTACATACTTCCAGCTACTTGCACACAATTTGTGACACCAAATCTTTCAAAAACCAATAAATGCTACACATTTATTTATTGGTTATGGAGATTTTTAGGTACAGTAGTTTGGCAGCATTCCACGGGCATATGACATTTGAAAATGTGACATGTTAGATATCTGTTTACTCAACGTAACATCCACTTTTATATTTTGCCAAACAATTGGGTATTATATTGTGTTTTTGTGTATTAAAATTCATTAAAGTGGATTTTTTCCAAAAAATATTGAGTTTGCAAAACCGCTGCACAAATATTGTGTGATAAAAAAAGATGCAATGCACACAACTATCCTCTAGGTTAGTGATGTCGAACCTTGGCACCCCAGATGTTTTGGAACCACTCACCTACACTGCAGAGTGCAGGAGCGTCATGGGAAATGTAGTTCCAAAACATCTGGGGTGCCAAGGGGTCACCATCACTGCTCTAGGGCCTCTGCTTATAAAAAATAAATAAATAAATAAATAATATATTATATATATATATATATATATATATGTATATATATATATATATATATATATATTTTTTTTTTTTTTGTGCTTATAAGTTGACATACTCTGGCAGAATTTATGATTTCTTGGCCATTTTTCAGAGAATATGAATGATAACACAAAAATTTTATTTTACTCATTGTAATGCCACGTACACATGATCAGACTATCCGGCAGACAAGCCGCTGAACTTTCCGAATGAGCGGACCTGCACACACATGCCCACACACGACCGGACTATGGCGGGGGTCCGCCGGACTTTTGAAATGAATGAACTTGCCCACACACGGAGTAAAGTTTGCTCATTTTGAATGTGGCTCCAGGTAGACGGAACTAGATGGCCCCCCACCCCAAAGCACCTTCCCGGCAATCCTGGCCATTGGTTGTAGGGGTCTGCGGGCGGGGGGCTAATCAGAATCCGGGAGCCCCCTTTAATAATAATTCCTTGGATATCTTTTTATATCCCTTTCCTGTTTTATACAGTTCAACTACCTTTTCCCACAGATCCTTTGACAATTATTTTGCTTTTCCCATGACTCAGAATCCAGAAACATCAGTGTAGCACTGGATGAAAGATGCAAGGGTCTGTCAGGAGTCCATAAACTCATTAACCTTTTATACAGACACACACTAATTACAAGCAAACAGATCCCAGGTGAGGATGGTTACCTTTAATAGCCTTTAAAACCCCTTTGTGTCAACTTGTGAACATGTTATCAGACCAAAATCACCAGGGTATGTAAACTTTTGATCAGGGTTATTTGGGTAGTTTCTGTTGTGATTAGGATTTAAAAAGAGTAAACACAATTGGTTGATAATAAATGGTTTCAGCCAAACCCTAACCATGAGTGAAAGAAATGTTTTGTGTTATTGTTCATATTCTCTAAAAAATGGCCAAGAAATCATACATTTTGCAAGGGTTTGTAGACTTATGAGCACAGCTGTATATGTACTATATTACCAAAAATATTGGGACACCTGCCTTTACACGCACTTGAACTTTAATAGCATGCCAGTCTTAGTCCGTAGGGTTGAATATTGAGTAAGCCCACCTTTTGCAGCTATAACAGCTTCAACTCTTCTGGGAAGGCTGTCCACAAAGTTTAGGAGTGTGTCTATGGGAACGTTTGACCATTCTTCAAGAAGTGAATTTGTGAGGTCAGGCATTGATGTTGAACAAGAAGGCCTAGTTCATCCCAAAGGTGTTCTATTGGGTTGAAGTCAGGACTGTGTGAACCAGAGCATGATTCCCTCCCTTCAGGGACTAGGCCGCAGGGCAGTATTCCAACATGATAACGACCCCAAACACACCTCCAAGACGACCACTGCCTTGCTAAAGAAGCTGAGGGTAAAGGTGATGGACAGGCCAAGCATGTCTCCAGACCTAAACCCTATTGAGCATCTGTGGGGCATCCTCAAATGAAAGGTGGGGGAGCAAAAGGTCTCTAACATCCACCAGCTCCGTGATGTCATCATGGAGGAGTGGAAGAGGATCCAGTGCCAACCTGTGAAGCTCTGGTGAACTCCATGCCAACCCTCCAAGAGGGTTAAGGCAGTGCTGGAAAATAATGGTGGCCACACAAAATATTGACACTTTGGGCCCAATTTGGACATTTTCATTTAGGGGTGTACTCACTTTTGTTGCCAGCGGTTTAAACATTAATGGCTGTATGATGAGTTATTTTGAGGGGACAGCAAATTTACACTGTTATACAAGCTGTACACTCACTACTTTTCATTGTACAAAGTGTCATAGATATAATAAAAAAATTACAATAATGTGAGGGTTGCACTCACTTTTGTGAGATACTGTATATCTATAGATATAGATATATGCTTTCACAGGAACGTATCACAACTAAACCTAAATCACTTGCTCTGGGACACTTTTCAAGTGTTGGGATATTGTGAGGTTCTACTAAGGGAACACAGCACTCCTACATACAGTGGGGTTCTACCAAGAGGACAAAGTGCCCCTGCATACAGTCTGGGACTTTGCTATTTCTACCAAGGGGACACAGTTCTCCTGCACACAGTTGATAATCTGCTAGCTTCACCAAGGGGACATAGAGTTCCTGTAAGTGTAGAGACTTTGCTATTCACCCCAGGGAACATAGAGCTTTTGAAAAGAGGAAACTTTGCTACTGATATATGAGAGACTTCTATTATTCTGGGGGAGCACAGTCCAGGATCTGCCTTTTTGTGTACATAGTAAAGGAAGTTTGTCCTCAAGTTGTTCTACCAAGTCAAGTTGGGCATCCCATAACTCCTCAGACCCATCCAAGTTGTTTTCTCCCAATAAAACAACAAAAACAATTCCATGACCAGTTTTCTGTGTTTGAATGCAAGTTGGAAAATGAGTGTTGCCTGGCTGTGAGGGAATAGGGGGATCAAAAATCCAGTGACTCCTTAGGGAATAGCACTACACATATCTGCTGAGACACACTGTTGGAGTGGCAGCTAGGGGGAAGTAATGGGGTGTATGGCATACCCCCAAGGTATATATTAAGGTATTGTATGCCATATGACTTAAATTGGAACAAAAGTTCCACTATCACTTACTGTGAGCAAGCAGGCTCTTTATTGCAAAAGAGACATATGCTAGAATCACCATTTAGATATTTGTAAATTGCACCTCATCCGGCCCAAGAGGTTAGCAGATAAAAGCAGCCTCAGCTCGATTAATCTAGGCCACGTGATTATCTGTGGACAGTCACAGCTAATCACAATAGTAAATAATGAATGAGTAATTTTCATTGAGAAAAAATGGTTGCTTATAACTGTAAAATGCACAGTTTTAAGCAAATATGGTGTGTACAAAAAAAATCCTGATCACCTCCTCAGAATAGTGCAGTGTTATTGTGGTAACACTGTATTGCTCAGCAGTGTTGGTCATCTTACTTTAAAAAA
Source organism: Lithobates pipiens (assembly GCF_037356315.1). NCBI lineage: Eukaryota > Metazoa > Chordata > Amphibia > Anura > Ranidae > Lithobates > Lithobates pipiens. The sequence continues at coordinate 126,072,098 of NW_027507789.1, read as the reverse complement.
GTAATTTGTTAAGTTACAAATTACTTCTCCCAAAAAGTAATTTGAGTTAGTAACTCGGTTACTACATTGGAAAAGTAATTAGTTACTCAGCAAAGTAATTGACTTTTTTTTAATATTCTATAGATGGGACTAGTGTAGGAAGTGAACGTCGCTGGCTCCATCGGCGAGACTGACACCTCGCGAGCCCCGTCGCCTGGTATGGATTTAAAGGTGAACCCCTACGACGAAAAAACTGCTTGAGGGTCCCGCAAAGTCCATAGCAGACCCTTATCCGAGCACGCAGGGGGTCTTTTTCCGACTTTGGGGGTCTTGTCCCACTCTTCACTTCTTCTGCCGTGCCTCCGCTATCTTCTTACAGCTCTTTTATTAGCGTTGGCCCGGTCTTGTCGCTTGTTGCTGTCGCCACCGCCTTCTTCTTTTCTTCTCATCAACATGGGGACAAGGTGCTTTGGGGTGGGGGAGCCGCAAAAACACCCCCCATGTTGATGGCATGCGGCCTGGTACAGTTCAGGAGAGGGGGCCGCTTGCTCGTCCCCACCCCCTTTCCTGACCGGCCGGGCTGCATGCTCGGATAAGGATCTGCTATGGACTTTGTGGGACCCCCACGCCATTTTTTTCGGCGTAGGGGTTCCCCTTTAAATCCATACCAGGCAATGGGGCTCGCGGGGTGTCAATCTCGCCAATGGAGGTGGCAACATTCACTTCCTTCACTAGTCCCATTTACCTGGAGTCACGTTCAAAATGAAGCTGGTCAGCTGACTTCATTTTTCAGGGTTCGTCCCGCCTCCCTACATTCTCTCTCTCTGGATCGGTGGAGCGGGATGGTGCGGTCCAGACAGGATGTAATTGTGGTAATGCTGGCCAAGTAATGGGAACGGCGTTACCATGAGGGGAAGAGTAATCAGTTAGATTACTCATTACCCTCTAAAGTAACTGCGTTAAGTAACTCAGTTTATTTTAACTGAGTTACTTACATCACTGTTGCTCAGGTCACTGTACGTAAAAAAAAAAAAAAAAAAACTGTAAAAGAAAAGTGTAGCCGCAAATAACCTGGGATCCCCAACCTTGCACAGCCAGGCACATCAAATTTTCACAGGCACTCTTGGGTCAGAGAACAGTCCACAGCTTAATTTTTTTTGTTATTTATTGAGGGTAATAATTTGGATATGGATGGGAGGTTATGGGATGCCCATTTGACTTTAACAATACTTCAGGGACAACTTTTCCTGTATACAGTCTCTGTAAACAGCTCCGCTTCTTCACTCCAGCACACACTTGTTTGCAGAACCTAGCTGGAACTGGTGTATACCTGACAGCCAGATGAAGCAATGGCCCATTACAGGCAGGAACCCAAGACCCCTTAGTTGTGTAGCAGAATTTAAATTTTCAGCTGGCATCACTCCTGTGGCTACTGATCCAGTGCCACCTCTTCTTGGCCAAGCCACATTCACTAACCCTTCAGGCTAACTTCTCCCCACAGTCCTCCAGACTGATACTCACCAGCCCATCTGGCTGACTCTCAGGAGATCTCCCAGACGTGCTGACCTGCTCCCACTGTCCTCTCTCCTTGCTCCCGTGCCTCCAGGAAGGATTTTCTCCATATATTTTAGGGGGAATCTTCCATCACCCGAGCCCCAGACCCGAGGTGACCCCCCCTCCAGACTAGGGGCCTCAAGGGCCACAACAGCCTCCACAGGACTCCATCTTCCACCAACTGCCCCTCCCTGGCATAACTCATGCCTATTTATGATGTGGCCTGCCAGGCCTTTTACTGGAGATTGGCTAAGGCACTCATACATATTCAGAGCAGCTCCTCCTAGCTTCCACCCACTATGTCCAGAACATTCTCCAATGTTCCAAAAAACAGGGGGAAGCACCAGTCACTAAACACTGACCCAAATTCACCCTCCACACTTGGTCCTCAGTCAAGCTAAAATTTTCTTATACTAACAACTACACTATGCTACACCTGTGCTAAAAAGCCAAAAGTGTACTACTAAATAAAATAGGTGTGCTGCTACATGCACAAAGAAACAAATTAACTGATTGTGAGCATGAGTTTAAATAAAAAACAAAAAATAATTTAACAAAAATTATACAAAAATAGATCAGCATACATGAACTGTTCTAATCAAAAACAAACTGTTATACTCAGAAGAAAGTGTTCTACTCAGAAGAAAGTCCATGAAAGGTACAATACAAGTCTATTGACAATAATTCTTTAAATAGAGATTCCCAAATAGGATGATTTCTTCACAGTAACACTCCTCATGTAACAGTCAAAAAGGTAGGGTACCCACCACCCCCAACTCCTCTATGAGGGCCCGGGGAAGGAAGAGGAAATAGGGGAAGGGGAAGGAAAGAAAATGGAACTCCCAATAACTCAGGGGGGGAACACCATCCCTACATCAACCTAGAATGAGATAAGCACCACTCAGAGGAACAAAGGGGAACCAACAAGAGGAACAAAAAAAAAACCCCTCACATATACATCAGGATCCGCTTAGCTGTAATTAATGTATCAATTAATGTCCCATTCTATATTGAGGCCTAAGTGGCTATAACAGCGCATATCAAAAATCCATCTGGTCTCTCTGTGTGATATGTGTATGTATAGATTACTTTCTCTCCAGTGGGGAACAAATTTCTCTATGGCTATGACCTCCAACAGTGAAGGGTCACGGTTGTTTTTTTTTTTTGTTTAATATATGTTTATTGAATGGAAAGAAAAGACAGGTAGCACAGAAACATTAACAGAAAACTTGGCACAAGTATCATCAAGTGCAAAATAGAACAGGGATTGCAGAGGTTAAGTAACACGGTCAATGACATATAAGCTCTCCACAACTCACAAACAGAAAAAAAAAGGAATAATTAAAGTAGATAAATAATAAACAAAATAACCGAGTATATTCTAGGCCTACTAGCGTAACACGAGCAGACTCTACCTCCCCACGTGTGGGGTTGCGGCTGTTAGACTGCAAGGTCCCCAAATGCAACAGCCAGACGCTGCTGTACCAAGTAACTGATAGGAAAGCGTGGGGAGAAAAAAGTGGAAAGCACAGCAGAAGAAGAAAGAGCAGAAACCAGGAAAACAGAAAGAGGGGGAAAGAGAGGAGAAGGGAAGGGTCTACCTCGGTCCTGTACCCATCAGCAAAAAAGGTAACCTATGAAGGTACATTTACTTTATCCACCTGTGACACAATGTCCGCGTACTCCTTTGTACATTTGAAGGCTAACCAGCAGGACCAAATCCTTTTCCCTAAATCTGATTTATTTTGTAAAGAATAGGTGAGATCCTCTAAATAGTACACACGGTCCACCTCCATCAACCACTGTCGCAAAGAGGGAGCCGCAGCTTGCTTCCAATTACGGGGAATGAGAGCCTTTGCCGCATTGAGCAGATGCGGAGTCAAGGCTTTCCTGTATGGCCCTGCCGGAGAGCCTGCACCATGAAAGAGCACGACCCACGGGTCATTAGGTAACTCGTGTCCCAAAATAACATTTATCCAATATAAAATAGTTAGCCAATATGGCCGTATGAGAGGACAGAACCACCATACATGAGCATGAGTGGCACGTTCCCCACAACCTCTCCAACAAAGATCCGAGGCCTGCGGGAACAGCCTATGTAGAACGGCTGGGGTGTAGTGCCAACGTGTAAGTAATTTATAGTTCACTTCAGCCGCTTGGGATGCTGTGGATGAAAGATGAGCCATCGACAGGATAGTTGACTTCTGTGCCTCTGAGATCTCGCTGCGTAAGTCTATCTCCCAGTTGGACAAGAAGGAGGGGAAGTTCTTAATCAGCATAAGTTGCAGGGCATGGTAAAAAAAGGATAATGGTCTTTCAACTGGCTGATCCTCAACAAAAGCCGATTCAACCAGCGTCAACTCAGCCATTGAGCGCAAGGGCTTCTGCAAGGAGCTAACAAAGGCAGACAATTGGCGGTAAGTCCAGTGGTCCATAGGTGTCGTCCGAGCGGGAGGAATCAGTTGAGGTAACGGCACAATGCCATCCTGGTTGGTAACGTGGTGCAGCAAAGGAGTTACACCTAAATTCCATGAGTAAATCCTGGGGTCCGTATTGCCTGGTGGAAAGTAATTGTGTCCCGTTAGGGGCATAATGGGCGAGAGAGACAACTCTCTATACTGTTTGCAGATCGAGTCCCATATCCGCAAAGTAGAGTAGGTAAGTGGCAAGGAACTGGGAGCCAGTGACCTAAATTTTCTGGGGACCCATACCTGGGTGTAAAGGTCCGTGCCACTGAGAGCCAGTTCAAGCGCAACCCATAGTTTAGAGTGTCTATGATATTTCCAGTCTGATATCCTGTTTAACACAACAGCTAAAAAATACAATTTCACATTAGGTAAAGCCAAGCCACCCATCCGCTTAGGTCTGAACAGGAGTGCTCAGGACAATCTCGGGCGCCTTCTGTTCCATACGTATTTGCAGATCATTGAATCTATGAGCCTAAAAGGGTCACGGTTGTGAAATTGGCGAAAGTGCCACGAGACACTATGGCCAATGAACCCCCTTCTGAAGATTCTCCCCTATTCTAATTTTAAGTGCCCAGATGGTCCTACCAATATATTGGAAGTCACATGGGCACCAAAGCAGATAGATTACACCTGCAGTCCCACACGTAATGAACTCTGTGATGGAATAGGTCCTAGAGGTAACATGAGATGAAAACGTGGAAGTGCTAATCATTTTTGAGGATGCACACACTGAACACCTCCTACAAGGGAAGAAGCCCTTCAAGTTCCCAAACATACTGATCCTTGGGGGAGGGTCTATGACACTAGGGGCAACTAGGTCTTTGCCCTTGTACACACGGTCGGACATTCTGACAACCAAATCCGTTGGATTTTGTCCAACGGATTTTGTCCGAAACTGTTGCATACACACGGTCGGGCAAAGTTGTCGGAAAATCCGATTGTACATAGCATGATGATGTTATTTAGTTACGACGGGACTACGTTCAGGCTAGTAGCCAATAGCTTTGGTCTAGGAATTTGATCTGAGCATGCGTGGCACTTTGTCCGTCGGAGTAGGCTACACATGATCGGAGCATTTTGTCGGAAAATTTTACCGGCAAGTTGGAAAAGTTGGTCCGTTGGATTTTCGACGGAAACAGTCCGATGGAGACCATACACAGTCGGAATATCCGACAAAACGGTCCGATAGGACACATTCCGTCGGAATCTCCAACCATGTGTACAAGGGCTTTGAGGGTCTGATTTTTGGGATAAAGTAACTTGGGACCTGGTGGAAGCTGGGGTTCCAAAATGTTATCGCTTTTCAGTATCTGCCAATGCTTTTGTATCGTTCTATTTACCCACCAAAAATGTGAAGAGTACCATCTATATTCCTCACCCGGGGGGTCAATAGGCTTTGTCTATCCAAAAGGGCGACCTCTCTCAGTTCCTTATCCAGCTGGAGTGGCTTAGATCCCTTCTCCAGAAACCGTTTTTTTTTTAATATTAGCCTGAAGTTCAAAGTCCTGGATGTGAGAACAATAACGCCTAATGCGTTCAAATTGCCCTTTGGGTATGGCCTTAGGCCAATTTGGGTAATGGCAACTATCAGTTGGAATATACCCATTCCTGTCGGTAACCTTAAAAAAGGTTTTGGTCAACAGAGCACCCCGTTCCTTGAAAATGACGGAACGAACTTGGATTTTAAGCATATTACGCTATGAAGCCCTCTTTTTTCCTCCCATGATGTTCCTATTGAAACTGCCTTACCCATAAAACGTGGGTCCTATGGAGTGCACCTCCTATCAGCGGAGGAGTGGATCCAGACGGATGTCCTTGACATGTTAGCCTGAGTGATCTCTCCTGCTCTGTGCCTATCAGATCTCCGTAATAGAGATCCGACTTTTCTGGTAAGCAGCCATCTGTCTTTTTATTATCCTCCGGCTGTTATATGGGGAGTGTTAAGCCCCATACACACTATCAGATTTTCTGCAGATTTTTTCCTTCAGATTTACCAAATTACCATTTACTGTGAAGAAATCATCCTATTTGGGAATCTCTATTTAAAGAATTATTGTCAATGGACTTGTATTGTACCTTTCATGGACTTTCTTCTGAGTAAAACAGTTTGTTTTTTGATTAGAACAATTCATGTATGCTGATCTATTTTTGTATCATTTTTGGTTCATTATTTTTTGTTTTTTACTTAAACTCTTGCTCACAATCAGTTAATTTGTTTCTTTGTGCATGTAGCGGCACACCTATTTTATTTACTAGTGCACTTCTGTCTTTTTAGAACAGGTGTAGCACAGATATTATGTAAATTGCACTAGGCATTTAGTAGCCCATCTATTCTTATTTTTACACACACTCCTAAACTGAATATTCAGTTTTTTTTTTTGTTTAGATTGCAGCACTATCATATATATTCAGCTGTCACATATTTTTATATAGATATCATTTATAATTTTTTTATATTGACTGGGGGTAGCGCAGATTTTTCTATGATACATAACAACTACACTAACATTACTTCTAGCACACACTAGAGGTGCTACAAAAGAAAAAAATATTTAATAATAAATTAAAAAAGTAAATTGTTTTTTTTTTAAAATACTGTCTCTAGTCACTGCCAAACCATGATGATGCCGTAGTGCACTCTGGACAGTATGTAAAAAATTGCCCAAAAACCTTTTTTTGCAAAAAAAGTGACAAAAAAAATTACAATGTCAAAAAACTTGCCATGCCTCTTACTAAATACCTTGGACTGTCTACTTTTCCAAAAAGGGGTCATTTGGAGGATATTTGTACTGTTCTGGCATTTTCAGGCCTCGAGAAATTAGATAGGCCATGAGTACATCAGAATTGCCCGGGTGCCCCCATTGCAAGCTGTTTGCTCTCGGGCACTTGGCTGGAGGGAGGAGCCAGGAGCGCTGGTGAGGGACCTGAGAAGAGGAGGATTGGGGCTGCTCTGTGCAAAATCACTGCACAGAGCAAGTAATTGTGATATGCTTGTTATTTAACCACTTCCATACCGGGCCATTGTCATATGATGTCCGCATAGGGGGTGCACGCGTCACCAATGAGCCTATGTGCGCACCCGGGGGCCACGATGTCACATGCAATCTCTCGTGGCAGAGCAGGAATATGGATCTGTGTGTGTAAACATCATGTCAGGGGAGAGGAGACAGATTGTGTGTTCCTAGTATATAGGAACACGGATTGGTCTCCTCCCCTAGTCAGTCCCATCCCCCCACAGTTAGAACACAGTCAGGGAACACATTTAACCCCTTGATCGCCCCTTAGTGATAACCCCTCCGTCAGTGACATTTACACAGTAATCAGTGGCTATTTATAGCACTGGTCGCTGTATAAATGTAAATGGTTTCAAAAAAGTGTCAAAAGTGTCTCTGTCCTCTGCAAATCGCAGATCACCACCATTACTAGTAAAAAAAAAATAATAATAAAAATGCCATAAATCAATAACCTATTTTTTAGGCTATAGCTTTTTGCGCAAACCAATCAAAATAAGCTTATTGCGATTTTTTTTTACCAAACATATGTAGAAGAATACATATCGGTCTAAACTGAGGAAAACATTTTGATTTTTTTTTTAAAATAACTTTGGGATATTTATTATAGCAAAAAAATTGTGTTTTTTTTTTTTCAAAACTGCAGCTCTTTTTTTGTTTATAGCGCAAAAAAATAAAAACCACAGAGGTGATCAAATACCACCAAAAGAAAGCTCTATTTGTATAGAACAAAAATGATCAAAATTTAATTTTGGTACAGTGTTGCATGACCACGCAATCGTTTTTCAAAATGTTACAGCACTGAAAGATGAAAATTGGCCTGGGCAGGAAGGGGGTAAAAGTGGCCCGTATTGAACTGGTTAAAAAAAAAAAAATCACTTTAATATCACTTGAAAAATGGCCTGGACAGGAAGGGGGTAAGAGTGTCCAGTATTGAAGCGGTTAAATATTAGCCAAAAATATGATTGCTTTTCAGAAATATTATTATTCATGAAAAATTATTTTTAAAATGCTAAAATAAATAATGCGTAGTCTTACCAGTACACATTTCCCACTAAACGCAATTGTAAAACCATGCAACAAAAAGGACGTTTTTGGTGGTTTAACCATAACATCAATAAGCCAAAGTGTTAGAGGAGTAGCAACTTTCACCGAACAAATAGATGGATTATCACTGAGTTATTTAAGGAAAACCAAAGTGTATGTTTTGTTAAGTGTAAAGCATATGATGAAAGCACCAGGCCACTGTGATTTTGTTCTTGTGGTTTAAGAAACATGTGCACTATCACACTTCACAATCTATTGTTATTTCTCTAAAGCAATCTATATGGCACAGTAACTAAATATTTACATTAGCATATATCCTTCAAAAAATAATCTGGAATGCATTTTATAGATTTTCATTAGCATAGATTAGTAAAGTTCCATTCACACCTGAGCGTAGTAATTTACTGGCTTTTTTCGGGCCTTTTTTTAAAGCGTTTTGCAGCTATTTTTCAAGGAGCCGCTTAAATATAATTATACAAAAACAAAAAACTGCGCCAACCCTACAGTAAAAAATGTCAGAAAGTAATAACAAAATAAATAGGCATTGACCTTAAATGGTTATAACAATGGAAAAACACCTTAAGTGCATAAAGAACACAGCAATGTGTAAAGTGAAAAAAACATAAATAAAAGTCCATTCAAGGGAAGTTCCTATGTGGATCCAAATAAGCGTTTGTGGCACCACGGTGATTAGAAACGATCCAAAAGCTCATAAAAGTGCCCGTCACCGTACAATGAATGTGCTTACCAGAAAATAAGCAATTTGGGCGTTTGTATATAATCGATGGGTCCCATCAAAAGATATCCTCCTTTTTAGTGGGTCAAATCTCCATCTCCCAATAATGCCCTCCAGATATTAATATGCTTCGTGGAGCTTTGTATTTAGGCAGAGATGCACTCCTGGCCCATCAGGGATGTCAGTCTTCTGGTACAAGACTCTATGACCTGTGCGGGGTATACGGGCTCATCCACCGGCCACCTCCTCCTCCTCCTCTCTCTATCCAGCACATGGTGTGCTGGATAGAGAGAGGAGGAGGAGGAGGTGGCCGGTGGATGAGCCCGTATACCCCGCACAGGTCATAGAGTCTTGTACCAGAAGACTGACATCCCTGATGGGCCAGGAGTGCATCTCTGCCTAAATACAAAGCTCCACGAAGCATATTAATATCTGGAGGGCATTATTGGGAGATGGAGATTTGACCCACTAAAAAGGAGGATATCTTTTGATGGGACCCATCGATTATATACAAACGCCCAAATTGCTTATTTTCTGGTAAGCACATTCATTGTACGGTGACGGGCACTTTTATGAGCTTTTGGATCGTTTCTAATCACCGTGGTGCCACAAACGCTTATTTGGATCCACATAGGAACTTCCCTTGAATGGACTTTTATTTATGTTTTTTTCACTTTACACATTGCTGTGTTCTTTATGCACTTAAGGTGTTTTTCCATTGTTATAACCATTTAAGGTCAATGCCTATTTATTTTGTTATTACTTTCTGACATTTTTTACTGTAGGGTTGGCGCAGTTTTTGTATATTTGTTTGGTGTTGTATCACATCTATTGCTGCTGCCTGTTTCACATTTAGTATATTTGTTTTCGTGTTTTTTTCCTAGCGCGGAATAATTTTTTCCATCCGCTTAAATATAATTGGTTCCATACTGTGCCTCTCAATCCCAAGAACAGACTCAGCCCCTCTGGCACACCTGGCAATAGTGTAAGTGCAAGGACCAATGAAAAACACACACATTATGATAAAAAACAATCTTAAGAAAAAGTGTGTAGCACCAGAAATAAATGAACAGCAATGGAATGTGAATACTGTGTTATAAATAAATAGAACATTGAAATAAAGTCCCAAAAAGTGCTAAAGTGAAAAAAAAAATATGTATATAAGTCAAATCTTAAATGAAAGTCAACAATAAAAAACAATATGATTTAAATGCACACTACCATGATAGGATTAGCAATATAAATGTATTGGTGAAAACACAAAGTTCAGTGCAAAGATGTGCACAAAAAGTTAGTGGTGACTTGAAAAGTGAAGTGGTGATCCAGTACAGTGCTCCAGAGTCATCCAGATCACCCCTGTGGAATGGACACTCAACCTGAAAAGCTGGCTGCCCTTATAGCAGCAAACACGCACTCAGTGTAGATCCGCAATCTGTTGTGGGGAAGGCTATTCAGCAACTCGCAGCATCCAGATTTATCTGTGGTAAATAAAGCTCACCGGGAGCCAGATGAAGTCTCCATAGTGTAGTATTTATTGTATTTATATCTTGCAAGCTAAAATAAAATAAATCATAAAAACATAACCCGGTATCGGACAGAGGCCTGATGCCAGCACTAGTGTCTCCTCCCCAACAAGTTTCGTCTAATAGGATGTTATCATATTATGATAAAACACAGAAATCGTCTTTTCTGTAAGCTTTCTGTGGAAAAGTAACAGACTAACAGTATATTTTCAAATTAATTAATTGAAAAGCAATAACTGAGATCAAGAGCAATATAACTCAATAATTATGTCAGGCTGCTTTCACGGGATTCCACAGCCGGCAAATTGCCCCAAGAGCAGAAGCAAACACTTCAATAGCAATAAATCACAATAAGGCAACTTTATACCAGATTGATAACCTCTCTTTTTAAATTGGCTCTATGAGTCCAGGCAAGAGGAAAGCAGAGGAATGACCCTCACTTATGTCAGACCTCTCTCTTCTGCCTGATTACACCTAGAACCTTGGCATCTTGCCACATGGGGATGGGTTGATAGTTGTGCCATCGATATTCACAGAGAATCAGAAATCATATATATATATATATATATATATATATATATATATATATATATATGAAAAAAACATGGTAATTGTTCATGATACACAGTGATTAAGGAAACCTAAACTGAATGCTACGTTTTTATCCATGGAAATGTAGAGGAAGAACATTTACTAAGCAGGTGATGAGTTCCAGGCAAGAGCAGCAGCTTTCTTCTTCCCATTTTACATCTGTACTGTGAAATAGACCTAAACAGCAAGATGATCAGATTACACACACAGTCGAGTGACTCATAGAGGAGCCATAACTTGCCTCTCTCCTAGCTGTGATTTATTTGTCTGGCTTACTCATTTATACGCAGGGTGGTTCCCAGCATGCAGACAGTAAACACAGCATACTCTGCAAACTGAAGGTATTAAATATTCATTTGCAAAATAGAAAAAAATAAATTAAAATAACTTTATAAACTTGTGGCCCAAAAAGAATTTAGCTTTATAAATGTATATGCCTGCAACCCTGGCTTCTAACCACTGTATGGCAGTGTCACGTACCTGATGGTCGAGCCTGGAGTGCAGGGAGCGGCCCCTCGTATCCCCTGGCTATTGAACCCCTGAAGGTGGAGACAGGTATTCAACAGTCCAGAGGGCACAAGTGCCTGGTAGACGGTATTAGTCCGGAAGGTCAGCTGGGCACCGATAACAGGCTGGTATAGCGGATGGTGCTTGACTGTCGCTGGCAGGCACAAGTGCGGGAACTGGCTGTGAGCAGATGTTCCGTAAAGCAGGAACTCAGGTAGGTAGCAGGAACAGCGGAATCAGATACAGGCCGGGTCAGCAGGAGACGATCAGCAAGGTACAAAGGGATGAGGCAGAAGACGTGGTCAAACAGGCAGAGGTCGTAGGCAGGCAGCAATCAATCAGAGTCAAGGAACAAGCCGGATGTCAGGAATCAGATAACAGGTTTCGGATACAAGCAGCACGGATCACGGACACGCTGTAGACTGGACAGCACAGATGGAAGGGAGCCAATGACTAAAGAAGGCTTCAGGGCGCCAAGCGAACGTACGACGGGTCAGCGCGCCCTCGCACGTAGACGTGCACCCGTTCGTGACCTACGTGTGCGCGTGCGCGCGTTCGTGTCGACGCGAGTGCGTTCGTTAGCTTTGACGCGCGTTGACGGGAAACGACGGACTCTCCACGACAGGCTCCTGCGGGTAAGGTTTCTATGTCTAGTCGAGACGTTAGGGCGATCGTGACATTGCCCCCCCCCAAGGGGCAGCCCCCGGATGCCCAACCGAGCCCACTTGTTCGGGTGAGAGTTCTTGAAGGCGCGGATGAGTCTCTTGGCATGAATATTAGCCTCTGGCTCCCAGGAATTCTCCTCGGGTCCGTAGCCCTTCCATTTAACTAAGAATTGGACCTGGTTTCCTCTTTTCCTACAGTCCATGATGGCCTCAACTTCGAACTCGATCTCTCCATCGACCAACACCGGTTCCGGAGGGCAGGAAGTCCTGTCAGAGAAAGGATCCTCAACTGCAGGCTTGAGGAGCGATACGTGGAACACCGGGTGAATTCGGAAAGACTCAGGGAGTTCCAACTCAAATGCCACATCATTTAGCTTCCTTTTGATCGGGAAGGGACCCAGGAATTTTGGACCCAATTTCTTGGAGGGACAGGTTAACTTGAGATTTAAGGTGGACAGCCAGACCCTATCCCCGGTCTTGAGATCCAGCTCCCCTCTTCTTCTTCTGTCGAAGACTTTCTTATTATGTTCCTGCGACTTAGTCAAGGTTTCCTGTAAGAGTTTATTATTCTCTTCAAAGAAAGCAAGTCTCTTCTGAAGCGCTGGCACCGGACATTCAGGAAGATCGCCAGACAAGAACAACGGATGGTACCCGAAATTTGCATAAAAAGGGGACTGTTTGGTGGCTGAATGGACTGAATTATTGTAGGCGAACTCGGCCATAGGTAGCAGGGAGACCCAATCGTCTTGTGAGAAGGACGAGAAGCAACGCAGGTACTGCTCTAAGGTCTGATTCGTCCTCTCGGTCTGACCGTTGGTCTGCGGATGGTAGGCTGAGGACATGCAGAGGTCGATCTTCAGAGTTGCACAGAGTGCCTTCCAAAATCTAGATGTGAACTGCACCCCCCTGTCAGACGTGATATTGGTGGGGATGCCATGAAGTCTTATAACTTCCTTTATGAAGACGTTAGCTGTCTCCGCGGCAGAGGGAGTGCCCTTCATGGGCAAGAAATGAGCCATCTTCGTGAACCTGTCGACTACGACGAAGATCGCTGTATGGTTCTCTGAAGGGGGGAGTTCGACGATAAAATCCATGGAGATCATTCTCCATGGTCTATCAGGGACAGGTAGAGGTTTTAGTAAGCCCCAGGCTCTGGACTTGTTGCCCTTACTCCGAATGCAGGTCGTGCAGGTCTGTACGTAACTCTTGCAGTCGTTCTTCATCTTCGGCCACCAGAAGTTACGCCTGAGTAATTCTAATGTTTTGAACGTTCCAAAGTGGCCAGCCATGGGATGGTCATGACAGGAAGCCAGAACTAAGGTCCGAGCTGTCTGGGGGACGAAGATCCTGTTCCCATGCCACATAAGATCATCGCTGGAGGACAGCGGGATACCGGGTGGAGGTGAGGCGCCTCTGGAAGCCTGTTTAACTTGAGAGACCACATCTCCTTGGAGTAAGAGGAAGTTTCCAGCAGGAAGGATGGTGTCACTGAGAGGTGGATCTTCCGGCTGGCTAAACATGCGAGATAAAGCATCTGGCTTCGTGTTCTTGGATCCGGGGCGGAAGGTTATGTGGAATACGAACCGTGAGAAAAAGAGTGCCCACCTGGCTTGACGAGGCTTCAACCTTTTAGCTGTCTTCAGATATTCGAGGTTTTTGTGATCTGTATAAATCAGGATTGGGTGGATAGCCCCTTCTAACAGATAGCGCCACTCCTCCAGTGCCGACTTAATTGCCAGTAGCTCACGGTCGCCCACGTCGTAGTTTCTCTCGGCTTCGGATAGTTTGCGGGAGAAGAACGCAACTGGGTGGAGTACGGACTTAGGTCCCTGCCTCTGGGACAGCACAGCTCCGACTGCCACCTCCGAAGCGTCAACCTCAAGGGTGTATGGCAGGGTAGGATCAGGATGTTTCAGAATCGAAGCTGAAACGAATAGCTTTTTCAGGGCTTCGAAGGCCTCTTGTGCCTCAGGTGTCCAGCGGAACTTGGTACCCAGCTTGGTTAGCCCGGTAATGGGGGCGATGATGGAGGAGAATCCCTTTATAAATTTGCGATAGAAATTCGCGAAGCCCACAAACCGCTGAACTCCTTTTCTATCGGATGGGGCAGGCCAGTCCTGGATTGCAGTTATCTTCTGGGGATCCATCTCGACCCCTCGAATCGAGATAATCAGACCAAGGAACTGGATACTTTCCTTCTCGAAAACGCATTTTTCTGGCTTGGCATACAGGCCGTGAGAGCGGAGGCGAGTCAGGACCTTCTTGACATGTTCTCTGTGGGTGGCTAAAGTGGAGGAAAAGATTAGTATATCATCCAAATAAATGATAACAAACAAATCTAAATAGTCCCTGAAGATGTCGTTCACAAAATGCTGGAACGTAGCCGGGGCGTTACATAACCCGAAAGGCATCACTAAATATTCATAGTGTCCGAAGCGGGTACGAAAAGCTGTTTTCCACTCATCGCCTTTTCTGATACGGACGAGGTTGTAAGCCCCCCGAAGATCCAGCTTGGTAAAGAGTTTAGCGGAACCCAGTCTCTGGAAAAGCTCAGGTACTAATGGCAGGGGGTAGCGATTTTTAACTGTGATTTTATTTAGTGCCCGATAGTCCACACACGGATGTAAGGATTGGTCCTTCTTCTCGACAAAGAAGATCCCAGCGCCAGCTGGGGAGGTGGAAGGTCGGATGAACCCTTTTCTAAGATTATCGTCCAGGTAGGTCTTTAGAGTACTTAATTCGGATTCGGACAGTGGGAAGATCCTTCCGAACGGAATTTCTGCCCCCGGGAGCAGTTCAATAGGGCAATCATAAGGCCTATGAGGAGGGAGAGTCTCTGCGCCCTTCTTGCTGAAAACATCGAGAAACGCATGGTATTGCTCAGGTACAGCCTGTCGGATTTCTTCATCCGCATCCAGACAGAGAAGGACTGACGAGTCCCCATTGGGAGTCGGACAACAATGCTGGTGGCAGTAGTCAGAGGGGAACTTGATTACTCCAGTGGCCCAGTTGATGTGTGGATTGTGTGCCCTCAGCCAAGGCATGCCTAGGATGATGGGGAACAGGGGAGACTGGATGACATCCAGGCAAAGGAGTTCTTGGTGAGACCCGGCGATGATGGCGGGTAGAGGACTGGTCTCCTGAATTACTGGTCCTGATTCCAAGGTAGACCCATCAGCCAAGTATACCGAGAGCCCCTTTTCTCGTGGTCTAAGAGGGATCCTGTTCATTCGGGCGAAAGACGAGTCAATAAAGCCACTGCATGCCCCGGAATCAATTACCGCGTGGGTTGAGATAGTCCTTCCTGGGAGCTGCAAGAGAACAGGAACAGCTAGATGGGAGATGTTATCTGGCAACATAGGAGACGAGACAGGTGGAACACGGAGGCACTTACGCATCTTCGCCGGGCAGGAACGAACAAAGTGCCCTGGTTCCCCGCAGTATAGGCATAGGTTATTGACCCGACGACGCTGGCGTTCTTCCAGGGTCAGGGACGGGCGTAGTAGCCCCAGCTGCATATGCTCCGGAGCGTCCGATGTGGATGCAACTGGAACAGGCGGAGGTGGGTGACTAGGCACCCGTGGTAACATCCAAACCGGACGGGGAGTCGTGGTGGATCGTTCTTGGCGGCGCTCCCTCAAACGCCTGTCAATCTGGATAGCAATGTCAATCAGGGCCTCCAGGGTCTCAGGAACACCCACTCGTGCCAGCTCGTCTTTCAGGGCCTCGGAAAGCCCCATGCGGAACTGGTACCGCAGGGCCGCATTGTTCCAGTCCGTGTCTGCACTCCAACGTCGGAATTCAGAGACGTAGTCTTCTACGGGTCTGCGTCCTTGTTGTAGGGCATGTAGGGCTGCTTCGGCAGTGGCGGCTAGCTGGGGATCCTCATAAAGCCTGGACATTGCCCGGAAGAAGGTGTCCATGGAGTCTAGGGACGGATCCTTCTGTTCCAACAGTCGGTGAGCCCAGGCCTGGGGTTCATTGCTTAATAGGGAGATGACGAACCCCACCTTCGTTGCCTCAAGGGAGAAAGTTCTGGGCTGTAGGGCGAAGTAGAGTTCGCAGGAGTTGCGGAATGCCCTGAACTTGCTCCGGTCCCCTGTGAACCGTTCCGGGGTTGGGACCCTGGGTTCCGGTGGCAGCATTACGACTGACGGCGGGGCATGGGCCCCAGGAGCCGCTGGTGCAGAGGCGGATAGCACCTGGATTTGTTCCTCCAGTCTGCCGTAGCCCTCTTGTAGATTCTTAACTGCCTGTGTAAGGCCGGCCAGATGGTGGCAGAGTTCATCCATGGGGGAGGCTCCCTGCGCAGGCTCGGACATGGCTGTCCAGTACTGTCACGTACCTGATGGTCGAGCCTGGAGTGCAGGGAGCGGCCCCTCGTATCCCCTGGCTATTGAACCCCTGAAGGTGGAGACAGGTATTCAACAGTCCAGAGGGCACAAGTGCCTGGTAGACGGTATTAGTCCGGAAGGTCAGCTGGGCACCGATAACAGGCTGGTATAGCGGATGGTGCTTGACTGTCGCTGGCAGGCACAAGTGCGGGAACTGGCTGTGAGCAGATGTTCCGTAAAGCAGGAACTCAGGTAGGTAGCAGGAACAGCGGAATCAGATACAGGCCGGGTCAGCAGGAGACGATCAGCAAGGTACAAAGGGATGAGGCAGAAGACGTGGTCAAACAGGCAGAGGTCGTAGGCAGGCAGCAATCAATCAGAGTCAAGGAACAAGCCGGATGTCAGGAATCAGATAACAGGTTTCGGATACAAGCAGCACGGATCACGGACACGCTGTAGACTGGACAGCACAGATGGAAGGGAGCCAATGACTAAAGAAGGCTTCAGGGCGCCAAGCGAACGTACGACGGGTCAGCGCGCCCTCGCACGTAGACGTGCACCCGTTCGTGACCTACGTGTGCGCGTGCGCGCGTTCGTGTCGACGCGAGTGCGTTCGTTAGCTTTGACGCGCGTTGACGGGAAACGACGGACTCTCCACGACAGGCTCCGGCGGGTAAGGTTTCTATGTCTAGTCGAGACGTTAGGGCGATCGTGACAGGCAGTTTTAAAGTGTAGTAAGTAGAGGCCAGCTCTCCAGTAGTCATATAAAACAGGGTACTTCACTCAGAAAAACAAAGTGTAATCAACAGACCAATATTTCTGGGACATGCATGTCCCTGTTAACAAGGTGTCACGGACATGCGTGTCCCTGAAATATCAGACTATTGATTACACGTACACCACTGAGTAGTACAAAATACTTGATTTGAATGCTGAAGTGTTGGCCTTCATTTACTAATTGTCTACATAGAAGTACCATTGGTCACCATTCTTGGTTTAGAGGTATCAGTACAGAATGTCTCCCTCTTTCTGAGAGCAGACAAAACATATTATATTATCCATAAAATCATGCCTCCTGATGGTTCCTCCTTTGGAGTGAGTGTCCCCCTTTTAGGACCAAATCCTTTCTTCCTATCAGTTGTTCCTCCTTTTGGATAGATGTGTAGACCTCTATAATAAAAACTTAAAGCAGAACTAAACTGTATCTGAGCTCCACAAACTACAAATAATATCTAACCACTTAAGGACCAAGCCTCTTTTTTAGCTGTGTTGTTTACAAGTTAAAAACTGTTTTCTTTGTAGAAAATGACTTAGAACCCCCAAACATTATACATTTTTTTCTAACACCCTTGAGAATAAAATGGTGGTTGTTGCAATACTTTCTGTCACACCATATTTTTGTGCAGCGATCTTACAAGTGCACTTTGTTTGGAAAAAATAAAATTTTTGAATTAAGAGTAAAGTTAGCCCAATTTTTTTATATTGTGAAAGATAATGTTACGCCGAGTAAATTGATACCCAACATGTCACACTTCAAAATTGCACCCACTCGTGGAATGGCGACAAACATTTGCCCTTAAAAATATCCATAGACGACATTTAAAAAATTCTACAGGTTGCAGGTTTTGAGTTACAGAAGAGGTCTAGAGCTAGAATTATTGCTCTCGCTCTACCGATCGGGGCAATAACTCACGTGTGTGGTCTGAACACGGTTTTAATATGCAGGCGCTACTCACATATGCATTCGGTTCTGCACATGAGCTTGGTGGGACGGGGCACATTTAAAAGAAATGTTTTCTTATTTATTTTACCTTTATTTTTTATTTTTACACTGTTTTAAAAAAAAAAATGTGTCACTTTTATTCCTATTACAAGGAATGTAAACATTCCTTGTAATAGCAAAAAAAGCATGACAGGACCTCTTACATATGAGAACTGGGGTCAAAAAAGACCTCAGATCTCATATTTACACTAAAATGCAATAAAAAAAAAATATTTTGTCATTAAAAAAAAAAAAAAAAGTCCCTTTAAGAGCTATGGGCTTCCTGCAATGTCATACAGACGGGTGAGAGTCATCTTCCCCTCACTTGTCTCTATGCACAGCCACGGGAAGGATCCGATCGCTTCCACCGCTGCTGACAGCGCCGGTAAGCGGTGGAGGGCACAGGATCGTGGCGGGAGGGGGGCATCTCTCCCACGCCGATAAAAGTAATCTCTCAGCGAATCTGCCGCAGAGACCACTTTTATCTTGTACCGAACTGCCGGCCGAACACGGGGATACTGGGGGTTATGGCAGCTAGCTGTTGCTATAACAATGATATCCATCCACAAAGTGAGAATGTAAATACAATCTCACCCATCCATCCATGTCTCCATGCTTTATTTTGTTGAGAAATCACTTTGTAAAACAACCCCTATCATTTCTAGTTGCAGCCATCTTGTGTAAAGGCAGATGATTCATGTAGCATTGACTTCCTAGAATCCATCTGCCCTTAATCCAGGCAGGATGGTGGGTAGGGATGAGCTTCGTGTTCGAGTCGAACATACGTTCGACTCGAACATCGGCTGTTCGCCCGTTCGGCGAAGTCCGAACGTTTTGGCCCGTTCGCGCCAAATTCGTGTGGCGCTCACGGCCCACATTGCACTGCGATGGCGCAGTGCATTGCTGGCTCATGATTGGCCAAGCATGCACTGTGACCCCGCATGCTTGGCCAATCGCAGCGCCAGCAGCGAGGAGAGCCATGATTGGCCACAGGCAGGATGCCTGTGGCCAATCATAGCTCAGGCTGTGTAGTGCACGCCCCACACCATATAAGGCCGCCAGCGCGGCGGCCTTGTGCAGTGTGTTGGCGTCTGAAGCAGTTAGTGGGTGTTCTGTGTACCTTCAACACAGTACACACCGAACGTTTTCGGACGATTTTCGATCTTGCTGTTGTGTAGTGGTTGTTGTCTGCGTGCCCTGACCGCAGTATACACCGCTATATTCACCTCACCTATATAGCTAGTGATCTATCTTTTATAATAGAGCTTGCAGTCAGTAGTGTTAGGAGCTTGTGCGTGCTGTCTGCGTGCTCTGTACCCAGTACATACCGCTATATCCACCTACATAGCTCTTCTCTATTTGAGCCCACTTGCCATCTGCAGGAGTTATTGGAAGTTGTGTGTGCCTCCAGCACAGCACAGTATACATCTGTATATACCCCTTTATCTCTGGTGTTCTATAATAAAGGCATCTGCAGGAGTTGGTTTTGTGCCTCCAGCACAATATACACCTGTATCTACCCTTTATTGCTGTTCTCTAATAGAGCCTTCTGCAGGGCTTAGTGGGTGTTGTGTGACTCCATTACAGTATACCCCTTTATCTCTGGTGTTCTATAATAAAGGCATCTGCAGGAGTTAGTGGGTGTTGTGTGCCTCTAGCACAATATACACTACCCAACTGATTTTTTACCCAACTCCCTTCAGGCCATTACCATGTCTGGAAGGCCAGCAAAGAGAGGCAGACAGGCGCGAGCCGATAAAAGAGGGCAAGCAGGCTCTGTGTCTAGAGACAACAGTGCTGGTCATGGACGCGGTGCATTGTCATCAGCACGTGGCCATGGGACACGCTTGTCCTTCTTTTCGGCAGCTGGACATGTTGAGCCGCAACATGCCAACGACTTGGTAGAGTGGATGACCAAGCCCTCTTCATCCTCCTCATCCTCTCTCACCCAGTCTCAGGGTACTAGCAAAGCAGCTGCCAGCGTATCGTCTTCCCTCCTCTCAATGTCATCATCAGTGACTCCTTCCCTAGACTCACCACGTCCTCCTGAGGAGTCTCCTGAACTCTTTGAGCACAGTGTTGGGTACATGCTCCAGGAGGATACCCAGTGTTTTGTAGCCTCTGATGATGACACTCAGCTAGAGGAAGGCAGTAGCGTGAATGCAGAGAGAGGGGATGCTCAAGAAGGACAGCAATCTGGCAGTCATGTTCCACAAGCTGCAGCATACTGCCAGGTTTGCTACAGCAATGAAGAGGGAGGGGATGATGAGGGCACTGACTCCACGTGGGTGCCTAGTAGGAGAGAGGAGGAGGAGAAGGAGGAGGAGGAGGCACATGTCCAACGAGGCAGGATGCCCTCCGGGGCCAGCTTAGGGGCAGCACACCGACTGAATCACACCGCAGAGCTCCGCCTGTGCAGGGCGCTGCCTCTGCACGTTATTCTAAAAGTTCTTTGGTGTGGGCCTTTTTTGAGACGAGTGCATCAGATCGCACCGCTGCTATTTGCAACATATATCTCAAGCGTATCTCGCGTGGCCAAAACATCAGCCGCTTGGGCACCACATGCTTGACCAGACATATGTTGACCTGCCATGCAGCTCGTTGGCAAGCGTACCTAAAAGACCCACACCAAAGAACAAAGCGGCCCTCTCCTTGCTCCTCATCAGCTGGCATCTCCAACCCCACTAGACCTTCAGTCCTCTCTGAAACCTGCTCTGAGAGGAATGAAGGTGTAGAATTAGGTGTTTCACAGCCAAGTGTTTCCGGGCACTCTGCTAGCAGTACACCCACGTCCGATTATAGCAGGCAAATGTCCCTGCCCCAGCTGCTGGACCGGCGAAAGAAGTTCACTCCCAGCCATCCACATGCCCAGCGGTTGAATGCTAGCTTGGCTAAATTGCTAGCACTTCAATTGCTGCCTTTTCAGTTGGTAGACTCGGCCCCCTTCCGTGAGTTTGTACAATGTGCGGTTCCTCAGTGGCAGGTCCCCAAACGCCACTTTTTCTCACGGAAGGCGATTCCGGCTCTCTACCGGCACGTGGAAGGCAATGTCCTTGCCTCACTGGACAGGGCAGTCAGCGGTAAGGTGCATATTACCGCTGACTCATGGTCCAGCAGGCATGGACAGGGACGTTACCTGTCTTTCACGGCCCATTGGGTCACTCTTCTGGCAGCTGGGAAAGATGCAGGACAAGGTGCAGTAGTGTTGGAGGTTGTTCCGCCACCACGCCTCCAAAATGCTACTATTGGTTGTGACACACCTCTCTCCTCCACCCCCTCCTCTTCTTCTTCCTCCATGACCCCTTCCAGTGCTCTGTCCTCAGAACCAGCGGTGCTCCGTAGGCGTTCCAGGGGCTACACAAGTACGCAGGCAAACAATGCCATGCCGTGCTTGCGCTGGTTTGTTTGGGGGACAGGAGCCACACTGGGGCGGATGTTTTGTCAGCTCTGCACAGGCAGGCCGAGAGGTGGTTGACGCCACGCCAGCTTAAGCCAGGAATGGTGGTTTGCGACAATGGCACCAACCTCCTCTCCGCCCTCCGACAGGGACAACTGACCCATGTGTCCTGTGTAGCTCACGTCCTTAACCTGGTGGTGCAGCGGTTCTTGGGCAGGTACCCCGGCTTACAGGATGTCCTGAAGCAGGCCAGGAAAGTCTGTGTGCATTTCCGCCGATCATTTAATGCCTGTGCTCGGCTGGCTGAGCTCCAAAAGGAGTTGAACCTGCCCAAGAACCGCCTTATATGTGACATGCCCACCAGGTGGAACTTAACGTTGGCCGTGCTGCAGCGGCTGCACACGCAGCAGAAGGCCATCAATGAGTACCTGTGCGACTACGGCACCAGGACAGGGTCAGGGGAGCTTGTTTTTTTTTCTCACCACGCCAGTGGGGCATGATCAGGGATGCATGCACTGTCCTGTCACCGTTTGAGGAGGCCACAAGGATGGTGAGCAGTGACAGTGCATGCATCAGTGACACTGTACCTCTTGTCCACCTCTTGGAGCATACGCTGCGTGGAATAATGGACAGGGCACTTGAGGCAGAACAGAGGCAGGAAGAGGAGGACTTCCTTGCCTCTCAAGGCCCCCTTTATACAGACAGTGTTCCTGCTGTGCCACCCATCACACAGGAAGAGGATGAGGAGGAGGAAGAGGAGGAGGAGGATGATTGTGTCAGCATGGAGGTGGAGGCTGGCACTCAGCAGCAGCAGCAGCAGCAGCAGCAGTCTTGTAGGAATGATTTACAGTCCCAAGAAACACGTGGACTTGTACGTGGCTGGGAGGAGGTAGCTGCGGATCATGTTGTCCTTAGTGACCCAGAGGACTCCGGACGGAATGCCTCAGCTAACCTACGCTGCATGGCCTCCCTGATCCTGCAAAGCCTGCGGAAGGATCCTCGTATTCTTCGGATCAAGGAGAGGGACCATTACTGGCTGGCCACTCTCCTTGATCCACGGTACAAGGGTAAGGTTGCCGACCTTATCTTGCCATCGCAGAGGATGAGACATCTCTGGGAGGCCTTGCAGAAAGGTCTGTGCAACGCGTTCCCAGAGACTGGGAGGTTACAAACTCCTGGTCCTGGACAACGTGTTGCTGAGGCATCGGTCAGAAGGAGCGGTGGAGAAGGTGGCCGTCTGACTGATGCTTTCAGACAATTTTTTAGTCCGCAGCCCCAAGGTATGATCGGTTCCAGCAACCATCACCAGCGTCTGATTTACATGGTGAAGGAATACCTAGGGGCAAGGTCAGACTTGGACACCTTTCCCACCGAAAATCCTCTGGCTTACTGGGTCTTGAGGATGGATCACTGGCCAGAGCTTGCACAGTATGCAATTGAGCTACTGGCCTGTCCTGCATCCAGCGTTCTTTCGGAACGCACCTTCAGTGCTGCTGGTGGCTTTGTTACCGATCTCAGGGTGCGGCTGTCTACCGAATCAGTTGATCGACTGACCTTCATCAAGATGAATCAGTCTTGGATCACCCACAGCTACCAAGCACCTGAAGCTGATGTAACCGAATAATTTTTTTTGACATATCACATCCCTTCAAGACTGCCTATGCTGATGCTGAGTGACTGTCCTGTTATGTTGATTGTCTATCCTCTTCCTCCTCCGATGATATGTTGGAAGAACATTTCTGGTTCTGGGTGATGCCATCAGCCCAATTGTTCTGCCCCTGTTTAACAGGGGCGTTTAAGTACAATTTTTGATGCAATGCTTTGCAGCAGGGCTAATTACTGCAATAAAACAAGAGTATATGGGAGAGGTTGCAGTGTGGTGGCACCAGCACCAGTGCCTAAGGCCCAATTTTTCTGCCCCTGTTTAACAGGGGCATTTAATTACAATTTTTGATGCAATGCTTTGCAGCAGGGCTAATTCCTGCAATAAAACAAGAGTATATGGGAGAGGTTGCAGTGTGGTGGCACCAGCACCAGTGCCTAAGGCCCAATTTTTCTGCCCCTGTTTAACAGGGGCGTTTAATTACAATGTTTGATGCAATGCTTTGCAGCAGGGCTAATTCCTACAATAAAACTAGAGTATATGGAGAGGTTGCAGTGTCGTGGCATCAGCACCAGTGCCTAAGGCTCAATTTTTCTGCCCCTGTTTAACAGGGGCGTTTAATTACAATTTTTGATGCAATGCTTTGCAGCAGGGCTAATTCCTGCAATAAAACTAGAGTATATGGGAGAGGTTGCAGTGTCGTGGCACCAGCACCAGTGCCCAAGGCCCAATTTTTATGCCCCTGTTTAACAGGGGCGTTTAATTACAATTTTTGATACAATGCTTTGCAGCAGGGCTAATTCCTGCAATAAAACTAGAGTATATGGGAGAGGTTGCAGTGTGGTGGTACCAGCACCAGTGCCGAAGGCCCAATTTTTCTGCCCCTGTTTAACAGGGACATGTAATTACAATTCTTGATATAATATTTCACAGGAGGGCCCGTTCCTGTGCCCATCCAGAGTAACTGTGAGGACTGAGGCCGCGTACACACGCGGGGACTGTTCGCCCAACTTTGTTCGTCAAACAGTTTGAGCGGACAGTCCACTCAAAATTAGCATGGACGGACTTGGCCACACACGACGAACGAACAGTCCGCTGAAACTTGCGCGATAACGTGAACGGCACGTACGACGGGACTAGAAATACGACGACCTATACACTGCAATGCAACCTTCGCCGTGTAAATCCTTTCTGAGCATGCGCGGAACTTAGTTTGACGAACAAGCCTACACACGGGCGGACTGTCCGCTCAAACCAAGTTTCAGCGGACAGTTTTACGGAATTTCAGAAAAACTTTGTTCGTCAGACTGTCCGCTGAAACTGTCCGCTGAAGCCCACACACGAGCGGACTGTCCGCCGAAACACTGTTCAGCGGACAAATTTGGGGTCGAACAGTCCCCGCGTGTGTATGCGGCCTTATAGTGTTGTGGCACCAGCACCACAACCACCAAAGGTCAACTTTTCTACCACTGTTCAACAATGGCATGTAATTACAATTCTTGATATAATCGTTCACAGCAGGGCGCTCCAGTGCCCACCAAGAGTCACTTTCAGGGATTACAATGTTGTGGCAAAACCAACACCTTGTTCCGCCATTTCTGCAGAGCATATAGGGCAGGCCCCTACTTTCAAACATCCAACTTACAAACATCTCCTACTTGCAAACGGAAGGAGACAACAGCAAGTGAGATGAAAAAAGATGGACGACAAAACAAATTATACAGGGGTGATAACCCTTCCCTATGTTTTCCAAAAAGCTTAAAAATTGTTTTTTTGACTGGAGCTACACTTTAAAAATGTACCAGTTGAAAATTACAAACAGATTCAACTTAACACAACAAACCTACACAGTCCCTGTCTTGTTTGCACCGCCTGTATACTGCTGTTCTGAGTATATAGGGCCTGGGGGCCACACGCATTTCCTTTTTTTAATATGGGTACGGGGTTCCCCTTAATATGCGTACAAGTCCCAAAGGGGCTGGTAATGGGCAGGGAGGGCTACCCATGCCATTTTTCTTAATGATTTTCAACCATATTGCAGGAACCAGATATAACATTAAAACCGCAAGCAGCTTTAAATGACATTATTTCCATTAAATGTCATTTTGTGCAGGGACTGTTCTAAACACGGGAAACACGTGGCACTTCAGAGGCATACTACAGACACCCCCCAGACACCATATTTAAAGGAATATTTCACTTTTTTTTCCCACTTTAATCGTCATTAAAATCAGTGCTCCCGTCAAAACGGCCGTTTTTAAAACTTTTTTTTGCATTGACCCATGTCCCCTGGGGCAGGAGCCAGGTCCCCAAACCCTTTTTAGGACAGTATCTTGCATATTAGCCGTTAAAATTAGCACTTTTAATTTCGAACGTTCGAGTCCCATAGACTTCAATGGGGTTCTAACGTTGGTACGAATTTGGGTCCGTTCGAAAGTTCTGGTGCGAACCGAACCGGGGGGTGTTCGGCTCATCCCTAATGGTGGGCATAGCTCCCAACTGTCACTGATTTCAAGGGACTGTCCCTGATTTGGAAATCAATGTCCCTCTTTCTTCCTCATTTGTCCCTCATTTTGGTCTGATCTATATAGTTGTATATAAAATGCAATTTTTATCTTTTAAAAATTGTTTCCCAGTGCTAAACCTTTCATCCAAATTCTAAATTGCTGCATTTGTGAATTTCAAAAGCCAATATAAAGGAATACTAGTGGAAAAAAAAAAAACACTTGTCGGTGTAACTAATCATTTTTTTTTTATATAATTCTCCTTTAAGGGGGGCATGGCATCTCAAAAAGTTGGGAGGCATGGGTGTGCTTGGTTGGAAAAACCCCACTTAACCCCTCCTCCATATGAAAGAAAAAAAAAGTACTTCTGGGATGTAGGGCATCATTTTGGCCTAGGTCAGAAATCAAGAGGCCACTGAAGAAATGTAGAAAAAAGAAGAACAAGTAAAGATAATATACCTTATCTATTTACTAAGGCTAGTACCAATGGATTAAACAGTTCAAGTTGTTTGAGAGAGAGAAAAGTTCTGCTTAACTTCTAAAAGTAGTACACTACTTTCGCACAAACCTTTTTATTATTAATATTATTAATATTATTATATTTTTATCATTACTATTGTTAATTTAAACAAACATTATAGAGAGAACATAGTAATAAAAACACTTATTTTTGGCTTCTTTATTGTCAAAATAGATGGACCATGAAGCATTAGCACTTTGTGATAAAAGTTTGGAGGTACGATAAAATGTCAATGTTAGCTATGGAGGTCTGTGCCATTCCTTATTTTACTGACCACATTTCTTTTGTCGGTATGATGATACTAATAGAAAGGAAAACCAAAGCTTTGTACTTTATCTTCTCTGATTTTATGTTGGATGTTACAGTGCATAAATAACATGGTTAAAAGTCATGCCTGTGCTGTCCTGCAAGGTGATAAATATGTGGGGAATATCCAAGTCACTGAATGGGGGGTGGGGGTCGGCATTCCCTGGAGACCCTCCACTTGTACAGTCACTCTGCAGCTGTTCCTGTCACTCACTGTCTCTGCGGGGAACTGTGTTTTCCCTCTATATCTTCATGACAGCTTGCTCCCATGTAACTAGGAAAAACAACATTGGCTTCCTCCTAACACAACCATTTGCCCTACAAGTGACCACTAAAGTCAACAATTCCACAATTTCTCTAGTTTTCTGAATTCTTTTATTTCTGTGTCAGAGAATTAACCCTTAACATGAGCTGGGACTCACTGACAAAGCAAAGTATGCTTCTCAACCACTGTATGTACATCACTGTTAATTTCGCCAACTAAAAAATTTTGTCAAAATTTTAGTCAGCTGCATTTTTACAGTGATGGAGACTAAACAAAAAGTACAACACATTTTCCCATCCTAATTGCCCATTAGTGATGCCAGTTAGTGCTGGCTATCAATGCTGCCCATCATTGCTACCCATAAATGCCCATCATTGCTGCTCATCAATGCCCATCAGTGCCTCCCATCAATGCCTATCAGTGCCCATCAGTGCTCCCCATCAGTTCTGCCTATCCGTGCCCACCAGTGCTGCCTATCAGTGCCCATCAGTGCCACCTAATCAGTGCCCATAAGTAGACTTGTGCACAAAGGAAACTTTTGTTTAGTTTTGGTTTGTCGTCATTCGTAAAATACATAATTTCGTTCTGTTATATTCATTATGTTACGTTAATACGTTTTCGGATAATTTGTCATTTCTCTAGTGTCGATATTCGTTATACTGAATCTCGAATCATGCGGAATTAATTCGTTATACGCACTATAATTTTGTTCATATTCGCTGAAATTCGATATATATGCAAAATTCAGAATTTCGATTTGTTACAAAATGAATTGCACAAGCCTACCCATAAGTGCCACCTCACCAGTGCCCATAAGTAGTGATGGACGAACTTCCGACGGGACGTTTCGCGAACGCGAAACGCGAACGGACACAAACGTTCGCGAAAACGACCGTTCGCCGCGGGCTCCATTGACTTCAATGGGAGGCGAATTTCGCAAACCTTTAGGTCGAATTTGCGGCCACGGGGTAATTATTAGGGGGTAGCACGTAGTCCCACCAC
This sequence comes from Lithobates pipiens, assembly GCF_037356315.1. NCBI lineage: Eukaryota > Metazoa > Chordata > Amphibia > Anura > Ranidae > Lithobates > Lithobates pipiens. The sequence goes on along the minus strand of NW_027507789.1, from coordinate 126,044,324 downwards.
CTGGACAATAGCATAATACATGTATGAGGTGAATTTGGGATCGATAACTACAAGCATTTTTTTTTTATTTGGGAAATTGTTCTGACAATTCAGGACTATGGAGCTAATGAAGGCAATGGAGGAGAGGGAAGGTCAGGGACCAGGGTAGGCAAACAAGAGGGTGCAGGAGATACAGAGCACTGACAGCAGCACCGTAATACAGAGCACTGACATCAGCACCGTGACATACAGCGCTGACAGCAGCTCCGTGACATACAGCGCTGACAGCAGCTCCGTGACATACAGCGCTGACAGCAGCTCCGTGACATACAGCGCTGACAGCAGCTCCGTGACATACAGCGCTGACAGCAGCTCCGTGACATACAGCGCTGACAGCAGCACCGTGACATACAGCGCTGACAGCAGCTCCGTGACATACAGCGCTGACAGCAGCTCCGTGACATACAGCGCTGACAGCAGCTCCGTGACATACAGCACTGACAGCAGCTCCGTGACATACAGCGCTGACAGCAGCTCCGTGACATACAGCGCTGACAGCAGCACCGTGACATACAGCGCTGACAGCAGCTCCGTGACATACAGCGCTGACAGCAGCTCCGTGACATACAGCGCTGACAGCAGCTCCGTGACATACAGCGCTGACAGCAGCTCCGTGACATACAGCGCTGACAGCAGCTCCGTGACATACAGCGCTGACAGCAGCTCCGTGACATACAGCGCTGACAGCAGCTCCGTGACATACAGCGCTGACAGCAGCTCCGTGACATACAGCGCTGACAGCAGCTCCGTGACATACAGCGCTGACAGCAGCTCCGTGACATACAGCGCTGACAGCAGCACCGTAAGCAGCCCCAGGAGGAAGTCAGCACAGCACAGGGATGGTGTGATCCCCTCATAATAAGAACCCCCAGGAGGAAGTCAGCACAGCACAGGGATGGTGGGAGCCCCTCATAATAAGAACACCCAGGAGGAAGTCAGCACAGCACAGGGATGGTGGGAACCCCTCATAATAAGCAGCCCCAGTAGAAATATGACACCGCTCAACCTCTTCAAAGAGGAGGGTAGGGGCATATAGTACGGTGTGCTTTTTTGGGTCAGGGAAGTGAGCCAAATGAATTAAGAAGGTCTGTGTGCTTGATTCCAAAAATTGTTTATAGACATATACATGGTCTACTGATCACATGTGTTGAATTCCTCCGAGATCCATGCCTCATTCATTTTTAGAAATGTGAGGTAGTTAACACTGTGGTGAGCTAGGCGAGTACGCTTATCGGTCACAATCCCCCCTGCTGCGCTGAACGTCCTTTCGGACAGGACACTGGATGAGGGGCAAGCCAACAGTTCGATTGCAAATTGGGCAAGCTCTGGCCAGAGGTCAAGCCTGCCCACCCAGTAGTCTAGGGGTTCATCACTCCTCAGAGCGTCCACATCGGCCGTTAACCCAATGTAGTCGGACACCTGACGGTCTAGGCGTTCCCTGATGCTGGATCCGGATGACACCTGTCGATGGGTCGGCTGAAAGAATGACCTCATATCCGAAGTCACCAACACATCTTCAAACCGGCCTCTTCTTGCAGGCGCTGTTGGATTGGTACCCGCAAATCCTTCTCTGGGAGTGGGAATTGCTCCTCTGCCAGCGCACGCAAAAGCAGAATGCAGCATTTCTCGAAGCAAGGCCTGGAAGTGCTGCATTCTGACAGCCCTCTGCGACGGCGGTAACATTTCCGCCATTTTGTGTTTGTACCGGGGGTCTAAGTACGTTGCCACCCAGTACTGGTCCTTGACCCTCATGCTTTTTATACGGGGGTCCCTATTAAAACACTGGAGCATGAAGGCCCCCATTTGCACTAAAGTGGAAGCGGTGTGGTGGCCTGGCTCCTGCTCATCATCCAGGATAATGTCGTCCTCTTCATTCTCCTCTCCCCATCCTCGCACAACAGGGATCCCAGAAAGGTTTAAAGCATGCTCTTCTTGCTCCTGCTCATCCGCCCCGGCACCATCCTCCTCTGACTCCTCATCAGACTCCTGTTGTTGACTTGTCTCAGATAGAGTAGCCCCCCCTGGGAATTCATCCAGCATTGCGACTTCCTCATCTTCCCGCTCCTGCTCCTCCACAGCCTGATCAATGACACGACGCAATGCACGCTCCAGAAAGAAGGCATAAGGTACCATGTCACTGATGGCGCCATGGCTGCGACTGACCAATTTGGTGATCTCCTCAAATGGCCGCAGAAGTCTGCATGTGTCGCGCATGAGCAGCCACTGGCGCGGTGAAAAAAAACCCAGCTCCCCAGAACCGTTTCTTTCGCAGAGTTCATACAGGTAGACGTTAACTGCACGTTTCTGCTGGAGCAGCCTATCAAGCATATAGAAGGTTGAGTTCCATCGCGTCGGGCAATCGCAAATAAGACGTCTGACCGGCAGATGGTGTCGCCGCTGAATGTCAGCAAGGCGAGCCATGGCCGTGTAAGATCTTCTGAAATGGGCCGAGATTTTCCTTGCCTGCCGCAAGATGTCCTGGACCCCAGGGTATTTGACAAGGAATCGCTGCACGACCAAGTTTAAGACGTGTGCCATGCACGGCACGTGCGTGATTTTGCCCTGTTTCAATGCGCTAAGCAGATTGGCACCGTTGTCACACACCACTTTACCAACTGTCAAATTGAGCGGTGTTAGCCACTCATCTGCCTGTGAACGCAAAGCTGAAAGGAGTGCCGGGCCAGTGTGGCTCTTTGCTTCCAGGCACAACAGACGCAGCACGGCATGGCAACGTCTCACCTGGCATGTGGAATAGGTTCTGGGGAGCTTGGGCGGTGCAGTGGAAGAGACGCTAGCAGCGGAAAAGGAGGAGGCAGCTGAGGAGGAGAGGGAGGAGGATGGAGTAGGAGGAGGAGAAGAAGAGTCAGGCCTGCATGCAATCCGTGGCGGTAAAACCAAATCTACACGGGTGCCACGGGTTACATGCTTGACGGCCGTCAGAAGGTTCACCCAGTGGGCAGTAAAACTGATATACCTTCCCTGCCCGTGTTTGCTAGACCACGTGTCTGTGGTCAGATGTATCTTGGCACCGACACTGTGTGCCAGAGATACATTCACTTGCCGCTGAACATGGCCATATAGCTCTGGGATGCCCTTCTCTGAGAAATACTTCCTTCCTGGGACCTTCCATTGTGGTGTTCCAATGGCCACAAATTTGCGAAAGGCCTCCGAGTCCACCAGTTTATATGGCAGTAGTTGGCGGGCTATGAGTTCTGACAAGCCAGCCGCCAACCGTTGGGCAAGAGGGTTATCCGGCGTCATCATTTTTTTACGCTCAAACATTAGGCCCACGGAAGCCTGCCTTTTTGCAGAAAAATGTGAGCTTGGCGTGATGGAAGGTGGAGTGGAGGACAATTGTGAGGAGAGAGGAGAAGGAGAAGTAGAAGACGAGGCTGGACGGTGAGAGCCTGCAGTGTGGCTTTGTGTGTTCCGTTGCTCCCACTGGGCTCGGTGATGGCTGCTCATGTGCCTTCTTAAGGCGGTCGTCCCTAGGTGAGTATTGGGCTTACCGCGACTAACGCGTTGACTGCAAAGATTGCAGATGGCAACGCTATTGTCAGCAGCGGACACGTTAAAAAAAGCCCACACTGCGGAGCCATGTGCCGGTGTCCTGGGAGCGCCAGATGTGACCGTACATGGTCGATGACTCGCTCCTGATACATTTGCAGTCTGCTTTGTCCCTGCTGTGCAATGTAAGTCATTGCTGCTTCTCCTCCCTATCTGCTGGTCCATATCTCCCTCTGAACTCCCCTCCTCTTCCTCTCTTGTGGGCACCCACGTGACATCACTAGACACGTCATCATCAACGTCACCTTCCCCACCGCTATAAGTAGAGTAGGCAGCAACACCGGGGACCAACCTCCTCCTTGGGCTGATCTGGGTACTGGCGTCAGACTGCTGAGTAGCGCTTGTTGCTACCTCCTCTTCCTGATCCAATACCAAGAGTGGCTGCGCATCAGAAATGTCCTCTTGATATGGATCGGAAAATAATTCCAGTGACTCAAGCGGAAGGTATGTGGTGGTGGTGGTGGTGGTCGTGTTGTTGGTGGTAGTGTCTTTGGGGGTGCACATAGCAGAGAGTGAAGAAGAGGGTGCAGATCGAGAGGATGAGGAGGGTGCAGAAGAGTAAGGCTGAGCGAGCCACTCAACCAAGTCTGGTGCATCCTTTAAAGTAATTGAACGCACCTTCTGCAACTTCCCACTTTGGCTCAAGCCTGTTGCTCCTGCCCTACCCCTACCACCCCTGCGGAAGGGCCTGCCTCTTCCTCTGCATGTCATTTTTTAAATGACCCTGTGACAAAACTCTTAGTCCCTATACCGCTGAAGGACTGCTGCAGTATAGGTGAGCGGTCAGCAGTGGTGCACGTCAACCCTATCTATTGTGGACCGATAGCGGTCCTTACAGAACAGCAGACTGTACCGCACTCAAGCCTATGTACCGTAGCACCCTATACCAAGTTACCAGTCCTTATAAGAACTTTTGTGGACCAAGCAGGTTGTGTATTAGTGTTTAGCAGACTGTACGTCAGTCCCTATACCGCTGAAGGACTGCTGCAGTATAGGGCAGCGGTCAGCAGTGGTGCACGTCAACCCTATCTATTGTGGACCGATAGCGGTCCTTACAGAACAGCAGACTGTACCGCACTCAAGCCTATGTACCGTAGCACCCTATACCAAGTTACCAGTCCTTATAAGAACTTTTGTGGAACAAGCAGGTTGTGTGTTAGTGATTAGCAGACTGTACGTCAGTCCCTATACCGCTGAAGGACTGCTGCAGTATAGGTGAGCGGTCAGCAGTGGTGCACGTCAACCCTATCTATTGTGGACCGATAGCGGTCCTTACAGAACAGCAGACTGTACCGCACTCAAGCCTATGTACCGTAGCACCCTATACCAAGTTACCAGTCCTTATAAGAACTTTTGTGGACCAAGCAGGTTGTGTATTAGTGTTTAGCAGACTGTACGTCAGTCCCTATACCGCTGAAGGACTGCTGCAGTATAGGGCAGCGGTCAGCAGTGGTGCACGTCAACCCTATCTATTGTGGACCGATAGCGGTCCTTACAGAACAGCAGACTGTACCGCACTCAAGCCTATGTACCGTAGCACCCTATACCAAGTTACCAGTCCTTATAAGAACTTTTGTGGACCAAGCAGGTTGTGTATTAGTGTTTAGCAGACTGTACGTCAGTCCCTATACCGCTGAAGGACTGCTGCAGTATAGGGCAGCGGTCAGCAGTGGTGCACGTCAACCCTATCTATTGTGGACCGATAGCGGTCCTTACAGAACAGCAGACTGTACCGCACTCAAGCCTATGTACCGTAGCACCCTATACCAAGTTACCAGTCCTTATAAGAACTTTTGTGGAACAAGCAGGTTGTGTGTTAGTGATTAGCAGACTGTACGTCAGTCCCTATACCGCTGAAGGACTGCTGCAGTATAGGTGAGCGGTCAGCAGTGGTGCACGTCAACCCTATCTATTGTGGACCGATAGCGGTCCTTACAGAACAGCAGACTGTACCGCACTCAAGCCTATGTACCGTAGCACCCTATACCAAGTTACCAGTCCTTATAAGAACTTTTGTGGACCAAGCAGGTTGTGTATTAGTGTTTAGCAGACTGTACGTCAGTCCCTATACCGCTGAAGGACTGCTGCAGTATAGGGCAGCGGTCAGCAGTGGTGCACGTCAACCCTATCTATTGTGGACCGATAGCGGTCCTTACAGAACAGCAGACTGTACCGCACTCAAGCCTATGTACCGTAGCACCCTATACCAAGTTACCAGTCCTTATAAGAACTTTTGTGGACCAAGCAGGTTGTGTGTTAGTGTTTAGCAGACTGTACGTCAGTCCCTATACCGCTGAAGGACTGCTGCAGTATAGGGCAGCGGTCAGCAGTGGTGCACGTCAACCCTATCTATTGTGGACCGATAGCGGTCCTTACAGAACAGCAGACTGTACCGCACTCAAGCCTATGTACCGTAGCACCCTATACCAAGTTACCAGTCCTTATAAGAACTTTTGTGGACCAAGCAGGTTGTGTATTAGTGTTTAGCAGACTGTACGTCAGTCCCTATACCGCTGAAGGACTGCTGCAGTATAGGGCAGCGGTCAGCAGTGGTGCACGTCAACCCTATCTATTGTGGACCGATAGCGGTCCTTACAGAACAGCAGACTGTACCGCACTCAAGCCTATGTACCGTAGCACCCTATACCAAGTTACCAGTCCTTATAAGAACTTTTGTGGAACAAGCAGGTTGTGTGTTAGTGATTAGCAGACTGTACGTCAGTCCCTATACCGCTGAAGGACTGCTGCAGTATAGGTGAGCGGTCAGCAGTGGTGCACGTCAACCCTATCTATTGTGGACCGATAGCGGTCCTTACAGAACAGCAGACTGTACCGCACTCAAGCCTATGTACCGTAGCACCCTATACCAAGTTACCAGTCCTTATAAGAACTTTTGTGGACCAAGCAGGTTGTGTATTAGTGTTTAGCAGACTGTACGTCAGTCCCTATACCGCTGAAGGACTGCTGCAGTATAGGGCAGCGGTCAGCAGTGGTGCACGTCAACCCTATCTATTGTGGACCGATAGCGGTCCTTACAGAACAGCAGACTGTACCGCACTCAAGCCTATGTACCGTAGCACCCTATACCAAGTTACCAGTCCTTATAAGAACTTTTGTGGACCAAGCAGGTTGTGTGTTAGTGTTTAGCAGACTGTACGTCAGTCCCTATACCGCTGAAGGACTGCTGCAGTATAGGGCAGCGGTCAGCAGTGGTGCACGTCAACCCTATCTATTGTGGACCGATAGCGGTCCTTACAGAACAGCAGACTGTACCGCACTCAAGCCTATGTACCGTAGCACCCTATACCAAGTTACCAGTCCTTATAAGAACTTTTGTGGAACAAGCAGGTTGTGTGTTAGTGATTAGCAGACTGTACGTCAGTCCCTATACCGCTGAAGGACTGCTGCAGTATAGGTGAGCGGTCAGCAGTGGTGCACGTCAACCCTATCTATTGTGGACCGATAGCGGTCCTTACAGAACAGCAGACTGTACCGCACTCAAGCCTATGTACCGTAGCACCCTATACCAAGTTACCAGTCCTTATAAGAACTTTTGTGGACCAAGCAGGTTGTGTATTAGTGTTTAGCAGACTGTACGTCAGTCCCTATACCGCTGAAGGACTGCTGCAGTATAGGGCAGCGGTCAGCAGTGGTGCACGTCAACCCTATCTATTGTGGACCGATAGCGGTCCTTACAGAACAGCAGACTGTACCGCACTCAAGCCTATGTACCGTAGCACCCTATACCAAGTTACCAGTCCTTATAAGAACTTTTGTGGACCAAGCAGGTTGTGTATTAGTGTTTAGCAGACTGTACGTCAGTCCCTATACCGCTGAAGGACTGCTGCAGTATAGGGCAGCGGTCAGCAGTGGTGCACGTCAACCCTATCTATTGTGGACCGATAGCGGTCCTTACAGAACAGCAGACTGTACCGCACTCAAGCCTATGTACCGTAGCACCCTATACCAAGTTACCAGTCCTTATAAGAACTTTTGTGGAACAAGCAGGTTGTGTGTTAGTGATTAGCAGACTGTACGTCAGTCCCTATACCGCTGAAGGACTGCTGCAGTATAGGGCAGCGGTCAGCAGTGGTGCACGTCAACCCTATCTATTGTGGACCGATAGCGGTCCTTACAGAACAGCAGACTGTACCGCACTCAAGCCTATGTACCGTAGCACCCTATACCAAGTTACCAGTCCTTATAAGAACTTTTGTGGAACAAGTGAGTTGTGAATGTTTAGCAGACTGCAGCAGAAGGGCAGCAGTCAAGTATAATATCCTTTCTATATTTGGAAGAAAGAATATTATACATGTACAAGCCTATTACTGTACCACTGATACCAGTCCTGAAAAGAACCTTTGTGGAACTAATAATAACAGCAAGTCTTTAAAATTACCCTCACTGCCTGACAACACTGCTTCCTTCCTGTCCCTATACAAATTGGCAAAAAAAGAGAACGATTAGTGGTTACTGGAACAGCTCTTTTGTGGACCTTGATAGTAACAGCTAATGATGATGATGATGATGATGATGATGAAAGACTAATCTGGCTGTCCCTGTAGCATACACCGTCCTTTCCCTTTCTCTAAACTAACAAAAGACACTCAGGCTGCTGCAAGAATCAGCAGCACAGCAAACCTATCAACACCTAACACCTATACCAGTCCTGAAAAGAACTTTTGTGTACCAAATAGCTAGTGGTTTATCTCTCCCTACTCCACACAGGAACCTGTCCCTATCTTAACAGAAGAAAGAATGTAAAATGGCCACCGGATCGGGTGTATTTATAGGTTAGGGGGAATGTACAAGTGTCCATGTGCTGTCATGTCTCAATTGGCTGTCCTGTATCACATGATAAACGTGTCACCAAAGGTTAAAGTTCTTGTATACATTAAACACGTAAGTCCGCCGCGGCGAACGACGGAAAAAGGCGTTCGAACGTGCGGACCGCGAATGTCGGAAATTCGCCGCGAAACGACCGCCGGGCGAACCGTTCGGCCATCACAACCCATAAGTGCCGCCTCATCAGTGCCTATCAGTGCTGCCTCATCAGCACACACCAGTAAAGAGACAAAAATTACTTATTTATAACATTTACTAACAGATACTAAGAAAAACTTTTTTTTCAGTCTTTTTTTTTTTGTAAAAAAATAAAAAAAAATCCAGCAGGGATTAAATACCACCAAAAGAAAGCTCTATTTGTGGTGGAAAATTGTTAAAAAATTCACATGGTTACAGTGTAGCATGACTGCGCAATTGTCATTCAAAGTGTTACAGCGCTGAAAGCTGAAAATTGGCCTGAGCAGGAAGGGGGTGAAAGTGCACTGTAAGCAAGTGGTTAAATACACCAAAAGAGAGCTCTAGCTGTGTGAACAAAATGATATAAATTTTGTTTGGGTATAGTGTTGCATGACCACGCAATTGTTATTCAAATGGCTACAGGGCTAAAAGCTGAAAATTGGCCAGGGCAGGAAGGGGGTAAAAGTGCCGGTATTGAAGTGGTAAAAAAAGGCATCCATTGATCTATAAATGCTCTGAATGGCTGCTGCAGGGGAGAGGAGGGACCATAGATGATGGGATGGATAATGGGTGTCAGTGGGTGACATCACAACTTATTTAGAGCTGTTGTTGCGTACGCCCTGCATAAAAGATATTTCCACTGATCTCTTTTATAAAGGCTATGAAGCCCTTTTTTGCACTGCGTCGCTTTAACTGACAATTTGCACGGTCATGCAACATTTTACACAAACAAAATGTGTGTCCTTTTTTTCCCACAAATAGAGCTTTCTTTTGGTGGTATTTGATCACCTGTGCGGTTTTTATTTTTTGCGCTATAAACAAAAAGAGGCAGACAATTTTGAAAAAAACAATATTTTTTGCTTTCTACTATAATACATATCCAAAAAATATAGGAAAACAAATGTATTCATTAGTTTAGGCCAATATGTATTCTGCTACATATTTTTGGTTAAAAAAAATGCAATAGGCATATACTGATTGGTTTGCACAAAAGTTATAGCGTCTACAAAATAGGGGAAAAATTTAGGGGCTTTTTACTTTAATTATTGTTTTTACTAGTAATGGCGGGGATCAGCGATTTTTAGTGGGACTGCAACATTGCAGCGGACAAATCTAATACTAAGTGACACTTTTTGGTGACCAGTGACACCAATACAGTGATCAGAGCTATACAAATGCACTAATCACTGTATAAATGGCACTGGCAAAGTTAACACTGGGGGGGGGGGGGGCAATCAAAGGGTTAAGTGTTCCCTAGGGATGTGTTTATAACTGTCAGGGAGTGACTGGGAGTAGAGAGAGATCGCTGTTCCTGATTACTAGGAACAGCTGATTTCTCTCTCCTCCCCTGTCAGAATGGTGATCCGCCTTGTTTACAGATCCCCTCTCTGCCTCTCTTCACTGCGATCGCGAGTGGCCGGCGGACCCACGGAAGAGCTCCCACGGTGCACGACGGGCATGCACGTGCCCGCAGTACCACTTATACACAGACCGACATACAGGTACATCGGTTTGGGCAGCCAAGCCATCTTGCCGAAGTATATATGTGGAAGGGAAGGCGGTCAGTAAGTTGTTAACCAGTTAAGCACCAGATATTTTCCGGCCATTTGTTGTTTACGAGTTGAAATTAGTATTTTTTGCTAGAAAATTACTTAGAACCCCCAAACATTATATATATTTTTTTTTTAGCAGAGACCATAGAGAATAAAATGACAGTTGTTGCAATATTTTATTTCACACTATGTAACAATCATTGTTATTTCTTTGGTGTCTATTGCATTTGTGTTCTCTCTTTGAATTATGTCAGAACACAGAGTGTCAGAGGTTTTGGGAGGCTTACAAGGTCAGGGCAACCTCTAGTTACAGTCATCTTCCAGTGCCCCCTACGGGGGTGGTGCTACATCTGCATTGGTAAAAAAAAAATCCTCACTTGTTTTTATACTGCTGCTTAAATAAAGTCTAATTTTGCAAGATAGGAAGCGTTGTTGAGTTTTGTAAATGGACTACCTTAGACTCTTTTCACACTGGGGCTAAAAATGCCGCCTGTAAAGTGCCTGAAAAATGCCTTCCTGCAGCCCCAGTGTGAAAGACTTTCATACTGGGGCGGTGCACTTGCAGGACGTTAGGAAAAGTCCTGCAAGCAGGACCTTTCGGGCAGTGCCCCATGCCATTGGAACCAATGGGAACCGCTGCTGAAGCGACTGCAAAGCGCTTCGGCAGTGGCACTTTGCAGGAGTCTTTAACCCTTTATTCGACCACTAGCAGGGGTTAAAAGCGCCCCGCTAGCATCTGAAAAGTGCCACTATTACAGCGGTAAAGCTCCGGTAAAATTACCACTAACACCTCCCAGCCACAGTGTGAAAGTGATCATTTAGTCCATATAAAGGTTGAAAATCTTTGTGAAGTGAGGGTATAAAAGAAATTTAGGGGTGTAACCAAATATTCCAATATGCAGTAATTTGTATTCTTACTGTATAAGAAAAACAGCAGTAGAAGAGCGGCTAATTCTTGATAATTTTGGCCTCATTCACACTTGCAAAGGGGGCCATTAGCGATTACATGTGAGAGACCCACCGGGGGTTTCAGGGGATTAGCTGTAGGTGAAAGCCCCTTTGAAAGCAATAGGAGGCTGACAGCTCATGCTGCCTATTGTGGCTGCTTGCAGGTCATCATTCATGGAGCGATTACTTGCAATTGATCAGCACTGGACACAGAATGTCCAGAGTTTCAATGGAGCTGCCAACTGCAGCTAATCACCAGTATCCCTACTGGGTTAATGTAATGTAATCGCTAGTGGCCCCATTTGCAAGTGTGATTAGGCCCTTAAACTAAAAAAAAAAAAAAAAAAATGTGTGGTCATTTTTACAAATACAGTAAGCATACCGCTTGCTTTTTTGAGATGAGAACGAGTTAGCAATAGTATGTAGGCATAGGACACACCCCCTGTCACGCCCCCTTAAAGGAAAAATATACAAAAAAAAAAGATTAGATAAATAGTGCATTTTATATACAACTATATAGCTCAGACCAAAATGAGGGACAAATGAGGAGGAAGGAGGGACAGAGAATTTTGTTCAAAATCAGGGGCAGTCCCTCAAAATCAGGGGCAGTTGGGAGCTATTTTTTTTTTTTTTTGGCGTGGGGTTCCCCTTAATATCCATACCAGACCTGAAGGGCAGTTATTGTTGTTATTACCTTTACCTTTATTACCAACAAGAAATAAAATGTTATGGATCTACTGATTGCCAACAAAACAGACCTGATCACGGATGTGGAAATACAGGGCAATTTAGGAAACAGCGATCACAGGTCAATTGGCCTCAGTATAAATCACACAAATAGGAAACATAAGGGGAACACAAAGACACTGAATTTCAAAAGAGCCAACTTCCCTAAACGACGAACCTTGCTAGAAGGCATTAATTGGGATAAAATCTTACGAACAAAGAACACAAGGAGAGATGGGTTTGCTTTAAGAGCACATTAAATAAAGGCATTAGCATCCCAATGGGTAATACATTTAAAAGAGTGAACAAAAGTCCTGAATGGCTTAACTGCAATGTAAAAATGCATATAAAAGCAAAGGAGAGGACCTTCAAAAAATACAAGGTTGAGGGATGATCATCAGCATTCAGACTTTATAAAGAATGCAACAAGAAATGTAAGGGTGCAATTATGGCAGCTAAGATAGAACACGAAAGACACATAGTTGGAGGAGAGCAAAAAATATCCCAAGAGATTCTTTAAGTATGTAAACAGTAAAAAAAGGGAGTACAGACCATATTGACCCCATAAAGAATGAGCAAGGACATCTGGTTACAAAGGATGGAGAGATGGTGTAGGTATTGAATTTATTCTTCTCCTCAGTCTTCACAAGGGAATTGGGGGGGGCTTCAGTAACCAAAACTGCAGTGTTTATCCTCATGACACATCACAGAAAGCACCTCCATGGTTAACAGAGGACAGAATTAAAATTAGAGGGAAATGAGGGTGAGGGTACTTAGGGAACTCAGTCAAGTAATTGCCAGACCATTGTTCCTAATTTTTACTGTCTACTGCAGGGATATGCAATTAGCGAACCTCCAGCTGTTGCAGAACTACAAGTCCCATGAGGCATAACAAGACTCTGACAGCCACAAGCATGACACCCAGAGGCAGGGGCATGATGGGACTTGTAGTTTTGCAACAGTTGAAGGTCCACTAATTGCATATCCCTGGTCTACTGGCCCAAAATACATCCCTGGGAATTACAGACCAGTTAGCCTAACTTCAATAGTATGCAAGCTCTTGTAGGGGATGATAAGGGACTATATACAAAATGTTAGTAATGAGAACAGTATCATTAGCAATAATCAGCATGGATTCATGAAGAATCATTCTTGGCAATCATTCTTGCCAAACAAATCTATTAACTTTCTATGAGAAGACAGTTCCCCATAAACATTTACTGTACAAAATAAGGTCCGTTGGCATGGACGATAGGGTGAGTACATGGATTGAAAACATGCTACAAGGGCGCGTCCAGAGGGGGGTGATAAATGGGGAGGACTCGGAATGGTCAGGGGTGGCTAATGAGGTCCCCCAGGGTTCTGTGCTGGGACCAATCCATTTAATTTGTTCATAAACTACCTAGAGGGTGGGGTAAACAGTTCAATCTCTGTAATAGTGGACGATACTAAGATAAGCAGGGCAATAACTTCTCCACAGGATGTGGAAACCTTGCAAAAAGATCTGAACAAATTAATGATGCAGGAAACTACATGGCAAATGAGGTTTAATGTAGAAAAATTTTAAATAATGCATTTGGGTGGCAAAAACCCCCGTTAGACTTACCGGTAACGGTATTTCCATAAATCTTCCAGGACAGCTACTTGAGAGATGATTTGCTCCACCTTCTACAGGAAACACAAATCAGACACAATTTAAAAGGCCCCTCCCTCTCCCCTGACCCTCAGTTGTATGAAGATCAAGTAAACCTCCACCAAAAGTGAACTCGGAAGAGAAATAATAGAAACTCATTAACACACCACCACCAGGTTCAATTAAGGGGACCATTGAATAAAGAATAGAGTGGGAATATAGACGCTGTCCTGGAAGATTCATGGAAATACCTTTACCGGTAAGTCTAATGGGGGTTTTCTCCCTTCATCTTCCAGGACAGCTACTTGAGAGGATAAGCAAGATTCTATGCCTTAGGGAGGGATCACAGCCTGAAGTACTTTCCTTCCAAAGCAGAGGTCCTGGCTGGAGAGCATCTGGACTTTATAATTCTTGATGAATGCATGAGAGGAGGACCAGACAGCAGCTTTGGAAATATCTTACCAAGATGTACCCACTCTTTCTGCCCAAGATGCAGCTAGTGACCTAGTAGAGTGAGCCCTAACTCTGGAAGGAGGGGATTGCCCTTAAGATCTGTAGGCCTCAAAAATAGCTTCTCTAATCCATCTGAAAATGGAATCCCTGGATGCCTTGGAACCCTTTTTAAGGCCACTAAAAGAAATCAACAATTTAGATTTTTTTTCTAAATTCACTAGCTACTTCTAAATAATGCAGAAGACATCATCTTACATCTAAGAAACTAAATCTTTCCTCCTCCGGATTCCTGGGGGAGGAGCAAAAGCTAGGAAGAACTACTTCTTGGGAGCTGTGGAACTCAGACAAAACTTTGGGTAAATAACCAAGGGTCAGGCCCAATTACTACCCTGTCATCTAAAATTATTAGGAAAGTATCTTTACATGAAAAAGAACCTAAATCAGAAATCCTTCTACCAGAAGTTATGACCAAAAAGAAAAGCATCTTTAAGGTGACTCATTTCAAAGAAGCCTCATGAAGTGGCTCAAAAGGGGCTCTGGTAAGGGCATTCAACACCAATGACAAGTCCCAGGGGGTACCTACTTGATGACTCTGTATGTCTAGTCCTAGCTGAGAGGAATCTTTTAATTAACGGCTCCTCCGCCAGACTTTTTTCCCATGAACAGAGACAGGGCAGCAACTTGAACTCTAATAGAGTGCTGACAGCAAGCCCCTTTTCCACCCCCCTCTGTAAAAAATCCACAACACAGGGGATAGAAAAAAGTGTACTCCAGCACTTTTTTGCCAGGCTACAAAGGTCCTCCAAACTTTACCATAAATCTTCCTTGTGACTAATTCATGGCTGTCTAGAATAGTCTCAATAACCCTAGCTGAACATCCTTTTAATTGTAGGATGCCCCACTCCAAGCCATCAGACGGTAAATCCGTGGGCTTGAATGGTGCATTGGTCCCTGGTGGAGGTCTCTTCTCTCTGGTAGGGGCCAGGGGGACTCTATTGAATGTGCTCTCGGAGCGGAGAACCAACTCCTCCTGGGCCACCTTGGAGCAACCAGAATTACCTCTGCTTGTTTCTGCACAATCTTCCGGACCACCAGAGGCAATAGCAGAAAAATGGAGGAAAGGCGTAGGCCAGGGAAAAATTCCACTGGAAAGAGAGTGCATCCATCCTTAAGGTTTCTCTCTCCAGGGAAAAAAAAGCTGGAAGCTTCCTGTTGTGGGTGAAAGCAAACAGATCCACTTCGGGCATCCCCCACCAGACAACTAACTCCCAACTGCTGGAACTGATAGTCATTCTGCTCAGATAATCTGCCAGAACATTTGCCGTCCCACTGATGTGGACCGCCCTGATTGAGGAAACATTGTCCTCCGCCCAGGAAAGAATCTCTTGACTTAGCATTAGCAGACTGTCTGAGTGAGTACCCCCTGCTTGTTGAGGTAAGTCACTGTTGCGGCATTGTCTGAAAAAATCAACAGGTCCCTTGCACGAACCCTTGTTATCAAAGCGACCAAAGCCTTTCCTACTGCTAACAATTCCCTGAAGTTTGAGGATTGGGCTGCCTTCTCTGGCTGAGCCTGCCAGTCTTCTGAGTGAGCCCCCCAACCACACAAGCTGACGCCTGTTGTAATCTTTATAGGGAAATGCTGGGCCCAAGCCTTCCTTACTAGTGATGGACGAACTTCCGACGGGACGTTTCGCGAACGCGAAACGCGAACGCGGCCGATACTTCGCGAACCGTAACGTTCGCGGTGGGCCCCATTGACTTTAATGGGAGGCGAACTTTACAAACCTACAGGTCATATTTGCAGCCACAAAATAATTACTAGCTGTGCACACATAGTCCCACCACATGGCCAATGATATAACACATGTATGAGGTGAATCTGGGATCGACAACTACAAGCATTCTTTTTTTATATGTGAAATTCTGACAATTCAGGACTCAGGAGCGCATGAAGGCAATGGAGGAGAGGGAAGGTCAGGGTAGGCAAAGAAGAGGGTGCAGGAGATGATCACCAGCACCGTGATAGAGTGATCTGACACCAGCACTGTGATAGAGAGCACTGACGTCAGCAGCGTGACATAAAGCACTGACACCAGCACCGTGATATACAGCACTGACACCTGCACCGTGATAGAGTGATCTGACACCAGCACCGTGATAGAGAGCTCTGACATCAGCAGCGTGACATAAAGCACTGACACCAGCACTGTGATATACAGCATTGACACCTGCATCGTAAGCAGCCCCAGGAGGAAGTCAGCATAGCACAGGGATGGTGGGAGCCCCTCATAATGAGCATAGCACAGGGATGGAGGGAGCCCCTCATAATATGCACAGCAGAGGTACAGCCCCAGGAGGAAGTCAGCACAGCACAGGGATGGTGGGAGCCCCTCATAATAAGCAGCCCCAGGAGGATGTCAGCATAGCACAGGGATGGTGGGAGCCCCTCATAATAAGCAGCCCCAGGAGGAAGTCAGCATAGCACAGGGATGGTGGGAGCCCCTCATAATAAGCAGCCCCAGGAGGAAGTCAGCATAGCACAGGGATGGTGGGAACCCCTCATAATGAGCATAGCACAGGGATGGTGGGAGCCCCTCATAATATGTACAGCAGAGGTACAGCCCCAGGAGAAAGTCAGCACAGCACAGGGATGGTGGGAGCCCCTCATAATAAGTAGCCACAGGAGGAAGTCAGCACAGCACAGGGATGGTGGAAGCCCCTTATAATAAGCAGCCCCAGGAGGAAGTCAGCACAGCACAGGGATGGTGGGAGCCCCTCATAATAAGCAGCCTCAGGAGGAAGTCAGCACAGCACAGAGATGGTGGGAGCCCTTCATAATAAGCAGCCCCAGGAGGAAGTCAGCACAGCACAGGGATGGTGGGAGCCCCTCATAATAAGCAGCCACAGGAGGAAGTCAGCACAGGGATGGTGGGAGCCCCTCATAATAAGCAGCCCCAGGAGGATGTCAGCATAGCACAGGGATGGTGGGAGCCCCTCATAATATGCACAGCAGAGGTACAGCCCCAGGAGGAAGTCAGCAACAGCACCGAGATAGAGAGCACTAACAGCAGCACTGATACCAGCAACTTGCTGCTGGGCCCCAAAAATATGACACCGCTCAACCTCTTCAAACAGGAGGGTACGGGCATAAAAAAAATCGTTTATAGACATATACATGGTCGACTGGTCACATGTGTTGAATTCCTCCGAGATCCATGCCTCATTCATTTTTAGAAATGTGAGGTAGTTAACACTGTCGTGAGCTAGGCGAGTACGCTTATCGGTCACGATCCCCCCTGCTGCGCTGAACGTCCTTTCGGACAGGACACTGGACGAGGGGCAAGCCAACAGTTCGATTGCAAATTGGGCAAGCTCTGGCCAGAGGTCAAGCCTGCCCACCCAGTAGTCCAGGGGTTCATCACTCCTCAGAGCGTCCACATCGGCCGTTAACCCGATGTAGTCGGACACCTGACGGTCTAGGCGTTCCCTGATGCTGGATCCGGATGACACCTGTCGATGGGTCGGCTGAAAGAATGACCTCATATCAGAAGTCACCAACACATCTTCAAACCGGCCTCTTCTTACAGGCGCTGTTGGATTGGTACCCGCAACTCCTTCTCTGGGAGTGGGAATTGCTCCTCTGCCAGCGCACACGCAAAAGCAGAATGCAGCATTTCTCGAAGCAAGGTCTGGAAGTGCTCCATTCTGACAGCCCTCTGTGACGGCGGTAACATTTCCGCCATTTTGTGTTTGTACCGGGGGTCTAAGTACGTTGCCACCCAGTACTGGTCCTTGACCCTTATGCTTTTTATACGGGGGTCCCTGTTAAAACACTGGAGCATGAAGGCCCCCATTTGCACTAAACTGGAAGCGGTGTGGTGGCCTGGCTCCTGCTCATCATCCAGGATAATGTCATCCTCTCCATTCTCCTCTCCCCATCCACGCACAACAGGGATCCCAGAAAGGTTTAAAGCATGCTCTTCTTGCTCCTCCTCATCCGTCCCGGCACCATCCTCGTGTGACTCCTCTTCGGACTCCTGTTGTTCACTTGTCTCAGATAGAGAAGCCCCCCCTGGGAATTCATCCAGCATTGCGACTTCCTCATCTTCCCGCTCCTGCTCCTCCACAGCTTGATCAATGACACAACGCAATGCATGCTCCATAAAGAAGGCATAAGGTACCATGTCACTGATGGCGCCATGGCTGCGACTGACCAGTTTGGTGATCTCCTCAAATGGCCGCAGAAGTCTGCATGCGTCGCGCATGAGCAGCCACTGGCACGGTGAAAAAAAACCCAGCTCCCCAGAACCTGTTCTGCTGCAGAGTTCATACAGGTAGACGTTAACTGCATGTTTCTGCTGGAGCAGCCTATCAAGCATATAAAAGGTTGAGTTCCAACGCGTCGGGCAATCGCAAATAAGACGTCTGACCGGCAGATTGTGTCGCCGCTGAATGTCAGCAAGGCGAGCCATGGCCGAGTAAAATCTTCTGAAATGGGCCGAGATTTTCCTTGCCTGCCGCAAGATGTCCTGGACCCCAGGGTAGTTGACAACGAATCGCTGCACGACCAAGTTTAAGACGTGTGCCATGCATGGCACGTGTGTAATTTTGCCCTGTTTCAATGCGCTAAGCAGATTGGCACTGTTGTCACACACCACTTTACCAACTGTCAAATTGAGCGGTGTTAGCCACTGATCTGCCTGTGAACGCAAAGCTGAAAGGAGTGCCGGGCCAGTGTGGCTCTTGGCTTCCAGGCACAATAGACGCAGCACGGCATGGCAACGTCTCACCTGGCATGTTGAATAGGTTCTGGGGAACTTGGGCGGCGCAGCGGAAGAGACGCTAGCAGCGGAAAAGTAGGAGTCAGCCGAGGAGGAGAGGGAGGAGGATGGAGTAGGAGGAGAAGAAGAGCCAGGCCTGCATGCAATCCGTGGCGGTCAAACCAAATCTACACGGGTGCCACGGGTTACATGTGTGGCGGCCATCAGAAGGTTCACCCAGTGGGCAGTAAAAGTGATATACCTTCCCTGCCCGTGTTTGCTAGACCACGTGTCTGTGGTCAGATGTATCTTGGCACCGACACTGTGTGCCAGAGATACATTCACTTGCCGCTGAACATGGCCATATAGCTCTGGGATGCCCTTCTCTGAGAAATACTTCCTTCCTGGGACCTTCCATTGTGGTTTTCCAATGGCCACAAATTTTCAAAAGGCCTCAGAGTCCACCAGTTTATATGGCAGGAGTTGGCAGGCTATCAGTTCTGACAAGCCAGCCGTCAACCGTTGGGCAAGAGGGTTATCCGGCGTCATCATTTTTTTTTACGCTCGAACATTAGGCCCACGGAAGCCTGCCTTTTTGCAGAAAAACGTGAGCTTGGCGTGATGGAAGGTGGAGTGGAGAACATTTGTGAGGAGAGAGGAGAAGGAGAAGTAGAAGACGAGGCTGGACGGTGAGAGCCTGGAGTGTGACTTTGTGTGTTCCGTTACTCCCACTGGGCTCGGTGATGGCAGCTCATGTGCCTTCTTAAGGCGGTCGTCCCTAGGTGAGTGTTGGGCTTACCGCGACTAATGCGTTGACTGCAAAGATTGCAGATGGCAACACTATTGTCAGCAGCAGACACGTTAAAAAAAGCCCACACTGCGGAGCCATGTGCCGGCGTCCTGGGAGCGCCAGATGTGACCGTACATGGTCATGGACTAACTCCTGATACATTAGCAGTCTGCTTTGTCCCTCCTGTGCAATGTAAGTTATTCCTGCTTCTCCTCCCTATCTGATGGTCCATATCTCCCTCTGAACTCTCCTCCTCTTCCTCTCTTGTGGGCACCCACGTGACATCGCTAGACACGTCATCATCGACGTCACCTTCCCCACCGCTTCCTTTGACGTAATCGCACGCATCTTCTGCAATTTCCCACTTTGGCTCAAGCCTGTTGCTCTTGCCCTACCCCTACCACCCCTGCAGAAGGGCCTGCCTCTTCCTCTGCCTGTCATTTTTTAAATGACCCTGTGACAAAACTCTCTACAGAAGTGCAGTATGTATGTGGAAGAAGGTATATAACACCCCGCTTCAATCTGTTGTTTTTGGGGGCCACTGGTCTATCATACCAGTTACAATACTTTTTTTTTGGATTGTGTTTGTCACTCTTTGTAGTATCGCTGCAGAACTGCTCAGCAGTCACAATGTTGCACAGTGGAAACGCACTATACTATGCTTTCTATATGTGCAAGTATTTTATACGTGTATTACACAACTATATACTGCACACCAAATAGCACACCTATACCAGTCCTTAAGGACCTTTGTGGAACTAGTAGGTTGTGATTAGCAGACTGTACCTCAGTCCCTATACTGATAAAGGACTGCTGCAGAATAGGGCAGCAGTCAGCAGTAGTGCACCTCAACCCTATATACTGTACTACGCTATACCTTACCAGTCCTTATAAGGACTTTTGTGGAACTAGTAGGTTGTGAATAGCAGACTGTACCTCAGTCCCTATACTGATAAAGGACTGCTGCAGAATAGGGCAGCAGTCAGTAGTAGTGCACCTCAACCCTATATATTGTGGACCTATACCAGTCCTTAAGGATTAGCAGACCGTACCTCACTCAACCCTATATACTGTAGTACGCTATACCTTACCAGTCCTTATAAGGAACTTTCTGGAACTAGTAGGTTGTGATTAGCAGACTGTACCTCAGTGTTAGGTACCTGGGTGATGAGCCTGACTTGGTGGAAGGAGACCTCTCTTACGGCTATGGTTCAAGTCCCCCTGGAGTGGGAACAGTGGGACAAGAGCACAGCGGGTAGGAGCGTCTGGCCGGATGCAGCAGCGGATGCAGGTGAAGCGGAGATCCTCCAGATGCAGGAACCTCAGGAGCAGATGGCAGCAGATGACGGTTGGCAAGCTGACTGTGGCTGCAGAGTAGACGGCCAGAGGACTTGAAAGGCAGCAGCAGGTTCAGGAAGGTCTCAGAGCAGGGAATAAGCAGGACCGACAACAGGCAGGAACCAGCAGGGAAAAGGCAAGGAGAAACGTTAACAAGCAGAAGTTCAGCAACGGTGGTCAGTCCGAGACAAGGTCAGGCAAGCTGAGGTCGGGACAGGAGAGAGCAGCGACGTCAGACAGGAGCTGGGTCAGATAATCAGGTGGGCTTTCGGCAGAAAACAGGTTGCTTCAGGTACTAGCTGCAGACGAACAGCACAGAACATCTGCAGCTGTACCTTTAAAAAGGGACACTGGCGCCAATCGCGAGTGCGCATGCGCAAGCAGTGATCCGCTCGCACGGAACGGACGGAGCCCTGACACTCAGTCCCTATACTGATAAAGGACTGCTGCAGAATAGGGCAGCAGTCAGCAGTAGTGCACCTCAACCCTATATATTGTGGACCTATACCAGTCCTTAACCACTTGCCGACCGCCTCACGCCGATGTACGTCATCAGAATGGCACGGGCAGGCATAAGCACATATATGTACGTCCTTTGCCTCCCGCGGGTCGGGGGCCCGATCGGGCCCCCGCCCGGTGCCTGCGGCGGTCGGTTTTCGTTCGGGAGCGATCCCGGACGAGGGGACGGCCATTCATTCATGGCCACCCCCTCGCGATCGCTCCCGACGAATGGAAATCCCCGGTGACATCACTTCCTCTCCTGTAATGTAAACACAGGAGAGGAAGTGATGTATTCTCTCCTCCGTGTCGGTATTTTTCGTTCCGACACGGAGGAGAGCGGATCAGTGAGTTGCACCAACACATCCCACACACAGTAGAACATGCCAGGCACACTCACACCCCCCCTTTACCCCCCGATCACCCCCCCAATTACCCCTGCCCCCCAGTCACAGTGACACCAATGTCATTTTTTTTTTTTTTTTTTGCATTGGTGTCATTTGTGACTGTAATAACTGTTAGGGCAGTTAGGGTTAGCCCCCTTTAGTTCTAATGTACCCCCCTAACCCCCCCAATAAAGGTTTAACCCCGTGATCACCCCCCGTCGCCAGTGTCACTAAGGCTGGGTTCACATTGCAGCGGTTTATGAGAACGAATGTGATTCGCACCGCACTGCAGTGCAAATCACATCCGATCTCTGTGCGATTCGAGTTCAGCCATTCGCCGCACCCGCCGCACCCGCCACACCCGCCGCACCCGCCGCAAATTCGCACGGGACCCTTTTTTTGGCCCGCAGCAGAATCGGATCGCATGGGTGTTCACACCATGCGATCCGAGTTTGCAGATCGCACTGCGATATGCGAACTGATCTGGGGGTGTCAGTAACATTTCACTGACACTCCCAGCAGTTCGCATAGGGCAGTGTGAACTGCCGCCGGGAGGCATGCGATGCGGGAACCCGCCGCGGATTCGCGGCGTTTCCGCATCGCTCCAGTGTGAACCCAGCCTAATAAGCGATCATTTTTCTGATCGCCGTATTAGTGTCACAGGTGACGCTAGTTAGGCAGGTAGGTATTTAGGTTCGCCGCAGCTTTTTATAGCGCTAGGGACCCCCATATACTACCGCATAAAGCCCCCTGATTGCCCCCTAGTTAACCCTTTCACCAGTGATCACCATATAACTGTTACAGGTGACGCTGGTTGGTTAGTTATTTTTTTATAGTTTCAGGGCACCCGCCATTTATTACCTAATAAAGGTTTAACCCCCTGATCACCCGGCAGGTGTCATTTGTGACTAATAACTGTTAGGGCAGTTAGGGTTAGCCCCCTTTAGTTCTAAGGTACCCCCCTAACCCCCCCAATAAAGGTTTAACCCCGTGATCACCCCCCGTCGCCAGTGTCACTAAGGCTGGGTTCACATTGCAGCGGTTTATGAGAACGGATGTGATTCGCACCGCACTGCAGTGCAAATCACATCCGATCTCTGTGCGATTCGAGTTCAGCTATACAGATAGTATGGCTGAATTCGTGTCGCACCCGCCGCAAACTCGCACGGGACCCTTTTTTTGGTCCGCAGCAGAATCGGATCGCATGGGTGTTCACACCATGCGATCCAAGTTTGCAGATCGCACTGCGATATGCGAACTGATCTGGGGGTGTCATTAACATTTCACTGACACTCCCAGCAGTTCGCATAGGGCAGTGTGAACTGCCGCCGGGAGGCATGCGATGCGGGAACCCGCCGCGCATTCGTGGCGTTCCCGCATCGCTCCAGTGTGAACCCAGCCTAATAAGCGATCGTTTTTCTGATCGCTGTATTAGTGTCACAGGTGACGCTAGTTAGGCAGGTAGGTATTTAGGTTCGCCGCAGCTTTTTATAGCGCCAGGGACCCCCATATACTACCGCATAAAGCCCCCTGATTGCCCCCTAGTTAACCCTTTCACCAGTGATCACCATATAACTGTTACAGGTGACGCTGGTTGGTTAGTTATTTTTTTATAGTTTCAGGGCACCCGCCATTTATTACCTAGTCTCACTAGTGTACCCCTAAATTTAGGGGTGTCTACTTTCTAAAATGGGGTCATTTGGGGGGGGGGGGTTTGTGCCATCTTGGCATTTTATGGCCTTCAAAACTGTAACGCCCTTAGAAAGCCTGAAGGCGGTGCTTGGTTTTTGGGGCCCCGTACGCGGCTAGGCTCCCAAAAAGTCCCACATATGTGGTATCCCCGTACTCAGGAGAAGCAGCAGAATTTATTTTGGGGTGTCATTTCACATATGCCCATGGCATGCGTGAGCAATATATCATTTAGTGACAACTTTGTGAAAAAAAAAAAAAGTTTGTAATTTTCCCGCAACTTGTGGCAAAATATAAAATATTCCATGGACTCAACATGCCTCTCAGCAAATAGCTTGGGGTGTCTACTTTCTAAAATGGGGTCATTTGTGGGGGTTTTGTGCCATCTTGGCATTTTATGGCCTTCAAAACTGTAATAGGTAGTGAGAAGTGAACTCAAAAAATTACGCCCTTAGAAAGCCTGAAGGCGGTGCTTGGTTTTCGGGGCCCCGTACGCGGCTAGGCTCCCAAAAAGTCCCACATATGTGGTATCCCCGTACTCAGGAGAAGCAGCAGAATTTATTTTGGGGTGTCATTTCACATATGCCCATGGCATGCATGAGCAATATATCATTTAGTGACAACTTTGTGAAAAAAAAAAAAAAAAAAAAAAAGTTTGTAATTTTCCCGCAACTTGTGGCAAAATATAAAATATTCCATGGACTCAACATGCCTCTCAGCAAATAGCTTGGGGTGTCTACTTTCTAAAATGGGGTCATTTGTGGGGGTTTTGTGCCATCTTGGCATTTTATGGCCTTCAAAACTGTAATAGGTAGTGAGGCGTGAAATCAAAAATTGACGCCCTTAGAAAGCCTGAAGGCGGTGCTTGGTTTTCGGGGCCCTGTACGCGGCTAGGCTCCCAAAAAGTCCCACATATGTGGTATCCCCGTACTCAGGAGAAGCAGCAGAATTTATTTTGGGGTGTCATTTCACATACGCCCATAGCATGTGTGAGCAATATATCATTTAGTGACAACTTTGTGTAAAAAAAAAAAAAAAATTTTTTTTTTGTCATTATTCAATCGCTTGAGGCAAAAAAATAAAATATTCAATGGGCTCAACATGCCTCTTATCAATTTCCTTAGGGGGTCTACTTTCCAAAATGGGGTCATTTGGGGGGGTTTTGTACTGCCCTGTCATTTTAGCACCTCAAGAAATGAGATAGGCAGTCGTAAACTAAAAGCTGCGTAAATTCCAGAAAACGTACCTTAGTTTGTAGATGTGACAACTTTTGCGCAAACCAATAAATATACAATTATTGACTTTTTTTTTACCAAAGACATGTGGCTGAATACATTTTGTCCTAAATGTATGACTAAAATTGAGTTTATTGGATTTTTCTAATAACAAAAAGTAGAAAATATCATTTTTTTTCAAAATTTGCGGTCTTTTTACGTTTATATCGCAAAAAATAAAAATCGCAGAGGCAATCAAATACCATCAAAAGAAAGCTCTATTTGTGGGAAGAAAAGGACGCAAATTTTGTTTGGGTACAACATTGCATGACCGCGCAATTACCAGTTAAAGCAGCGCAGTGCCAAAGTGTAAAAAGACCTCTGGTCATTTACCAGCAAAATGGTCCGGTCTGAAAGTGGTTAAGGATTAGCAGACTGTACCTCACTCAACCCTATAGACTGTAGTACGCTATACCTTACCAGTCCTTATAAGGACCTTTGTGGAACTAGTAGGTTGTGATTAGCAGACTGTACCTCACTCAACCCTATATACTGTACTACGCTATACCTTACCAGTCCTTAAGGATTAGCAGACTGTACCTCACTCAACCCTATATACTGTACTACGCTATATCTTACCAGTCCTTAGAAGGACCTTTGTGGAACTAGTAGGTTGTGATTAGCAGACTGTACCTTAGTCCCTATACTGATAAAGGACTGCTGCAGCATAAGAGCAGCAGTCAAGTATAATATTCTTTCTATATTTGGAAGAAAGAATATTATATGTGTACAACCCTATTACCATACCAGTCCTGAAAAGGACCTTTGTGGACCTAATAGTAACAGCTAATGATTAAACTGACTGTCCCTCACTGCTACACACAGTGTCCTGTCTGTCCCTCTGTACACTGACAAAACACAGGCTGCTGCAACAATAACTTGAATAGCTGTGCACTCAAAACTATATCCTGTACTACACCAAACCAGTCCTGAAAAGGACTTTTGTGGACCTAATAGTGACAGCTAATGATTAAACTGACTGTCCCTCTCAGCTACACACAGCGTCCTGTCTGTCCCTATCTGCACTGACAAAAGACAATCTGCTGCAACAATGACTTGAATAGCAGTGCCTCAAACCTATATCCTGAACTACACCTATACCATACCAGTCCTTAAAAGGACTTTTGTGGTCCTAATAGCTAGCGATTTGGGTCACTGCAGTCTCTCCCTGCTCCACACAGCAACCTCTCCCTATAGTGACAGTAGAAAAAATGTAAAATGGCCGCCGGATCGGGTCTCTTTATAAGTTAGGGGGAATGTCCAATTGTCCATGTGATGTCTCAATTGGCTGTCCTGTACCCCATGATGGATGTGTCATCATAGGTCAAAGTTCTTTTACACAGTAAACACGTAAGTCCACGGGCGAACAGCGGCAATAGTCCGCCGATCGGGCGAATCGCAAACAGCCGAAATTCGCCGCGAACCGACCGCTGGGCGAACCGTTCGGCCATCCCTATTCCTTACCTGCAGATGCTCCGGCTGGACCCACCAGGACAGATTGAAAGAATCGTCTCCTGGAAGCTGTAAGACCTGGTCCAAAGAGGCTTTTTCCAACAATGCAGAAGAAATGCCTATAGGGACCTGGAATGCAATTGGGCCCAGGGCACTCCTGGAATTTCTGCAGTCATCAAGCCCAACAGCTGCATTATTTGACGCAGGGAAGCCTGGGACTGCACCTGAAACTCTGCATGGAGTACGACAAGTACTTACTTTTTTGAAGCTCATTCTTTATTTTGCGATACTGATCTGTCTCCCTCAGTTTGATGTCGGACCAATCTCCTTCTCCTGGATCCAGATGTTTGTGGCTCCGGGCTTTCCTCCTTGCTAGTTAGAGTGTCTCTGACATTTTTCTCCTACTAATCCATCTGCGCACCGAAGAGAGAAGGGGTGGGGAATATTCATGAAAAAGAACACCAGGGGCAGGCGACGTGAGTTTGACACATGCACAGTGTATATAAAGCTAACACGCATCTGTCGTACGCACAATCTGTGTATGTGTATGAACAAACGGAAGTGACGAGCGAAAATAAATAAAGGTAAATTTTGAACTTGGCCCATCACAGTGGCCTATACTGCTTCAAGATTGAGGCCTATATTGGGATAAGATAATGAGAGTTTAGACTGACATTGCTGTTTTTATCTTATCAAGCTAACACCCGTCTTACCTCCGATCTGTGTGTGGGGGGAAGGACGAACGGATGTGGAGAGCGTCCTAAAAGAAGGTAAAATTTGAACTTGGTCCATCACAGTGGCCTATACTGCTTCAAGTTGGAGGCCTATATTGGGATAAGATTATGAGAGTTTAGACTGACATTAGTGTTTTTGTCTTGTGTATTGTCTTACAGAAAAAATTAATCAGTTTAACCACTTCAGCCCTGGACCATTTTGCTGGCCAAAGACCAGCCCACTTTTTGCGATTCGGCACTGCGTCGCTTTAACTGACAATTGCGCGGTCGTGCGACGTGGCTCCCAAACAAAATTGATGTCCTTCTTTTCCCACAAATAGAGCTTTCTTTGGTGGTATTTGATCACCTCTGCGGTTTTATTTTTTGCACTATAAACAAAGATAGAGCGACAATTTTGAAAAAAAACTATTTTTTTTACTTTTTGTTATAATAAAGAACCCCCAAAAATATATTTTTTTCCCTCAGTTTAGACCGATACGTATTCTTCTACATATTTTTGGTAAAAAAAATCGTAATAAGTGATTATTGATTGGTTTGCGCAAAAGTTATAGCATTTACAAAATAGGGGATGGTTTTATGGCATTTTTATTAATAATTGTTTTTTTTTTTACTAGTAATGGCGGCGATCAGCGATTTTTATTGTGACTGCGACATTATGACGGACACATCAGACATTTTTGACACATTTTTGGGACCATTGTCATTTATACAGCAATCACCGCTATATAAATGCACTGGCAGTGAAGGGGTTACCCAGTGGGTGGCAGTGTAGGGGTTAAGTGTTCCTAGGGGTGTGTTACTAACTGTGGGGGGTTGGGCTTTCATTTAGTGAACACTGATCTCTGCTTCAATCACATGGAGCAGAGATCAGCATCACTAGTTGCTAGGCAGAATGGGGAGATGCTGTTTACAACGGCATCTCTCCGTTCAGCCGCCCCGTGAGACGATCGCGGGTATGCCTGTGGCGATCGAGTCCGCGGGACCCACGACCAGACTCATAGGGGTCCCGACCAGCATGCGAGCACGCCGGAGGCCGCATGCTCGCGATGGCAGGGCAGCATTAAAGATTGGACGTACCTGTACGCCAATATGCCTGCCCGTGCCATTCTGCCGACGTACATTGGCGTGCGCTGGTCGGGAACTGGTTAAGGACCCAGAATTTCTGTACAGTTTTATTGATAAGTACAGGGAGATGAGGAATCTGTGGGAGGTCAAACACAGTTTATAATACAATAAACAAGTAAGGAAGGCAACGCTGGAGAGACTTCTGGTGTTTGTCAAGACTCGGGTCCCCGAAGCAAACATGAAGTTTTCGGAAAATAAAATTGGGATCTTGAGGAACATGTATAAGAAGGAGCATAATAAGATCCAGGCTTCACTCCGATCAGGAGCATCAGCAGAGAATGTTTATGTCCCAAGGCTGTGGTACTTCCACAAACTGAGGTTTCTGGACTGAAGCCAGGGAATCTCTTTCAACCTTTCCCTGCAGCCTTCCCTCCACCCCAGCAGAGGCTTCCCACAAACAACCTGGGCCTTCCATCTTGGAAGAAGTGGATGCGCCCAGCTGGAGCCAGGTATATTCATTTTTAGACATATTTATTGTCCTAATATTAATGATGTTAATTAGATGTTATAATTGCTTACAAATCAATGATTTTAGACCAAAAATGATGTATACATATCACTAGACAGTAGTGGCCAAAAATGTTGGTGACCAGCTTTAAAAATGCTGGGGTCAGAATGATAGCCTTTTCTATTTATTAACATTCAATTTGCAAGTTATGAGCTGAAAATTGTGTGTGATCGATTAAGCAAAAACAACAACTATGCCCCTTTTTTATACACAGGATGAGCTCAGCCAGGAGGAGGGTCTGGAAAGCGTCAGCCAGGAGGAGGCCATGCCCAGTGGCAGACAGGAGGTGACTGGGCCCAGTAGGAGCCTCACCCAATCCCAGGTGCCTCCCCTTTGCCTTACCATAAAAAGGCCCAGGAAGGGGACTCATTAAGGAAGCCAGCCATTTCCTCAGAAGCACCCCCAACGCTGAAGAGGCCTATGGCTGCTATCTAGCTCCCAGGTTTCTGGAATTGGAGAAAGGCCAATGCCTCCTCTGCGAGGCATTTATTTATGATGCCCTTCAGAAGGGGCTGAAGGGCCAGCTGACTGAGAACAGACACATATGTGAACTCTTATTTTCTTTGCCCGAAATACTTTCCTGTGTGTTTTTCTTCAAAAAGGGCAGTTTGTTTGTGAGTAGGCAGGTACATTTCTAAAAGATAATGTCAAATTAACAAGGGACACCAACTTCCTTGAGGGTAATAAAAAAAAATATAAGATAATAATGTTATTATGGTAAATTGACACTCCAAAAAACGAATTATATGGAGATCACTGGAAAATAATTTTTAAGTAATCGTAAAATAATTCTTGATGAAATCAAAAATAATAAAAGATGAGTATAAAAAATAATTGTAAACATTATTATGGAGATCTAAAAACTAGAATATTAGTCATGAGATTAGGATAAATAATGAAGAAAGAAGTTTGTGAGAACTCTGTGTGAATATGAGCAGCAAAACAATTTCATTCTTCCAGCATTATAAAGAAAAAAAGAATGTGCTGCATTAAAAGATCACAGAATTAGCAGCATGAGGAATGTGCTAGCTCCAAAACAGTAGTTTTACCACAACGATCGCTTCAGTCTCATACTTGCTTCAGAGCATGCGTCGTTTTTGGCCCGTCGGAACAGCATACAGACAAAAGAGTTTCCACGATAGGAATTGATTCCATCGGAATGATTTAAAACATGTTCTATTTCTAGGTCAGTCAGAATTTTCTAAAGAAAAAGTCAGATGAAGCATACACACGATCGGAATATCCGATGGAATGAATCCGTCTGACCTTTTATGCCGGAAAGTCCGACCATGTGTACACAGCATTAGGCTTACGCCCCTGAAGACTAAGGATGAGCCAAACACCCCCCGGTTCGGTTCGCACCAGAACCTGCGAACAGACCTAAACTTCGTGTGAACTTTAGAGCCCTATTAAAGTCTATGGGACTCAAACGTTTAAAATGTGGGTGACCCCGCCCCCCTTCGATGTAACGCAGGTTTCCGTTACATCAGAGGGGGCGGGGTCACACACGTCATTGGGGAAGCCAGGCTTTACACTTGCGTCAGAGGGGAGCAGGGTCAGGTGACGGATGGCCCCGCCCTCCTCATATAAGAAATGTCAGGCTGCCGGGATCCCTGCAGTGTCTCTGCCAGTGGAGACAGAGGATGGATAGACTGCATTGCGCTGGAGGGAGAGATCACCCGTCGCTGGATCAGATCAGCCATCGCTGGACCCCGGAGAGATGATCATCCATCGCTGGATAGCAAGAGTGGATTACCACCGCTGGAATCTTTTTTTTTTTTTTTTTAATAAAGGACTTTTTCAATGGTGTGTGTGTCTTTTTTAACATTCTTTTACACTTTCTTTGTGAAATGGTAGGGGTACCTTTGTACCCCCTTACCATTTCAAACAGGGGGGGGGCGGGATCTGGGGGTTCCCTTGTTAAAGGGGGCTTCCAGATTTTGATAAGCCCCCCGCCCGCAGACCCCCACAACCACTGGCCAGGGTTGTGGGGATGAGGCCCTTGTCCTCATCAACATGGGGACAAGGTGCTTTGAGGGGTCACAGACCCCCAAAGCATGCTCCCAATGTTGAGGGCATGTTGAGGGCATGTGGCCTGGTACAGTTCAGGAGGGGGGGCACTCTCTCGTCCCCCCTCTTTTCCTGCGGCCTGCTAAGTTGCGTGCTCGGATAAAGGGTCTGGTATGGATTTTTAGGGGGAACTCCACGCCATTTTTTTTTTATTTGACGTCGAGTTCCCCTTAATATCCATACCAGACCTGAAGGGCCTGGTAATTGAATTTGGGGGAACCCCACGCTTTTTTTTTTTTTATCAATGACTTTCAATGACTGTTCTCTGTATTAAGGGGAGCCGACAATTCAT
The DNA here is from genome assembly GCF_037356315.1 of Lithobates pipiens. Lineage (NCBI taxonomy): Eukaryota > Metazoa > Chordata > Amphibia > Anura > Ranidae > Lithobates > Lithobates pipiens. Next base: position 126,013,464 of record NW_027507789.1, on the reverse strand, counting down.
TATAGCTGCGAGTGATTTTAAAGCGGGAGTTCCGCCGTTTTTTTTTTGTTTTTTTAAGTCAGCGACTACAAATACTGCAGCTGCTGACTTTTAAAATAAGGACACTTACCCACCCAGCGCGCCCGTGATGTCGGCACCCGAAGCCGATCTCTCAATCGTCTCTTGGGTGCTGCCGCCGACATCTTGGGTATGGGAATCAGGAAGTGGAGCCTTGCGGCTTCACTTCCCGGTTCCCTATTGCGCATGCGCGAGTCGTGCTGCGCAATAAGGATGGCCCCCGCTGTCTCTGGGATCCGTGTGTTTCCCAGCAGACAGCGGGGGACCCGCAGGAAGTGGCGTAAATATCGGCAGATTCTGCGGATATCTATGCCGGAAGTGGGTGCAAATACCTGTACTGTACAGGTATCTGCACCCCCCTCCCCCCTGAAAGGTGCAATTGTGGCAAGGGGGGAGGGGGAGGGTTCCGATGAGCGGAAGTTCCACTGTAGGGTGGAGCCCCGCTTTAAATTACTTTTTTTCCTGCAGAAATGACACTTTGTGCAGGGACAGTTCTAAGCACTTCACAGGCATACTATAGACACCCCCCAGGTACAAAATTTAAAGGAATATTACACTTTTATTGTTTCACTTTAAGCATTATTAAAATCACTGCTCCCGAAAAAACATCAGTTTTTAAAACTTTTTTTTGCATTGATACATGTCCCCTGGGGCAGGACCCAGGTCTCCAAACACTTTTTAGGACAATAACTTGCATATTAGCCTTTAAAATTAGCACTTTATATTTCTCCCATAGACATGTACAGGGTGTTCCACAGCTTTTCGAATTTGCAGTGAACACCCCAAATTGTTCACTGTTCGCTGAACAGGCGAACAGGCAATGTTCGAGTCGACCATGAGTTTGGCTTGAACTCGAAGCTCTTCCCTACTGAAGACCCCTATACATTCTATCCTGAAGCGACTGCGTCTTCTGTGGCAGCTCAATCTGTCCAGAAGTAAAAACTGCTGCTCAACAGTTCTTCAATTTCTTCGTCTAGGAATAGGTATCTGGCCGCATTAACAGTCTCCTTAACGTCTGACGTGGATGAGGAATCTGAGTTCTCCCCCTCCTCCGGATCAGAGACCACACATGAACTAATGGTCTCCAACATTAAAGAGGGTAGAGACTGAAGGGACTTGGGGTACTGTCACTGCTGCTGAAAGCGGTAGTAAACCCGCATTTTTTTTTTTTTTTTTTAAAACCTGCAAAGCAAAAGGCATAATGAGCTAGTATGCACCGCATACTAGCTCATTATGAAATACTTACCTTAGAACGAGGCCCCGACATCTCGCCCGATCCACGCCGAGGAAGTCGACATGCTCCCTCGGCGTCTCTTCCGGGTATCGCGGCTCCGGCGCTGTGAGTGGCCGGAGCCGCGATATCGTCACTCCCGCGCATGCGCGCGGGAGATTTAAATCCGGCTGGACGAGCGCTGCCGGATTTTCGCGGAGAGAACCCCCTTGTGCGCATGCGCCGCTGCAGTCAGCGGCGCATACCGAGGGGAATATCTCCTAAACCGTACAGGTTTAGGAGATATTTTTTTTACCTACAGGTAAGCCTTATTATAGGCTTTCCTGTAGGTAAAAGTTAAAAAAGTGGGTTTACTTCCACTTTAAGTGGAAGGGCCCAACCCAGCTAACCTAGGCCTGGAAGGAAGAAACTACTTCTTTCATGGAAACCATCAATTGCTTTAAGTTAGAAGCAGAATCGGCCCCTGCTACTGAAGTATATACATGTCTCGAATAACAGTTTTCTACAGCTATCAGAAAGCTTGGACCTACAATTCCCACATTTTCTTTTAACAGGCTTGTCAACCTAGGAAAAAAGAACTACAATAAGAAAGGCATAAAAACTACACTTTCTAAACATTCACTCCTGGTTAAATAATCTCTCATTACAGAAGGAGAGGTACTAACTTTGGGAGCAATGCAGGACCTGGATGCAGCCGCTGGATCAGTTTTAGCACAAGGAGGACCCGGCAGGAGAGCGGTCTAAGGTGTTTGAACACTGTCTGCTTAGTGTAAACCCAGCAGAACATCCCCAGCAGCGTGGTAAACTGAGCCGGTCCTTTTAAAAAGTGAAAAGACTCGGCGACCGGAAGTGCATCACACCGATTCCGGTTTCCATCAGTGACACCGGAAGTGCGTCACTCATCGTCATCTTGGCACACCCAAAATGGTGAAAAACACGAGGAAGCGCCCTCTTGGTGTACCGACGCTGGACCAGGATGCTGGGGGGGGGGGGGGGTGGCAGTTGCAGATGATTCACCACAAAAGCAAGTGACCGCAAGAAGGGGGGCCTTTTTCAGATTGCCGAAAGCAACAAAAATATTGCAGACATGGTCACAACTGGTCTGAGTATACTGAACAAAGGGGGTCCGCTAACCGCAGTCACCCGACCAAAAACAAACAAACAAACATAATGGTGCGTACTCCTGGAGATCTGGAAACATAAAACAACTGAGGGTCAGGGGAGAGGGAGGATCCTTTTAAGTTGTGTCTGATTTGTTTTTCCTGTAGAAGGAAGAAAATCTGAATGCAATCTATACACTGGGGGAGAACCTCTGGGGGAATCTAGTATGGAAAAGGACCTGGGGGTCCTAGTAGATGATAGGCTCAGCAATGGCATGCAATGCCAAGCTGCTGCTAGCAAAGCAAACAGAATATTGGCATGCATTAAAGAGGAAGTAAACCCTGATGAGTTTACTTCCTCTTTTTTTCCCTGCAAAGGTAAAGCATAATGGACTACTGTGCATCGCATAGTAGCCCATTATGTGTCACTTACCTGACACAGGAGCCAGCGAAGTCGCCGCTGTCCCCTGTAGTCCGCCGCATCCATATTGCTGGTGGCGTCTCACAGCTCCGCCGCTGTCATTCGGCGAAGCCGCGATGACGTCACTCCCGCGCATGCCCACGGGAGTCGACAAATGCGGCAGCTCCATTCTTGGAACTGCCGCGTTCAGTGCGCCTGCGCGCCGCTGTCTACGGCGCATGCGCCGTAGACAGCGGTGCCCGTTTTCGGGCAAATATCTCCTAAACCATATAGGTTTAGGAGATATTGCTTGGACCTACAGGTAAGCCTTAATCTAGGCTTACCTGTAGGTCAAAGTGGTTTGTAAGGGTTTACAACCACTTTAAAAAGGGGATTAGTTCCAGAGATAAAATGATAATTCTCACGCTCTACAAGACTCTGGTCCAGCCGCACCTGGAGTATACTGTCCAGTTCTGGGCACCAGTCCTCAGGAAGGATGTACTGGAAATGGAGCGAGTACAAAGAAGGGCAACAAAGCTGATAAAGGGTCTGGAGCATATTAGTTATGAGGAAAGGTTGTGCGCACTGAACTTATTCTCTCTGGAGAAGAGACACTTGAGAGGGGATATGATTTCATTATACAAATACCGTACTGGTGACCCCACAATAGGAATACAATGTTTTCACGGACGTTTGTTTAACAAGACACGCGACCACTCAATAAAATTAGAGGAAAAGAGGTTTAACCTTAAACTACGTAGAGGGTTCTTTACTATAAAAGCGATAAGGGTGTGGAATTCCCTTCCATAGGCGGTGGTCTCATTGATAGTTTAAAAAAAACTATTAGATAAGCACCTGAACGACCACAACATACAGGGATATACAATGTAATACTGACAAATAATCACACACATAGGTTGGACTTGATGGACTTGTGTCTTTTTTAAACCTCACCTACTATGTAAATATGGGGGTGATTTACTAAGAAGGCACTGCACCAATTCATACATTAATTGGTGTGCCGGAAAAGTCATTAATTGAATGTGCAAACTGTGGGCGGAAGTGATGTTTTGATGTCGCTTCCACCCAGCAATTGTATGGAGACAGATGGAGGCCATCCTCCCCTCATCTCCATACTGAGCCATCAAGAGGATGTGATTGCCTTCGCCTCTGCCGACAGCTACGGTAAGCAGCGGAAGGCACCAGATTGCGGCAGGAGGGGGGCCCCTCTCCCGTCACCGATAAGTGATCTTGCGGCGAATCCACCACAGGGACCACTTTTATCTTGTAGTGGACCGGCCGCTGAAGAAGGGGATACCAGGGTTATGGCAGCTAGCTGCTGCCATAACAACAATATCCTCCTTCAAACAGCCACCGTAAAAAAACGTAAAAAACAGTCCGTAAGTGGCTTCATATTTTAAAAAATTTTAAGTTTCTAATTTTCTTATTTTTGATTTCTCGAATTTTCATATTTCTGAATATTTTAATTTTCATATTTCCGAATTCTCTAATTTTCTACTTTTCATATTTTCTAATTTTCATATTTTCGATTTTTCTAATTTTATAATTTTCATATTTCCAAATTTTTGAGTTTTCAAATTTTCATTCTTCTGAATTTTCTCATTTACAAATTTTCGATTTTTTTATTCTCTAATTTTCCTATTTTCTAATTTTCATATTTCAGAATTTTTTAATCTTCTAATTTTCACATGCCCACATTTTTTAATTTTCATATTTCCAAATTTTCAATTTTTTTTAATTTTCTTTTTTCTGAATTTTCTAGTTTTCTAATTGTCATATTTCAGAATTTTATAATTTTCCAATTTTTATATTTTCTAATTTTCTATTTTTTTTTTCTAATTTTCAAATTTTCATATTTTCTAATTTTTTTATTTTCTAGCTTTCATATTTCCGATTTGTATAATTTTTTAATTTTCCTATTTCTGAATTTTCTAATTTTCGAATTTTCATATTACATAATTTTCATTTTACATAATTTTCTGATTTTCATATATCAGAATTTTCTAATTTTTATATTTTCAAATTTTCTAGTTTTTTAATTTTCTAAATTTCACATTTTCAAATTTTTATATTTTCTAACTTTCATATTTCTGAATTTTTAAATTTTCTAAATTTTCATATTTTCTCTTTTTTTTTTCATAATTCATAATTGTTCAAATTTTCTATATTTTCATATTTCTGAATTTTCCGCTTTTCATATTTCCCAATTTTCACATTTTCTCAGTTTTATTTTTTTAATTCTATAATTTTCATATTTCCAAATGTTCTAATTTTCTATTTTTTTTTATTTTTTAATTTTCCAATTCCCACATTCCCAAATTTTCTAATTAACACATTTGTCTAAATTTGTTAAAAAACGAATTTAGATCTAAAAAATTGCACAAGGCTAATATACATTTATATCAGTCTCTGCCCTCGAGGAGCTTACAATCTAAGGTTCCTAACTCACATTCACAATAGGGCCAATTTACCTACAAATGTGCATTGTGAGTAGGGATGAGCCGAACACCCCCCTGTTCGGTTCGCACCAGAACCTGCGAACAGACCTAAACTTCGTGTGAACTTTAGAACCCTATTAAAGTCTATGGGACTCGAACGTTCACAATCTAAAGTGCTCATTTTAAAGGGTAATATGCAAGTTACTGTCCTAAAAAGTGTTTGGGGACCTGGGTCCTGCCCCAGGGGACATGGATCAATGCAAAAAAAAGTTTTAAAAACGGCCGTTTTTTCAGGAGCAGTGATTTTAATAATGATTAAAGTGAAACAATAAAAGTGTAATATTCCTTTAAATTTCGTAGCTGGGGGGTATCTATAGTATGCCTGTGAAGGGGCGCATGTTTCTGGTGCTTAGAACTGTCCCTGCACAAAGTGTCATTTGTGCAGGAAAAAAAGTCTTTTAAAATCACTTGCGGCTAAATTAACGGCTCCCCGTAATACAGAGAACATTCAATGAGTGTTCTCTGTATTAGCCGACAATTCATTCATTCATTGATAAAAAAAAAAAGCGTGGGGGTTCCCCTAAATTCAATTACCAGGCCCTTCAGGTCTGACATGGATATTAAGGGGAACCCCGTGTCAAATTAAAAAAAAAATTGACGTGGGGGTCCCCCCAAATATCCATACCAGACCCTTCAGGTCTGATATGGATATTAAGGGGAACCCCGCATCAAATAAAAAAAAAAAATTGACGTGGGGGTCCCCCTAAAAATCCATATCAGACCCTTTATCCGAGCACGCAACCTGGCAGGCCGCAGGAAAAGAGGGGGGGACGAGAGAGCGGCCCCCCCTCCCTCCTGAACCGTACCAGGCCACATACCCTCAACATTGGGAGGATGCTTTGGGGGTCTGTGACCCCTCAAAGCACCTTGTCCCCATGTTGATAAGGACAAGGGCCTCATCCTCACAACCCTGGCCGTTGGTTGTGAGGGTCTGCGGGCGGGGGGCTTATCAGAATGTGGAAGCCCCCTTTAACAAGGGGACCCCCAGATCCCGCCCCCCCCCCCCTGTTTGAAATGGTAAGGTGGTACAAAAGTACCCCTACCATTTCACAAAGAAAGTGTCAAAATGGTTAAATAAGACAAACACACTTTTGAAAAATTCCTTTATTAAAAATGAAAAAAAAAAAGATTCCAGCGGTGCTAATCCACTCTTGCTATCCAGCGACGGATCTCCGGGGTCCAGCGATGGATGATCATATCCAGCGACGGGGGAATCTCTCAGTCCAGCGCTGTCCATACATCCTTCTTTTGTCTCCTCTCCGGAGACACTGCAGAGAGCACAGCGCTGACGTTTCTTATATTGGGAGGGCGGGGCCACCCGTCACCTGACCCCGCCCCTCTGACGCTGCAGAGGGAAGCCAGGGGTTCCCCAGTGACGTGTGGGTGACCCCGCCCCCTCTGATGTAACGCAGGTTTCCGTTACATCAGAGGGGGCGGGGTCACCCACACGTCACTGGGGAACCCCTGGCTTCCCTCTGCAGCGTCAGAGGGGCGGGGTCAGGTGACGGGTGGCCCCGCCCTCCCAATATAAGAAACGTCAGCGCTGTGCTCTCTGCAGTGTCTCCGGAGTGGAGACAGAAGAAGGATGTATGGACAGCGCTGGACTGAGAGATCCCCCGTCGCTGGATATGATCATCCATCGCTGGACCCCGGAGATCCGTCGCTGGATAGCAAGAGTGGATTAGCACCGCTGGAATCTTTTTTTTTTTTTTTTTTCATTTTTAATAAAGGAATTTTTCAAAAGTGTGTTTGTCTTATTTAACCATTTTGACACTTTCTTTGTGAAATGGTAGGGGTACTTTTGTACCCCCTTACCATTTCAAACAGGGGGGGGGGGCCGGGATCTGGGGGTCCCCTTGTTAAAGGGGGCTTCCAGATTCTGATAAGCCCCCCGCCCACAGACCCTCACAACCAACGGCCAGGGTTGTGAGGATGAGGCCCTTGTCCTTATCAACATGGGGACAAGGTGCTTTGAGGGGTCACAGACCCCCAAAGCATCCTCCCAATGTTGAGGGTATGTGGCCTGGTACGGTTCAGGAGGGAGGGGGGCCGCTCTCTCGTCCCCCCCTCTTTTCCTGCGGCCTGCCAGGTTGCGTGCTCGGATAAAGGGTCTGATATGGATTTTTAGGGGGGACCCCCACGTCAATTTTTTTTTTAATTTGATGCGGGGTTCCCCTTAATATCCATATCAGACCTGAAGGGTCTGGTATGGATATTTGGGGGGACCCCCACGTCAATTTTTTTTTAATTTGACACGGGGTTCCCCTTAATATCCATGTCAGACCTGAAGGGCCTGGTAATTGAATTTAGGGGAACCCCCACGCTTTTTTTTTTAATTTTTTTTTTTAATCAATGAATGAATGAATTGTCGGCTAATACAGAGAACACTCATTGAGTGTTCTCTGTATTACGGAGACCCGACAATTTAGCGCAAGTGATTTTAAAGGACTTTTTTTCCTGCACAAATGACACTTTGTGCAGGGACAGTTCTAAGCACCAGAAACATGCGCCCCTTCACAGGCATACTATAGACAACCCCCAGCTATGAAATTTAAAGGAATATTACACTTTTATTGTTTCACTTTAATCATTATTAAAATCACTGCTCCTGAAAAAACGGCCGTTTTTAAAACTTTTTTTTGCATTGATCCATGTCCCCTGGGGCAGGACCCGGGTCCCCAAACACTTTTTAGGACAGTAACCTGCATATTACCCTTTAAAATGAGCACTTTAGATTTCTCCCATAGACTTGTATAGGGTGTTCCGGCTTTTCGAATTTGCTGCGAACAGCCCAAATTGTTCACTGTTCACTGAACAGGCGAACAGGCAATGTTCGAGTAGAACATGAGTTCGACTCGAACTCGAAGATCATCCCTAATTGTGAGTGTGGGAGGAAATGAGAGCCTAGAGGAAATCCATGCAAGTATGATGAGAACAAGTAAACTCCATGCTGGTATTTTCATGGTTGGGAGTTGATCCTATGCCCCTAGTTCTGTCAGGCAGAAGCGATAACAGCTAAGCCTTTCTGCCTTATTCACACTATTTTCTCCTTGCTTCTTATGCCGCGTACACACGTAGCCGACTATCCGACGGACTTAGTCTGGTGGACTTCCCGCCAGACTGTCCGTCGGACTTTCCGAACGGGCTACTTGCCCACACACGGCACTTTTTCAGCGGACTAATACGGCGTACTAAGTCCGCCGTACTATCCGCCCTACTTTTGAAAAGAACGGACTCGCCCACACATGTGGAGAAAAGTCCGCTCATTTAGAGCGGGTCTCCAGGTAGGCGGGGCCCGGGAAGGAGACATCGCTGGCCCCGCCAGCTGGTATGGAATTAAAGGGGAAACCCAACGCCGAAAAAAATCAGCGTGGGGGTCCCCCCCAAGGTCCACATCAGACCCTTATCTGAGCACGCTACCCGGCCGGCCAGGAAAGGGGGGGGACGAGCGAGCGCCCCCCCTCCTGAACCATACCAGGCCGCGTGCCCTCAACATAGGGGGGTGCCTTGGGAAAGGGGGGGCCCCCCACCCCAAAGCACCTTGTCCCCATGTTGATGAGGACAAGGGCCTCTTCCTGACAACCCTGGCCGTTGGTTGTCGGGGTCTGCGGGCGGGGGGCTTATCGGAATCCGGGAGCCCCCTTTAATGAGGGGGCCCCCGGATACCAGCCCCCCACCCTATGTGAATGAGTATGGGGTACAATGTACCCCTACCCATTCACCTGTGAAATAAAGTACAAAAAAAACACAACACACAAGATAAAATAGTTTATTGCACAGCTCCGGGGGTCTTCCGTCTTCGGGGGTCTTCTCGCCGGACTCCTCCACTATCTTCTTCTAGCTCTTTTGCTAGCGGAGGAGCCCAGATTTGTTCCTCGCCGCCAGCCTCTTCTTCCGACTTCGGGGGTCTTGTCCCCCTCTTCGGTTCTTCTGCCGGGCCACCGCGCCTTCTTATAGCTCTTTTACAGGCAGTGGCCTGGTCTTCTGTCGTCATCGCCGCCGCCGCCTTCCGTTCTTCTTCTTGTTCTTCTTCTTCTCCTGGAGATGTTGACTCGACGTTCTCTCTGGCCGCAATGCCAGGGATGCGCTGTGCGGCGACTTATATAGGGACAAGGGGGGGGGTCATCGGTTGATGTCACATGGGTTGATGTCACATGGCGACAGTCCCAGCATCCTCTGGGACTGTGACATCCTAAGGGGGCGGGGTCACCATGTGACATCGAGAAGACCCCCGAAGACGGAAGACCCCCGGAGCTGTGCAATAAACTATTTTATCTTGTGTGTTGTGTTTTTTTGTACTTTATTTCACAGGTGAATGGGTAGGGGTACATTGTACCCCATACTCATTCACATTGGGTGGGGGGCCGGTATCCGGGGGCCCCCTTATTAAAGGGGGCTCCCGGATTCCGATAAGCCTCCCGCCCGCAGACCGCGACAATCAATGGCCAGGGTTGTCGGGAAGAGGCCCTTGTCCTCATCAACATGGGGACAAGGTGCTTTGGGGTGGGGGGCCACGCGGCCCCCCCTTCCCCAAGCCACCCCCATGTTGAGGGCACGCGACCTGATACGGCTCAGGAGGGGGGGCGCTCGCTCGTCCCCCCCTTTCCTAGCCGGCCGGGTAGCGTGCTCGGACAGGGGTCTGATGTGGACCTTGGGGGGGACCCCCACGCCGATTTTTTTCGGCGTTGGGGTTCCCCTTTAAGTCCATAGCAGGTGGTAGGGCCAGCAACGTCTCCTTCGCGGGCACGCCTACCTGGAGACCCGCTCAAAATGAGTGGACTTTTCTCCGGGCGGGAAAAGTCCGCTCATTTCAAAAGTACGGCAGACTGGCACACACACGGCCGGATTGTCCACCGAAATGCGAGTCCGGAGGGAAGATTGGAGTGCAAAACTACTTTCTAAGTCCGCCGTACTTTCGGGTCAAAAAAGTCCGCCGGAGGATACACACGGGGGGATTGTCCGGCGGACTTCAGTTTGCCAGACTTTTCCACCCGCTTGTTTGATCGTGTGTACGCGGCATTAGAATTCCATTCTTCTTCCTCCAGTGCCTCAACTATTTGCCCGTTTTCTCTCTCACCACTCTATAATGTCTATTGGCTGTCACATTCTGCGCCCCCTTGCAGCTCTCATACACAATTGCTTTAACCACTCACACAACAAAGTGCTAGAGTGTAATTTGCCTAATGGGGACACTAGTTAGATTGACCTGTGTGTCCCCAAGGAAAGACATTGGTTGGGTTTTACCCTCACTTCCTGTTTGGCTATGTGATAGGAAGTGAAACCAATTTTCAGATAACAAAGCCCAACCTAAAAAAAGATAAGCAGGGGTTCTAACACTCACTTGGTTTCCCTCAAATGCCCACAATTAGAATAGGATTGTCTTGTACTAGATTTTAGCTCAGTGCTCTAAATCAGTGCTTCTCAACCCCGTCCTCAAGTACCCCCAACAGGCCATGATTGCGGGTTCTTCATCTTGTCCAGGTGCTTTAAATCAGAATCAATGGCTTGGTATTTTGGACAGATATTTAGCTAAGATAAATTCCCAAAACATGTCCTGTCAGAGGTACTTGAGGACTGAGAACCACTGCGCTAAAATGGAAAATTGAATACTTACCTCTCTGTAGTTTTACTTTCCTGGTGCCCATCCATGGCAGCATACACACAACCCATGCATATTCTACCATGAAGGCCCCAGCAGGAAAGTCGCTTTTAGACAAATCACTCATTTTTTTGTTTTACCAATCAGCCTAGTTAAGCTGCACCTGGGAAAATCTGTTGCATAAAAATTGTTTGGGGGGTGGAAAATGCACTATTTGGATTGAGCATGCATCTGCAAAACAAATTATTAACAAAAAAAAATAAAAAATTGCTACAAATTTTATTGGTCAACAAAACAGGACTTGGAAAAGAGGAAGGAAGGAAAAAATGTTAATTTGAAATGAACAGGAGTCTAAAAGGACTGCGCCCACAAGCAGTCTCTTAAGGATTTAAACATTTAGTAGTCACAACATCTTGAGGAAGATTTTGCAAAATAATGCAGCACAGACAATTAAATCAAAGTGAAACTAACAACCTACAAACAACACACATTGTGCGGTCTTACAAGCGCACTTTTTTTTGGAAAAAATTCACTTTTTTGAATAAAAAAATAAGACAGCAGTAAAATTAGCCCATTTTTTTCATACTGTGAAAGATAATTTTACGCCGATACCCAACATGTCATGCTTCAAAGTTGCGCCCGTTCATGGAATGGCATCAAACTTTTACCCTAAAAAATCTCCATAAGCGACATTTTAAAAAATCTACAGATTGCATGTTTTGCGTTACAGAGGAGGTCTAGTTCTAGAATTATTGTTCTTGCTCTACTGATCATGGCAATACCTCACATGTGTGGTTTGACTACCATTTTCATATGTGGGCGCTACTCACTTATGCGATCGCTTCTGCGCGCGAGCTCGTCGGGACGGTGTGTTTTAAAAAATAAATAAAAAATTCTTATTTATTCTACTTGATTTTATTTATTTTTACACTGTTTTAAAAAAAAAAAATTGGATCACTTTTATTCCTATTACAAGGAATGTAAACATCCCTTGTAATAGAAAAAAGCATGACAGGTCCTCGTAAATATGAGATCTGGGGTCAAAAAGTCCTCAGATCTCATATTTGGACTTAAATGCAAAAAAATAAAAAATAAAATGTCATTTGAAAAAATGACATTGAAAAAATGTGCCTTTAAGAGGTATGGGCGGAAGTGAGGTTTTGACGTTGCTTCCACCCTGCTATGGTATAGAGACAGGTGGGGCCATCTTATGCCGCGTACACACAATCGGAATTCCGGCCAGGAAAAGACTGATGAGAGCTTTTCATCGGAAAATGCGACCGTGTGTATGCTTCATCGGAATTTAGCTGTCCGAATTTCCGCCAGCCAAAAATTGATAGCATGTTCTTAATTTTCCCGACGGAAAAACTTTCTATCGGTAATTCCGATCATGTGTATGCAATTCCGACATGCCAAATATCACGCATGCTCAGATTTAACTATGAGACAGAAGCTATTGGCTACTGGCTATTGAACTTCCTTTTTCTAGTCACGTCGTACGCGTTGTACGTTATAAACGATCAGAATTTTGGTGTGACCGTGTGCAGGCAAGACAGCTTGAGCCGAATTCCGCCGGAATTCCGTCGGGAAAACCATCAGAGCTTTTTCCGCTGAGAATTCGGATCGTGTGTACGCTGCATTAGCCTCTCTCGTCTCCATACCATAGACAAGGCAGGTCCCGATCCCCTCCACTAAGCGTGGTGGAGGGCACGGGAGAGCGCCGGGAGATCTCCCGTCGCAGATAACGGTGATCTCATGGCGAACACGCTGCAGAGACCACCGTTATTGTACACACTACCGGCGCCTGAAGAGATGGATATTTCGGTTGTGGCAGCAGCTGCTGCCGTTACCGAGATATTCCTCTTCAAAAAATGGACGTACATCGGCATGTGCCGGTCGTGAAGTGGTTAAAGATGTCCATAAATTACTGACCCAAAAAACACACTCTCTGAGCATGCCCAGAAAAATCCAAGTGCTGTTCACACACAAAAAAAAACGAAGTCCCTGAGCATGCCCAGACCAACACAAATGCATTTCACACACCAAAAGCCACAGCAAAAAACCAAAGTCCTTGAGAATTCCCAGAACAATCCAAATGCAGCTAGCACAAATAAGCCACCCCCCTGTCCGAAATTAAGCACATCATCCAGCATGCTACAAATTACAGATGGGACAAACACTCCCCCTGGTCCAGGGGGGCAAACAGAGAGCCTAACATGGGCAAAAGTTATACAACAAATACAATTGCAGTCTATGGGAACTGACTTGTTAATTTTGCTAGTTCCTACTTGGCTGGCTTATATTCTAGTTATTGGCCTTAAAATGGCTATGGGGTCCCAGGTCCTACCCTGAGGGACATATATCAATGTCACCAATTTGGACAACCCCAAAAACGAAATAAGGAGAAGTGCCTTTATAAATGCAAAATTGCTTAAAAGCTAGTAACTTGGGGGGGGATGCTTCTTCAAAGATGTACGACTTTAGAGAAAACGTACAAATCTACATTGCAGCTGCAAGATTTTAACCCAAATAGCTTGCCCCCCAATACATACAAGGTCATTCGGGTCTGTTAAGGCTTAAAATGAGAACTCCCACGTGAAAAATACCACCCCAAACTTAAAAAAAACATTGTGCCCCTCCCACACACTAACAAACCCCTAGCCAAACACACAGCAAGCCAGCCCATGAAAGGGGGGTGGATGCTAGGGGGCAGGAGGGGCTCGGGCACCAAAAAAGTCAACCACCTCGTTCCCATATTCAGTGGGACAAGGGCCTCTTCCACAGAACCCTAGGCTGGGGTTGTGGGGGGCTGCAGATAGGGGGCTTTACAGAATGTGGAAAACCCCTTTAAACTAGTGGGTACAAGGTGCTTGTTGGTTGGTATTGGGCTGAGCCCAACATGCCCCAAAGGCAGCCAGCTACGTTGAGTGTATGTGACCTTATATGGTTCAGGAGGGGGTTGGGCGATCACTTTTCTTGCCCCTTTCCTAGCTGGCCCTGTTCTATGCTCTGAAAAAGGACGTGGTTTGGATTGGTGAAGGCAGCTCACAGCCTTTTGAGAATGGAGTAGAGTGTGGAGTTCCCCTTTAAAAGCAAAAGCTAGCCCATGGAAATACAAGGGGTTAGAGGGAGGAGACAAGAGCATTGGAGAATGGAGTGTGGAGTTTCCCTTTAAAAGCAAAAGCTAGCCCAAGGAAATTATATGCATTAGGGGGCAGGTTAAATGCCCTTTTAGGAGGAGCTGGAGGAGGGAGAGTCTTTACATAATTTTAACAAGGTGCATGTCACATGTTGGCAACGTAACATGCTAACATGACATGTGCGCACATATTCTTAAAAAATACATAAAGGTGAACCAGTGTAAACAAAAAATTGTCAAGTTTAGAGATGCGCCCGTTCAACCCGTGCAATTGCATGTACGTTGTTTAACATTTACTAAGATTTTGGCCACGCAGTGAAAAATTAATTTGAACAAGCGCAAGAGCCGCTTGCGCATGCGCAGTGCTTACATTGATCTCACGCAGTTCTAAAATGTACTTACAGGCTTTCTCTAAAAAAGTTACTTTCTCTTTCTATTGTGGGTATATTTGTTACTTGGGAAGTTTTTACCAAACGTCCTCACATCACCCCATAATATTGGCACCTCTATCTTCTGTTAATATTAATTTGGAGATGCCATGCGCCATGTCCATAGTGGTGCACAGATTGCATTCTCCTGTGCACCGAGATCGCTATGATAGGAGATCCGTGCTCTGTTCCTAGTGCACAGTTTCGTAAATATGAAAATGTGCGCTGCGCCTCACCGTGCGCCTCTATTGATGGTGCGCGGCTTTCGTAAATCAGCCCCCTATGTAACCTTGGGGTCCTTTCACAGTGCAATATGTAAAAGCGCAAGTTGCATTGATGCACATTGGCATGCAGCAATAGGATACTTTGCTTTTTAACATGCACTTTTTCCCTTCCTCCTGGAACATGCAAAGTGTCTATGCCGGCATGGCAGAGGAGCTAAATATGCACTGGCCTGCTGTTTCACCTGTGTGTTGATTTGCGTTGCTGCAGTGACATGTGTTACCATGCACTGCGTTTGGTTGCTGTGAAAAAAAGGTGGGCTTGCTCTTATGCCCCATACACACGGTCCGTATTTCCGACGGAAAATGTGCGATCGGATCATGTTGTTGGAAAATCCGACCGTGTGTGGGCTGCATTGGACTTTTTCCGTTGAAATTTCCAACGCGGAAAGTTTGTGAGCAGGATCTAAAATTTTCCGACAACAAAATTCAATTGCGTAAATTCCGATCGTGTGTAGCCTAGTCCGACGCACAAAGTGGCATGCATGTTCAGAATAAATTACGAGACGGAAGTGCTCAGTCTGGTAAAACTAGCATTCCTAATAGATATAACACATTCGTCACCCTGCAATGTTGAAAAATGTTTAATGCAGCGCATTCTCTTTTTCTTTATAATGCTAAAAGAATTAAGTTGTTTTGCTGCTCCTTATTCACACAGGCTTCTCACAAACTTCTTTCTTTATTTTTTCTCCTGATTTCATGAATAGAATATTTTTATTCGTCAGATCTCCCGAATCATTTTTGTTTTTTATGTTTTAATATTAAAAAAAAAAAAACGTGGTTTATTTTTTAATCAAGATCTCTTTTTTTAATTTTGGTCATCTTTGTAATTTTTTTGGTGTGTTTTTTTGTGTCAACTTACCACAACACCATTATTATATTTTTATTTTATTTTATTGTTTTATTTTTTAATCTCAAGAAGGTTGTTTGGTGTTGGTGTCCTTTGTTAATTTGACTTTGTATTTTTGAAATGTACCTGCCTTCTCACAAATAAACTGTCATTTTTTTAGCTAAAACACAAGCAAGTATTTCTTTAACCAAAAACCTTTATTAGATGTAATAATCAAATAAAGAGGCAACGCTGGAGAAACTGGTGAAATTGGCAAAGCCTTTGGCCCCCAGGGCACACATAAATTATGTAAAGGCAAAAATGGGTGACCTGAGGAGTCCATATATAAGGGAGTACAGTCTGGTCCAGAAGTCCAAGAGATCAGGAACAGTAGCTGATGACATCTATGTCCCCAGGCTGTGGTCATACAAGAGCCTGCATCTTTTGCCAGACCAGACTGAACCCAGGCCATCACACTCTGGTCTTCCTTCCATGCTTCCTTCCAGGCTGTGGCTGTGGTGTTGGAGGTGTGGCAGAAGGAGGAGGAGGAGTATGGTCCAAATCACAAAGGTGGGTTTTTGGGGTTAGTTCACCCTTCAACACCTTATTTAGTGTGAGGTAAATTAGTTCCTCACACATGAGGCATTGCCCCACCCCCATTTTCTCCATTTTGCAGTCAGCCAAGGCGGCAAAGGCCTCTTGAAGAGTGGGAGGGGAGTTTTGAGGGCCGCAGAAGCCTCCACATTCAGCCTGAGCGCTGACTCCTCCACGTTCCCCTCTTTCTGAGCCTTTTGGTTGGAAGGCGGGGGGAGGGACCTGGGATTCTCTCAGGCTCCTAGGCCTGCCCACCTCCTGGCTGCCACTAACCCCTGCCTCCTCCTGGCTGCCACTAGCCCCTACCTCCTCCTGGCTGCCACATTCCACAGCCACCTCCTGGCTGCCACATTCCATGGCCTCCACCTGGCTGAGGTCTTCCTGTGTATGAAAAAGAGACATACTTTTAATGTCAGGATAAACTCTCCTAATCTTGACCCAATATAGGCCTCAATCTACAAGCAGTATAGATCAGTGATGTACCAAGTTTAAATTGTACCTTTGTTCGAACGATCGTCACTTCCGATACTCCGTCCTCTGCTCACAGATTGTACATACGATGTACGCGTGTTACATTTTATATACAGTGCACATGCGTGAAACTCTGCTTGCCCCTGACATTCTTTCTAGTCTATTCCCCACCCCTTCTCTTTTGGCGCAGTGGGGAGAGCACATGGTGGAGACACAGCAGGTGCACACTAATTATTCCAGTAATGAGGAGGACAAGGAAAGCCCGGAGCCAGAAACGTCCCGATCCCGGAGGAGAAGATAAGGAAGGTCTCAACTATGTCCTTTGTAGAGATGTTGGAGATGGTGGACATATTGAAGAGGAACAACTATGATGGGAAGTGTGGACCTTACCCAAACCCAAATATCAGAAAGGCCAAGATCATTACTAAAGCTGTGAAGAGTCTGCAGAAGAATTTTGGGGTACAACGATCGACGATCCAAGGATCAACTGAGGGAACGCTGGTAAGACCTGAAACTGAAGGCGCACAATCAGTACAGAAAGATCAAGTGAGTTCTTCTAAAAAGTAAGTAGTTGTCGTTTGTTCATATTATTATTATTGCTTGCATACTGCTCCATGTGCTTTTCTTTAGTGCTGTACAGTTTAAAATGGCCACTTTCATGTTTATGGGTTCAATCATTCGTAATAAGCATTGTTCGTTCTACCACTTCAAATACAATGTTTTGGAAAGTTTCAGTTAACTACATTTGTTCAGGCTTATTTTTTGTCAAAGGAAGTTTGTTGTCTAGAGGGATTTGTAACTAGAATGAAATTCAAACTTGATTCAGTGTAAAGGAGAGGACACTTAGTAGCTGTTTACACATCTGGACTCAGGAGCACTAGTGTGGGACACCAGAACAAACTTTTATTAGGGTGTCCCACACATGTGCTCCAGTGGATACTATAGGGGTGTCTCTATCTGTGAAACTTTCACAAAACAGGTAAGTATTCCAGCTTTAGAAAGTCTCAAAAATGTTTTCAGCTTTGAACTCTGCCAAAAAAGACAATTGTACGACACTTCCAAGCAATGTTTCATATTTCTATTTCTGCCCTCAAATATCTGTGTGTTAAGTATTCCTTTTTTACATTCTCATAAGGGAGAGAAGACTTGGGATGTCTGAGGACACCAGGGACCCCACACCTCCCAAAGAAGGGGAAATCCAAAAACCAGAAGCAGAGAAGGAGGAGGAAGGAGAGGTTGTTGAAATTGGCGAAACCACAGTGCGTTTTTTGTTTTATTCTTAAGTGATGTGGATGTTGTGGAAGAAGAATCGCATTTTACCAGTGAAAGTGCCCAGATCCTCATCGGGGAGATAATGGGGTGCAATCGCGATTTAGATAATCTCAATAAAAAAATTAAATATGTTGGTTTGTTATAAAACCCTTTTATAAACGCACATGTGTGAATGTGCTTTGAGTAAAGTTTTATTATCAACAATGTGCGGCTTCCTTTTTCAATGCGCAAAAGCAGTATTTGTAGTAAAGTTGTTGTTTTCTGTGACATTGGGTGTTATTTACTAAAGGAAACTCCACTTTGCACGCCAAGTGCAGTTTCAGGTGCACTTTTGTAGTGCACTTGTAGTGCATAGTGGATTTGCCTTTAGTAATTAACACCCACAGTGCTTTTTAATTTGCCCCAATCAATATTTTTGTCAGCAATGCACTATATACAGTACATTAACAAAAACAAGGTGTGTATAGCAGACCCACAACATAATATTATCTAAAGAAGAGACTGTCACCTCATCTCATCCAGAAATTTGGTTTGTACTGTTGAAGAAAAAGGCCCACAAAATAACCAAAAAAAAAGCTAGGAGACACCTAAAACAAACCCAACCAGTAAATGAAAACAAATATTATTGCAATTTGAAATAAATTTAATATTTTAATAATAAATGTATTTAAAAAATGCCTCTCAGACATTGACTGGCATATCAATGGCCCCCCTACCCGCAAAGTACTCCATGTATCAGTTTCTGACCTCGCGGGCGCTTTGGGGGGGCAAGCCAGGACGGCCTGCTTCAAGTGCCGTTAGGTTGGCAAGTCCTGGAAAGTCTGCCTCAGGCCCAACTGAGGCCACATAGTTTGGTAAGTATTTCTTTTAAAAATGGTGCAAAATGCAGCAGAAAAGTACTATATGGTTCAGTTTATATTCCGCCTTGTGGATGGGTGTAAAAAATAGGCGGAACTGGCTGGCCATTATCCCGAAAGCATCCTCCACCACTCTTCTGGCTCTGGGCAGCCGATAATTAAAAACCCTCTGGTCCAGGGTGAGGATCCTCATAGGGAATGGCCGCATAAGATGGTCCCCCAGCGAAAACGCTTCATCCGCGATGAAGATGAAGGGAAGTTCTTCCACATTCTCCTCTGGAGGTGGCAAGCCCAAACTGCCACTCTGGAGATGCCAGTAGAACTCCGTCTGTGCAATCACTCCACCATCCAACATCCGGCCATTTTTCCCCACGTCCACATACAGGAACTCATAGGTAGCTGACGCCACCGCCAACATCACTGTACTATTATAACCCTTCTAATTATAATAGTTCGACCCCGAGTTGGGGGGGTGGGACAATGTGTTTCCCATCAATTACACCTCCACAATTGGGAAAGTCCCAATGGGTGGCAAAGTGGGAGGCCACAGAGCTTTCTTTTGATGATATTTGATCACCTTGCCAGTTTTTATTTTTTGCGTCATAAACAAAAAAAGACTGACAATTTTGAAAAAAAAACTATATTTTTTACTTTCTCCTATAATACATGTCCAAAAATAAATAAATAATAACAAAAGTATTCATCAGTTTAGGCCAATATGTATTCTTCTACGTATTTTTGGTAAAAAAAATTGCAATAAGCATATATTGATTGGTTTGCACAAAAGTTATAGTGTCTACAAAATAGGGAATTTATGGAAATGGTGGAGATCTGAGATTTATAGCAGGACTGCGACATTGCGCCGAACAAATCTGACCCCAAGTGACACTTTTTGGGGACCAGTGACATTATTACGGTGATCAGTGCTAAAGGATGCACTGGTCAATGTATAAATTACACTGTCAGGGAAAGGGATTAACACTAGGGGGCGATCAAGGGGTTAACTGTTGTGCTGCCCCAACAGGGCATAGAATTTATATAGATGGTTAGGAAAACAATTTTTTCTATGGACTTTTATATTTAGTTCACATGCTGACATCTAGAGACCTTTTGTGGTAATGCACTTTTTTTTCCTCAAGTTTATTTTCCCTGATGTTACGACACACTTCCTTTATATGTAATGCTTCACCCTTTCTTTCTGTCATAGTATTTCCTGTGTAATGGATGCAGCTACAAGCCACATGTAGTAGGGCACATGTATTCTGCATTGTAAGCTACAGACAATGTAATCTTTTGACCACATAAATACTACAACCTATTCATCTGTTTGTATCCTGTCACCTGCTGTAACCTGATGTTCAGAATAAAAGCACCTTTGTGGATGGAATCGGTATTTGGTGCATTCAAACTATCTGATGAAAATTGTCCTCAGTGATTATACAGGCCAGTTCCCCCAGTGTATCAGTGATCTCTGTGTTGTCCCAGTGAGCCCATCCCCCACACAGTTAGAACACAATTTCTATGTTGTCCACCTTTTTTACTTTGTCAAATCCCCATTCTACCTCTCTGTACCACGATCGTGCACGCACGCCCACAGTATCTATTACACAAAACAGGTGCATCGTCTCACGCAATAGAGCCGACCTGATGCAGTATATATACTGTGGCTGGTTGGCAAATGGTTAAAGCGGGGTTGCACCCAAAAGTGAAACTTCTGCTTTAAGCACTCCTCGCCCCTTGACATGCCACATTTGGCATGTCATTTTTTTGGGGGGTTGTGTACCCTCTTCTTAGTGAGACTTCCTGTCCCACTTCCTCCTTCCTGTTCTCGGCTGCCTAGGTGACTCCTCCTCTCACCCTAGGTGGCCCCTCCCTGCCAGCGATCTTCTGGGACACAACACAGGTCCCAGAATATTGGCTGCCAATAGTAGAGTGCAGGGCGACTCGAGCATGCGCAGTGCACACCCAGCCGTGAAGCCATAAGCTGTCATGGAAGGGTGCCCACAGTTGCTATGACGGCACCGAGAAGAGGAGTGGGAGAGAAGCGAGGCTCTGGGCAGCCGCATCGCTGGACTGTGGGACAGGTAAGTGTCTGTTTATTAAAAGTCAGTAGCTATGCTTTTTGTAGCTGCTGACTTTTAATAAATGAAAAAAAGGGAAGAACTCTGCTTTAAGCTGCACTTTTATTATTGTGATGATTCATGTTTTCCACCATAACATTTTCCTCCAGTCATTGGACATCTATCATAGCAGACACACTAAAGCCTAGTACACAGGGGCCAAATTTGACATCAGCCAGTTCACTAAAAACCAACATTCGGCCCATGTGTTAGCCCAGTCGTTTGGCCGACTTCTGTTGGATGAGCATGCTGGAAAACCAGCAGGCAACTGGCTCCCAATCAGCGCTCTAAACCAATAACTGATCGGAGTGTTCTTGTGGGGTTGTCTATAGATTGACTTCAGTACAACCAGCCTACCCATAAATGAATCAAAATTCCGCCGATTCCTGCTGAACCAGCTACATTTTGATCTGTCTATGGCTGGCCTAAAGCCCCATACACACTATCAGATTTTCTGCTGATTTCTTCCATCAGATTTACCAAAATCATATAATATGAGGTCAAACCTTAGGAGTTTCAATGTGTATGCAATCAGGCAGGCCCTTCTACTACATGGTTTTGGTAAATCTGAAGACAACAATCAGCAGAAAATCTGATAGTGTGTATGGGGCTTAAGGCTACATTCACCTCATATTTTCCATGTGTTACCATTGATTTAGATGCAAAGTGTGTTTTGCTGGGAACTATCCAAAATGCAGCAAGAATTTGTTTAACACATCACACAAAACCACAGAGATGTGAATATAGTCTAAAGAACATCCCAGAGGTCACCAGTGCAAACTGCCAGAAGATGGAATTTACCAAAGGGCATGGAGAGGGACTTGTAGACAGCCCAAGAGTATTGTAAAGTTGAGAGATATTGTGAATAATTTTAAATGCGTAGAGAGTTCTTCTAACAATAGTCTAAACAAGCCTTTCTCAGGCTTTTTACCATGGAGGAATTCTTGAAATATTTTTCTGGTCTCAGGGAACCACTGCTAATAATTACTGTAGCACTGACCCCCGAAGGAGCGGCTGGTTTTCTTGGGATTACCGTTTACCTCCGCCACCTTGTAGCTCGTCGTTCTTATCTAGGGGTTCCCAAGGTTGATGGCCCAATAACTGCAGAGATCAACACCTGGATTCCTTTTGGAATTTTTATTTGCTTAAAACGTTGAACATTAACACAGTCTCTCAGTTGGGAATAGAGGGTATAGGTATGGAAGCTCAGGCACTTTGAAAACTGCTGACACTATTAATTATTACTATTAATTATTAATGAATGTCTCTCTCTAGGTAATCCAGGGAGTAGCCACTCACAGCTGGATATTTCCACTGTCGGATAAGTCCTGGTTTTAGGGACTTAGCAGCCGACACATAAATCAAACTTAGCAAAGTCTCTGCCACAGACTTGGTTGCAAACTTTTAGATGAACACAGAAATTCTCTCACAGGAACTTAGTTGTAACAGAAGAATAGGAATAGGACCCTTCTTGCGGTACCAGTATCTTCCAGCCGGTGCGATTCCATAAGAAATGTGGATTCAATTAGTGTCCATACAGCTCAACATCCAGGCTCTTACCGAGCAGCCAGCCTCGTGCGTGGCCCTCTTCCGAAGAGTCCTCCCCTGGTTGCATGACGAGTTGCTGGGCCTCTCCAAAACCCAAGACGGCCCCGGACCACTTTAAAATCCTCCTTCCAGTTACTGTGCTTCAAACTTGCCAGTTCTGAGACTCGGAAATGGATAGATCCGCATCCCAGGCCATGAGGGCCTCTGGGGGCTGGTCAGGAGGACCAGGACCATGGAGCCAGAACATACTTCTGGACCGGAACCCAGAACCCACGTGACTTCAGCACCTTAAGTACCCTCTCCCGCAATACACAGCGAGACAACGCACCCACTGATTGGCTCAGAGAGAGAGATTGTACATGCACCTGTGACCAGGCAGAACATTAGCACAGCCCAGCCAAACTGATGCCAAAACCACAATTTAGAATAATTAACCCCAAGACTCAACTATAGTCTTGGGGAAAAAAACTAAATTTAGAGACATAGAGCATACTCTTCAGGAGTACCGACGCTACATTACTATAGCTCTAAAGCTCACTGTACATTAATGTGATGGTCACATTAGAATAAGAATGCTCCTTAAATTTGTGATGATTGAGAAAATCTCCTCTTACAGAGAGCTAAAAACATCAGTGGTGTCATTGGTTACTTATCTTAGAGGCAGAAATTACTCATTGCTGAAGGAACCCCTACCAACCTCTGGAGGAACCTCTGGAGGAACCATTGGGTACCATGGAATCCTAGCTGAGTGAGCCTGGACTAAAGAGTCATGCATGTTCTTTGCACTTAACAGCACCACAGTTTTCTCCTAACTACAGTGCATTATCGTGATATGGTCTGCAGATGTTTTTTATGACAAGACTTACAAAAATCTTTTTTGCTGTTTGATCATAAACCCATTGTATGAGGAGCAGCCAGAATGCTGGTTTAGTGAGAAAAGGGTGGCTGGTAATCTGGAACAATCAGACTACAGCCATTGGGGTTTTTATAGAGGAGGAAGGTGTCTGTAGGTGGGGGTCCTGTCTGGGGAGGTGCTGAGCTATAAGGAGAGAGGGATACATGTAGGCCTGGCTTACTAGTGGTGGATTAACACTACTGTATTGCAGTAAAATGTGGTAAAACCACAACATGTTAAGCCTCATGCACAATGGGTGTTTGCCTAACTTTCTTGAATGTCTTTCTCCTGGCAGGAGAAAAGCAGCATCAAAAATGCACCTAAAGTCAAGTTTTTGTTAGTGCATTTAGATGCATTTAATGCTTAGAGATTAATTCACTCATTGGCCAGAATAATAATTTCGTTTTAATACACTTTTAGGCATGTTAAACCAAAACTCCGCTTGTACTGACTCAACTACAAGGCCATAAGCTTATCTCCTGCTTCATAAAGGGCTTATAGGACCTGGTGATCTATTTATCCCTTGTATCAATTCAGACAGTTTAACTGGATGAATAAACACATTGAGGAAACAGACGATGAAACCCTTCGAATGTTCCATTTAATGAAGGATACTCACAGGTAGAAAAAAGCTGATGTTGTAATCCACATGGAAAGATGTGTACAGCATGGCAGAATACTGAGGAATGTTCAGCTTAGACAGAAGAACACAGCTTAAGCCAACCGGCTCAGGCTGATATACTTCGGAAAAGTGGCACGGGTGCGCAAAACATCGTATCCATATGTCACTCTGTCATCGATGGCCCCCGATTGTGGCACGGAGAGGCAGAACGGGGAGATGCCTATGTAAACAAGGCATTTCCCTATTCTGCCTAGCAACATGACAGGGATCTACTACTCCCAGTGATCGGGGAGCAGTGATCTCTGTCATGTTCTAGTGAGCCCATTTCCCCTACAGTTACAACACACTGAGGGAACACACTTAACCCCTTGATCGCCCCCTAGTGTTTAACCCCCTTCCCTGCCAGTGACATTTACACAGTATTCGGTACATTTTTATAGCACTGATCGCTGTATAAATGCCAATTGTCCCAAAATAGTGTCAAAATTGACGCTCTTTTTTTTGTTTATAGCGCAAAAAATAAAAACCGCAGAGGTGATTAAATACCACCAAAAGAAAGCTCTATTTGTGGGGAAAAAATTATAAAAATTTCATTTGGGTGCAGTGTAGCATGACTGCGCAATTGTCATTCAAAGTCATATGACGTCCGATCAGGATTATGCAACCACTTTGCCACCGTCAATTGCCTATAGGGTGGGCGGCAAGTGGTTAAAAACAGTTAACATGATACTAACATGGGTAGCAATTATTATCCCAAGGTTAGGGATGAGCCGAACACCAAAACCCCCTCCCCCCCGGTTCGGTTTGCAGCAGAACATGTGAACAGGCAAAAAATTTGTTCGGACATGCGAATACCATTAAAGTCTATGGGACATTAACATGAACAATTAAAAGTGCTAATTTTAAGGGTTAATATGCAAGTTATTGTCATAAAACGTGTTTGGGGACCCAGGTCCTGCCCCAGGGGACATGTATTAATGCAAAAAAAAGGTTTAAAAACTGCCATTTTTTCGGGAGCAGTGATTTTAATAATGCTTAAAGTGAAACAATAAAATTGAAATATTTCTTTAAATTTGGCGCCTAGGGGGTGTCTATAGTATGCCTGTAAAGTAGTACATGTTTCCCGTGTTTAGAACAGTCCCTGCACAAAATGACATTTTTAAAAACGAAAAAAAAGTCATTTAAAACTACTCTGAGTTATAATGAATTGTCGGTCCCGGCAATAAAGATAAAAGTCGTTGAAAAAAACAGCATGGTATGAATATTAAGGGGAACCCTGAACCAAAATGAAAAAAAATAAAATCATGTGAGGTTCCCCAAATTCCGTACCAGGGCCTGCAGGGTGGCAACCGACACAGACCATATCCAAGGAGAATATGGGCCCACGGGGTAATGTTGGTGTATGATGGAGGTGATGGATGAACCAACCAAGTGGGACCCATGTGAGGATTATGTGAAGAAATTATCATGGTTGAGAATACAGTGGATTGAATAAGAGCGAGTGCAAGGTAAGAAAAGTGATGAAGGAACCACAGTGAGGTAAGTAAAGGTGTGAAAGATAAACCACCAAAAACACCAAGACGGGAATGGGTGCAGAAAATAATCAGGGGAAATGTGTCATATTGAGTGCAGAGGAGTACATGATGTAGGGGGAGAATGAGGACTGAGATCCAAGTGATGTCATGTGTGCAGGAGAAACAAGCAAAAGAAATGTAAAGTAGTATATATACATATATAAATACTACTAATTCACAAATGTTGCTGTAATAAAATCACATCGCTTGATTGAATGATAATAAAATGGTGCTCATAACATGGGGTAAAATTAGGGGTGATCGGCTAACGCGTTTCGAAGATTTTACTCTTCCTCAGAGCCTTATGAAACCAGGTCTGGTCTGCATATTAGAATGTAGAGAACTAGATGAATAATATAGCCTTAGGGGAAGGTTCTCCTTCAATGTTGGAATGTTCCTGCTTCATCTCAGCACTCTAATGAATGATACTGGTAATGCAGCCTCTCTCCCACATCCTGACCCCTGACTGGACATCGAAGTCGGGGCTGAGCTGAGCTGATGGTTCCCCTTGATGAATACTCGGCGATGTTACAACGGTGCGGCCCTCGGCAATATGAGTGCACAGAGGGGCAGAGATATGCAGCCACACACAGTAACTGTGTGGAGGAGAACCCTGAGTGCCAGCCCCCCAACAGGAGGAAGTTTAAACAGGCATTTTCACAGAGTAACCACCAATGTCACACACGCGTGCAATGTGAGAGGGAGACCCCCATCCCCTAGGCGATCCGCCAACTAGCAAGCGGGGCCATGACCCACCACTGCACTCGCGGAGATGGGCAAAACTCCCGCCGGCATGACAGCACCACGGGGATACCGCATGCCTGGTGTGTATAACGTGACGTCGATGCGCAGTGATGGCACACCTGTCCCCCATTACCATTGAGAATGCAGGGAGGGGTAGAAGGCTGTCAGAACGCATCACAGCTCCCAGGCTAGATGAAAGGGATGGCTCAGCGATACCAGCCCACACACCACCAGGGGGCACAGAAAAAGCAAGATTACATGCCCGATAAGGAAATAATAAAATAGATCATGAAAAATAATGCATGCCGAGGTGGCAGCGTCCTCGTGGCACTGTTTTGTGCCAAGTTTTGTCCAACTCTGGGAGTGCAGTGGAGGGTTATGGCGCCACTTGCTGGGGGGGCAGGTTGCCTAGGGGATGGTGCCTCCATCTCAAATTGCACGCATGCGTGACATTGGTGGTTTTGGGAACTTAGACGTACAAGGAAATAGAATCACAGATAGAAAGCTGCTAACCAACCTATCCCTGGCGATTAAAAAGGTGGTTCTCCATGTGAATTTACCAGAAACCACTTACCATTCTTTTTCTTGATACACTGCTGTTTGTTTTTCAAATGGATTGGACTGTTGACTGTGCAACTCTGTGGAACGAGACAGAGACAAAAAATGTTTGAGGAGTGGGAATAATTTTTTTTTATATTTTGCCAACTTCAACCAAACTAAATGTCTCACAAAGTTTTGCACTGTCTTCCTGGTATATTACTCTTTCCAATGACCACCCCTTCGGGTCCAACTTTCACCTTCCCCTGGAACATCTTTCTGTAACGTTTTTAGGTTTCTGAGCTATTGACTGACCTCCCACAATGCAATCCTTTTTCTGATCACCTAAATTCCAAAATATTTCTATTGGACGTTGGTGTAATCAGTCCCAGGTTCATAGTGAGAAAACTATTGTGGTAAAATATCCTACTGGTGAGGAATTGAATTATCACTGGATGTGATTCACAGTATGTTTGTAAAAAAACAATTTCAAGGTGGCGCAGTCAGTAGTCTACACCTACTGTACTGATTTCCACTTAAATACTACCATCTGTCTGGTTCTTTGAAAACTGTAGCAATTGATAATCCATATTGAAATGTTATGACACATTTATGATTGCCTTGCTGTTTTATACTTTTGAATACTGCGTTAACCTTGAGGTTCTCTTTGTATGCAATGTGTTTTCCTTCTAAATGGTTGAAAAATTGACAGGATAACAGAATGATAGATGGAGATGGGTTACAGAGATGTTGGCTAAAGGATGGATCCTCATGTGGGATCTTGATTCCAAGCCATGTATACAACACAACATCAAAGCTGGACATCTGTACAGTATCACATTGGCTTCCCATTGTGCAAGAATAATACAGCTACCCAAATTAGAAATGTGGTTGCTGGCACATATCTGATATATGCATCTTTGCCAAGCCTCATTATCATACACTAAAAGTATTTATCAACAACTTGTCTCCTCTAGCAAATGTATGCAATCTTGTTTGAAACCAGAGGGGATATATATTTTAATTTCATTAGCGTATGTCTGGTGTAGCTCACAACATGCCAAGTCTTATTCCACTACTGTATAAACATAGGCTACATTATTAAAATAATTTGTTATCTGGATAATTAGGTTCCAATGTACAGCAGAAGAGATGATGTATGTAGAAATATGATACTTGTTTTAAAATAAATATTCACATTGAAATTTAGAAGAAACCTGTTCAAGAAACTTACTTTTCACTCATGGTGTATGAAACAGTATTGGTAGGAAATTAAAATAAATGACTTGGATCTGAATGAAGCTAAGGGGGCCAGCATGTCTGGGGTACGCAGAAGAGGCAGGGGTTGTACCAGGGTTTTATTGGGGTGATTTTTGAATATTGCATTTTACTCAAAAGATTGGTGAGTCTTAGGCTAGGGGGTGACCTTTAGTATGTAGAGAGGAGGTGGATCTTGTCTGAGCTCAGTCGGAACTTGTGCCTTAATGTGACAGGATTCTGCCACCCTCTCTTCAAAAAAAAAACTTTGTTTGGTGTCATGTGCCTTCAGTTTACTGTTTTATCTCCATGTTATAGGTTCTTTGTTATTGCATTCTGGGTCACTATTCGGTGTGCTGGTCTTTTCGTTTTTGTCGCCATAGCAGCTGTATGGGTCTTTGAAGGCAGTGCTGGTTGAAAACGTTGGAGAAACGTTGGAGAATTGTGGGTTGGGCCCATCTTAGGGTGTCCCTACCAAAAATACAATGGTAACACTGGGGTTTAATTAGGTTGTATCTTGAAGTATGTAAGTACTTAAAGAGGTGTTCCAGCCTGGGGGAAAAAAAATAAAAGTCTTCAGCTACAAATACTGTAGCTGCTGATTTTTAATATTAGGATACTTACCTGTCTGGAGAGCCTGTGATTTTGGCACCCCAGCTGATCTTTGGATCGACTGTGAGGTGCTGCCGCCGCCATCTCCACTAAGGGAAACTGGTAGTGGCACAGATGGTTCCCTATTGTGCATTCACCCAGTGCACTGCACTTTCTAATTGGCCTGGCAGTGGAGGAAGGAGGAGGGGGGCCAAACTTCCAAGGGATGGTGCCATGGCACTGTTTCCCAGAACTAGGGACAGGGACCTGTCAAAAAGAGGTACCCTTTCAATTAGGTGGAAGATACAACCAGCTTAGTTGTGAATATGTCTGCCTTCAAAAACCTTAGACATCAATCTGATGTTTTGTTATCTCTTATGAATTTACTTTTTTGTGTGCATTGACTCTTCTCAAAGTTATTTTTAATTTGATTTTGTAAAATAAAAAGTCTGCCATGGCCATTTGATTCTAAAATGAATGCTGTCATCTGGTCATTTGGGTAAAGGGGAGTAGTTTAGTTGGATTTTACTGGGCTTGAGGTGATTGAGAGCCTTGATACTCTGCAAGTCCCTCAGTCAAACAGTGAAGAACACAAGACTGGGGTGTAGGCAAGTCCACTTATTAGGTAGAGGCTACTCCATTAAGATAGGAATCACGGGAGTGCGCATGCGCGGGACTTCCGGATCGCCACGCTAACCGGGAGCTCCGCTCCGCTCCGGCCGTCTAAGGCATACAGACCGCGCATCTGACAGCGAAAAATCCCAGCGAGACTATCCACGCACTCCGGACACGGCAGAGACACCTCCCGTATGTCGCAGGGGCTTCCCAAGAGGGACGTTAACCGGCATCTTAACTTTGGCCTGGTTCCCCCTGAGCCTTCCAAGATGGCGGCCGCGTTGAATCCAGGCAGCGGCACCGCTACAGGCCCCATCGAGGCAGAACCTCCGCTGACTCCTCTTCCTATTGTGAGTAGTGGCCAACATTCCTTCTCATCCCCGGCATCTACTGAATCCCTCCTAAGCAGACTCCAGAACGGGACGCCTTTTTCCCCCCTCAGTAACACACCGGGCAGTATACTAGCTTCCCCACAGGCCCCTATCATGCAGGCTATTCACTCTCCTGACATGGCACAGCTTCTCAATAGCTTTTCTGACATGCTGGCAGCAGGCCTTGCTCAAAACGCTGCACAGATTACTACATCCATTAAAGCAGATATACAGAGCCTTGGGGCCAGGATAGATGCCATTGAACAGGCGGTTGATGACTCTAATGCACGCACTAACCAGAACACTCTGTGTATACAATCGCTTCAGGATCAACTTGAAACTGCCCAGTCCAAATTAGAAGATTTGGAAAACAGAAGCAGACGATACAATTTTCGTATCAGAGGCATCCCCGAATCCACTTTAGATGTGCAGGACACAGTCAAAGCAGTGATTAAAGACCTTATCCCTGATATCCCAGACCACAGGCTAGAATTGGATAGGGCGCACAGAGCCCTTCAAGCCCCTCGTCAAGATGGCCTCCCCAGGGATATTGTTGTCAAGCCCCACTTTTATGGGGTCAAGGAGGAAATCATGAAGCGTTCGCGTAATAGAGAAGACATACTTTTGAACGGCAATAAAATCCAGATTTTTGCTGATATTTCCCCGGCTACTATCCAGAAGAGGAGATCCCTCAAACCGCTCCTGGAAGTCCTCTCCCAGAAATTCATCAAATACAGATGGGCCTTCCCCTTTCGCCTGCAATTCCAGTACAAGGAGAAATCCTACAGCTTCACAAACTTCCAAAATGGCGAACGCCTACTTCTCCAGCTTGGTCTCATCTCCCAGGATGTCGATCATGACCAGATGGAAACCCGTTCCAGCTCCTCTAAGAGGCCCCCTCCGACCAGCCCGCTCCCCCCGATGTGGATGAAACAAAAGTCGAAGAGATACCGTGACTCCATCCCCCCAAGATGAATCCCTCGGCCAGTGTTCCCTGCTGGGAACGGTCCTATTCCTCTGCCTAGGCCGGATTTTTCTCTTTTTTGTCAACAATGATCCACTTATACACCCAGACAGGTCCCCCTTTCCCCCCCCCCTTTTTTTTTGGGACCCCTTTTTTTTTTTTTTTTTTTTCTTTTTTCTTTTTTTTTAACTATTTTCGAACATTTTTTCACCCTTTTATTTTTGTTTTTTTTTTTTTTTTTTTTTTTTTTTTTTTTAAAAACTATGTCATTATCTCTCTTATCATTATTGATTGTCTGTTTGAGCCTGTCTAATTAACCCTATTGGTTTGATGGTTCACCTAAGTGGATCGGACCCCTGGTGGTCCCACTGCTATTTTGAAATGTATAATGCCTAACGGCCGGAGCGGTACTCTTTGCCGCTCCCCCTGTTGTTGTCTCGAGGGCTCCTTATTTCCCCTCGGGATGCCACCAGGCTTTCATCCCACTGTAGGGATGCCTTTATACCGTTCCCTATTTTGTCTAGGGAACCGGAGCAGGTGCTGGCCGCCCAGCCCTGCTGACATGCAGCCCAGGATAGTTTCTTTCCTGGACCTGCTCTTTTCTCACTTTTCTCTCTCTCTTCCCCCTTTCTGGCTTTTCCTCCTTTTTCTCGTCCCCTTTTCCCTCTTCCTTCAGGTACCTCCAAGGGGAGCTCCACACCCGTCTTCCAAGCGACACCGGGATCGATCCCTCCTGCTGTCTCCAATGAAATCCTCTCTACTGGATCAGGTGAGACCCTTCTGTTTTTTTTTGCTCCTCTACCCTCATGTCCATGGCTGATGACCTCCCCACGCTCCAATCCCTCCGGATAGGGACGCACAATACGCAGGGTCTGAATTCCCCAATGAAGAGACGCAAAGCCTTTCATAGCTATCACTCGAGAAAACTTGACATTATACTACTACAGGAGACCCACTTCCCCAAAAGTTTTAATCCCACTTTTTTACATCGCAATTACCCCACCTTTTATCTTGCTAGCGCTGAGGAAAAGAAGCGAGGAGTGGCCATTCTCATTTCTAAACATATCCCTTTCACCCTTTCCCATATAATCAGAGACAGTGAGGGGAGATACCTTCTTGTCAAAGGCCATGTGAATGGGACCTTGTTCACCTTCATCTCATACTATGCTCCTAACAAGGGCCAGACTCGTTTCTTCTCCTCAATGTTAACTTCCCTCGCTCCTCACATAGAAGGTAAAGTGGTCCTAGGAGGCGACTCAAATGTCGCCTTCGACCTCCTTTTGGATAAATCATCCCTCCACAAAACCATCCTCAAAAGACCGCCCAAGCAGAGCCTCACTATCGCACGACTCCTCCACTCGATGGGCATGATTGATGCCTGGAGGGAGCTGCACCCCACGACTAGGGATTACACTCACTTCTCTGCTCCACACAACACTTATGCTCGCATCGACCATATCTTCCTTCATTCCTCGGACATATCTTTGGCCTCTCAGGCCACCATATGCGAGGTCCCCTGGTCTGATCATTCCCTAGTTTCAGTAACGCTTTCAGGTCTGTTGAACAAAGCAAGCACCCCTCAATGGCGCCTTGGGGACTCTCTCCTATCCAATACAGCTCACCGCACTATGCTTGAACATGAACTGAAGGATTATTTCCGTCACAATGACACCGATGATACCTCTCCTGGTACTCTTTGGGAAGCCCACAAGGCGGTCATGAGGGGTAAAATCATACAACTCTCTTCACGCCTAAAGCGAGAGAAACGAATAGACATCGTAAAACTTGAGAAAGAATTCCGCTCCATTAGCCAGGCCCACAAAGCTACCCCTTCCCTTCCATCTCTCGCGCGCCTCGATGCAGCTAGGCTTGCACTTAATACAGCTCTTACCTCCAACGCGGAACAGCATCTGCGGTGGGTAAGCGGTAGATTCTACCTTAACTCTGACAAATTTGGCCCCCATCTTGCGGCCAAACTTTCCCCGAAATATAGAGTAAGAGCCTTACCCAAAATCAAATCCCTTTCTGGCTCTCTGACCCAAAACCCCAAACAAATACTTGAGGCCTTCCACAAATTTTATTCTGACCTCTACTCTGGCCCTAATCCAGGTAACGACCAAACGATCGACTCCTTTTTTAACAGCATCCCCTTCCCCAAAATCTCTGCTAGCCACCGATCCATCATGGATGCCCCTTTTTCTGAGGAGGAGGTAAGCGAGGTGATCAAGTCCCTGAAAAAAAATTCTGCCCCCGGCCCTGACGGATTTTCTAATTGTTATTATAAAACCTTTTCGGAAACCCTCTCCCCCTTCCTGACCCGATTCTTTAACTCCCTAGGCCAAAACTCACCCGTAGACCCAGCTTCCAACCTCGCATACATATCTGTCATACCTAAACCTGGCAAGGACCAGAGCCTAGTGAGCAACTACAGACCCATCTCCTTGATCAACAACGACCTCAAAATAATGACAAAAATTCTCTCGAACAGGTTGGGCTCTTTTATAAGTTCCTATGTCCACAAAGACCAGGTAGGCTTTATCCCGGGGAGACAGGGCCCAGACCAAATAAGGAGAGCTGTAGACATTATCTCTGTCCTCCAGGCTCGATGGGACGGGAGCCCCCCACAGGAGGGCTTCCTCCTTTCGCTTGACTTACAGAAAGCATTTGACACTATCACTTGGCCCTTCTTATTCCGTACCCTTGAGCACTGGGGCTTCGGTTCTCCTTTCAGGACTCTCCTGAGTTCCTTATACTCACAGCCCAGGGCTCAAGTCAGACTCCAGGGACACCTCTCTGACCCGTTCCCGATCTCCAAAGGCACCAGACAGGGTTGTCCCCTTTCCCCCCTCCTCTTTGCCATAGGCGTGGAATCGCTTGCGATCGCTATCAGGAATCACCCAGACATTCATGGAGTTCGATGCGGCCAATCCGTACATAAGTGTGCGTTATTCGCCGATGATGTCCTCCTTTTCGTTACCAACCCCCTTGTTTCTACTCCCAATATCCTCCAACTTCTTCTCCACTTTGGACACGCCTCAGGGTTACAGGTTAATATGTCTAAGTCCTTAGCCCTTAATATCTCCTCCCCCCAAGCCACAGTAGATCTGCTAACAGAACGTTTCCCCTTCTCCTGGAGCACCTCCTCCATTCCCTACCTTGGAGTTCACCTCACCCCAAAATTTGACCAACTCTACAAACATAATTACCCCCCTATGTTTAAGAAGCTTAAGATGGATCTAGATCAATGGTCCCTCCACAAATTATCATGGTTCGGAAGGGTGAACGCAGTCAAGATGACCCTTCTCCCTAGGATTCTTTACCTATTCCGTTCGCTCCCTATTCTGGTCCCCCAATCTCATATCCGATCCCTCCAATTGTCCGTTAACCGATTTATTTGGGGGTCCTCCACCCATAGGCTCCCCAAGAACACTCTATTCCGCCCCAGACGGAAAGGGGGCTTGGGCTTACCCAATCTTCGCTGGTACTATCAAGCTGCTCACCTGAACCAAATTTCGACTGTATACTCGAGAGGATCCAAACCGGATTGGATCGAGATGGAGAGACAGGCAATTCCCAACTTCACCATTGACTTTCTCCTTTGGCGCCCCTCAAAAAGCAGACCCCCGATCATGTCCCCTACTCTCTCCCATTCCTTCGCACTTTGTGACACCCTACATAAGATGAATAAGGTTACTTCCAGCTGGCACCCCCTGGCCCATATCTTTAATAATCCTGCCTTCCCCCCCGGTTTAAACGTTAAAGCTTTTCGATGGTGGCTGGACAAAGGCCTATATAGGATTGGGCACTTCTTTAATATGAATGGTCCCGTCACCTTAAAGCAATGCATCTCCCAACTTGCCATGCCCCCCACGGAGCAGTTCCACTTTTACCAGATAAATCACTTCTTACGCTCTCTCCTACACACCAACTCAGATCGCCTTGAGGTCACTCCTTATGAACAGTGGTGTGTCTCGGCCATGGACATGAAGGGGGGAATCTCCCTGATCTACACAGCTCTGTCTACCCCCTCGGAGAAATCCAGTTATATGCTAAGCTGGGAGCGAGACCTCGACTTAGAGTGGGACATGGACACTTGGCACTCCTATTTTTCAAGAGCCTTCACAGGGATCCTTAATGTCTCCCTCATTGAGGCAGACGTTAAGGTCCTCACTAGATGGTATCTGGTTCCAACCCGCCTGGCTAAATTCTACCCACAGACCTCGCCTTTATGCTTTCGAGGCTGTGGCCACATGGGCTCCCTTCTCCATATCCTATGGGAGTGTCCCCGGGTAAGAAGCTACTGGAACAAAATCTTCTCTCTGATCCGCAAGGTCACTGACGTTGCAGCCCCCCAAACCCCTGCTATAGCGCTCCTGAACCAGCCAATCCCTAATACTTCTAAATACCAGCAATATTTGATCCACTACATTTTGATTAGTGCCAAGATGACCATAGCCCGGGCTTGGAAGTCCCCAAGGGTCTCGTACCCAGCAGCTAAACAGAAAATCTCCTGGATTATGTTCCAGGAAAAGACCTCCAGTCTCATCATTGATAAATATAAAAAATTCAAGAAAATCTGGAATCCCTGGGCTCGCTACGTGGGGGTTCTCCTCTAGCCCTAGAACAGGGCGTATTTTTGACAACCTGTATCACAACGAGATCCCTGCCTTCCCCTAGGAGCTCCCCCTGGCACGGGTACCTCCCCTACCCATTCCTTTCCCTTCTCCCTTTCCCTATTCTGTCCCCTCTGTTTCTGTCCTGTCTTTCTTCTTCTCTCTACTCCATCCCTCCCCTCGAAATCTTTCGTCGGGAGGTGTTGGATATGCGGCACAAGTTTGGAGCCTGGACTGAGCAAGATTGACCTACCTTTTGGCCTGCATAGACACTGTTATCTTGTGGCCCATAGGGCCTTCCCTACTCTGGCCCCTCCCATTGTTTCTTGTTTGGAGGGTCCAGAGTCGGATCGCATTTTTTACTACGTTTTCAGTCCCTGAGTTCGTTTGGTTGACATTATTCTTGTTAAGTTGTCCTATGTCAGGTTTGATGCACGCGGTAGTCCTAGGGGGTTAGGGGTTTGGGGGGCTCAGAGCTCCGGGCACAGTCTGAGCCCATGTGGGGTGTCTGGAAGCCGGGCTCCCCAAGAGAAATTGAATTCTCCCTTTACCACTGAAACCGTTCCCCTCTCCCCCTTCCCTGGACTTCTCTTTAGCTGGGGACTCCCGTGTGCATCACTCGCTCCCCCCCAATTCACATGTGCCCCGCATTTTTGACCAGTATTCTTGTAGTTTTGGCTCGCGGGCGCTATCATTCCCCTTTTCATTGTCCTTTGGCATATTGTCTTTTGTTGTTTACTACGTGCCTTACTGCTGTCTCTCCTACGTGAGAGCAATTTGATATATGTATTGTCTTGGTTTCAATAAACATCTTCTAAATTAAAAAAAAAAAAAAAAAAAAAAAAAAAGATAGGAATCACTAAAAATTTGGATAAGAAAACACTTTACACACAGCATGTTTTGCAGTACAAAACAAGTGCTAAATTTGCATGCACATAATAAAGCAGGGGATCTTATTTTTATAATTACAGTTCCCCATTGGATTGCTCAATATGTCCCCAAATCACCTTTTCCAGACTAAATAAATCATCCATTCAGATCTGTTATGTACCAGCATGACTTTATATTACTTTATATGTGGATGGCTATGAAACGAACATTTCAAAGAAAGAATAAGATGTTTTTTTACACTTTGATATCAGATTCAGTAATGCAGAGAATCTCAATTTATTTATTTTTCTTCATTATTCAGATATCCAGTCCCATACCCCTTTTATTTGGTTTCCATATTCCTGAGGGGTATAGATACCATTATTTTTGAACCCCTGGTGTAAAGTGTATATACATATCAACTGGCTGTGTAAAGACACAATCACTATTAATCTCAAATGGAATATAAATCTTATAAATTAAATATTTTTAAATAAAATCAATTTATTTACTTGTATACAGTCACCACAAAATAAATAAAACAGGAAGAAATTATTGCAAAAGAATAGCCTGCATATGTTGATAAAATGTATTCTTTAATTAATTAAAAGTAATTCATTAGAGGAATATTGCTAAATGCATGATTTTGCTGTGCCATGCCAGGCTGCTGGAGAGAAGAGTACTCTGACACTGAGACTGAGCTGTGCTGCATTGAGTAGTGTTCTGCTGTGAGCTGCAAAGCTACAGTGAGATCAAGCTGCTGTACTCCAGTGCTGGTACTGCTGAATGAACCCTGCAAAGAGAGGACTGAGCTGCCATACAGTGCCTTGCCACTAAGGGACAGAAAGAGAGACTAGAGAAAGAAAGAGCTTCAATCTGTGATGCTACAGAGAGGACCAAAAACTCCAGATATGGTAAAAGCTTGAGAAGGGATCCCTGTGTAAGTGGTGTTGTGAGCACTCACCTGGCTTGATCAGGACCTGCATTTGTGGTGAGAGGCCTCTTGGCCACCAGCATTTACTTTACTTTGCCCGTCTGTTGTTCAGGGACTTAGTAGTCTTTGCCTATACTTTATTACAATGAAAAACATCAAATTTAAACTCGTGCTGAATGATGAAAAAACTGTGAAAAGGGAAACTAAAGCAGCTGCCACACACAAAGTGCTACTAGAAATGTAAAATTATGGAAATGTGGTGCTCGCAAATATTAAACATGTGTAACCAAGTGTAAATAAGTGCAGATGTGAATATACAAAGCAAAAAAAAAAAACATATAAAGTTCAAACAAATGTGCTGAATGTTCTGATCCACAATGGGAAAAAACGTTTGAAGTGCAATGGATCACAGAGGCTCCAGGACTTTTCAGGCGCAGACACGCCACCCCCACATGTGTCCCCACTCACCAAATGGTGATGACCCCCAGCTTTGCAGTATGGGGGTCACTTCAGGCTTATGTAATGGTATCCAGAGAAGCTCAGGAGTGGTGTTGTGCATATCAGATCAAAGGTTTTCTTGTTGGAATTTCTCAGCAGAATCACCAGGCACCAGAAAAGGATACGAAAATGGAACTAATAGTGAAAAGTACAGTTTGAAAGGGATTTATTCCATATACAGATGGGTACTTAGAAAATAATTGATAAAAACAGGCATGTAAAGGGATTAGAAATGGATCCGGACGCTGGTCACGGCATGCATTCCAGAAACCAGGAAGTCTATGTATAAACCAGGATAGTCTATGTAGAGGTAGGCCTGAATACGTGATAGATTAAGAAGAGGTAGGTCAATGAGGGGGATTGCAGTAGTTGAGGGGAGAGATAACACAAGAATAAATTAGTAACATGATGGTGTCATTGATTAACAAGGGGTTTTTGTTTGACAACATTACAGAGGAGAAGACAGCAAGCTTTTGACAGTGATTGGATATAGGAATGAAAGGTCCAGGATTACCCTTAGCACCCTTGTATGATGAGGAGGTAAGGATAGAAGTGCTATTAATCTCCATGGAAAAGTCTGGAGAGGGGGCACGGAGGAGGGAAATATTTTGAAAGACTGAGTTTTAGGAAGTGGTTTGACATCCATACTGATATGTAAGTTAGTAGATTAGTAATGGACAAGGAGAATGAAGGAGTGAGCTGAGGAGTTGAGAGATAGACGTGGGTGTCATCAGCATAGAGTTGGGAATGGCCATGCAAGGTTATCAACTAACCAAGGAAAGAGGTGTAGATAGAGAATAAAAAGGGTTGAGGACAAGTCCTTGGTGGACCCCTACAGAAGAGGCGAGCAGGAGGTAGAGTTGAAGGTGATGATGAAGAAGCGCTTAAACAGGTAGGAGAACCAGGTAAAAACAGTCTTTGTGGTCAAAGAAATTATGTTTTTTGAGGGTGAGCAAGTAGTCAACTGTGTTGAAGGCGGAAGATAGGTCTAAGCCCTTGTACACACGGTCGGAGAATCCGTCCGAATGTGTCCTATTGGACCGTTTTGTCGGATAATCCGACTGTGTGTGGTATGCATCAGACTGTTTCCGTCGGAATATCCGTCGGACCAAATTTTCCAACTTGCTGGAAATATTTTCCGACAAACTGGTCCGATCGGACATACTCCGATCATGTGTAGCCTACTCCGACGGACAAGGTGCCATGCATGCTCAGATTATTATTATTATTATTATACAGGTTTTATATAGCGCCGACAGTTTACGCAGCGCTTTACAACATTGGGGTAGACAGTACAATGCAATACAATTCAACACAAGGGGAATCAGAGGGCCCTGCTCGTTAGAGCTTACAATCTAGGAGGGAGGGTCAAGTTATACAAAAGGGTAATAGCTGTGGGGGATGAGCTAATGGAGAGAATAGTGAAGTTGTTAGATGGAGGCTGGATAGGCTTCTCTAAAGAGGAAAGTTTTCAGGGATCGCCTAAAAGTGGATAAATTTGGAGACAGTCTGACAGATTGGGGTAGTGAGTTCCAGAGGATGGGCGAGGTTCGGGAGAAGTCCTGTAGGCAGATATGGGAGGAGGTGATGAGGGAACTAGAGAGCAGGAGGTCCTGGGAGGAACGAAGTGGGCGATAAGGTTGGTATTTTGAGACTAGGCTAGAGATGTAGCTGGGGGCAGAGTTGTGGATGGCTTTGTAAGTAAGTGTTAGTATTTTGAATTTAATTCGTTGGTCAAGTGGCAGCCAATGGAGGGATTGGCAGAGAGGGGTAGCAGACACTGTGCGGTTTGTAAGGTGTATGAGTCGCCCCGTCTTAATGAAATAACGTCATCACGTTATGTAAAATCGGATTTTCCCACAACTTTGTCCGACCGTGTGTATGCAAACGTTTCGGACACAATCCGT
This sequence comes from Lithobates pipiens, assembly GCF_037356315.1. Taxonomy (NCBI): domain Eukaryota; kingdom Metazoa; phylum Chordata; class Amphibia; order Anura; family Ranidae; genus Lithobates; species Lithobates pipiens. Next base: position 125,974,027 of record NW_027507789.1, on the reverse strand, counting down.
CAGATAAAATCCGTCGGACAAAATCCAACAGATTTGGTTGTTGAAATGTCTGACCGTGTGTACAAGGGCTAAGAGTAATGCCACATACACACGATCGGAATTTCTGACAGCAAAACCGTGGATTTTTTTCATAAGGACGTTGGCTCAAACTTGTCCTGCATACACACTGTCACACAAATGTTGGAAATTCCGAACGTCAAGAACACAGTGACGTACAACACGTATGACGAGCCGAGAAAAAGGAAGTTCAATAGCCAGTGTGGCTCCTTCTGTTTGATGCCGAGAATGTGTGGACTTTTGTGCATCGGACTTGTGTACACACGCTCGGAATTTCCAACAACAAAGTTTGTTTACAACAAAGAATCTGCTCTCAAACAGTGTGCGGAAATTCCGACAGCAAATGTCCGATGGAGCATACACACAGTCGGATTTTCTGACAACAAGCTCACATTGAACACTTCCCGTCGGAAATTCCGAATGTGCATGCGTGGCATAGGAGTACTAAGGAGTGGTCATTGGTTTTATTAGTTAGTGCAATTAGTGGAATATTTTCGGCAAACACTGGACTGTAAGGGGTCAAGTCTTATGCCGCGTACACACGAGCGGACTGTATGGCGTACTTAGTTCATCATACAATCAGACGGACAGTCCGTCGTACTTTCCACTGAACGGACTTGACCACACGCGGATGCACAAACAGTCCCTCGAAAGCTTGCGCGATGACGTGTACAGCACGTACGACGGGACTAGAAATAGGAAGTCCAAGACACAGCAAAGCACCCTTCCGCCGTGTAAATCCTTTCTGGGCATGCGCCATTCTTAGTCCGTCGAACTAGCATACTGACAAGCGGATTGTCCGCTGAAACCAAAGTACGACGGACAGAATTTAGAAAAATCCGAAATTCTTAGTACGCCGGACTGCACGCTGAAAAAGTCCGCTGAAGCCCACACACGAGCGGATTGTCCGCTGAAATGTGTTTCGACGGACTAAGTACGCCATACAGTCCGCTCGTGTGTACGCGGCATTAGGTTCTTCAGACTGATAGAGACCAATAAGGGCTTTTAAGTATGAGGTGACCAGTGCATGTATTAGGCTCCATGCACACTGGACATTAAAATAACATTATAAAAACAGCAAGAGCATTGAAGAAAGTCTTTCAACTTTTTTTAATGTATTTGCAATATCGGTTATTAGCGGTTTCTAGCTTTTTTCCGCGATAGCGTTTTTTTTTACCAATGGATAAAAAATGTAAAAAAACACTGGTGAGCCATGTTTTTGAGCGTTTATCAGTGTTTATGTATGTAGAGGGGCTCCTGCGCTCTATGGCAAAAAGAATAATTTCGGAAAAGAAGTAAAAAGTATGTTCTAATCGGAGCAGCAGACACTTTTTGAGTGAACTCTCAATTGAAAATAGAAAAAAGGGGGAAGAGGGTGTGTTGCGCTTCCTTAGATACCAAGAAAGAAATAAAACTCATAAGGTAAATAGAGACTAACAATTCTCCACAAAATGTGAATAAAAAAAATAGGTGCAATAGTGCTTGGTATATAATACTTGAAACGTATAAAATTGCATTCAAATAAACATCTGATATATAATGTGCTTGTGCATCATACCAGTGTCTAAAAATAGGCGAAGATGTGTCTAAGGCTATAAAGTGCATACAATTGATTAATATTGCAATGTGTATATAGAAAAAAGGTGAAGCATCTGTGATGAAAATACAAACGAATTCTGCTCAGGCGGAAAAGGCCCTGCGTTGGTCCAAATATAAGTTTTATAGTTGCTCGAACAAACCTGGTCCTATGTTGGCTAGGAAACTTAATTCAGTGGGACGCCCGGGCAGGCCGGTTCGACTGCAGGTGACAGGAGGGGGACTTACGTCAAACCCATCTAAAGTAGTGGCAGGCTTTGCCTCCTTCCTCTCATCCCTATATAATAGACCGGCAGCCTTCGACCGAGACAGGGCTGAGAGATTCTTCCAATCGATTGACCTCCCTACATTGTCCTTGGCGGCACAAGATAATTTGAATGCTCCTATAACAGAAATGGAGGTCGCCCAAGCCCTAAAGTCCCTTAAGCCTTCCAAGGCTCCGGGTGCGGAACGGCTTCACCGGTCTATATTATAAGACATTTGCACCCCTGCTCACGCCCCATCTCACATCTTATTTCAACGCCTGGCGGGATGGCGCGAGACCTTCGCCGGACTCGCTGAAAGCCCATATCACTATGATACCTAAGTCGCCTGAGGAGGCCACGGACCCACAGTCCTTTCGTCCCATCTCCCTGTTGAATGTTGACCTGAAGGTACTGGGCAAGGTCCTAAGTGCGCGGGTCAACAGATATCTTCAGGCCCTCATTCACAGGGATCAGGTGGGCTTTGTACCCGGTCGCCAAGCGGGGGATAATGTCCGCAAGGTGGTCCATCTCCTCCATATACTTAATCAGCGCAAAATTCCAGGACTCTTGCTTTCCCTAGACATATATAAAGCATTTGATTCGCTCTCGTGGGATTACCTTTATTTTGTTCTAACCAAATGGGGATTTGGTCCACATTTCCTGCAATGGATCCAAGCCCTATATTCCGCACCGTCGGCATCAGTAAAATACGCGAGCTTCATTTCAGACTCTTTCCCGATACTCCGGGGAACTAGACAGGGCTGCCCCCTGTCCCCGGCACTGTTTATCCTGGCCTTGGAGCCGCTGGCGGCGGCGATCAGGGCCAATAGTGATATCTCGGGAATTCCTTACGCGGGCACTCAATACAAAGTGAACCTATTCGCGGACGACGCCCTCTTGACCATTTCAAACCCGCTCATCTCCCTGCCCAACCTGCAACTTGTATTAGATCAATTTTCAGCCTTCTCAGGTCTTCAAATTAACCACTCCAAAACCACAGCGCTGAATGTTAACCTCCCTTTGGAACTGGTACAGCGACTTCAAGACCATTTTCCTTATCGTTGGGCATCGCACTCGATTGACTATTTAGGTGTCAAATTGACTCCAGCTTACTCCTCCCTATTCTCTGCCAATTATTAACCCCTGTTACGCATGGTGTCCACCCTTATGCAAACCTGGCAATTTCCCTCACTCTCCTGGGTAGGGAGGATCTCGGCGGCAAAGATGACGATACTTCCCAAAGTCCTTTATTATTTTCGCACTCTGCCTGTCCGGGTACCCGCTTTTTTCCTTCGACTCCTGCAGAATAGGATCCTCCAATTTATATGGGCGCGCAAACGCCCTAGGGTACCTAGAGCGACCCTTTATACTCACAGGCTCCGGGGAGGCCTGGGGGTCCCCAACATCTCTAAATACTACGTAGCAGCCCAGATCTCCCCATTGACCATGCTTCATGCAACCACGGATGTTCCTCTGTGGGTGCTCCTTGAGGTACCTGGTTCTGACCCGTGTTCACTTCAGGCACTCCTATGGCTCCCCAGGAATCTACGCCCTCCCTCTCTAAGCCCCATGCTGCTTCATGGTCTGCAGGTGTGGGACTCAGTTCGATCGGTTAACAATTTGATGTCCCCCTTCCTACCCCTACTCCCCATCACCCATAACCCTCTTTTCCTTCCCGGTCATGTGGAGCCCCAGGCATTCTCCTGGTGGTCTTCGCATGGCTACCCACAAGTTCAAAATTTTCTATCTTCACGTTCTTTCCCCTCCTGGGAGAGTATCAGGGAAGCGCAGGGGGCGCCGGTCACGGAGCATTATCACTTTATCCAATTAAAGCACTGGATTGTAGCATTACGCCGCACGTCCACCTATCCCTTCCAAAAAACTTTTTTTGAACATACATGCCATCACTCCCCAGGGTCCCCGGGCCTCATCTCGGCCATTTATGCCTCCCCGAATGGTCGCCCGCCATCAGCACCCCTCTCTTATATGACTCAATGGGAAAAGGACCTTCAGGCCCCAGTAGACCCTGAGGATTGGAACAGAGCCTGGCACACGGTCGCCAAATGCTCGTTCAACACAAATACCTTAGAGGCCGCATATAAAGTAATGTTCCGATGGTATTGGGTGCCTGCCCGCACGGCTCGGGCATTCCCTGGGAGTACTGACAGATGCTTCCGCAACTGTGGTCAGCGAGGTGATGTCATGCACACATGGTGGGCTTGCCCAAGGTTGGTGGGGTTCTGGTCTAGGATCTTTGGTTTACTGCAGACACTCTTTCATCTAACGATTCGAAGGGACGCTAGGCTAGCTCTCCTACACTGCCCGGTTCATGGCCTGCGCGGCCCTCAATAGAAGCTGGCTACCTATCTATTTATAGTGGCCAAGCGGACCATTGCCCAAGCCTGGAAGTCACAATGGGTAGATTTTCAAGGGGTTAAGACACGTATGACTGCTATGTTACTTCAAGAACGTATGTCCAGTATTGTCCATGATTCTCATGCTAAATTTCTGAAGATCTGGGAGCCGTGGATCTCTTATGAGTTCCCCACGCTCCAAGCGGCATGCCTGGGCTTGGTCTGAATTCTCCTGGCGGGGCGTCCGAGTCCGAGCTTTCCCCCCTTCCTTTTCTCCCCCCCCCCCCTTTTTTTTTTTTCTTTTCTTTTTTTTTCTTTCTTTTCTGTCTTCTCTTTCTCCCTACCCTTCTTTCTTCTGTTCCCTATTTCTCTTCTCTCTCATTAGTAATCTCTCCCATTGCTAATTAAAAACTGCTACCTCCCATGGACGGGGGTGGCAGGAACAGGGCTTACTCGCAGAACATGATTAAGAGACGAGTTGTTTGACACTGAATCAGTCTAGATTCCATTTTTTGCTCATCTCCCTTTATTATCCTGAGTTTATTAGAAATATATTGTGATGGTTAGCCCTTTGGATTTATATTCGTGATTAGTGGCCCCTGCGAGGGCTCACAAGGAGATGATCATGCTCTTTTGTTTATTACTGTTTATTCAAAAATTCACAATAAACATATTGAAACAGAAAATACAAACGAATATGTACCAGTAAATCAGTGTGATAAAATGATCTAAAAAAGATTCTATGGGTACATTAAAAACGATGATCTAAAACGTGCAAAAAACAGAGAGAAGTGATATAATATTCCTTGATAAAAAAGGAAACGGAGTAGCAGCAAAATAGCAGCAAAAATGTGGATATCGATAAAGTGTCCCATACACAGTCCAATCGTGCAACTTTAGAGTGTGATTTCACAACCAAACATAAAGTGCAATGTGCCAAGATAGCTCTCCTCCAAACGGTGTCCCGTGTCGGTGCTGGTATTCCTAAATAATTACCTCACAGCTGCAAGGTATACAGCGAGACAACAAATTTGCAGGGGGTCAAATAGGCTGTGGCTGGGACTTCTGACAGTGTCGCTCTCCCTTGCAGTTTTGGCCGACAAGCAATGCTCAAAATAACAAGTGAAAGATATCCTCCATGGTGTAGTAATTTAAAACAAACGATTTATTTGTAAAGATAAAACTACTCACAAACAGGAGCGAATAAGCAGGCACACACAGCTAAACAGATCGGTGGATGGTACGAACGTCACTTCCGGGTTTCCTACACGTTACGTCACGAATGGACTTCAACTGGGATAATTCTAAAGGTCCGCCCACTATTTCCATAACTAGAGTGTGTAATCACACAAACAGGCAGTAGGATCGCCCAGCATTAGCATAGCTAGGGCGTACACTAGTAGAGCGGGCCATTCGGATTCCGGGGGTGTGTCCCGCTCTATATCTCGCCTCCCACCACACTCAAAGTATATTCATTAAAGAATAACGAGCGGGTGCGGGCAATGTGGAAAGGGAAAAAAGACCGGACAGGCGGGAATACTTAAAATTACGAATCTCTCATGAAACGTAATATTACTCCGTGTCTAGGGCAAAAGACAAGAAAAAAAGGCTCACATGCCCACATGTTCTGGGGGCAGAGTTGTGGATGGCTTTGTAAGTAAGTGTTAGTATTTTGAATTTAATTAGTTGATCAAGTGGCAGCCAATGGAGGGATTGGCAGAGAGGGGTAGCAGACACTGTGCGGTTTGTAAGGTGTATGAGTCTGGCAGCAGCATTCATGATGGACTGAAGGGGGGATAGTCTATTTAAAGGTGAACCAATGAGGAGGGAGTTGCAGTAGTCAAGGCGAGAGATAACCAGGGAGTGAATCAGGAGCTTTGTGGTTTCACTGGTTAGAAAGGGACGTAGTTTAGAGGCGTTGCCGTGGTTGAGGCGGCAAGCTTTGGAAAGTGATTGGATCAAATTCCTAGACCAAAGCCATTGGCTACTAGCCTGAACGTAGTCCCGTCTTAATGAAATAACGTCATCACGTTATATAAAATCGGATTTCCCGACAACTTTGTCCGACCGTGTGTATGCAAAAGTTTCGGACAAAATCCGTCGGACAAAATCCAACAGATTTGGTTGTTGAAATGTCTGACCGTGTGTACAAGGGCTAAGAGTAATGCCGCATACACACGATCGGAATTTCTGACAGCAAAACCGTGGATTTTTTTTTCCGAAGGATGTTGGCTCAAACTTGTCCTGCATACACACTGTCACACAAATGTTGAAAATTCCGAACGTCAAGAACACAGTGACGTACAACACGTACGACGAGCCGAGAAAAAGGAAGTTCAATAGCCAGTGTGGCTCCTTCTGATTGATGCCGAGAATGTGTGGACTTTTGTGCATCGGACTTGTGTACACACGCTCGGAATTTCCAACAACAAAGTTTGTTTGACAACAAAGAACCTGCTCTCAGTGTGCGGAAATTCCGACAGCAAATGTCCGATGGAGCATACACACAGTCGGATTTTCTGACAACAAGCTCACATTGAACACTTCCCGTCGGAAATTCCGAATGTGCATACGTGGCATAGGTATGGAAGAGCCCTGGGGCCATCAAAAAAAAAAAAAAAATTCAGAATTCTGAGTTTGAAAGTCAGAATTCTGAGATTCAAAGTCAGAATTCTGAGTTTGAAAGTCAGAATTCTGAGTTTGAAAGTCAGAATTCTGAGATTAAAAGTCAGAATTCTGAGATTAAAAGTCAGAATTCTGAGATTCAAAGTCAGAATTCTGAGTTTGAAAGTCAGAATTCTGAAATTAAAAGTCAGAATTCTGAGTTTGAAAGTCAGAATTCTGAGTTTGAAAGTCAGAATTCTGAGTTTATAAATATAGTAGTCTCTATTAAGAAGATTTTAGGACCAATGAGCAATAATGTAGTAACACCCACAGACCATCATTCTGCAGACATACATGTCTGCTCTGTACATGGATATGTAAACCTATCTTAGGTTATAGCACACAGTATAGGGAAGCAGTGCTGGGTTCTCTGGTTCTTCTACTGTATAAATTGTTTGCTGTCTTATCATTCCTCTCTGTCTTCTGCTCCAACAAGAAGAGCCATGCTGAAAACGTGTGTATTGTGTGTGTGTGTGGGGGGGGGGGGACACAGCTTCCATACATAACAGAAAACAATGGCCAGCACAGCTCTGCACCCCAACTTGTAGGAAACATTGCACTATTGTCCCTAAATTTAGGCAATTGTGAATGGCTAGAAGGCAGCAGGACAATGTGTTTTATGGCCCTAACGGATTGATCATGGCAATTACTTATCTGAACTAACAGTTGTTTCACAAATAATTAACCTCATATTAAACAAAAAAGACAACAAATGTAAGTATTGAGAGTTAGAATAGTGGTTAGAGCAGCAAGCTTTTGTAGGTGAGGTCAAGGGTTCTAATCCAGATAACAATATGTTTTTTATATATATATATATATATATTTTTTTTTTTAAATATGAGATAGTGAGGGCTTAAATTGTATTTTATCAATATATCCAAATTGATTTCAAGGTATATTAACAAAGACACACTGATATATTGAGCACACAAAGTTGTAGTATATGCTGGCTACTATAAATTAGAGAGTAGAGATTTAGAAGAAAAAAATGTATATATATTAGGGTGATCAAATGAGAGCATTAAGGTGTCATCTTCAGTTTCCCTGGGGGCGGTTCACAATTTCAGGAGACTGGTCATAACAGATCGATCATATCAATTACTTGTCTGGACTGGTACAATGGTTTCACTGAGAATTAATCTCATATTAAACTTAAAAATCACTCATTAAAAGTCTTTAAGTGATAGCATAATGGTTAGAGCCACAGCCTTAAATTGTTGAAATTGTTGGTTCTAGTCCAGGTCAGAACTTGTTATATATATATATTGATTTTATATTAAACTTATTTTAAAGTATGAGTTAGTGAGGGCTTAAATTGTATTTTATTGATATATCTAAATTGATTTCAAGGTATATTAACAAAGACATATTGATAAAATTGTTCTATATGCTGACTACTATAAGACCCCTTTCACACTGGGGCGCTTTGCAGGCGCTACAGCGCTAAAAATAGTGCCTGCAAAGCGCCCTGAAAGAGCACCCTGAAAGAGCTGCTGTGTCTCCAATGTGAAAGCCCTGAGGGCTTTCACACTGGAGTGGTGCGCTGACAGGCCACTACAAAAAGTCCTGCTAGCAGCATCTTTGGAACGGTGAAGGAGCGGTGAAGCTTTGTGGTGGTTTTAACCCTTTCTCAGCCTCTAGTGGGGGCAAAAGCTCCACGCTAATGACCGAATAGTGTCACAAAATTGGCAGTAAAGCACCAATAAAATAGCGGTGTTTTACCACCAACACACCCACCGCGCCAGTGTGAAAGGGGCTTAAATTAGAGTAGGGATTTTTTTTACAAATCTGTGTATATATTAGGATGATTTTGGTAACATGGGGCCAGTTCTCAATTTCAGAAGACTGTCCCTGGAAGCTGCATGAATACCACCATGTCTCACGACTCAGCCCTGGGCTCTGTACTATAAGGTAATCTGTGCGTGTGTACTACAATGCACATGCACACGCCGATATCTCCCCTTCACTGATTGGCTGTAGTTTATCCCCACTGACACTGAGGCAGCGCCATTTTCCTCTTAGCTACAATGTTGACACAGGGAAATTTTTTTACAGCTAATGACACCACCGATGCAGGGTCATTTTTTCCATCCAGTGGCACCACCGATGCAGGTTCTTTTTTTCCATCCAGTGACACCACCAATGCAGGGTTATTTTTCTTCTTTACTACTGTTAGCCCCTTATGTGTGCGCCAGTTTTAAACTCTTACATATTGCAAATATACTGTATATGCATATACAGGTACAGTATTTTGCTCTGTATGCCACTATTTTCTCAAAATCCCTACCTGGGGGGGGGGGGGGGGGGGAGCAGGCACAGTTGGGTACTGGATGACCTTGTCCTATCTCAGCTGGGGAGACTGAGGTGACAGTAGGCTATAGTCATCCTCACGGATACATTTTTGGGACTCAGTGCCATTACAATGATCAATGCTAGAGTCACTGAGAACTATAGTCATTGCTAGAGACAGAGCTGTCTTTCAAAATCATAGGGTCCTAACAACCCCCCTTCCCCGCTCAGTGTTATTGTTGGTGCTAATGTGTGTGCTAAGCAGCCATGATATGTAGTCTCCATGCAGAATAGTATGCAGAGATTGTGCAACTGGGGAGGCAATTAGTGACATGCAGTAAGTTTTAGTAGTAAAGATGTACAGGGCCATGCACAGTAACTAGTGTATGTAGTGGCCAGGGCCGTCTTTAGTGCAGGGCAAACAGGGCAGCTGCCCTGGGCCCATTTGCTGCAGGGGGGCCCAAAGTAGCTGCACTGAAACCCACGCTCCTGCCCGCTAGGTCTTTTTTTAAGCCAGAGTTCCACAACGTGCGCTGGTCATTTGCTGTCTGCTCTGCTTTGTTAGCGGCCGTTCAGAATCCTCTCTGCTCTCTACATCTCTACATGAGAGCAGACGAGGGAGAGGGGCAAAGAATCTACACGATCCTCGTGAAGCCAGCAACCTGCATGGACGTTCTGTGTAAGTTATGCTTTTTGTCACAACAGAATCGTGTGACTTCCTTTCCAGTCAGATCCTGCTGCTTTCCGCGACTGCATGTGGTTGGGATCGGCATGGGGGGGGGGGGCAATGATGCCATTCTAACTGCACCTGCAAGTGCCCGGGAGAAAAGAAATTCCACATGCTGCTTAAGTACTGTGTGTAAATATGGATGGGGGAGTGATTGTGCACACTGTGACAGCCTGATCTGGGTAGGGGGGTTAGATTGTATTTATGCACACTGTGATCGTCCAGTATGTCCTATAATATAACCCCCCCAAGTCAGTCTGTCCTCTAGTACAGTCCTCCCATTTCCCAGGTCAATCTGTCCCCCAGTGTAATCCCCCCACGTCGGTATATACCCCAGTATGATGGATGGGAGAGGAGAGAGCTGATATGCTCCTTTCCCTCTTGCCCCGCTCCACCTTTGTGCACCGTGGGAATTGTGAAGCCCAGCAGCTGAATTTGATCATTCCCACTTCCCAGGGTGCACACAGAGGGAGAGGGGCAGATCTGCTTAGTTCTCTCCAATCCGTGCAAGTGAGGAGGCAGGGGGAACTGTCATTGCAGGCTCTGGGCTCTATGAGAGAGATGCTCTCAGCTCAGAGTTGGCACTGATAGGTGGCATCCATGAGCACTGATAGGCAGCATTGAGAAGCACCGATAGGTGGCACTGATAGATGGTATTGATGAGCACTGAAAGGCGGCACAGGTGGGCACTTATAGGCAGAATTGATAAGCACTGATAGGCTGCACTGGGCATTGATAAGCCCTGACAGGTGGCACTGATAGGCGGCATTGAGGAACACTGATAGGTGGCATTGATGAGCACTGATAAGTGTCACTGATGGGCACTGATAAGGGGCGTTGATGAGCACTGATAGGCAGAATTGATGAGTACTGATAGGTGGCACTGATAGGCGGCATTGAGGAGCACTGATAGGTGGCATTGATGAGAAGTGAAAGGTGGCACTGATAGGCTGCACTGATGGACACTCACGTGCGGCATTGATGGGAACTGATAGGCAGCATTGATGGGCACTGATAGGCGGAATTGAGGAGCACTGATAGGCAGCACTGATGGGCACTAATGGTGATGCACTGATAATCAGGGCATTGATGATCAGTGCCCTGATTTTTTGTGTAAATAAGGTACTGACATTCTTGCCACTAAACGGCTCTCCTTTCCTCACACACAGACACAGCATGGAAGAAAAGTACTGCCCATAACCAGCAAGTCTGTTTATATGCTGATCACCTGGTAACCTGGTAAAGGGCCGCTGTGATTGGCCCATTACCGTGATCTGTGATCAGCTGTGTCTGAAGGACACAGCAGCTACAGAGTGCACTGGTTGTGTGCCCCAGGGGGCACACAGGAGGCAGGGCTCTGGGAGTTTGTCCATGAATGCCCTCCCAGAACTGGAAGCCCCTTGGCTTTGGTGCAAAGGGGGGGTCAGGGGGGCCCTTCATGGTTTCTTTCTCCAGGGCCCTAATGTTTCTAGTTACGCCTCTGCCCTCAATCCTGCACTCTGCCCATAGAGGACCCTTCAACCCTGCACATAGAGAACCCTTCAACCCTGCACTCTTCACATAGCGCACCCCTTAAACCTGCACTCTGTACTAAAGGAATCCTCAACCCTGCACTTTGCATATAGTGCACCCCTCAATTCTGCATATAGTGCACTCCTCAACTCTGCACTCTGTACGTAGCACACTCCTCAACCCTGCACTCTGTATATAGTGCACTCCTAAAATCTTGGTATGTAACAATGCCTCACTGTTTAGTGCAGTTTAACCACACCCACAAGTTGATGCAGAGATAATGATGTGCAGTAACCTCTAGCAACCAATCAGTGAACAGCCATATGACAAGTGTAACCACGCCTGAAGTCTTAGGAAGGCAGTCGGATCCTCCGTCGGCTATAGTAGCAGTGAGCGGTAGGAGACGTTGTATCTATCTGGTTCTTCTAACATATTGTGAACAACGCTATGACATTATCCTTTGTTTGTGAGTGTACACTGTGAAGTTATATAAATAGCATTAAAGATGTTTTAAATTAGATTACGCTATGTCCGCTGTTCTTCTCTTTCACTGAATTTTGAGGGGGATGAGCGCAGAGGTGGATAAGAAAACGAAGATTGCTGCCACTTTTTGATTGTATATGTATACGCCAGATTGAACCTTTTTTCTGGTAAGGGTTGTATCAAGGGTGGTCTCTTCCACACGCCCCCTGTTTCAACCTGTGCACGTGTGAAGGTGGTGTTTGTCGGTGTCAGCATTCTGCATTCATTCCGCTTTATGAATCTGCAATAGAATTTTTTATACAGCGTCTGATAGTGATTTCCATGATCTGATATATGGACTATATGTTTAGCTACACACAGCATGGATTACAAAAAAAGGACTGATGTTAAAATAATTGCTTTATTGTGGCAGTTATTTGTAATTAGCGCTGCTTGAATCAGTTTTTTATAGATTTGTGTTAATTTAGTAATGAACTGCTGTAATCTCTAGAAACCCATCAGTGAGCAATAATGATGTGCAGTAACCTCTAGCAATCAATCAGTGAGTGTTAAGGATGTGCAGTAACCTCTAGCAACCACTCAGCAAGCAGAAATGATGTGCAGTAACCTCTAGCAACCATTTAATCAATGGCAATGATGTGCTGCAACCTCTGGCAACCAATCACAATCGCTACCTGATCTGCTGCAGTAAACTGATTCTTGAGTCTAGCTGCTATCTGTTGTATTTCTTAGGTGGGGAGGGGGGGCCCAAGAAAATGTTTGCCTAGAGTCCAATGAGTAGTAGAGACAGCCCTGGTAGTGGCAGTGCAGAGGAGGCCATGAGCTGTATGTACTGGCAGTGTCAGGGCAGTCATTAAACACAATGTAGTGACAGGGTAGTGAGCAGTGTGTAATATGTGTAATATATGCATTTCTGTTCAATCAGCATTATATGATGGCAATGCAGACATCCCAAGTCTCCCGCATTTGACGACGGGCTGACGGACACCCGTGAGTGTGGCATGATCTCCAGACTGTCAACCGCAGCAGCCCGAGCCACCCCCTCCTCCAGGCCAGGGGTGCCAGCGGCATCGCTATGGGGATTGATTGTACGAAAGCAGGTGCAGCACGGTGATTTCCCATGTGTCCCAGACTGTTACTCTGCCCTCCTCTCGTAACCCCCCCAGCTCCCTCAATCACAAAGTGCCTGCCCTCTGCCAGTCCAGCTCAGAGAAAGTTAGGAAGCCAGGGCAGCCAATGGAAGGTGAGCAGCAGCTGTCTGAAAATAACCCTGCATCTGTGGTGTCACTGGATAGAAAAAATAACCCTGCAAACGTTGGTGTCACTGGATGGAAAAAATGACCCTGCATCAGTGGTGTCATTGTATGGAAAACAATTACCCTGCATCAGTGGTATCATTGGATGTAAAAAAATGACCCTGCATCAGTGGTGTCATTGGATGGAAAAAAAATGACCCTGCATCGGTGGTGTCACTGGATGGAAAAAATTACCCTGTATTGGTGATGTCATTAGCTGGGAAAAAAATTCCCCGTGTCAACGGTGTAGCTAAGAGGAAAATGGCGCTGCCTCAATGGGGATAAACTACAGCCAATCAGTGAAGGGGAGATATCGGCGGGTGCATGTGCATTGTAGTACACACACACAGATTACCTTATAGTACAGAGCCCATGGCTGAGTCGTGAGACATGGTGGTTATCATGAAGCTTCCAGGGACAGTCTTCTGAAATTGAGAACTGGCCCCATGTTACCAAAATCATCCTAATATATACACAGATTTGTAAAAAAAATCCCTACTCTAATTTAAGCCCCTTTCACACTGGGGCGGTGGGTGTGTTGGCGGTAAAACACCGCTATTTTTAGCGGTGCTTTACTGCCAATTTTGTGGTGCTATTCGGTCATTAGCGTGGAGCTTTTGCCCCCACTAGAGGCTGAGAAAGGGTTAAAACCACCACAAAGCTTCACCGCTCCTTCACCATTCCAAAGATGCTGCTAGCAGGACTTTTTGTAGTGGCCTGCCAGCGCACCACTCCAGTGCGAAAGCCCTTGGGGCTTTCACATTGGAGACACAGCAGCGGCTCTTTCAGGGCGCTTTGCAGGCACTATTTTTAGCGCAGTAGCGCCTGCAAAGCGCCCCAGTGTGAAAGGGGTCTTATAGTAGTCAGCATATAGAACAATTTTATCAATATGTCTTTGTTAATATACCTTGAATTCAATTTAGATATATCAATAAAATACAATTTAAGCCCTCACTAACTCATACTTTAAAATAAGTTTAATATAAAATCAATATATATATATATATATATATATATATAAATAACAAGTTCTGACCTGGACTAGAACCAACAACTTCAACAATTTAAGCCTGTGGCTCTAACCATTATGCTATCACTTAAAGACTTTTAATGGGTGATTTTTAAGTTTAATATGAGATTAATTCTCAGTGAAACCATTGTACTAGTCCAGACAAGTAATTGATATGATCGATCTGTTATGACCAGTCTCCTGAAATTGTGAACCGCCCCCAGGGAAACTGAAGATGACACCTTAATGCTCTCATCTGATCACCCTAATATATACACATTTTTTTCTTCTAAATCTCTACTCTCTAATTTATAGTAGCCAGCATATACTACAACTTTGTGTGCTCAATATATCAGTGTGTCTTTGTTAATATACCTTGAAATCAATTTGGATATATTGATAAAATACAATTTAAGCGCTTACTAATAGGGATGAGCCGAACACCCCCCGGTTCGGTTCGCACCAGAACTTGCGAACGACCCCCGCGTTCGGCACGAACGTTAGAACCCCATTGAAGTCTATGGGACTCGAACGTTCGAATTGGAAAGTGCTAATTTTAACGGCTAATATGCAAGATAGTATGCTAAAAAGGGTTTGGCAATCTGCCTCCTGCCTCAGGGGACATGGGTCACTGCAAAAAAAAGTTTTAAAAACTACCGTTTTGGCGGGAGCACTGATTTTAATGACGATTAAAGTGAAAAAAAAAGTGAAATATTCCTTTAAATATGGTGCCTGGGGGGTGTCTATATAGTATGCCTGTGAAGTGCCACGTGTTTCCCGTGTTTAGAACAGTCCCTGCACAAAATGACATTAAACGGAAATAACACCATTTAAAACTGCTTGCGGTTTTAATGTTATATCTGGTTCCTGCAATATGGTTGAAAATCATTCAGAAAAATCGCATGGGTAGCCCTCCCTGCCCATTACCAGCCTATTTGGGTCTTGTACGCACATTAAGGGGAACCCTGTACCCATATTAAAAAAAAGGAAATGCGTGTGGCCCCCAGGCCCTATATACTCAGAACAGCAGTATACAGGCGGTGCAAACAAGACAGGGACTGTGTAGGTTTGTTGTGTTAAGTTGAATCTGTTTGTCATTTTCAACCGGTACATTTTTAAAGTGTAGCTCCAGTCAAAAAAAATATCTTTAAGCTTTTTGGAAAACATAGGGAAGGGTTATCACCCCTGTATAATTTGTTTTGTCGTCCATCTTTTTTCATCTCACTTGCTGTTGTCTCCTTCCGTTTGCAAGTAGGAGATGTTTGTAAATTGGATGTTTGAAAGTAGGGGCCTGCCCTATATGCTCTGCAGAAATGGCGGAACAAGGTGTTGGTTTTGCAACAACATTGTAAGCCCTCAAAGTGACTCTTGGTGGCCGCTGGAGCGCCCTGCTGTGAACGATTATATCAAGAATTGTAATTACATGCCATTGTTGAACAGTGGTAGAAAAATTGACCTTTGGTGGTTGTGGTGCTGGTGCCACAACACTATAAGTCCTCACAGTTACTCTGGGTGGGCACAGGAAGGGGCCCTCCTGTGAAATATTATATCAAGAATTGTAATTACATGTCCCTGTTAAACAGGGGCAGAAAAATTGGGCCTTAGGCACTGGTGCCATCACACTGCAACCTCTGCCATACACTCTAGTTTTTTTGCAGGAATTAGCCCTGCTGCAAAGCATTGCATCAAAAATTTTACTTAAACGCCCCTGTTAAACAGGGGCAGAAAAATTGGGCCTTAGGCACTGGTGCCATCACACTGCAACCTCTGCCATACACTCTAGTTTTTTTGCAGGAATTAGCCCTGCTGCAAAGCATTGCATCAAAAATTTTACTTAAACGCCCCTGTTAAACAGGGGCAGAAAAATTGGGCCTTAGGCACTGGTGCCATCACACTGCAACCTCTGCCATACACTCTAGTTTTATTGCAGGAATTAGCCCTGCTGCAAAGCATTGCATCAAAAATTGTACTTAAACGCCCCTGTTAAACAGGGGCAGAAAAATTGGGCCTTAGGCACTGGTGCCATCACACTGCAACCTCTGCCATACACTCTAGTTTTATTGCAGGAATTAGCCCTGCTGCAAAGCATTGCATCAAAAATTGTACTTAAACGCCCCTGTTAAACAGGGGCAGAAAAATTGGGCCTTAGGCACTGGTGCCATCACACTGCAACCTCTGCCATACACTCTAGTTGTATTGCAGGAATTAGCCCTGCTGCAAAGCATTGCATCAAAAATTTTACTTAAACGCCCCTGTTAAACAGGGGCAGAAAAATTGGGCCTTAGGCACTGGTGCCATCACACTGCAACCTCTGCCATATACTCTAGTTTTTTTGCAGGAATTAGCCCTGCTGCAAAGCATTGCATCAAAAATTGTACTTAAACGCCCCTGTTAAACAGGGGCAGAAAAATTGGGCTGCTGGCATCACCCAGAACCAAAAATGTTCTTCCAACATATCAGCGGAGGAGGAAGAGGATAGACAATCAACATAACAGGACAGTCACTCAGCATCAGCATAGGCAGTCTTGAAGGGATGTGGTATTTCAAAAAAAATTATTCGGTTACATCAGCTTCAGGTGCTTGGTAGCTGTGGGTGATCCAAGACTGATTCATCTTGATGAAGGTCAGTCGATCAACTGATTCGGTGGACAGGCGCACCCTGTGATCGTAATGAAGCCACCAGCAGCACTGAAGGTGCGTTCCGAAAGAACGCTGGATGCAGGACAGGCCAGTAGCTCAATTGCATACTGTGCAAGCTCTGGCCAGTGATCCATCCTCAAGACCCAGTAAGCCAAAGGATTTTCAGTGGGAAAGGTGTCCAAGTCTGACCTTGCCCCTAGGTATTCCTGCACCATGTAAATTAGACGCTGGCGATGGGTGCTGGAACCAATCATACCTTGGGGCTGCGGACTAAAAAATTGTCTGAAAGCATCAGTCAGACGGCCACCTTCTCCACCGCTCCTTCTGACTGATGCCTCAGCAACACGTTGTCCAGGACCAGGAGTTTGTGACCTCCCAGTCTCTGGGAACGCGTTGCACAGAGCTTTCTGCAAGGCCTCCCGGAGATGTCTCATCCTCTGCTCCCTCTGCGATGGCAAGATAAGGTCGGCAACCTTACCCTTGTACCGTGGATCAAGGAGAGTGGCCAGCCAGTAATGGTCCCTCTCCTTGATCCGAAGAATACGAGGATCCTTCCGCAGGCTTTGCAGGATCAGGGAGGCCATGCAGCGTAGGTTAGCTGAGGCATTCGGTCCGGAGTCCTCTGGGTCACTAAGGACAACATGATCCGCAGCTACCTCCTCCCAGCCACGTACAAGTCCACGTGTTTCTTGGGACTGTAAATCATCCCTATAAGACTGCTGCTGCTGATGCTGAGTGCCAGCCTCCACCTCCATGCTGACACAATCATCCTCCTCCTCCTCTTCCTCCTCCTCACCCTCTTCCTGTGTGATGGGTGGCACAGCAGGAACACTGTCTGGATAAAGGGGGCCTTGAGAGGCAAGGAAGTCCTCCTCTTCCTGCCTCTGTTCTGCCTCAAGTGCCCTGTCCATTATTCCACGCAGCGTATGCTCCAAGAGGTGGACAAGAGGTATAGTGTCACTGATGCATGCACTGTCACTGCTCACCATCCTTGTGGCCTCCTCAAACGGTGACAGGACAGTGCATGCATCCCTGATCATGCCCCACTGGCGTGGTGAGAAAAAACCAAGCTCTCCTGACCCTGTCCTGGTGCCGTAGTCGCACAGGTACTCATTGATGGCCCTCTGCTGCGTGTGCAGCCGCTGCAGCATGGCCAATGTTGAGTTCCATCTGGTGGGCATGTCACATATAAGGCGGTTCTTGGGCAGGTTCAACTCCTTTTGGAGCTCAGCCAGCCGAGCACAGGCATTAAATGATCGGCGGAAATGCACACAGACTCTCCTGGCCTGTTTCAGGACATCCTGTAAGCCGGGGTACCTGCCCAAGAACCGCTGCACCACCAGGTTAAGGACGTGAGCTACACAGGGCACATGGGTCAGTTGTCCCTGTCGGAGGGCGGAGAGGAGGTTGGTGCCATTGTCGCAAACCACCATTCCTGGCTTAAGCTGGCGTGGCGTCAACCACCTCTCGGCCTGCCCCTGCAGAGCTGACAAAACATCCGCCCCAGTGTGGCTCCTGTCCCCCAAACAAACCAGCGCAAGCACGGCATGGCATCGTTTTGCCTGCGTACTTGCGTAGCCCCTGCAACGCCTACGGAGCACCGCTGGTTCTGAGGACAGAGCACTGGAAGAGGCCATGGAGGAAGAAGAAGAGGAGGGGGTGGAGGAGAGAGGTGTGTCACAACCAATAGTAGCATTTTGGAGGCGTGGTGGCGGAACAACCTCCAACACTACTGCACCTTGTCCTGCATCCTTCCCAGCAGCCAGAAGAGTGACCCAATGGGCCGTGAAAGACAGGTAACGTCCCTGTCCATGCCTGCTGGACCATGAGTCAGCGGTAATATGCACCTTACCGCTGACCGCCCTGTCCAGCGAGGCAAGGACATTGCCTTCCACATGCCGGTAGAGAGCCGGAATTGCCTTCCGTGAGAAAAAGTGGCGTTTGGGGACCTGCCACTGAGGAACCGCACATTGTACAAACTCACGGAAGGGGGCCGAGTCTACCAACTGAAAAGGCAGCAGTTGAAGTGCTAGCAATTTAGCCAAGCTAGCATTCAACCGCTGGGCATGTGGATGGCTGGGAGTAAATTTCTTCCGCCGGTCCAGCAGCTGGGGCAGGGACATTTGTCTGCTATAATCGGACGTGGATGTACCACTAGCAGAGTTCCCGGAAGCACTTGGCTGTGACACACCTAATTCTACACCTTCATTCCTCTCAGAGCAGGTTTCAGAGAGGACTGAAGGTCTAGTGGGGTTGGAGATGCCAGCTGATGAGGAGCAAGGAGAGGTCCGCTTTGTTCTTTGGTGTGGGTCTTTGAGGTATGCTTGCCAACGAGCTGCATGGCAGGTCAACATATGTCTGGTCAAGCATGTGGTGCCCAAGCGGCTGATGTTTTGGCCACGTGAGATACGCTTGAGACATATGTTGCAAATAGCAGCGGTGCGATCTGATGCACTCGTCTCAAAAAAGGCCCACACCAAAGAACTTTTAGAATAACGCGCAGAGGAAGCGCTCTGCGCAGGCGGAGCTCTGCGGTGTGATTCAGTCGGTGTGCTGCCCCTAAGCTGGCCCCCGGAGGGCATCCTGCCTCGTTGGACATGTGCCTCCTCCTCCTCCTCCTCCTCCCTCCTTCCAGGCACCCACGTGGAGTCAGTGCCCTCATCATCCCCTCCCTCTTCATCGCTGTAGCAAACCTGGCAGTATGCTGCAGCTTGTGGAACATGACTGCCAGATTGCTGTCCTTCTTGAGCATCCCCTCTCTCTGTGCTCACGCTACTGCCTTCCTCTAGCTGAGTGTCATCATCAGAGCCCACCAAACACTGGGCATCCTCCTGGAGCATGTACCCAACACTGTGCTCAAAGAGTTCAGGAGACTCCTCAGGAGGACGTGGTGGGTCTAGGGAAGGAGTCACTGATGATGACATTGAGAGGAGGGACGACGATGTGTTAGCAGCTGCTTTTCTACTACCCTGAGACTGGGTGAGAGAGGATGAGGAGGATGAAGAGGGCTTGGTCATCCACTCTACCAAGTCGTTGGCATGTTGCGGTTCAACATGTCCAGCTGCAGAAAAGAAGGACAAGCATGTCCCATGGCCACGTGCTGATGACAATGCACCGCATCCCCGACCAGCACTGTTGTCTCTAGACACAGAGCCTGCTTGCCCTCTTTTATCGGCTCGCGCCTGTCTGCCTCTCCTTGCTGGCCTTCCAGACATGGTAATGGCCTGAAGGGAGTTGGGTAAAACAGTAGTTGGGTAGTTTATATTGTGCTGGAGGCACACAACACCCACTAACTCCTGCAGATGCCTTTTTTATAGAACAGCAGAGTTAAAGGGGTATATACAGATGTATACTGTGCTGTGCTGGAAGCACACACAACTTCCAATAACTCCAGCAGATGTCAATCGGGCCCAAATAGAGAACAGCTATGTAGGTGGATAATAGCGGTATGTACTGGGTACAGAGCAGGCACACAGCATGCACTATCTCCTGAGTGACACTGCTGACTGCAAGCTCTATTGTTAAAGATGGACCACTAGCTATATAGGTGAGGTGAATATCACGGTGTATACTGCGGTCAGGGCACGCAGACAATAACCAGAAAACAGCAGAGTTAAAGGGGTATATACAGATGTATACTGTGCTGTGCTGGAAGCACACACAACTTCCAATAACTCCAGCAGATGTCAATCGGGCCCAAATAGAGAACAGCTATGTAGGTGGATAATAGCGGTATGTACTGGGTACAGAGCAGGCACACAGCACGCACTATCTCCTGAGTGACACTGCTGACTGCAAGCTCTATTGTTAAAGATGGACCACTAGCTATATAGGTGAGGTGAATATCACGGTGTATACTGCGGTCAGGGCACGCAGACAATAACCAGAAAACAGCAGAGTTAAAGGGGTATATACAGATGTATACTGTGCTGTGCTGGAAGCACACACAACTTCCAATAACTCCAGCAGATGCCAATCGGGCCCAAATAGAGAACAGCTATGTAGGTGGATAATAGCGGTATGTACTGGGTACAGAGCAGGCACACAGCACGCACTATCTCCTGAGTGACACTGCTGACTGCAAGCTCTATTGTTAAAGATGGACCACTAGCTATATAGGTGAGGTGAATATCACGGTGTATACTGCGGTCAGGGCACGCAGATAATAACCAGAAAACAGCAGAGTTAAAGGGGTATATACAGATGTATACTGTGCTGTGCTGGAGGCACACACAACTTCCAATAACTCCAGCAAATGACAATCGGGCTCAAATAGAGAACAGCTATGTAGGTGTATATAGTGGTATGTACTGGGTACAGAGCACGCAGACAGCACGCACTAACACTACTGACTGCAAGCTCTATTATTAAAGCTAGATCACTAGCTATATAGGTGAGGTGAATATAGTGGTGTATACTGCGGTCAGGGCACAGACAGTAACCACTACACAAGAGCAAAATAGTAAATCAGCCAAAAACGATTGGTGTGTAACTGTGTTGAAGGTACACAGAACACCCACTGCTTCAGATGCTAACAAACACTACACGAGGCCGCCTGAAAGGCAGCTTTATATAGTGTGGGGCATGCACTACACAGTCTGAGCTATGATTGGCCACAGGCAGGATGCCTGTGGCCAACCATTGCTCTTCCCGCTACTGGCGCTGCGATTGGCCAAGCATGCGGGGTCACAGTGCATGCTTGGCCAATCGTGAGACAGCAATGCATTGCGCCATCGCAGTGCATTGTGGGCCACACCAATTTTGCCGCGAACGGCCCAAACGCTCGGAATTCGGCGAACGCACGAACGACCGATGTTCGAGTCGAACATGCGTTCGACTCGAACACGAAGCTCATCCCTACTTACTAATTAATATTTAAAATATATATATATATATATAAAAAATATATTGTCACCTGAATTAGAACCCTTGACCTCACCTACTTAAGCCTGCTGCTCTAACCACTATACTAACTCTCATTACTTATGTTTTTTGTCTTTTTTGTTTAATATGAGGTTAATTGTTTGTGAAACATCTGTTAGTTCAGATAAGTAATTGCCATGATCAATCTGTTAGGGCCAAAAAAAAACATTGTCCTGCTGCCTTCTAGCCATTCACAATTGCCTCAATTGCAATGTTTCCTACAAGTTGGGGTGCAGAGCTGTGCTGGCCATTGTTTTCTGTTATGTATGGAAGCTGTGTCCCCCCCCCCCACACAATACACACGTTTTCAGCATGGCTCTTCTTGTTGGAGCAGAAGACAGAGAGCAATAAGACAGCAAACTATTTATACAGTAGAAGAACCAGAGAACCCAGCACTGCTTCCCTATACTGTGTGCTATAACCTAAGATAGGTGTACAGAGCAGACATGTATAGCTGCAGAATGATGGTCTGTGGGTGTTACTACATTATTGCTCATTCGTCCTAAAATCTTCTTAATAGAGACTACTATATTTATAAACTCAGAATTCTGACTTTGAATCTCAGAATCTCAGAATCTCAGAATTCTGAGATTAAAAGTCAGAATTCTGAGTTTGAAATCTCAGAATTCTGACTTTGAAATCTCAGAATTCTGACTTTGAAATCTCAGAATTCTGATTCAAAGTCAGAATTCTGAGATTCAAAGTCAGAATTCTGAGATTAAAAGTCAGAATTCTGAGATTCAAAGTCAGAATTCTGAGATTCAAAGTCAGAATTCTGAGTTTTAAAGTCAGAATTCTGAGATTCAAAGTCAGAATTCTGAGATTCAAAGTCAGAATTCTGAAAAAAAAAAATTTTTGATGGCCCCAGGGCTCTTCCATACATAGGAGTACTAAGTAGTGGTCATTGGTTTTATTAGTAAGTGCAATTAGTTATATTAGTGGAATATTTTCGGCAAACACTGGACTGTAAGGGGTCAAGTCTTAGGTTCTTCAGACTGATAGAGACCAATAAGGGCTTTTAAGTATGAGGTGACCAGTGCATGTATTAGGCTCCATGCACACTGGACATTAAAATAACATTATAAAAACAGCAAGAGCATTGAAGAAAGTCTTTCAACTTTTTTTAATGTATTTGCAATATCGGTTATTAGCGGTTTCTAGCTTTTTTCCGCGATAGCGTTTTTTTTACCAATGGATAAAAAATGTAAAAAAACACTGGTGAGCCATGTTTTTGAGCGTTTATCAGTGTTTATGAGCGATTGGCGTTTTTTGTGGTCAGAAAAACAACTCCTGAAAGTGATTTTATGGCGTTCAGAAAATAGACCATAAACTCCACAGTGTATAAATGTCCAAAAACGTCCATGTGTGCACATAGGAGAACATAGAGGGGAGTTTATGGTCAAGCTTCCAAAAACTGCCATTTATGAGCTTCAGTGTGCATGGAACCTTAGAGTGAAGGGAGATTCAAGATGTGAGTAAGAGAACATAGAAGCAGGGGCGAGGGACAGAGCATTTGTGAGGGAATGGGGTCCAGAGGGCAGGTGATGAGGTGGGCATCAGAGAGGGCAACCTCCTCTGTAGGGACAGGGTCAAAAGAGGAGAATGTTGAATGCAGAGGCGGCTCTCCGATTAGGCAAATTAGACAATCGTCTTAGGCCTCACGATCGGAGGGACCTAGCAGCCACCTAATTTTCCCATTATGTGCAGAGGGTGCCGATCCCCATCCCACTTGCTCTCCCCACTGGCCACCAGCAAATGACAGGTGCGGTACGAGAAGGAGACCTCCTTCACCCCCACTGCTCGAGCCGCTGCTGAAAGACTGGAGGGCTCTCTTTGCTTCCTGCCCATTCCCCCTCCTTCCTCCTGTCAGAGGAGGAGAGCAGAGCAGCAGAAGATCGGAGTGGCTGTGTCTATGTGGACAGAGAGCAGCGGGAGATCAGAGTGGCTGTGTCTGTGTGGAGAGAGAGCAACAACTGCTGCCTCTTCTCTGCCCCTCTCCTCTCATCACTGTACTCGGGAGCTGCGCTGGCTATGCTTCTTTCACCCTTTCTTATTGAGCAGGGGAAAAACACTAAAATGAAGCAGAGAGGAGGATTGTGGGAAATGTAGTCCCGAGGGCAGGACATTGCAACCCTAAGGGAAGAAACTGTAGCCCCCAACATGCCCAGCTGAAGAGGAGGGAGAGAGAGCCAGGAGCCTGGGAGAGCTTTTGGGGAAGTGCACCCAGGACTCCAGAGAGAGAGAGAATCCTACTGCACCACCAGAGGTAAAGCCACACAGCCTAGCACCATCCCTTGTGAAGAAAGGCATGAAGTTATTTCCAGAATACAGATCTGGTTGCTACCCAGCGTAGTCGCCACAGGCAACCCAGAATGAGCTAACTCATGATCAGAGCAACCATTGTTGCTGTATCCCCAGGTCTGGTAAGAGGGCCGGTCGGCCATTATCTACTGCCATCTATAGGAACTGCCCACCCTGTTATTCTTTGGCCCTAAGGATGCTTTCACAATGGTTTATCAGCGGTAAAGCACCACTATTTTTGGCGGCGGTTTACCATAGTTTTTGTGGAGGTTTCCGGCCACTAGCGGGACTCTTTTAACCCCCTCTAGCATCTGAAAAAGGATTGAAACCACCTGCAAAGCGCTGCTGCAGAGACGCTTTGCTGGCAGTGTGGCGGTGCTGCCCATTAATTTTAATGGGCAGGAGCAGTGGAGGAGTGGTGTATACACCGCTCCTTCACTGCTACAAAGTAGGATTTTTTTTTAATGCCCTGCCAGCACAATACCCCAGCATGAAAGCACTCGATCTTTGACACTGAGACTGCAGGAGAGCCGTTTTTACAGGCACTATTTTTAGCCCAAAATCGCCTGAAAAACATCTCAGTGTGAAAGGGGTCTTATACTGCCTGCAGGCCCTATTCACGGCTTCAGTGTGCACCACCATGATTAAAAAAAATTGAAGATTTAGGACTTAGTGCTAGTTCACACTGCATCGAATGTGATTTGTACCATTTGTACACGCGATCTCTGTAGATGCAATTTGAGCCATATAGCTAATATGGCTGAATTTACATTGCATTCTGACCAAACTCGCACAGGACACCTTTTCTGATCTGCAGCAGAATCGTAACTCGTGGATTTTCACACCCATCCGATCCGATTCCTGTCTGAATTTTCAGTTTGCACTGCGATACGTGAACTGTTTTGGGGATGTCATTAACTTTTAATTGACACTCCCAGCAGTTCGCATAGGGCAGCGTGAACTGCCACCGGGAGACATGTGATGCACAGGTTCCCACATTGCTGCAGTGTGAACCAACACTTAGGCTCGGTTCACACTGGTGTGATGTGAGAGCCCTGCATATCCACTGCGGGTTCCTACATCGCACCTGACTCACAGGCAGTTCACACTGCCTTATGCGAACCGCTGGGAGTGTCAATACAAAGTTAATGACACCCCCAGATTGGTTCACATATTACAGTGCAAACTGTCAATTCAGATATGAATCGGATCACATGGGTGTGAACACCCATGCAATCCAATTCTGGTGCGGACCAAAAAAGGTTCCTGCGTGACTTTAGTCAAAATGCTATGCAATTTAGCCATACAATCTGTATGGCAGAAATCACATCGCACAGAGTTCACATGTGATTTGCACTGCAGTGTGATGCGAATCACATTTGAGGTCACACACCACTGGTGTGAACGGAGCATAAAGACTGCCCTATAACTGTAGCGGCCCAAAGGCTATGGCCAGCACTACCATATGATGGCTTAAGCTGCCACCTCACGGTGTCAGGATAGGGGGGCAGTAAAATTCGAATCCCCAGCCACTTGCTGGAGATTCAGATTTTTACAGTGCTGAATGTTTTTTTTTTTAACACACCCAGCCCCTATAGCAGCTAGGAGTGTGTGTACTTTAGTAAAGCCGACTGTCGCCTTTCATGTGGAAGTGTTACAAGTGGCTGTGAAGCTGCCCATCACTTCCACCACTGCCATGATGTGTAACCCCCTTCACAATGCTTACTGGGCACCACTGTCCCACCTGTGGGCCTGGTGCTGTCATGTTGGGTGGCACTGGGAAGGGTGGTAGGCGCTCAGCGGACCTTCGTCTACTCAGCCACCCTCCTGTACACAGACTGGGAAGTGTCATGTTTGACATCAGGGGCGGGATGAGCCGGGGGGGCAGAGACATAATTGCCCCCTAGGCCACCCTAACCTAAGTTTAAAACAGCAGGCAGCTGCTGCCCACTGCCTTTTTTTTCCTTCTGTAGGAGGCTGGACTGGCGGCTCAGCCGGGCGCTGTTGCATTCCAGGAGTTGTAGTCCATGCTCAAGCTCCCGAGCAGTGCAGAAGAAACTACAACTCTGGTCAGGCTGCATTGATGGGCACTGATGAGGCTGCATTGATGGGCACTGGTGAGGCTGCATTGATGGGCACTGATAAGGCGGCACTAGTGAGGTTGCATTGAAAAACCAGGTGGGCATGAATGAGCTGATTCGGTGGTTCAATGGGCCAATTGACTGGACAGGCTGCCAGCCCTCCCCTGTATGACATAGGACCGGCCCTGCGCAGTTTGTTGTTGCCATTTAAAGGTGAACCCCACCTTCTTTCATTTCTTCGTGTGCACTCAAAAAAAAAAAAACACTAGGATCTATTTCTTTAGACACTTTTAGATTACAGTTGTGTTGCTAAATTTTGATTTACCTATTCTCGTATTGATTTTTCTGCTATTGATATAGAGCTGCTTTTATAGATATATACTCTGCTTTGTGAACTGCACTTTTTGTAATTTATGCAAGTTCCTAATTATAGACAAAGTGTAGTTTATTGCCTATATCCTACAGTAAGGTGACAGGTACTATACGCTACGTGTGTCTGTAGTGATTCAATCAACCAGGTGTGTCAGAGGGTGTTCTTGGAGTGGAGGCGCAGAACAGGGAACCCAAAATTACTAAGCGGATCTTTCAGGGGTCGTGTTACACACATTTCCCCAGTTTTGATTGACAGGGGACCTTACAGCTGCTGTGCTTATGCAGCGTTAGGAGCCCTGTCTCGCTTAAGTGTGCTGAACATCTGATTTGCAGCACTTTATTTTAAAGGTGACAAGACATCTTAATGTCGCTGTGTGCAGCAATGTTAAGAGCCCTGTTGCACTCACCTCTCGCGTAACCTAAGACTCCTGATGCTCTGCCTGCCAACCAATGAGGAGTGATGTTGCGTCCACACACGTCACTTCTCCCATCCACCGCACCTCCCGTCCACTGCACGAGGATCTCAATCTGAGAAGGCCTGCTGCGTAGCTCAAGGGCATCAGTGGGGCCTCATGTCCAAGTTTTGCCTAAGGCCTCACAAAGCCTAGAGCCACCTCTGGTTGAATGCAATAGTATATTCAGGTGTTACTTGACAGTGACAATCAGTGGCGGCTGGTGAAGTTTTTGGATGGGGGAGGCACCAGACCCCGCCCATCATTTTGGCCCCTCCCACTTCTCACAAACCACGCCCCTTGTGTAATCTGAAAAAAAAATTGGCGTGGGTTCCCCCCTCAGAGAGCATACCAGGCCCTTAGGTCTGGTATGGATTCCAAGGGGAACCCCCTACGCCGAAAAAACGTCGTGGGGGTCCCCCTAGATCCACACCAGACCCTTATCCGAGCACGTTACCCGGCCGGCCAGGAAAGGGGGTGGGGACGAGCGGGCGGCCCCCCCCTTCCTGAGCCGTACCAGGCCGCGTGCCCTCAACATGGGGGGATGCCTTGGGGGAGGGGGGGCGTGCAGCCCCCCCACCCCAAAGCACCTTGTCCCCATGTTGATGAGGACAAGGGCCTCTTCCCGACAACCCTGGCCGTTGGTTGTCGGAGTCTGCGGGCGGGGGGCTTATCGGAATCCGGGAGCCCCCTTTAATAAGGGGGCCCCGGATACCGGCCCCCCACCCTATGTGAATGAGTATGGGGTACAATGTACCCCTACCCATTCACCTGTGAAAAAAGTACAAAAAAAACACAACACAGGGTTAAAATATTTTATTGCACAGCTCCGGGGGTCTTCCGTCTTCGGGGGTCTTCTCGCCGGACTCCTCCGCTATCTTCTTGTAGCTCTTTTGCTAGCGGAGGAGCCCGGCTTTCTTCCTCGCCGCCGGCCTCTTCTTCCGACTTCGGGGGTCTTGTCCCCCTCTTCGGTTCTTCTGCCGGACCACCGCGCCTTCTTATAGCTCTTTTACAGGCGGTGGCCCGGTCTTCTGTCGCCGCCGCCGCTGCTGCCCGTTCTTCTTCTTCTTCTCCAGGAGATGTTGACTCGACGATCTCTCCGGCCGGAATGCCAGGGATGCGCTGTGCTGCCACTTATATAGGGACCATGGGGCGGTGTCACATGGGTTGATGTCACATGGGTTGGTCACATGGGTGGATGTCACATGGTGACCCCGCCCCCTTACAATGTCACAGTCCCGGAGGATGCTGGGACTGTCGCCATGTGACATCAACCCATGTGTTTTTTTTTTACTTTTTTTTTTACACCTAGGGGGAGGGGGGGCGGCGCCCGGATGCCCCCTATGGGCGGGCCACCACTGGTGACAATCATCATGAATTGTGTCTATTTTCTTTTTGAAAGGACTGACAATGTCCTGGGCAGTGAATGAGTTAGTGGGTGGTGGCAGTGGGGGATGAAGTAGAGAGTTAAAGGTAGAAACGTGTTAACAAGGACTGGATGTGAGGATGTTAATGAGAGTGATAAACTAGGTCTGTTTTGCAGCACAGAGAGAGCAAATATAATTTAAAAAGGGCAGCTTTTCACGGGGCAATGTCTTGCAGGGATGTAGTTTAGGCTACTCCTGCTCAAGAGCATGGCTGTGTTGTTGGAGACTTCTGGTATCATCTGTTTGCCAGGGTTGCAGCAGTTGAGGTCTAATTCTCAATGCAGTGGGGGAGCAAGTGCATCCAGTGATCATAAAAGTGTCCAGGTCAAGGCAGGACGGGGTGAGATTTTTGTCTTGGAGGTCATCATATGCCAATAAATCACAGCAATTCTAAGAGAAACTGGTGAAAAAATACAAATACACTTATACAAGGAGGTAAAGTAAGAACTTGGAAAGTGCTTTGTAGGGATAGAAGGATTCCAACTCCATCCCATGTTTGTCCTCTGGGCCTGGATAAGTAAGTCCATGGTGGAAGACAGCTGAAGAGGCAGAGTTAGATTCTTGAAGTCAGGGTTTGGTAACAGTAAGTGGGTTAAGGGAGTTAGAAATAAAAAGGTCATAGACAGAGGTAAGCTTGTTACAGGGAGAGCGAGCATTCCAGACAGTACGTAGGGAGTCAGGTTTTAAAAGCAAGGGAATAGAAATGACAGCATCTGGATTGTGGCTGCTTCTAGAAGAGGAAGGGTGCAATGTATTTGGGTAAAAGCTATATACTAGAGAGCCAGGATTGGGTAAAATATTCCTAAAGTCAGGAAATCAGGAAGCTGAGCGAAGTGAGAATGGATTTAGGTAAGTGCACATGATGCAGTGTTCTGGAGGTTATGCCAACACGTGGGTTAAAAAAAAGTGCAGTAATAGTAAGAGGGCAGGAGAGAGGATAGTTTATATAAGATGTGGGGTGGAGAAGAGGGGTACAGGAATGTAAGTTTAACCACTTCAGCTCCAGAAGGTTTACCCCCCTTTATGACCAGGCCATTTTTTGGGAAACGGCACTGCCTTACTTTAACTGACAATTGCACTTGCATGCAACACTGTACCCAAAGCTTTCTTTTGGTGGTTTTTCATCACCTCTGCGGTTTTTATTTTTTGCGCTATATGCAAAAAGAGACAGACAATTTTGAAACAAAAACAATATTTTTTACATTCTGCCATAAAACATTTCCAATAAAAAAAATGTAAAAAATCTAATTTCTTCATCAGTTTAGGCCAATATGTATTCTGCCAAATTTTTGGGGTAAAAAAAAATCCCAATAAGCTTATATTGATTGTTTTTTGGCATATTGATTGGAAAGCGTCTACAAATTATGGTATATTTTTATTTATTTAAAAAAATTTTTTACTAGTAATGGCGGCGATTAGTGGTTTATAGCAGGGCTGTGATATTGCGGCAGACACCTAACTGATACTTTTGACACTTTTTGGGGACCAGTGACTCTAATACAGTGATCAGTGCTAAAAAAAATGCACTGTTACTGTACTAATGACACTGGCAGGAAAGGGGATAACATCAGATGTGATCAAAGGGTTAAATGTTTTCCGTAGGAGTGATTGCTAACTGTGTGGGAGGTGCTTTGAACGCAGGATCAGCACATTCCCCTCTCACAGAATGGTGGTCTGCCTTGTTTACATAGGCAGACTGCCGCTCTGCCTTTCTCACAAATGATCGGAGGGTCCACTGGACCCACTGACTGGCTCCTGCTGTGTCCAATCACAGTGGCAGCCCAAGACCTGGAACTGTCAGATCACGTCTGGCACAGGGCAGTCACTCTGTCGCAGTAAAGGCATGGTGGGCGTCCGCTAGGCAGCTAATGAGAAAAGACACTTTAGTGAGAAAAAGTGATAGAGAGGGCATATTAAACGGTAGAGAGAGTAGAGTAGAGAGTAGAGAGTAGAGAGAGTAGTAGTCAGACAAGTAAGGAAAAAGCTTGATGGGGAAATACTGGATCACCTGCAGTCTGCCAGGAACACTGTTCTGAGACACATTCTTGTTTGTGCCTAAATCTATGCCGGGAATCTTATGCTAAAAAATGGCAGTTTGGATAAAATAAATGATCATGTAACTAAAGCTGTAACATTGTTTTTATTCTAAACTCCAACTTTAAAGTGATTGCAAATTCTTGTTTTAAGAAAAAATAACAAACATGTTATACTTACCTTCTCTACGCTGTTGGTTTTGCACAGAGCAGCCCGGATGCTCCACTTTTTGGTTCTCTCTTTGCTGCTCCTGGCCCCTCCCTCCTATCCAGTGAACCCTCAGTCAGCAGCTTCCTATGGGGGCATCCGAGCAGAGTAACAGCTTCATGTGTCCATTCAGACATGGAATACTGACCCAGCTCTGCCCCCTCTCCCCTGATTGGCTGACTGACTTTGATTCGTGGACATCACTGGTGAGAGATGGGGCTCAGGTAAGTAATTAGGGGGTCACTGGGGTGGCTGCTGCACACAGAATGTTTTTAAAAAAATCTTCTGCCTTTAAAATCTGGGACTTTAAAAATGATTTAGCTCTCAATAGAAACAGTTTAAAGATAGGACTAGTTGCTTTTGAAAACTCTTCCACATTTCCATCATGCCGCTTAGGAACCACTTGAGTCCCATAAAGGAACCTTAGACTTAGAATTTATAAACTGGCAAATTTTTTTGCAATAATTTCCTTCTGGGTGTGCATCTGATAAATACTAAAGGGACTATATTATATATATATACACACACACACACACACACACACACACACACACACACACACACTTTCCTGAATGAATGTGACACACATCAGCTCCCCTACAACAAAACTTGCCATATTGTATGTTATAGAACTATCCCGTATGATCAAAGCGCCATCTAGTGGCCACTTTCCTTTTTTTCTACGTGTTGAGGTATTCAAAATGGAAAATTTTATTCAAATACTTACCGTAATTTTCCTTTCCTGGCGAGCTTTATGGCAGAACAGCTGGGTGAGGCCCCGCCCACCCCCTACATAATCAGGACTTAACTCGCCCTACATAATCAGGACTTAACTATACATTTTTCACTCAGCTCAGCCTCATCGTTCCCGTAACACGTACTGCTTAATTGGCCGGGTATTGTGCTGCCATGGAGCTCGTCAGGAAAGGAAAATTACGGTAAGTATTTGAATTCAATGTTCCATTTTCCTGACGGCTCCATGTCAGCACAGCTGGGAATTAACTAGCCACACACTGGAGGATAAGGCTTGAAAAAAAATGTAATGTACACTAGAGGCAGAAGCCAGAACACTCCTGCCAAAATCTACAGTAGTCAGAGCCGCCGACTCTATGCAGTAGTGTGCCATGCAGGTATGTATGGACGTACATGTGGCTGTCTTGCAAATCATCTCCAAGGACACTTGTACTACCGCTGCCCAGGAGGTAGAGTCTCCCCAAGTGAAATGCCCTGTGACCCTCTCAGGCACAGGAAAACCCTTCGCTCTGTAGGCCAACAAAATAGTCTTGACTAGCCAGAGGGCAATCACTCTACCAGAAGCCCTCAGGCCTTTCTGAGCACCATTGAGGGTGTTGAAGAGATGGTCTGACTTTCTAAATTCTGTTATCACATCCGCATAGGCTTTAAGTGAAGACCTCACATCGAGTGGACTTGGATTCTGAGAGTTCTCTGCAAGAAACATTGGGAGCGTGATTTCTTGTGTCATATGAAAACTAGAGGCTACCATCTGGAAGAATTTCAGCATTGGCCTGAGCACCACCCTATCCGGTAAGAAATAGAGGAAGGGTTCTTTAAACCCCAAGGTCGTTATCTTGGACACCCTTTTGGCTAAAGTTATTGCCACAAGAAAGGTGGTCTTCAATGAGAGATTCCATAGTGAGACAGGAGAAACAAAGTTCTCTGATGAAAGGAAATCCAAGATTAGAGGCAAGTCCCACTTTGGAAATATTAGAGACCTTGGTGGTCTTAGGCATATGGCCATTCTGAAGAATCGGATCACCAACTTATCCATGGACCACTGGGTACCAGTAAAAGCCGAGATAGCAGACACATGGGCCTTCAAAGTACTTGTGGAGAGGACTAGTTTCCAATCCCACCTGGAGAAATTCCAGTATATGGCAGACCCTTGGTGAATCTGGCAAAAAGTCATGTCTGTATGCAAACTTATTTGTGACTCTGGATAAGCAAGCCAAACTGATTAGCCTTCACCGTCAATTTCAGACTCTCTGGAGGCAGGTGGCAGATTGGCTCCTGCATCAGCAGGTCCGCAGTTACTGGTAGAGGGTGTGGTTCTCTGATGCTTAATGAGAGGAGCAGAGGATACCAAGGTCTCTTTAGCCAGTCCGGTACTACTACCAGAATGGACACCTTCTCCTGTGCAACAAAAGGAGGATCACCGGGAAGGCACGTGCCGTTATGAAATTCCATTCCACTGTTAAAGCATCCTCCCCCGTTGCTTGCAGGTGACTGGACTTGGCGAAGAACCGTGGTAGTTTGGTATTGATCAGAGAGGTCCACCTCTGAAAGGAGGGCCCATACTACCAGGCTCCGAAAGATTTGTGGTGACAGGGCCTACTTGTTGTTGTCCAAGTCCACTCTGGACAGGTAGTCTGCTTGAGTGTTCAGGTGACCGGACACATATACTGCTGTTAGCAGCTGTAAGTTAGCTTGAGCCCAATCCATGATCAGGGTCACCTCTTTCAGGAGAGCCCTGCTGCGAGTCCCTCCTTGCCTGTGGATGTAAGCCACTGCTGTCACATTGTCTAGCTTCAAAAGGATGGACGCTCCTTGAATCTGACTCTTGAAAGCCAGGAGGGCCTGGAAGGCTGCCCTCAACTCCAGTATGTTGGAAACTACATTGGCAGCCTGAAAAGTCCAATGGCCTTGGGCCCAGTGGTCTTTGTATAGGGCTCTCCAGCCCATTCCGCTGGCATCTGACTGGACTATTTGCCACCTTGTTGTGAATAAGGAGTGGCACCGAAGAAGATTCTGCTGCCTCGACCACCAGTCCATTAGACTCCCATCTGGGCTGTGATCTGGATTCTCCAACCAAGATCCCCCGATCTCCAATGATCTAGGAGACCCATTTGGAAGAGGCACGAGTTTCATTGAGCCCATTTGACCATCGGCGTAGTTGAGATCAAAAATACAGAGAAGTCGCATTGTTGGCAGGTACGCCTGCTTTCGAGCTTCCGGCGTCTTCTTCAGGATACAGGATGTCTTTTCTCTGGGTAATGCCACTGATGCCACTCGAGTATCTATCTTTACACCTAAAGTATACCAGAGATTGAGTTGGCACGAGGCGACTCTTTGCTTGATTGATCAGCCAGCCAAAGCTCTCCAATGTCAAGTTCTTGATGGACCTGTTAAGGTCACTGACATCTTTGCAATGACCATATCTAATTTATTCCCAAACAGGAAATGACCCTTGAATGGTAAAATTGCACCATCCCTGCTTAGATGCTGGGTCATGCACCCAGGGCCTCAGCCAAAAGGCTGTTCTGGCAGTTACTGTGTTTAGCATCACTTTCGCCAGAATCTGATCGGTTTGCCTGCGTCTACATTGCAAAACAACTTCAGTGTTTCCTCAAACCTGTTTCATTAATGATACCAGCTCCGTCTTATAAGGTTCCTGGCTCTTTGTCACTTCTTTGAACCAATCCACACAAGCCGTGTTACCTGCCATTGCCTTTTGAGGGCAAGCCCAGCAACCTCCTGGCTTGGGCTGTTCATGATGCGAAACCCTGCTGTGACACAATGGAGAACGACGACCCCTTGAGGGAGAGCGGGAACGAGAAGCATCTCTTCTTCCGTGGGAGCATCGATCTTCCTGTGAGGTTGAATGTCTCCCATTCCTTTCCAAAGCTTCAATCCCCTGATTGCCATGAAGAGCCATGACTGAGACCTGAGGAGCTGGAGCAGCACAGATAGACGTGAGGAATTAGTCTGCCAACATAGGAGAATTTTAAAATGTATATATTCCTTGGTATCTCCCCTACCTTCTTTACGAGCGCTGATCTTTAGAGGGGGTAGGCATTTTGATACTTCTGGAATAAAATATAAAACATGTTATGTCCTAGATAAAACGTTTTAGCAGGTAATATGCAGGAGTGAATCTTGCAATTGCAAAGAATACCTGAGGGGAGGGATGTAGAAAGCACAGATAGCCTTATGCAGCGTACACACGACTGTTTTTTCCATCAGAATTCTGATGGTTTTTCTGATGGAATTCCGATGGAGTTCCGCTGAAATGGACTCGAGTACACACGATCACACCAAAGTCCAATCGTTTAGAACGTGGTGACATACAACATGTGCAATGGGACTAGAAAAAGGAAGTTAAAGAGGGAGTCCGCCGGGAGTCCGCGTTTTTTTTTTTTTTTTTTTAAAGCCAGCAGCTACAAATACTGCAGCTGCTGACTTTTAAAATAGTGACACTTACCTGTCCAGCGCGCCCGCGATGTCGGCACCCGAAGCCGATCTCTCGATCGTCTCTCGGGTGCTGCCGCCGCCGCCATCTTGGGTATGGGAATCAGGAAGTGGAGCCTTTCGGCTTCATTTCCCGGTTCCCTACTGCGCATGCGCGAGTCGCGCTGCGCAATAAGGATGGACCCGCTGCCTCTGGGATCTGTGTGTTTCCCAGCAGGCAGCGGGGGACTTTCGGAAAGGGGCGTAATCTACGCCCCTTTCCGCAGAGAGCTATCCCGGAAGTGGGTGCAGATATCTGTACTGTACAGGTACCTACACCCCCCTCCCCCCTGAAAGGTGCCAATTGTGGCGCCGGAGGGGGGGGATTCCAATGAGCGGAAGGTCCACTTTAGGGTGGACCTCCGCTTTAAATAACCAGTAGCCAATAGCTTTTTGGTCAATACAGACGAATGGTTTTACCGATAGGAATTGATTCCGTCTGAAAGATTTAAAACATGTTCTATTTCTAGGTCCGTCAGAATTTAAAAAAAAAAGTCAGCTGAAGCCCACACATGATCGGAATATCCGATGGAATGATTCCGTCAGACCTTTTCTGCTGGAAAGTCCAACCGTGTGTACGCGGCATTACAGTACACAGAGCATAGTCAGCTGTAATAGAAGTAGAAGTAACTTTTAAAACTGGCTCCCTTAAGGCTTGCTCCGCCCCCTCCTCCCCCGATTGGCCCGAGGATCAGCAGCAGGGCTCCCTGACAAAGTTGCCATTAGCAACTTAAGAAGCAGGGTGTAAGGGCTTACCTAGATTGGAGTCCATGTTGCAGAGATGTAGGCTCACCCTTGCAAATAAACACAGCCCACAGTAACAAACAGATAAGCTACCTGGGCTGTGAATCTGTGCACGGGGGCTTGACAGAAATTTGCCAAAGGATTGTCCAGGTAAAGCCGTAGTCAGGGATTCCAGAAGACAGAATAAACGATATACAAGCCAGGGTCGGTAGCCGGGGTCAGTCTTGGAACTCAGGAACCTTTGGCAACAAGAGACAATGAACTGACAAAGCCCTCAGAGTGAGGCAGTGTTTTATATCCTAGCTGATTAGGTAACCTGCCACAGCTGATCCAAGAGTGAAAGGTACAAACAGAATTGCCCACAGTACTAATGCAAAACTAGACATGGCTGGAAAGCAGGCAGAATAGAACTGAGGTGTGGCTCAGAGGTAAGGTAACGGGAACAACTACTGGCAGTCATGAGTTCAATACCACCCAGAGCCACTTGAGGCGCGACTACACCTGGCTGTCCAAAATACACGGTAGGGACCGTGACAGTTCCCTCCCCTTAGGAATACCCTCAGAGCATGGAACATCCTATTTCTTTTGGGCTTTCTTAGTTTTAGAAGTTCCAGTTGGGTAGACTTTCGTCGCTCGCAAGGCTCTTTCGAAAGTCTTCAGGTCCTGCTTACGGACTATGGTGCCATTTGAGGCATACGTACAGTCAGGAGATAGCGGGGTCACCGGCACAGGAACTTCAAGCGGGGTCACCGGCACAGGAACTTCAAGCGGGGTCACCGGCACAGGAACTTCAAGCGGGGTCACCGGCACAGGAACTTCAAGCGGGGTCACCGGCACAGGAACTTCAAGCGGGGACACCGGCACAGGAACTTCAAGCGGGGACACCGGCACAGGAACTTCAAGCGGGGACACCGGCACAGGAACTTCAAGCGGGGACACCGGCACAGGAACTTCAAGCGGGGACACCGGCACAGGAACTTCAAGCGGGGACACCGGCACAGGAACTTCAAGCGGGGACACCAGCACTTCAATAGGAGAAACAGGCACCGACACTTCGAGCTGGGTAGCAGGCAGAGATTCAGGGACAGCAGGAAGGATCCTAGAAGTACCCACTTGGAGAACCTTAGACCGAGGTGGGCGAATTGGACAGAGAGATATAAGATGCCCTCTTCCCCCACAGTAAAAACAAAGACCACAGTCTCTCCTCCGCTCTCTTTCACCTTGGGATAGCTTGAGCCGGACGGCCCCTATCTCCATGGGTTCTACGTCTCCCAGGGAAGGTGTGCGTGTGACCTTAGGAGCGTCTAGGCTTTGTGGGGTAAGGACTTCAGCTTCATGACTTGGAACATACTGTGATGGCATGGAGTCGTATCTGTACCGGGTACTTCTGTCCTTGGATTCCCGCAGGCCACGTGAGCAAAGAGTAGACTTGGGAACTCTGGTCTTAGAAACACGAATGTAACAATCCAGAGCAAACATGAATGCCTCCCAGCTATCCAAGACTGGACTCCTTTCCTGTAAAAGCTGATGAGCCCATGTTTTGCATTGTCCAGTGAGCAGGTTGATGGAAGCACGAATCTTAATAAAGTCAGTGGCATAGGTCCTAGGCTTAAGGGCAAACAACAGCTCACAATCCATCTTAAAACAAAAGAAGGATGCACGATTACCATCAAACTTCTCAGGCATCAAAACAAACGGTTCTGGACATGCAGGTTCCAGGGTTGGGTGTACTGTGCCTCTAAACAAACGGACTTCTTGCTGCAGCTCAGCAATGGTCTGGCCCAAGCTGGAGATTTGTAGAGCAAGGGAGGTGAGCATCCTGTACATCTCTGCGGACTCCCTGTTGGTCAGTTCATTATGTAAGGGCTTACCTAGATTGGAGTCCATGTTGCAGAGATGTAGGCTCACCCTTGCAAATAAACACAGCCCACAGTAACAAACAGATAAGCTACCTGGGCTGTGAATCTGTGCACGGGGGCTTGACAGGAATTTGCCAAAGGATTGTCCAGGTAAAGCCGTAGTCAGGGATTCCAGAAGACAGAATAAACGATATACAAGCCAGGGTCGGTAGCCGGGGTCAGTCTTGGAACTCAGGAACTCAGGAACTCAGGAACTCAGGAACTCAGGAACTCAGGAACTCAGGAACTCAGGAACTCAGGAACTCAGGAACTCAGGAACTCAGGAACTCAGGAACTCAGGAACTCAGGAACTCAGGAACCTTTGGCAACAAGAGACAATGAACTGACAAAGCCCTCAGAGTGAGGCAGTGTTTTATATCCTAGCTGATTAGGTAACCTGCCACAGCTGATCCAAGAGTAAAAGGTACAAACAGAATTGCCCACAGTACTAATGCAAAACTAGACATGGCTGGAAAGCAGGCAGAATAGAACTGAGGTGTGGCTCAGAGGTAAGGTAACGGGAACAACTACTGGCAGTCATGAGTTCAATACCACCCAGAGCCACTTGAGGCGCGACTACACCTGGCTGTCCAAAATACACGGTAGGGACCGTGACACAGGGACCGCGTCCAGCAGCAAACAAATCCAGACGGACGGCCAGCACTTTATACCAGCTAGGAGGGGAGACCCCATTAGTCCTGACCTAAGAGGAAGAAAAAGGAACGCTGAGGCTAATTATTTTATTTTACAACTGTTTAATACAGTTGGTATACGGTACCATTAAAGTCCACTATAGCCTCTCCCCTCCAAAAAACTCTTTATATTTCCAGGACGAAGGTATCATAAAACAAATTTTACTGATTAGGCATTTCTTCTCATGCTATAAACAGAAAAAGAGCGACAATTTTGAAAAAAACACATTATTTTTTACTTTTTGCTATAATAAATATGCCCAAAAAATATATATAAAAAAACATTTTTTCCTCAGTTTAGGTCGATATGTATTCTTCGACTTATTTTTGTTAAAAAAAAAAAAATCACAATAAGCGGTTATTGATTGTTTTGCGCAAAAATTATAGCGTCTACAAAATAGGGGATAGATTTATGGCATTTTTATTAATATTTTTTTTTTACTAGTAATGACGGCGATCAGCGTTTTTTATCGTGACTGACATTATGGCGGACACATCGGACAATTTTGGCACATTTTTGGTACCATTGGCATTAATACAGCTATCAATGCTATAAAATTGCATTGATTATTGTAAAAATGTCACTGGCAGTGAAGGGGTTAACCACTAGGGGGTGGGGAGGGGTTAAGTGTGTCCTGGGGCTGTTTACCACGTGATCAGCTGTGATCCTTTCACAGCCCATCACTAAATGTAAACAAACCACGGTAACGAGATGTTACCGGGTTCTCCTCCTCACACATCGATCGTGTATGAGAAGGAGATTGCGGTAACATCTTGTTACCGCCTACAGTGTACACCAACACACACTGAATTCCCCCCCAATAAAGAGGACCCGTCCACCCATCAAAGTACCTGTCACAGTTCACCCGAGTACCTGTCACAGCCCATCAGAGTACCCGAGTACCTGTCACAGCCCATGAGAGTACCCGAGTACCTGTCACAGCCCATCAGAGTACCCGAGTACCTGTCACAGCCCATCAGAGTACCCGAGTACCTGTCACAGTCCATATGAGTACCGAGTACCCGAGTACCTGTCACCGCCCTTCATAGTACCCAAATACCAGTCACCAGCCCATCAAAGTACCCGAAAACCTATCTGTAGTCCATCAGAGTACCCAAGTACCTGTCACCAGGCCATCAGAGTACTCGAGTACCTGTCACCAGGCCACCAGAGTACCCGAGCACCTGTTACCAGCCCATCAGATTAACCGAGTACCTGTCACCAGCATATCAGATTACCCGAGTACCTGTCACCAGCCCATCAGAGTACCCGATGGGTTTAATAAACGATTATGTTATTTTTATAATTGGCGCCTATAAAGTAAATTTTTTCCTCATATGCTTTTTGATCTAAAACTGTTTCATAGGACGTGGCACTGCTCTACCTTTAAGACTCCCACAGTACCATCCTGTGATGGAGTCTTGGTAAACTCCTTGATTCACAGAGTACCCAAGTACTTGTCACCAGCCTATAAGAGTACCCGAGTACCTGTCATTAGCCCATCAGAGTAACCGAGTACTTGTCAGCAGCCCATCAGAGTACCCGAGTACCTGTCACCAGCCCATCAGAGTAACCAAGTACCTGACACCAGCCCATCAGAGTACCAGAGTACCTGTCTGCAGCTCATCAAGTTACCCGAGTACCTGTCTCCAGCCCATCAGAGTACCCGAGTACCTATCTGCAGCCCATGCCTCATAGAATATACGTCAGGGTGTTTGCTTTCCAAAATAGGGTAATTTTGTGGGTAATTCCACTGGGCTGGTGCTCAAGGACCTTCAAAAGTGTGATAGGTAGGAATTAAATGAAATGTGTAATTTATGCTCCTAGAACGCTTGAAGGTACTGCTTCAATGTTGGTACTCTGCATGTGGCCAGGCTGTGTAAAAGTCTCACACATGTGGTATTGTCATACTCAGAAAGAGTAGCAGACTGTATTTTGGGGTGTCATTTTTGCTATATACATGCTGTGTGTTGGAGATATATTATAAATTGATAAAATGAACCGTTCAAAAGACTCATTCTGCCTCATAGATTATACATTGGGGTGTTTGATTTCCAAAATGGGATAATTTTGTGGGCAATTCCATTGTCCTGGTGCTCCAGGGCCTTCAAAAGTGTAAGGCCCCATGCACACGAGACGCTGTTAAACGCGTTCTTGGAGGCAGTTGGACACTTTTTTCAACTGCCCCTGAACTCATTCAATGTTATCCTATGTGTCCATGTACACAGTCTCGCTATTTGCCGTTTTTATGCAGTTGCATTTAACCTTGTTTTTCCAGAAGCAAAAAAATGAGTTCATACGCAAAAGTTTTCCACGTTTCAGATGCAAAACGCGGCAAAATGCCGGTACTGCGTTTTGCCGCGGTTTCATTTATAAGCGTTTTTAAAGGCGACCTTTTTTTTTTACATTAAAAATCTCAAAAATGATGGCAAATGATGAAAAACCATTAAAATATATTTTAAACAATTGCAAGTGCACAATCCACAACTTGTGGCAAGTGGCATGGCAGGTGTCACGTGATGTGGCAAGTGGACAATTCACAACTTGTGGCAAGTGATGTGGCAGGGGAAGTGGCAAGTGACGTGGCAAGTGGACAATCCACAACTTGTGGCAGGTGACATGGCAGGTGACATGGCAGGTGACCTGGCAAGTGACCTGGCAGGTAATGTGGCAAGTGATGTGGCAAGTGGACAATCCACAACTTGTGGCAGGTGACATAGCAGGTGACGTGGCAAGTGACGTGACAAGTGGACAATCCACAACTTATGGCAGGTGACATGGCAAGTGATGTGGCAAGTGGACAATCCACAATTTGTGGCAGGTGACGTGGCAAGTGACGTGGCAAGTGGACAATCCACAACTTGTGGCAGGTGATGTGGCAAGTGACGTGGAAAGTGGACAATCCACAACTTGTGGCAGGTGACGTGGCAAGTGACACGCTAAATACAAGTACACTGCTGCTCTCACAGCTGCTGCTACTCACTCTGGTCTCACAAAATGGCTGAAATAGTTAATAATACTGTTTTTGTGAGCTTGGGGAGGGTCTACGATGTTATCTTAACCAAACGCTTCTAGACACAAATGCGGTAAATCACCACTAAATCATGGTAAAATCGCGGCAAAACGAGCGTTCCTAAATGCCGATTTCAGCTTTTAAAAATATGTGTTCAGCAGAGTTTGCACCGGCGTCTCGTGTGTATGGGGCCTAATAGGTGGTTGAGAAATGAGATGTGTCATTTATGCTTGTAAAACACCTGAAAATGCCACGCCAATGTTGGGCCTTTGTATGTGGCCACGCTGTGTAAAAGTCTCACACATGTGGTATCGCCATACTCGGGAAGAGTAGCAGAATGTATTTTGGGGTGTAATTTGTTGTATGCTTATGCTGTGTGTGATAAATAACCTGATAATGTGACAATTTTGAAAAAAAAAAAAAACCTTCATTTTGCAAAGGATTGTGTGAAAAAATTAAAACTTTAAAAAAACTCACCATGCTCCTTACTTAATACCTTGGAATGTCTACTTTCTAAAAAGGGGTCATTTGGGGGCTATTTGTACTTTCCTGACTTGTTATGCCGCATACACACGATCGAATTGTCCGATGGACTTGGTCCGGCAAACTTTATATACAAATGGACTTGGCCACACACGGACACTCCGAAAGTCCGGCGATTTCTAACACAATGACGTACAGCACCTACGATGGGACTAGAAAAAGGAAGTTCAATAGCCAGTAGCCAATAGCTTCCTTCTCGTACTTGCTTCAGAGCACACTGACGAACGTATTGTCCGCTGAAAGCCAAGTCCGGCAGACAAATTTTGAGTCAAAACTATTTTCTAAGTCCGCCGGACTTTACGATGAAAAAGTCCGCTGGAGCCCACACATGATCGAATTGTCCGGCGGACCAAGTGAGCTGGACAATTCGATCGTGTGTATGTGGCATTAGTGTCTCAAGAAATGAGATACACCTGATGTACTGAAGGCCTGAACAAATAAAATCAATTTTTAGTGATTGGCACAATAGTTTGTAGACTCTATAACTTTCACAAAGACCAAATAATATACACTAATCTGGGTTATTTTTACCAAAGATATGTAGCAGTATACATTTAGTCCAAAATTTATGAAGAAAATTACTAAATAGCCAAATGTTATGACAGAAACAAAGGAAAAAGCATTTCTTTCACTAAATTTATGGTCTTTTTTTATTTATAGCACAAAAAATAAAAAACCCACTAGTGATTAAATACCACCAAAAGTAGGCTCTATTTGTGTGAAAAAAAGCACGCAAGACTCATATGGGTACAGTGTTTCATGACTGAGTAATTGTCATTCAAACTGTAAGGCCGCGTACACACG
The DNA here is from genome assembly GCF_037356315.1 of Lithobates pipiens. Classification (NCBI taxonomy): domain Eukaryota; kingdom Metazoa; phylum Chordata; class Amphibia; order Anura; family Ranidae; genus Lithobates; species Lithobates pipiens. Next base: position 125,931,419 of record NW_027507789.1, on the reverse strand, counting down.
GGCGGACTGTTCGCCCAACCTTGTCCGCTGAACAGTGTTTGGGCGGACAGTCCGCTCGTGTGTGGGCTTTCAGCGGACAGTTTCAGCGGACAGTTGGACGGACAAAGTCTTTCGGAAATTCCGAAAAACTGTCCGCTGAAACTGTGTTTGAGCGAACAGTCCGCCCGTGTGTGGGCTTGTCCGCTGTACTTTCGAAATGAGCGGACTGTTCCCGCTCGGAAAGTCCGCCCATTTCGAGCGCGTGTACAGGTAGGCGGGGCCCGCGAAGGAGACGTCGCGGGCTCCGCCGCCTGGAATGGGCTTAAAGGGGAACCCCAACGCCGAAAAAAATCGGCGTGGGGGTTCCCCCCAAGTCCACACCAGACCCTTGTCCGAGCACGCTACCCGGCCGGCCAGGAAAGGGGGGCGAGCGAGCGCGCCCCCCCTCCTGAGCCGTACCAGGCCGCGTGCCCTCAACATGGGGGGTGCCTTGGGGAAGGGGGGGCCGCGCGGCCCCCCCACCCCAAAGCACCTTGTCCCCATGTTGATGAGGACAAGGGCCTCTTCCCGACAACCCTGGCCGTTGGTTGTCGGGGTCTGCGGGCGGGGGGCTTATCGGAATCCGGGAGCCCCATTTAAGAAGGGGGCCCCCGGATACCTGCCCCCCACCCTATGTGAATGAGTATGGGGTACAATGTACCCCTACCCATTCACCTGTGAACTAAAGTACAATAAAAAACACAACACAGAGAAAAAATATTTTATTGCACAGCTCCGGGGGTCTTCGGGGGTCTTCTCGCCGGACTCCTCCGCTATGTGTGTGTAGCTCTTTTGCTAGCGGAGGAGTCCGGCTTTCTTCCTCCCCGCCGCCGGCCTCTTCTCCCGACTTCGGGGGTCTTGTCCCCCTCTTCGGTTCTTCTGCCGGGCCACCGCGCCTGGTCCGGTGGCCCGGTCTTCTGTCGCCGTCTTCCGTTCTTCTGTCGCCGCCTTCGGTTCTTCTGCCGGGCCACCGCGCCTTCTTGTAGCTCTTTTACAGGCGGTGGCCCGGTCTTCTGTCGCCGCTGTCGTCGCCGCCGCCGCCGCCTTCCGTTCTTGTTCTTCTTCTTGTTCTTCTTCTTCTTCTCCTGGAGATGTTGACTCGACGATCTCTCCGGCCGGAATGCCAGAGCCGCGCTGTGCGGTCACTTATATAGTGACAATGGGGCGGTGTCACATGGTATATGTCACATGGGTTGGTCACATGGGGACCCCGCCCCCTTACGATGTCATAGTCCCCATGTGACATCAACCCATGTGACCAACCCATGTGACATATACCATGTGACACCGCCCCATTGTCACTATATAAGTGGCAGCGGAGCGTGTCCCTGGCATTCCGGCCGGAGAGATCGTCGAGTCAACATCTCCAGGAGAACAAGAAGAAGAACAAGAAGAAGAACAAGAACGGAAGGCGGCGGCGGCGGCGACGACAGCGGCGACAGAAGACCGGGCCACCGCCTGTAAAAGAGCTACAAGAAGGCGCGGTGGCCCGGCAGAAGAACCGAAGGCGGCGACAGAAGAACGGAAGACGGCGACAGAAGACCGGGCCACCGGACCAGGCGCGGTGGCCCGGCAGAAGAACCGAAGAGGGGGACAAGACCCCCGAAGTCGGGAGAAGAGGCCGGCGGCGGGGAGGAAGAAAGCCGGACTCCTCCGCTAGCAAAAGAGCTACACACACATAGCGGAGGAGTCCGGCGAGAAGACCCCCGAAGACGGAAGACCCCCGGAGCTGTGCAATAAAATATTTTTTCTCTGTGTTGTGTTTTTTATTGTACTTTAGTTCACAGGTGAATGGGTAGGGGTACATTGTACCCCATACTCATTCACATAGGGTGGGGGGCCGGTATCCGGGGGCCCCCTTCTTAAAGGGGGCTCCCGGATTCCGATAAGCCCCCCCCCGCAGACCCCGACAACCAACGGCCAGGGTTGTCGGGAAGAGGCCCTTGTCCTCATCAACATGGGGACAAGGTGCTTTGGGGTGGGGGGGCCGCGCGGCCCCCCCTTCCCCAAGGCACCCCCCATGTTGAGGGCACGCGGCCTGGTACGGCTCAGGAGGGGGGGGCGCGCTCGCTCTCCCCCCCTTTCCTGGCCGGCCGGGTAGCGTGCTCGGACAAGGGTCTGGTGTGGACTTGGGGGGAACCCCCACGCCGATTTTTTTCGGCGTTGGGGTTCCCCTTTAAGCCCATTCCAGGCGGCGGAGCCCGCGACGTCTCCTTCGCGGGCCCCGCCTACCTGTACACGCGCTCGAAATGGGCGGATTTGCCTCCGCCTTACGTGGGCGAGTCCGTTCATTTCAAAAGTTGAGCGAACTGTTTGCCCAACCTTGTTCGTCAAACAGTCCGCTCGTGTGTGGGCAAGTCCGCTCATGCAAATTTTGAGCGGACTGTTTGATGAAACTGTTTGCCGAACAAGGTTAGGCGAACAGTCCGCCCGTGTGTACGCGGCCTAAGAGCGCTGAAAGCTGAAAATTGGTCTGGGCAGTAAGGGGGTGTAAGTGCACTGTATTGAGGTGGTTAAAGATTGCTGTTCACAAGTGCAAACCATCCAACTTGAAGAAGCTGGAGCAGTTTTGCAAGAAGGAATGGGAAAAAATCCCAGTGATAAGATGTGGCAAGCTCATAAAGACTTATCCACAGTGACTTTGAACCGTGATAGCCGCAAAAGGTGGCTCTACAAAGTATTAACTATAGGGGGCTGAAACACAAACACAAAAATGCCAAGGGGTGAATACTTTTTCAAGGCACTGTAGGTAACACCAGAACAATGGAACATAATGTTATAGTATGCACATATAACCTTGATTAAATACCGAAAATCTGAATTTGAAGTTCTTACCTGTTAGTAAACCTAAAGTCCTACAATATCTGTTTCTAAGCACCCCAGACATCTTCTGAGGCCGTGGCCAAACTAATGGAGACATTATCTATATATTTTGGACATGGGACACTATTCATCCAATCTGGACAGAAGTATGATGTATCTTTGAAGAATTTACAGATTTCCTCATTTCTGTTGAGCTAGCCTGTTTTCATCTCCTTCATAACTCTATACTGAGAAAAACATACAAAAAAAATCCATTCTCTCTGACCTGATCAATGCAGCCACGAGCTGCAGTGTTTTCTTGAATCCCTTGAATCCCTTGGCCTGCTGTGAGAACATATATATTTGGGTGGAGTCAGGTGATCTATGTTCTGTGCCACACAGACAGCTGTCTGGGTGGACATGTGCCATGTTGCCCAGGCTTCTAGGCCGGAGATTGGGGCTATCCTGGGGGAATCTGGCTGCTAGGCTGTCTATCCAGAAGCAAGAGAGAGCAGGGTTGGGATTGCAGTCCAACCAGAAGTGATGGTTCTGACGGCCAGAGAACCAGTCATTGGTCAGAGGCAGAGGGGAAGCTGTCACACAAAGGGACCATTCGCCTTATTACCAGGGACCACATTGAGTAACTGAAGTATTGGAGTCACATTCTAAACGAATGGGCAGGTGAAGAATCGGGAATCTTCAGACAGTGATCAAGTCAGGGACCCAGCCAGCGGAGGTGATGCCTGCAGAGCAGCCTTGTGTGTCAAGTCAAGTCAGGGACAGAGCAGGCCAGCAGGGGGGAAGCATGAGAGCATGAGAAGCATCGCGAGTGCCAAGCTAGGGACCCAGCAGAGAAGCGGGGGGGGGTGACGCGTGAGGGATCGGGAGCAGAGATCAGGGACCTGTAACACACAGCCACCCCCCCCACAGTTAGAAACACACTCCAGGACACACTTAACCCCTACACTGCCACCTAGTGGTTAACCCCTTCACTGCTAGTGTCATTTACACAAGAATCAGTGCATTTGTATAGCACTGTCTGCTGTATAAATGACAATGGTCCCAAAAATGTGTCAAAAATGTCCGATCTGTCTGCCATAATGTCGCAGTCACAATAAAAATTGCTGATTTCTGCCATTACTAGTAAAAAAAAAATTACTAATAAAAATGCCATAAAACTATCCCCTATTTTGTAAAGCTATAACTTTTGAGCAAACCAATCAATAAACGCTTATTGTGATTTTTTTTTTTTTACCAAAAATATATAGAAGAATATGTATCTGCCTAAACTGAGGGAAAAAAATGTTTTTAATATATTTTTGGGATATTTATTATAGCAAAATGTAAAAAAAAAAAAAAAAAAAAAGAATGCATTTTTTTTCAAAACTTTCGCTCTCTTTTTGTTTATAGCGCAAAAAATAAAAACCGCAGGGGTGATCAAATACCGTCAAAAGAAAGTGCTATTTGTGGGTAAAAAGGACACCATTTTTGTTTGGGAGCCACATCACGGGACAAGAGCCATAGTATTTACTGTATGGGTTATATAGGCACCTTTAGGTGATGGACACTGGCACACCCTAGACAGGAAGTTTAGCTCCCTATATAAACCCTCCCACTACTGGGAGTACTGGGAGTACCTCAGTTTTGTAGCAAAGCAATATATGTGTATTAGAAGGGGGGCGTACTCCAAGAAAAGGATTTTACAGGTAAGCTGTTATGCCCCGTACACACGAGAGGGATTAAGTCTGACAGACCTCCAAAGGAGTTCCGCCGGAGTTCCGCCGGAGTTCCGACGGAGTTCTGGCGGACTTTTCGACCGAACGGACTTGACCACACACCATCACACCAAACTCCGACGGAGTCGAACGTGATGACGTACGACTGGATTCGACGTAGGAAGTTCCTAGACAGTAGCCAATAGCTGCCCTAGCGTCGGTTTTAGTCCGTCGGAGTAGCACACACACGAGCGGATTTTTCAAAGGGGACCGGGTCCGGCGGAGTTCCGTCGGGAAAATTTAAAGCATGCTTCATTTCTAAAGTCCGTCAGACTTTAGCTTCGCTAAAGTCCGTTGCAGCCCACACACGATCGGATAGTCCGCCGGACTCAGTCCGTCGGAGTTTGGATGTCGAAAAGTCCGCTCGTGTGTACAGGGCATTATAAAAATCCTATTTTCTTTATTGTACATCACGGGACACAGAGCCACAGTATTTACTGTATGGAATGTCCCAGAGCAATGCTATCTGAGGGGAGAGAGACATAAACAAATGTAGGGTGCAATTATACCTGGGGACCTATACTGCTACCTGCAGCACACTGTGCCCATAGACGATATCCTCATGCCTTCTTACATCCAACTGATAGAATCTGGTGAATGTATGAACTGAAGACCAAATTGCGGCCTTGCAGATTTAAGCCATGGAGGCCTGGTGATGCACTGCCCATGAAGCACTAACTGCCCTGGTGGAGTGCGCTTTGATTTCAAAAGGCTTGAATAATTACTTGCTAAATCCACTTAGCAATAGTAGATTTTGACGCTGCCTGTCCTTTTCTAGGACCTTCAGGCAACACAAGCAAAACATCAGTTTTCCAAACCTGAGCAGTCGCCTCCAGATTTTGACCGCTCTCACTACATCCAGAGAATGTAGTGACTTTTCTTCCGTAGAACAGGGTCCCGGAAAAAAATTAAGGCAGAACAATATCCTGGTTTAGATGAAAACCTGAAACCACCTTCGGTGGAAAGCTAGGATGAGGACGCAATACTACTCTATTCTTGTGAATGATTAAATATGACTCTTTACAAGAAATAGCCGCCAATTCTGATACCCTTCTTGCAGAAGAAATGGCTACCAGAAAAAAAACTTCCTTGTCAAGAGGACCAAGGGAATATGTTGTATTGGCTCAAAGGGCTGTTTCTGTAATACAGACAGAACTAAATTCAAGTCCCAAGGGTTCAGGGGGGCTCTAACCAGTGGATTAGGCAGCGTTACCCCCTGTATAAAGCTTCAAACCAAAAAATGCGAAGCAAGCAGACGTTGAAACAATACCGATAAGGGCGAGACCTGGCCTTTGATAGTACTCAAGGCCAGCTTCATCTCTAACCCCATTTTCAGAAAAGGAAGGATTCTACCCATGACATACTTTCTGGGATGCCAACCCCTGGATTCACACCAGGAAACATATGCCCTCCAGACTCTATAATAAATCACTCTGGAAGCTGGCTTCCTTGCATTAATCAAGGTAGATATCACTGAACCTGAAAGCCCATGATTCTTCAGAATGTGGGTTTCAATAGCCAAACCGTTAAATTTAGCATTTGTAAGGTAGGATGGAACACTGGTCCCTGCGATAGCAGGTCTGGACATGGTGGTAGGGTCCATGGGGCTTCTACCGCCAACTTTACTACTCCTGGGCCACGCTGGAGCCAAAAGAACCACTACCTCTTTTCCTGCTTGATCCTACGAAGAAGTCGTGGTAGCAGCAGAATAGGAGGGAATGCATAAATCAGTGAGAACTGATCCCACGGAGTCACCAACTAATCTGTTCTGCATGCAAGAGGATCCCTTATTCTTAACACAAAGTTGTCAATCTTGTTGTTGAACCTGGACGCAAACAGGTCTACGTCCAGGATCCCCCATCTTTGGCATATAGCCAGGAAGATGTCGCGGTGAAGAGACCATTCCCCTGGGAACAACTGCTGGCACCTTAAGTAGTCCGTCTGCCAGCTCTCTACCACTGGAATGAAGATTGCCGATATCCACAGCACATGCCCTTCTGCCAAGGTTAAGATCTGGTTTACCTCTACCTGGGCTGCACAACTTCTGGTGCCCCCTTAGTGATTGATATAAGCCACTGTTGGATTGGATCCTGACAGGACAACCCTGCAACCTGAATGTCCAGGCCTTCAGGGCTAGATATGCTGCCAGAATCTCTAGAATGTTGATGGGTAAGGTCCTCTCAGTTCTGGACCATTTCCCTTGGACAGTCATCTCTTCCAGGACTGCTCCCCAACCCAGAAGTCTGGCATCTGTTGTTACCACCTTCCAGGTAACTGGTAGGAAGGGTTTCCCTTTCCGCAGATTCTCGGGTATCAACCACCAACTGAGGCTCTGACGCACTATTGGCGGCAAAAAACGCATCGGAAAATCTAGTGTCTGGACTTTCTTGTTCCAAGTAGACAGTATACTGTTTTGCAGCAGTCTCGAATGAAACTGAACATAGGGAACTTCTTTGAATGAAGCCACCATCTTTTCCAACAACCTCATACAAAGGTGAATAGGAGGACATTTCTTTGCCCTGACTACCTGAACCAGCTCCTTTATGGTGCTGATTTTTGCCTGGGGTAAAGACACCCTCTTCTGGATTGTATCTATAACCAGACCCAAGTACTCTAGTCTTCTTTCTGGCTTTAAAGAAGACTTCTGTACGTTGAGGACCCAACCTAGGTATTCCAGGTAATTGACTGTGGTGACCAAGCTTTGGTCTAAGCGGGCTACCGACCGGTCTATTAAGAGCAGGTCATCTAGGTAAGTTATAATCGTTATTCCCTGGGCCCTTAATCTGGCCAGAGGAGGGGCCAGGACCTTTGTAAACACCTGAGGTGCAGTAGCTAAATGCAGGTATGCATCCGTGATGTCGACTGATGCCAGAAGTTCTCCTCTTCGTAGGATGGAGACTACTGATGGGATTGATTCCTTGTGGAAAGATCAAATTTTTAGGAACCAGTTTAGATCTTTGAGATCTAGAATGGGTCTGACATCTCCATTTGGTTTTGAATAAAGGTTTGAATAAAATTCCAACCCCTGCTCTTCGATGGGAACCACCATGATCACTTTTTGCGACAAAAGTCAGTCTAACGCTTGAAGGAGAGACTTCTTTTTCGTTGGGACTTTGGGAACATTTGATCTGAAGAAATGAGGAGATGGGAAATCTCTGAACTCTAGTTTGTAACCTAGAATTATAGTGGAGACCACCCATCTGTCCTGAAAATCCTCCTGCCAGACCTTTGAGAACTGTAGCAGTCTTCCACCCACTCGAATGAGCAGGGGAGCCCCTTCATAAAGAGGCTTTAGTGTTCTGTCATTTAGGTTTCCTTCCCCAGGACTTCTTTTGTCCCTGGGGTTGACTCTGAGCTTTACCTCTTGAACCTGACGTAGGCAGTCACGACTGCCTGGAGGCTGATACCCCTGGCACTGGAGAAAGAGTCCATTTAAATGAGGGACGCTTACTCCTTTTCTTAACTGGCAAAAGGGTACTTTTCCCACTTGAAATCTTTTGGATATAATTGTCCAAATCATCCCCAAACAGCCTTAAACTGCAGAAAGGAAAACCAGCCAAGAGCTTTTTGAATGCCTCTTTGGCTGACCAATTTTTCAACCATAAGATTCTATGCATATGCACCAACCCAAGCGTAAGGCAGAAGAGGGATAGAATCTTTGATTGTGTCAATTGCAAAACACAAATATCTCCTGGGCCTTCTGTTTAGGGAAAACCTTGAGCAACTGTTTCAAGTGGTCTCTCAAGGATTGACACATCCCAGTTGCTGCCACTGCAGGTTGAACTACTGAACCTGCCAAGGAAAAAATGTTTTTAACAGGAATTCCAACTTTTTATCGATTGGATCCCTAAGCATTTTAGCTTTGTCAACAGGACAAGTCAAACTTTTATTTACAGAAGCTATAGCAGCATCAATTGCTGGTATACCCCACATCTTTGTACATTTTTCCTCCATAGGCTAAAGTGTTGAAAACTTTTTAGTAGGGAATAAATGCTTATCTGGGTGAACCCCCTCAGAATTTATAAGCTTTTCCAGCAATGAATGAACAGGAAAAGCATGCACAGCTTGAGGAGGCTTCAGTGAACCCAAACAAGAAGTGGTCTTTTCAACCAACTCAGTTACAGGGGAAACTTAAATGTGGAGTGGACCATTTCAGTAAGAGGATGCACCAGCAATTTCTCAGCCTGTAGAGCTGAAGAGGATCCTTCCCCACTTGATTCCTCAGAAGAGGAGTCATCAGTCTCTTCCCGGTCCCCTGAGGAGGATTCATCTTCCCTTTCCCAGAGTTCCTCTGTTTGAGGGTCCTGGGTGGTAGAAGGGGACCTAATGCGTTTTCTTCCACTTTGTGAAGATGCGATTAAGGCCTTTAATCTTTCCTCCAATCCACTCATCATGAGTAATATATACAGGGGCTGAAATGCCAGAAGCAGTTGCAGCCCCTAACCTCGATGGCTGTCAGGGCTGGTTTAGCCCTTCCTTCTCTGGGCTGGCTGCTCAGCTTGGGCTAATTGCCAGCTCCCATCTCTCTCCACAGTTACCAGCTATTCCTTATCCAGCTCGTCTGACCTGCCTACTTAAAGCTGTCCAGCTCACTTCATATCTGCCTTCGCCTTGGTCACATCACAAGAAACCATCTCCTTTGGGTCTGTTTAAAGACTGGATTGCTGACATCCTGCTTGCTGTTGCTCCACTTGGATCCCTGACTTCTGGCCTGGCTGATTACCGATCTGGTTATTGAACTTTGGACTGGCTGACTACTCGATCCGGTTACTGGACTCTGGCTATGCTTTGGATACGCTCACTCTATTTACCTTTTTATTTTTATTAATAAACAAGTGTGATTTAATTGTACTTCTGTCTCGAACTGATTCATGGGCTCTGACAATGGCTCACTCTGACCAGCCTCCCTAGATCTTTCAGGGGGAGATAGCATTGCAGAGGGGGGTCCTCAGAGCCTGATGGAGATGCCTTTGAGCCCCTATTTTTCAGGGTATTTGAACCTCCCCTTCTGCCCATAGTGCTAAGCACAAATGCAGAGGTACTGCCAGAAATGCACCCACTGCTGAGCAAAATAGTCCAGCAACTGCCGCTGCTATCAAGGCTCAGTCTGATGCTAAGTAAACGTGCCTGGGAATGCCTGTTTCACCCACACTCACATGCCATCCATCGGCTCTGTGTCCCTTATTTAGCTGTATGCACCTGCAAAAGTGCACCTGTATAGCTATGCATAGCCCGCATTGTGGGCGTTGAACCATGCCGATGCCATGCTAAAGCCCTGCCCGCCTCCTCCAACTATCTCTTCTGCCCCCCCTCGTCTCTTTTTCAATGTGAGCGGGGGCTCTGATCCGACTGGATCGCATATGGAGGGGAGGCTGGGGCAGAGGAGAGAAAGAGGGCTGGTGGATATAGGGCCACCATAATGGCAGCAGCAGTGGGAGCGGCACGGCATACCGCTGCTAACCCATGCCCTCTTGGCCTGGAAAAAGCTGTGGGTGGACATTCCTGGAAAGAAAAAAAAACCCTTCCCACATCCTACCTGGAGCTTGGGCTCGGAGTAAGCGTGCAGCTTGTGACACAGAGCGAGACTGACGAGCATGGAATCAGGTATGTGCTCTTGACAGCACCCGGTGGCGAATTTAGACATAGCAACATTTACTTAAAGGAGAAAACCTGCAAGAATTAAAAAAATCCTTAGGAATCTCCCTTACCTTATACGGCTGCAGGGTTCTGTGGTAAACCAGACAGACCCAATCTTCAACACTCACGGTGGGCTCCGTTAAAAAACCTCCAGGAAACAGGGCCCCTTGCTATCAGGGGATCCACACTCCTGGGCCTGTAAAGCACCCCACCAGGAAATATGGCTGAAGAAACCAAAAACTGGATCCCGGGGTCCAGCTCTCTAAAAAGAGAAGCATGACGGGCAGAATCTTGTTTCTTCCGACATGAGGCCTGGGTACCATTCAATTTGGCCTGGGAAAGACACTTTGAATGGATCTGGTTGCATGGCTTGCCCCAGCAAAGATTTCTCCAGCGGAGCTCAGCACAGTGTGTCTTTACTCATGACCAACACGTAAGACACTGGCTAAAAAACTGAGGTACTCCCAGTAAGGGAAGGGGTTATATAGGGAGCTAAACTTCCTGTCTAGGGTGTGCCAGTGTCCATCACCTAAAGGTGCCTATATAACCCATACAGTAAATACTGTTGCTCTGTGTCCCGTGATGTACAATAAAAAAAGCTCTGCCTTCTTTCAGTATTGCTGCAGTTTAACTCTCTTATCCTCTATCAAAAAAACACTGCATACAGAACATTTCTCTGAACTGTGGTTACCAGGCCATAGATATTGAGACCAGAGCCAGAATTACAGTATCTTACATCAGTTGGTGATCTATCAATGACTATCTATGATGTATAATTAAATCACTGATGGGTGACATAGTGGATTTGGTTTAAAGCCTGTGGTCATTAACATCTAAAGCAGTGATGGCGAACCTTGGCACTCCAGATGTTTTGGAACTAAATTTCCCACGATGCTACACAACACTGCAGAATGCATGAGCATAATGGGAAATGTAGTTCCAAAACATCAGGGGTGCCAAAGTTGGCCATCACTGATCTACAGTATCACACAAAAGTGATTGGGCCCAAAGTGTCAATATTTTGTGTGGCTACCATTATTTTCCAGCACTGCCTTAACCTTCTTTAGCATGGAGTTCACCAGAGCTTCACAGGTTGCCTCTTCCACTCCATGATGACATCACAGAGCTGGTGGATGTTAGAGACCTTGCGCTCCTATGTCACAGTACATGTTGGCATTCATGGTCCCCTCAATGAGCTGTAGCTCCCCAGTTACAGCAGCACTCATGCAGCCCCAGACCATGACACTCCCGCTCTCATGCTTGACTGTAGACAAGACACACTTGTCTTTATACTCCTCACCTGGTTGCCACCACACAGGCTTGACACCATCTTAACCAAATAAAATGGTGTAATCATACCAAAGGGCATGATTCCAGTAATCCATGTCCTTAGTCTGCTTATCTTCATCAAACTGTTTGCAGGCTTTCTTGTGCATCATCCTTAGAAGGGGCTTCCTTCTGGGACAACAGCCATGCAGACCATGCAGATGCAGTGTGTGGTGTATGGTCTGAGCACTGTCAGGCTGACCCCCGACTCCTTCAACCTCTGCAGCAATGCTGGAAACAGTCATATGTCTATTTCCCAAAGACAACCTCTGGATATGATACTGAGCACGTACACTCAACTTCTTTGGTTGACCATGGCGAGGCCTATTCTGAGTGGAACCTGTCCTGTTAAACCACTGTATGGTCTTGGCCACCATGCTGCAGCTCAGTTTCAGGGTCTTGGCAATCTTCTTATAGCATCTTTATGTAGAGCAACAATTCTTTTTTTCAGATCCTATGAGAGTTCTTTGCCATGAGGTGCCATGTTGAACTTCCAGTGACCAGTATGAGAGGGTAATGCCGCGTACACACGACTGGACTTTCTGTCAGAATAAACTCCGACGGTCTTTCCGATGGAGTTCAGACCAAATGGACTTGGTGTCAGAAACCACGAAACAGACTGAGACAGAAGTACAATCAAATCACACTTGTTTATTAAAAAATAAAAAGGTAAATAGAAAAAAGCGAAATTAAGCATAGCCAGAGTTCAGTAGCCAGATCGGGTAGTCAGCCAGTCCAAAGTTCATTAACCAGATTGGGTAATCAGCCAGGCCAGAAGTCAGGGATCCAAGGAGAGCAACTGCAAGCAGGATAAGAAGCCAGGAGGGATGTCAGCAAGCCAGTCTTGAAACAAACAGTAGGAGATGGTTCCTTGTGATGAGACCAACGCGAAGGCAAAGGAAAGAGTGAGCTGGAAGGCTTTAAATAGGCAGGTCAGACGAGAATCATCGGTAACAGCTGGTAACTGTGGAAAGAGAAGAGAGCTGGCAATTAGCCGACAGCTGAGTGGCCAGCCGAAAGGGGGTAAAAGCTAAGCCAGCCCTGACAGCAACCCCCCCTCAATGAATCCTCTCCCTTGGAGGGCCATCGGGCTTGAGGGGAATCCGTCTATGGAACTCGCGGAGGAGGACAGGGGCATGTACGTCAGAGGATGGAACCCAGGAGTGTTCCTCAGAACCGTACCCCTTCCAATGCACCAGGTACTGTATGCGCCCACGGAACCTACGGGAGTCAACAATGGATTGTACCTAATACTCCCCATGGTTCTCAACCTGAATAGGGTGAGGACGTGGCACCGAGGTGGTAAATCGGTTACAGACCAACGGTTTCAATAAGGAGACATGAAACACATTTGAGATGCGCATACTAGGAGGAAGGTGCCAACACGTAAGCTACTGGGTTAATCCTACGAAGGATATGGAAAGACCCAATAAACCGAGGTGCAAACTTCAGTGAGGGAACACGAAGCTGGAGGTTGCGAGATGACAGCCAGACCCTGTCCCCAACCTGGTAGGAAGGCACAGGCAGGCGTCTGCGGTCAGCATGGAGTCTGTACCTATCATTAGCATGACGCAAAGCCTCCTGGACTTGTACCCAAGTGGAACGAAGACCACAGAGATGCTCCTCTAATGCAGGAATACTCTGCGGAACAAACGAGTCAGGCAACATGGAAGGTTGGAAACCATAATTCGCCATAAATGGAGACAATCAGGAGGCAGAATTCAAGGCACTGTTGTGAGCAAACTCTGCCCAAGGTAAAAGGGCAGACCAGTTGTTATGATGGTCAGAAATATAGCAACGTAGGAATTGCTCCAAGGACTGATTGGCTAATTAGACTGCTGGTGATACGCAGAAGAGAACGCAAGCTGGATTCCCAACTGTGTACAAAAGGCTCGCCAGAACCGGGAGACAAACTGACTGCCCCTATCCAAGACAATCACCTTGGGTAGCCCATGTAAGCGAAAGATCTCCCGAGCAAAAATGGAAGCCAGTTCCTTAGAGGTGGGCAACTTCTTAAGTGGAATACAATGACACATCTTTGAGAACCAGTCAACCACCATCAGGATAACAGTGTTGCCTTGGGAGTTGGGCAATTCCACAATGAAATCCATAGACAAGTGAGTCCAGGGCCTCTCTCCATTGGGTATGGGTTGTAGGATGCCCACTGGAAGGTGTCGTGGAGTCTTACTCTGCACACACATGGGACAGGCAGCTACAAAGGCAGTAACATCAGCCCATAGACTAGGCCACCAGAATTGTTCAGAGATGGCCCAAATGAGTTGATTTTTCCCAGGATGGCCAGCTGCCTTGTGAGAATGGTAAGTCTGGAGCACTGCAGTACGGAGACTCTCTGGGACAAAGCAGCGGTCACAAGGTTTTTTAGGAGGAACATGGACCTGAGCAGCAAGAATTTTGTCATCCAAAGGAGAAGTAAGACTGGTGCGAACCGTAGCCAAGATACGATCAGGAGGCTTACAGTAAAGCATGGAGGCGGGGGCGTGACCGGATGTCAGGGTGATAGGTCGCGGCGGGCTCAGACCTACCGCTCGCTCCAGAGACTAATGCTGCCAAGGTAGTGTGGAGGAGGAGGAGGGAAGGAGAAGCCGAGCGTTGAGGTGCCGAAACGAGGGGACGCTGTGAAGCTGTGACACCACGAAAGCGAGAGTAACGGTACATCCGGTTGACCGAACGGCGCAACAGTGGAGATATGTGGAGGTCGCCACAGGAAGCTCTCCCATAGAGGAACACCGATCCCCACGTAAGAAACCATGTGAGAGAGGGAATCAAAGCGAAGGGAGGGATTGAGCGATACTCCCCCCCCGGTGGAAGAGACGTAAGACCCGAAGGTATGACTAGGAAAAGGGGGGTGGAGGAGGCGACCACACATAATGGATCACAAACATTACGTAGTTCCAAAGATAAGGCTGGCCACTCGACCGGGCTGACAGGCGTTGCTGCTGCTGCCGCCGCTTCTAAACTGGAGCGATATGCCCATACGCCTAATCAGACCCCAAACCAAACACCTAAAAAGAACGTGCAAGTCGGAGAGGGGCGGCTGCAGAGTACTGCAGCTGTGCAAACGGTCGGAAGGAAAAGCCAGGGCTTGACGACCGAAATAGAGCCGACAAGTTTAAATAAAGCAATATGTGTGGCAGTCCGGTCGGACACTACGGGTGTAATGGGTGGAATATCGGAAGCACAAGCGTCCGTGAGTAATCTCTCCTTGGAGAGGGGGACTGGACGGGACACTGAGATAAGTACAGAAGGAGAAATTTGGGCAAAAGGTAAAGAACCATCACTAAAAGAAATTCTTTCTGCGGTGAATACATGTAAATTATCATTGGATGATGTATCAGACCAATTAAAGCAGATAAGAGCAGATGGGATAAATCTTAAAAATGAAGTACAGAAAACTGCGGCCCGTATATCAGATATGGAGGAGAGAGTCAGCCAGGTGGAGGATGATGTACTCCCGCTGAAACAGGAGATGCAAATGATGAAGGGCCAGTTAAATTTGTGTATGGCTAAAATGGACAATATGGAAAATATTATACGCAGGAAAAATATCAGAGTTTTAGGTGTCCCGGAGAAAAGTGAAGGCAATAATCTTGCTGAATTTATGGAAATATGGATAAAGGATAAAGTAGGGAGTGAGAAGCTATCAAGATTTTTTGCAATTGAAAGGGCGTATAGAATTCCGTTTAGGATGGTGGAAGGAAGAAGTCATCCTAGACCCATAATCATCCAATTGCTGTCCTATAGAGATAAAGTTGTTATCCTTCAAAGAGCAAGAGAACTGCGTAACCTTGAATATAATGGGATAAAGATTTCATTGTATCCGGATTTTTCCCCAGAGCTGCAAGGACAGAGAGCCAAGTTTATAGAGTGCAAAAAGAAATTGCAGAGTCTTAAAGTGAACTATGCATTGCTTTATCCGGCAAAGTTGAGGGTATCAGCATTTGGGGAAAACACATTTTTTAATAGTCCAGAAGAAGTTAAGTCGTGGTTGGAGGAAAATAAATGTCTGCTGCAACAGAGGGGAATGCTGTAATATGAAAACAGAAAGAAAATGGACATTTTTTTCCTTTTTTTTTTTTTTTCCTCTGGACTAAGAGGGAATGCCCCCATATTGCTCTGTTTGTCTCCCTCCCTCTCTTCTTCCCCCCTTCCCCCTTTTTTTTTTTTTTTCTCTCGGCAGTAATGTGGATTATTTTTTGTTATAGAAATAAGAGTTATGGGAGTGGGTGGGTAGGGCGAGTAGGTGGGGAGGATATATCACCCTGGGAGGTAAAAACGGTCATGTTGGAAGCCCCTTAGAAGGGCCCCAAGTGGGGCATGGGAGGGTTGGGGAGGGGAAAGAAAAAAGGGATGGGGAGTATGAATGGATGAATGATAGCGAGAGAAAGGAGGTTGAAAGGATAGGAAAGGATATAGGTAGGCATGGTAAAGGATTATTAATTGCACAAAAAAAATATTTAAGTATAAAGTTGATGGGTGAAATTGCATTGAATACGGTGGTCAGGGAAAAAGGGCACAAGAAAATGAAATTAAGAGAGGCACAAGGAAATAATATTGCTCAATTTATATAAAATGTGTGTAAAATGTGCATAAGAAATATGGTAAACATGAGATACAAAATATGTGTGGGATTAAAATTTTGGAGCACAGGGAAAAAAAGAAAAAAGCAAGGGGGAGATCACGTGTGAAAACACAGAGAAAGCACGTAGAATGGAGAATAAAAGTATGATATTGTGATTTAGGTTTTAAATATGGGAGTAAGCAGTAAGGTAGGGAACTTCACTAAAAAGGTTAAAATTTGTTCTTGGAATATACGGGGGGTGAAGGAACAGCTGAAGAGACGTGCGTTATTTTCCATGGGGAATATGGGTAATTATGGGATGCTCTGTTTGCAGGAGACCCACCTGGACCGTGATACAATCAGTGTGCTAAGACACAGAAAATAAAGGATACAATATCATTCTACATACACTTCCTACTCAAGGGGAGTGAGTGTCTTAATAGATCCTGGGTCGGGCCTAACCTGCAGGCAGAGCAGCGTAGATGTTAAAGGGAGATATGTGTTCCTTTTTTGTGGTATAGAAGATAGAGTATGTGTGATTGCAACTGTGTATATCCCACCACCATTTAATGCAGAAATATTACATGAACTGCTGAAGTTTATAAAGGATAAGCCTGGAATCCCAGTCATAATAGCAGGGGACTTCAATATGATAATGGATCAAAAAATAGATAGGTTCCCACAGAAGGTCGGTAGTAGGGAGGGACCTAATGGGTTGTTATTTCAATTTTGTGAAGAAACGGGTTTTGTGGATATATGGAGAAGGTGGAACCCCTTAAAAAAACAGTATTCTTGTCACTCTAAGACGTACTCCACCTTGTCCAGGATCGATATGGTGCTGTGTAATGAAGAGGCGCTGGGGATGGTGGAGAAAGTGGAGTACGAGCCAAGGGGAATTTCGGACCATTCACCGGTAATGTTTTTAATGACAATAGGGAGAGGATGTAGTAGAAGGGAATGGAAGATAAACCCATTTTGGTTAGAACTAATGGATAACATGGAGGGGGTAAAAGAAAATCTAAAAGAATTTTTGAGCATAAATGTGGGATCTACGTCCCTGGGAATAATGTGGGATACCTTGAAAGCCTTCTTAAGGGGGGAACTAATAAAAAAGATATCGCAGATTAAGAAGAATGGGGTAGCAAAGGAAATAGAAGCAAAAGAAAGGGTAAGGAGGTCAGAAGAGAGGTATATAAGGGCCCCCTCAGAAGAAAGTTCCAAGGAATGGGAGAAAAATCAGGTAGAATATAAAAGACTTATATGGGAGAAAGAAGAGAAGAAAAGGCAGTTCCAGAGGCAGTCCTTCTTTGGCGAAGGGGAACAAGTGGGGAGGGTATTGTCAATGATTGCTAAATCAAATAGTTTGTCCCCAATAATACCGGCGATATTGGACAGGGAGGGAGGTATGAGGAAGTCAACACCTGAAATAGTGGAAGAGTTTAGAAAATATTATGAGGAACTATATAAAGTTTCAAACTCTGAAGTAGAGGGGGAGATGCAGGAATTTTTTGGGAAAATAACATTACCCAGGCTGTCGGAGGAAGATAGGGAGGGCTTGGAAGCACCATTGACCCTGGAGGAGCTGCAAAAAGTAACAGCAGAAATGACAAATCAGAAAGCACCAGGTCCGGATGGACTGCCGATAGAGATTTATAAAAAATTTGGGGAGATACTTTTACCGGCTCTCCTACAGGTGTTCAATGGCGCTTTTGAAGCGGGACAGCTGCCGCAATCAATGATGGAGGCCACAGTGGTGGTCCTAGCAAAAGAAGGGAAAAACCAATTGGAGACCGCATCATATAGACCTATATCGTTACTGTGTTCAGATGTTAAAATTTTGGCAAAAGTACTTGCAACAAGGGTAAAAAACATAATACCAAAACTAATACATCAGGACCAAACTGGGTTTATCCCAGGGCAGTCTACAAATATGAATGTGAGACGCACCTATTTAAACATTCAGATTCCTTCAGAAAACAAAGGGAATAGAGCAGTTATGTCTTTAGATGCAAAAAAAGCCTTCGATAGTGTGGAGTGGCATTATTTGAGGAGGGTGTTGGCGGAATTTCAATTTGGTCCGAGATTTATGCAATGGATAAGAGTACTGTATACAGGCCCTAGGGCGAAAGTGAGAATAAATGGGGAATGTTCAGAGGGGTTCCATTTGGAGAGGGGGACAAGACAGGGGTGCCCTTTGTCGCCCCTGCTTTTCGCCCTCTCGATGGAGCCTCTGGCTATAGCCTTGAGAGAGGCGAAGGATATCCGGGGGTTTAAAAGAGGGAACGAAGAGGAAAAGGTTGCCTTGTATGCAGACGATGTATTGCTGTTATTAGGGGACACGGGGCCCTCATTGGTGGCGGCAATGACCCTGATAAAAGAATTCGGGTATTTCTCTGGACTTGAAATTAACTGGGAAAAATCTGCCCTCCTACCAGTGGATCCCCTTGATACCCCACTGCCAGTACAGGTATCCCAAATAGAAACAGTTAAACAAATGAAGTACTTGGGAGTGAATATGACGGCAGACCCAAGGCAGTATATAGCAGGGAATTTAGTTCCACTTATGTCAAAATTAAAACGTAAAATTAGAATATGGAAGAACCTCCCCTTGTCAGTAGCCGGTAGGTGCAACTTAATTAAGATGGTGTGGATGCCTCAAATATTATATGTTATACAAAACTCACCGGTTTGGATTCCAAAATATTGGTTTAAAAAAATGGAAAGTTTGTTTAGAGAGGTGATATGGAAGAACAGTGTGGCAAGAATTAGCTTACAAGTACTACAGAGACCAAGGGAAATGGGTGGGATGGCACTACCTAATATGAGATACTACTTTCTGGCTGCCCAATTACAGTATATGAGGGGAGGTAACCTGGTGGCAGTGACAGGAAGGGGGGGGCGGACCCCTGGGGAGGGATACTCCACATAATACGGTCGCGGAAGCCGTGGAAGCCGACTCATTTAGGACCAGCTGCCCCACAGTCCAACTGATGGTAAAGTGTTGGGAGGAGGTAAAAGTAATATTGGGGTACAGAGGATATACAGAATTCTCACCAATATGGGAAAATAAAAACTTAGAGGAAATTAAGAAAATGGGGAGATTAGTAGAATGGGATCGGAGGGGCATACACTTCTTAGTACAACTATATAAGGACGGGAGACTGAAAACATTTCAGGAACTAAGGGATGAATATGGGTTACCGGCTTATTACCTCCTTAATTATATACAAATTAAACATGCGTTAGAGGCACAATTTAGAAACAGGAAGTTGGAATGGAGTAAGATGCCTGCACTCAGGAGAATCATAAGCTATAATATATCGAAAGGAGGTATTTCTGAGATCTATAGGTATCTAAAGGGAACAGAACAAGAAGGGGTAATAGAGGAGAAAAAAAAGGCAAAATGGGAAAGAGAGGTGGGCCCAATATCGGTAGAACAGTGGGAAAAGGTTCTGGCATTGGGGGCGAAAGTTTCCTTATCTCCATCAAATAGTATATCCCAAATGTACTTAATCCATAGGGTATATTACACTCCTCTTAAACTGTTTAGATTTGGGAGTAGACAGGATGCAGAATGCCAAAGGTGTGGGGACCGAAGAGGAGATTTAATACATATGATTTGGCGATGCCCAAGATTATATAGATATTGGGTAGGAATAATAGGGAAAATTAATAAAGTGTTTGGGTTATCATTGGAAGTAGAAGCTAAAATCTGTATAATGGGATTGATAGAAGAAGAGGAGGTACGAAGGGATATCCACACAGCGGTCATTAGATGCCTTTTTCAGGGGAGGAAATTAATTGCGTTTAAATGGCAGAGGAGGGAAGCGCCTACAGTAAAGGAATGGATGGAAAGGGTGAAAGATAACATAAAAAAGGAGGAATACATATATAGGAAAAGAGGTAATTATGGGAAGTTTGTTAAAATATGGGGAAAGTGGGGTGAGCAATGAGAAAGGGTGAGTAAGTTGCAAGAGTGATGGATGAAGGAGGGAATGAATGAGAGGTGGGGAGGGGGATGGGAGAAGGGAATGAGTAATTTGTTTAAGTTCGATGTTATTTAAAATTTTCTTTTGTATAAATGGTGAATGGAATATTATTGGCGGAGGGAATGGGAGGGGGAGAGGGTTGATAGGGGGAGGGAGGATGGGAGGGGGGGATAAGGGAAATTTGTCTGTAAGGGGAATTATTGTATGTGATTACTTTGTGGCAATATTTGTAAATTTGAATATAAAGCAAATAAAATAAAAAAGTTTAAAGATTAAAAAAATAAAAAAGATACGATCAGGAGGAATCATAGGAACCGGAACCGACTCAAACTTGGAAGTGGAGGAAAATTGTTATGACAAGGCATCAGCCCTTACATTCTTAGTACTGGGTAAGAATGAGACAATGTAATTAAAGCTCGACAAGAAAAGAGCCCATCGCGCCCTTCTGGGAGAGAGTCGCTTAGCCTCAGACAAGAATGTAAGATTCTTATGGTCAGTAAGAATAAGAACGGGCACAGTGGTACCTTCAAGGAGATATCTCCATTCTTTCAGGGCTAAAATGATCGCCAACAGCTCTCTGTCACCAATCTCATAATTGCACTCAGCAGGTGACAATTTCTTGGAAAAGTAACCACACGGATGCATAGCGCTCTCAGAGTTAGGACGTTGAGACAGAAGGGCGCCAACTCCAGTCTCAGAAGCATCAACTTCGAGGATAAAAGGCAATGTAGGATCAGGATGTGCCAACACAAGAGCATAAACAAAGGCAGCCTTGAGAGTCTCACAGGCCTTAATGGACTCCGGAAGACCAACTCTGTGGGTTACCGTCCTTTCTGGTTATATCAGTCAGAGGCTTGACCAGAGACGAGAAGTTACGAATAAATTTCCGATAGTAGTTGGCAACGCCCAGGAAACGCTGCAAAAGACATAAACCCACGGGTCGTGGCCACTGTAGGACTGCCGACAGTTTCTCTGGGTCCATCGAAAAACCAGCAGTGGAAATGACATAGCCCAGGAATGTAACCTGTTTACGATGGAACTCGCACTTCTCTTAGTTTCTGAAGTACACATCAGACATCTGTGTGGTGGCTCTCAGGGACTTGGAAAATATGAGGATATCATCGAGATAAACCACCACACACAATTGCAACAAATCTCGGAGGACATCGTTAATAAATTCCTGGAAAATTGCTGGGGCGTTACAAAGGCCAAAAGGCATTACCAGGTATTCATAATGGCCTGTTCTGGTTAAACGCAGTTTTCCACTTGCCGCCCTCCTTAATGCGCACGAGATTGTATGCCCCTCTCAGGTCAAGCTATGTGAAAACTGTTGCTCCCTTGAGTTGGTCAAATAACTCTGTAATCAATGGAATCGGGTAGGCATTCTTAATAGTGACACGATTGAGACCCCTATAATCTATACAAGGTCTCAGTTCACCGCTGTTCTTTTTCACAAAGAAGAAACCAGCACCAGCAGGAGACGAGGACTTGCGGATGAAACCTTGAGAAAGTGCTTCAGCAACATACTCCTCCATGGCACCAGGTTGAAGGTCAATTGCTTAATCATAAAGCCGGTGTGGAGGCAAACTACTGACCTTTATCAAAGACATTGCCAAAATCACAGTACTCCTCCGGCAGGGAGGGGAGTGAAGCGGTGCACAGGATCTTGGATACCTTCAGGAAGCATGCCTCAATGCATTGTGGTGACCAGGAGAGAACCTCAGCACGGAGCCAATCAAAAGAGGGGTTGTGCCTCTGTAACCAAGGATAACCAATAACCAGCGGAAACCTTGGTGAGGAAATAACTTGGAATTGAATTATCTCATGGTGAAGAGCCCCTACGGCCATGGACAATGGAATCATCTCACGAGTCACATGGGCAGGCTGTAAAGGTCTCCCGTCAAGAGCCTCAATGGCAAGTGGAGTGTCATGCAGCTGCAGCGGAATCGAGTGCTGCGAAACAAATGCAGCATCAATGAACAGGCCTGCAGCCCCAGAGTCAATTAGAGCCTGTATCTCGATGGACGACTCAGCCCAAGAAAGGGTGACCAAAACCAGAGGCTTATCCTTTTGGATAACTGGGGACGAAACAACGCCACCTAAGGTCTATCCATGACAGGACCTCAAGGTTCGGGCGTTCCCTGGACGGGTAGGACAAGACTTAAAAAAGTGACCTGCCTGGCCACAATAAAGGCACAATCTCTCCCTCCTCCTAAAGGCTCTCTCATCCGCAGAGAGACGCGGGAAGCCCAGGTGCATGGGTTCATCTTCACTGACTAACTCGGTACCAGGAGGCATGGGAGGTGAGGGAGGCATGGGTGGGACTACAAAGCTCGGAGGCAAACATACAGGAGACTTCCGCAAGTGCTCCTTAAGGGAAAGTCTGAGTCTGGAGTCAATGAGGATGGCAAATGAGATCAAGCTCTCCAGCTCAGTGGGTATATCTCGGGCTGCTATCTCATCCTTGATGGAATCCGAGAGACCATGAGAAAAAGCAGCCACGAGGGCCTCATTGCTCCAAGCAACCTCTGCTGCCAGAGTACGGAATTCAATGGCGTAGTCGGCAACAGTTCTCATACTCTGTTTGATGGACAAGAGCAGAAGCGGAGCATGTGGGAACGTCAAAAACCCTTTTAAAGGAGGCCACAAACTGAGGGTAACTCAAGACAACAGGTTTTTGCGTCTCCCATAGAGGGTTAGTCCAGGCCAAGGCTCTCTCAGAAAGCAAAGATATCACAAAACCTACTTTTCTTCTGTCGCCTGGGGCAGCATTTTGAAGTATTTTTCAACCTGATTGAGAAATCCTCTGCATTGAACTGGATCGCCCCCAAATCGCTGGGGAAGTGGAGCAGAACCAGACATACCTCTTATAGAGGTAATACTCGAGGCGCGTGCCTGCACAGAGACTGGCACAGCAGCAGGGACGGCCTGCGACTCAGGTTGTACCGGAGGAGCCACCGTGGGGGATTCCAGGTGAGCCATGTGATTCAGAAGCATTTGTAACGCCAAGGCAAACTAATCCATGCGGTGATCTGGAAAAAATATTATCAACAAGTGGATTGACTGTATCTTCTGAATTGATGGCCTTTGCGCACTGTCAGAAACCATGAAACAGACTGAGACAGAAGTACAATCAAATCACACTTGTTTATTAAAAAATAAAAAGGTAAATAGAAAAAAGCGAAGTTAAGCATAGCCAGAGTCCAGTAGCCAGATTGGGTAGTCAGCCAGTCCAAAGTTCATTAACCAGATCGGGTAATCAGCCAGGCCAGAAGTCAGGGATCCAAGGAGAGCAACTGCGATCAGGATAAGAAGTCAGGAGGGATGTCAGCAAGCCAGTCTTGAAACAAACAGCAGGAGATGGTTTCTTGTGATGAGATCAACGCGAAGGCCAAGGAAAGAGTGAGCTGGAAGGCTTTAAATAGGCAGGTCAGACGAGCATCATCGGGAACAGCTGGTAACTGTGGAAAGAGAAGAGAGCTGGCAATTAGCCGACAGCTGAGCGGCCAGCCCAGAGGAGGAAGGGCTAAGCCAGCCCTGACACTTGGCTACACACGATCACACCAAAGTCCGTTCATTTCGAACGCGATGACATACGACGGGACTAAAAAAGCTCAATAACCAGTAGCCAATAGCTGCCCTTGCGTTGTGTTTGGGCCATTGGACTAGCATACAGACAAACAGTTTTCCCGATAGGAATTGATTCCGTCGGAAAGATTTAAAACATGTTCTATTTCTAGGTCCGTCAGACTTTAAAAAAAAAAAAAGGCAGCTGAAGCCCACACACGATCGGAATATCCGATGAAATTATTCCGTCTGACCTTTTCTGACAGAAAGTCCAGTCATGTGTATGCAGCATGAGAGCAAGAACACCAAATTTAACACACCTGCTCCACATTCACACCTGAGACCTTGTAATACTAATGAGTCACATGACACTGGGGAGAGAAAATGGCAAATTGGGCCCAATTTGGACATTTTCACTTAGGGTTGTACTCTTGTTGCCAGCGGTTTAGATATTATCGACTGTGTGTTGAGTTCTTTTGAGGGGACAGCAAATGTACACTGTTATACAAGCTGTACGCTCACTACTTTATATTGTAGCAAAGTGTCATTTCTTCAGTGTTGTCACATGAAAAGATATAATAAAATATTTACAAGAATCTGAGGAGTGTACTCACTTATGTGAGATACTGTGTATGTATATGTATGTATATATATATATATATATATTTGGCATGTGGCACTGTACTGGTATATATGTGGTATATATGTGGTATATATGTGGTATATATGTGGCACTGTACCTTTGTGCTCTTTTATGTTTTCCTGAATTACCAAAGCTTTGAAGTCTAATGCCAGGCACTCCCTGTGTGGAGGAAGACAGTGATAGGACAAGGTCCTCTGGCACCCAAGACAAAGAAGATGCAAAGTGAGCCCCTTTCCCCCAGTTATTTAATCTGGCATTACAAACACTAACATACATTTAAAATTTTTGTATACAATTCGTAAAAAACAAACAAGAAAAAAAGTAAAGGGAGGGGAAAGAGTTAATAAATATAATTAGGGTCAAGTAAAACTTTAACTACAATTTTTTTTGGTCAAATTTAAAAAAATACTTAAGGATAACTACAAATTGTATTCCCTTATGTCCCTTTTACAGTATAAAAGCACATTTATAACAACAAAAAAGAAAAAAGTATACAGATAAATAAATAAAAAATAAATAAATCACCCCTCCGCTGTGAGCAGCTATAGAACTGGGACTTGTGTGTTGTGCAGCGGCTGCCTTTAATCCCTCACTTCCCCGCTGTGTGAGCAAAGCAGGTTGTCTCATTTTCCTGCTGTGTGAGCCTATTGATACATTTAAAGCAGAACTTCAGTCATTTTTTCATCTTTCCTTCGATTAAATCTTCTGCCCTTGTCGTTTTAATTTTGGATAGTAAAACCTTTTTCTTTCTGCCAGTAAATACCTTATACAGCCCATTTCCTGTTCCTTGTCTGGTAAAAAGCATAGGCTTATGACATCATGTACAGCTCTCTCTCTCACTCTTGTGAGAGTTTATCAGGAAGGAAGGGGGATGAGTCAGAAGAGGGCCAATGAGAGCTGCAGAGCTGGAGGTGTGCCTCTATGTAAATCCAAGAAGTGAACAGGCAGCAGCTTCAGCTGCCCGCAGTTAAAATGGTTGCAGCCAGACTCAGTGGAGGGAGATTTCTGCTGCATATTTGGCAAATACAGTATAACAGTATATATAAAATAACATGCAAAGTGGTTTGAGGGAAGCTTCAGAATGGCAAATATGTTTTTATTACGAAATATGTGAGCAGACTGCAGTTCCTCTTTAACCACTTTCAGACCGGACCATTTTGCTGGTCAATGACCAGAGGTCTTTTTACAATTTGGCACTGCGCTGCTTTAACTGGTTATTGCGCGGTCATGCAATGTTGTACCCAAACAAAATGTGCGTCCTTTTTTTCCCACAAATAGAGCTTTCTTTTAAAGGTATTTGACTGACTCTGCGATTTTTATTTTTTGCGATATAAACGTAAAAAGACCGTAAATTTTGAAAAAAAATGATATTTTCTACTTTTTGTTATTAGAAAAATCCAATAAACTCAATTTTAGTCATACATTTAGGCCAAAATGTATTCAGCCACATGTCTTTGGTAAAAAAAAAGTCAATAACTGTATATTTATTGGTTTGCGCAAAAGTTGTCACATCTACAAACTAGGGTACATTTTCTGGAATTTACGCAGCTTTTAGTTTATGACTGCCTATCTCATTTCTTGAGGTGCTAAAATGGCAGGGCAGTACAAAACCCCCCCAAATGACCCCATTTTGGAAAGTAGACACCCTAAGGAAATTGATAAGAGGCATGTTGAGCCCATTGAATATTTTATTTTTTTGCCTCAAGCGATTGAATAATGACAAAAAAAACATTTTTTTTTTTTTTTACACAAAGTTGTCACTAAATGATATATTGCTCACACATGCCATGGTTATATGTGGAATTGTACCCCAAAATACATTCTGCTGCTTCTCCTGAGTACGGGGATACCACATGTGGTCGACTTTTTGGAAGCCTAGCCGCGTACGGGGCCCGAAAGCCAAGCACCGCCTTCAGGATTTCTAAGGGCATACATTTGTAATTTCACTCCTCACTACCTATCACAGTTTTGAAGGCCATAAAATGCCAAGATGGCACAAAACCCCCACAAATGACCCCATTTTGGAAAGTAGACACCCCAAGCTATTTACTGAGAGGCATGTTGAGTCCATGGAATATTTTATATTTTGCCACAAGTTGCGGGAAAATTACAAACTTTATTAATTTTTCACAAAGTTGTCACTAAATGATATATTGCTCACACATGCTATGGGCATATGTGAAATGACACCCCAAAATAAATTCTGCTGCTTCTCCTGAGTACGGGGATACCACATGTGTGGGACTTTTTGGGAGCCTAGCCGCGCACGGGGCCCCGAAAACCAAGCACCGCCTTCAGGCTTTCTAAGGGCGTACATTTTTGATTTCACTCCTCACTACCTGTTACAGTTTTGAAGGCCATAAAATGCCAAGATGGCACAAAACCCCCACAAATGACCCCATTTTAGAAAGTAGACACCCCAAGCTATTTGCTGAGAGGCATGTTGAGTCCATGGAATATTTTATATTTTGCCACAAGTTGCGGGAAAATTACAAACTTTATTAATTTTTCACAAAGTTGTCACTAAATGATATATTGCTCACACATGCTATGGGCATATGTGAAATGACACCCCAAAATAAATTCTGCTGCTTCTCCTGAGTATGGGGATACCACATGTGTGGGACTTTTTGGGAGCCTAGTCGCGTACGGGGCCCCGAAAACCAAGCACCGCCTTCAGGATTTCTAAGGGTGTAAATTTTTGATTTCACTCCTCACTACCTATCGCAGTTTTGAAGGCCATAAAATGCCAAGATGGCACAAAACCCCCACAAATGACCCCATTTTGGAAAGTAGACACCCCAAGCTATTTGCCGAGAGGCATGGTGAGTATTTTGCAGCTCTCATTTGTTTTTGAAAATGAAGAAAAAAAAATAATGTATATTTTTTTTCTTTTTTTCAATTTTCAAAACTTTGTGACAAAAATGAAGGTCTGCAAAATACTCACCATACCTCTCGGCAAATAGCTTGGGGTGTCTCCTTTCCAAAATGGGGTCACTTGGGGGGATTTTGGGCTATCTGGGCATTCCATGGCCTCCGAAACTGTGATAGGCAGTGAGGAATGAAATCAAAAATTTACACCCTTAGAAAGCCTGAAGGTGATGCTTGGATTTTGGGGTACCGTACGCGGTTAGGCTCCCAAAAGGTCTCACACTTGTGGTATCCCCGTACTCAGGAGAAGCAACAAAATGTATTTTGGGGTGTAATTTCACATATAACCATGGCATGTTTGAGCAATATATCATTTAATGACAACTTTGTGCAAAAAAAAAAATAATAATAATAATAATGTCCGCAACTTTTGTCAAAATATAAAATATTCCATGGACTCGACATGCCTCTCAGCAAATAGCTTGGGGTGTCTACTTTCTAAAATGGGGTCATTTGGGGAGGTTTTGAACTGTCCTGGCATTTTATGCACAACATTTAGAAGCTTATGTCACACATCACCCAATCTTCTAACCACTTGAAGAAAAAGCCCTTTCTGACACTTTTTGTTTACATGAAAAAATATATTTTTTTTGCAAGAAAATTACTTTGAACCCCCAAACATGAAGTGTTTTTTTTTGTTTTCAAAAAGGTTTATTAAAGCGATAAATAGAAAACAGCGTCAGTAAACAGGATCAAATGACATATACAGCATATGCAGTTGGATGACAAGATTATAATAAAATGGCGAACAGACCATAGGATTCTACAGTGGCATAGATCTTACATCCAATGAAAAATCGTAATAGAGGAAAAGCAAAAATAGTCAATGTCCTGACCTTCATATTTGTAATGTATAAGAATAGACAACACAAAGAAAGAAATGAGAAATCTAGAAAGAAAGAAAAGAGAGAGAGAAGAAAAAAAACAAAAATAATAAAAATAGAATTTCTTTTATTAATTTTTTATTCCTTAGTTCTTTTTTTTTTTTCAGATAGGCAAGAGATTAAAAAAAAAAAAAAAAAGTCCCCGGTGTGATCATTTTTGTAATCTAAATAGGAACACTTTAGGTCATATATATGAGTCGTGTCCTGTAAAGTATGGAAAATCTTTTCAGTCAGCATTACTTGATCAATGCGTGAGAGAACCTGAGATAAAGGGATCGAAGAGGACTTCCAATGTAACGCTATAGTCCATAGCATAGAAACAGAGATGGAATGGACGAGCCTCACTAGAGGTTTAGGGGTGTCCTGTGGGGTTTGGAAGAGAAGACAGTGGTGGTAAGTAAGGGACATCGCTCGACCAGCGAGCTTGTCTATCAATCTCAAAATCTCCTGCCAAACTGGCCGAATCCGGTCACACTCCCAAAAAATGTGAACAAAGGTGCCTTGGTGATTGCAACCTCTAAAACAGTTGGGGGACGTATGAAGTGTTTTTTTTAAAGCAAAAGCCCTACAGATTAAAATGGTGGGTGTTTCATTTTTTTTTTTCACACGGTATTTGCGCAGCGATTTTTCAAACGCATTTTTTGGGGAAAAAACACACTTTTTTTTATTTTAATGCACTAAAAATCACTATATTGCCCAAATGTTTGATGAAATAAAAAATATGATCTTAGGCCGAGTACATGGATACCAAACACGACATGCTTTAAAATTGCGCAGAAACGTGCAGCGGGGACAAACTACACACATTTTTAAATGCCTTTACAGGTGACCACTTTAGATTTACGGAGGAGGTCTACTGCTCAAATTAGTACCCTCGATCTGACCTTCGTGGTGATACCTCACATGCATGGTGCAATTGCTGTTTACATATGACATCAGACCAACGCTTGCGTTCGACGTTGCGCCTTAGCAGGGGGGGACAGGGTTTTTTTTTTTTTTTTTTTATTATTATTTATTTTGCTTTTTTATTTTATTTTTAAACTGTTCCTTTCATTTATATATATTTTTTTATGATTTTTATTGTTATCTCAGGGAATGTAAATATCCCCTATGATTGCAATAGGTAGTGACAGGTACTCTTTTTTGAAAAAATTAGGGTCTATCAGACCCTAGATCTCTCCTCTGTCCTCAAAGCATCTGACCACACCAAGATCGGTGTGATAAAATGCTTTCCCAATTTCCCAATGGTGCTGTTTACATCCCGCAAAATCTAAGTCATGAAATGCTCGTAGCTTCCGGTTTCTTAGGCCATAGAGATGATTGGAGCCATTCTGGTCTCTGATCAGCTCTATGGTCAGCTGGCGGAGCCTGAGAAAACCATGGAAGATGGTGCGGGGGGGGGGGGGAACATTCCCTCCCACTGCTTGTAAAAGTAGTCTAGAGGCTAATTAGCCACTAGGATTGCTTTTACATAAAAGCCGACCGCTGGCTGAAAAGAATGATACCAAGATGATACCTAAACCAGCAGGCATCATTCTGGTATAAGCACTCAAAGTCCAGCAACATATCAATATGTTGCTGGAACTGGTTGGGCATATATTGTAATTTTTTTTTCATGCAGCCTGTGGGCTGAACGAAAAAAAAATATTGATCGGTGGGTATGCCCACCATTAGAATACCTCCCTTCATCCACCCACTTCTAATGGTGGGCATACATGCACCATTTATATATGCCGAAGCATGGGGGCATCCTCCCGCAAAAGGTAGGAGCAGATCGCTCCTCTACCCCTTGTGCCCCCATGCTTCGGCATATATGCTCTTTTTTAACTGTGGTGGTGAAATCACCTCCGACAGTGCTGGAGTCGCGGCTTTATGTATCGTGGGAGCAAAACGCTGTTGCTGTCAAGATAAATAAATCCGCGCTGCAGCAGAATGGCGTACCTGCTAAGCAAATGATGGTTAACAATAAAACAAAGTAACATTACAGTATAACAGTAGGACTTACCATACCTGCAAAGCAAATACAAAAAAAAAAATAGCAAAAAATAACACATTTAACACAATCTGTGCCTAAAATATATATGCCGAAGCATGGGGGCATCCTCCCGCAAAAGGTAGGAGCAGATCGCTCCTCCACCCCTTAT
This sequence comes from Lithobates pipiens, assembly GCF_037356315.1. Classification (NCBI taxonomy): domain Eukaryota; kingdom Metazoa; phylum Chordata; class Amphibia; order Anura; family Ranidae; genus Lithobates; species Lithobates pipiens. Next base: position 125,901,124 of record NW_027507789.1, on the reverse strand, counting down.
GCCCCCATGCTTCGGCATATATGCTCTTTTTTAACTGTGGTGGTGAAATCACCTCCGACAGTGCTGGAGTCGCGGCTTTATGTATCGTGGGAGCAAAACGCTGTTGCTGTCAAGATAAATAAATCCGCGCTGCAGCAGAATGGCATACCTGCTAAGCAAATGATGGTTAACAATAAAACAAAGTAACATTACAGTATAACAGTAGGACTTACCATACCTGCAAAGCAAATACAAAAAAAAAAAAATAGCAAAAAATAACACATTTAACACAATCTGTGCCTAAAATATATATATGCCGAAGCATGGGGGCATCCTCCCGCAAAAGGTAGGAGCAGATCGTTCCTCCACCCCTTATGCCCCCATGCTTCGGCATATATGCTCTTTTTTAACTGTGGTGGTGAAATCACCTCCGACAGTGCTGGAGTCGCAGCTTTATGTATCGTGGGAGCAAACGCTGTTGCTGTCAAGATAAATAAATCCACGCTACAGCTGAATGGCATACCTGAAAACAAAAAATGGTTAACAATAAAACATTGCAGAATAGAATACAGTACAAAGGAGCAGAACAATAGAGAGAGAATAGAGAGAGAGAGAACAATAAAACGACAACTATTTTTGTTTTTTTTATTTTATATTTTGTTTATTTTTTTGTTTTTTAAACACTTTTTTTTTTTTTAAACACTTTTTTATGTAACTTTAACACTTCTGTTGTAACGTTTCCAGTGGTTTGGGTCTCTCAAAATGCGATGGCATCTTGGGAGACCCTGTGAACGTGTGCCTAGCCTGTGCAATGCTGTACCCTACTCTAAAACTCAACTAGTTCATGGTAGCGTTCAAAACATTCACCAATGCAAAGACCAGGATTGTCAGGACAGCGGGGACAATAATGACGGGTGTCACGCCTATATCCGCGCTTTCTGCAGACACGACATTTTCTTTGGGGGGCTCGTTGGGTAGGGGTACTCGGGAGGACATAAAGATAATGCCTCTCATGCAGCCGGCTTACTGCATCTGGTTGGGGAAGGTGAGGTGGAGCACCGCCTGGATACAGAAGGGCTCTGACGATATCCTCCTGGAATTTAAGGAAGGATCCAGTCCGTCCTGAAGCTTTGTGTAGCACATAAGCATTCAGCATAGCCAATTGGAATAAATAAACAGACACTTTTTTGTACCAGCGTCTGGCCTTACGGGCAACTAGATACGGCGCCAACAACTGGTCATTGAGGTCCACCCCTCCCATATTAAGGTTATATTTGTGGACACAGAGGGGTTTCTCCACAATACCAGTCGCCGTAGGAATTTGGACCGTCGTGTCTGCATGAAGGGAGGTAAGAACGAAAACATTCTTATTATCCCTCCACTTCATAGCGAGCAAATTATTACTGCGCAAGCAGGCTCTCTCCCCCAGCCTAAGACGGGACTCTATAAGCCGCTGGGGAAAGCCCCGGCGATTAGGTCTCACGGTGCCACATGCTCCAATCTGCTGATCAAACAAGTGACTAAACAGTGGCACGCTTGTGTAATAATTGTCCACATACAAGTGGTACCCCTTTCCGAATAAGGGTGACACCATGTCCCACACTATCTTGCCAGCGCTTCCTATGTAGTCAGGGCAGTTCTCCGGCTCTAAGTGACTATCTTTATCCTCATAAGCCATAAAACTACGTGTATAGCCTGTGGCCCTGTCACAGAGCTTATACATCTTGACCCCGTATCTGGAACGCTTGTTGGGAATGTATTGTTTGAATGACAAGCGAGCAGAAAACTTAATCAGGGACTCATCAACGCAGACAACTTGATGGGGAGTAAACAAGTCTGCAAAACGTTGGTTGAAGTGGTTTATGAGGGGCCGAATTTTGTAGAGCCGATCGTATTCAGGGTCTCCACGAGGACGACAGAGTTCATTGTCGCTGAAGTGCATGAACCGCAAAATCTGCTCGTATCGTGCCCTGGACATGGAAGCAGAGAACACGCGCATATGGTGAATTGGGTCAGTGGACCAATATGACCGCAACTCACTCTTTTTGGTTATGCCCATGTTGAGGGAGAGGCCCAGAAAGATCTTAAATTCGGAAACCGTAACTGGTTTCCATTGTCTGGCAAGGGCGGACTGGGGAACAGTGGTGATGTGTTGACCAGCGTACAAATTGGTTTGGTCCACAATAGATCTATAGAGATCTTCGGTGAAAAACAGTGAGTAAAAATCAAGTGTCGTAAAATCAACTGTTTCCACGTTAATGCCAGGTTGGCCAGTGAATGGGGGAAGTACGGGTTCTGCAGAAGTGGTGGGCACCCAATCAGGATTGGCGAATTCTGCAGGAAGGGCACTATGGGTACGATGGGCCTGTCTTTGTCTTCGTCTTGGTGGCAGCGGGACACTACTTGTGCTTGCCACCTCGCCAGCTTGAACTGCACTTATGGGACTCGCCACGTCACCACGTGCTACTGCAGTGCTGGATGTACGTCCAGGGTGTACTAGGCCGCTGGTGCTTGCCAGTTCACCAGAAGGATGAGCGGCTCTAGTACGTCTCTGCTCCATATGAGTGACCTGCGGTTCCTCCACCTGAACAACAGAAAACATTCGGGATCGGGTACACCTGCCCTTAACAGGGACCTCATCTCCGTCGCCAGAGCTATCTGTCATGGAGCCGCTGTCCTCTACAGGATCGTATTCTGAGCCTGAATCTGACAGATGAGTGACGTCCTCTTCACTATCTGTCATGCTCAGAAACGTGTGGCCTCTTCACTAGTGTACCTTCGCTTTGCCATTTTGGGCTCTAAATTTAGGGGTACACTAGTGAGACTCACAGGTAAAAAAGCACCTAGGCTGTCAGCGACTGTATCAAAACGCTACAAAAAAAACTGTTAGCGATTGCAGGGATAAAGCCTGACTCTGCGAACGCTGCAGTTATGTGTGTTGTGTTTTGTAAGTGACAGTGATCGATCGATACTGCACTTGGGTGGGCTGGGCTGGGCTTGGCGGAGGGGCTAAACGCAGGTGCTAGCAGGTATCTGGGCTGATCCCGCTAACAATGCGTTTTGGGAAACCTAAAATGCTGGCAACGCTAATATAGATCTGATCAGATACTATATTACTAAGGGAGGTGTATGCTTTGCGCGTGGGTGTTAGTGGTACTGGCACTAACCTGACGCTGGGGCGACGCAGACCTTATCTGACCCTCAAACTTATATCACCCGCCGGGTGATCAGGGGGTTAAACCTTTATTAGGTAATAAATGGCGGGTGCCCTGAAACTATAAAAAAATAACTAACCAACCAGCGTCACCTGTAACAGTTATATGGTGATCACTGGTGAAAGGGTTAACTAGGGGGCAATCAGGGGGCTTTATGCGGTAGTATATGGGGGTCCCTGACGCTATAAAAAGCTGCGGCGAACCTAAATACTTACCTGCCTAACTAGCGTCACCTGTGACACTAATACAGCGATCAGAAAAACGATCGCTTATTAGTGACACTGGCGATGGGGGGTGATCACGGGGTTAAACCTTTATTGGGGGGTTAGGGGAGTATCCTAGAGCTAAAGGGGGCTAACAATAACTGCCCTAACAGTTATTAAGGTCACAAATGACACCAATGCAATAATAAAAATAAATAAATAAAATAAAAACAAAAAAAATGCAATTGGTGTCACTGTGACTGGGGGTGCAGGGGTGATTGGGGGGGTGATCGGGGGTGAAGGGGGGGTGAAAGTGTGCCTGGCGTGTTCTACTGTACGTGTAGTGTGTTGGTGCAACTCACCGATCCTCTCTCCTCGGTGCCGGAACGAAAAAGACCGACGAGGAGAGATTACATCACTTCCTCTGCCTGTGTTTACATTACAGGAGAGGAAGTGATGTCATGCTGCACTTCCATTCGTCAGGAGCGATCGCGAGGGGGTGGCCATGAATGAATGGCCGCCCCCTCATCCCGGATCGCTCCTGAACGGATTCCGACCGCCGCTGGCACCGGGGGGGGCCCGATCGGAAGGCAGGGACGTACATGTACGCCCATATCCATGTTCTGTCAGGGAAGAGGAGACAGATCGTGTGTACCTACTATATAGGAACACTGATTGGTCTCCTCCCCCAGTCAATCCCATCCCCCCTCAGTTAGAACACCCCCTGAGGAAACACATTTAACCCCTTGATTGCCCCTCATGTTAACCCCTTTCCTGCCAGTGACATTTATACAGCAAACAGTGGCTATTTTAGCTCTGATCGCTGTATAAACGTCAATGGTTTAAAAAAAGTGTCAAAAGTGTCCGATCTGCAATGTCACAGTCCCAATAAAAATCAGAGTTCACTGCCATTACTAGTAAAATATCGGAATCTGGCTGTAACTATTTTAACTGTGGGAAGCTGAAGCTGCTACCTGTTTACTTCCTGGATTTACACAGACACACAGAAGCACACCTCCAGCTCTGCCGCTCTCATTGGCCCTCTTATGACTCATCCCCCCTCCCTTTCTGGCAGCTGTGCATGATGTCATAAGCTTAGGCTTTTTACCAGACAAGAAACAGGAAGTGGGCTGTACAAGGTATTTACTGGCAGAAAAATAAAAATGTTTTACTATCCAAAGTTAAAACAACAAGGACAGAAGATTTAATACATGAAAAGACGAAAAAATGACAGAAGTTTTGCTTTACATCCTTTCCAGCCAGTGTCATTAGTACACTGACAGTGTACAGTATTATCACTGATCACTGTATTAGTGTCACTAATGATATCAGGGGCAGTTAGTTAGTTTGTCAGATTACCTGCTGAACTTACATAGTTACATAGTTAGTCAGGTTGAAAAAAGACACAAGTCCATCCAGTTCAACCTTAAAATCAAATACATAAAATAAAAATATAATCGTACAATCCACGTATAATCGTACAATCCAAATACCCAATGTTATGCCCACAATTGATCCAGAGGAAGGCGAAAAAAAAAACCCCAGCAGAGCATGCTCCAATTTGCTACAGCAGGGGAAAAAAATTCCTTCCTGATCCCCCAAGAGGCGATCGGATTTTCCCTGGATCAACTTTACCTATGTTAGTACCTAGTAGGGATGAGCCGAACACCCCCCGGTTCGGTTCGCACCAGAACTTTCGAACGGACCCCACGTTCGTTACGAACGTTAGAACCCCATTGAAGTCTATGGGACTCGAACGTTCGAAATGGAAAGTGCTAATTTTAACGGCTAATATGCAAGATACTGTCCTAAAAAGGGTTTAGAGACCTGGCTCCTGCCCCAGGGGACATGGGTCAATGCAAAAAAAAGTTTTAAAAACGGTCGTTTTTGCGGGAGCACTGATTTTAATGACGATTAAAGTGAAAAAAAAAAGTGAAATATTCCTTTAAATATGGTGCCTGTGGGGTGTCTGTAGTATGCCTGTGAAGTGCCACGTGTTTCCCGTGTTTAGAACAGTCCCTGCACAAAATGACATTTAACGGAAATAACACCATTTAAAACTGCTTGCGGTTTTAATGTTATATCTGGTTCCTGCAATATGGTTGAAAATCATTCAGAAAAATGGCATGGGTAGCCCTCCCTGCCCATTACCAGCCTATTTGGGTCTTGTACGCATATTAAGGGGAACCCTGTACCCATATTAAAAAAAGGAAATGCGTGTGGCCCCCAGGCCCTATATACTCAGAACAGCAGTATACAGGCGGTGCAAACAAGACAGGGACTGTGTAGGTTTGTTGTGTTAAGTTGAATCTGTTTGTAATTTTCAACTGGTACATTTTTAAAGTGTAGCTCCAGTCAAAAAAACTATTTTTAAGCTTTTTGGAAAACATAGGGAAGGGTTATCACCCCTGTATAATTTGTTTTGTCGTCCATCTTTTTTCATCTCACTTGCTGCTGTCTCCTTGCGTTTGCAAGTAGGAGATGTTTGTAAGTTGGATGTTTGAAAGTAGGGGCCTGCCCTATATGCTCTGCAGAAATGGCGGAACAAGGTGTTGGTTTTGCCACAACATTGTAAGCCCTCAAAGTGACTCTTGGTGGGTGCTGGAGCGCCCTGCTGTGAACGATTATATCAAGAATTGTAATTACATGCCATTGTTGAACAGTGGTAGAAAAATTGACCTTTGGTGGTTGTGGTGCTGGTGCCACAACACTATAAGTCCTCACCGTTACTCTGGGTGGGCACAGGAAGGGGCCCTCCTGTGAAATATTATATCAAGAATTGTAATTACATGTCCCTGTTAAACAGGGGCAGAAAAATTTGGCCTTAGGCACTGCTGCTGGTGCCACCACACTGCAACCTCTTCCATATACTCTAGTTTTTTTGCTGGAATTAGCCCTGCTGCAAAGCATTGCATCAAAAATTGTACTTAAACGCCCCTGTTAAACAGGGGCAGAAAAATTGGGCCTTAGGCACTGGTGCTGGTGCCACCACACTGCAACCTCTGCCATATACTCTAGTTTTATTGCAGGAATTAGCCCTGCTGCAAAGCATTGCATCAAAATTGTACTTAAACGCCCCTGTTAAACAGGGGCAGAAAAATTGGGCCTTAGGCACTGGTGCTGGTGCCACCACACTGCAACCTCTGCCATATACTCTAGTTTTATTGCAGGAATTAGCCCTGCTGCAAAGCATTGCATCAAAAATTGTAATTAAACGCCCCTGTTAAACAGGGGCAGAAAAATTGGGCCTTAGGCACTGGTGCTGGTGCCACCACACTGCAACCTCTGCCATATACTCTAGTTTTATTGCAGGAATTAGCCCTGCTGCAAAGCATTGCATCAAAAATTGTACTTAAACGCCCCTGTTAAACAGGGGCAGAAAAATTGGGCTGCTGGCATCACCCAGAACCAAAAATGTTCTTCCAACATATCAGGAGGAAGAGGATAGACAATCAACATAACAGGACAGTCACTCAGCATCAGCATAGGCAGTCTTGAAGGGATGTGGTATTTAAAAAAAAATTATTCGGTTACATCAGCTTCAGGTGCTTGGTAGCTGTGGGTGATCCAAGACTGATTCATCTTGATGAAGGTCAGTCGATCAACTGATTCGGTGGACAGGCGCGCCCTGTGATCAGTAACAAAGCTACCAGCAGCACTGAAGGTGCGTTCCGAAAGAACGCTGGATGCAGGACAGGCCAGTAGCTCAATTGCATACTGTGCAAGCTCTGGCCAGTGATCCATCCTCAAGACCCAGTAAGCCAGAGGATTTTCGGTGGGAAAGGTGTCCAAGTCTGACCTTGCCCCTAGGTATTCCTGCACCATGTAAATCAGACGCTGGCGATGGGTGCTGGAACCAATCATACCTTGGGGCTGCGGACTAAAAAATTGTCTGAAAGCATCAGTCAGACGGCCACCTTCTCCACCGCTCCTTCTGACCGATGCCTCAGCAACACGTTGTCCAGGACCAGGAGTTTGTAACCTCCCAGTCTCTGGGAACGCGTTGCACAGAGCTTTCTGCAAGGCCTCCCGGAGATGTCTCATCCTCTGCTCCCTCTGCGATGGCAAGATAAGGTCGGCAACCTTACCCTTGTACCGTGGATCAAGGAGAGTGGCCAGCCAGTAATGGTCCCTCTCCTTGATCCGAAGAATACGAGGATCCTTCCGCAGGCTTTGCAGGATCAGGGAGGCCATGCAGCGTAGGTTAGCTGAGGCATTCGGTCCGGAGTCCTCTGGGTCACTAAGGACAACATGATCCGCAGCTACCTCCTCCCAGCCACGTACAAGTCCACGTGTTTCTTGGGACTGTAAATCATCCCTATAAGTCTGCTGCTGCTGCTGATGCTGAGTGCCAGCCTCCACCTCCATGCTGACACAATCATCCTCCTCCTCCTCTTCCTCCTCCTCATCCTCTTCCTGTGTGATGGGTGGCACAGCAGGAACACCCTCTGGATAAAGGGGGCCTTGAGAGGCAACGAAGTCCTCCTCTTCCTGCCTCTGTTCTGCCTCAAGTGCCCTGTCCATTATTCCACGCAGCGTATGCTCCAAGAGGTGGACAAGAGGTACAGTGTCACTGATGCATGCACTGTCACTGCTCACCATCCTTGTGGCCTCCTCAAACGGTGACAGGACAGTGCATGCATCCCTGATCATGCCCCACTGGCGTGGTGAGAAAAAACCAAGCTCCCCTGACCCTGTCCTGGTGCCGTAGTCGCACAGGTACTCATTGATGGCCCTCTGCTGCGTGTGCAGCCGCTGCAGCATGGCCAATGTTGAGTTCCATCTGGTGGGCATGTCACATATAAGGCGGTTCTTGGGCAGGTTCAACTCCTTTTGGAGCTCAGCCAGCCGAGCACAGGCATTAAGTGATCGGCGGAAATGCACACAGACTTTCCTGGCCTGCTTCAGGACATCCTGTAAGCCGGGGTACCTGCCCAAGAACCGCTGCACCACCAGGTTAAGGACGTGAGCTACACAGGGCACATGGGTCAGTTGTCCCTGTCGGAGGGCGGAGAGGAGGTTGGTGCCATTGTCGCAAACCACCATTCCTGGCTTAAGCTGGGGGGGCGTCAACCACCTCTCGGCCCGCCCCTGCAGAGCTGACAAAACATCCGCCCCAGTGTGGCTCCTGTCCCCCAAACAAACCAGCGCAAGCACGGCATGGCATCGTTTTGCCTGCGTATTTGCGTAGCCCCTGGAACGCCTACGGAGCACCGCTGGTTCTGAGGACAGAGCACTGGAAGAGGCCATGGAGGAAGAAGAAGAGGAGGGGGTGGAGGAGAGAGGTGTGTCACAACCAGTAGTAGCATTTTGGAGGCGTGGTGGCGGAACAACCTAAAACACTACTGCACCTTGTCCTGCATCCTTCCCAGCAGCCAGAAGAGTGACTCAATGGGCCGTGAAAGACAGGTAACGTCCCTGTCCATGCCTGCTGGACCATGAGTCAGCGGTAATATGCACCTTACCGCTGACCGCCCTGTCCAGCGAGGCAAGGACATTGCCTTCCACATGCCGGTAGAGAGCCGGAATCGCCTTCCGTGAGAAAAAGTGGTGTTTGGGGACCTGCCACTGAGGAACCGCAAATTGTACAAACTCACGGAAGGGGGCCGAGTCTACCAACTGAAAAGGCAGCAGTTGAAGTGCTAGCAATTTAGCCAAGCTAGCATTCAACCGCTGGGCATGTGGATGGCTGGGAGTAAACTTCGTCCGCCGGTCCAGCAGCGGGGGCAGGGACATTTGCCTGCTATAATCGGACGTGGGTGTACCGCTAGCAGAGTTCCCGGAAGCACTTGGCTGTGACACACCTAATTCTACACCTTCATTCCTCTCAGAGCAGGTTTCAGAGAGGACTGAAGGTCTAGTGGGGTTGGAGATGCCAGCTGATGAGGAGCAAGGAGAGGTCCGCTTTGTTCTTTGGTGTGGGTCTTTGAGGTACGCTTGCCAACGAGCTGCATGGCAGGTCAACATATGTCTGGTCAAGCATGTGGTGCCCAAGCGGCTGATGTTTTGGCCACGTGAGATACGCTTGAGACATATGTTGCAAATAGCAGCGATGCGATCTGATGCACTCGTCTCAAAAAAGGCCCACACCAAAGAACTTTTAGAATAACGCGCAGAGGCAGCGCTCTGCACAGGCGGAGCTCTGTGGTGTGATTCAGTCGGTGTGCTGCCCCTAAGCTGGCCCCCGGAGGGCATCCTGCCTCGTTGGACATGTGCCTCCTCCTCCTCCTCCTCCTCCTCCCTCCTTCCAGGCACCCACGTGGAGTCAGTGCCCTCATCATCCCCTCCCTCTTCATCGCTGTAGCAAACCTGGCAGTATGCTGCAGCTTGTGGAACATGACTGCCAGATTGCTGTCCTTCTTGAGCATCCCCTCTCTCTGCGCTCACGCTACTGCCTTCCTCTAGCTGAGTGTCATCATCAGAGCCCACCAAACACTGGGCATCCTCCTGGAACATGTCCAACACTGTGCTCAAAGAGTTCAGGAGACTCCTTAGGAGGACGTGGTGGGTCTAGGGAAGGAGTCACTGATGATGACATTGAGAGGAGGGAAGACGATGCGTTGGCAGCTGCTTTGCGACTACCCTGAGACTGGGTGAGAGAGGATGAGGAGGATGAAGAGGGCTTGGTCATCCACTCTACCAAGTCGTTGGCATGTTGCGGTTCAACATGTCCAGCTGCCGAAAAGAAGGACAAGCATGTCCCATGGCCACGTGCTGATGACAATGCACCGCGTCCACGACCAGCACTGTTGTCTCTAGACACAGAGCCTGCTTGCCCTCTTTTATCGGCTCGCGCCTGTCTGCCTCTCCTTGGTGGCCTTCCAGACATGGTAATGGCCTGAAGGGAGTTGGGTAAAACAGCAGTTGGGTAGTTTATATTGTGCTGTATAATAACTCCTGCAGATGGCAATTGGGCTCAAATAGAGAACAGCTATGTAGGTGGATTATAGCGGTATGTACTGGGTACAGAGCAAGCAGACAGCACGCACTATCTCCTAACACTACTGACTGCAAGCTCTATTATTAACGATAGATCACTAGCTATATAGGTTAGGTGAATATCGCGGTGTATACTGCGGTCAGGGCACGCAGACAATAACCAGAAAACAGCAGAGATAAAGGGGTATATACAGATGTATACTGTGCTGTGCTGGAGGCACACACAACTTTTAATAACTCCTGCAGATGGCAATTGGGCTCAAATAGAGAACAGCTATGTAGGTGGATTATAGCGGTATGTACTGGGTACAGAGCACGCAGACAGCACGCACTATCTCCTAACACTACTGACTGCAAGCTCTATTATTAACGATAGATCACTAGCTATATAGGTTAGGTGAATATCGCGGTGTATACTGCGGTCAGGGCACGCAGACAATAACCAGAAAACAGCAGAGATAAAGGGGTATATACAGATGTATACTGTGCTGTGCTGGAGGCACACACAACTTCCAATAACTCCTGCAGATGGCAATTGGGCTCAAATAGAGAACAGCTATGTAGGTGGATTATAGCGGTATGTACTGGGTACAGAGCACGCAGACAGCACGCACTATCTCCTAACACTACTGACTGCAAGCTCTATTATTAAAGATATATAAATATAGTGAAGTGAATAGTGAATATAGTGGTGTATACTGCGGTCAGGGCACAGACAATAACCACTACACAACAGCAAGATAGGAAATCAGCCAAAAACGATCGGTGTGTACTGTGTTGAAGGTACACAGAACACCCACTGCTTCAGATGCTAACACACTACACGAGGCCGCCTCAATGGCGGCCTTATATAGTGTGGGGCGTGCACTACACAGCCTCAGCTATGACAGCATCCTGCCTGTGGCCAATCATGGCTCTCCTCGCTGCTGGCGCTGCGATTGGCCAAGCATGCGGGGTCACAGTGCATGCTTGGCCAATCATGAGCCAGCAATGCACTGCGCCATCGCAGTGCATTGTGGGCCGTGAGCGCCATGCGAATTTTGACGCGAACGGACCAAGTGTTCGGATTTCGCCGAACGGACGAACAGCCAATGTTCGAGTCGAACGTACGTTCGACTCGAACACGAAGCTCATCCCTAGTACCTAGTTATATTATGTACCATCAGGAAAGTATCCAGGCCTTTCTTAAAGCAATCTACTGAGCTGGCCAGAACCACCTCTGGCGGGAGTCTATTCCACATTTTGACAGCTCTAACTGTGAAGAAACCTTTCCGTACTTGAAGATGAAATCTCTTTTCCTCTAGACGTAAAGAGTGCCCCCGTGTCCTCTGGGTTGATCGTACAGAGAACAACTCAACACCAAGTTCACTATATGGACCCCTAATATATTTGAACATGTTGATCATATCCCCCTTATTCTCCTCTTCTCAAGAGTGAATAAATTTAGTTCCTCTAATCTTTCCTCATAGCTGAGTTCCTTCATGCCTCTTATCAGTTTGGTTGCCCTTCTCTGCACTTTCTCCAGTTCCCCGATATCCTTTTTGAGAACTGGTGCCCAAAACTGAACTGCATATTCCAGATGAGGTCTTACTAATGATTTGAACAGGGGCAAAATTATATCTCTCTCTCTGGAGTCCATACCTCTCTTAATACAAGAAAGGACTTTGCTCGCTTTGGAAACAGCAGCTTGGCATTGCATGTTGTTATTGAGCTTATGGTCTACCAAAACCCCCAGATCCTTCTCCACTATGGATTCCCCCAGTTGTACTCCCCCTAGCATGTATGATGCATGCATATTCTTAGCCCCCAAGTGCATAACTTTTCATTTATCAACATTAAACCTCATCTGCCACATAGTCGCCCAATTAGACAGTGTATTGAGGTCAGCTTGTAAATTGGAGACATCCTGTAAGGACGTTATTCCACTGCATATCTTGGTGTCATCTGCAAAGACAGAAATGTTACTTTTTAACATCTTTATAAATGATATTGGGTCTGGGATCAAAAGTAAGGGTCCCAGCACTGAACCTTGGGGTACACCACTGATAACCTTAGACCATTCAGAGTAAGAATCATTAACCACTACTCTCTGAATTCTGTCTTTTAGCCAATTTTCTATCCATTTACAAACTGATATTTCCAAACCTGTAGACTTTACCTTACACATGAGCCGTGTGTGCGGAACTGTATCGAACACTTTTGCAAAATCCAAGTATACCACGTCCACCACCACCCCTCTGTCCAAGGTTTTACTTACCACCTCATAAAAAGAAATCAGATTTGACTGACAACTTCTGTCTTTCATGAATCCATGCTGTCTGTTGCTTAAAGTGTTTTTGTTCAGCAAGAACTCGTCGATGTGGTCTTTTATTAAACGCTCCAGTATCTTCCCAGCTATAGAAGTTAAGCTAACAGGTCTATAGTTACTTGGTAAAGACTTTGATCCCTTTTTAAATATAGGCACCGAGTTCGCCCTGCGCCAATCCAGTGGGACTATTCCCATCATTAATGAGTCCCTAAAAATTTGATACAATGGCTCTGAAATTACAGAGCTCAATTCTTTTAGGATCCGTGGGTGGATGCCATCAGGGCCAGGTGCTTTATCCACCTTTATTCTGTCTAAATATTTATGGACCATATCACTTTTGAGCCATTGTGGATCATTTGGGGCTGTGTCACTATCACCCCCATTATGGACATGAGCTCCCCCATGCTCTTTTGTGTACACAGAGCTGAAGAAAGTGTTTAATAAATTAGCCTTCTCTTTGTCCCTAGTCACCAACTCTAGATTATTTTGTAAAGGGCTTACATGCTCAGACTTGACCTTTTTTACTATTAATATATTTGAAGAATTTTTTGGGGTTTGTCCTACTATCTTTTGCAATCTGTCGTTCGTTTTGAATTTTTGTATCCTTGATTTCCTTTTTACATATTCTGTTAATTTCTTTGTAACATTTAAATGACACTAGTGATCCTTCATTTTTATATTTTTTAAAAGCTCTTCTCTTATAGTTTATAGCTTTTTTAACTTTGGCCGTGAGCCACATAGGTTTTGTTTTTAGCCTTTTAAACTTATTGCCCATGCCCACTTAAGTCGCTGACCACCACCATTACAAGTATGAAAAAAAAAATCCAGTATACTGTATAATAGTTTATATAATTATTATACTATATTTTAATATATAATAGTTTGTAATTTTATATATTTTTTTGGATATGTTTTATAGCAGAAAGTAAAACATGCTTATTTTTATTTTTTATTTTTTAATGTTTGGTCTTTTTTCCTTTATATTAAAAAACAAAACAAAAAAACAGTGATGATCAAATACCACGAAAAGAAAACTCTATTTGTGTGAAAAATTATTACAAATTTTTTTTGGGTGCAGCATTGCGTGACCGACCAATTACCAGTTAAAATAGCGCAGTGCTAAATAATAACAAATGGCCTGGTCATTAAGGGGGTTCAACTTTTCAGAGCTGAAGTGGTTAAGTTACAACAGATTAGTAACATGATTGGGTAAAAGTTTCTCAGGCGTAAAGATGGGCAGACGTTCAACAATCTGTAAAAAGTTTTCGCAAAAAATTGTCAAACTATCTTGACAATAAAAATTTCTAAATATACTGTAAATGGCACCAACCATAAAAAACGTACGTGTGTGTGTAACAGCTGCCCCTTTAGGTGTAAAATACATTATATATAGACATCAATAAATAAAGTAAGGTGCCATCCCCTTCAATTAAAAAATGTGTATGATGAAATCCGTATGGCGTGCTTTAAAACTCTATACACTTAAATTCCTTCCTTACTAGGATACAAGAAATTTCCATAGCAAAATTACCTATAATGTTGCAATATCAACAAAAAATACAAATATGAAATAAAACAGTGAAAAAGATATGCAAAAATAAAAATATGCAAAAATGAAAATTAGCAAAAATTTCAAAGTTCTTCAATAAAGTCCAGTGTTCCTTCAAACAAACACTTATTCCCATCCACTGTGCTTGTGTATAAACAATCTTAAAACATAACCAATGCACCACCACTTGTGTGGTAATGTAAATGCACTCACCAGAGCACTATGGTCACAGGGACCAATATAGCCTTGGTATTAAAGCAATGGGACCTAATGTAGTAGTCAATTCTTCTCCTACAACAACAGCATACTTCTCCAATTTGTATGTTCTCCCATCAAATTGTTAACATCAATCACAAAAAGAGAAATGACAGAATGATTGTGCAATACCGTTTATAAAAATGTCACGGACTGGTGCATGCTGGGCATGTGACATCGCAAGGGGGCAGGGCCAATGGGTGACGTAGCTAGGTGGCCCCGCCCCTTACCTGTATAAGAAATGTCAAAGCGCAGAGCAGGCATTCAGTGGAAGGCCTCCCAGGAGGCAGGAGCATTTTTTGTTTTTTTCGGCGGGATGGATTTAGATCAAGAGACATTATTTTTCTACTTTTTAATTAAAAGAGTTGTCAAAAACATGCCTCTTCTGTTTATTACTGTTTGACACTTTTTTTTGGTGAATGGGTAGGGAGGGGTACTATGTAGGGGGGGTGGCGTGATTCGGATAAGCCCCTTGCCCACAGACCCCCCACAACCACCAGCCACAGTTGTGAGGATGAGGCATTTGTCCCCATCAACATGGAGACAAGGTGCTTTGGGGTGGGGGGGCAGAGGCTCGCTCGCCCCCCCCCTTTCCTGACCTGCTGAGCTGCATGTCTAGATAAGAGTCTGGTATGGACTAAGGGGGGACCCCACGCAGTTCTTTTCTTTATTTTTTAACAGGCACTTGACAGCTGATGACTTGGCTGGCTTCCAGGCCCCGCTCCTTAACAACCAGCTTACACTGTGCCCTGATTGGGCAAAGCTTTGTGCAGCGCTCAGTGCATTGCGAACACCTGGCAAACACTCTGCACATTTGGGTCTTCTGCAAACGACTGAACGGGCAAATGTTCGGCCCAAACTCATGCTCGGGCCAAACCATTCACCCATGTCTACTCAAGAATAACAATTTCATTGATCACTTCTAGGAATGAGCTTAAAGTGGAGTTCCACCCCCCCCCCCCCCCCAAAAAAAATGTATTAATGTGCTTAAAACAAATTTAAAAAAAAACATTTGGAGAATTTTTTTTTTTTTTACTCGCCTCTAAATGCCTGTTGCTAGGGGGTCCCTCGTAGTCTGCCTAGTTCAGCGGCTGGGCTCCTGACGTCACTTTCTTCGGCACAGGAAGGAAGATCACCTCTCCCCCCCCTTGTCAATCATCTGGGACACGTGACAGGTCCCAGATGATTGCGCAGCCAGTCACGGCCCGCTACGAGGCTCGCGCATGCGCAGTGGGTGCCCGGCTGTGAAGCCACAGGCAGGCGCCCAGAGTTAAAATGCTGGCACCGCCGAGCAGAGGGGGAGGCAAGCGGGTCTTCGATCCCCCGCATCGCTGGACCCTGGGACAGGTAAGTGTCCGATCATTAAAAGTCAGCAGCGGCAGTATTTGTAGCTGCTGGCTTTAAATTTTTTTTTTTTTTTTTTTGTGGAAACACCACTTTAAGGTTAGGTTTAATCACAAGTTTGGACCAAATCTACAGTAGACTGTTCAGGCATTTTTCCATTGTAACTTTACAATTGGAAAATATGTAAACGTTGCAAGAAGACTTGCCACTAATATTATTCATTCTTTATTTCTTCCTGGAGGACAAAGTGTATGTTCTGTTTTATAGGTGTGGTAGATCCGGTGCAGTGTGGTTGGACAGCATGCTCTATCTAAATTAACGGTGGTAAAACTCTGCTGAGTGCCACATCCATCAGTTTAGGCCGATATGTATTCTTCTACATATAATAAAAAAATAAATCGCAATAAGTGTATATCGATCAATTTACAAAATAGGGGATAGTTTTATGGCATTTTTATTTTTAACTAGTAATGGTGGCAATCTGCAATTTTTATCGGTACTGTGACATTATGGCGGACACATCGGACAATTTTGACACATTTTTGGGACCACTGGCATTTATACAGTGATCAGTACTATAAAAATGCACTGATTACTGTAAAAATGTCACTGGCAGGGAAGGGGTTAACACTAGGGGGCAGTAAAGGGGTTAATTGTGTTCCCTAGTGTGTTCTAACTGAAGGGGGAGGGGACTGTGTAGGGGAGATGACAGATCTCTGTTCTGATCTGTCTCTTCTCCCCTCAGAGAACCGGAAACTGTGTGTTTACAAACACAGATCCCGGTTCTACGTGTGTCAGCAGCGATTGTGACCGCCGGGCTCTCGCATCGGCTCTGGGGGCGAGCAGCAAGTGCGCGCGTTCCTTGTGGCCGCAGGGCGAAGCAACGTAACATAATGTTGTTTTGCCCAGCCGTGCCATTCTGTCGCAGTACAACTGTGGTGGCTGGTCGGCAAGTGGTTAATAAACAATCCTTTAGTGCTTAGTGTGCTCCAGTGACAAGTTTTGTCAAAGTAGCGTGCTGTTCCATGCTCCCCCACCGCTAATGTGCTCACACTCACCAACTTGAAGTGAATATTGCGCCTGTATTGATAATGTTTTTTTTATATCCTCCAGTGAATGGCTGTGTCTCTTCCTCCACAGGGATTAAAACAACCAGAAATATATACTCCTCGCATATGTATAGGGAACGAGAACCAGGAGAGATCCATAGCATGATAACGTTTTTATTAATGTAAAAACATTTAAAAGCTGATTTTGCACCTACAGTATTCTCCTCTTGTATGTTAGCGTGTAAAAACGCTGCTTTGCAACTGAAACCCACGATCTGTGCTCCAACAAGCAGCCATGGTGTCATCGGAAATGATCCTAGTTTGCAATATTCAATTAAATTTGGTGAGTGCTGGGCACGTTAATGAATTTGTTCCCTTTATTGATTCACATTGTAGGAGAAAATTAGTACTATCATTTTGTTTTGAGCAATATACCAATTCAAAGACACGTGGGTAGACACCGCTGGGCATTTATGCTTCAAGTTTTTATTGTACATCACTCAATAACAGGAACACTGTGCAGTGTATAACATGGTATGCATAACTAAAATTATGCCAAAATGTGAGAGGATAAAAGGTACCAGACGATGTTTCAGAGAATGATTCACTCCATCAGGGGTGTGAGAGGTATCGTTTATAGTCAAGCAGATATGTGAGATATCAGCAATCCATGTTAATTAAAAACGAAGTGTGAAAGATTCTGTTAGGCCGCGTACACACGGGCGGACTGTTCGCCCAACTTTGTCCGCTGAACAGTGTTTCAGCAGACAGTCCGTTTGTGTGTGGGCTTCAGCGGACAGTTTCAGTGGACAGTCTGTCGAACAAAGTTTTTCGGAATTTCCATAAGACAGTCCGCTGAAACTTGGTTTCAGCGGACAGTCCGCTCGTGTGTAGGCTTGTTCGACAAACTAAGTTTCGCGCATGCTCAGAAAGGATTTACACGGCGAAGGTTGCATTGCAGTTTATTGGACGTCGAATTTCTCGTCCCGTCGTACGTGCCGTTCACGTCATCGCGCACGCTTTCAGCGGACTGTTCGTTCATCGTGTGTGGTCAAGTCTGTTCATGCAAATTTTGAGCGGACTCTTTGTCGGATTGTTTGACGAACAAAGTTGGGCGAACAGTCCGCCCGTGTGTACTTCCATTGAAATCAATGGGTATAAGTTGCCTAAAAGTCAGATTGAAGTAGTACATGAACCTTTTCTGAAGTCGGAGCAACTTCAGTAGTGTACATTAAGACGGCTCTCATTCACTTACATTGATTTTATCATGTTGCGCGACTTGGGGCGACTTCAAGCCGGATCCAAAGTTGCCCCTGTGTGAATGGACTCTTAGTTTGCCCCATTTTTTAAGTATTGTTATTATGCTAGAAACATTTGTGTTGCAGAGGCTTCACCCACACGAGAGAGCTAAATAGGTAACACTGAGGCCTAGAAGTTTCAATCCTGCATCTCAGGGAATAGTCCTGGGAAGGAGGACTCATTAATCTGGCTGATCTATCACACCATCTGCTTTACTATAAATGATACCTCTCACACCCCTGATGAAGGAGTGAATCATTCTCTGAAACGTGTCAGATAGAAAATAATCTTCTGGTACCTGTATCCTCACGCATTTTTTGGTGTAATTTTAGTTATGCATACCATGTTATACATTACCTGACCGTGAGATTGTATTTCCAGCACGATCTCATCGCACTGGTTCTCGGCGGCATCTCGCACTGACCGCAATAGGAAAATGTCCTATTGCAGCCAGAGCGAGAGAGAAGCAACAATGTAGCCTCTCTAATAATGCCGGAATGGCTTCCCCTCCAGGATCATACCAGGCCCTTAGGTCTGGTATGGATTTTAAGGGGAACCCCCCTACGCCGAAAAATCCATACCAGACCCCTATCCGAGCACGCAGGCCGGCTGGTCGGGAAAGGGGGTGGGGACAAGCGAGCACCCCCCCTCCTGAGCCGTACCAGGCCGCATGCCCTTAACATGGGGGGTGGGTGCTTTGGGGATGGGGGCGCTCTGTGGCCCCCCACCCCAAAGCACCTTGTCCCCATGTTGATGAGGACAAGGGCCTCTTCCCGACAACCCTGGCCATTGGTTCTCAGGGTCTGCGGGCAGGGGGCTTATCGGAATCCGGGAGCCCCTTTTAATAAGGGGGCCCCCCAGATCCCGGCCCCCCACCCTATGTGAATGAGTATGGGGTATAACTGCTGTCCCACCATGCCGCAATGATAGCACTTATCTTTGGAATCAGAGGAAGGGGTGTCACCTGTTATGCACAGAACACATAGAAGCCCCCTCTGTGTGTGCAGGGGAAGGGGAGGTCTCTGCACTTCTCTACACTGAGGATTCAGCTCATAGCTGGGGTGGGGGTGCAGAGGGAGGGAGCATTTCAGCAATTCCCTACACAGAGGATTCAGCCTACAGCAGAGGGGGCAGTGCAAGGGGAGGGGGAATGTCATCACTTCTCTATACAGAGTACTCAGCTCACAGCAGAGGGGGTGGTGCAGGTGGAGGGGACGTGTCAGCACTTCTCTACATAGAGGACTCAGCTCACAAAAGGGGGAGGTGCAGAGGGAAGGGGCATGTCAGCACTTCTCTACATAGATGACCCAGATCACAGCAGTGGGGGGCGGTACAGGGGGAGGGGCATGTCAGCACACCTGTACACAGAGAACTCAGCTAACAGCAAAGGGGCAGTGTGGGGGGGGGGGTATGTCAGCACTTCTCTACACAGAGGACTTAGCTCACAGCGGAGGAGGTAGAGCAATTGAGCTGAACTAATTGGAATGCACACAATGCATTATGGACGGGTGCAGCAAACAAACAATAATAACAGAAATAAAGATCTGCTTTTTTTAAAGAATTGGTCAGCATTTCTTTTTGCAAGCACAGATAAATGACTAGACAGGTATACTTTTGATCCCCAGAGGTCTTCTTTAGCAGACAAGGGTTTAGTTTTATATTCCAGTATTCAAATAATTTCCAGTTTAACCCCTTCCCGACCAGCGCACGACGATGTACGTCGACAGAATGGCACGGGCAGGCATATTGGCGTACATGTACGTCCAATCTTCAATGCCGCCCTGCCATCGGGAGCGCCCAGCCGACGGCGCGCTCCCGCACTGGTCGGGACCCCCGTGAGTCCGGTCGCGGGACCCGCGGACTCGATCGCCGCGGGCATACCCGCGATCGTCTCACAGGACGGCTGAATGGAGGAAATGCCGTGTAAACAGCATTTCTGCATTCTGCCTAGCAACTAGTGACGCTGATCTCTGCTCCATGTGATTGGAGCAGAGATCAGTGTTCACTAAATGAAAGCCCAACCCCCCCACAGTTAGTAACACACCCCTAGGAACACTTAACCCCTACACTGCCACCCACTGGTTAACCCTTTCACTGCCAGTGTCATTTACACAGGAATCACTGCATTTATATAGCAGTGATTACTGTATAAATGACAATGGTCCCAAAAATGTGTCAAAAATGTCCGATGGGTCCCCCACAATGTCGCAGTCACAATAAAAATCGCTGATCGCCGCCATTACTAGTAAAAAAAAATAATAAAAAAAATATTAATAAAAATGCTATAAAACTATCCCTATTTTGTAAACGCTATAACTTTTGCGCAAACCAATCAATAATCGCTTATTGCGATTTTTTTTACCAAAAATATGTAGAAGAATACGTATCGGCCTAAACTGAGGGAAAAAAATGTTTTTTTATATATTTTTGGGGGATATTTATTATAACACAAAGTAAAAAATAATGCGTTTTTTTCAAAATTGTCGCTCTATTTTTGTTTATAGCGCAAAAAATAAAAACCGCAGGGGTGATCAAATACCACCAAAAGAAAGCTCTATTTGTGAAAAAAAAAGGACGTCAATTTTGTTTGGGAGCCACGTCGCATGACCGCGCAATTGTCAGTTAAAGCGACGCAGTGCCGAATCGCAAAAAGTGGTCTGGTTAAAAAACAAACTTCATCTGTAGTCATAAAACTGCACTCTAGACCTCTGTCAATAATAACATAGGCCATGGAATGAATAGTATAAAGAAATAGATTATGCAAACCCTTTTACTTTTATACAAGTTGAAGGGAATGTTCAGAAAGAAAATCATGACTTCTTTAATGAAAAGACCCAACAATTGGAAGATCATAGAACACAGAGCATGATGTTTAAAGTTACCCTGTCTCTTTGGTAACTGATTGATCTGGAACAAGTTAGGAGTTCAGGGTTAAACAGGAAGTAAACCCTGGGTTTTACTTCCTCTTTGTTTCCCTGCAAAGGTAAAGCATAATGGGCTACTATGCATCTCATAGTAGCCCATTATGTGTCACTTACCTGACACAGGAGCCAGCGATGTCACCGCTGTCCCCTCTTCCACGAAGCATCCATCTTCTTTCCGGGTATCGTGGCTCTGGCGCTGTGATTGGCCGGAGCCACAATGACGTCACTCCCACGCATGCGTGCTGGAGCCACCACTATTGGCATGATCGCCGTTAGCAGCAGCACACTCAGTGCGCCTGCACGTCCTGTCTTTTGCAAATTTACACCTACACGGTTTAGGAGATATTTCTTGCATCTACATGTAAGCCTTAACCCCTTCCGGCCGAGCGTACGCAGATCTGCGTACTCGGCTTCCAGGGGGTATACCGGGATGATGCCCGCACCTGCAGGCATCATCCCGGTACCGTTTTCTTCAGCAGGCGATTGGCTTTCCAGCCATAACAACCGCTGCGGCTAAAAGCCGCTCGGCTGTTATGCCGGAGGAGCGGGAGGGGACGTCCCCCCTCCCGCTGCCTCCCGCTGCTGTTACCGGTGCTCCCGTTCGATCGGGAGCACCGATTCCGTGTGCGATGCCTCCGGCCGCTGGGGAGGAACTGGAACGAAGCCGTAATCAGCTTCATTCCAGTCTCCTCATAGTAAACACGGAAGCGACGTCATGACGTCACTTCCCGTTTACTCGGCTGCCAATGGCGCCGGTTTTAAAAAAAATACGGTATTCAGAATCGCCGTTTTCGGCGATCTGAATACATTGAAGTGTAAAGGAGGGGTGGGGGGTCTTTTAGACCCCCGATTCATCCATAAAGAGTACCTGTCACCACCTATTACTGTCACAAGGGATGTTTACATTCCTTGTGACAGCAATAAAAGTGATCAATTTTTTATTTTTTTTAAAACAATTTAGTCATTTTAAAATAAATAAAAAAATAAATTTTTTTTTTTTAAAGCGCCCGCCGTCCCCACGAGCTCGCGAAGCAAAGAAAACGCATACGGAAGTCGCGCCCGCGTATGTAAACGGTGTTCAAATCACACATGTGAGGTTTCGCCGCGATCATCAGAGCGAGAGCAATAATTCTAGTACTAAACCTCCTCTGTAACGCTAACCTGGTAACCGTAAAAAATTTCTAAAGCGTCGCCTATTGAGATTTTTAGGTACCGGTCTTTGTTGTCAATCCACAAGTGCGTGCGATTATAAAGTGTGACATGTTTGGTATCTATTTACTCGGCGTAACATTATCTTTCACATTATACAAAAAATTGGGCTAGTTTTACTGATTTTTTTTTTAATTCATGAAAGTGTCCCTTTTCCCAAAAAGTTGCGTTTAAAACACCGCTGCGCAAATACCGTGTGACATAAAATATTGCAACAATCGCCGTTTTATACTCTAGAGTCTCTGCTAAAAAAATATATATAATATTTGGGGGTTCCAAGTAATTTTCTAGCAAAAAATATGGATTTTAACTTGTAAACACCAAATGCCAAAAATAGGCTTAGTCATGAAAGGGTTAATCTAGGCTTACCTGTAGGTAAAAGTGGTCTGTAAGGGTTTACAACCACTTTAAGCTGTATGTGCATGTTAGGTCAGTGACCCAGAAAGTACTAAAGTACTAAAAGTAAATGGGAACCCAATGGTAAAAAGCTAGTCTAGGATTTCTGTGGGAAAGATGAAGCCCCCTTCTCAACAACCGAATGAATGCACGAAACTAATGCGCTCCACCTGGCTAATATTAAATGTGTAGAAAATACCTACAAAATATATATATGTGAACCTAAAAAATATATATCTAAATACGTGTACATATGTAGGAAGCCGCCAGCAAAAAATAGTGATCTCAACACCAAAAGAAATATAAAAATGCAAGAAATGCGGCGCTACCTAGAATAAAATACAATACTCAAACACCTATAGTGCAACAGTGAATTCACCTCACTAAAAGTGATAAATGTGCAATATTCAACCGTGAATATTATAGTATCCTGATAAAATAAAGTGTATAAATCTTCAAAACATCATGCATGAAATATTAACAAAATATTAAATGTGAAAATTGCTGAATAAATACTCTTATGAAAACAGTCCGAGAAATGACGGATAATAATCAAATGACAAATAATAAATATAAAGTGCTTCTCTAATGAAGTCCATGCAATTAAATAGTGAGCATGTATCTCAGTTCATGCAAAAATAAATAAAGTGTTCTCCAAATCCGTGACTGTCCACCGATCAACTTCAGTGCCCAATTTCAGTGCCACAACTCCGTGCACCCACTGTTTCCCCCAGCCTCTCACCTCAGAAATCAAATATATAAGCACTGCAACAAAACCGATAATCACTCGTCCTTAGCAGTCCAGCTTCAGCAGCATACCACTATATATATAGGGATAGTGTTTCTCCAATGTCTTCAAACAGGTGAAATTATCGTTCATGGTACATAGGAAAGATAAGGGGAGGCTCTCATGGGTAGTAATCAATAGCAGCGTTTTAATAGATAAAATAAATCACTTACATTACAGCAAATGACAGCAAACTTCGCAAGTACGAACGGAGCAGATGACAACAAACTACGCAAATACGAACGGAACTTCCGGTCTCGGCCGCGAACGGAAGTGATGAATGCAACACCAAAAGCTCCCTCCCTGACGCATTGCGTCACGACCTCGTGACTTTTTCAAAGGGTTACCCTTTTACCAAAAATATGTAGAAGAATGTATCAGCCTAAACTAATGAAGAAATTTGTTTTTTTTTATATTTTTTTGGGCTATGTATTATAGCAGAAAGTAAAAAAAAAATAGTATTTTTTAAAAATTGTTGGTCTTTTTTTGTTTATAGCTCAAAAAATCAAAACTGCTGAGGTGATCATATACCACCAAAAGAAAGCTATATTTGTGGGTAAAAAAGATGTCAATTTTGTTTGGGTACAGCGTCGCACAACTGCACAATTGAGAGGAAAATTGAGCAGTGATATACTGATGCTTAAATTTAAATAAAAAAAATGACAAATTCCTTTAAATATAGTGCCTGGGGGGTCCCCTTAGTCTGCCTGTAAAGTGGCACATCTGTACTGTGTATAGAACCAACATCAGAATCAAGTAATGGCTGTGCACTGTCAAGGAGCAAGTGGTTGATGCTGTACTCAAATAACTCAGCTGACTCCTCCATTCATGATACTGGGGCTATGGCTGGAGTAGCTGTGGACAAGGAGCGAAAATAAGCCACTTTGGCCACTGCGGTGGACTGCACACTCATCTCTGCTTGGGTGACAGAGGATGAGGAGGAGGAGGATGGTTTAGTAAGCCAGTCCAGCACCTTCTCTGCATGCTGTGTCTGGATAGCATTGGCAACATTACTAAACAGAGGAAATGTGCCCAGCCTGAGGACGGACCATGTCCACCTTTGCCTGTGGACACATACGCTGCTGGCCCCCTCACCATGGGAATGTCTGCCTTTCCCTGTTATTCTCTCAGACATGATGTGGGCTTATTACCAAAATGTAATAGAGAAGGGGAAATATGTACTTGGATGCACTATAATCAATTGAAAGTGCTGTTTGGTGCACTTTAACTTGAGTAGTCACTACACAGACACACTCCAATGACACACTACAATGTACTGCAATAAAACTGCACTGACGCAATTCAATATACTGACTTAAAACTTCACTGAGGCACTTCAATATACTGCTGTAAAAGTGTACTAAGGCATTTCAATATACTGTACTAAAAGTGAACTAACGCAATTCAATATACTACCGTAAAGTGCGCTAAGGCACTTCAATATACTGCTGTAAAGTGCACTAAGGCACTTCAATATACTGCTGTAAGAGTGCACTAACACACTGCAATATACTGCCATAAAAGTGCACTAATGCATGTCAATATACTGCAGTACATGTGCACTACGCAGTTCAATATACTGCAGTAAACATGCACTTATACACCTCAATATACTGCAGTAAATGTGCACTAATGCAGTTCAATATACTGCAGTAAATGCGCACAACCGCACGTTAATATACTGGAGTACACGTGCACTAATGCAGTTCAATATCCTGCAGAAAGCAAGCACTAATACACGTCAATATTTTGCAGTAAGCGTGCACTAACACGCGTCAATTTACTGCAGTAAAGATGCACTAACGCATATCAATATACTGCAGTAATATGTGCATGAATGCACCTCAATATACTGCAGTAAACGTGCATGAATGCACCACTATATACTGCAGTACACGTGCACTCACGCAGCTAAATATACTACAGTAAGCGTGCACCAACGTATGCCAGTATACTGCAGTAAACCTGCCCTGAAACCAGTGGCGGCCCGCCCATAGGGGGCGCCCGGGCGCCGCCCCCCCTCCCCCTAGGTGTAAAAAAAAAAATGTATTTAACAATTTAACATAGTGTACTGTGGCGCCGGTCACAGTGCACTATGAGAAGCGCCACGTCGATGCAATCACAAGATTGCATCCATGGCGCTTCATTTGCGGGTTAAAAACCCACCTTGCGGCGCACTGCAGAACGCCGACTAGCTTCCGCCCGTAAAATCACTGTGATTCTACGGGCGGGAGCATTGTCAATCTTAGACAGGCAGGTCACTTCCGGCTTTCGGCTGCTTCACGAAACCCGGAAGTGACGTCGGCAGCTCCGTTCCTCAGCCCGAGCGGAGCTGCAAGACAGTGAGGCAGGAGGTGAGTCACCGCATAAAGGCTTTCTAGTTTCTACTTTGTTGAGAATGTTCATGCATTTAGCTGAATGAATGGAAAAAAAGCTTTCACAGCCAGAAAGGTTTCCCCAGGCCAGGCGACTTTTGCCGTGGCCAATCAGAGAATGAGCTCTGAAGGGGGAACTCCACGCCAAATTTCTGAAAAAAATTTGACGTGGGTTCCCCCTCTGAGAGCATACCAGGCCCTTAGGTCTGGTATGGATTCCAAGGGGAACCCCCTACGCCGAAAAAACGTTGTGGGGGTCCCCCCCAGATCCACACCAGACCCTTATCCGAGCACGCTACCCAGCCGGCCAGGAAAGGGGGTGGGGACGAGCGGGCGGCCCCCCCTCCTGAGCCGTACCAGGCCGCGTGCCCTCAACATGGGGGGGTGACTTGGGGGAGGGGGCGGGCGGCCCCCCCACCCCAAAGCCCCTTGTCCCCATGTTGATGAGGACAAGGGCCTCTTCCCGACAACCCTGGCCGTTGGTTGTCGGGGTCTGCGGGCGGGGGGCTTATCGGAATCCGGGAGCCCCCTTTAATAAGGGGGCCCCGGATACCGGCCCCCCACCCCAAAGCACCTTGTCCCCATGTTGATGAGGACAAGGGCCTCTTCCCGACAACCCTGGCCGTTGGTTGTCGGGGTCTGCGGGCGGGGGGCTTATCGGAATCCGGGAGCCCCCTTTAATAAGGGGGCCCCGGATACCGGCCCCCCACCCTATGTGAATGAGTATGGGGTACAATGTACCCCTACCCATTCACCTGTGAAAAAAAGTACAAAAAAAACACAACACAGGGTTAAAATATTTTATTGCACAGCTCCGGGGGTCTTCCGTCTTCGGGGGTCTTCTCGCCGGACTCCTCCGCTATCTTCTTGTAGCTCTTTTGCTAGCGGAGGAGCCCAGCTTTCTTCCTCGCCGCCGGCCTCTTCTTCCGACTTTGGGGGTCTTGTCCCCCTCTTCGGTTCTTCTGTCGCCGCCGCCCGTTCTTCTTCTTCTTCTTCTCCAGGAGATGTTGACTCGACGATCTCTCCGGCCGGAATGCCAGGGACGCGCTGCGCTGCCACTTATAGAGGGACAATGGGGCGGTGTCACATGGGTTGATGTCACATGGGTTGGTCACATGGGTTGATGTCACATGGTGACCCCGCCCCCTTACAATGTCACAGTCCCGGAGGATGCTGGGACTGTCGCCATGTGACATCAACCCATGTGACCAACCCATGTGACATCAACCCATGTGACACCGCCCCATTGTCCCTATATAAGTGGCAGCGCAGCACGTCCCTGGCATTCCGGCCGGAGAGATCGTCGAGTCAACATCTCCTGGAGAAGAAGAAGAAGAAGAAGAACGGGCGGCGGCGGCGACAGAAGACTGTAAAAGAGCTATAAGAAGGCGCGGTGGCCCGGCAGAAGAACCGAAGAGGGGGACAAGACCACCGAAGTCGGAAGAAGAGGCCGGCGGCGAGGAAGAAAGCCGGGCTCCTCCGCTAGCAAAAGAGCTACAAGAAGATAGCGGAGGAGTCCGGCGAGAAGACCCCCGAAGACGGAAGACCCCCGGAGCTGTGCAATAAAATATTTTAACCCTGTGTTGTGTTTTTTTTGTACTTTTTTTCACAGGTGAATGGGTAGGGGTACATTGTACCCCATACTCATTCACATAGGGTGGGGGGCCGGTATCCGGGGCCCCCTTATTAAAGGGGGCTCCCGGATTCCGATAAGCCCCCCGCCCGCAGACCCCGACAACCAACGGCCAGGGTTGTCGGGAAGAGGCCCTTGTCCTCATCAACATGGGGACAAGGTGCTTTGGGGTGGGGGGCCGCCCGCCCCCCCTCCCCCAAGGCACCCCCCCATGTTGAGGGCACACGGCCTGGTTCGGCGTAGGGGGTTCCCCTTGGAATCCATACCAGACCTAAGGGCCTGGTATGCTCTCAGAGGGGGGAACCCACGCCAATTTTTTTTCAGATTACATAAGGGGCGTGGTTTATGAGAAGTGGGAGGGGCCAAAATGATGGGCGGGGTCATGATGGGCGGGGTCTGGCGCCCCCCCATCCAAAAACTTCACCAGCCGCCACTGCCTGAAACACTAAACTGACACTAAAGTAAAATAGGATGGTTGCACTACACTATCACTAGATTCACACTAATGTAGCAAGGTCTCTGACCTTGTCCAATCTAATGAGAACGTTCCCGGCCAAAGATAGCTGACATCCTCCTGTATGTGGTGGGTTGTGAGGAATAGTGGGTGCAAGGTGGACACAGTTATTGGGAGCCAGACACTTCTTGGAGGTAAAAGAGGTTTTATTTCTCTTAACAGTCCTTTTTGTATTTTTGGGGGAAAGAAGGTTAGGACCAAGACACCCTTAAATAGCTGTAAATTCAATTGGCAGACTCTGAGACTTCAATAGGAGGACAGTCATGCAGGGAAAGGCCCAGCAAGGTGCCACATCTGCACATGCATGGATGCTGTCTCCTATGGCAACAGTCTTTAAAGAAGAAGTAAAGCCTTAAAAACAAATACACCTTGCAAGGCAAAGGCATAATGTGCTAGTATGCATGGCATACTAGCTCATTATGAATTACTTACCTGAGATGGAAGCCCTGGCATCGGCCCTCGTTCGCCTCCTCTGATGCCGCCATCTATCCCGGAGTGACTTCCAGGTATCGCGGCTCCGGCGCTGTGACTGGCGGAAGCCGCGATGACGTCACTCCCATGCATGTGTGCTGGTGCCACTAACGGCATGATCACTGCTAGAAATGGCACGCTCAGTCTACTGCGCATCTGCCGTAGACATTGGTGCCGCCATTCCTGTAAATATCTCCTAAACCTTCTAGGTTTGGGAGATATTTCTTGCACCTACAGGTAAGCCTTATTCTAGGCTTACCTGTAGGTTAAAGTGGTTGTAATTGGTTTACAGCCACTTTAACAGTTCCCAACTCAAATGTAACAGTTCCTTCAGCTTCACTACAATTGCCTCTTGTAGTTCTTCAACACTTTCGCTCTCGGTCTCTCACTAGACCCTCTGATTCACTGACTCTGAATCCCTTGAGCTCCTCAAATCTTTGCGGTGGTATCTCCCTCAAGCGTCACCCCTGCTTCCTTGCTGGGTCCCTCCAGATACTTCTCAAGCTTCACCCCTGCTGACCGACTCAGCCCCTAGCTTGACACACAAGGCTGCTTTGCAAGCGTCACTTCTGCTGGTTGTGTCCCTGACTTGATCACCGCCTGAAGTTTCCCTATTCTCCATCATGCCCGTTTGATGAGAATGTTGCTCCGGTACTTGCTTCTGTTGCTCACTGTGGTCCCTGGTAATAAGGTGGTTGGTCCCTTTGTGGCAACAGCTTCCCTTCTACCTTCAACCATTGACAGGTTCTCCGGGCCAGCAGGACTGCCACTTCTGGTTGAACTGCAAGCTGCAATCCCAACCCTGTGCTGCTCTCCCACTTCTGGATAGTCCCTCACACAGCCTAGCAGCCAGATGCCCCTGGGATAGGCCCAGTCTCCAGCCTAGCAGCCCAGGACACACAACACACGTCCACCCAGACAGCCATCCAGGTGGCACAGAACATAGATCACCTGACCCCACCCGAATACATAGGTTCTCCCAGCAAGCCAAGGGATTCAAGAAAAACCCTGCCCATTGTCTGAGACACCCTACATACCCATAACTTGACCTTGAGTTGCCCTTCTCATATCTAGTACCACCAAGTGCCCGGCCACCTAGCGGTAGAAGAGAAAAGTGCAACAAGGCCATACTTAGGGAGAAAGCATTAGATCTCTATCAATTAACCAGGATAACTACTGGCAAGTAAATTTGTGAGAAACTCCCTGCCTAAACTACAGGGTGCTACACTAAACTGACACTCTACACTCACAATAGAATCACAATATCACACTATAGCACACTAACTCATTAGTAGCATTGAACAGAGCCCTGTTCTATCTCTCTCCACTCAAATATTACACTGCAAATGGCTGCTCTGGAAAGGATCCCTTTATAGTGGGGGGTGGGTCTATGAGCAATGAGCCACGATTGAGTCATCATTACTTTCTCAAATCATGACAGTGTTCTGTGCCCTTCATTGCTTCAGCCAATCAGGGCTTCCTATGCACTGTGCAGAACAGAACTGTTATTGATTGCCCAATCAATAAAGACAACTATATTTTCTAGAAATGGTGTGATACGTATTGACTATAGTGTACATTTCTATAGACAGATTAGCTATCACTGCTGTTATTAGTTGGATGTTTTAACACTTTTGCAGAGAACTACTTTCTTGCCTTTTCTTGCTTCCTCCACATTGTATATATATATATATTTTTTTTTTTTATGTTTGCTGGAAGCAGTCTTCCAACAGCCTGCCACATATTCACTGTACATAGGCCTTCTAGAACACAATGGACCACTTTTTACATTGTCTCCATGCCTTCTGAAATCATTCACATGTGGAGAAATTTAAAAAATGATAACCCCCCCCCCCCCATTCTTTGCATGTCATCACTAGGGATGAGCCCGTTCGCTGAACAGCGAACAATATGTTTTGTTCATGGCAAATTCGAAAGCCACAGAACGCCGTTAAAGTCTATGGGACACTAACATGAAAAACCAAAAGTGCTAATTTTAAAGGCTTATATGCAAGTTATTGCCATAAAAAGGGTTTGGGGACCCGGATCCTGCCCCAGGGGACATGTATCAATGCCAAAAAAAGTTTTAAAAACTGCTGTTTTTTAGGGAACAATTATTTTAATAATGCTTAAAGTGAAACAATAAAAATGTTCCCGTGTTTAGAACAGTACCACAGCAAAATGACAGGAAAAAATGTAATTTATAACTACTCGCTGCTCTAATGAATTGTCGAATCCCGGATAAAAATCATTGGAAAAAAAGTGCCATGGGTTCCTCCCCAGTCCATTACCAGGCCCTTTGGGTCTGGTATGGATTTTAAGGGGAATCCCGAGGCCAAAATAAAAAAAAAATGGTGTGGGGTCCCCCCAAAATCCATATCAGATATTTATCCGAGCACGCAACCTGGCAGGCCACAGGAAAATGCCCCCCCCCGAACCATACCAGGCAACATGCCCTCAACATGGGGATGATGCTTTGGGGTCCCCCCCCAAAACACCTTGTCCCCATGTTGATGGGGACATGGGCTTCATCCCCACAACCCTTGCCCGGTGGTTGTGGGGGTCTGCAGGCGGGGGGCTTATCGGAATCTGGAAGCCCCCTTTAACAAGGGGACCCCTAGATCCCACCCCCCATGTGAATGGGTATCAGGTACATTGTATCCCTACTCATTCACCAAAAAAAGTGTCAAAATGGTAAAAAGTAACAGTAGACAACTTGGAATAAGTCTTTTATTAAGAAAAAAAAAACTGCCCCACGAGGGTCCATTCATCTTCGATCACAGCATCTGACAACCCGAGTCAAAAATAAAAGAAAACGGAAAAAACTCCACCTCCATGGGAGGCTCCCACTGACTCCAGGCTTTCTGCAATGACAGCTGTTATATAGCTGAGGGCAGGGCCACGTAACCTCAGAGGGGGCGGGGTCACATCCTCCCCATGTTGAGGGTATGTGGCCTGGTACAAGAGAGCACCCCCCCCTTTTCTTGTGGCCTGCCAGGTCGCGTGCTCGGATAAAGGTCTAGTATGAATTTTGGGGGACTCCTACGCCATTTTTTTTCATTTTGGCTCGGGGTTCCCCTTAAAATCCATACCAGACCTGAATGGCCTGGTATGGATTTTGGGGGTATTCCAACACCATTTTTTTTTTATTCTGGCACAGGATTCCCCTTAATATCCATATCAGACCTGAAGGGCCTTGTCAGGAAGGGCTAGCCAATATCCAAGATGGCGGCTGAAGAATACGAACACCTCCGGTGCATCTGCGTGTGCCTGTGCGCATGAGAATCCGAGAGCTGTCAGATTGCCGCCCGTGCGCCCAACAGCTTATTTAAACACTGCCAGTGCACAGATTCGATTCTGCTCTACAGCATTCTCGTGTGTTCCTGCTACCTGTATCTTTTACCTGTTCCTGTTACCTGACCCGGCTTGCCTCTGACAATTCCTGCTATCTGCCTGCACCCGACCCGGCTTGTCTGACCACCACACCTGCCTGCTCCTTCTGCTACCTCTCTGCCAGCCCATTACCAACCCGGCCTGTATCCTGACTATTCTGCCTCCGCATCTGCTCCTGACATGTCCGCCAGTGTATGGCCTGCCTGTACCATCCCTCTCTTCTGCCTGGGGAACCCTGCTGAGCTACCACTCCTCCTACAGCTGTTTCGGATTCCAGGTCTGCAACCAATCAGCCACTCGTGCGACTCTGCACTCCTGCGCTCCCTGCCTGCTCTACCGGGGGGACCTCGTGTCAGAGGTGTAAGAGAGGCCATCCGCTGCGTATCAGGCTCTACCGTCGGGTATGTGACAGTAGCAGACAGCCATGTCTGAGCCTGCGCAGGGACCCTCTCCCATGGAGGAACTTTGCCAGCACCTGGCCGGCCTGACGCAAGCTGTCAAGGACTTACAATGGGGCTATACCCAGCTGGAGGGACGCATACAGCTGCCCAGGGGCCCCCACAAGCACCCTCCTCCTCGCAAGGAACCTCCTCTGCTCCAGCAGTGGTCATGCTCCCACCTGAGCCCAGAGTACCAACCCCAGACAGATTCCTGGGTGAGCACAGCAAGTTCAGGGTGTTCCGGAACGCATTCGAACTCTACTTCGCCCTTCAGCTCCGCACCTTTTCTTTGGAGGCTACTAAAGTCGGCTTTGTCATCTCCTTGTTGCAAGGTGAACCGCAGTCCTGGACCCATCATCTCCTGAAGCAGAAGGCCAAATGTTTATCAGACTTTTTTTTCTTTTTTTCAGCGCCATGGCCCAGTTGTATGAAGACCCCCAGCAAATGGCTTCTGCAGAAGCGGCTCTTCACTCATTACAACAGGGTCGTAGAGCGGTGGAAGACTGTTTCATAATTCAGACGATGGGCTTTTGATACCAACTGGAACAACGCTGCTCTATGCTACCAGTTTCGTATGGGTCTTTCCGACATGCTCAAGGATGAACTAGCTTGAGTGGGAGTACCCACTACCAGTAGCGGCTGGTGCTCAAAATTTTTAGGGGGGCACAAACTGAAAAATTAAACTTATAGTAATGCAGGGCTGTAAATAGCCATGTATCAGGTGATTATGTATCATTACTGCTAGGTAAAACTGTGGCCATCAATTGCAGCCTCACTGTGTCCATTATGAGGGGTTCCCACCATCCCTGTGCCAAATTCCCGGGTCTGTACACCCACTGTGCCCATTATGAGGGGTTCCCACCATCTCTGTCCTGAGTTCCCGGGTCTATACACCTACTGTGCCCATTATGAGGGGTTCCCACCATCCCTGTGCCAAGTTCCCGGGACTGAGTGTACACCCGCTGTGCCCATTATGGGGGGTTCCCACCATTCCTGTACTGAGTTCCCGGGTCTGTAAGCTGATGTGCCTATTATAAGGGGTTCCCACCATCCCTGTGCTGAGTTCCCGGGTCTGTAAAATGATGTGCCTATTATGAGGGGTTCCCACCATCCCTGTGCTGAGTTCCCAGGTCTGTACACCCGCTGTGCCCATTATGAGGGGTTCCCACCATCCCTGTGCTGAGATCCCGGGTCTGTAAGCTGATGTGCCTATTATAAGGGGTTCCCACCATCCCTGTGCTGAGTTCCCGGGTCTGTAAGCTGATGTGCCTATTATGAGGGGTTCCCACCATCCCTGTGCTGAGTTCCCAGGTCTGTACAATCGCTGTGCCCATTATGAGGGGTTCCCACCATCACTATGCTGAGTTCTTCTTTACAAGTGTGGCCGTCATTTTTAAGAAGACCAGAAGTTGGTCTACACCTGTGGCGCCGCCCACCCCCCCCTGCTAGTTTGTGTTTGTGTCAGTGTAAAGGCCGGTGGGCGGCGCCACAGTTAAATGTCTGCGCGCGGCAACGGCGGCATGTCGGGGGCCAGTCTGTCAATGTGGATGTCGGGGCGGGGGCCAGTCGGATGTCGGGGGCCAATGACCGTCATGGTATGTGGATGTCGGGGGCCAGTCTGTGGATGTCGGGGGCCAGTCTGTGGATGTCAGGGGCCAGTCTGTGGATGTCAGGGGCCAGTCTGTGAATGTGGGGGCCAGTCTGTGAATGTGGGGGCCAGTCTGTGAATGTGGGGGCCAGTGGTATGTCAGGGGCCAGTCTGTTAATGTGGGGGCCAGTCTGTGGATGTCGGGGGCCAGTCTGTGGATGTGGGGGGCCAGTTTGTGGATGTGGGGGCCAGTCTGTGGATGTGGGGGCCAGTTTGTGGATGTCGGGGGCCAGTCTGTGGATGTGGGGGCTAGTCTGTGGATGTCAGGGGCCAGTGGTATGTCGGGGGCCAGTCTGTGGATGTGGGGGCCAGTTTGTGGATGTCGGGGGCCAGTCTGTGGATGTGGGGGCTAGTCTGTGGATGTCAGGGGCCAGTGGTATGTCGGGGGCCAGTCTGTGGATGTCGGGGGCCAGTCTGTGGATGTTGGGGGCCAGTGGTATGTCGGGGGCCAGTCTGGACATGTGGGGGCCGGTCTGTGAATGTGGGGGCCAGTGGTATGTCGAGGGCCAGTCTGTGAATGTGGGGGCCAGTCTGTGGATGTCGGGGGCCAGTCGGTGGATGTGGGGGCCAGTCTGTGGATGTGGGGGGCCAGTTTGTGGATGTGGGGGGCCAGTTTGTGGATGTGGGGGGCCAGTCTGTGGATGTGGGGGCCAGTTTGTGGATGTCGGGGGCCAGTCTGTGGATGTGGGGGCTAGTCTGTGGATGTCAGGGGCCAGTGGTATGTCGGGGGCCAGTCTGTGGATGTCGGGGGCCAGTCTGTGGATTTTGGGGGCCAGTGGTATGTCGGGGGCCAGTCTGGACATGTGGGGGCCGGTCTGTGGAGTATGTGGGGGCAGGTCTGTGCAGGATGTGGGGGGGCGGTCTGTGGATGTCAGAGGGGCACCAGATGTAAGGAGGGGCTCCGCTGATGGACACAGATGTGAGGAAGGTACCTCTGATGGGGCACCTGATGTAAGGACAGACTCCGCTTGGGACACCTGACGGCATCTGGTTGCAGACAACGTGGCTAGTGACGCGCGCATGGCTACCACTGATTCTGCATTATGGTGAGTTGAATGATTTCATTTTATATTGCAATGTAATAATAGAAATAATGCGCTTCAATCATCCTGATACCATAACAATCATGGCGCCGGGATGATTGAAGCGCCAACACCAGGTATTTGGAGTATCTTTATCTGCTGATTGTCAAACTCTGGAAAACACATATTGCTATTGTGGTGTAGGATCGGGGGGCTGCTGTCCCTCCTTTCCCTCCCTTTCCCTCTCTCCATCCCGCATTCATCTCAGACTCTAACCACACCCCTTTGAGCCACGCCCCATGTAAGCCACGCCCCCTATTTATGTAAACCACGCCTATTTTTCGCCACGTTGCGCGCCGCATTTTTACCTTTTCCTATGCCACTATTTATGCCTATAAACGCATGCCCCACCCCCTAATTATACCACAGCTCCGTCTACTGCCAAAAGAGTGTCCCGATTTTTTTTTTTACAATGTTGAACTATGGCATTCCTCTTTAGAGGTCCAATCACTGACTGACACCCTCTCCATCCCAGATTACTTTTTATCTCTTCCAAACTGTTGATCAGTATATTCTCTGCACTCATTTAAGGTGTAGATGATTCCTTTTTAATTTCATTGCTACGGCCACCTTAAATGAGTGCAGAGAATTTACTGATCTGCTCAACAGTTTGGAAGAGATAAAAAGTAATCTGGGAAGGAAAGGGTGGCAGTCAGTGATTGGAATGGTCAGATCTGAGACTGGAGGCTGCAGTATGAGAGCAGTGAACATCTATGCAAACAGAAGATAGTGAAGGGGGAGGGGGATGAGTGTGATAGAGCAGTGGTCATCAACCCTGTCCAGGGCCGTCTTTAACCACTTGCCACCCGCCCTATAGCAAATAGACGGCGGCAAACTGGTTTCATAATCCTGACCGGACGTCATATGACGTGATCAGGATTATGAGCCGCTGCGCGCCCCCGGGGGCGCGCATCGCGGCGATTAGTGATGGACGAACTTCCGACGGGACGTTTCGCGAACGCGAAACGCGAACGGACACAAACGTTCGCGAAAACGACCGTTCGCCGCGGGCTCCATTGACTTCAATGGGAGGCGAATTTCGCAAACCTTTAGGTCGAATTTGCGGCCACGGGGTAATTATTAGGGGGTAGCACGTAGTCCCACCACCTGGACAATAGCATAATACATGTATGAGGTGAATTTGGGATCGATAACTACAAGCATTTTTTTTTTATTTGGGAAATTGTTCTGACAATTCAGGACTATGGAGCTAATGAAGGCAATGGAGGAGAGGGAAGGTCAGGGACCAGGGTAGGCAAACAAGAGGGTGCAGGAGATACAGAGCACTGACAGCAGCACCGTAATACAGAGCACTGACATCAGCACCGTGACATACAGCGCTGACAGCAGCTCCGTGACATACAGCGCTGACAGCAGCTCCGTGACATACAGCGCTGACAGCAGCTCCGTGACATACAGCGCTGACAGCAGCTCCGTGACATACAGCGCTGACAGCAGCTCCGTGACATACAGCGCTGACAGCAGCTCCGTGACATACAGCGCTGACAGCAGCACCGTGACATACAGCGCTGACAGCAGCTCCGTGACATACAGCGCTGACAGCAGCTCCGTGACATACAGCGCTGACAGCAGCTCCGTGACATACAGCACTGACAGCAGCTCCGTGACATACAGCGCTGACAGCAGCTCCGTGACATACAGCGCTGACAGCAGCACCGTGACATACAGCGCTGACAGCAGCTCCGTGACATACAGCGCTGACAGCAGCTCCGTGACATACAGCGCTGACAGCAGCTCCGTGACATACAGCGCTGACAGCAGCTCCGTGACATACAGCGCTGACAGCAGCTCCGTGACATACAGCGCTGACAGCAGCTCCGTGACATACAGCGCTGACAGCAGCTCCGTGACATACAGCGCTGACAGCAGCTCCGTGACATACAGCGCTGACAGCAGCTCCGTGACATACAGCGCTGACAGCAGCACCGTAAGCAGCCCCAGGAGGAAGTCAGCACAGCACAGGGATGGTGTGATCCCCTCATAATAAGAACCCCCAGGAGGAAGTCAGCACAGCACAGGGATGGTGGGAGCCCCTCATAATAAGAACACCCAGGAGGAAGTCAGCACAGCACAGGGATGGTGGGAACCCCTCATAATAAGCAGCCCCAGTAGAAATATGACACCGCTCAACCTCTTCAAAGAGGAGGGTAGGGGCATATAGTACGGTGTGCTTTTTTGGGTCAGGGAAGTGAGCCAAATGAATTAAGAAGGTCTGTGTGCTTGATTCCAAAAATTGTTTATAGACATATACATGGTCTACTGATCACATGTGTTGAATTCCTCCGAGATCCATGCCTCATTCATTTTTAGAAATGTGAGGTAGTTAACACTGTGGTGAGCTAGGCGAGTACGCTTATCGGTCACAATCCCCCCTGCTGCGCTGAACGTCCTTTCGGACAGGACACTGGATGAGGGGCAAGCCAACAGTTCGATTGCAAATTGGGCAAGCTCTGGCCAGAGGTCAAGCCTGCCCACCCAGTAGTCTAGGGGTTCATCACTCCTCAGAGCGTCCACATCGGCCGTTAACCCAATGTAGTCGGACACCTGACGGTCTAGGCGTTCCCTGATGCTGGATCCGGATGACACCTGTCGATGGGTCGGCTGAAAGAATGACCTCATATCCGAAGTCACCAACACATCTTCAAACCGGCCTCTTCTTGCAGGCGCTGTTGGATTGGTACCCGCAAATCCTTCTCTGGGAGTGGGAATTGCTCCTCTGCCAGCGCACGCAAAAGCAGAATGCAGCATTTCTCGAAGCAAGGCCTGGAAGTGCTGCATTCTGACAGCCCTCTGCGACGGCGGTAACATTTCCGCCATTTTGTGTTTGTACCGGGGGTCTAAGTACGTTGCCACCCAGTACTGGTCCTTGACCCTCATGCTTTTTATACGGGGGTCCCTATTAAAACACTGGAGCATGAAGGCCCCCATTTGCACTAAAGTGGAAGCGGTGTGGTGGCCTGGCTCCTGCTCATCATCCAGGATAATGTCGTCCTCTTCATTCTCCTCTCCCCATCCTCGCACAACAGGGATCCCAGAAAGGTTTAAAGCATGCTCTTCTTGCTCCTGCTCATCCGCCCCGGCACCATCCTCCTCTGACTCCTCATCAGACTCCTGTTGTTGACTTGTCTCAGATAGAGTAGCCCCCCCTGGGAATTCATCCAGCATTGCGACTTCCTCATCTTCCCGCTCCTGCTCCTCCACAGCCTGATCAATGACACGACGCAATGCACGCTCCAGAAAGAAGGCATAAGGTACCATGTCACTGATGGCGCCATGGCTGCGACTGACCAGTTTGGTGATCTCCTCAAATGGCCGCAGAAGTCTGCATGTGTCGCGCATGAGCAGCCACTGGCGCGGTGAAAAAAAACCCAGCTCCCCAGAACCGTTTCTTTCGCAGAGTTCATACAGGTAGACGTTAACTGCACGTTTCTGCTGGAGCAGCCTATCAAGCATATAGAAGGTTGAGTTCCATCGCGTCGGGCAATCGCAAATAAGACGTCTGACCGGCAGATGGTGTCGCCGCTGAATGTCAGCAAGGCGAGCCATGGCCGTGTAAGATCTTCTGAAATGGGCCGAGATTTTCCTTGCCTGCCGCAAGATGTCCTGGACCCCAGGGTATTTGACAAGGAATCGCTGCACGACCAAGTTTAAGACGTGTGCCATGCACGGCACGTGCGTGATTTTGCCCTGTTTCAATGCGCTAAGCAGATTGGCACCGTTGTCACACACCACTTTACCAACTGTCAAATTGAGCGGTGTTAGCCACTCATCTGCCTGTGAACGCAAAGCTGAAAGGAGTGCCGGGCCAGTGTGGCTCTTTGCTTCCAGGCACAACAGACGCAGCACGGCATGGCAACGTCTCACCTGGCATGTGGAATAGGTTCTGGGGAGCTTGGGCGGTGCAGTGGAAGAGACGCTAGCAGCGGAAAAGGAGGAGGCAGCTGAGGAGGAGAGGGAGGAGGATGGAGTAGGAGGAGGAGAAGAAGAGTCAGGCCTGCATGCAATCCGTGGCGGTAAAACCAAATCTACACGGGTGCCACGGGTTACATGCTTGACGGCCGTCAGAAGGTTCACCCAGTGGGCAGTAAAACTGATATACCTTCCCTGCCCGTGTTTGCTAGACCACGTGTCTGTGGTCAGATGTATCTTGGCACCGACACTGTGTGCCAGAGATACATTCACTTGCCGCTGAACATGGCCATATAGCTCTGGGATGCCCTTCTCTGAGAAATACTTCCTTCCTGGGACCTTCCATTGTGGTGTTCCAATGGCCACAAATTTGCGAAAGGCCTCCGAGTCCACCAGTTTATATGGCAGTAGTTGGCGGGCTATGAGTTCTGACAAGCCAGCCGCCAACCGTTGGGCAAGAGGGTTATCCGGCGTCATCATTTTTTTACGCTCAAACATTAGGCCCACGGAAGCCTGCCTTTTTGCAGAAAAATGTGAGCTTGGCGTGATGGAAGGTGGAGTGGAGGACAATTGTGAGGAGAGAGGAGAAGGAGAAGTAGAAGACGAGGCTGGACGGTGAGAGCCTGCAGTGTGGCTTTGTGTGTTCCGTTGCTCCCACTGGGCTCGGTG
The DNA here is from genome assembly GCF_037356315.1 of Lithobates pipiens. Taxonomy (NCBI): domain Eukaryota; kingdom Metazoa; phylum Chordata; class Amphibia; order Anura; family Ranidae; genus Lithobates; species Lithobates pipiens. Next base: position 125,861,513 of record NW_027507789.1, on the reverse strand, counting down.
ATGGCTGCTCATGTGCCTTCTTAAGGCGGTCGTCCCTAGGTGAGTATTGGGCTTACCGCGACTAACGCGTTGACTGCAAAGATTGCAGATGGCAACGCTATTGTCAGCAGCGGACACGTTAAAAAAAGCCCACACTGCGGAGCCATGTGCCGGTGTCCTGGGAGCGCCAGATGTGACCGTACATGGTCGATGACTCGCTCCTGATACATTTGCAGTCTGCTTTGTCCCTGCTGTGCAATGTAAGTCATTGCTGCTTCTCCTCCCTATCTGCTGGTCCATATCTCCCTCTGAACTCCCCTCCTCTTCCTCTCTTGTGGGCACCCACGTGACATCACTAGACACGTCATCATCAACGTCACCTTCCCCACCGCTATAAGTAGAGTAGGCAGCAACACCGGGGACCAACCTCCTCCTTGGGCTGATCTGGGTACTGGCGTCAGACTGCTGAGTAGCGCTTGTTGCTACCTCCTCTTCCTGATCCAATACCAAGAGTGGCTGCGCATCAGAAATGTCCTCTTGATATGGATCGGAAAATAATTCCAGTGACTCAAGCGGAAGGTATGTGGTGGTGGTGGTGGTGGTCGTGTTGTTGGTGGTAGTGTCTTTGGGGGTGCACATAGCAGAGAGTGAAGAAGAGGGTGCAGATCGAGAGGATGAGGAGGGTGCAGAAGAGTAAGGCTGAGCGAGCCACTCAACCAAGTCTGGTGCATCCTTTAAAGTAATTGAACGCACCTTCTGCAACTTCCCACTTTGGCTCAAGCCTGTTGCTCCTGCCCTACCCCTACCACCCCTGCGGAAGGGCCTGCCTCTTCCTCTGCATGTCATTTTTTAAATGACCCTGTGACAAAACTCTTAGTCCCTATACCGCTGAAGGACTGCTGCAGTATAGGTGAGCGGTCAGCAGTGGTGCACGTCAACCCTATCTATTGTGGACCTATAGCGGTCCTTACAGAACAGCAGACTGTACCGCACTCAAGCCTATGTACCGTAGCACCCTATACCAAGTTACCAGTCCTTATAAGAACTTTTGTGGACCAAGCAGGTTGTGTATTAGTGTTTAGCAGACTGTACGTCAGTCCCTATACCGCTGAAGGACTGCTGCAGTATAGGGCAGCGGTCAGCAGTGGTGCACGTCAACCCTATCTATTGTGGACCGATAGCGGTCCTTACAGAACAGCAGACTGTACCGCACTCAAGCCTATGTACCGTAGCACCCTATACCAAGTTACCAGTCCTTATAAGAACTTTTGTGGACCAAGCAGGTTGTGTATTAGTGTTTAGCAGACTGTACGTCAGTCCCTATACCGCTGAAGGACTGCTGCAGTATAGGGCAGCGGTCAGCAGTGGTGCACGTCAACCCTATCTATTGTGGACCGATAGCGGTCCTTACAGAACAGCAGACTGTACCGCACTCAAGCCTATGTACCGTAGCACCCTATACCAAGTTACCAGTCCTTATAAGAACTTTTGTGGAACAAGCAGGTTGTGTGTTAGTGATTAGCAGACTGTACGTCAGTCCCTATACCGCTGAAGGACTGCTGCAGTATAGGTGAGCGGTCAGCAGTGGTGCACGTCAACCCTATCTATTGTGGACCGATAGCGGTCCTTACAGAACAGCAGACTGTACCGCACTCAAGCCTATGTACCGTAGCACCCTATACCAAGTTACCAGTCCTTATAAGAACTTTTGTGGAACAAGCAGGTTGTGTGTTAGTGATTAGCAGACTGTACGTCAGTCCCTATACCGCTGAAGGACTGCTGCAGTATAGGTGAGCGGTCAGCAGTGGTGCACGTCAACCCTATCTATTGTGGACCGATAGCGGTCCTTACAGAACAGCAGACTGTACCGCACTCAAGCCTATGTACCGTAGCACCCTATACCAAGTTACCAGTCCTTATAAGAACTTTTGTGGACCAAGCAGGTTGTGTATTAGTGTTTAGCAGACTGTACGTCAGTCCCTATACCGCTGAAGGACTGCTGCAGTATAGGGCAGCGGTCAGCAGTGGTGCACGTCAACCCTATCTATTGTGGACCGATAGCGGTCCTTACAGAACAGCAGACTGTACCGCACTCAAGCCTATGTACCGTAGCACCCTATACCAAGTTACCAGTCCTTATAAGAACTTTTGTGGAACAAGCAGGTTGTGTGTTAGTGATTAGCAGACTGTACGTCAGTCCCTATACCGCTGAAGGACTGCTGCAGTATAGGGCAGCGGTCAGCAGTGGTGCACGTCAACCCTATCTATTGTGGACCGATAGCGGTCCTTACAGAACAGCAGACTGTACCGCACTCAAGCCTATGTACCGTAGCACCCTATACCAAGTTACCAGTCCTTATAAGAACTTTTGTGGAACAAGCAGGTTGTGTGTTAGTGATTAGCAGACTGTACGTCAGTCCCTATACCGCTGAAGGACTGCTGCAGTATAGGTGAGCGGTCAGCAGTGGTGCACGTCAACCCTATCTATTGTGGACCGATAGCGGTCCTTACAGAACAGCAGACTGTACCGCACTCAAGCCTATGTACCGTAGCACCCTATACCAAGTTACCAGTCCTTATAAGAACTTTTGTGGACCAAGCAGGTTGTGTATTAGTGTTTAGCAGACTGTACGTCAGTCCCTATACCGCTGAAGGACTGCTGCAGTATAGGGCAGCGGTCAGCAGTGGTGCACGTCAACCCTATCTATTGTGGACCGATAGCGGTCCTTACAGAACAGCAGACTGTACCGCACTCAAGCCTATGTACCGTAGCACCCTATACCAAGTTACCAGTCCTTATAAGAACTTTTGTGGAACAAGCAGGTTGTGTGTTAGTGATTAGCAGACTGTACGTCAGTCCCTATACCGCTGAAGGACTGCTGCAGTATAGGGCAGCGGTCAGCAGTGGTGCACGTCAACCCTATCTATTGTGGACCGATAGCGGTCCTTACAGAACAGCAGACTGTACCGCACTCAAGCCTATGTACCGTAGCACCCTATACCAAGTTACCAGTCCTTATAAGAACTTTTGTGGAACAAGCAGGTTGTGTGTTAGTGATTAGCAGACTGTACGTCAGTCCCTATACCGCTGAAGGACTGCTGCAGTATAGGTGAGCGGTCAGCAGTGGTGCACGTCAACCCTATCTATTGTGGACCGATAGCGGTCCTTACAGAACAGCAGACTGTACCGCACTCAAGCCTATGTACCGTAGCACCCTATACCAAGTTACCAGTCCTTATAAGAACTTTTGTGGACCAAGCAGGTTGTGTATTAGTGTTTAGCAGACTGTACGTCAGTCCCTATACCGCTGAAGGACTGCTGCAGTATAGGGCAGCGGTCAGCAGTGGTGCACGTCAACCCTATCTATTGTGGACCGATAGCGGTCCTTACAGAACAGCAGACTGTACCGCACTCAAGCCTATGTACCGTAGCACCCTATACCAAGTTACCAGTCCTTATAAGAACTTTTGTGGAACAAGCAGGTTGTGTGTTAGTGATTAGCAGACTGTACGTCAGTCCCTATACCGCTGAAGGACTGCTGCAGTATAGGTGAGCGGTCAGCAGTGGTGCACGTCAACCCTATCTATTGTGGACCGATAGCGGTCCTTACAGAACAGCAGACTGTACCGCACTCAAGCCTATGTACCGTAGCACCCTATACCAAGTTACCAGTCCTTATAAGAACTTTTGTGGACCAAGCAGGTTGTGTATTAGTGTTTAGCAGACTGTACGTCAGTCCCTATACCGCTGAAGGACTGCTGCAGTATAGGGCAGCGGTCAGCAGTGGTGCACGTCAACCCTATCTATTGTGGACCGATAGCGGTCCTTACAGAACAGCAGACTGTACCGCACTCAAGCCTATGTACCGTAGCACCCTATACCAAGTTACCAGTCCTTATAAGAACTTTTGTGGAACAAGCAGGTTGTGTGTTAGTGATTAGCAGACTGTACGTCAGTCCCTATACCGCTGAAGGACTGCTGCAGTATAGGGCAGCGGTCAGCAGTGGTGCACGTCAACCCTATCTATTGTGGACCGATAGCGGTCCTTACAGAACAGCAGACTGTACCGCACTCAAGCCTATGTACCGTAGCACCCTATACCAAGTTACCAGTCCTTATAAGAACTTTTGTGGAACAAGCAGGTTGTGTGTTAGTGATTAGCAGACTGTACGTCAGTCCCTATACCGCTGAAGGACTGCTGCAGTATAGGTGAGCGGTCAGCAGTGGTGCACGTCAACCCTATCTATTGTGGACCGATAGCGGTCCTTACAGAACAGCAGACTGTACCGCACTCAAGCCTATGTACCGTAGCACCCTATACCAAGTTACCAGTCCTTATAAGAACTTTTGTGGACCAAGCAGGTTGTGTATTAGTGTTTAGCAGACTGTACGTCAGTCCCTATACCGCTGAAGGACTGCTGCAGTATAGGGCAGCGGTCAGCAGTGGTGCACGTCAACCCTATCTATTGTGGACCGATAGCGGTCCTTACAGAACAGCAGACTGTACCGCACTCAAGCCTATGTACCGTAGCACCCTATACCAAGTTACCAGTCCTTATAAGAACTTTTGTGGAACAAGCAGGTTGTGTGTTAGTGATTAGCAGACTGTACGTCAGTCCCTATACCGCTGAAGGACTGCTGCAGTATAGGGCAGCGGTCAGCAGTGGTGCACGTCAACCCTATCTATTGTGGACCGATAGCGGTCCTTACAGAACAGCAGACTGTACCGCACTCAAGCCTATGTACCGTAGCACCCTATACCAAGTTACCAGTCCTTATAAGAACTTTTGTGGAACAAGCAGGTTGTGTGTTAGTGATTAGCAGACTGTACGTCAGTCCCTATACCGCTGAAGGACTGCTGCAGTATAGGTGAGCGGTCAGCAGTGGTGCACGTCAACCCTATCTATTGTGGACCGATAGCGGTCCTTACAGAACAGCAGACTGTACCGCACTCAAGCCTATGTACCGTAGCACCCTATACCAAGTTACCAGTCCTTATAAGAACTTTTGTGGACCAAGCAGGTTGTGTATTAGTGTTTAGCAGACTGTACGTCAGTCCCTATACCGCTGAAGGACTGCTGCAGTATAGGGCAGCGGTCAGCAGTGGTGCACGTCAACCCTATCTATTGTGGACCGATAGCGGTCCTTACAGAACAGCAGACTGTACCGCACTCAAGCCTATGTACCGTAGCACCCTATACCAAGTTACCAGTCCTTATAAGAACTTTTGTGGACCAAGCAGGTTGTGTATTAGTGTTTAGCAGACTGTACGTCAGTCCCTATACCGCTGAAGGACTGCTGCAGTATAGGGCAGCGGTCAGCAGTGGTGCACGTCAACCCTATCTATTGTGGACCGATAGCGGTCCTTACAGAACAGCAGACTGTACCGCACTCAAGCCTATGTACCGTAGCACCCTATACCAAGTTACCAGTCCTTATAAGAACTTTTGTGGAACAAGCAGGTTGTGTGTTAGTGATTAGCAGACTGTACGTCAGTCCCTATACCGCTGAAGGACTGCTGCAGTATAGGGCAGCGGTCAGCAGTGGTGCACGTCAACCCTATCTATTGTGGACCGATAGCGGTCCTTACAGAACAGCAGACTGTACCGCACTCAAGCCTATGTACCGTAGCACCCTATACCAAGTTACCAGTCCTTATAAGAACTTTTGTGGAACAAGTGAGTTGTGAATGTTTAGCAGACTGCAGCAGAAGGGCAGCAGTCAAGTATAATATCCTTTCTATATTTGGAAGAAAGAATATTATACATGTACAAGCCTATTACTGTACCACTGATACCAGTCCTGAAAAGAACCTTTGTGGAACTAATAATAACAGCAAGTCTTTAAAATTACCCTCACTGCCTGACAACACTGCTTCCTTCCTGTCCCTATACAAATTGGCAAAAAAAGAGAACGATTAGTGGTTACTGGAACAGCTCTTTTGTGGACCTTGATAGTAACAGCTAATGATGATGATGATGATGATGATGATGAAAGACTAATCTGGCTGTCCCTGTAGCATACACCGTCCTTTCCCTTTCTCTAAACTAACAAAAGACACTCAGGCTGCTGCAAGAATCAGCAGCACAGCAAACCTATCAACACCTAACACCTATACCAGTCCTGAAAAGAACTTTTGTGTACCAAATAGCTAGTGGTTTATCTCTCCCTACTCCACACAGGAACCTGTCCCTATCTTAACAGAAGAAAGAATGTAAAATGGCCACCGGATCGGGTGTATTTATAGGTTAGGGGGAATGTACAAGTGTCCATGTGCTGTCATGTCTCAATTGGCTGTCCTGTATCACATGATAAACGTGTCACCAAAGGTTAAAGTTCTTGTATACATTAAACACGTAAGTCCGCCGCGGCGAACGACGGAAAAAGGCGTTCGAACGTGCGGACCGCGAATGTCGGAAATTCGCCGCGAAACGACCGCCGGGCGAACCGTTCGGCCATCACTAGCGGCGATCGTTGTTGCGGGGTGTCAGTCTGACACCCGGCAACTACGATCTCGGTAAAGAGTCTCCGACTGAGACTCTTTACCACGTGATCAGCCGTGTCCAATCACGGCTGATCACAGTGTAAATAGGAAAAGCCGGTGAACGGCTTTTCCTCACTCGCGTCTGTCAGACCCGAGTAGAGGAGAGCCGATCGGCTGCTCCTCTGACAGGGGGGGTCTGTGCTGATCGATTATCAGCACAGCCACCCCGAGGATGCCCACACTGGACCACCAGGGACGCCACCAGACCACCAGGGATGCCAAGGACAAGGTATGCCACCCTAGACCACCAGGGATTCCAGTCAGTGCCACAATGGATGCCAATCAGTGCCCATAATGGATGCCAATCAGTGCCCACAATGGGCATCACTGATTGGCATGCATTATTGATTGGCACTGATTGCCATCCATTAGTACAATATATTATAATACAATGCCGCCTATCAGTTCCCATCTGTGCCGCCTATCAGTGCCTACCCATGCCCACCTGTGCCGCCTACCCATGCCCACCTGTGCTGCCTAACCCATGCCCACCTGTGCCACCTATCCATGCCCATCCATGCCAATCCGTGCCAATTTGTGCCACCTATCAGTGCCCATCCGTGTCGCCCATCAGTGCCACCCATCAGTGCCGCCTATCAGTGCCACATATCGGTGTCCATCAATGCCACCTCATCAGTGCCACTTCATTGGTGCCACCTCATCGGTGCCCATCAGTGCCGCCTTATCATTGCCCATCAGTGTAACCCCATCAGTGCCATCAGTGAAGGAGAAAACTTACTTATTTGCAAAGTTTTGAAACTGAAACAAAAAAAAACTTTATTTTTTTCAAAATTTTCGGTATTTTTTTATTTGTTTAGCAAAAAATAAAAACCGCAGAGGTGATCAAATACCACCAAAAGAAAGCTCTATTTGTGGGAAAAAAATGATAAAAATTTCATTTGGGTACAGTGTAGCATGACCGCGCAATTGTCATTCAAAGTGCGACAGCGCTGAAAGCTCAAAATTGGTCTGGGCAGGAAGGTGTTTAAGTGCCCGGTATTGAAGTGGTTAATTTTGATTTGGCCCTTGGCAAACATTTTCTTGGGGCACCCCCTCCATTCTGAGACATACAAAAAATAGCAGGTAGACTCAAAATCAGTTTACTGCAGCAGATCACGCAGTGATTGCAATTGTTTGCCAGAGGTTACAGCCTTTCCTTACTGCTCGCTGGCTGGTTGCTAGAGGTTACAACACATCATTTTTGCTTGCCGATTGGTTGCTAAAGGTTAATGCACATCATTACCACTTACTGATTGGCTACTAGAGATTAAAGCAGATCACTACTGTTCACTGATTGGTTGCTACAGGTTAATGCACATCATTACCTCTCACTGAGCAGTGGAGCAATCCTAAATAATTGAGCAAGTAAAGGGGCACATTAATAGACATACTACAGGAGAGTGTCAGAGAGTTCAGACATACTACAGGAGAGGTTCAGAGACTGCAGACATACTACAGGAGACAATCAGAGACTGCGGACATACTGCAGGAGACAATCAGAGACTGGGGACATACTACAGGAGACAATCAGAGACTGTGGACATACTGCAGGAGATTACCAAAGACTGGGGACATACTGCAGGAGACAATCAGAGACTGGCGACATACTGCAGGAGACAATCAGAGACTGCGGACATACTACAGGAGACAATCAAAGACTGGGGACATACTGCAGGAGACAATCAGAGACTGGCGACATACTGCAGGAGACAATCAGAGACTGCGGACATACTACAGGAGACAATCAAAGACTGGGGACATACTGCTGGAGACAATCAGAGACTGGCGACATACTGCAGGAGACAATCAGAGACTGGGGACATACTACAGAAGACAATTAGAGACTGGGGAAATACTACAGGAGACAATCAGAGACTGCGAACATACTGCAGGAGACAATCAGAGACTGCGGACATACTGCAGGATACAATCAGAGAGTGCGAACATACGGCAGGAGACAATCAGAGACTGCGGACATACTACAGGAGACAATCAGAGACTGCGGACATACTACAGGAGACACTCAGAGACTGCAGACATACTACAGGAGACACTCAGAGACTGCAGACATACTACAGGAGACAATCAGAGACTGCGGACATACTGCAGGAGACAATCAGAGACTGCGGACATAATGCAGGAGACAATCAGAGACTGCGGACATACTGCAGGAGACAATCGGAGACTGCAGACATACTACAGGAGACAATCAGAGACTGCGGACATACTGCAGGAGACAATAAGAGACTGCGGACATACTGCAGGAGACAATAAGAGACTGCGGACATACTACAGGAGATAATCAGAGACTGCGGACATACTGCAGGAGACAATCAGAGACTGCGGACATACGGCAGGAGACAATCAGAGACTGCGGACATACTGCAGGAGATTACCAAAGACTGGGGACATACTGCAGGAGACAATCAGAGACTGGCGACATACTGCAGGAGACAATCAGAGACTGGGGACATACTACAGAAGACAATTAGAGACTGGGGACATACTACAGGAGACAATCAGAGACTGCGAACATACTGCAGGAGACAATCAGAGACTGCGGACATACTGCAGGATACAATCAGAGACTGCGAACATACTGCAGGAGACAATCAGAGACTGCCGGCATACTACAGGAGACACTCAGAGACTGCAGACATACTACAGGAGACAATCAGAGACTGCGGACATACTGCAGGAGACAATCAGAGACTGCGGACATACTGCAGGAGACAATCAGAGACTGCAGACATACTACAGGAGACAATCAAAGACTGCGGACATACTGCAGGAGACAATAAGAGACTGCGGACATACTACAGGAGACAATCAGAGACTGCGGACATACTGCAGGAGACAATCAGAGACTGCGGACATCCGGCAGGAGACAATCAGAGACTGCGGACATACTGCAGGAGACAATCAGAGACTGCGGACATACTGCAGGAGACAATTAGAAACTGCGGACATACTGCAGGAGACAATCAGAGACTGCAGACATACTGCAGGAGCCAATCAGAGACTGGGGGCATACTACAGGAGACAATCAGAGACTGTGGACATACTGCAGGAGATTACCAAAGACTGTGGACATACTGCAGGAGACAATCAGAGACTGGTGACATACTGCAGGAGACAATCAGAGACTGGGGACATACTACAGAAGACAATCAGAGACTGCGTACATACTGCAGGAGACAATCAGAGACTGCGGACATACTGCAGGATGCAATCAGAGACTGCGAACATACTGCAGGACACAATCAGAGACTGCGAACATACTGCAGGACACAATCAGAGACTGCGGACATACTACAGGAGACAATCAGAGACTGCGGACATACTACAGGAGACACTCAGAGACTGCAGACATACTACAGGAGACAATCAGAGACTGCGGACATACTGCAGGAGACAATCAGAGACTGCGGACATACTGCAGGAGACAATCAGAGACTGCAGGCATACTGCAGGAGATTACTAAAGACTGGGGACATACTGCAGGAGACAATCAGAGTCTGGCGACATACTGCCGGAGACAATCAGAGACTGGGGACATACTACAGAAGACAATTAGAGACTGGGGACATACTACAGGAGACAATCCGAGACTGCGAACATACTGCAGGAGACAATCAGAGACTGCGGACATACTGCAGGAGACAATCAGAGACTGCGGACATACTGCAGGAGACAATCAGAGACTGCGGACATACTGCAGGAGACAATCAGAGACTGCGGACATACTGCAGGAGACAATCAAAGACTGCGGACATACTGCAGGAGACAATAAGAGACTGCGGACGTACTACAGGAGACAATCAGAGACTGTGCACATACTGCAGGAGACAATCAGAGACTGCGGACATACTGCAGGAGACAATCAGAAACTGCGGACGTACTGCAGGAGACAATCAGAGACTGCGGACATACTGAAGGAGACAATCAGAGACTGCGGACATACTGCAGGAGACAATCAGAGACCGAGGACATACTACAGGAGACAATCAAAGACTGCGGACATACTACAGGAGACACTCAGAGACTGCAGACATACTACAGGAGACAATCAGAGACTGCGGACATACTACAGGAGACACTCAGAGACTGCAGACATACTACAGGAGACAATCAGAGACTGCGGACATACTGCAGGAGACAATCAGAGACTGCGGACATACTGCAGGAGACAATCAGAGACTGCAGGCATACTGCAGGAGATTACTAAATACTGGGGACATACTGCAGGAGACAATCAGAGACTGGCGACATACTGCCGGAGACAATCAGAGACTGGGGACATACTACAGAAGACAATTAGAGACTGGGAACATACTACAGGAGACAATCCGAGACTGCGAACATACTGCAGGAGACAATCAGAGACTGCGGACATACTGTAGGAGACAATCAGAGACTGCGGACATACTGCAGGAGACAATCAGAGACTGCGGACATACTGCAGGAGACAATCAAAGACTGCGGACATACTGCAGGAGACAATAAGAGACTGCGGACGTACTACAGGAGACAATCAGAGACTGTGGACATACTGCAGGAGACAATCAGAGACTGCGGACATACTGCAGGAGACAATCAGAAACTGCGGACGTATTGCAGGAGACAATCAGAGACTGTGGACATACTGAAGGAGACAATCAGAGACTGCGGACATACTGCAGGAGACAATCAGAGACCGAGGACATACTACAGGAGACAATCAAAGACTGCGGACATACTACAGGAGACAATCAGAGACTGCAGACATACTGCAGGAACCAATCAGAGACTGGAGACATACTACAGGAGACAATCAGAGACTGTGGACATACTGCAGGAGATTACCAAAGACTGTGGACATACTGCAGGAGGCAATCAGAGACTGGCGACATACTGCAGGAGACAATCAGAGACTGGGGACATACTGCAGGAGACAATCAGAGACTGCGGACATACTGCAGGATACAATCAGTGACTGCGAACATACTGCAGGAGATTACCAAAGACTGTGGACATATTGCAGGAGGCAATCAGAGACTGGCGACAAACTGCAGGAGACAATCAGAGACTGCAAACATACTGCAGGAGACAATCAGAGACTGCGGACAAACTGCAGGATACAATCAGTGACTGCGAACATACTGCAGGAGACAATCAGAGACTGCGGACATACTACAGGAGACAATCAGAGACTGCGGACATACTACAGGAGACACTCAGAGACTGCAGACATACTACAGGAGACAATCAGAGACTGCGGACATACTGCAGGAGACAATCAGAGACTGCAGACATACTACAGGAGACAATCAGAGACTACGGACATACTGCAGGAGAGGTTCAGAGACTGCAGACATACTACAGGAGACAATCAGAGACTGCGGACATACTGCAGGAGATTACCAAAGACTGGGGACATACTGCAGGAGGCTATCAGAGACTGGCGACATACTGCAGGAGACAATCAGAGACTGGGGACATACTACAGAAGACAATTAGAGACTGGGGACATACTACAGGAGACAATCAGAGACTGCGAACATACTGCAGGAGACAATCAGAGACTGCGGACATACTGCAGGATACAATCAGAGACTGCGAACATACTGCAGGAGACAATCAGAGACTGCGGACATACTACAGGAGACAATCAGAGACTGCGGACATACTACAGGAGACACTCAGAAACTGCAGACATACTACAGGAGACAATCAGAGACTGCGGACATACTGCAGGAGACAATCAGAGACTGTGGACATACTGCAGGAGACAATCAGAGACTGCCGACATACTGCAGGAGACAATCAGAGACTGCCGACATACTACAGGAGACAATCAAAGACTGCGGACATAATGCAGGAGACAATAAGAGACTGCGGACATACTGCAGGAGACAATCAGAGACTGCGGACATACTGCAGGAGACAATCAGAGACTGCGGACATACGGCAGGAGACAATCAGAGACTGCGGACATACGGCAGGAGACAATCAGAGACTGCGGACATACTGCAGGAGACAATCAGAGACTGCGGACATACTGCAGGAGATGACCAAAGACTGGGGACATACTGCAGGAGACAATCAGAGACTGGCGACATACTGCAGGAGACAATCAGAGACTGGGGACATACTACAGAAGACAATTAGAGACTGGGGACATACTATAGGAGACAATCAGAGACTGCGAACATACTGCAGGAGACAATCAGAGACTGCGGACATACTGCAGGATACAATCAGAGACTGCGAACATACTGCAGGAGACAATCAGAGACTGCGGACATACTGCAGGATACAATAAGAGACTGCGGACATACTACAGGAGACAATCAGAGACTGCGGACATACTGCAGGAGACAATCAGAGACTGCGGACATACTGCAGGAGACAATCAGAGACTGCAGACATACTGCAGGAGACAATCAGAGACTGCGGACATACTACAGGAGACAATCAGAGACTGCGGACATACTGCAGGAGAGAATAAGAGACTGCGGACATACTACAGGAGACAATCAGAGACTGCGGACATACTGCAGGAGACAATCAGAGACTGCGGACATACGGCAGGAGACAATCGGAGACTGCGGACATACTGCAGGAGACAATCAGAGACTGGGGACATACTACAGGAGACAATCAGAGACTGCGGACATACTGCAGGAGATTACCAAAGACTGTGGACATACTGTAGGAGACAATCAGAGACTGGCGACATACTGCAGGAGACAATCAGAGACTGGGGACATACTACAGAAGACAATCAGAGACTGCGAACATACTGCAGGAGACAATCAGAGACTGCGGACATACTGCAGGATACAATCAGAGACTGCGGACATACTACAGGAGACACTCAGAGACTGCAGACATACTACAGGAGACAATCAGAGACTGCGGACATACTGCAGGAGACAGAGACTGTGGACATATGGCAGGAGACAATCAGAGACTGCCGACATACTACAGGAGACAATCAAAGACTGCGGACATACTGCAGGAGACAATAAGAAACTGCGGACATACTACAGGAGACAATCAGAGACTGCGGACATACTGCAGGAGACAATCAGAGACTGCGGACATACTGCAGGAGACAATCAGAGACTGTGGACATGCTACAGGTGATGGTCAGAGAACTTTCAGCAACGCACAGCTTGACAGTTGAATAACACAGCTCAGGGTTTAAGCAGTCAGGCATTTTATGGGTGCAAGGACATACCTGGGCAGCCAAATTCACTACATACATTTAGAGGTATGTGGGCGGGGCTTCCATTCTCTGATCTCACTACAACAGCTGGGAGCTCCACTGATGCTTTGTAGGGGGGCCCTGTTACCCGTGAATTGGGGTCCCCGATTAAGGTTTTGCAGAGTGCACAGAGGACACGGGAGGCTGTATTCCCACGCTAGCCAGCTAAGAGGGGGTGGGGCCGGGAGCTCCACTGACGCTCTAACCCCGCCCCTGTGCAGCCTGTATGCTCGGAACAGAGCGGCTGTAGTGAGAGCCAGTGATCGGAGTGGGAGCGTCAGTGGAGCTCCAGGCCCCGCCCCATCTATACTGGCTGGGGAATACAGAGGTCTGGGGCGGGGGCCGGGAGCTCCACTGACGCTCCCACTCCAATCACTGGCTCTCACTACAGCCGCTCTGTTCCGAGCATACAGGCTGCACGGGGCGGGGTCAGAACGTCAGTGAAGATCCCGGCCCCGCCCCCTCTCAGCTGGCTAGCACGGGAATACAGCCTCCCGTGCCCTCTGTGCACTCTGCAAAACCAGTGCGGCCCCCCTACAAACATTGGGCCCAGGGCAGGTGCCCCGTTTGCCCTGCGCTAAAGACGGCCCTGACCCTGTCCTCAGGGCCCACTAACAGGCCAGGTTTGCAAGATAACTGAAATACATCACAGGTGATATCATTTGCTTCTCAGTGATTGCAGTATTCTAGTCTTCATCTCCCCAAGGTAATATATAAAACCTGGCCTGTTAGTGGGTACTGAGGACAGGGCTGATGACCACTGTGATGGGGAATGTGTACAGAGGTGGATTACATGGAGAGAGGGAAAGTAAAGTTGTAAAGTTGCTGCTGTAAAGTCACTCAGGACACAGTGATAATAGCCCCTTCTGCCACCCTCCAGTCCTGGCATGTACTGTACCTGGAGATTTCTGTGTGATCCCTCTGTGTGCACTACTGGATGCCGAGTCTGTCACAGGGAGATGAATGGACAGTTGCCTCTGCACAGACCTATCCCTCCCTGTCTGCCCTTCTTCTTCTGCTGGTGATTTCCCCCTCACTTGCTGAAGGAGACAGGCAGTCTGTGAGCCAATGACGCCGCAGGTCGAATTAAAACCCCACCCTATGGACCCAATCAATTACAACCACTGGAAACCTAATGCCAGAGGTGGAGTTTTCGGGGTGCAGACCTTATAGCCCCGAGCACACTCTAAAGTACACCAATAGAGCTTCTTAGCCCCAATAACGTGTTTACACACAAGTCATGCCTCCAATAACACCCCTGTGCCGGCGCCCTTAACACACCCACTTAAAGGGACACCATTTTTTTTTCAGATTTAGTAGCTTGGAGGGGTCCCTGCGCCCCCTATTGATGGGCCGCCACTGCCCGCTACCTTTGAAGCCTTGATTGACCTGTCCATTCAGATTGACTGCCGTCTGAGAGAATGAAGGTTGGAAAGAACCGCGGTTCCATCCTGGCCAGTATGCTCCAACCCTGCTCCATCAACTCCTGCCACACCTACTCCTGACGCTCCAGAACCCATGCAGCTCGGATTACTGCACCCCTCTCTCTCCACGGAAGAATGACAATGTCGTCACCAGCAAAACCTATGGCTGTACTGTACAGGACATTTTATGAGGTCGTGCCCAGTAAAACCTCATGCCAGAAGGGACTATTCAGACTTCCGCAATAATTGATTCTGGGGCCTGCAGCTGTTTCGTGGACTTGACCTTTGCCACCAAACATCACATCCCGTTACAACCCAAGTCTTTAGAAGCTCTCTGTCCATCTGGCTGATGGGTCCATGATTAAATCTGGAGCAGTCACCCATGAAACCATTCCTCTACTCACCACCATTTCCAGGGATCATCAGGAACTGCTACGTCTGGACGCCATCACTTCTCCCTTGTTCCCGGTCATCCTTGAGATGCCTTGGCTGAAGACCCACAATCCCCACATTGATTGGGCCACAGAAGGAGTCAAGTTCTTCTCCCCTTACTGCATTCAGTACTGCCTACAAACCCCCTGTGGGGTACCTGCTCTGCTATGCCTTGACACAGACTCTGAGACGTGTCAGCTTGTACCCACAGCTTATCATGACTTCCTAGTAGGGATGAGCTTCGTGTTCGAGTTCGAACACACGTTCGACTCGAACATCGGCTGTTCGCCCGTTCGGCGAATACCGAATGTTATGGGCCGTTCGGCCTGTGGCCAATCATAGCTCAGGCTGTGTAGTACACGCCCCACACTATATAAGGCCGCCAGCACGGCGGCCTTGTGTAGTGTGTTGGCGTCTGTAGGAGTTAGTGGGTATTCTGTGTACCTTCAACACAGTATACACCATTCGTTATCGGCTGATTTTGCATTCTTGCTCTTCTGTAGTGCAGTGTACACCATTATATCCACCTATATAGCTAGCTATCTTGCTCTTTTTAAATAGAGCTTGCAGTCAGCTGTAGGAGATTGTGTGTGCTGTCTGCGTGCCCTGACCGCAGAATACACCGTTATATCCACCTATATAGCTAGCTATCTTGCTCTTTTTAAATAGAGCTTGCAGTCAGTTGTAGGAGATTGTGCGTGCTGTCTGCGTGCCCTGACCGCAGAATACACCATTATATCCACCTATATAGCTAGCTATATTGCTCTTTTTAAATAGAGCTTGCAGTCAGCTGTAGGAGATTGTGCGTGCTGTCTGCGTGCCCTGACCTCAGTATACACTGTTATATCCACCTACATAGCTCTTCTCTAATTGAGCCATCTGCCATCTGCAGGAGTGAGTGTTGTGTGTGCCTCCAGCACAATATACACTACCCAATTGCTGGTTTTCCCATCTCCCTTCAGGCCATTACCATGTCTGGAAGGCCAGCAAGGAGAGGCAGACAGGCGCGAGCCGATAAAAGATGGCAAGCAGGCTCTGTGTCTATAGACAACAGTGCTGGTCGTGGACGCGGTGCATCGTCATCATCAGCACGTGGCCATGGGACACGCTTGTCCTTCTTTTCGGCAGCTGGACATGTTGAGCCGCAACATGTCGAAGACTTCGTAGAGTGGATGACCAAGCCCTGTTCATACTCATCCTCTCTCACCCAGGCTCAGGGTACTAGCAAAGCAGCTGCCAACGCATCGTCTTCCCTCCTCTCAATGTCATCATCAGTGACTCCTTCCCTAGACCCACCACGTCCTCCTGAGGAGTCTCCTGAACTCTTTGAGCACAGTGTTGGGTACATGCTCCAGGAGGATGCCCAGTGTTTTGTAGGCTCTGATGATGATACTCAGCTAGAGGAAGGCAGTAGCGTGAGCGCAGAGAGAGGGGATGCTCAAGAAGGACAGCAATCTGGCAGTCATGTTCCATAAGCTGCAGCATACTGCCAGGTTTGCTCCAGCGATAAAGAGGGAGAGGATGATGAGGGCACTGACTCCACGTGGGTGCCTGGTAGGAGAGAGGAAGAGGAGGAGGAGGAGGCACATGTCCAACGAGGCAGGATGCCCTCCGGGGGCCAGCTTAGGGGCAGCACACTGACTGAATCACACCGCAGAGCTCCGCATGTGCAGGGCGCTGCCTCTGCGCGTTATTCTAAAAGTTCTTTGATGTGGGCCTTTTTTGAGATGAGTGCATCAGATCGCACCGCTGCTATTTGCAACATATGTCTCAAGCAGTGGCGGCGCGCCCATAGGGGGCGCCCGGGGGCCGCCCCCCCCCCCTCCCCCTAGGTGTAAAAAAAAAGTAAAAAAAATAAAATAAATAAAGTTAAAAAAAAGTAAAAAATAAAAAAAACGGGCCCTTTAAGACATTTAAAAAAAAAAATGTCATTTAACAATTTAACATAGTGTACTGTGGCGCCGGTCACAGTGCACTATGAGAAGCGCCACGTCGATGCAATCACAAGATTGCATCCATGGCGCTTCATTTGCGGGTTAAAAACCCGCCTTGCGGCGCACTGCAGAACGCCGACTAGCTTCCGCCCGTAAAATCACTGTGATTCAACGGGCGGGAGCATTGTCAATCTTAGACAGGCAGGTCACTTCCGGCTTTCGGCTGCTTCACGAAACCCGGAAGTGACGTCGGCAGCTCCGTTTCTCAGCCCGAGCGGAGCTGCAAGACAGTGAGGCAGGAGGTGAGTCACCGCATAAAGGCTTTCTAGTTTCTACTTTGTTGAGAATGTTCATGCATTTAGCTGAATGAATGGAAAAAAAGCTTTCACAGCCAGAAAGGTTTCCCCAGGCCAGGCGACTTTTGCCGTGGCCAATCAGAGAATGAGCTCTGAAGGGGGAACTCCACGCCAAATTTCTGAAAAAAAAATTGACGTGGGTTCCCCCTCCGAGAGCATACCAGGCCCTTAGGTCTGGTATGGATTCCAAGGGGAACCCCCTACGCCGAAAAAACAGCGTCCACACCAGACCCTTATCCGAGCACGCTCTTTTGCAGGTGGTGTGCGCTGTGCGGCCACTTATATAGTGACAATGGGGCGGTGTCACATGGTATATGTCACATCGGTTGGTCACATGGTGACCCCGCCCCCTTACGATGTCATAGTCCCCATGTGACATCAACCCATGTGACCAACCCATGTGACATATACCATGTGACACCGCCCCATTGTCACTATATAAGTGGCCGCACAGCGCGGCTCTGGCATTCCGGCCGGAGAGAGCGACGTGTCAACATCTCCTGGAGAAGAAGAAGAAGAAGAACAAGAAGAAGAATGGAAGGCGACCGGAAGGCGACAGCGGCGACAGAAGACCGGGCCACCGCCTCTAAAAGAGCTATAAGAAGGCGCGGTGGCCCGGCAGAAGAACGGAAGGCGGCGGCGACAGAAGACCGGGCCACCGCCTGCAAAAGAGCTATAAGAAGGCGCGGTGGCCCGGCAGAAGAACCGAAGAGGGGGACAAGACCCCCGAAGTCGGGAGAAGAGGCCGGCGGCGGGGAGGAAGAAAGCCGGACTCCTCCGCTAGCAAAAGAGCTACAAGAAGATAGCGGAGGAGTCCGGCGAGAAGACCCCCGAAGACGGAAGACCCCCGGAGCTGTGCAATAAAATATTTTATCTCGTGTGTTGTGTTTTTTTTTTGGGTACTTTTATTTTACAGGTGAATGGGTAGGGGTACATTGTACCCCATACTCATTCACATAGGGTGGGGGGCCGGTATCCGGGGGCCCCCTTATTAAAGGGGGCTCCCGGATTCCAATAAGCCCCCCGCCCGCAGACCCCGACAACCAACGGCCAGGGTTGTCGGGAAGAGGCCCTTGTCCTCATCAACATGGGGACAAGGTGCTTTGGGGTGGGGGGCCGCGCGGCCCCCCCTTCCCCAAGGCACCCCCCATGTTGAGGGCACGCGGCCTGGTACGGCTCGCTCGCCCCCCTTTCCTGGCCGGCCGGGTAGCGTGCTCGGACAAGGGTCTGTTGTGGACTTTGGGGAGACCCCCATGCCGATTTTTTTCGGCGTTGGGGTTCCCCTTTAAGTCCATACCAGGCGGCGGGGCCCGCAACGTCTCCTTCGCGGGCCCCGCCTACCTGCACACGCGCTCGAAATGAGCAGACTTTCCTCCGAGCGGGAACAGTTTGCTCATTTCGAAAGTGGCCTACACACGGGCGGACTGTCCGCTCAAACCAAGTTTCAGCGGACAGTTTTTCGGAATTTCCGAAAAACTTTGTTCGTCAAACTGTCCGCTGAAGCCCCACACACGAGCGGACTGTCCGCTGAAACACTGTTCAGCGGACAAAGTTGAGCGAACAGTCCGCCCGTGTGTACGCGGCCTTACACAGTACTATTTATCATAATTGAACCAGCTATCAGATTATGCCACCACTGTGATATTCACTTTTATTTTAGAGCACTAATATCACGCTCACGGTTATTTTATTAGTTATCACCGTATAATATATCCTTACTTTCAGGTACTTTTTGCACTTGCACTTTAGTAATAATCATACACTGTTATGGTATAGAGACAAGTATCCCATATTATGGTCACAAGGTCTTGTACTTTTTGCACTTGCACTTTAGTAATAATCATACACTGTTATGGTATAGAGACAAGTATCCCATATTATGGTCACAAGGTCTTGTGTTTTTTGGATTTTTTGATTTCCTGACTGTTTGAGTTTTTTGTGTTCTTTGTGTTTTTGGTTTTTTGACCAGCACGCTGAGAAATATATGTAATACGTGTTTTTGTGCTAAATTAACCAGCACGCTGAGAATTATATGTGCTCCCACTCATGTGATGTTCACTAACAAATAGCATAGGATGTATGATAGCACATATATGTCCATACTCAATTTACCAGCACACTGAGAAATACATACAATAGAGCCCTCACATAGAGGTTCACAATAATAATTGATATTATCGGTATAGCGCCACATCTATTTCCTCTCCTTGTTCTAAAATATTTTATTGCACAGCTCCGGGGGTCTTCCGTCTTCGGGGGTCTTCTCGCCGGACTCCTCCGCTATCTTCTTGTAGCTCTTTTGCTAGCGGAGGAGCTCGGCTTTCTTCCTCGCCGCCGGCCTCTTCTTCCAACTTCGGGGGTCTTGTCCCCCTCTTCGGTTCTTCTGCCGGGCCACCGCGCCTTCTTATAGCTCTTTTACAGGCGGTGGCCCGGTCCTCCGCCGCCGCCGCCTCCTCTTCTTCTTCTTCTTCTTCTTCTTCTCCAGGAGATGTTGACTCAACGCTCTCTCCGGCCGGAATGCCAGGGACGCGCTGCGCTGCCACTTATATAGGGACAATGGGGCGGTGTCACATGGGTTGATGTCACATGGGTTGGTCACATGGGTTGATGTCACATGGTGACCCCGCCCCCTTATGATGTCACAGTCCCGGAGGATGCTGGGACTGTCGCCATGTGACATCAACCCATGTGACCAACCCATGTGACCAACCCATGTGACATCAACCCATGTGACACCGCCCCATTGTCCCTATATAAGTGGCAGCGCAGCGCGTCCCTGGCATTCCGGCCGGAGAGAGCGTCGAGTCAACATCTCCTGGAGAAGAAGAAGAAGAAGAAGAGGAGGAGGCGGCGGCGGCGGAGGACCGGGCCACCGCCTGTAAAAGAGCTATAAGAAGGCGCGGTGGCCTGGCAGAAGAACCGAAGAGGGGGACAAGACCCCCGAAGTCGGAAGAAGAGGCCGGCGGCGAGGAAGAAAGCCGGGCTCCTCCGCTAGCAAAAGAGCTACAAGAAGATAGCGGAGGAGTCCGGCGAGAAGACCCCCGAAGACAGAAGACCCCCCGGAGCTGTGCAATAAAATATTTTAACCCTGTGTTGTGTTTTTTTTGTACTTTTTTTCACAGGTGAATGGGTAGGGGTACATTGTACCCCATACTCATTCACATAGGGTGGGGGGCCGGTATCCGGGGCCCCCTTATTAAAGGGGGCTCCCGGATTCCGATAAGCCCCCCGCCCGCAGACCCCGACAACCAACGGCCAGGGTTGTCGGGAAGAGGCCCTTGTCCTCATCAACATGGGGACAAGGTGCTTCGGGGTGGGGGGGCCGCACGCCCCCTCCCCCAAGGCACCCCCCATGTTGAGGGCACGCGGCCTGGTACGGCTCAGGAGGGGGGGGCTCCCGCTCGTCCCCACCCCCTTTCCTGGCCGGCCGGGTAGCGTGCTCGGATAAGGGTCTGGTGTGGATCTGGGGGGGACCACCACGCCGTTTTTTCGGCGTAGGGGGTTCCCCTTGGAATCCATACCAGACCTAAGGGCCTGGTATGCTCTCGGAGGGGGGAACCCACGCCAATTTTTTTTCAGATTACATAAGGGGCGTGGTTTATGAGAAGTGGGAGGGGCCAAAACGATGGGCGGGGTCATGATGGGCGGGGTCTGGCGCCCCCCCATCCAAAAACTTCACCAGCCGCCACTGGTCTCAAGCGTATCTTGCGTGGCCAAAACATCAGCCGCTTGGGCACCACATGCTTGACCAGACATATGTTGACCTGCCATGCAGCTCATTGGCAAGCGTACCTCAAAGACCCACACCAAAGAACAAAGCGGACCTCTCCTTGCTCCTCATCAGCTGGGATCTCCAACCCCACTAGACCTTCAGTCCTGAAACCTGCTCTGAGAGGAATGAAGGTGTAGAATTAGGTGTGTCACAGCCAAGTGCTTCCGGGCACTCTGCTAGCAGTACACCCACATCCGATTATAGCAGGCAAATGTCCCTGCCCCAGCTGCTGGACCGGCGAAAGAAGTTCACTCCCAGCCATCCACATGCCCAGTGGTTGAATGCTAGCTTGGCTAAATTGCTAGCACTTCAACTGCTGCCTTTTCAGTTGGTAGACTCGGCCCCCTTCCGTGAGTTTGTACAATGTGTGGTTCCTCAGTGGCAGGTCCCCAAACGCCACTTTTTCTCACGGAAGGCGATTCTACCGGCATGTGAAAGGCAATGCCCTTACCTCGCTGGACAGGGCGGTCAGTGGTAAGGTGCATATTACCGCTGACTCATGGTCCAGCAGGCATGGACAGGGACGTTACCTGTCTTTCACGGCCCATTGGGTCACTCTTCTGGCAGTTGGGAAGGATGCAGGACAAGGTGCAGTAGTGTTGGAGGTTGTTCCACCACCACGCCTCCAAAATGCTACTATTGGTTGTGACACACCTCTCTCCTCCACCCCCTCCTCTTCTTCTTCCTCCATGGCCTCTTCCAGTGCTCTGTCGTGCTCCGTAGGCGTTCCAGGGGCTACGCAAGTACGCAGGCAAAACGATGCCATGCCGTGCTTGCGCTGGTTTGTTTGGGGGACAGGAGCCACACTGGGGCAGATGTTTTGTCAGCTCTGCAGGGGCAGACTGAGAGGTGGTTGATGCCATGCCAGCTTAAGCCAGGAATGGTGGTTTGCCACAATGGCACCAACCTCCTCTCCGCCCTCCGACAGGGACAACTGACCCATGTGCCCTGTGTGCCTCACGTTCTTAACCTGGTGGTGCAGCGGTTCTTGGGCAGGTACCCAGGCTTACAGGATGTCCTGAAGCAGGCCAGGAAAGTCTGTGTGCATTTCCGCCGATCATTTAATGCCTGTGCTCGGCTGGCTGAGCTCCAAAAGGAGTTGAACCTGCCCAAGAACCGCCTTATATGTGACATGCCCACCAGGTGGAACTCAACGTTGGCCATGCTGCAGCGGCTGCACATGCAGCAGAGGGCCATCAATGAGTACCTGTGCGACTAGGGGCACCAGGACAGGGTCAGGGGAGCTCGGTTTTTTCTCACCACGCCAGTGGAGCATGATCAGGGATGCATGCACTGTCCTGTCACCGTTTGAGGAGGCCACAAGGATGGTGAGCAGTGACAGTGCATGCATCAGTGAAACTGTAGCTCTTGTCCACCTCTTGGAGCATACGCTGCGTGGAATAATGGACAGGGCACTTGAGGCAGAACAGAGGCAGGAAGAGGAGGACTTCGTTGCCTCTCAAGGCCCCCTTTATCCAGACAGTGTTCCTGCTGTGCCACCCATCACACAGGAAGAGGATGAGGAGGAGGATGAGGAGGAGGAGGAGGAGGAGGATGATTGTGTCAGCATGGAGGTGGAGGCTGGCACTCAGCATCAGCAGTAGCAGCAGTCTTGTAGGGATGATTTACAGTCCCAAGAAACCCGTGGACTTGTACGTGGCTGGGAGGAGGTAGCTGCGGATCATGTTGTCCTTAGTGACCCAGAGGACTCCGGACCAAATGCCTCAGCTAACCTACGCTGCATGACCTCCCTGATCCTGCAAAGCCTGCGGAAGAATCCTCGTATTCTTCGGATCAAGGAGAGGGACCATTACTGGCTGGCCACTCTCCTTGATCCACGGTACAAGGGTAAGGTTGCCGACCTTATCTTGCCGTCGCAGAGGGAGCAGAGGATGAGACATCTCCGGGAGGCCTTGCAGAAAGGTCTGTGCAACGCGTTCCCAGAGACTGGGAGGTTACAAACTCCTGGTCCTGGACAACGTGTTGCTAAGGCATCGGTCAGAAGGAGCGGTGGAGAAGGTGGCCGTCTGACGGATGCGTTCAGACAATGTTTTAGTCCGCAGCCCCAAGGTATGATCGGTTCCAGCAACCATCACCAGCGTCTGATTTACATGGTGCAGGAATACCTAGGGGCAAGGTCAGACTTGGACACCTTCCCCACCGAAAATCCTCTGGCTTACTGGGTCTTGAGGATGGATCACTGGTCAGAGCTTGCACAGTATGCAATTGAGCTACTGGCCTGTCCTGCATCCAGCGTTCTTTCGGAACGCACCTTCAGTGCTGCTGGTGGCTTTGTTACCAATCACAGGGTGCGCCTGTCCACCGACTCAGTTGATCGACTGACCTTCATCAAGATGAATCAGTCTTGGATCACCCACAGCTACCAAGCACCTGAAGCTGATGTAACCAAATATATTTTTTTAAATATCACTTCCCTTCAAGACTGCCTATGCTGATGCTGAGTGACTGTCCTGTTATGTTGATTGTCTATCCTCTTCCTCCTCCGCTGATATGTTGGAAGAACATTTTTGGTTCTGGGTGATGCCACCAGCCCAATTTTTCAGCCCCTGTTTAACAGAGCCGTTTAATTACAATTTTTGATGCAATGCTTTGCAGCAGGGCTCATTCCTGCACCACAACTAGAGTATATGGGAGAGGTTGCAGTGTCGTGGCACCAGCACCAGTGCCTAAGGCCCAATTTTTCAGCCCTTGTTTAACAGGGGCGTTTAATTAAAATTTTTGATGCAATGCTTTGTAGCAGGGCTCATTCCTGCACCACAACTAAAGTATATGGGAGAGGTTGCAGTGTCGTGGCACCAGCACTATTGCCTTAGGCCCAATTTTTCAGCCCCTGTTTAACAGGGGCGTTCAATTACAATTTTTGATGCAATGTTTTGCAGCCAGGCTCATTCCTGCACTACAACTAGAGTATATGGGAGAGGTTGCAGTGTCGTGGCACCAGCACCAGTGCCACCAGCCCAATTTTTCAGCCCTTGTTTAACAGGGGCGTTTAATTACAATTTTTGATGCAATGCTTTGTAGCAGGGCTCATTCCTGCACCACAACTAGAGTATATGGGAGAGGTTGCAGTGTCGTGGCACCAGCACCAGTGCCTAAGGCCCAATTTTTCAGCCCCTGTTTAACAGGGGCGTTTAATTACAATTTTTGATGCAATGCTTTGCAGCCGGGCTCATTCCTGCACTACAACTAGAGTATATGGGAGAGGTTACAGTGTCTTGGCACCAGCACCTAAGGCCCAATTTTTCCGCCCCTGTTTAACAGGGGCATGTAATTACAATTCTTGATATAATATTTCACAGCAGGGCCCGTTCCTGTGCCCACCGAGAGTAACTGTGAGGACTTATAGTGTTGTGGCACCAGCACCAGCACCACAACCACCAAAGGCCCAATTTTTCTACCACTGTTCAACAATGGCATGTAATTACAATTCTTGATATAATCGTTCACAGCAGGGCGCTCCAGCACCCACCAAGAGTCACTTTGAGGGCTTACAGTGTTGTGGCAACACCAACACCTTGTTTACGCCATTTCTGCAGAGCATATAGGGCAGGCCCTACTTTCAAACATCCAACTTACAAACGTCTCCTACTTGCAAACGGAAGGAGACAACAGGAAGTGAGATGAAAAAAGACGGACGGCAAAACAAATTATACAGGGGTGATAACCCTTCCCTATGTTTTCCAAAAAGCTTAAAAATTGATTTTTTGACTGGAGCTACACTTTAAAAATGTACCAGTTGAAAATTACAAACAGATTCTACTTAACACAACAAACCTACACAGTCCCTGTCTTGTTTGCACCGCCTGTATACTGCTGTTCTGAGTATATAGGGCCTGGGGGCCACGCGTATTTCCTTTTTTCAATAAGGGTACGGGGTTCCCCTTAATATCCGTACAAGACCCAAAGGGGCTGGTAATGGGCAGGGGGGCTACCCATGCTATTTTTCTCAATGATTTTCATCCATATTGCCGGAACCAGATATAACATTAAAACCGCAAGCAGTTTTAAATGACGTTATTTCCATTAAATGTCATTTTGTGCAGGGACTGTTCTAAACAAAAGAAACACGTGGCACTTCACAGGCATACTATAGACACCCCTCAGGCACGATATTTAAAGGAATATTTCACATTTTTTTCCCACTTTAATCGTCATTAAAATCAGTGCTCCCGCCAAAACGGCCATTTTTAAAAACATTTTAGGCATTGACCCATGTCCCCTGGGGCAGGAGCCAGGTCCCCAAACCCTTTTTAGGACAGTATCTTGCATATTAGCCATTAAAATTAGCACTTTTAGTTACGAACGTTCGAGTCCCATAGACTTCAATGGGGTTCTAAAGTTCGTACGAATTTTAAGTCCGTTCGTAAGTTCTGGTGCGAACCGAACCGGGGGTGTTCGGCTCATCCCTACTTCCTAGATGTATTTAGCAAGAAAGGGGCAGAGACCCTCCCTCCTCATCGGTCTTATGACTGTCCAATAGAACTCCTCCCTGGAGTCAACGTTCCTTTTTGGAGAATCTTTCCCCTGTCCAAATGTAAGCTGGTAGCCCTAAAAGACTACATCAATAACCTTAAGGAAGGGTTCATCCACCCTTCCACATCCCCGGCGGGGGCAGGATTTTTCTTCATGGAAAAGAAAGACCACTCTTTGTGGCCCTGTGTAGATTACCGGGAGCTCAATAAAGTTATGGTTAAGAACCATTATCCGCTTCTACTAGTACCCAAGCTTTTTCAGAGACTTGGTTCTGCCACCATATTCTCAAAGCTGGATCTTCGGGGCGCGTATAATCTAGTGCGCATTCGAGAAGGCGATGAATGGAAGACTGCTTTCCACACATGTTTTGGGCATTTCGAGTATCTCGCAATGCCCTTCGGACTATGCAACTCACCCGCCACCTTCCAGCACTTCATTAATGACGTCTTCCGAGATTTCCTGGACTTGTTTGTTATTGTATATCTTGATGACATACAAATTTTTACTTCCTCCTTAGACAACCACTGCAGACATATCGGAAGTGTACTAACTCACCTTTGGCAACATGGACTATACGCCAAGCCCAAGAAGTGCGAGTTTGAACGCCAGAGCATCCAATTAATGGGCCTGCTCATATCCACCGAGCGTATCAAGATGGACCCCCAGAAGGTCACAGCTATCCTAGACTGGCCCACTCCCAGTGACAAGAAGGGCATCCAACGCTTCATAGGTTTCGCAAACGTCTACCAAAAATTCATTCGGGGGTTCTCGGCAATCATTGCCCCTATTACACAACTCACCAAACAGGGTTCTAAGTTCCGGTGGTCCCCAGAGGCTCAGGCTGCCTTCGATGCACTAAAGAAGCTGTTCACTTCCGCATCTGTTTTGAAGCACCCCGACTCGGCCCTGCCCTATGTTCTAGAAGTGGACACCTCGGAAACAGCAGTCTGAGCTATTCTGTCCCAAAGACGGGGTCCTAAGGCTCTGCTGCACCCGGTGGCATTCTTTTCTCGTAAATTGACAAGCGCAGAAAGGAACTATGACGTCGGGATCCTGAACTTCTAGCAATCAAAGCGGCCTTAGAGGAATGGAGATATCTCCGCACCCAATCTTAATCTATACAGACCACAAAAATCTAGAATGCTTAAGGACAACAAAAGACTGAGACCCTGGCAGGCCAGATGGGCACTTTTCTTTTCTAAATTTACATTTCATCTGACATATAGACCCAGATCAAAGAACATAAAGCCTGACGCACGATCACACATGTTCAGCAAGTCTCAAGAAACGTTCCCCGCAGATACGATTCTATCTTCGGGGAACTTCCTTCTTCTGCAAGGGGACTTAATGACCCAGATCAAGTAAGCCTCAGTGAACGTCCAGCAGGATGTGACGTCAGAATGCTGGGGGAGGAGCCTGACACGGCACGTCTGTGAGGGCCGAGGAGAGACCGGTATCTGCGGCTGTGGATGAGCTGGATGGCCGGGGACACAGCGCGGAGGCCCCCCCCGCTAAGACAATCTACCCCCCCCGCACGGAGTGAACTTCAGCTAGGAAGGGGAGTGGTGGAGGCGGGTGAGAGCGCCCCCGGACGAGAGGAGCACCACAACGGGACGGACGGAGGCTGGTGAGAGCAGGCTGGTGAGAGCAGCCCCCCCCCTTCCCTGGATGAGAGGAGCTGAAGCTGAATGGGATAGTGAACTGCAGTGATTGCATAGAGACCGAGACCTCCCGCCCCCCCTCTTTGCCCTGCCTCCTGAGTCCCCCCCCCCTTGGATGAGCTCCATAGGCTGCATTTGGTGGTGACAGTCAGACAGGATCATTCATTGACCATCCATTTATTAACTGATGGGACAGAACAGGCTGTTGGGACATGGACAGTGAGGTAAAGGAACGTCTTTTTTTTTTCTCTTTCTTAAAGGAATACAGAGAGAGTGATAATGTCTTTACAGTTAATGTGCACAGCAGATATGAATGGATAAAGTGATGGAATCTGTGGGGTAAAAGGAACTGCTATTAAATAATACCCAGGAGGAAAAAAAAAAAAAGGTTTACATCATTGCTATCTTTTTGAAAGTACCCGTGTAAAAGGCGGAAGTGAAAGGAGTGGAAAACTGGTTGACAACTGATTGATGGGGAAAGGCTCCCCTGAAGTACCTTCCACTAAACATATTTTAACGGTTAAAAGAGATGGCTTAAAGTTGTACATCGCATGAGATAAGTATTGTGACTTAAGACATATATGTGTAACCTGAGTGCAGACACCCGCATTATATTATCCCTGCACAAATATCCCTGCACAAATATCCCTGCACAAATATCCCTGCACAAATATAAGGTACAGGGTCCCTTGATTTTTAAAGAGATGGCTTGGTCCCATGGAAGAGAGGCTCTTTTCTGTAAATAACAAAAAAAACAACGGAAGGGGGTGGGGAAGGAGGAAAGATACTATACATTTCTGAGAGCCAATTATTTGGGGAGGCAAGAGGAGAAAGTAAGCCCAAAAGGAAAATGAAAGGCCGATCCCAAAAAGTAACAGAACCCAAAACCCCCTGAGAGAGCTTAAACTCGAGTACAAACGCAAGCTCAATTCAGAAATATCTAACTAAAGAAGGGAATACCAGAAGCCCAAGTATGGAAAAAAAACAGCCCAGACAACTAAAGGTGCAAGAAAAGAGGCAGCTAAATTAAAGGGGGCCCAAGGAGAGAAGATGCAGGAGAGCATGGGAATAGAGATGGAAATCACAGAGGGGGAAGACCCGAGAAGTGAATCCCTAATGCCCACTAAACTGGATATGTTAGCAATGTTTGAGAGAATGGAAAACTTGATTAAAAGTAAGGTTTCTAACGTACGTATGGACCTGGGACACCTGTTAAAGAGGGTAGAAGAGATGGAAGAGATAACGGAGAGACAAACACTGCAGATAGCTGGGTTAAAAACACAAATGAAAGAGCTGCAAATGCATCAAAGGGAATGTTATTATAAAATGGAAGCGCAAGAAAATCAAAACGGGCGCCAAAATTTAAGGATAAGGGCTATACCAGAACAAAATGGAGAAAACCTTGAGGAAAAGATGAAGGAGATACTTACCCCCTTATTAGAGAGAGGAGAGGCTGAAAAGATAAAAATAGATAGAGTACACAGAGTAAGGAAACCACCTGGACTAAAAGAGGACACGCCACGGGATGTGCTTATCAAGTTTCATGAGTACTCAGATAAAGAAAAAATATGGAATAACCTAAGGAAGGGACCCCCCCACAGTATGAACAAAAGACTTTACAAGTGTTTGCGGACCTATCAGCAGAAACCTTAATAAGAAGAAGAAAGCTCAAACCATTTTTGTACCAACTAAGAGAACTAAACATCAGATATAGCTGGGGGTTCCCTGCAGCACTGATAGTTCATAAGGAGGGGAAGACAACAAGGTTGAGATTCTTAGAAGAAGTACAGGACTTTTGTAAAAACCTACAGATTCCAATGGCAAAAGTGTATGAAGGGTTGATAAGGGAGGAGATGTCGGGGAGGGGGGGTGACGGGGGTGCGGGGGGGGGGGAGGGAAGGAAGATATATTAAAAAGACCGCTTTGAAGTTACAGAAGTATATTGATAGTGAAAATGGTGGAGGAGTTCTTCTGTGGGGGGGGGGGTGGGGGGGGATTAGGGAAGGGTCTCTCCAGGAAGGTCCGCTCCACCCTCTTCCCCCCGGTCCTTAGGACCCGGGGAGGGGGGGATGGATACGGGGCTCCGGGTTGGGTCTCCACCTCAGGGGAGGAGGTGCAGATACCAGGATGGGGATATATCCAGGTTCGAGACACGAGGTCCGGAGATGGGCCATGGGGGGGGGGGGGGTGGGAGGGGAGAGGGGGGGAGGGGAGGGAAGAGAATAACCTATAGCTCAAGATCCCATGTAAAAAGGGCTTTATCCGGGTTCTAGTATGATAATAGTAAATTGTGTGTCGTATAATGTGAGGGGCTTGAACGCAGTAAACAAAAGGTTTAAGATATTAAGAGAATTGGAGCAACTTAATGCAGAGGTTGTGTTTTTACAGGAAACGCACTTAACTCATGAAAGAAAAATAAGACTGTATTCCCCAAGGTACCCAACATGGTTCTATGGAGATTCAATTTCAAGTAGAACAAGGGGGGTAGCGGTTGGGCTGGGCCGGGATATACAATTCAAGGTAGAGGGTAGGATGGGAGACCCGGAAGGGAGGTTCCTGTTTTTAAAGGGGAAATTATGGGGAACAAAATATACCTTGGCAAACATATATAGCCCAAACAAGAACCCAATAATATATCTGAGAAAGATACTGAGAAAACTCTGGGATTTTAAGGAGGGGAGGGTGATTGTGGCAGGAGACCTGAATTTTCCGATGAACCCGAGACTGGATAGTACGTCCCATGCACAGGAGACGGGGAACGGACAGCGGAACAGAATTAAACAACAGATGGCAGAGTTTCTGCTGATAGATGTGTGGAGGATACAATATCCGAAGAAACTAGATTATTCGTTCTACTCTCCTGTGCATGGGACGTACACCAGGATAGATTATTGGCTGGTGGAACACCAGCTACTGGAGGAAGTGGTGGATACGGACATCGGAATTAGGACCCTGTCAGACCACGCACCCGTAACTATGAGAATTAAAATCCCAGAGGTAAAGAAACCTCAGTTTACCTGGAAACTCAATAAAGATTTATTAGACCTAGAAGGAGAGGAAACAATAAGAAAGGAGTTGGAATTTTTTTTTGCCTCAAATGGGAAGGATGAGATGGCGTAGAACATATTATGGGAGGCCCATAAGGCTTACATAAGAGGAATATATATTTCCCTTGGGGCAAAAAGAAAAAAAGAAAGGAATAATAAGGTAAAGGAATTAAGAGAAGAAATTTGAAGATTAGAATTAAAACACAAAATAGAGAAACAAAATGGAAAAGGACAGACACAGGTGTTACAACGGAATTTAGCTATTAAAAAACTAGAGCTAGAGGAAATAATAGAGCAAGAAGTAAGGAGAGAATACCATAAAATAGCGAAAGAGCGATATATGTTGGGAAACAAGAATGGTAAGAGCTTAGCTAGGATACTGAGGAAAAAAGAAAGCAAAAAATTATATTGAGAAAATATTAGATAAAAATAATGAGATTAAGTATAAGACTAAAGATATAGCGGAGGTATTTAGAGAATACTACGAGCAATTATATTGGGTTAGAAAAAAGGAGACAGAACAACAAGAGAACATCAGAAAGGGGAAAATCAAAGAATATATAATAAACACCAAGGTCCCTACATTATCACAGGAAATAGTACAGGAATTGGAGTCCCCTATAACAGTATTCGAAGTAAACCAAGCAATAAAAGAAACAACAGGAGGGAAAAGCCCGGGCCCGGACGGTTATATAATAGAATATTATAAGAAATTCAGGGCATTTTGTCACCAAGGTTATGTGCATATTTTAATGGCCTAGGTATAAAACATGGTTTGGGTAAGGAAGCCTCTCTAGCAATTATTTCTACAATATTGAAAGAAGGGAGTGAGGGTATGATATGTTCAAACTATAGACCAATTTCATTGTTAAATACTGGCATAAAATTATTTGCAAAAATATTAGCTACTAGAATGAAAAAATTTGTCCCAAACTTGGTCCACCCAGACCAAGTAGGGATTGTGGGGGGCCGAGAGGGAAGGGATAATGGAGTGAGGACACTATTGCTTCTCCAGAAAGCCCAAGAGAGCAGAATCTCCAGTCTGCTTCTGTCAATAGATGCAGAAAAAGCTTTCGACCGAGTAGACTGGGGATTCATGTTGGGCACGCTGAAAGAAATGGGATTTGGTACCCGAATCCTGAGTTGGATAAAGACACTTTATGAGTGTCCAATGGCAGTGGTAAGGGTAAATGGTAATTTGTCTGACCCCTTCAGAATGCACAATGGGACTAGACAGGGCTGCCCACTTTCACCCATACTGTTCGTGTTGACTTTAGAACCACTGTTGGAGACAGTGAGGAAAAACCCTGATATAGGAGGAATTGAGCACGGGGAAGAGATACATAAGGTAGCTGCATTTGTGGACGATGTCCTATTTTACGTGACGAAACCTAGAATCTCCATGCCAAATTTGGTAAAGAGTATCAAGCAGTATGGAGATTTATCAAACTTTAAAATA
Source organism: Lithobates pipiens (assembly GCF_037356315.1). Lineage (NCBI taxonomy): Eukaryota > Metazoa > Chordata > Amphibia > Anura > Ranidae > Lithobates > Lithobates pipiens. The sequence goes on along the minus strand of NW_027507789.1, from coordinate 125,829,158 downwards.
AACTAAAAAAAACAGAGGTGTTAAATGTCAATACGAGCAGTGGGGAAGAACGGGATATTAAGGGTGAATTTCCCTTCCTATGTAAGAAGGAAATTAAATATCTAGGTATAAAGTTGGCAACCTCATTAAAGAAATTCTATGAGATAAACTATATCCCCCTACTGGATGAAGTAAGAGAAAACACGAAAAAAATAATGATGAAACCATTGTCCTGGTTTGGCCGGATAAATGCCCTGAAGATGATCATACAACCAAAAATATTATACAAGTTACAGATGTTACCAATATATATCCCTCCAGTATATTTCAATACTATTAAACATTTAATAACCAAGCTCATTTGGAAAAATAAGAAGCCTAGAATAGCCTTAAAGGTATTACAACTGGGAAAAGAGAGGGGAGGTTTAAAAGTACCGGATTTTAAGAAATATTACGAATCTATAGTATTAACACGGGTGGTGGAGTGGACAAAATTAGATAATGAAAAGAGATGGGTGGCAATAGAACACAGTTCTGCAGAGACACGATTAGGAAAGGAAATCTGGATACCCCTAAAACACAGATCACTTGGACCAACAACACTTGCACTCACAAAAAACGTTTTTAGAATATGGGATGGAATTCACAAACATTATTAAGTGGAAATACAACTCCCCATTAATGGCATTAAAAGAAAACAACTTATTTCCACCGGGGAAGAGCACTATGGGAGGACATTGGATTAGAAGAGAAGATATTCAATTGAGGCACATAATAAATGCGGGTAAAATAAACACGTTAGAAACACTACAGAAGTATATGGATATAGATGGATGGCGGTACCTCCAGTTCAGACATTTTGTCTCATCATTGCCACAACCATTGAGAAGTGGAGAAGATCTTAACGTCTTAGAGCGGATGTGTGAAGGGAAAATAATAAGAGTAAATATCTCACAGATATATAAGATGCTGGGAGAAATGGATGAGACGGAGGTACCTATATTTATAAAAAAATGGGAAGAAGAAATAGGGCCACGAGGGGAGAAACAGAATATATAACAAATATTGCACCTAACACACGGGACATCTAAAAATCTTAACACAATAGAAATGAATTACAAAAGTCTTACTAGGTGGTATAGGACACCAGACATGATGAGGAGAGACCAGGAAGAGCAACTTGGGACGTGCTGGAGAGGGTGTGGACAGCAAGGGAGTGCGGTACACATCTGGTGGGAATGCCCAAAAATTAGAAAGTACTGGAGAGAAATACTAACTTTAATAAAAATAATAACAGGAACTCAGGTACTAGAAAACCCATGGACATGTCTCTTTCATGGTACAGACACCCCAACCCAAAAGTATAAAGAGGCCCTCATAGGAAATGTAATAAATGTAACAAAGAGCTTGATCCCAAAAAATTGGAGACAGGTAGAAGCCCCAAAACTGAGGGAATGGATAGGAAAAGTAGAGGATATGTATAGATTGGAGGGATGGGAAGAGGATGAGGAGAGTGGAAAAAATAAATTCCGAAAGAAATGGGAACAATGGAAACTGTTTAAATTAATGAAGAAATATGATGAGGTAGTAGGGCTATGGGGGGGGGGGGGGGGGGAGTAGGGTGCACATATATGTATATTGTGTTTTATACTTTTTGTATGGAGAAAAATTTAAATAAAGATTAAAAAAAAAAAGGGGGAAAAAAAAAGTAAGCCTCAGTGGGGGTTTCCGCACAACCCTGGACCACCTTACGGGCAGGGGAAGGGCTACTCTGGTACGAGGATGAGATCTTCGTACTGGAGGGTCTACGAACAGCCACCATGAGTCTGTGCCATGACCACATGCTTGCCGGGCATTTTGGCATTAGCAAAACCTCGTAACTTGTGCAGCGAACATTCTGGTGGCCCAGGTTGGCGAAAGACTGTAGGAAAAGTGGAATCCTGTACTACTTGTACCCACAACAAGAGCAGCAAGTCGAGGGCTTGGGGTCTGCTGAAACCGTTACCAGTACCGGACAGACCTTGGAGAATGATCTCAATCTGCCTCCATCTGCCTCCATCTGAATACTACAGTACTATCTTCGTGATTGTCGATCGGTTATCCAAGATGGCCCACTTCCTCCCTATGAAGGGCACCCCCTCTGCACAAGAGACTGCATGGACATTTATCAGGGAAGTTATAAGACTTCATGGGGTTCAAGCAAATATAATCTCTGACAGAGGGGTCCAGTTCACCTCCAGATTTTGGAAGGCTTTATGCGAATCTCTTGGAATCAAACTCTAATTTTCTTCAGCCTATCACCTGCAAACAAACGGACAAACAGAAAGAACCAACCAAACCCTTGAACAATATCTACGCTGCTTTTCATCTTTTTCACAAAATGACTGGGTGTCCCTAATTGCCCTGGCCGAGTTCTCCTACAATAACTCTGTTCACTCAGCCACGAAACAATCCCCCTTTTTCGCCAACTATGGCTTTCACCCCTCCTTTCTGTATAACAATATTCTGGAATGTCCCGTACCTGCTGTACTTGAGACGATGGACTTCTTTAACTCCAACAATAAGCTGTTACAGGTGACGATGGCCAAGACCCAGGCTTACACCAAAGAGATCTTCGACAAGAAGAGGAGAGGGGAGTTGATCCTGAATCAATGTGACCAAGTCTGGTTAGCCACTACAAACCTAAAACTAGCCTGTCCTTCAAGGAAATTAGGTCCCAAATTTGTAGGGCTGTTCCCGGTAAAGAGGCGGATCAACAATGTTGCTTATGAACTTGAGCTACCTGATGCCTTCAGGACCCATCCGGTGTTTCACATTTCCTTACTGAAGCCTACTGTTCCTAATCCATTTCCAGATCGGAATACAGGTCCACCCGAACCTGTGGTGGTAGACGGTGAAGATTAATTTGAGGTAGAGGCGATCTTAGATTGCAGGAGAAGGAGGAATCAGGTTCAATACCTGATTAAGTGGAGAGGATAAGGCCCGGAGGACAACTCATGGGAGCCAGAAACCAGTATTCATGCCCAAGAACTTATCCAAACCTTCCAGAGGACTCACCCAGACAGGGTGGCCAGATTGGGCATCCGGAGGCTGCCTGTTGGGGGGGGCAATGTCAGGAAAGGCTAGCCAATATCCAAGATGGCAGCCGAAGAATACGAACACCTCCGGTGCATTGTGCGCGCCATGAGAATCCAAGACCTTTCAGATTGCCGCCCGTGCGCGCATTAGCACGCGTGTCCGCGCGCGTGCACCCGATAACAGCTTTGGCGCCCAACAGCCTATTTAAACACTGCCAGATTTGGTGCTGTCTGTTCTACAGCGTTCCCGTGTGTTCCTGCTACCTGCATCTTGTTACCTGTTCCTGTTACCCGACCTGTCTTGCCTCTGACGATTCCTGCTATCCGCCTGCACCCGACTTGGCTTGTCTGACCACCGCACCTGCCTGCTCCTTCTGCTACCTCACTGTCAACCCATTACCGACCTGTCTGTATCCTGACTATCCTTCTGCCTCCTCATCTGCACCTGACATGTCTGCCAGTATATGACCCGACCTGCCTGTACCATCCCTCTCTTCTGCCTGGGGAATCCTACTGAGCTACCGCTCCTCCTAGAGCTGTTTCAGATTCCATGGTCTCCTACCAATCAGGCAGTCGTGCGACTCTGCACTCCTGTGCTCCCTGTCTGCTTTACCGGGGGGCCTCAAGTCAGAGATGTAAGAAAGGCCATCCGCTGCATATCAGGCTCTATTTTCAGGTACGTGACAGGCCTGGTATGGATTTTGGGGGGACCCCCCTCACATTTTTTTTTACATTTTGGCACAGGGTTCCCCTTAATATCCATACCAGACCAGGGCTTGGTAATGGACGGGGGGGACCATGGCAATTTTTTTAAATGATTTTTATCTATATTGCCAGAATTTGACAATTACTACTTAGTGGCGGGCCCTCCATAGGGGGCGCACAGGTGCCTCCCCCCATCCATGTATCTGGCCCTCTGATCTACATACAGGGACGCTGGACTATGGATTCCAATGGGGGGTTTTTCTTTTTAAAGTGCGTGATTTGAGCCAGAGGCTCTAACAGTCTTTAAAAAGGGTGGGCTTGGGGCACAGAGCACTGTGCTCTGAGCCCACCCAGTTGTATGACAAAAGCGAATGAATATTCACTATTCTCACACTAATCCTCCTCCTGGCCAATCATGAAGTGGGTTATGAGACCCGTTTTTCCGATTGGCCAAAATGCCAGGACACTTAGGCGGAGGAGGAGGAGAGAGGAGAGCGGAGAGCATGGCTGGAGGAGAAGACCCGCCAACTCACCAGCCACCACTGGCTCTTTTCATGTGAATTAGCTGTTTTTTTGTACTCCTGGATGGACGGCACTTGTGGAGATGAAGAGAAGCTATGTTCAGCATGCACAGCATGGATGTAGCTGACAGCCGCCACTGTATCTACTGTACCCAAAACCTCTCTTTTTTTTTTCTTTAGTTTTGAAAAGAGCAGTGAATGATTAGAATCTCTGTTATTTTTTACTGCTAATCAGGGCTCTGCTAGAGAGAATCTATCCATTGGTCATAGAGGGGGTGGCTAGAGAGAGGGAGTGGCGCTCGTGCACCCTTAATGCCACTGCTAGATGAAGGTCTGATATAGATGTTAACAGGGGACCCCCAGACAAAATAAAAATGTGGCGTTCCCTCTGAAATACATTCCTGACCCTTATGCCTGGTATAGAGGTTAAGGGGAATCCCATAAATAAAAAAAGAACAAAGGCATGAGGTCTCCCCCAAAAATTCACACCAGACCCTTATTCGAGCATGCAGCCTGGCAGGTGGGGAAATAGAGGGAGCCAAGTGTGTTTTCTGCCTTTCTAAATAATACCAGACCACACAACCTCAACGGTACCTTGACTCCATGTTTATGAGAACAAGGGCCTCTTCCCCACAACTTTGCCCCTGTGGTTATGGGGATCTGCAGGTGGGAGGCTTGTTGAAATCTGAAACCTTCAACAAAAAGTAGGCACCAAGATACTGGCTTCATTTCCCCCAATGTAAATGAATAAGGGTTACATAGTTGAATGCATAGAATGTGGATAAATAATGACGCCACACTTTTTGACAAAAAAACAAACAAAAACTGCCCCATAGTGAAATCCATTCTCAATCACTTCATCCAGTAATACAGATTCACATCAATCATGATAAACTCACACGTAGTCATAGTAACTCATAGCAAGTTAACAATCATACCGTCTTCCAGACAAAATTGTATTAGGTTAGTTTAGATCTAAACAGTTCTGCATTTTTAATTAGTAACATTTTCTTTCTTCTTTAGCAGTAAGCTTTATGAGGATGCCAATCAATGAATGCACTATGCTTTAAGCCCCATACACACTATCAGATTTCTGATGAGTTTTTCCTTCAGATTTACCAAAATCATGTAGTAGAAGGGCCTGCCTGATTGCATACACATTGAAACTCCTAAGGTTTGACCTCATATTATATGGTTTTGGTAAATCTAAAGGAAAAACTCAGCAGACAATCTGATAGTGTGTACAGGGCTTTAGATTCCTTATGGAAGTTTTTCATCAGATTTCTAACAATTGGTTGGCAGGTCTGACATCTAGTGGTGGACTGCAATAACTGCAGAATGGTCATTTTAATAAGAGTCCATTAAAAAATGTCAACCATATTTTGCAGATGTTTTCCTATCAATTCATGTTTTTTAAATGTGTTAACATGTTTTGTATAAAAAAAGATTTTTTTGAATAAATACAGTATGCAAACTGCAGGCTGAAAACATTTACTGTATGTTCATTTCCATACTGTATTTAAACCTGTGGCTTTGTGTTTTGTTAAATAAGTTACACATTTTTTACAACTAACAAAATAATTTATGGTACTTGATTTTGATTCCTTAGAACATTTTACTATCCAGAGAGATGTGAAATAATACATTACACACATTTGACCTTTTTCGTTAATTTGATTGAAACACAGTACATGATAAGATTTAATATTGTAAGAGCTGATTAGCTTGCAATTGATTGAACAGAAACACACCTTGCTATTTATCTTGCCACTTTTTTATTTGTATATTTTAAAATCATAGAAGTGTTCTCTAAAAAAATATTTAGTCTGGCATCTGGCTAAAATTTACCCTCTGTATCAACCTAAATTTGTGGAAATGTGTTAAAAAATAATCTTTTCAGCACAGTTTGATATTTCATCATATTTCCTCAACATATTTTAATATACAGTCTCCTGGTTTGAGCTGCTGAATCATTCAATTTTCACTTTTCATATCTCTATGGAGAGTGTTGAACCAGTATTTTAATACAGTATAGAATCCAAGAGAAGTACTTAATCTCTATATCCCAATCAAACAGACTGCAGGGCTCCAAAGCCTGCCTCCAGCTTCTGCCAGCTTACTACTAATAGGATATTAGAGATAGATAGTCCACATCATGGAAAGTTCCAATGGAAAAAGGTCAAACATTTTATTGATGCTTAAGGCTGAAAACAGAGCCCTTTAGGCCCTTTAGGAAAAAGCATTTTTTTTTTACACTGGAACTCTCTGTGATGTGGACTGTGTGTAGCGCTACCCCCGCTGGAGTCACTGGTATTAGTTGGGCCTGTATGCCCACTAGAACACACACCGCCAAGCACATGGCATTTTCTTCTCCTCTCACTGGCTCAATAAAACAATCTTGGGGTATTTTTTGTATTTTTACTGCTGATGTAAAATTTGGATAGGAATGGTGAAAGCATACCTTCTATCTATCCCGACCTAGTTCCAGAGCCCTGCAGATCTGTGCATTATCCTGGAGTGGAAGGCTGGAACAAGTTCTCGATTCCTCTATCTTTATTTGCAGACAGCCAGCAGGGAGAAATACCAGCTACTGCAGTGGCATCTGGCAGGGGATCACTGTGTCAGGAATTAGAGCACCTCGCAGTTGATGCATAGGAAGTTCCGGGCGAAGACAAGTAATTATACTACTGAGTGCCCTGGGTTCAGACTGCCTTCTGCCTTCCAGCAAAGTTTACTCCTGGTTTACTGCAGCAGTGCCTCACCAGACAGCTAGTGTGATCATTTTGGCCAGCACAACCCCGTGGATGCTGCACACATCTGCCCTGAGGTTCTGGTGAGCAAAGAGGAAAGCAGGGCAAGGAAGGGATGTAGGGGTTAGCACAGTGAGTGGGGTGCAAAGGTGAGCCAAAAGGGGATTTGGGGTGTGGCAAGCAGAAATGGGGAGGTCTGAGGTCCAGAGGAGGTGTGGATTACAGATATGAGTAGAGGAAGCGGATGCAGAGGTGAGGGGGGGGGGGGTGAGGGTGCAGAAGGTGAGCAGGGGGGTTGGGGGCCCAATATTGAGCAGGGCAGGACAGGGGTGTAGAGTTTAGCAGAGACAGTCTTCCATCCAGTCTCCACCTAGAATACTCCAAATTGCTTCTCCAGACCAAAAAGAAAACAGGAAACCCTAGACTTTAGGGAGCAGGCACCACATCCTAAGCTATAGTTTGGACCGCTATGATCCCCACACAGCATCTAAGCAGACTGCCCAGAAGGGCAGAGCCCCTCAGACAGGGGGCTCCTCCAGCAGAGCTCACCCAGGATCCATAAATATGGTGCTTCAGGCTATTTCTGGGTTCTCCAACCACCGCTCCAAAGATTGGCTGGGTTACATAGTTACATAGTAGGCAAAGTTAAAAAAAGACACAAGTCCATCAAGTCCAACCTATGTGCGTGATTTTATGTCAGTATTACATTGTAAAGTATATCTCTGTATGTTGTGATTGTTCAGGTGCCTATCTAATAGTTTTTTGAAATTATCGATGCCCCTCCTGAAACCACTGCCTGTGGTAGAGAATTCCACATCCTAACCACTCTTACAGTAAAAGACTCTCTAAGCAGTTTAAGGTTAAACCACATTTCTTCTAATTTTTGTGAATGGCTGTGTGTCTTATTAAATTCCCTTTGATGGAAAAGTTTTATCCCTATTGTGGGGTCACCAGTATGGTATTTGTACATTGAAATCATATCCCCTCTCAAGCGTCTCTTCACCAGAGAGAATAAGTTCAGTGCTCGTAACCTTTCCTCATAACTAATATCCTCCAGACTCTTTATTAGTTTTGTTGCCCTTCTCTGGACTCTCTCCAGTTTCAGCACATCCTTCCTGAGGACTGGTGCACAAAAATGGAAAGAATACTCTAGGTGTAGAGTGGGAATCCAGAATCTTGTAGAGTGGGAAAATTATTGTTTTATCTTTGGAGTTAATTCATGCCAGTATTCTGTTTGCTTTGCTAGCAGCAGCTTGGCATTGCATGCCATTGCTGAGCCTATCATCTACTAGGACCCCCAGGTCCTTTTCTATCCTAGATTCCCCAAGAGGACCTCCCCCTATTGAGTAGATTACCTTCATATTTTTGCCACCCAAATGCATTATTTAAAATGATTCTACATTAAACCTCATTTGCAATGTAGTTGCCCACCACATTAATATGTTCAGATCTTCTTGCAAAGTTTCCACATCCCGCAGAGAAGTTATTGCCCTGCTTAGCTTAGTATTGTCCGCAAATACAGAGATTGAACTGTTTATCCCACCCTCCAGGTCATTTATGAATAAATTAAATAGGATTGGTCCCAGAACAGAACCCTGGGGGACCCTACTTTCCACCCCCAATCATTTATCACTACCCTCTGAACTCGCGCCTGTAGCCAGTTTTCAATCTATGTACTCACCCTATGGTCCACGCCAACGGACCTTACTTTGTACCGTAAACGTGCAGAAATGTACACATGGTCAGTGGCATCTGTGGCTGTGAACCTAGCCTTAGGCACTGACAAAATGTTTTTTTAGCACTTGGTACATTTCTGTGTGTCTAGGGAATTCTGAGGATGAAGAGATACCCGAGACATATTGCCCAAGGGACCCGTAAAACCAGTTTACCAGGTAGGTGGTAAATATGGAATATGGCTCACCTTGCTAGTGTAAGAGTACATTTAATAAATTAAAATGTAATATCAATTTAACAAAGTGCCAGAATGCTTCAGCCAATGACAAATAAAATGCTCCAGTGCTCAGAATCTGTCGTTTGGATGACTCACCAGAAACAAATGACCTTCTAGTAAAAGAGGTCCATCACCACTTTAAGGTGAGTACTTTCAAGCCAGCAGAGAAACGTAAATATCCATATACATGCTTCAGTTGATTCCTTCCATAAATGTCAGAACCATGTAAGGATATAAAATAAATTAAATTAACAAATAAATGAATTAAATAAATACATTTAAATAAAATAAACATATAAAACAATTGCACTCACATAATCCAGTGCCACACATTTTAGGCACTAAGGGATAAAAGCTTATTCCTGTAGTGGGATCGCCGCCTCCTTACATGCCTATCCTTGAAGCCAGTGTGTGTTCCACAAACCCAGAATCAGAAACTGGAAGAGACATTACATGCAGTAACCACACCTCAAAATGTTTCGTCCAAAACAGACATCCTTAATGTGGTTGTAAACCCAGTAAAAAAAAAAAAAAAAAAAAAAAAAAATACCTGCAAGACAAAGGCATAATGAGCTAGTATGCATAGCATTCTAGCTCATTATGAAATACGGTACTCACCTTAGATCGAAGCCCCCGCAGGAGTCCGCGTACACTGCTCCGGCTGGCGACATCGATCCCGGAGTTACTTCCATGTATCGCGGGCTCCGGTGCTGTGATTGTCCGGAGCCGCGATGACAACACTCCCGTGCATGCATGCCTGAGCCACCAGTAACAGCACACTAGCTGAAGCAATGGCACTAATGAGCCATTTCTTCAGTGCGCATGTGCCAATGAATTCTGATACATAGGAATTGAAAGTAGGAATTGGAATAGGAATTGAAAGTAGATAAAAGAAGGACTCACACATATGTCCTAGAGCACTTTTATTTTTGGCACAATATTAGAGTTTCAAAGCACATTGATTGTTAAAGAGCCTTGATTGCAATTATATAATTATATACACAGTTCTTTTTAGCAAATTGATTAATCCAGAGATTTGACTGTTTTTGGTATTACATTCTGATGATATATTATATATATATATATATATATATATATATATATATATATATATATATATATATACATACATACATACAGTGGTGTGAAAAAGTGTTTGCCCCCTTCCTCATTTCCTGTTCCTTTGCATGTTTGTCACACTTAAGTGTTTCGGAACATCAAACCAATTTAAACAATAGTCAAGGACAACACAAGTAAACACAAAATGCAATTTGTAAATGAAGGTGTTTATTATTAAAGGTGAAAAAAAATCCAAACCATCATGGCCCTGTGTGAAAAAGTGATTGCCCCCCTTGTTAAAACATACTATAACTGTGGTTGTCCACACCTGAGTTCAATTTCTCTAGCCACACCCAGGCCTGATTATTGCCACACCTGTTCACAATCAAGGCATCACTTAAATAGGAGCTGCTTGACACAGTAAGGTCCACCAGAAGATCCTTAAAAGCTACACATCATGTCGAGACCCAAAGAAATTCAGGAACAATTGAGAAAGAAAGTAATTGAGATCTATCAGTCTGGAAAGGGTTATAAAGCCATTTCCAAAGCTTTGGGAATCCAGCGAACCACAGTGAGAGCCATTATCCACAAATGGCGAAGACATGGAACAGTGGTGAACCTTCCCAGGAGTGGCCGGCCGCCCAAAATTACCCCAAGAGCGCAGCGACGACTCATCCAAGAGGTCACAAAAGACCCCACAACAACGTCCAAGGAACTGCAGGCCTCACTTGCCTCAGTTAAGGTCAGCGTTCATGCCTCCACCATCAGGAAAAGACTGGGCAAAAATGGCCTGCATGGCAGAGTTCCAAGGAGAAAACCACTGCTGAGCAAAAAGAACATCAAAGCTCGTCTAAATTTCTCCACAACACATCTTGATGATCCCCAAGACTTTTGGGACAACATTCTGTGGACCGATGAGACAAAAGTGGAACTCTTTGGAAGGTGTGTGTCCAAGTATATCTGGCATAGAAGGAACACTGCATTTCATAAAAAGAACATTATACCAACAGTAAAATATGGTGGTGGTAGTGTGATGGTCTGGGGCTGTTTTGCTGCTTCAGGACCTGGAAGACTTGCCGTGATAAAAGGAACTATGAATTCTGCTGTCTACCAAGAGATCCTGAAGGAGAATGTCCGACCATCTGTTCATGTACTCAAGCTGAAACGAACTTGGGTTCTGCAGCAGGACAATGATCCTAAACACACCAGCAAGTCCACCACCGAATGGCTGAAGAAAAACAAAATGAAGACTTTGGAGTGGCCTAGCCAAAGTCCTGACCTGAATCCTATTGAGATGTTGTGGTATGACCTTAAAAAGGCCGTTCATGCTCGAAAACCCTCTAATGTAACTGAATTAGGACAATTCTGCAAAGATGAGTGGGCCAAAATTCCTCCAGGACGCTGTAAAAGCCTCATTGCACGTTATCGCAAACGCTTGGTTGCAGTTGTTGCTGCTAAGGGTGGCCCAACCAGTTATTAGGTTTAGGGGGCAATCACTTTTTCACACAGGGCCATGATGGTTTGGATTTTTTTTCACCTTTAATAATAAACACCTTCATTTACAAATTGCATTTTGTGTTTACTTGTGTTGTCCTTGACTATTGTTTAAATTGGTTTGATGTTCCGAAACACTTAAGTGTGACAAACATGCAAAGGAACAGGAAATGAGGAAGGGGGCAAACACTTTTTCACACCACTGTACATACTGTGACATTGGGGTGATTAGCTCAATTGGTAGATGCATTTTTTAGTCCACATCAGTCAGGCGTGTATGGTTAAGGGCCTGGTAGCCCACGTTTATTAGAAGAAAACAAAATATTAGTCCATCCAGTAATCCCACGCAGGGGTCCAAGCTTAAATTAAATACAGCAAAATCAGAACGAAAATGCTAGCCCACCTGGCTACTCTTCAGCAGTACTGCTACTATAGGTACTTGCCCCGTCCAACAAACTGCTTGGACGCACACAGCTTCCAACCATTCGACACACAGCACACGGCTCCTTGGACGCACACAGCTTCAAGTCCTTCACACAGCTTTGGACATGCACAGCTTCAAGCAGCAAGCTGCTCACACACCACCATCCTACACAAATCCCCTCGTTATATGGGCTTTGTGCAGCTGGGCACACACCCTGCTCGCTAGCCTCAAGACCCGGACACAGGGTTGGAGATCCCGTCCCACCCATAACTCTCAGGGATCTCCAAACTACAGAATCCCATCTGGAGCTAGCAAAACCTGGAGAAAACTGACAGAGCAGTTTTCTCCATTTAAACTCTACACTCTGTAGTCCTGCAGTCCGCAGATATGCAAACTTTGTGTCTCCTTTACCTCTAATTTCATAGGGACAGAGCCTCGCTCTGTCACATATCTCCCCCCTTTGTTTCGATCCAGAGGGAGGAACACCAGCACCCATCATGATGGTTGGGACACCTCTGTGCTGGCTGTCAGCCACGTAGGCCCAACCCTTTTTCCGGGTGTGCTTCCAGGAACATTCCCCCCTGGATCTTAACAGGTTCCTCTATTGTCCTATACTCAGCCTTCCTCTTCTTTTGGGGTCCCTGGGCTTATTCACTTTTCTTGGGGGAACTCTGCCTTCCTTGAGCCCTCCTTTCAACTTACAAATACCCATTTTACCCTTCACCATCGGTATTTCAGGTTCAAAACAGTTTTTCTTGGTACCCACTGCAACCAAATCATTGTTTACAGAACGAACTCTTAACAGATCACAGCTTTCCATATCATCAGTGCTTTCCAATTCAGTGTTTGTTAGAAGAAGACCTGAGGAGGGACTACGTCCGACGGGACCATAGCACAGCTCCACCTCACCCATTGTCAAACACTCCATGGGTACCTGTTCTAACAAACTACCCTGACCCAAGCATAAACCATTTTTTCCAGGTGTACACATTACATTGTTACGGCAACCAACATTAACACTTTCTCCCATAGTGTCTCCGGGCACCTTAACTTGTACCCCTGGGCCAGTGACAGAAAGCATCTCTGCTACTGCTGAGTCCATTCTGGGCCCTTCCTTCTCATGAGGCCTAGCGGGTAAGGCAGTATCTGCGCCCTCTACTGACCACTGCTCCGCCGCACCTTGGACCACACCAGCAGAGATTTTTCTAGTCACCGCCCCAGACGGAGAGACCTCTGATATCTCAAGCAGTTCTCTCGCGTGCCTTCCATACCAATCAATAACTAGAAGTACGCTCACAGAGAATCTGGAGATCCTGTGTCAAATGGTTAACCATTGGTCCCACCAATTCCACTGTTGGTCATGGTTTCCCAGCACTGCCTGTACCACCTGGCTCCACCCATTGGTGCTACGCAGCACCACCTGGTCCAACTGCGGTGGAGATACCCAAGTATACAGCGAGTTCATTTTTACCAACTCTAGCATTTCCAGTAAGGTTTCGGTCATCTCTAAACATCCCATGTCTAAACACCAGAACTTTCTAGGGTCTTCTACCCTGTCCAAGACATGGAGGGGCTCAGCGACTGCAGGTTGAGAGGGTGAGACATTTGAAGAGACCTCATCCTCCTTGGAGGTACTCATCATCACGGCCTGTTGTTCCCCTGGAGAGCTGTCAGACACATGTCTCACACTTATCCATTCTGCACCAGTGTTGGTGAGCCTCTGCAGGTCATTACAAGTCACACTATCACTTTGATACTCAATATCATTTAGCTGTGGAGCTGTGGACAACACATCCGCGATGCCAGTGCCCTGACCTGTTTCTTCAGAAGGGAGGGCAGCAACCTTTGCAGGGACCAGGACGCCCTCAACCACCAGCGGCTCTGCGATCCCCCTGTCTGGCATAGCAGTTGTGTCCACACCCTTGTTACTTAAGTTAGCCTTACCCAGCATGGCTAGCAATTGTTTGGCCCAGCTGTCCCAGTCCATTGTGGTTCCACCATGGGTGTTCCACAGCGTTGCATCACCTGCTGTAGAAAGCCGCACAGAAACCTGGGATTCATTAGCTTTAACTGCACATTCCTCACTTCTATATACATCATTTTGTAACACCACACTTTTATCAACGTTGCATTGGGGTGATGCTTCACCTAAAGCTTGGTGCAGCACACCATTTTGAACACCTTTTTCTGGTGGCACTACAGACACATTCAGCTTTGTACCCTCAACTTTTGCAGGCTGAATTAACCCCTTGCCTACTGGGCTACACGTAGGGTTGTGGGGCTGCGCCCACACTCTCTCACTGTGTGGCTCAGTCGTAACATTACAGGAAACACATTTTTCAGCATTATAATCACCAATCACATCACATTGGCCAACATTATTGTCAGCATGACCATCAATATTCTCATTATGTGTTGACATAGCTACTGCTTTTGTGGGTTGTCTATGAGCCACCATAACCTCTGAGCAACTCTTCACAGCACCCGCTCTCTGTAAAGGGGCACTTTTGCCTATTTGGGCAGCTCCATAGCTGACCTGGGAAACTCTCTGCTCCAACACTGCAAGCTCCTTGGAAGTTTCCCTGGGCAACCCTGCAGCAGCTGTCACTAGGGAACATGGTACCAGCACTGTTTTGGTCACCCCTAGCTCAATTTTCCCAGCCATCTGCTGGATCATAGCAGGCATATGCAGAGTCCCCATGTCCTTTTCAGTCTTTAGCCCTGTGTCTAGTTGGGCTTTACGCTGCGCCTCCCCACTGCTCTGGGTAGCACAATGCAAAAAGTCTATGTCCATTTGTACTGCGGATCTCCCCACTGGACATACTCCCACTTCACTGGGTTCAGCATCATAAACTGAAACAGTCTTACCAGTTCCTGCAGCTGATGTCATAGCCTTCACTTGAGTGCGTTGTCTCACTGGTGTGGTGTCTCCATAGGCTGACTCCCCCATGTGGCCATGGAGCAAATCTGCAGCCTTTCTGGACCCACTGACGCCCCCTGTAGGTAACACAAGATCCTTGTTGATAGGGGTAACTGCAGACTTGCGCTCCAAAGCTGGTTGGCTATAACTCATGCAGGATTCAAGCTGATGTACTCTCCTTTCTGGACTGACCCCTTTGCCTAAGCGGCCATGACAGAAAACTTTACGTTTCTCTGGATTTCCAAATCCTAGGTCTTCCGGCGACACTTCTCCCGTCCTGGAGCATTGCTGGCGGCCCGTGATACGATGGAACTCTCCTCTAAGAAGGATTTCCTCTTTAAACTTGCTGTAGTCATCCTGGTCCCCATCCATCAAATGGTAAACCGACCGGAACTCTATCCGCAATAAGGTTTGCAGCAGTTTTGGCCACCGGTCCCTAGGCCATTTTCTCTTTACAGCAACTTTTTCAAATCTTACAAGGAAGTCTCCCACCTCCTCTGTAGGCAGCATGGGTTGCACATAGTCAGAGGCCAAGATCTCAGCCCCTTGCAGTGCACCCGACTCTTTGCGATTCCGCTTGAACCATTCATTCGCTGTCTCACATGTCACTGGCCCCTTTTTACTGGTCCTACAAGGTGGAGACATCTTCTCAGGCCATGCTGAGCTCACTTCTTGGCATCTCCTCCATGACTGGCTCTCACTCGTTGCCATTGGATACCACTTCTGAGGACACAGCTGATCACAATCATTAGTAGATGAGCTCCAGAATTCATCAACCTCCCATCCAGCTTGGTTATTCCACAAACATTCCTGTGACAAGGGGCAATGGGCAACAGCATGTCCCCACTCACTACAACTAATGCAGCGCAGAGGCCTCCTTGCGTCATGCTGTGGCACCTTTGGGCTCAGGCTGCCAGGAACAACATCCTCTTTCACTTCTCCTTTAACTCGGGGTGACATGATCAATTTACCCCAGATCACAGCGATGTCAGACTCAGACAAATTCTCTGGTGTGGCTGGGGCATGTGGTGAAATACCCTCTAGCCACAATAGCCGCTCCCTGGCTTTAGCAAAAATTGCTTCCTTTTTTTGCTTTGACCGTCCCATCCTTGCAATCACATGCACACAGCAGCTTGTAACAGTTCTCAGCAGAGAAAGAGAAAAAAAAAAAAAAATCTGATGTTTGATTCTTCCTTCACAGGTACACAACCCGCATGCAACACAGTCCATCAAATAAACGTATACGCAATGCTGTTCGCCTGGCTGCCACACACAGCTAGCAGTAGTTCCTGATGCGACTCACCATGGAGCAAGGACCCGGATTCCACCGTCTACATGCCCGCATTCGAGCACCACTTGTGACATTGGGGTGATTAGCTCAATTGGTAGATGCATTTTTTAGTCCACATCAGTCAGGCGTGTATGGTTAAGGGCCTGGTAGCCCACGTTTATTAGAAGAAAACAAAATATTAGTCCATCCAGTAATCCCACGCAGGGGTCCAAGCTTAAATTAAATACAGCAAAATCAGAACGAAAATGCTAGCCCACCTGGCTACTCTTCAGCAGTACTGCTACTATAGGTACTTGCCCCGTCCAACAAACTGCTTGGACGCACACAGCTTCCAACCCTTCGACACACAGCACACGGCTCCTTGGACGCACACAGCTTCAAGTCCTTCACACAGCTTTGGACATGCACAGCTTCAAGCAGCAAGCTGCTCACACACCACCATCCTACACAAATCCCCTCGTTATATGGGCTGTGTGCAGCTGGGCACACACCCTGCTCGCTAGCCTCAAGACCCGGACACAGGGTTGGAGATCCCGTCCCACCCATAACTCTCAGGGATCTCCAAACGACAGAATCCCATCTGGAGCTAGCAAAACCTGGAGAAAACTGACAGAGCAGTTTTCTCCATTTAAACTCTACACTCTGTAGTCCTGCAGTCCGCAGATATGCAAACTCTGTGTCTCCTTTACCTCTAATTTCATAGGGACAGAGCCTCGCTCTGTCACAATACATACATATATATATATATATATATATATATATATATATATATTTAAAAAAAACACTGAGAAGTCGAAAGAGACCACCGAAGTCGGAAGAAGACCCCGGAGCTGCCTAATAAACTACTTTAAAAACCTGTGTAGTGTGTTTTTTTATTGACGCTTTTTCCCCCAGGTGAATGGGTAGGGGTACGATGTACCCCATACTCATTCACATAGGGTGGGGGGCCGGGATCTGGGGGCTCCCTTATTAAAGGGGGTTACCGGATTATGATAAGACCCCCGCCCGCAGACTCCGACAACCAACGGCCAGGGTTGTCGGGAAGAGGCCCTTGTTCTCATCAACATGGGGACAAGGTGCTTCGGGGTGTGGGGCCTGCAGGGAGCATCACCTCCCCAAAGCACCCACCCCCCCATGTTGAGGGCATGCGGCCTGGTACGGATCGGGGGGGCGCCCGCTCGTCCCCACCCTCTTTCCTGACTGGCCAGGCTGTGTGCTCGGATAAGGGTCTGGTATGGACTTTGGAGTGACCCCCATGCTTTTTTTTCAGCTTAGGGGGTTCCCCTTAAAATCCATACCAGGCGGTGGGGCTCGCAAGGTGTCAATCTCGCCAATGAAAGCTGCAAGATTGACATCCCTTTCTAGTCCCGTCGTACCTGGAGTCACGTTCAAAATGAACGGACTTTGCGACTCCTCCTTCAACTTATCACGGCCGCCAAGCAGACCATTGCGAAAGCTTGGAAGACACCACTTTTACATATAGCAGAAGTTAAATGTAGAGTTACCCAAGCCATGATTCACAGTAAAATTGAGACTACAATATTAGACAAAATTCCCCAACACCTTAAAATTTGGCACCCATGGTCAGATCACTATCTTCCCCATGACTTTGATAAACGCCTCCTGGAGCCCTGATTTTTTCTTCCAAGACTCGGGGGGGGGGGAGGTTTCCAGCTCCCACAGCACTTGTGGGCCACCTGGCCAGTACTTACTCCCTCTTTACCCCACTTTCCTTTCCATCTTTTATCTCTATTTTTCTCTCTCCTTTCCTTTTTCGCTCCCTTTCCTCCTTTTCCTCTCTTGACTACTACTTTTCACACCTTTCTTTCCATTCTTTAAACTTTATTGATGATGTAGCACACATTACTCTTTACATCTCCGTTACTGTTGCCCAGCTTGCTCGGGCAGAGTCTCTTTTCTCATTGGCTGTTTCAATATAAATTGGGCCTATAACCCTATGATGTCAACATTGCTACCGATTTTTGGTTTTTGCTTCCTATTGAGTGTCAAAGCGTTCTATATTCTATATATATTTTTATATATTGCCTTTATCCCCCCTATCTTCCTGTACAAATGCTCTGCTAACAGTGTTTTTCCTACGAAAACGATTGTAACAGTGACTGTATCATTTGTATTTTCTGCTTGTTGTCAATAAAATTTTTGAATAAGGAAAAGTTATAATAAAATATTTACAAAAAAAAAAAAATGAACGGACTTTAGTCTGTGTGTGGGCAAGTCCGTTCATTCTGAAAGTCCGCCAGTACTCCACTGAAAGTCCATCGGGAAGTCAGTCAGACCTAGTCTGCCGGAAAGTCTGTTCGTGTGTGTGTGCAAGTCCACTCGTTCGGAAAGTCAGTCGGACCTCCTCCGGAAGTCCATTGGGAAGACCGCCGGACCTAGTCTGCTGGAAAGTCAGGTCTTGCATACGTGGCATTAGTCTGAGGAGCGTTTTATAGAGGTAGACCTATTTTGGTAACTGCTGGGGGGTATTTTGGTAACCGCTGGGAAGGTAAAATTACCAGTTTAATTTGGTGCAGCTGTTTCTATTTAATTATCAATATACCTTATCTGAGAATTGATACCACAAGATAAAACATCACACAGCTTTCCTATGAGTATCTGTTATAAGACATTGTTGTTCAAAGTGTCCATTCAAACTTCATATTTACACCCTAAACTTGCTATATCTGTAAAGTTTGTATTTTTTTCTTTTCTTCTCAATAAAATCTCTTTGAAAAAAAAAGAAAACCCTTTTGATCCCCACCATAAATAATATAAACTACTATATATTCACTTTAAAATGTATTATATTAATTTATATAGTATTCAATGCACTTTGTTATTTATTATAAATAAAAAGGGGCTTTTATACAAGCTTCATATAGAATATCCTAAAGGAATAAAAAACCCTGCCCTATTCTATCTAGATTATGCTGTTAGATTATGCTGTTATCTTCAAAAATTTGCATTTTGGATTTAAATCTACATTGACATGTATCAGAATATTCGAATGGAAGCGCCTCATCTATTGTTATCTCTATAGAACTATACAATTAAAAATCTGTTATTTCCTATACTAGAAAGAAAAACAGAATAATGGGTTAAACACAGAAGGTAAGGGGAAACTTTAATATTGTTTCACAAGATTATTTTGTTTTCCTTTGTTCCCTGATATAATGGATTCGGTTCAGGTTTACCTTATTCTAAATCCGAACTTTTCTTAATAAAGAAAAAAAAACTCATCTATCCTTGGCCAGAAGCGTCTGAGCTAACATTATATTAACAGATGTTTAGTGAGAGTAACGTTAGGTCATGCTCTCAGTTTTCCCCCAACTTGCAGCTGCAGAGCCAGACTTGAAAGGCTCCACTAATGGAATATTCTGGCATACACTTCACAATGTAATGTACAGTAGCTGCACAGTTTCTTCTGAAGCATACACTATATTTAACAGTAAAATGGCTTAAGCCCCATATAGCTGACAGCTTGTAAACATTTACATAACAGATAGGTCCGACTTACTATTAAAAGTACTTACATTTCCAGAAATTACAGTTTATTTTTTTTGTATAAACAATAATTCAAATGTAGGACCACTACAAACGCAGGAAGGGTTAAGGTCTGCCCTGGCACACATAACATATTCCCCTATATTCATTTCACCAGTAGGGATAAGCTCAGTTTTTGATTGCAACATAAGTTCAGACCAAATAACGGCTGTTGGACATTTGTCCAAATGTTTAGGGTACTCAGCATGGACAAACAAAACAGCTTCCTGCTGTCAATGGTTGCTAAGGACATGCAAGGTGCTTGCACCTGCCGTGTCCTTAGCAACCACTGACATTGCTTACATGGGCAATGATGTTGCTCCTACCCCTGCCTCTTACAGTACCTTATAACTGATGACAGCTCAGGGAGCTGTCATTCGGCTAGTGGTACCATCTGTAGCTGTCATCAGGTTTTTTCTTTTCAGAGAGGTTATGGGCATCATGATTGAAAATGGATTTATGATAGGGGACTTTTTTGGGGATTTTTTTTTTTAAATAAAGGTTGCATCTTTATTATGTACCCCTTACTCAGTCATGTTGGGGGATGTGGTCCCCCATGGTGAGAGTACAGTATGTGGGCTGGTATGGTTTGTCAAGGGGAAGCTGCATGCACATCCTTCCACTATCCTGGCCAGCCAGGCTGCATGCTCAGGTTAAGGGTTTGATATGCGTTTTTAGGGAGAAATCCCTTTAAATTAATACCAGATTCTGGTATATATTTGGGGGGGGGGTGGTATATATTTTGGGGATGCTACACAAATGTTTTTTTTTTTCATTTTTGCTCTAAGATGTGCTACATCAAAAGTGACATTTATAAATAAACAAAACAGCATACAGACCCCTCCAAAGTTCCCCAAAATACATAGCAGACATTTGCTGTCAATTACATGTCATTTGTTGGCAATTTTAAAACACTTTTTATTTTGTAAATGGCAGTGCTACTGAAGTACGTCCTGTACACCACAAAGCTGTGCCCCTTCTCAGGCAGTATTAGGACACCCAAGGCATGTTATTTAAAGGAATTAGACATTTTAATGTTTCAATTAAGCACTTAAAACCACTGCTCCTGGTCAAATGGATTTTTTTTGTACTGGTACAAGTACCACAGGGCAGTGCAAACCCAGGGCAAGCAGGCATTTTTTCTGTCACCCCCTTACCTATTAGAAAATGGTCAATTTTAATTTGACAAATTTTGCTCCCATTGATTTCAAACATCCATTCAAACTGCTCAAACCAAACCCAGGGCAGTTTAGTTAATCTGTAGTCACCAATAAGATCTGCCACAGCAAAGACTAGGCAGAAGGTGCTTCTACGTGCAATAATAAAACACTTTAATGGAACGCAGGCAACCGGAAGCGATAAAAGTGGGCCCACTCTGACGTCACTTCCAGTTGCCTGCGTTGCATGTTTTCCATGCTTGCCTGACAGCACGGCTCTCCATCATGGATCAGAGACACAGTGTTTTCCAACCCCTGGAATTTCCACCAGCAGCTGTCTTTACTACCAGGAGGCATCCATCTGGATGTTATGGATTCATTTATATGCCTGTTTTTCACCTCCATCTTGAAAGTGTTTTTAACCCTTCCTTGTTGTAATGGAATGTCCCACGCTCCGCTTGAGTGCTTTTGACATATACCGCTTCCTCCCAGTCTGAATATAGATATCAGGTATTCCACCTGCTGCTAACAACCAACAAAACAAGACAATACTCATTTGGTTGCTGAAAATGGACTGTTTATTGAAAACACAGGTACACAGGCAATACTCTGGACAACCCCCCCCTTTGCATTCTGGGAAGGGTAGACTGTCCAATCAGCAGTGAGAGCTGTTGGAGGAATTCAACCCCAACAATCTCACAGCTAATCTACATACACATCCCATAATAATATCCAAGGCAGACAGACACAATAGGACATTGGAATACAGCCACACTCCAAACGACCCAGCAAAGAGTACACAACAAAATGAGACAAACTATTGGGTGAAAGACCCAGATCTCATTAATCAGCATATATCTGTCCCAAGCTGGCAGAGACCATCATGGCCTACTTAATAATTTCCTTTTGCATTACTCAACAGAATATCTTCCTAAATGCTTGTAGTGCCCTCAAATCTCAGGGTCCATAGTTGGTAGGCCAGCATTCAGTCCCCTCCAAAAGCCCCTGTCTTGGGTGAGTCGAACACATTTCTCCCCCATCAAAAGTCTACTAACAAGGTCCCAGTCCTCCACCTGGTCTGGGCATATGTTAGTCGGGCAGAGTGAACTCACATCTGCATGATCTTCATTCTTGGCTGTAAGGAATAGTTGACCTCAGTAGGTGTGGGGCAGAGGTTGTTTACTTTCTGTTCGGGTGCCAGCTCTTCAGCTGGGTGGTTTTTAACATTCCAGGGCTTGGTCTGCTACTGGGCAGATTGGCCAATCACCCCAGCTTTGTGAAGCTGTAGAGACACTGTAGGTGCTAGGCAGAGGCCAGCCCTGTTGCCAGTGATTCAGCTGGGAGTAGAAGCTTTACTATATCAGCTTGTTGACTGCCCCAGCTCCCTGGAACTCCACGGTTGTTGCCGGTGCTGGGTAGAGGTTGGTAGCACTCTGCCCTGTTGCCAGCACTTCTGCTGGGGACTCCACATCCTCCGCTCTGGCTAACTGTTGGGGCAGAAGGCTGGTTTACTCCACTCCCAAACTGTGTAGCTGCCATTGGGGAGGTGAGTCGGCTGCTTCCTCTTCCATTCCCTCATCTGGCTGTTGGGAAAACATGTCTCTAGTATTGTCTCCCAGGTGCACAGATTTTTGCTGTGGAAAGACTGCTTCCTCCACCCTGGCCCACTGTTGGGGAGGGACAACAAACACCTTCCATACCTTCTCCCCCTGTATCCTGATCTGCTGCTGGGAAGTGACCGCCACCTTCTCACCCTGAGTCTCCAGAACTGCTACAGATTTGGGGCAGAGATCTTGGACCCTCTGTCCAGTGGCCAGTGCTTCAGCTGGGTAAGTTCCTTGTAACTCAACAGATGGTGCCTGTTGGTGCTGGGCAGAGCTCTGTAATGTTCTGCCCTGATGCTAGCTCTTTTGCTGGAGGCTCACTGGGTTGTTCTTCCTCAGCAGAAAAGTCAATTAAATCACAAGTCTCTGAAATTGCTGAAAATCCAGGGCACGATTTGGCTGCACTTGGGCCCAGTTCCAACACTTTGGCAGGTGACTCATAATCTATAACATCCTCTGATGAATGGTCAATTAAATCCATACATTCTGTGGCTGGAGAGATGAGTCGACTACTCCATCTCCCGTGGCCTCATCCAGCTGCTGAACAGACACATCCCTCCAGTCAAGATCACCCCATGCAGAAACAGGATCATCAAGGTCAGTCAGCACTTGCTGCATCCACCATAAGACCTCCACGTCCAGAGTCCATAGCATAGGGACAGGTTGGCAAAGCACACTGTTACTTTGTCACATTGCCAACTCTTTAGCCAGGATTTCAGAGTTCTCAGCTGGTAGTTCCTGATAGTCCCATGCAAAGGGGGCCCAGACCCGTTGCTGAGCAGAATCTAGCAGCTGTCTGTAGGCAATCTCCAACTACCATTCCTGATTGTCTAGAAACTCTGAATCTTCTAGTGCTCAGGGAACTTCCAAGATATTCAGCATCCGTTCTCTGTATTCTGAGTTTTCTTCCAAACGTCACTCCAAATCATTCCCAAAGTCAGGGTCCTGTGACAGCCTCTCTAATAACAGTCCAAGGCCGACATAACAAAAGCCTTCTGTTGAGGTATCGTCCGCTGTCCACGGCACACTTGGGCTACATACCAGTGAAGGTCTCTGTAGCTCTCGTCTAACTGTATCTCCACCTGGACCAGCCTGGTTAACTCAGCTTTCCAATCGTTATGCGGTTATGCGGTCTACATACACATCCCATAATATCCAAGTCAGATAGACACAATAGAACACTAGAAAACAGCCACACCCCAAACAACCCAGCAAAGAGTACACAACAAAATGAGACAGTAAACTATTGGGTGAAAGACCCAGGCTTTCCAGATTTCATTTATCAGCATTCCTTTCACATACATCTGTCCACTGAGTCACAAGCTGGCAGAGACCATCATGGCCTCCTTAGTAATGTCCTTTTGCATTACACAACAGAATATCTTCCTAAAGGCTTGTAGCTCCCTCAAATGCCAGGGCCCATAGTCGGTATGAAAGAGGCCAGTATTCAGTCCCCTCCAAAAGCCTCTGTCCCGGGTGAGTCTATCACACTAATCATTACAGTATTTTATTACTGCACTTAGAAGCGCCTTCTCTGTTTTTCTTATAGAGTGTGCGTCCCTCTCCTGAAGTGCTGCTGTGGTGCATTAATCACATTTTAAGAGCCAGTCATGTACTGTTTGTTAAATGCTCCTTGTTATCCAGAGTGCCCTATTCTCCACACTCCTTGAACAGCAAAGACTAGTGTAGCGCTGGTATTTTTGCCATGTCGTGCTATTAATAGATTGGTATTTGGCTCCCTCTCCTGGTATAAGGAAAGAGACTTGTTTTAACTTTCTCATAACAGCTAAACAGGAAGTGACTTAACTGTTTACTTTTGTGAAAGGACTCACCTACCCACAATGCCCACTCACCTACCCATGAACACTGAGTGGTTGAACTGCATGCTGGGTAGGTAATAAAAGGCTCAGCACAGCCATTTTCTTTCTCCTTCTGCTGGGGCGTGTGGCCTGCCTACAGGGATCTAGGGATCTGTGTGTGGGCTTTTGGAAGAGCAGCTGCCTACATAGCGTGAAGCGGAACAGCAATTACAGAAAGAGCCTCATCACTGTGTGCCGGAGAAGCAGTGTGATCTGACCGCAAGATCCAGAGCATTCGATGGAGCCAGGCGGAGGTCCCAGTCATCATGTGGAGCGTGCAGCATTGCGGAGCTGACTGGCAGCAGGACAGAGATCATCTGAGTGGAGGCATCCATCCATCTGGGTTTGGTGTGGTGAGAGGGCTGTTGCCCAGGAGTTTTGTACCACAATTCACACATTAAGACTGATCGCATAGTGTTGCTGGGACCGGTAGTTCAGTTCAGTTCAGTTCAATTGAATAGCGTACACATAGGCCTCAAGCCTTATTTCATTACCAAGTGACTGACGCTGAAAGTACATTCCCAGGGAAGGAGTTCACAAATATATTACACGATCAAAGTTGCTGTTTTTGATTATATTAAAGGAGCGGGAGGGGACACCTTCCACAGCTCTTTCTGGTCCTCCTGTCCCTCTGGGAGACCCGAGCCACCAGCTGGCATGTCCACTGGCTGGGCTGAGACCCGAACAAAGCCGGATTTTTCTCTGATCGGGTCTCCGATGTAAAATCCCAGAAGCGACGTCACAACGTGTGAGCGAAATTCATCCGTGACCACACTCTGGATCAAGTTAAGAAGTTTCCTTTATTTGACTTATATGAGGAGACAAGTTACAACAAAAGGACAGATATTTGCCTATTGGTTCTGACTGCCTGTCACCCTTGCAATAGGGCTGCATAGACAAACAGTCAGCCTGATAGACACCTATCTGAACAGATAATTGCCCACTGGTTCTGACTTCTATGACCCGCGCAATAGGGCAGCATACATAGAGTTCAGCCTTATGAGCTCCTGTCTGACTTGTCTAACAATTGTCGAACCTGCATTTATATACCCTTTTACAAGCCTTATCTTAGCCATCTCTCCTAGATATGATTGGTCGCTAAGATCTACGTCAATGTAACTAACCATAAATCTGACACCTGTTCTACAACCAGACAAATGTATTAATTCCCAGGATTCCTATATGTTCATTAAAGTGATTTATAACTGGTTTTATCCAATTAAAAATACATGTGTAGAGCCAGTATGGCACCCAGCTGTGTTAAATCAAACCCTCCTTGTCCTGATAAGACAGATTTACAACTTTTGGAGAATTAACTTTCAATAACCCCACCATTATGTGTTATGTCTTGTTTCTCACTATACAATTCTATGTGCATCTATAGATATATTAGTTTCACAAACTGAATTATCTACATAGTAAATATATATATATATATATATATATATATATATATATATATATATATATATATATATATATATACATACACATATATATACATGCACCAGTTGTTTTATCCCATTAAATTGAATGTATTGTACATAACTTTCCCATATTCCACATAATTATTTCTAAACCACCTGTAAAAGATGTTCTTATCGTATCTCTACGATTTATATGCATTTCAAGGACTCTAAACAATTCTATATAACTTAAAATCTATTCTAATGGATTTTCACCCAGTAAAAATATCAGCATGAAGCAGAGAGGTCATCTAAAGTATATCTACGGAATAATATATATTGGTTAATATGAAAATCTACTACTTCTAAATAATCTCATGCAAGCATTCATTAAATGATTATAAAATAAGAATCTAATTTCTCTAATAACACGTCACTTCTGGTTTACTCGGCTGCCAATAGTGCTGATTTAAAAAAAGTGACAGTATTTAGAATCGCCAAATTTGGTGATCTGAATACTTTTAACCACTTGGGTACCGCGCTATTGCAAAATGACGGCAATAGCGCGGACCCACATTTCCGGGACTACGTCTATTGACGTCATCCCGGATACGAGCGGCCTGCGCGCCCCCTGAGGGGCGCGCGCGGCGCGCTCTGTGATCGGCGAGTCCGTGAGACTCGCCTGATCACCGATCCGTGTAAGGGGTCGATCCCGACCCCTTATCACGTGATCAGCTGTCAGCCAATGACAGCTGATCATGTGCTAAAACGGAGCCGGTAATCGGCTAGTATTCCTCCTCGCGCTGACAGCGCGAGGAGAAAAAAAAAAAGCCGATCGCCGGCGGCCGTGTTCGGGACATCAGTCCCGATCACGGCCAGCAATTTAAAAGGACACCTGCCCCCTGCCAGTGCCCACCTGCCACCCGCAGTGCCATCCTGAAATAAAGTAAGTGCCCCCCTGTCAGTGCCACCCAGCAGTGCCCATAGTGCCCACAGTGCCACCCAGCAGTGCCCACAGTGCCACCCAGCAGTGCCCACAGTGCCACCCACAGTGCCACCCACAGTGCCACCCAAAATCTGCCTCAAAGGTGCTGCACCCCAGTGCCGCCCATCAGTGCCCAGCAGTGCCGCCCATCAGTGCCCAGCAGTGCCGCCCATCAGTGCCCAGCAGTGCCACCTATCAGTGCCACCTATCAGTGCCCATCAGTCCCATCTATCTGTGGTACCTATCAGTGCCCATCCGTGCCACCCATCCGTGCCACTTATCCGTGCCACCCATCCGTGCCATCTTATCTGTGCCCATCTTTGCCCATCAGTGCCGCCTTATCTGTGCCCATCGGTGCCGCCTTATCTGTGCCTATTAGTGCCGCCTTAACTATGCCTATCAGTGCCCACCAGTGCAGCCTATCAGTGCCCACCAATGCAGCCCATCAGTGCCCACCAATGCAGCCCATCAGTGCCCACCAATGCAGCCTATCAGTGCCGCCTAATCAGCGCACTTCAATGAAGGAGAAAAATGACCCGTTTGCAAAATTTTATAACAAACTATTAAAACATGATTTTTTTTTTTTTTGCATCTTTTTTTGTTTGTTTAGCAAAAAATAAAACTCCGAGCTGTAACTAAATACCACCAAAAGAAAGCTCTATTTGTGGGAAAAAAATGATAAAAATTTCATTTGGGTACAGTGTTGTATGCCCGCGCAATTGTCATTCAAAGTGCATCAGCGCTGAAAGCTGAAAATTGGTCTGGGACTGAGGGGGGTTTAAGTGCCCAGTAAGCAAGTGGTTAAGGGCAAAGGACCCCCAATCCTCCATAAAGAGTACCTGTAATCGCCTATTACTTTCACAAGGGATGTTTACATTACATGTGACAGCAATAAAAGTGATCAGATTTTTTATTTCTTTTGAAGGGACAATGTAAAAAAAAAAATAAGTAAAGAAGAAAAAAATAAAATAAAATTAAAGCACCCCATCCCTGCGTGTTCGTGCAACAAAGAAAACACATGCGTAAGTCGCACCCGCAAATGTAAACGCTGTTCAAATCATACATGTGAGGCATTGCCATGATCGTCAGAGTGAGAGCAACAATTCTAGTGAAATACCTTCTCTATAACTGTAACCTGATAACAGTTACTTTTTGTAAAACGTCACCTATGAAGATTTTTAGGTACCGTAGTTTGTCGCCATTCCACGAGTGTGCACAATTTCAAAGCATGACATGTTATGTATCTATTTACTCGGCGTAACATCATCTTTTACATTATACAAAAAATTAGGCTAACTTTACTATTTAGTTCTTTTTTAATTCATGAAAGTGTATTTTTTCACCAAAAAATGTGTTTGAAAGATTTTGAAAGACACCATTTTGAAAGATTTTGAAAGACACTATTTTATTCTATAGGGTCTCTGCTAAATATATATAAATATATATATATATATATATATATATATATATATATATATATATATATATATATATATATATTGTAGCAGAGCGTCCCAGAGAGAGCCAAGAAAAGTCCTGTTCGGGGGTTTATACCTCTCCCAGACTCCTCATACACATTCAGGAATCTGTGATCCATGATCCAGTTCGGGTCTTGGTCCTCTTCCCCAGGCTAATTTAAGCTCACCTGAGCAGACAGCCTTTGCTCTCTGCCTGGGACATTCACACAAAGTTTGTCTGTGAAGAGAGTAAGGTTGGTAAAACCTGTTAAGCAGTCCTTTGTAGAGACTGACAAGCGTTAGGCTTGTTCAGCCTGGTAGTGAGAGCCTGCAGACTGTATAGCTAGAGCCGTGACACGGCTAGGTTTTGTGTTTTGCTACTTTGCCCTTTGTTTTGTTTTCTGGAGCACTGTACAGCACCTGTATATGGACTTGTATATACCACAAATAAACACAGCACTGTTGGTCACTTCATTTCAGGACTTGGTATCTGTGCCTGAGAAACAGCTCATCCCAGGGAGCTTTATACCTGCTACCTGTCCCCCAGGTCACATATGGTGGAGGCTGCGACCAGCTGTAGTAAGTTACTACTTAAAAGGCCAGTACCTAGAGTGACTAAAACATGGAGGAAATCCTAAAAGAATTGATGATATCCAACGCTGCACAGCAGAAAACAAACGCTGTACTCAACGCTGCACAACAGCAAGCAAATGCTGCACAGCAGGAAACAAATGCTGCACTACAGCAAGCTAATGCTATCGCACAGGAGCAAACCAAGGCACTGTTCCAACAGATTAGTGCTGTACAGGAGCAAACAAATGCTGCAATTAATGCTGCATTACAGCAAGCTAATGCTATCGCACAGGAGCAATCGCAGAGGCTGTTTGAACAGCTAGCCACTGATGCCAAAGCGGATAGGAAAACCTTGATGGAGGTTGTGAAGACGCTAGCACAGCGGTCACCTGCTAAAATTGATGTTGGAGACAAGCCCTCAGCCATCCATGTGGGTCGCTTTCTTTCTAAGATGACTACAGATGATGATCCAGAGGCCTTTCTGCTAACGTTTGAACGGACCGCTGAGAGGGAAGGTTTGCCTAAAACCCAGTGGGCAGGACTGGTTGCTCCCCTGCTTTCTGGAGAATCGCAGAAGGCCTACTATGATTTGGAATCAGCAGAAGCGGAAGACTATGAAAAGGTCAAACGGGAAATCCTAGCACGACTTGGTGTCACTTTGGCAGTTCGAGCACAGCGGGTCCACAGCTGTTTTTTTCAAGGGGAGAAGCCCCCAAGATCGCAGATGTTCGACCTAATTCAACCTGGTGAAAAAATGGTTACAGCCGGAGTCCCTGTCTGGGCCACAAATAGTAGAGCGTGTGGTCATGGACCGGTTCCTGAGGTCACTACCAATTGCCCTGCAGAAGTGGGTGAGTCAAGGAGACCCCAAATCGGCGGACAACCTGGTGGAACTCGCTGAAAGGTACTTTGCTGCAGAAAACCTGGTCACCACCCCTACAACTGTGCGGACTTTCCACCCAAAGCCACGGTCTCCCCAGGCAACCGGTAAGACTGTTCCAGGGGAAGTGGTGGTGTAAAGATGTCAAGGAAATAGGGGGGAGGAATTTTTTTGCCAGGACTGAAGTTTGGCGTCCCAAACAAGGGAAGCCATTGCCCGTCAGCAAACCTAATTGGGGAAACGTCAGCTGTTTTCGTTGCCAAGAACTGGGACATGTTGCAGCAAATTGTCCATTGACAGATGAACCGATGCAGTCTGATTTTTCCATTAGGAGACAGTCTATGTTTGCAGCTGTTTCATGCGCTGCAACGCCAAATATGGGAAAACCAATGTGCCAAATGACTGTTAATGATAAGTCTATTACAGCCTTGTTGGACTCTGGAAGTCTAGTGACTTTGGTTACAGCTGAAATGATTGAACCTGTGAATTGTCATGCTAAAAAAATTGCTGTGACCTGTATTCATGGGGATACCAGGGAGTACCCTATAACCACTGTTCAGTTTAAAACTTGCTTAGGTACGGTGACCCATCAGGTTGGACTTGTCCCCAACTTGGTGCACAGGGCCATCATTGGTAGGGACTTCGCTAAGTTTTGGGAACTGTGGGATCGTCCCGATCCGGTCGCAGTGCCTGACTCAGTGGCAGAGCCAGAACTCCTGGCCACTACTGACAAAGTGGGTACAGGGGATTCCTTTCAGGACTCCCCATGTTTTCCTCTATCGGTTATGGCAGGAGAACTGAAGGAGTCTGAGGAAGTCCCCACCACCAGTAGAGCTGGACAGCCGTCTGCTGAATCCAAGCCTATGTTGGAGTTTACTGACCTTAACGTGCACAAAGAACATTTTGGTACTGAGCAAAGAAAAGACCAGACCCTTGCCAGGGCCTGGGAAAATGTAATAGTGATTAATGAGATACCTGTCGAACCAGGGGACAGGCCCTGTTTTCCTTATTTCAGCAGCAGTAAGGATTTACTAGATCGTATATGTAAAATGAATGATGAAGTGGTTGAACAATTGGTGGTCCCTAAGCCATACAGACGGGTGGTGTTGGAACTTGCCCATGGGCACTTGCTAAGAGGCCATTTAGTGGTTGAAAAAAACTATACTGAAAGGGTTTTGCGTAGGTTTTACTGGCCCGGGGTACAGAAAGATATTGAGAATTATTGTCAATCCTGTCCTGTGTGTCAGATGTCAGCCCCACTACCCCACTTCCGAAGTCCTTTAGTGCCATTACCCATTATTGAAGTGCCCTTTGAGAGGATTGCCATGGACCTTGTGGGTCCACTCCCCAAGTCTGCCCGGGGTCATCAGCATATCCTAGTAATCATGGATTATGCTACCCGTTATCCTGAAGAGGTTCCCTTACGCACCGCTTCTGCTAAAAACATTGCCAAGGAGCTGTTTATGGTATTCAGTCGGGTGGGCATCCCTAAAGAAGTCCTTACAGACCAGGGCACCCCATTTATGTCGCGAATAACTACGGAGCTGTGCAAGTTGTTTAAGGTGACACAGTTGCGAACCTCAGTGCACCATCCTCAAATGGATGGCTTGGTGGAACGCTTCAATAAGACGTTAAAGAACATGTTAAAAAAGGTTGTTGACAAGGATGGGAAAAACTGGGACTTCCTGAATCCTATACTTGATGTTTGCCATCAGGGAGGTTCCCCAGTCCTCTACGGGTACTTTCCATTTGAGTTGCTTTATGGGAGACACCCTCGGGGACTTTTAGACATAGCCAAACAAACTTGGGAGGGGGAGCAGACACCCCATAAACGTGTCATTGAGCACATCGCTCAAATGCAGGAGAGGATTGCAGCAATCATGCCGATGGTAAAAGAACACTTACTGCAGGCCCAGGCAGCCCAATGGAGAATATACAACAGGGGGTCGCAACTCCGGGTTTTCTCACCTGGTGACAGGGTCCTGGTGTTGGTTCCTACTGTTGAGAGCAAGTTCCTGGCTAAGTGGCAGGGTCCCTTTGAAGTAATTGAAAGAATTGGGGAAGTCAACTACAAGGTGTATCAACCAGGAAAAAGGAAGCCCGAGCAGGTTTACCATGTAAACCCGTTAAAGCCCTGGAAGGATAGACTGACGTTAACTGCGAGATCCCTCCCGGTAATGCCTAAGGGCACTGAGTCCCCTCTGATCCCTGAGGTCACAATTTCTGATACCTTGTCATGTTCCCAAAAACAGGAAGCTAGAGAGTTCCTGATAAGGAATAGAGAGAATTTTTTAGAGTTACCTGGCATGACTTCAGCAGTTCAGCATGATATTGTTACTGAACCTGGGGTACGTGTCAAGCTCAAACCATACAGAATCCCTGAAGCGAGGAGAAAAGACATCAGCAATGAAGTTAAAAGAATGTTGGAACTGGATGTTATTGAGGAATCCAATAGTGATTGGTCTAGCCCCATCGTGTTAATCCCAAAGCCGGATGGCACTTCGAGGTTCTGTAATGACTTCAGGAAACTTAATGCAGTGACAAAGTTTGACACATACCCAATGCCCAGAGTAGACGAACTTATAGACCAACTTGGCAAAGCTCGCTATATTACCACTTTGGACTTGACAAACGGCTATTGGCAAATACCCCTGACTGATAGCGCCAAAGAGAAAACTGCATTTGTGACCCCTGGAGGGTTCATTTCAATATAAAAAAATGCCTTTTGGGTTGCAAAATGCCCCCGCAACATTTCAGAGGGCCATGGACAGGACCCTAAGACCCAACCGACGATATGCAGCAGCCTATTTAGATGACATAGTGGTATATAGCGCTGACTGGGAGTCTCACTTGCCTCCTGTCCAGGCTGCCCTTGATTCTCTCTTCAAAGACGGTTTTACGGCAAATCCAAAAAAATGTGCCATTGGTCTAGAGGAAGCCAAATATTTGGGCTACACTATTGGCGTGGTGTCATAAAACCACAAGTGAGTAAAATAGAAGCCATCCAGGAGTGGCCACATCCTGCAACAAGAAGCAGGTCAGGGCCTTTCTTGGCATTGCGGGGTATTATAGAAGATTTATTCCACATTTTGCAACTATAGCTGCCCCTCTGAAAGACCTGACGAAAGGTAAAGACTCTGTAATGGTGAAGTGGTCCTCAATAGCAGAGGAGTCTTTCCAAGTCCTGAAGAAGGCTCTTTGTGCACAGCCAGTACTGTACTCCCCCGATTTCTCCAAAGATTTTTTGGTTCAGACGGATGCGTCTTGATGTTGGCATCGGGGCAGTACTATCACAGGTACACAATGGGGAAGAACACCCTGTGGTGTACCTAAGCAAAAAGCTCAATGACCATGAGAAAAAGTATGCAGTCATTGAAAAGGAATGTTTAGCCATAAAGTGGGCCGTGGATGCGCTCAGATACTATTTGTTAGGGCGCCAGTTTGAGTTAGTAACTGACCATGCTCCCCTGAAATGGATGGCCCAAAAGAAGGAGACTAATAGACGGGTGAACCGGTGGTTTTTGGCTCTACAGGATTACTCCTTCACCGTGAAACACAGGCCAGGTGTTGAGATGGGAAATGTAGATGCCCTGTCCCGTGTTCACTCCTGTTGGGCCACAGGTGTTCCAACCCTGGGGTTGAAACAAGGGGGGGGGATATGTAGCAGAGTGTCCCAGAGAGAGCCCGGAAAAGTCCTGTTCGGGGTTTATACCTCTCCCAGACTCCTCTCATACACATTCAGGAATCTGTGATCCATGGTCCAGTTCAGGTCTTGGTCCTCTTCTCAAGGCTAATTTAAGCTCACCTGAGCCTTTGCTCTCTGCCTGGGACATTCACACAAAGTTTGTTTGTGAAGAGAGTAAGGTTGGTAAAACCTGTTAAGCAGTCCTTTGTAGAGACTGACAAACGTTAGGCTTGTTCAGCCTGGTAGTGAGAGCCTGCAGACTGTATAGCTAGAGCCGTGACACGGCTAGGTTTTGTGTTTTGCTACTTTGCCCTTTGTTTTGTTTTCTGGAGCACTGTACAGCACCTGTATATGGACTTGTATATACCACAAATAAACACAGCACTGTTGGTCACTTCATTTCTGGACTTGGTATCTGTGCCTGAGAAACAGCTCATCCCAGGGAGCTTTATACCTGCTACCTGTCCCCCAGGTCACAATATATATATTTGGGTGTTCTAAGTAATTTTCCAGCAAAAAATACTGATTTTAACGTGTAAGCAGCAAATGTCTGAAATAGGTTCAGGCATGAAAGGGATAATCGAAATTCCTCTTCCCAGCAGTGCTTCTGTGCAGTCAAATGGAGTTCTCAGGTCTTTCTCCCAAGCAGAAAGAGATTCTAGTGGGAGGGGCTTATATGCCTCTGCTGTTTCAGGAGAGGAGGGCAGGAGCGGAGAGAGGAATGTCTTCACACAGACCATGGAAATGGCAGGAGGGGGGAGAGGGAGATACACGCATCGGGTCCCCCTCTGGCGGCTCTTTCCCACCATTTTATTATCTAGCATACATAGAATATTGTGAAATGCATGGTCATCATCCATGTTGTATATATAGAAAAAGGAGCACATAGATATCAGACTATACAGGCCACAGAAGGAGCACAAGAATCAATATTATAAAATCTTTCAGTATATTCCATAGAAAAACATTAAAGACATCACATAATACATGTGCATCTGAATGTGTAAAAGCAATGATGCTAATAAATCCCACTGTTTTATGTTTGTACACTTGAATGATGAGTATTGATATATTGGGTCTTCTTACACCAACGCATTTCGCAAAGATTTTCTTCATCAGGGCTATGAAAACCATATAGCACTCATCTGAAAAAAATAATAGCATTTATATATTGTTCATACGACAAATTACATGATATTCACATATAGACCAACGTTTACTATAGTCACGTGTTTGCCATGTGAGACCCACCTCAATGTAGGGCAGCACTAGCACATCTCCCTGAATGAATGAATGAATGAAATGAATGAATGAAATACTTATATAGCGCACAATGCGAACTGAATCGCCTCTAGGCCCCCATCCAGGTTTTCACCTGAACCCCCCAGGAGAGGGAGGGCTGATGCCAGCAGTCCGGGGAGGGCTCCATCGGGCCCCCCGGCGAAGAGAGCCACCAGGACTGGAGGGGGGAGACTGAGGAGCCCATCCCCAAGGAGGCTGGGACAGAGGAGCAGTCTGGAAGGGGGATCTACAGGAGCTTCTGGGCCCCATAGGAGAGCAGTAGGAGCGGATGCAGCCCCCCCACCCAGCGTGGAACATGCAGGGTTTGGACCTCAGCGGGGGAGATCTCAGGCCGCGGGGGTGGGTCCACCCCCCCAGGCTAGCATCACCAGGTCGGGTGAGGAGGGACAGAGACTGGCGTCGGCGATTGGTGGTCGATCGGACGGGGCTGAGGTGGTCCGCACCGGCCCTACAAAGGCAACGCAAAAATCCACTGGCGGGTAAGCAGCACGGCGGCAGGCCAGGTCGGCTGTTTTACCCTCGGCAGCCAGGGCCGTGTCCCCTGGTGGGCTGTCTGGAGAGGATACGCTGATGTCCGGTCACAGGTCGGAGGGTGAGGTGTCTGGATCGGAGGAGGAGGTTCCGAGAAGTCCAATCCCTGCTAGGGTGTCCGAGAAATCAGATGGTGGGATCGCTCCTGTGCAGCCCGGTGAGTACCCTTTAAGTTTACCTATTGGTGGGGGGGTTGTTTCGTTGGGTGCCGGTGGTGCTGTGAGTGCGGGTACACAGGAGGTGGTGGAGCAGGGGGGTTTGGGGACAGGTGGGGCTGTCAGGGCAGAAAGTGGGCTGTTGGGTTTTCTGGCTGGGATCAAGGAGCTGGTGGGCAGGTTTGAGCACCAGGAGAGGGCTGCTGCTGGCCCGGCGGCGGCGTGGGTCCCTTCTGGCGGGGTGTCTGGGGGTGTCGCAAAAGGCACGGGAGCGGTGGTCGGTGCCCAAGGGGTGGTTGTCCCGGCAGTGGCTGGGCCCACGGGGCAGGAACCGCCAGTGCCCATTAAGGCATCGAGCGGGAGCGAGTCCTCTACTAGACAAGACATTGTGCGTTTGGCGGACTCTTCGAAATGCGAGGTGTATGTCTGCTTTAAAGGGCCGTTGGGGGCTCATTTGAAGCCGGAGGTACGGGAGAAAATATGGAAGGGTGAGTATGTGGAGATATTTTCACTACTACCACTAGAGAAGTTCAACCTGGACAGGGTCAAGCCGGATGATACTAAAAAAGACGACGAGGAGAAGCGGCAGTACAGACTGATACCGAGGACCTTTGCGAATTGGCTGCAGGCATTCGCCATCATGGCGAGTGTGATTGGTGAAAAGAACGCTGAGCATTGCTGGGCTCTTTTCTGTTACATGGACTCGGTTGGGGAAGCTTACCGAGTGTAGGGGGAACCGCGTGGCTGAGATACGATGAACAGTTTCGCCAGCGGAGAGCGGTGCGGCCGTCGCTGAGATGGGACCACAAGGACATTAGTCTGTGGATGCGCCTGATGACGTCGGTGAGGGCACTGGGCCAGTTTTTTCAGGGAGGGGGGCCGGTGGATCTTCCGCTCCCGGACAATCGGCCAGTAGAAAGAAGGGAACGTGTTGGCAGTTCAACGAGGGCTCCTGTAAGTTCGGCGGATCCTGTCGGTACAAGCACGAGTGTTCCAGCTGCGGGGGAACGCACCCATTGTCACGCTGTTTTAAACAGGGCAGGAACAGATCTGGAGATGCTGCGCAAAAGAGGGAGGACGCCAGTAATGGTGGAAAGGATGCGACCGTTTCTCGGTAGGTATCCGGATAGGAAGGCAGCATGCCTATTGGAGGAGGGTTTCACAGAGGGGTTTCGGATACTGGGTAGGTTAGAGGTGGTCCCGCCGGTACCGCGGAACCTGAAGTCGCCCTTGCTGCATTATGACGTGGTTTCTATGAAGCTGCGTAAGGAGGTAGAGTTGGGACGGATGGGAGGCCCTTTTCTGGTGGCACCTTTCCCTGATCTTGTGGTTTCTCCTTTGGGGGTGGTTCCAAAGAAGGAACCACAGAAATTTCGGCTAATTCACCACTTGTCTTTTCCGAAAGGGGGGTCGGTCAATGATGCCATTGATCCTGAGGAGTGTACAGTTAGCTACACGTCCTTTGATGCGGCAGTGAGTTGGGTCCGCCGATATGGGCTGGGGGCACTGATGGCGAAAACAGACATTGAGTCGGCTTTTCGGTTGCTCCCCGTTCATCCCGAAAGTTTTCGGTTGTTGGGGTGTCATTGGGACAACATGTTTTATGTTGACCGTTGCCTCCCCATGGGGTGCTCCATTTCGTGCGCGGTGTTTGAAACATTTAGCTCATTTGTGGAATCGGTGGTGCGGGATGTCGCAGGGCTGAACTCTGTTATCCATTATTTGGATGACTTTCTCTGCGTGGGTCCGCCGGATTCCAGAGTGTGCGGGGTGTTGCTGGCGACGCTGGAACACGTAGCGGAACGGTTCGGCATCCTGTTGGCACCCGACAAGACGGAAGGGCCCAGGAAGGTCATCACCTTTCTGGGTATTGTGTTGGATTCTGAAGCGATGGAATGCAGGTTGCCGGAGGACAAGCTTGTGGATCGTCATTCAGGGACTGTTGGACAAGCGCAAGGTGCAGCTTAAGGTTCTACAATCACTGTTGGGGAAACTTTGCCTGTAGAATTCTTCCAATGGGTAGGGTGTTTTGTCGGCGGCTGTCGGCGAGCACGGCAGGTGTGCGGTCACCTGTGCACTATGTGCGGCTGCTTAAAGTGCATAGGGATGATCTGCGGATTTGGCACCGTTTCCTGGAGGCCTTTAACGGAAGGGGTTTGTGGATGTCTGGACCGGTGAGTAATTTTGATATGGAATTATTCACCGATGCGGCGGGGGCATGAGGTTTCGGAGCTTTTTTCCAGGGCTGCTGGAGTGCGGGCCCCTGGCCGAAGTCGTGGGTGGATGCTGGGTTCACCAAAAATCTGGTGCTGCTGGAATTGTTTCCGGTGCTGCTGGCGATGGAGCTCTGGGGGACAGGAAGGTTCGGTTCCATGGTTCCATGGTGATAACCTGGGGGTGGTTCAGGTGATCAACAGAGTATCTACATCGTCCCCTCCGGTCATTAAGCTACTGCAACACCTGGTTTTACGGTGTTTGCAGCTGAATATCTTCATTTATGCGGTGCACTTGCCAGGTGTGGAGAACGTGATTGCTGATGCATTGTCTCGCTTTCAGTGGGACAGGTTCCGGGAGTTGGCACCAGCCGCGGAGCAACATGGAGTGCCCTGTCCCGACTGGTTGTGGACGATTGCATTGGGCGACTCACGGGATGGATTAGGAAGTCGGTGAGCGAACCCACATGGAGAGCAGATGGTAAGGTATGGGAGGAATGGGGGGTTTTCGTTCAGGGTTTGGGTGAGGATCCCAAGGGCCCGGTAGTTCACTGGATGGTGCTGTATTACCTATCTAGACAGATGGAGGAGAGAGCCTCAGGGGCTGCAGTGAGCAAGAAAATGGCAGGTTTGACATTTCTGTTCAAATGGCAGGGGCTTCCGGATTTTACCAAGGATTTTTGGGTGCGCCAGGCGATAAAAGGCTACAAGAATTTGGTTGGGCGGAAGGATGCTAGGAGACCTGTGTCTTTTGCGATCCTGGGGGGCATTCTGGAGCAGTTGGTGGGGGTTTGCTCCTCGACCTATGAGCTGGGTTTATTCAGGGCGGCTTTTCTGTTGGCGTTTTTTGGGGCGTTTAGAATTGGGGAATTGGTTAGCCCGTCTAAGAAAGTCCAAGGGGGCATTGAGTTCCAGGACGTCCAGTGCGCTGCAGACGGGGTTTCGGTGCTACTGCGGAGATCAAAAACGGATCAAGCGGGTAGGGGTAAGATGGTGTACGTCTACCCCTTGCCGGGATCGGATTTATGTCCAGTGGTGGCGGTTAGGGGGTTTTTGGATCACAGACCGGGGTTTACAGGTTCATTATTACTGCATGAGGATGGGTCCCCGCTGTCCAAATTTCAGTTTGTCGCTGTTTTCCGGAAGTGTTTACGGGGTATGGGTTTGGAGGACAAAGGTTTCTCTTCTCATTCGTTCAGGATAGGGGCAGCGACTGAAGCGGCTAGGTCCGGTTTGGACGAGGAAGCAGTAAAACACATTGGGCGGTAGGGATGAGCCGAACACCCCCCTGTTCGGTTCGCACCAGAACCTGCGAACAGACCTAAACTTCGTGTGAACTTTAGAACCCTATTAAAGTCTATGGGACTCGAACGTTCACAATCTAAAGTGCTCATTTTAAAGGGTAATATGCAGGTTACTGTCCTAAAAAGTGTTTGGGGACCTGGGTCCTGCCCCAGGGGACATGGATCAATGCAAAAAAAAGTTTTAAAAACGGCCGTTTTTTCAGGAGCAGTGATTTTAATAATGATTAAAGTGAAACAATAAAAGTGTAATATTCCTTTAAATTTCGTAGCTGGGGGGTATCTATAGTATGCCTGTGAAGGGGCGCATGTTTCTGCTGCTTAGAACTGTCCCTGCACAAAGTGTCATTTGTGCAGGAAAAAAAGTCTTTTAAAATCACTTGCGGCTATTGTCGGGTCCCGTAATACAGAGAACACTCAATGAGTGTTCTCTGCATTAGCCGACAATTCATTCATTCATTGATAAAAAAAAAAAAAAAGCGTGGGGGTTCCCCTAAATTCAATTACCAGGCCCTTCAGGTCTGACATGGATATTAAGGGGAACCCCGTGTCAAATTAAAAAAAAAAATTGACGTGGGGGTCCCCCTAAATATCCATAACCAGACCCTTCAGGTCTGATATGGATATTAAGGGGAACCCCGCATCAAATTTAAAAAAAAATTGACGTGGGGGTCCCCCTAAAAATCCATATCAGACCCTTTATCCGAGCACACAACCTGGCAGGCCGCAGGAAAAGAGGGGGGGACGAGAGAGCGGCCCCCCCTCCCTCCTGAACCGTACCAGGCCACATACCCTCAACATTGGGAGGATGCTTTGGGGGTCTGTGACCCCTCAAAGCACCTTGTCCCCATGTTGATGAGGACAAGGGCCTCATCCTCACAACCCTGGCCGTTGGTTGTGAGGGTCTGCGGGCGGGGGGCTTATCAGAATCTGGAAGCCCCCTTTAACAAGGGGACCCCCAGATCCCGCCCCCCCGTTTGAAATGGTAAGGGGGTACAAAAGTACCCCTACCATTTCACAAAGAAAGTGTCAAAATGGTTAAATAAGACAAATACACTTTTGAAAAATTCCTTTATTTAAAATTAGCACTTTATATTTCTCCCATAGACTTGTATAGGGTGTTCCGGCTTTTCGAATTTGCTGCGAACAGCCCAAATTGTTCACTGTTCGCTGAACAGGCGAACAGGCAATGTTCGAGTAGAACATGAGTTCGACTCGAACTCGAAGCTCATCCCTATTGGGCGGTGGGAATCCAGGAGGTTTAGACTGTATGTCCGCCCTCACCTGTTGTGATGGCAGTTTGGTTTTTGGAGGGCTCAGGATATGTGGAGTTGGGGTTAAAGTTGTTTTGGATGGTCATGGTGGCACGTTTGTCTTTCTTTTATTCCAGATGCGGTGCAGTGCCTGATCCGGATTTTGAGCCACTCATATGTTTGCTGGGGGGCCAGAAGGGCAGATGTCTGGCCTAACGGGCGGCAGCTGGGGTTTTCCAACCGAGAAGCCTGTGTTCGTTGGTTGGGGTTTCCGGGTATGTTATGGAGCAGAATGGTATCGGAGGTTCACCGTTTTGCACGGCGGGACCGGCCTCCAGATGTTTTGATTTTACATGTGGGGGGGCAACGACTTAGGTCCATGTTGGATATCACACGGGACATGAAGTTTGACATACTGCGGCTGCGTATGTCTTATCCGGACACTATCATCGTGTGGTCCGACATGGTGGCTCGTCAGTCTTGGAGGATGGCCAGGTCGGTGGAGGGTGTGAACAGGGCCAGACGCAAAATAAACAGGGGTATCAGCAGGTTTGTGATACAGCATGGAGGTTTGGGGATCAGACATCTGGAGTTGGAATTTGAAACTTGGCGGTACTGGAAGAAGGATGGAGTGCACCTTAATGATGTGGGGACTGATCTGTGGGCACTGGGGATACAGGATGGAGCGCAGCGAGCGTTGCGTGTGTGGCGGGGCTCCCAAGGGTAAGGGGGTTACCCTTGTTAGCTGTGGCTGGTGTTTGGTCTTTGT
This sequence comes from Lithobates pipiens, assembly GCF_037356315.1. NCBI lineage: Eukaryota > Metazoa > Chordata > Amphibia > Anura > Ranidae > Lithobates > Lithobates pipiens. The sequence goes on along the minus strand of NW_027507789.1, from coordinate 125,788,311 downwards.
GGGTGAGGAAGAGAGTTCTGAATGAAGAGTCAGGATCTGTCGGTGGTACGGGTCCTGTGGGTGGTACTCCAGTTAACGGAGGTTATCTGGTAATTGGTTATGGGGGCATTGCGTTAGGTGGGTGTCTCTGAGTCAGCCTGTCGGCTTGAGGCCCAATAACCCACGTCAGAGGGACCGCAGTGTCATAATTTTTGGATATAACCTGAGGGTTATTGGTGTACCTGCAAAGACCAACACTAGGGGGAGCTGATGTTTTCATCATAACTGATTTTATTGTTTTGTTACTGTTTTTATTATGGTTTATGTTATTTAACCACTTGCCGCCCGCCCTATTACAAATTGACGGCGGCAAAGTGGTTTCATAATCCTAACCGGACGTCATATGACGTGATTAGGATTATGAGCCGCTGCGCGTCCCCGGGGGCGCGCATCGCGGCGATCGTTGTTGCGGGGTGTCAGTCTGACACCCGGCAACTACGATCTCGGTAAAGAGTCTCCGACGGAGACTCTTTACCATGTGATCAGCCGTGTCCAATCACGGCTGATCACAGTGTAAATGGGAAGAGCCGGTGATCGGCTTTCCCTCACTCGCGTCTGTCAGACGCGAGTAGAGGAGAGCCGATCGGCTGCTCCTCTGACAGGGGGGGTCTGTGCTGATCGATTATCAGCACAGCCCCCCCGAGGATGCCCACACTGGACCACCAGGGACACCACTAGACCACCAGGGAAAAGGTAATAAAAATCCATAATCCTCCCTAGACCACCAGGGTGCCAGTCAGCACAATGGGTGCCAATCAGTGCCCATAATGGATGCCAATCAGTGGCCACAATGGGCATCACTGATTGGCATGCATTATTGTTTGGCACTGATTGGCATCCATTACTATAACACCGATGCCGCCTATGAGTGCCCACCTGTGCCGCCTGAGTGCCCACCTGTGCCGCCTGAGTGCCCACCTGTGCCGCCTATGAGTGCCCACCTGTGCCGCCTATGAGTGCCCACCTGTGCCGCCTATCCATGCCCACCTGTGCCGCCTATCCATGCCCATCCGTGCCGCCCATCCGTGCCGCCCATCTGTGCCAGCTATCAGTGCCAATTTGTGCCACCTATCAGTGTCCGTCCGTGTCGCCCATCCGTGTCGCCCATCAGTGCCGCCTATCAGTGCCACTTCATTGGTGCCACATTGGTGCCCATCAGTGCCACCTTATCAGTGCCCATCAGTGTAGCCCCATCAGTGCCCATCAGTGAAGGAGAAAACGTACTTATTTACAAAGTTTTGAAACTGAAACAAAAAAAAACATTTTTTTTTTCAAAATTTTCGGTATTTTTTTATTTGTAGCGCAAAAAATAAAAACCGTAGAGGTGATCAAATACCACCAAAAGAAAGCTCTATTTGTGGGAAAAAAATGATAAAAATTTCATTTGGGTACAGTGTAGCATGACCGCGCAATTGTCATTCAAAGTGCGACAGCGCTGAAAGCTCAAAATTGGTCTGGGCAGGAAGGTGTTTAAGTGCCCTGTATTGAAGTGGTTAACCACTTCAATACAGGGCACTTTCACCCCCTTCCTTCCCAGCCCAATTTTCAGCTTTCAGCGCTCTAGCGCTTTCAGTGACAATTGCGCAGTCATGCTACACTGTACCCAAATAAAATTTTTATCATTTTGTTCGCACAAATAGAGCTTTATTTTGGTGGTATTTATTCACGACTCCGTTTTTTATTTTTTGCGATATAAGCGCAAAAAAGCGGAAATTTGGAAAAAAAAACAATATTTTCTTTTTTCTATTTTAAAAGAAATCCAATAAAATCGAATTTTGTCATAAATTTAAGCCAAAATGTATTCTGCTACATGTTTTTGGTAAAAAAAATTCCGTTAAGTGTATAATAATGTGTTTGTGTGATCACGGACATATGTACGCAAATGATCATGTACATATGTGTGCAGATAATCATTGGGACATGTGATTTTAGTGGGACATATGTGGGGGACATGTTTTTATTATTAGGGACATGTGTTTTTATTATTTGGGAACATGTATGTTTTGGGGACATGTGTGGGGACATTGTGTTTATACTGTCTGGTGTGTTTACTGTGTGGTGATTTGTGTGTACACTAGACTGGTGATCAGTGAGTAAAAAGCTGTAAAAAACAGCTCATACTCACTGATCATCAGCCGGCTGCAGCGATCTGCTCTCCTCTCCTCATCGATGACTTCCGTGTGAGAGGAGAGCCGATTGCCTAGCAACCGGCTGTTTGTTTACATCACATGACGGCCGTGATTGGACACGGACGTCATGTGATCAGGAGGGCCAATCACAGAGCCCTCCTGCCGATCTGAGATGCGCCGTGTCTGGGTGACACGGGCGCATCGGGAGCGAGCCGCTGCGCGCGCGATCCCGCTCCTTCTGATGGACGTTCCTGAATGTCCTATCAGGAGTAGACGGCTCCCACCCGGCTGTATATGTGCATTGGCCGGGTGGGAAGTGGTTAAAGAGTTATATATTTTTGGATATTTTATACAGTTTAATAAATTTATGGCTGCTACGGCCTATTTTACTCCAAAAGTGGTATGGTCTTATTTATTATATAATGGGGAGGTAAGTGGAGTATAGGTTGGTAGCAAAATGCATATATGTTATACACTAGTCATGTACATTTTCTAGCACTGATTTTTAAATGTAGGGGAGAAATGTCAGAATTGGCCTGTATAGGAACTGGTTAACAAAGAGGAGGGGAGGAGTACCTTCAGGGGAATAGCATTGCTCCATCTAGGCAGGAGGAGAGGGGAGGGGCGGGGAGGAGATCTGCTATCACAAGGACTACAGAAGGGACAAGAAGAGAGGGAGGGGGGAAGTGCAGAAATGCTGAGGAGATGGCTGGATGATGGAGGCATGTAAACTGACCAAGCTATCAGGGATTAGCTGCCATGATAAACGTGGCCAGTTTACAGAGAGGGAGGCAGGAACAGGGAGGATCAGCCAGGTATTGTACAATACAGAAAGGGACAATTGACATGGCAAAAGTACTGGGCTATACCTTGGGCCTAACGAGATAGGAGCATGACTTTTTTAGGGTTACAATCACTTTAACCTTTTGCCGGGCCAACTTGCCCAATAAGACCTTTGCAAAGCCCCAGGTGTGTCTGTGAGTTTGGGTACTTTAAGGAGGGGTGGGCTCCCTCCAGAAATGCCTGCCCTTTAATTTATCCACTGCTATATATGTTCAACTTGGAGACCCTCAAATACAGAGTCAGGACTGCAGTATACAGATGAGCCTTGGCTCAGCACTGCAGCTGCCACATATATTTGCAATGGTGTGCAACTAAAATCTCAGTTTTTAATGTACTTACATTAAATGACATTACATTGTTAGAAGGGACATTTTTTTTTTTTTTTTGCAGGCTAACTGGTAATTGTGCTTGGAAAATTTTTGTTCGTTTTTTAACAACTTATAGCATTTTATAGCTTGCATCAATTAGCAGGACAGAGCCACTTCAGGCTTTGGAAGGACACCAACAATATTGTCAGGATTTATCCCACTATCTGATTTACATCTTGCTTCACCTTTCAGCACACGGCTGTGAGCCAGTGCCAGCCAAGCCTGTCCCCTCCCCAGCCCTGAAATCCACTGAGGGCTGGTGGAGCAGAGCGGTGACTGACAGTCACCACTCTCTGCTCAGAGCTGACCAAGAACTGAGTGATCAGTGGTCATGTCATCCCGCAGTTCTTGGTCTTAAGCCGCGTATACACGGGCGGACTGACTGGCCAACTTAGTCCGTCAGACAATCCGACGGACAGTCCGTCATACTTTCGAATGAACGGACTTGCCCACACACGGCACTTTTTGAGCGGACTAATGCGGCGGACTAAGTCCGCCATACTATCCGCCCTACTTTTGAAATGAACGGACTCGCCCACACACGCGGAGGAAAGTCCGCTCATTTTGAGCGCGTCTCCAGGTAGGCGGGGCCCGCGAAGGAGACGTCGCTGACCCCGCCGCCTGGAATGGACTTAAAGGGGAACCCCAACGCCGAAAAAAATCGGCAATGGGGCGGTGTCACATGGCTTTATGTCACATGGGTTGGTCACATGGGTTGATGTCACATGGGGACTATGACATCGTAAGGGGGCGGGGTCACCATGTGACACCAACCCATGTGACATAAAGCCATGTGACACCGCCCCATTGTCACTATATAAGTGGCCGCGCAGCGCGGCTCTGGCATTCCGGCCGGAGAGATCGTCGAGGCAACATCTCCTGGAGAAGAAGGAGAAGAAGAAGAAGAACGGAAGGCGGCGACAGAAGACCGGGCCACCGCCTGTAAAAGAGCTATAAGAAGGCGCGGTGGCCCGGCAGAAGAACCGAAGAGGGGGACAAGACCCCCGAAGTCGGGAGAAGAGGCCGGCAGCGAGGAAGAAAGCCGGACTCCTCCGCTAGCAAAAGAGCTACAAGAAGATAGCGGAGGAGTCCGGCGAGAAGACCCCCGAAGACGGAAGACCCCCGGAGCTGTGCAATAAAATATTTTAACCCTGTGTTGTGTTTTTTTTGTACTTTTTTTCACAGGTGAATGGGTAGGGGTACATTGTACCCCATACTCATTCACATAGGGTGGGGGGCCGGTATCCGGGGGCCCCCTTATTAAAGGGGGCTCCCGGATTCCGATAAGCCCCCCGCCCGCAGACCCCGACAACCAACGGCCAGGGTTGTCGGGAAGAGGCCCTTGTCCTCATCAACATGGGGACAAGGTGCTTTGGGGTGGGGGGGCCGCGCGGCCCCCCCCCTTCCCCAAGGCACCCCCCATGTTGAGGGCACGCGGCCTGGTACGGCTCAGGAGGGGGGGCGCTCGCTCGCCCCCCTTTCCTGGCCGGCCGGGTAGCGTGCTCGGACAAGGGTCTGTTGTGGACTTGGGGGGACCCCCACGCCGATTTTTTTCGGCGTTGGGGTTCCCCTTTAAGTCCATACCAGGCGGCGGGGCCAGCGACGTCTCCGTCGCGGGCCCCGCCTACCGGGAGACCCGCTCCGGGCGGGAAAAGTCCGCTCATTTCAAAAGTACGGCGGACTGGCACACACATGGGCGGACTGTCTGCTGAAATGCGTGTCCAGCGGACAGTATTTCCAACATTCCGAAATACTTAGTCCGCCAGACTGCACGCTGAAAAAGTCCGCTGAAGCCCACACACGAGCGGACTGTCCGCTGAAATGTGTTTCGGCGGACTAAGTAGGCCAGACAGTCCGCCCGTGTGTATGCGGCTTTAGAGTTGGCCTTAGAGTTGGCATGGAATAGCTACAGCATCACACCGATGCTACAACATGGAGGTAAGTATGGATGTTTTTTTTTTTTTTTGCTATCTCAAACTTCTAAGTAAGCTTGGGAATTATCTAGCCAACGTATAGGGAAGTTTGCATAAAGAAACCAGTGAGGCAGAACTAGAAACTGGAAGTATTACATCACCAGACTGGACATGTCATACAAGGGATTTTGGAAAATGCTACTATGACCTCAAAATACAGAAGAAGAGAATATAGTAGTAAGCATCAAAAAAACTAAAAAAAAAAAGATAAATTGAACGCTAAAACAGATAGTCTAAACAAAAAAATGACACACACACACACAAAAAAAGAAAAGCAACAATACAAAAGAAATGGATAAAAAAGATTCCATGGAATAAGGCACGACTGGACCAAAGGGTAAGTCATTGAAAGCAAAAAACAAAAAGTAAAATAAAGATGAAAAAAAACCCCACTAATGCAAATACACATGTAAAAGAAATGAGCTTAGGATAATAAATAATGTGGTTGGGAAAAAAATTAAACAAACGCAGAACAAATAAATTAAAAGCAGCAAAAAAAAAAACCTGAAAACATAAACAAAAGTTAACAAAGAGAGCAGCAAACACCCAGAGCACTATTAAAGTGAAAGATATGCATTGGGGCAGAGCTCTGGTGGCCTGGGGATTTAAAAAACTACATATCTAAATGTAAATAAATTTGTGTAAAACAAAGAACATAACAACGATCCTTGCATTATGTGTTTTGTTTTACATTGTGGTTGAAAACCCTCTCATACTGTATATCCAGTGAAATGACTAGCACCAGATGATACACAGAGATAAAAAAAATCTTCAAAAAAATCCAAATTTCACTTGTTTATCTGTAGCTACAGTATATGTCCTCTAGAGGCACTCGGCATTTGAAATTTACACAGGATTTTTCAGTTCTGAATAGCAGGTTATGGGAATCTAAAGTGACACTGCAGATCTCAGGGAGGGCAGCTCTGAGCTGGAGGGAAGGGACAGCCCACCACACACACAATACACAGAAAACATATAGAACTGAGGAGATCAATCACAGGCTGGGTGCTGAAGTTATCCTCCCTAGTCAATATAGAGGAATGTGCCTTGTTCATATTTCATAACCAATTTAATTAAGCTTGGCATAAAACGGTAGCTTTTTAAAATCATCAGTTGATCAAAAATAAATAAATAAACAGATTCCAGTGGCATATCATCCATGGGTGCACTGTGGTCTGACTAGGTTTGCCACCTTTTCTTCAAGCCAAACCCGAACACTTTAGCGATGCATGGCAATTTTTATTTTTTTTGGTAGTATATACTATAGGATTGTAAAAAACCTGGGACACCTTTGGATGCCCCAAGGAGAGTGGTAATGCTTGGGTGAACGGTGGATGTGGCCAAATTGTATTAGCAGTGGGAGGAGCTTAAAGGAGCATGGTTTAATCAAACAAAAGCATTCTTGTACACATAAAACAGTCTTAGCACTAAGTTCTCTCTTAGTTTCTGAAGCACACGACAGACATCTGTGTGGCTGCTCTCCAGGGACTTGGAAAATATGAGGATATCATTGAGATAAACCAGCACACATAACTGCAACAAATCTTGGAGGACATCGTTAAAAAATTCCTGAAGAACTGCCGGGGCGTTACAAAGGTCAAAAGGCATTACAAGGTACTCATAATGGCCTGTTCTGGTAATAAACGCAGTTTTCCACTTGTTGTCCTCCTTAATCCTCATAAGATTGTATGTCCCTCTCAAATCAAGCTTCATGAAAACCTTTGCTCCCTTAAGGCAGTCAAATAAGACTTTAGTGAAGATCACAGGTAGAGTTGGTACACTGTGCAGTGGTAGGCTTGGCACCTATCTGGAGTAAGAAGCCCAGCAGAGACCCCAACACAACAGATCAGGAAGTAGAGACTGAGGATGAGTCTTTTGGAGAAAGTCGGGGTCAAACACAGGTAATCCAGCAGAAGCAAAACCTTAGTACTAGCCGGGGTAAAACACAGGTAATCCAGTAGAAGCAAGTCCTTAGTACTAGCCGGGGTCAAACATGGGAAGGCAGACAGATGAGGCAGTCCTTAAATAAGCCAAGGTCAAACACAGGAGGCAGGTAGAGAAGAGGAGTCCTGTTACCGACGTGGCTTGCCCTTGGATACCCCTTGTCTCGCTGCCAGCTCTGACCTTGGATTGTACACATATCTTCTCTTGTCTCCCATCCTGTGTATGACCCTGGCTTGCCTAACCACGACTCTAATACCTGATCCCTTGACCACTGGCTTCCTGACTGCTGCTACCATTCCTGACTATGCCTCCTGCTGTGCCTTGTCTGCTATGATCCGTCCTTGGTGCCTACCTGTTGTACCAAGCCTGCAGTAACTATCTACAGTACTCACTTGTTGCTCCAGCTTGCATCACTTACCTTTTGTATCCAGCCTGCTTCACTTGCCATTGCAACCTACTTGCTGCTGTGTGCAGTCTGCACCACCTACAGCTCTCCTAGGCCTACTGCACACCTCATCTGGGATTCACCTGCAGAGAGACTTCCACATCACCATCTCTCATCTGTGGCACAGCTGGCAACCCTTGCTTCTTTGGGCTTCATGTCCCCTGTTACCACCACCGGGGCCACCAAGCACTCAGTTGCAAGGAGAGCCCTCTCAGCATGTCGGCTTCCGGACCAGGTACGTGACAGTACCAGTCAGCCATAAAATGTCTGAAGTCGACAGAGGTGCATCTCTGCTGGAGGCTTTGTGCCAACAAGTCGCAGCCCTCAAGCCGTAAAGAACCTACAAGAAGGTTATTTTCAACTGGAAGGTCATCTACAGAGCATACTCTCTACATCCTCTCCTGCTGACCAGAACCCAGTATATGTGACCTCTGCTCCAGCTTCTGCTGCCTCTGAACGCACCACTGTCACACCCACAGTAGTGATGCCTCCACCCAAACTAAGGGTTCCTATACCAAAACATTTCTCCGGTGGACCGAAGAAAATTCATAGCTCTGTAACCACTGACTTTCTCCCTTGAAATCATTAAAGTCTGTTTAATTTTCTCCTTGCTTACAGATGAACCACAGTCTTGGGCCCATTATCTTATGGAGCAAAAGAACCCGGTCATTGACTCAGTCTCAGCATTCTTTGAAGCCATGTCACAGCTTTATGATGACCCCCAGCGAATGGCTATGGCTGAGGCAGCATTGCACACACTCCAACAAGGGCGCCGGCCCATGGAGGTCTATACAGTCAGCAGATACTGGCTGGAATGAAGCTGCACTCAAATACCAGTTCCGGCTTGGTTTATCTGAGGCACTCAAAAATGAACTGGCCTGTGTGGAAACTTCTGCTACCCTTGAACACCTTATACAGCTGGCCATACAGCTTTACCGCTGATCACGGGAGAGGTGGTCTGAACAGACTCAGTCTCATGGACCCACTTAGGTAATGCCCAGACCCCCTCCAGTAACCATGGCTACACCTATCTCCACTAAAGCATCTTCTGAGGGAGAACCCATGCAGATCGGCCTGATGCCCAAAGAAAGGATGCGCCACCGGCAAGCCAACCTTTGCCTGTACTGTGGCGGTACTGGACATTTTCTTCTAAACTGCCCTGTGAGACCCAGTAAGTTCCTGTCCTCTCGTCCCACATATGCCTCTGTCTGGATCCTCTCCTTCTCATATCATTCAGGTGGCGGAAGGGGAAGCTAAGTTCTGAGCCATAGTTGATTCAGGCGCCTGCAGTTGTTTTCTGGATCTAACATTAGCCCAGAAATTACAGATTCCACTGAGGCCTAAGAGACTTAGTCTTACCATTCACCTGGCAGATGGCACCATTCCCAAGTCAGGGCCATTCACTCAAAAGACTGAACCCATTCTAACAATTACTGACTCTGGACATCAAGAGTTCTTGTGTTTTGATGTTCTCTACTCCCTCATGTTTCCGGTGATACTGGGTATTCCCTGGTTGCGGGCCCATAATTCCAAGATTGAGTGGATCATGTTCTCTTCAGTCTACTGCCAGCAACACTGTATTGTTCCTGAACCAATGGACTCTCCCAGTTGACTGACTGTGCAGCCAGTTTCAGATAGCAGTCAGTATGTACCTACCAGCTATCATGACTTCCTGAATGTGTTCAGTAGGAATAAAGCCGATGTGTTGCCCCCCCATCAAACCTATGATTGCCAATAGAACTGCTTCCAGGGGCAGAAATTCCATTTGGTCAGATCTTTCCATTTACCTGAAAAAGAGCTGGAGGCTTTATGACTTTACATAGATGAGAATCTGGATAAAGGATTTATCCATCCATCCTCTTCCCCTGCAGGAGCAGAAATCTTCTTTGTTGAAAAGAAGGACCATATTGTCAGGTCCTGTGTAGATTACAGCGAGTTAAACAAGATTACCATTAAAAACCACTGCCCACACCCTCTCATACCTGAATTCTTTCAAAGATTTTGAGTGGCTCAAATCTTCACTAAACTAGATCTCTGGGGTGCCTACAACTTAGTCCGAATTAGAGTGGGAGGCGAGTTGAAAATAGCTTTACGAAACAGTTTCAGACATTTTGATTACCTTATAATGCCTTTCGGACTATGCAATTCCCCAGCCAATTTCCAACACTTCGTAAATGACATCTTTGGAGAATTCCTGGATCACTTCCTTAATGTCTATCTCAACGACATCCTCATTTTCTCAGCATCTCTTAAATAGCTGCAGATAGTCTTATCTACCCTCAGGAAGCATGGACTATATGCAAAGGTGAAGAAATGAGAATTTGAAAAACAAACCATTCAGTTCCTAGGGTTGATTATATCACTGATGGTATCGCTATGGACCCCCACAAAGTGTCTTCTATCCTTGAATGGCCTGCCCCAGTGGATAAAAAAGGGATCCAAAGATTTGTGGGGTTTGCCAATTTCTACAGGAGATTCATTAAAGGGTTCTCATCCATCATTGATCCCATTATCCAGCTCACACGTCAACATGCCCGATTCCAGTGGTCCCAGGAGGCTCAGACGGCCTTTGACAAACTGAAGGCCCTTTTAACCTCTGCTCCAGTACTTTGGCACCTAGACCAAAGTACTGGAGCATCTGTCTTGGAAGTAGATGTCTCAAAGGTCGCCACTGGGGCAATCTTGTCGCAGCATACGGGACCTAAAGGCTTGTTTCATTTGGTGGCTTTTTCTTATCAGAATCAAGAGTCAAGCAGAGAAGAATTATGATGTCGGTGATCGGGAGCTACTTGCTATCAAAATGGCTTCAGAAGAAAGGTGGTATGTTTTGGAAGGAACGGCCCATACTGTGATGATATTCACGGATCACAAAAATTTAGACTATCTCAGGACTGTTAAATGCCTTAGCAGGCAAGCAGGATGGGCTTTGTTTTTCTCCCGATTCACATCACTTACCGGCCAGGGTCTAAAAACAGCAAAGCAGATGCACTTTCATGAATGTTCCTAGAGACTAGGGATGAGCCTGATATTCCAGGCGAACATTAGTTCGACTGGAACATCAGGTGTTCGCCGAACAGTGAACAACATGCAATGTTTTCTGCAAATTTGAGTCTAATGAACACTAACATGAAAAATCAAAAGTGCTAATTTTAAAGGCTTATATGCAAGTTATTGTCATAAAAAGTGTTTGGGGACCTGGGTCCTGCCCCAGGGGACATGTATCAATGCAATTTTTTTTAAAAGACCATTTTTTCGGGAGCAGTGATTTTTTGAATGCTTAAAGTGAAACAATAAAAATGAAATATTCTTTTAAATATCATGCCTGGCTGGTGTCTATAGTATGCTTGTAAAGTGGCACATTTTCCCCATGTTTAGAACAGTACCACAGCAAATTGGCATTTCTAAAGGAAAAATTGTCATTCAAAACTGATCGCAGCTGTAATAAATTGTAGGGTCTCGCCAATATAGATACAGATAATGGCCCTTTGGGTCTTGTATGAATATTAAGGGGAACCCCGAATGAAAATTTAAAAACAAAACTATGTAGGAGTCCCCCTAAAACCCATACCAGGCCTTTCAGGTCTGATATGGAAATTAAGGGGAACTCTGCGGCAATTTAAAAAAAAATGGTGTAGTGGTCTCCCGCAAAATCCATACCAGGCCCTGCAGGTCTGGTATGGATTTAAAGGGGAATCCTGCGCCAAAATGAAAAAAAATGGTGTAGGGGTCCCCCCAAAATCCCTACCGGAACCTTATCAGAGCACGCAACCTGGCAGGCCACAGGAAAAGAGGGGGAATGAGAGAGAGTGCCCCCTCACCTGAACCGTACCAGGCCACATGCCCTCAACATGGGGATGGTGCTTTGTGGTAGCCCCCCAAGCACCTTGTCCCCATGTTGATGGGAACAAGGGCCTCATCCCCACAACCCTTTGCCCAGTGGTTGTGAGGGTCTGCGGGCGGGGGCTTATCGGAATCTGGAAGCCCCCTTTAACAAGTGGACCCCCAGATCCTGACCTCCCCTGTGTGAATTGGTAATGTGGTACAAATGTACCCCTACAATCTCACAAAAAAGTGTCAAAATGATAAAAAAGACAAGACAAGACACAGCTTGGGACAAGTCCTTTATTAACCACTTACAGACCGGACCATTTTGCTGGTCAAAGACCAGACCACTTTTTGCGTTTCAGCACTGCGCCGCTTTAACTGACAATTGGCTCCCAAATAAAATTGACGTCCTTTTTTCCCCACAAACAGAGCTTTCTTTTGGTGGTATTTGATCACCCCTGCGGTTTTTATTTGTTGCGCTATAAACAAAAATAGAGCTACAATTTTGAAAAAAACGCATTATTTTTTACTTTTTGTTATAATAAATATCCCCCAAAAATATATTAAAAACATTTTTTTTCCCTCAGTTTAGGCCGATATGTATTCTTCTACATATTTTTGGTAAAAAAAATCGCAATAAGCGATTATTGATTGGTTTGCGCAAAAATTACAAAATAGGGATAGTTTTATGGCATTTTTATTAATAATTTGTTATTATTTTTTTTTACTAGTAATGGTGGCGGTCAGTGAATTTTATTGTGACTGCGACATTGTGGAGGACACATCGGACATTCTTGACACATTTTTGGGACCATTGTCATTTATACAGTAATCACTGCTATATAAATGCAGTGATTCCTGTGTAAGTGACACTGGCAGTGAAGGGGTTAACCAGTGGATGGCAGTGTAGGGGTTACGTGTTCCTAGGGGTGTGTTACTAACTGTGGGGGGGTTGGGCTTTCATTTAGTGAACACTGATCTCTGCTCCAATCACATGGAGCAGAGATCAGCGTCACTAGTTGCTAGGCAGAATGGAGAAATGCTGTTTACATGGCATTTCCTCCATTCAGCCATCCCGTGAGACGATCGCGGGTATTCCCGTGGCGATCGAGTCCGCGGGACCCGCGACCGGACTCAAGGGGGTCACGACCGGCAGGGTGGCATTGAACATTGGACGTACCTGTACGCCAATATGCCTGCCCGTGCCATTCTGCCGACGTACATCGGCGTGCGCTGGTCGGGAACCGGTTAAAGAATAAAAAAATAAAAATGTTCCACAAAGTAAGTTCATGCCGCCAACAGACCAAAAAAAAAAAGCCACAACCGACCCGCATGGGAGGCTCCCGCTGTCTGACACGGCTTCGCTGTGACCAGCTTATTTAACTGAAGGCAGGCCTTCCCCATGGTGTCAGAGGGGGCAGGGCCACCCAGTAACATAAACGTGTGACCCCATCCCCCTCTGACGCCACAGGGAAGCCATGGGGAAGTCCCCACAGCATCAGAGGGGGCAGGGTCACCAGGTGGCCCCTCCCTCAGTTATATAAGAGCTTTCACAGCAAAGAGGCATCAGACGGTGGGAGCCTCCCATGGAGGTGGGTTGGTTGTGGCTTTTTTTTTCTTTTTTGGTCTGTCGGGCTGCGTGAATATACTTATTTTCCTGTCGCCTGCCAGGTTGTAAGCTTGGATAAGGGCCTGGTATGGATTTTGAGGGGGCCCCTACACCTTTTTTTTTAAAAAAAATTGGTGCAGGGTTCCCCTTAATTTCCATATTAGACCTAAAGGCCTGGTATGGATTTTTTTTTTATTCGGGGTTCCCCTTAATATTCATACCAGACCCAAAGGGCCTTGTAATGTATGGGAGGGGATCCCATGCTCTTTTTTTTCAATTATCTGTATCTATATTGCTAAGACCCAACAATTCATTACAACTGCGATCAGTTTTAAATGACATTTTTTTCCTTTAGAAATGTAACTTTGCTGTGGTATTGTTCTAAACACAGGAAAAATGCGCCATTTTACAGGCATACTATAGACACCCCCCAGACACGATATTTAAAGATGGCTGTATTAAAAAAAGGGTCCCCAAAGACTTTCTATGACAATAACTTACATATAAGCCTTTAAAATTAGCACTTTTGATTATTCATGTTTGTGTCCCATAGACTTTAACGGTGTTCGTGTGTTCTGATGAATCTTTTGCCTGTTCGCATGTTCTGCTGCTAACCTAACAGAAGGGTGTTCAGATCATCCCTACTAGAGACCCCTGAAGTGGCCTGCCCCAGCTATCCAGCAAGCTTCTTCTGTGTCTGGAGTCTGAAGTTCATTCCCTAACGAAACAAGATGATTTTTTTGTGCAAAATTACAAAATTTTCGTACCACAGGAAGCAAGGATCCTAGTCATGAAGGCTTGTCATGACCACCAATTGGCAGGCCATTTCAGGGTACACAAGACCAATGGACTTATCTAACAATCTTTTTGGTGGCCAGGCCTGAGTCAGGACTGTGTAGATTATGTTGGCTCCTGTACAATGTGCCTTCACAACAAGGGAAGTAACACTAGAGCCTGGGCCCTTACCAATTCCTGATTTGTCCTGGAAAATGTTGTCCATGAACTTTATAGTTAGTCTAAGATGTCACAATTTGTGCCTATGGTGGGTACGCCTTCTCCCGCAGGCATGGCTCACACTTTTATTAAAGAAATGGTGAGACTTCATGGCTTGCCCAGAAACATTGTGTCAGACAGATGTGTACAGTTCATCTCCAAATTTTGGAGAACTCTTTGCAAAGCCTTAAATATTGATGGCTGCTTGTCCTCAGCCTACCACCCACAAAGCAATGGTCAGACAGAGAGGACCAACCAGACCTTGGTGCAGTATCTTCGTTGTTTCTCCACCTTCTCACAAGACAATTGGGTATCTCTGCTCCCCTGTGCTGAATTTGCCTACAACTCAGTGCATGCAGCCACTAACCAAACCCCATTCTGGGCTAATTATGGCTTTCACCCATGCTTTTTCCTGTTTCCCTTGCCAGAAACCGCTGTACCCGCAGTGTAAGACAGATTAACCTCTATCTCTGCAGGACCAAATCCTGCAGCAGGCAATACAAAAGGCCCAGGATGACTTAAAAAAATACTATGATGAGAAGAACAAGGAGAACCCGACCTTCAGACCCCTTTCACACTGGGGCATTTTTCAGGCGTTTTTCAAGCGCTTTAGCGTTAAAAAAAGCGCCTGTAAAGCGATTGAAAGAAGCCTCATCTGCAGTCCCAATGTGAAAGCCCAAGTGCTTTAAGAGCCCTTTCACAATGTCAGCGCCCGAAAAACGCTGGTAAAGCGCTGCTTAAACTAGCAGCGCTTTACCAGCGTTTTTCGAGCGTTATTGAGGCGCTTTTAACCCCTGCTAGTGGCCAAATAAAGGGTTAAAAGCGCCCACAAAACGCTGCTGTCAATAGCGTTTTTCAGGTGTTTTTCAGGCGTTTTACAGGCGCTTCCCATTGATTTCAATGGGAAGGGGCGCTTTAGGAGCGTTGTATTCACCGCTCCAAAAGCGCTGCAAAGAAGCTGCTTGCAGGACTTTTTTTAACGCTCTGCCAGCGCAGCGCCTCAGTGTGAAAGCACTCGGGCTTTTACATTGGGATTGCAGTTGCAGCTTCTTTCAGGCGCTTTTTTTAATGCTAAAGCACCTGAAAAACGCCTGAAAAACGCCCCAGTGTGAAAGGGGTCTTAAGGTTGGTGACAAAGTCTGGCTCTCTAAGGCCAACTTAAATCTCCCCCTTCCCTCCCATAAGTTGGAGCTGAGGTTCATCAGACCATTTGTAATTAGAAAAATGATCAATCCCATGGCGTTTAAACTTACTCTTCCCCAAGCTTACAAGATCCACCTGGACTTTCACGTGCCTTTTCTTAAACCTGCTGTTCCAGATCGTTTTCCAGTTACTGTTGGTGAGGAAGCTTAATTTAAGGTGGAAGCAATCCTGGAGAAAATGAGGGAGACATATTCAGTATCTTGTTAAGTGGAAAGGATACCAACTTGAAGAAAATTTGTGGGAGACCGAGGAAAATATTCATGCCCCCAGGTTACTCAGAGAACCCTGAGAAAGTGTCCTATTTTTGCACCCGGAGGCTGTCCATAAGGGGGTGGCACTGTCAGGGAACAAGCCAGAGGATAGTTATCCGCAGACCTGGCACAATAGCCAATTCCCAATATGGGCGCACCCACATAAATACATTGTAAATGCATGTTTGCCACGGGAAACACGTGTGTGTGTTAGCGCACGCAATGCATGTCAGACCCTGGCTCCCTCAGGCCTTTAATAGGATGACTGTGGCACATGGACATTGCTGACTGGTCTTCAGCTTCCTGTTTCCTGTGTTTGCTGCTATTTCTGATCACCTGTTACTGACCCGGCTTGCCCTTTGATACCTCTTGTCTCGCTGCCAGCTCTGACCTCGGATTGTACATGTATCTTCTCTTGTCTCCCATCCTGTGTATGACTCTGGCTTGCCTAACTACAATTCTAATACCTGATCTGCTGACACTGGCTTCCTGACCTCTGCTACCATCCCTGACTATGCCTTCTGCTATGCCTTGTCTGTTGGGGTCCGCTTGGTGCCACCTGCTGTACCAAGCCTTCAGTAACTATCTACAGTACTCACTTGTTGCTCCAGCTTGCATCACTTACCTATTGTATCCAGCCTGCTTCACTTGCCATTATAACCTGCTTCCTGCTGTGTGCAGTCTACAGCACCTACAGCTCTCCTGGGTCCTACTGCACACCTCATCTGGGATTCACCAGCAGAGGGACTTCCACATCACCATCTTTCATCTGTGGCACAGCTGGCAACCCCTGCTTCTTTAGGCTTTGTGTCCCCTGTTACCACCTTCAGGGGCACCAAGCCCTCTCAGAATTTCGGCTTCAGGACCAGGTATGTGACAATTATGCTTATGGAAACAGGGCAGGGAAACTACTAGCACACACCAAAGGCAGAGAAATTGTGGCTTTTAAGGTGCAAGACACACAAAAAAAAATCAAAAATAATTGTATTTTATAAAAGTTAAAATCAACAAAATATATTCCAAGAAACAGTTACAGAATGTGCATAGTGACAAAATTCTCCAAATTAAGGTCCCTGACTCACATTCATATACTAGGGCCAATTTAAACAGAAGCCGATCAACCTACCAGTATGTCTTTGGTGTGTGGTAGGAAACCAGAGTTCCTGGAGGAAACCCATGCAGACACAGGAAGAACATGCAATCTCCAGGCAGGTAGTGTCGTGGTTGGTATATTTGGGTAGTTATAGAGACCAATGAAGGATTTCAGAGTAAGGCCACTACGAGAGAGGGAGGATTTTGTTGGAATCTTCCGTTCCAGGTAACTTGTTTATTCAACTTTATGGCGGCTTCTCTTAAAAAATATCTGTTTGTTTTTCTGAATTGACACTGACTCCCTATCTGTCCCGTGAGTCCATACGGGGGTGTTTCTCTAAAGAAAGGGATGTTTGGTGATGCTGCCAACTAAACCCACCACTTAGCTGACTACAGGTAGATTTGCCTCTTTTATATCCACTTAGGGGGCCTCTTTGAATTAGTTGCTCATCTCTTTTGACTTGATACTGACTCCTTATAGGTCCCGTGAATCCATATGAGGGCTCTTGAATGTTCAGTTGTTTCTTTCAAGAAAGTGGTGGACGGTAGTGATGGACGAACTTCCGACGGGACGTTTCGCGAACGCGAAACGCGAACGGGCACAAACGTTCGCGAAAACGACCGTTCGCCGCGGGCTCCATTGACTTCAATGGGAGGCGAATTTCGCAAACCTTTAGGTCGAATTTGCGGCCACGGGGTAATTATTAGGGGGTAGCACGTAGTCCCACCACCTGGACAATAGCATAATACATGTATGAGGTGAATTTGGGATCGATAACTACAAGCATTTTTTTTTTATTTGGGAAATTGTTCTGACAATTCAGGACTATGGAGCTAATGAAGGCAATGGAGGAGAGGGAAGGTCAGGGACCAGGGTAGGCAAACAAGAGGGTGCAGGAGATACAGAGCACTGACAGCAGCACCGTAATACAGAGCACTGACATCAGCACCGTGACATACAGCGCTGACAGCAGCTCCGTGACATACAGCGCTGACAGCAGCTCCGTGACATACAGCGCTGACAGCAGCTCCGTGACATACAGCGCTGACAGCAGCTCCGTGACATACAGCGCTGACAGCAGCTCCGTGACATACAGCGCTGACAGCAGCACCGTGACATACAGCGCTGACAGCAGCTCCGTGACATACAGCGCTGACAGCAGCTCCGTGACATACAGCGCTGACAGCAGCTCCGTGACATACAGCACTGACAGCAGCTCCGTGACATACAGCGCTGACAGCAGCTCCGTGACATACAGCGCTGACAGCAGCACCGTGACATACAGCGCTGACAGCAGCTCCGTGACATACAGCGCTGACAGCAGCTCCGTGACATACAGCGCTGACAGCAGCTCCGTGACATACAGCACTGACAGCAGCTCCGTGACATACAGCGCTGACAGCAGCTCCGTGACATACAGCGCTGACAGCAGCACCGTGACATACAGCGCTGACAGCAGCTCCGTGACATACAGCGCTGACAGCAGCTCCGTGACATACAGCGCTGACAGCAGCTCCGTGACATACAGCGCTGACAGCAGCTCCGTGACATACAGCGCTGACAGCAGCTCCGTGACATACAGCGCTGACAGCAGCTCCGTGACATACAGCGCTGACAGCAGCTCCGTGACATACAGCGCTGACAGCAGCTCCGTGACATACAGCGCTGACAGCAGCACCGTAAGCAGCCCCAGGAGGAAGTCAGCACAGCACAGGGATGGTGTGATCCCCTCATAATAAGAACCCCCAGGAGGAAGTCAGCACAGCACAGGGATGGTGGGAGCCCCTCATAATAAGAACCCCCAGGAGGAAGTCAGCACAGCACAGGGATGGTGGGAGCCCCTCATAATAAGAACACCCAGGAGGAAGTCAGCACAGCACAGGGATGGTGGGAACCCCTCATAATAAGCAGCCCCAGTAGAAATATGACACCGCTCAACCTCTTCAAAGAGGAGGGTAGGGGCATATAGTACGGTGTGCTTTTTTGGGTCAGGGAAGTGAGCCAAATGAATTAAGAAGGTCTGTGTGCTTGATTCCAAAAATTGTTTATAGACATATACATGGTCTACTGATCACATGTGTTGAATTCCTCCGAGATCCATGCCTCATTCATTTTTAGAAATGTGAGGTAGTTAACACTGTCGTGAGCTAGGCGAGTACGCTTATCGGTCACAATCCCCCCTGCTGCGCTGAACGTCCTTTCGGACAGGACACTGGATGAGGGGCAAGCCAACAGTTCGATTGCAAATTGGGCAAGCTCTGGCCAGAGGTCAAGCCTGCCCACCCAGTAGTCTAGGGGTTCATCACTCCTCAGAGCGTCCACATCGGCCGTTAACCCAATGTAGTCGGACACCTGACGGTCTAGGCGTTCCCTGATGCTGGATCCGGATGACACCTGTCGATGGGTCGGCTGAAAGAATGACCTCATATCCGAAGTCACCAACACATCTTCAAACCGGCCTCTTCTTGCAGGCGCTGTTGGATTGGTACCCGCAAATCCTTCTCTGGGAGTGGGAATTGCTCCTCTGCCAGCGCACGCAAAAGCAGAATGCAGCATTTCTCGAAGCAAGGCCTGGAAGTGCTGCATTCTGACAGCCCTCTGCGACGGCGGTAACATTTCCGCCATTTTGTGTTTGTACCGGGGATCTAAGTACGTTGCCACCCAGTACTGGTCCTTGACCCTCATGCTTTTTATACGGGGGTCCCTATTAAAACACTGGAGCATGAAGGCCCCCATTTGCACTCAAGCGGAAGGTATGTGGTGGTGGTGGTGTTGTTGGTGGTAGTGTCTTTGGGGGTGCACATAGCAGAGAGTGAAGAAGAGGGTGCAGATCGAGAGGATGAGGAGGGTGCAGAAGAATAAGGCTGAGTGAGCCACTCAACCAAGTCTGGTGCGTCCTTTAAAGTAATTGAACGCACCTTCTGCAACTTCCCACTTTGGCTCAAGGCTGTTGCTCCTGCCCTACCCCTACCACCCCTGCGGAAGGGCCTGCCTCTTCCTCTGCCTGTCATTTTTTAAATCACCCTGTGACAAAACTCTTAGTCCCTATACCGCTGAAGGACTGCTGCAGTATAGGGCAGCGGTCAGCAGTAGTGCACGTCAACCCTATGTATTGTGGACCGATAGCGGTCCTTACAGAACAGCAGACTGTACTGCACTCAGGCCTATGTACCGTAGCACCCTATACCAAGTTACCAGTCCTTATAAAAACTTTTGTGGACCAAGCAGGTTGTGTGTTAGTGATTAGCAGACTGTACGTCAGTCCCTATACCAATGAAGGACTGCTGCAGTATAGGGCAGCGGTCAGCAGTAGTGCACGGCAACCCTATGTATTGTGGACCGATAGCGGTCCTTACAGAACAGCAGACTGTACTGCACTCAGGCCTATGTACCGTAGCACCCTATACCAAGTTACCAGTCCTTATAAGAACTTTTGTGGACCAAGCAGGTTGTGTGTTAGTGATTAGCAGACTGTACGTCAGTCCCTATACCAATGAAGGACTGCTGCAGTATAGGGCAGCGGTCAGCAGTAGTGCACGTCAACCCTATGTATTGTGGACCGATAGCGGTCCTTACAGAACAGCAGACTGTACTGCACTCAGGCCTATGTACCGTAGCACCCTATACCAAGTTACCAGTCCTTATAAAAACTTTTGTGGACCAAGCAGGTTGTGTGTTAGTGATTAGCAGACTGTACGTCAGTCCCTATACCAATGAAGGACTGCTGCAGTATAGGGCAGCGGTCAGCAGTAGTGCACGGCAACCCTATGTATTGTGGACCGATAGCGGTCCTTACAGAACAGCAGACTGTAACGCACTCAGGCCTATGTACCGTAGCACCCTATACCAAGTTACCAGTCCTTATAAGAACTTTTGTGGACCAAGCAGGTTGTGTGTTAGTGATTAGCAGACTGTACGTCAGTCCCTATACCAATGAAGGACTGCTGCAGTATAGGGCAGCGGTCAGCAGTAGTGCACGGCAACCCTATGTATTGTGGACCGATAGCGGTCCTTACAGAACAGCAGACTGTACTGCACTCAGGCCTATGTACCGTAGCACCCTATACCAAGTTACCAGTCCTTATAAGAACTTTTGTGGACCAAGCAGGTTGTGTGTTAGTGTTTAGCAGACTGTGCGTCAGTCCCTATACCGCTGAAGGACTGCTGCAGTATAGGGCAGCGGTCAGCAGTAGTGCACGGCAACCCTATGTATTGTGGACCGATAGCGGTCCTTACAGAACAGCAGACTGTAACGCACTCAGGCCTATGTACCGTAGCACCCTATACCAAGTTACCAGTCCTTATAAGAACTTTTGTGGACCAAGCAGGTTGTGTGTTAGTGATTAGCAGACTGTACGTCAGTCCCTATACCAATGAAGGACTGCTGCAGTATAGGGCAGCGGTCAGCAGTAGTGCACGGCAACCCTATGTATTGTGGACCGATAGCGGTCCTTACAGAACAGCAGACTGTAACGCACTCAGGCCTATGTACCGTAGCACCCTATACCAAGTTACCAGTCCTTATAAGAACTTTTGTGGACCAAGCAGGTTGTGTGTTAGTGATTAGCAGACTGTACGTCAGTCCCTATACCAATGAAGGACTGCTGCAGTATAGGGCAGCGGTCAGCAGTAGTGCACGGCAACCCTATGTATTGTGGACCGATAGCGGTCCTTACAGAACAGCAGACTGTACTGCACTCAGGCCTATGTACCGTAGCACCCTATACCAAGTTACCAGTCCTTATAAGAACTTTTGTGGACCAAGCAGGTTGTGTGTTAGTGATTAGCAGACTGTACGTCAGTCCCTATACCAATGAAGGACTGCTGCAGTATAGGGCAGCGGTCAGCAGTAGTGCACGTCAACCCTATGTATTGTGGACCGATAGCGGTCCTTACAGAACAGCAGACTGTACTGCACTCAGGCCTATGTACCGTAGCACCCTATACCAAGTTACCAGTCCTTATAAAAACTTTTGTGGACCAAGCAGGTTGTGTGTTAGTGATTAGCAGACTGTACGTCAGTCCCTATACCAATGAAGGACTGCTGCAGTATAGGGCAGCGGTCAGCAGTAGTGCACGGCAACCCTATGTATTGTGGACCGATAGCGGTCCTTACAGAACAGCAGACTGTAACGCACTCAGGCCTATGTACCGTAGCACCCTATACCAAGTTACCAGTCCTTATAAGAACTTTTGTGGACCAAGCAGGTTGTGTGTTAGTGATTAGCAGACTGTACGTCAGTCCCTATACCAATGAAGGACTGCTGCAGTATAGGGCAGCGGTCAGCAGTAGTGCACGGCAACCCTATGTATTGTGGACCGATAGCGGTCCTTACAGAACAGCAGACTGTACTGCACTCAGGCCTATGTACCGTAGCACCCTATACCAAGTTACCAGTCCTTATAAGAACTTTTGTGGACCAAGCAGGTTGTGTGTTAGTGTTTAGCAGACTGTGCGTCAGTCCCTATACCGCTGAAGGACTGCTGCAGTATAGGGCAGCGGTCAGCAGTAGTGCACGGCAACCCTATGTATTGTGGACCGATAGCGGTCCTTACAGAACAGCAGACTGTAACGCACTCAGGCCTATGTACCGTAGCACCCTATACCAAGTTACCAGTCCTTATAAGAACTTTTGTGGACCAAGCAGGTTGTGTGTTAGTGATTAGCAGACTGTACGTCAGTCCCTATACCAATGAAGGACTGCTGCAGTATAGGGCAGCGGTCAGCAGTAGTGCACGGCAACCCTATGTATTGTGGACCGATAGCGGTCCTTACAGAACAGCAGACTGTAACGCACTCAGGCCTATGTACCGTAGCACCCTATACCAAGTTACCAGTCCTTATAAGAACTTTTGTGGACCAAGCAGGTTGTGTGTTAGTGATTAGCAGACTGTACGTCAGTCCCTATACCAATGAAGGACTGCTGCAGTATAGGGCAGCGGTCAGCAGTAGTGCACGGCAACCCTATGTATTGTGGACCGATAGCGGTCCTTACAGAACAGCAGACTGTACTGCACTCAGGCCTATGTACCGTAGCACCCTATACCAAGTTACCAGTCCTTATAAGAACTTTTGTGGACCAAGCAGGTTGTGTGTTAGTGTTTAGCAGACTGTGCGTCAGTCCCTATACCGCTGAAGGACTGCTGCAGTATAGGGCAGCGGTCAGCAGTAGTGCACGGCAACCCTATGTATTGTGGACCGATAGCGGTCCTTACAGAACAGCAGACTGTAACGCACTCAGGCCTATGTACCGTAGCACCCTATACCAAGTTACCAGTCCTTATAAGAACTTTTGTGGACCAAGCAGGTTGTGTGTTAGTGATTAGCAGACTGTACGTCAGTCCCTATACCAATGAAGGACTGCTGCAGTATAGGGCAGCGGTCAGCAGTAGTGCACGGCAACCCTATGTATTGTGGACCGATAGCGGTCCTTACAGAACAGCAGACTGTAACGCACTCAGGCCTATGTACCGTAGCACCCTATACCAAGTTACCAGTCCTTATAAGAACTTTTGTGGACCAAGCAGGTTGTGTGTTAGTGATTAGCAGACTGTACGTCAGTCCCTATACCAATGAAGGACTGCTGCAGTATAGGGCAGCGGTCAGCAGTAGTGCACGGCAACCCTATGTATTGTGGACCGATAGCGGTCCTTACAGAACAGCAGACTGTAACGCACTCAGGCCTATGTACCGTAGCACCCTATACCAAGTTACCAGTCCTTATAAGAACTTTTGTGGACCAAGCAGGTTGTGTGTTAGTGTTTAGCAGACTGTGCGTCAGTCCCTATACCGCTGAAGGACTGCTGCAGTATAGGGCAGCGGTCAGCAGTAGTGCACGGCAACCCTATGTATTGTGGACCGATAGCGGTCCTTACAGAACAGCAGACTGTACTGCACTCAGGCCTATGTACCGTAGCACCCTATACCAAGTTACCAGTCCTTATAAGAACTTTTGTGGACCAAGCAGGTTGTGTGTTAGTGTTTAGCAGACTGTGCGTCAGTCCCTATACCGCTGAAGGACTGCTGCAGTATAGGGCAGCGGTCAGCAGTAGTGCACGGCAACCCTATGTATTGTGGACCGATAGCGGTCCTTACAGAACAGCAGACTGTAACGCACTCAGGCCTATGTACCGTAGCACCCTATACCAAGTTACCAGTCCTTATAAGAACTTTTGTGGACCAAGCAGGTTGTGTGTTAGTGATTAGCAGACTGTACGTCAGTCCCTATACCAATGAAGGACTGCTGCAGTATAGGGCAGCGGTCAGCAGTAGTGCACGGCAACCCTATGTATTGTGGACCGATAGCGGTCCTTACAGAACAGCAGACTGTAACGCACTCAGGCCTATGTACCGTAGCACCCTATACCAAGTTACCAGTCCTTATAAGAACTTTTGTGGACCAAGCAGGTTGTGTGTTAGTGATTAGCAGACTGTACGTCAGTCCCTATACCAATGAAGGACTGCTGCAGTATAGGGCAGCGGTCAGCAGTAGTGCACGGCAACCCTATGTATTGTGGACCGATAGCGGTCCTTACAGAACAGCAGACTGTACTGCACTCAGGCCTATGTACCGTAGCACCCTATACCAAGTTACCAGTCCTTATAAGAACTTTTGTGGACCAAGCAGGTTGTGTGTTAGTGTTTAGCAGACTGTGCGTCAGTCCCTATACCGCTGAAGGACTGCTGCAGTATAGGGCAGCGGTCAGCAGTAGTGCACGGCAACCCTATGTATTGTGGACCGATAGCGGTCCTTACAGAACAGCAGACTGTAACGCACTCAGGCCTATGTACCGTAGCACCCTATACCAAGTTACCAGTCCTTATAAGAACTTTTGTGGACCAAGCAGGTTGTGTGTTAGTGATTAGCAGACTGTACGTCAGTCCCTATACCAATGAAGGACTGCTGCAGTATAGGGCAGCGGTCAGCAGTAGTGCACGGCAACCCTATGTATTGTGGACCGATAGCGGTCCTTACAGAACAGCAGACTGTAACGCACTCAGGCCTATGTACCGTAGCACCCTATACCAAGTTACCAGTCCTTATAAGAACTTTTGTGGACCAAGCAGGTTGTGTGTTAGTGATTAGCAGACTGTACGTCAGTCCCTATACCAATGAAGGACTGCTGCAGTATAGGGCAGCGGTCAGCAGTAGTGCACGGCAACCCTATGTATTGTGGACCGATAGCGGTCCTTACAGAACAGCAGACTGTAACGCACTCAGGCCTATGTACCGTAGCACCCTATACCAAGTTACCAGTCCTTATAAGAACTTTTGTGGACCAAGCAGGTTGTGTATTAGTGTTTAGCAGACTGTGCGTCAGTCCCTATACCGCTGAAGGACTGCTGCAGTATAGGGCAGCGGTCAGCAGTAGTGCACGGCAACCCTATGTATTGTGGACCGATAGCAGTCCTTACAGAACAGCAGACTGTACTGCACTCAGGCCTATGTACCGTAGCACCCTATACCAAGTTACCAGTCCTTATAAGAACTTTTGTGGACCAAGCAGGTTGTGTGTTAGTGTTTAGCAGACTGTGCGTCAGTCCCTATACCGCTGAAGGACTGCTGCAGTATAGGGCAGCGGTCAGCAGTAGTGCACGTCAACCCTATGTATTGTGGACCGATAGCGGTCCTTACAGAACAGCAGACTGTAACGCACTCAGGCCTATGTACCGTAGCACCCTATACCAAGTTACCAGTCCTTATAAGAACTTTTGTGGACCAAGCAGGTTGTGTATTAGTGTTTAGCAGACTGTGCGTCAGTCCCTATACCGCTGAAGGACTGCTGCAGTATAGGGCAGCGGTCAGCAGTAGTGCACGGCAACCCTATCTATTGTGGACCGATAGCGGTCCTTACAGAACAGCAGACTGTACCGCACCCAAGCCTATGTACCGTAGCACCCTAGACAGACCAAGTTACCAGTCCTGATAAAGAGCTTTGTGGAACAAGTGAGTTGTGAATGATTAGCAGACTGCAGCAGAAGGGCAGCAGTCAAGTATAATATTCTTTCTATATTTGGAAGAAAGAATATTATACGTGTACAAGCCTATTACCGTACCACTGATACCAGTCCTGAAAAGAACCTTTGTGGAACTAATAGTAACAGCAAGTCTTTAAAATTATCCTCACTGCCTGACACACTGCTTCCTGCCTGTCCCTATACAAATTGGCAAAAAAGAGTAGGCTGGAACGATTAGCTGGAACAGCTCTTTTGTGGACCTGATAGTAACAGCTAATGATGATGATGATGATGATGATGAAGAAAGACTAATCTGGCTGAGCTGTCCCTAAAATAGCAGCATACAGCGCTCTGTCCCTTTATCTAAACTGACAAAAGAAACTCAGGCTGCTGACCTAACACCTATACCAGTCCTGAAAAGAACTTTTGTGTACCAAATAGCTAGCGTTTTCTCTGTCCCTACTCCACACAGGATCCTTTCCCTACAGTGACAGAAGAAAGAATGTAAAATGGCCACCGGATCGGGTGTATTTATAGGTTAGGGGGAATGTCCAAGTGTCCATGAGCTGTCATGTCTCAATTGGTTGTCCTGTAACACATGATAAACGTGTCACGAAAGGTTAAAGTTCTTGTATACATTAAACACGTAAGTCCGCCGGGGCGAACGACGGAAAAAGGCGTTCGAACCCGCGGACGGCGAAAGTCGGAAATTCGCCGCGAAACGACCGCCGGGCGAACCGTTCGGCCATCACTAGTGGACGGTAATGCTGCCAATAAAACGAAGTACTCAGCTGATTAGAGGTATATGTGCCATCTATATATTTATATATTTCTATTTTGTTTATTTACTTGTGCTACTTTATATAAACTCCCTGGGCTTATTTATTAAGCTCTCCCCATTTAACTCTGTATATAGATTTGGATTCCCTATTATCCTTCAGTGCTCGAGTATGCCCTGACGTACCACCCTCTCTGGGATCTTCTGGGTTTCCCCCTGAATTTTTACCTCTCGGTCTCATCCTGGCATATATATTTTGCTATTAATCCATTCCCATATAGGTAAATACTTGCTCCCGGTGTATGTTTGGTTGCTATGACCCCAGCTAATTTTGGGATTGAATAGATGTATTTGTGTATAATTTTATGAATTTGTGTACATCACAGACCATTCATTGTATTTATTTGTGTTTTTTCTTCCAGTAGACAGTGCCTCACAAATGTAAATCTCCTGAGGAAGCTACTAACCAGTGGTGAAATGTAGAGAATTTTGTCACTATGCACATTCTGTAACGGTTTCTTATTTGGATGGATTATATTTTGTTGATTTTAACTTTTATAAAATAAAATTATTTTTGATATATTATTTTGTGTGTCTTACACCTTAAAAGTCCCAATTGCTCTGCCCTATAAAGGGACATGGTGCAAATGACTTTCAGATAAAAAGCAATCAAAACATCTCTCCTACTAGCAGTAGTTAAAGCGCCAGAGACAGAAAACTAGGATACCTTTTTTACATCACCCATCTACTAATGACAAGGTATACCCCCCAGGCCATAGCTGATGTTTTTAGTGACTATTACAGCTCGTTTTGCAACTTAAACAAAGACCCCGACACTGTCCAACCATGCACAGTTATAATTAGAGTATTCCTTCCAAAAGTAAAGCTGCCATAACTATCACATGACCAACTCTCCACATTAAATTCCCCATTTACACTCTTTCATATATATATATATGTAAGAGTATATATAATACAACAAGTATAATGCTGCGTACATACGATCAGACTGTTCGGCGCACTTAGTCCGCCGGACAAACCGCTGGACTTTGAAGCGGAGGTCCGCCAGACTTTCCGAATGAGCGGACCTGCCCACACACAACCGGACTTTTCCGGCGGACTTCGGGGGGTCTTGTCTCCCTCTTCGGGAGTCTTGTCCACCTCTTTGTTTCTTCTTGCTGGGCCTCCACTTTCTTCCTTTAGCTCTTTTACTAGCGGTGGCCCGGTCTTCTGTCACCGCCTCTTCTTCTTCCGACTTCGGGGGTCTTGTCCCCCTCTTCGGTTCTTCTTGCTGGGCCTCCACTATTCCTTCCAGCTCTGGCGGTGGCCAGCTGTTGCCACTGTCTCCGCCTTCTCTCCTTCTCTTCTTCTTCCATGAGAAGTTGACTCTACGCTGTCTCTGGCCGTAATGACAGGGACGTGTTGCACGGTGACTTATATAGGGACAATGGGCGGGGACATCACCCGGTGACCCCGCCCATTGTCCCTATATAAGTCGCCGCACAACATTTCCCTGTCATTACGGCCAGAGACAGCATCGAGTCAACATCTCAAGAAAGAAGAAGAGAAGGCGACGACAGCGGCAACAGAAGACCGGGCCACGCCAGTAAAAGAGCTGGAAGAAGGAGCGGAGGCCCGGCAAGAAGAACCGAAGAGGGGGACAAGACCTCCAAAGTCGGAAGAAGAGGCGGCGGCGGTGACAGAAGACCGGGCCACCGCTAGTACAAGAGCTAAAGTAATAAAGCGGAGGCCCGGCAAAAAGAACCAAAGAGGGGGACAAGACCCCCGAAGAGCGGGACAAGAGGGGGACAAGACCCCCGAAGTCGGAAGGAGACCCCCGGGTGGCGATGAAGAAGAAAGCTGGGCTCCTCTACTAGTAAAAGAGCTAGCAGAAGATAGCGGAGGAGTCCGGTGAGAAGACCCCCCAAGACGGAAGAAGACCCCCGGAGCTGTGCAATAAATTAAACCCTTGTGTTTTTTTTTTTACTTTTTTTCACAGGTGAATGGGTAGGGGTACATTGTACCCCATACTCATTCACATAGGGTGGGGGCCGGTATCTGGGGGCCACCTTATTAAAGGGGGCTCCCGGATTCCGATAAGCGCCCCGCCCGCAGACCCCGACAAACAACGGCCAGGATTGTCGGGAAGAGGCCCTTGTCCTCATCAACCTGGGGACAAGGTGCTTTGGGGTGAGTGGCCCCCCTTCCCCAAAGCACCCCACCATGTTGAGGGCACGCGGCCTGGTACGGCTCAGGAGGGGGTCGCTCGCTCGTCCCCACCCCCTTTCCTGACCGGCCGGGCTGCGTGCTTGGATAAGGGTCTGATATGGACTCTGTTTTTTTGGCGTAGGGCTTCCCCTTTAAGTCCATACCAGGTGACGGGGCCAACGACATGTCAATCTTGCCGCCGAAGGCGGCTACATTGACCTCCTGCGATAGTCCCGGCTACCTGGAGCCGTGGTCAAAATGAATGGACTTTTCTCTCTGTGCGGGAAAGTCCGTTCATTTCAAAAGTCCAGCGGACAATTTTTGAGTCAAAACTACTTTCTAAGTCTGTCGGACTTTTGGGGAGCCCACACATGGGCGGATTGTCCGCCAGATAGTTTGATCATGTGTATGCGGCATTAGACTCACTACCAAACAACAAAGCACCCGGTTCGGATGGCTTTACTGGGGAGTACTACAAGACGTTTAAAAATACTCTGTTACCCTACGTGGTTAAATTTAACAATGCATTAGCTGCCTCTTTGCCCTTCCCATCAGAAATGCTTAGAGCTTTGATCATAACTTTGCCCAAGCTGGGGAAGAATGCAGTTTCACCAGAAAACTTCAAGCCCATCTACCTTTTAAACAATGACCTAAAAATATATGCAAAATGAATTGGCCACCGTCTGATAGATAGACTTCCCCTTCTAATTCACCCAGATCAATCCGGTTTCATTAAGGGACGTCAAACATCCGACGCTACCTGGATAATAATTAATATAATCCATCTAGCAAAACTACAACAAACGCCTTCCCTGATCCTTGCTTTGGATGCAGAGAAGGCGTTTGGTAGGACTTCAGCCAGGTAATCCCAACGGCTTTTGGTTTTGCAGGTCTGATATTTACCGCTATAATGGCACACTATTCACAAATCCATCAGCTCAGGTCTACTCCTCATGGATGCTTTCTACTCCATTTACAATTTCTAACGGCACTCACCAGGGGCGCCTCCTGTCACCACTAATTTTTAACCTCTTGATGGAACCGTTAACATATTATATTCGCTCCCACCCACAGATTTCTGGTTTCTAAGTCCAGAATTCCAACCATATAATCAGCCTTTTTGTGGATGATATCATCCTGATGTTAACTAATGTGGAAATTTCCCTGGCTTTGGTGCACTCAACTCTAATGTTGTTTAATCGTATCTGTTACTATAAGGTTAATGAATCCAAGTCACACATATTGGGCATGAATATCCCCAATCCTATACAAACAAAACTACAGTATCTCTTCCCCTATGTGTGGCAACGAGAGGGGATTAAATACCTTGGTATCACCTTAACACCTGATGATAATTCACTAATGGCAGAAAATTACTCTTTCTTTTTGAACACGATGCATTCTAAGCCCTTGTACACACGATCGGAGATTCCGACGGAATGTGTCTGATCGGAGCGTTTTGTCAGATATTCCGACTGTGCGTGGTCTGCATCGGACTGTTTCCGTCGGAATATCCGTCGGACCAACTTTTCCAACTTGCCGGAAATATTTTCCGACAAAATGCTCCGATCGGACATACTCCGATCATGTGTAGAGAATTCCGATCGGACAAAGTGCCACGCATGCTCAGATCAAATTCCTACATCAAAGCTATTGGCTACTAGCCTGAACGTAGTCCCATCGTAACTAAATTACGTCATCACGTTCTGAAAGATCGGATTTTCCGACAACTTTGTCCGACCGTGTGTATGCAATAGTTTCGGATAAGATCCGTCGGACAAAATCTGACGGATTTGGTTGTCGGAATCTCCGACCGTGTGTACAAGGGCTAAGTTGCAGGATTTAGCAAAGTTGGAATTGTCCTGGTCTGGTACACTGGCTGCTTTCAAGATGGTGATGCTTCCCCAATTAATCTATCTGTTCAGAACAATGCCCATACTGGTACCATTATCTTTCTTAAAATCTGTCCAATCCTTACTTAATAATTACATATGGAGAGGCAAAAAGGCCAGATGTGCGTTTAGCAAACTGGTGTCAACAAGAAGAGCAGGCTGAATAGGCCAGGTGGTTATTAGAGAGTATTATCTGGCCTCTGTGTTGACACAAATGAAAGCCTGGTTCCCACAGTCCTATTGTACACCATGGTCATTACTGGAGAGCTACCAAATCCCCGGTAACAATCTATACTACTACCTACTGATGATTATTCACTTCCGACAAAAAGTCGATAACAAGTTATCTCCTACTATCAGAGCTACAATACAGACATGGCACTTTTTATTAAATAACCCCTTGGAGGACTCGCCCAATACTACTATACATCTACCTATTATGAGTATTGCAAACATCATTCCCAACTTGGCAGTGGCACAATGGGAATCTAAAGGGGTTTGTTTACTGGATGACATTATGATAGGCCCAGCCATTAAAACATTCAGAGCCTTACAACTGGAATACGGGATATCACCCTCTGAATATTTCACATACTGGAAACTATCATATTTCCTATGCTCAATTCAGTCACCTAATGTCTCACTGCCATGGAGAATTTTCCAATTCTTCACCTCACCTAATTCCAAAGTCAAAGGAATCTCCTTACTATACAATGCGTTTAACAATAAGAATAATTTCAGTAAAATGCCACACATCATAGCCTGGGAAGAAATGGGATCGGTATATTTAAAAAAACAAAGGCAGGTTGCACTCCAATCCACCTACCTTGCCTCTAAAAGTATTAACATGGGGCCCAATAATCCATATACTACTGGCGACTCATTTATCAGACATTGGTGAGACACCCACCTTCCATCCATTAATGAACCACACCCACGCCACATACAACTTGTCTTTTGCCTCATCTATTGGTAAAAAACAGGTTTTTAAACCCATATGGGAGAAATGGAATGAATGGTATGACCTATCCCAGCACTCTTAATCTTTTCTCATTCTAATGGAGCAATATTGATATCACTGACATGCAATGGCTGTATACTCATTTTCATTCTGTTATTCTGTTAAACTCAATGCTTTGTTCGACAACGTTATGCCACACATTTGCAAGTCTCTCTCCATGCTGCATATTCATAGTCTTTTATTGTTCATGCGCCAGTCGTTGCACTATCTGTATTTTAGCAAATTTTGTTACTTTTATAACCTCAATAAAAATGTATTGAAATTAAAAGGTCAGAGTAAAGGGGTGAACATATCTTTAAACACAATATTTACTTTTGATCTTTTTGGTTCTTTACCGGTTAGTAAATAAAAAGAAAACACAGTACAATGAAGTTAGATTATTTCAAGTACTATGTATTATGTCAAGTAACTGAATGTTTTTGCAGCGTCTCTCCCGTAGTGCACATCTATATATATATATTGTATTTTGCATCTGTTTTTAAACTTGGCCATATTTAGTGAAGCAGAGCCAGCTTTAGACTGGGTTATTACAGTTTGCTGAAAATCAAACATCTAGAATTTCAATCTGGAAACAAAGTTAAATAGCCTGCAACTATACGCCTCTTCACCACTGCTGCTGTGGAAGTGAAGTCATTGTGTTTACATGACATAGTGGTCTCCTTTTATTTATATAAAGCAGAATTATGGCCAGCTCATGAAGCAGTAATGTTGTGTGACAATTCATCAACCTGTTACAAAAATAGGAATCATATTACATCTTCATTGTAAAAGAAACAAAATCCAGTATTTGTTTTAAAATGTTTAAGTCCAACTCTGGGTGAAAATCTAAATTTGTATATTGGTAATGAAGTGTCTTTCTCGGCTGTGCTTTCCACCAACAGATATTACCATCAAATATTGAGATATACCCTCTGAAATGCAGTTTTCTTCCTAGTCCACCTAGACCCAAGAACACTGAAGGAAATTGCGTGGTGACACTGCACAGACCCTCCTTCAGGTATACAAAAAAATTGACCGTTGGGTGATGATGGCACATGTAATAAAATATCAGGCCAGTGGTGGCTGGTGCTCAAAATATTTGGTGGGGGAGCAAACAAACTGAAACATTCTGAAACAAAACCCCATCAATTGCAGCCTCACTGTGCCCATCAAACGCAGCCACTGTGCCCATCAATTGCAGCCACTGTGCCATCAAACGCAGCCACTGTGCCATCAGATGCAGCCACTGTGCCCATCAAATGCCACCACTGTGCCCATCAATTGCAGCCATTGTGCCCATCAAATGCAGCCACTGTGCCATCAAATGCTGCCAGTGTTCCATTGAATGCTGCCACTGTGATCTCCCCAGCCTGGCACTTACCCTGTCTCAGTGGGGCAATGGGGTGATGGCGGGGAGTGGTGTCCTCCTTGCGTCCCCTCCCATTCTCTCCTGATAGGCATCCAATCACAGCACCTGTTGTTTCAGCCAATCAGGTGACGGGTAACAGATTGGCATCTGATTGGCAAAGAGGCAGTTCAGTGTTAGGAAAGCGAATATTAATTCTGTTCTAACACACCTGGGTGAACAGTGAGTGCCAAGCATGCTTGTAGGTCACTTTTGTTGACACCTATCAGAGCCTATTGCTCTAATCAGATGCTTCAAAAACACTCCCCGCTGCTGTAATTCAGATGCCCGTCACCCAAAAAGGGGCAAGGCGCCTGAATAGGGGGTGGCAGCAGCAGCCATGGATAGATTCATGCTATGCATGAATCTATCCATTGGTCATAGAGGGGGTGGTGACGTCCGTGCACTCTTATGGACGCAACGCCACTGTATCAGACATTCTTAACCAGGGTTCCATGAAACCCTAGATTCCTTGAGAGATTGCTAGGGATTCCTGACTGACTTCCTATTTGAGGGTGCCTACATAACTTCAGGGCCATTATCTTTGGCAGAGCTAGCAACAGCCACTATTGATCTTTCCAGATGTCTGTAGAAACCTTGCACCTTACCAAAGCCATGTTTACTGGTATAAAAAGAAAGGAGATATACTCACAAACAAGTCATCCTAAAAGCATTTCAAAGTCCACAATGGACACAAAACGGCCAGGTCAAGGGGGCCGTGTCCAGCACACCGGAGAACTTTCCATATGGCTGTCCCATTTCCAAGGGAGATTCCCTCTTCCTCAGAGGCGATCTTTGATGTTGCATTGACACACTTAATATAACAAATGGATCTTGTCACAAGATCACGAGACCCCTCCCATTGATGGGTGGGAATGGGAGCGGTGAAAGAATAGGCCACACTCCTGAGCATTAAATAGACAGTAATACTACCAGTGACAAAAGATAATATTAATAAAATTAATGCATTATACACATCAGGCAAAGTTATCAGAAACAGCTACCATAAAATAATCAACAATAATAAAATAATCAACTAGTACTGACAATATAGCACCTGCCAAACACAATTATGCATAAACAACAAAAACAAAACATTGAAAATGAGAGAAATATGACTCATATTTTTTTAGCGTAAAATATCCAAAAAGGACCACCTACCAAGTGTGGCTACATGTGGCCGATGATACTGGATGCAAATAAGCTGTATGGGCTGCACTGAACCGCATAGTGTAGAGTGAATGACTGTTAAGTGTGGAATGGAATGCACGCCGGTGCGTTCCATCTGTCACTTCCTTCTTCTGGGACACAGCAGCCCTGGTGTCGGAACACCAGGCTCTCAGTGATTAGATGGGAGGGGCAGAACAAGCAGTACAGAAGCATGCTCTCCTGGGAGATAGACAGCTACTCCCATGACACCGGAAGTGTGATGGACTCTCTAGATGCCTGTAAGGGCAGCATTCTGACCACCACTGTATGGGTTACATTCTTCCTATTGACAAAGGGGCATTCCCCAATGACCCCAAAGAACTGGTTTTAATAAGGGTTCCAATGAAATTATAAGTGTTTTGCACTGGGAATAAAATGTTGAGAAAGGTTAAGATTTGTAAGGTTACATTATGTCAAATGTATGCAGCTGTTAAATTGCACTATTTATATGGGATAGAGTGTGCATAGGGAGAGGTCAAAAAGCAGAGTTATAATTTGTACTTCAACCTTCTGTGCACGGGAAAGTAATGAATTGTACACAAAATATTTTTATAGCATTATTATGCCTAAAAACAGATTTTCCTCTGAACGTAAAACTTTAAGTTCCTTAGTTTATAAAGCGGTTGCTATCCTTAACCACTTCAGCCGCAGAAGAATTTACCCCCTTCCTGACCAGAGCAGTTTTTGTGATTCGGCACGGCGTCGATTTAACTGACAGTTGTGCGGCCGTGCAACGTGGCTCCCAAACAAAATTGGCGTCCCTTTTTTCCCAAAAATAAAACTTTATTTTTTATTTTTTTTATTTTTGGTGGTATTTGATCACCCCTGTGGTTTTTATTTTTTGCGCTATACTCAAAAAAAGAGCAACAATTTTGAAAAAAGCACATTATTTTTTACTTCTCAAAATATATAAAAAAACATTTTCTTTCCTCAGTTTAAGCCGATACGTATTCTTTTACATATTTTTTTGATTGTGATTATTGATTTGATTGCGCAAAAGTTATAGTGTTTACAAAATAGGGGATAGTTTTATGGCATTTTTATTAATATATTTTTTTAAATGGCGGCGATCATCGATTTTTATCGTAACTGCGACATTATGGCAGACACATTGGACATTTTTGACACATTTTTTGGACCATTGTCATTTATACAGCAATTAGTGCTATACAAATGCACTGATTCCTGTTTAAATGACACTGGCAGTGAACGGGTTAACCACTAGGTGGCAGTGTAGGGGTTAAGTGTGTCCTAGGAGCGTGAATCTAACTGTGGGGGGCATGGCTGTGTGTGACACATCACTGATCTCTACTCCAATCACAGGGAGCAGAGATCAGTGACACTGTGACTAGGAAGAATGGGGAGATGCTTGTTTAACCACTTTCAGACCGGACCATTTTGATGGTCAATGACCAGAGGTCTTTTTACAATTTGGCACTGCGCTGCTTTAACTGGTAATTGCGCGGTCATGCAATGTTGTACCCAAACAAAATTTGCGTCCTTTTTTTCCCACAAATAGAGCTTTCTTTTAAAGGTATTTGACTGACTCTGCGATTTTTATTTTTTGCGATATAAACGTAAAAAGACCGCAAATTTTGAAAAAAAATGATATTTTCTACTTTTTGTTATTAGAAAAATCCAATAAACTCAATTTTAGTCATACATTTAGGCCAAAATGTATTCAGCCACATGTCTTTGGTAAAAAAAAAAGTCAATAACTGTATATTTATTGGTTTGCGCAAAAGTTGTCACATCTACAAACTAAGGTACGTTTTCTGGAATTTACGCAGCTTTTAGTTTATGACTGCTAATGATTTCTTGAGGTGCTAAAATGGCAGGGCAGTACAAAACCCCCCCAAATGACCCCATTTTGGAAAGTAGACACCCTAAGGAAATTGATAAGAGGCATGTTGAGCCCATTGAATATTTTATTTTTTTGCCTCAAGCGATTGAATAATGACAAAAAAAAAATTATTATTTTTTTTTACACAAAGTTGTCACTAAATGATATATTGCTTACACATGCCATGGTTATATGTGGAATTGTACCCCAAAATACATTCTGCTGCTTCACAAACACAAACACCCACAAATGACCCCATTTTAGAAAGTAGACACCCCAAGCTATTTGCTGAGAGGCATGTTGAGTCCATGGAATATTTTATATTTTGCCACAAGTTCCAGGAAAATTACAAACTTTTATTTATTTATTTATTTTTTTCACAAAGTTGTCACTAAATGATATATTGCTCACACATGCTATGGGCATATGTGAAATGACACCCCAAAATAAATTCTGCTGCTTCTTCTGAGTACGGGGATACCACATATGTGGGACTTTTTGGGAGCCTAGCCGCGTACGGGGCCCCGAAAACCAAGCACCGCCTTCAGGCTTTCTAAGGGCGTAAATTTTTGACTTCACTCCTCACTACCTATTACAGTTTTGAAGGCCATAAAATGCCAAGATGGCACAAAACACCCACAAATGACCCCATTTTAGAAAGTAGACACCCCAAGCTATTTGCTGAGAGGCATGTTAAGTCCATGGAATATTTTATATTTTGCCACAAGTTGCAGGAAAATTACAAACTTTTATTTATTTTTTCCACAAAGTTGTCACTAAATGATATATTGCTCACACATGCTATGGGCATATGTGAAATGACACCCCAAAATAAATTCTGCTGCTTCTCCTGGGTATGGGGATACCACATATGTGGGACTTTTTGGGAGCCTAGCCGCGTACGGGGCCCCGAAAACCAAGCACCGCCTTCAGGCTTTCTAAGGGCGTAAATTTTTGACTTCACTCCTCACTACCTATTACAGTATTGAAGGCCATAAAATGCCAAGATGGCACAAAACCCCTCAAATGACCCCATTTTAGAAAGTAGACACCCCAAGCTATTTGCTGAGAGGCATGTTGAGTCCATGGAATATTTTATATTTTGCCACAAGTTGCGGGAATATTACAAACTTTTTTTTTTTTTTCACAAAGTTGTCACTAAATGATATATTGCTCACACATGCTATGGGCATATGTGAAATGACACCCCAAAATAAACTCTGCTGCTTCTCCTGAGTACGGGGATACCACATGTGTGGGATTTTTTGGGAGCCTAGCCACGTACGGGGCCCCGAAAACCAAGCACTGCCTTCAGGATTTCTAAGGGTGTAAATTTTTGATTTTACTCCTCACTACCTATCGCAGTTTTGAAGGCCATAAAATGCCAAGATGGCACAAACCCCCCCCCCCCCCAAATGACCCCATTTTGGAAAGTAGACACCCCTAAATTTAGGGGTACACTAGTGAGACTCACAGGTAAAAAAGCACCTAGGCTGTCAGCGACTGTATCAAAACGCTACAAAAAAAACTGTTAGCGATCGCAGGGATCAGGCCTGACTCTGCGAACGCTGCAGTTATGTGTGTTGTGTTTTGTAAGTGACAGTGATCGATTGATACTGCACTTGGGTGGGCTGGGCTGGGCTTGGCGGAGGGGCTAAACGCAGGTGCTAGCAGGTATCTTGGCTGATCCCGCTAACAATGCGTTTTGGGAAACCTAAACTGCTGGCGACGCTAATATAGATCTGATCAGATACTATATTACTAAGGGAGGTGTATGCTTTGTGCGTGGGTGTTAGCGGTACTGGCACTAACCTGACGCTGCCTGGGGCGACGCAGACCTTATCTGACCCTCAAACTTATATCACCCGCCGGGTGATCAGGGGGTTAAACCTTTAATAGGTAATAAATGGCGGGTGCCCTGAAACTATAAAAAAATAACTAACCAACCAGCGTCACCTGTAACAGTTATATGGTGATCACTGGTGAAAGGGTTAACTAGGGGGCTTTATGCGGTAGTATATGGGGGTCCCTGGTGCTATAAAAAGCTGCGGCGAACCTAAATACCTACCTGCCTAACTAGCGTCACCTGTGACTGTTGGATTGAATTCATATAATACTTCTGGTATTTGTTCATGGTTGAGGTAGCCACTTAGCCTCAAATGAATGAAGCACATGAAAGCTTTGTAATCAGAAGAACAATGGCTGGACTCGGACCCCCCCTGCTGTGATGTGTGTGTGGTTGCAGGCTTCAAAGGGAGTAAAAGCAAGCTGGGTGGCTCATCGTTGGGGACACTGATCAATAGTGGACAATACAGCATGTTTCCTGAAGAATGAACATACATGTGAAGGAATGCCTCTTGGCGACATCTATTGGATGGAAGGCAAATGGGGGTGGCTACGAGTGGGTGTGTATGTTTGTATGAAAAGGCTCACACACAGACAATGTTTCTCTGTTTGCTGTAAGACCATGCCATGTGGTGACTCGGCCTACTTTGGGAGATGGCTCCGGCCTAAACCTCATGGTGAAGGCCCTCTCCTGGTCTGAGCCTAGCCGATGCAGCAGGAGGACCTTGTGATAAGTATCTTTCATATTCTTGTATTATATGTTCTGATTGTAAGCTGCGTGATATTGTAATGTCCTTTTACTACTTTATGTTAGCTTTCCTAATTTCTTGGGAAATAAATAAGATAGTGTTTTACTAGCAGCAATGTGTGTGTTTCCAAAAGTAACTTTATATCAGTGTGCTTAGTAGGGTTTTATAAATTAGATAATTATGGGAAGAAACAAGGTAATAATAGTTTGTAGAGCACAAAATGTCTTTCATTTGGCCCCCCAGATAACATGTGGCAATCCTAAAAGCTGCATAGAACTTACAGGACAGAAGTGCTCAGGTACAAGGCAACTGATAATGCCACATTAAGTGTGGTGAGTCTGTACTATGGATAGGCAAAAATTGAATTGTTTTGAATGATATCAGGTAAAAGTGGTAATGAATTAAGAATAGTGAATGCTAGAAGAGCGATTTGTTTTTGTTTTTTGTGAGTTGTAAGAGCTAACGATAATTGAGTTTGATTTAGTACTCAATGCAGTGTTGGTACGTTAGTACAAATAGAAGTGTGTATTGTGTGGATTGTATGGTTGTGAAATGGAACTTGTGTATACATATGTTAAAAAGTATGCCTCTGCCAGTTACCATTCATGTGCAGATGAAACTCTTGAAAGCCAGTATAAGGTTATATTATCTCAGTGTCAGCAACATAATAGCAGATTATCGGGCAAACAGCTAAAAAAAGTTAAGAAAGAAAAGTTGGCTAATGAAATTGCGGTTTTGCTCAGAATTAAAGTTATATCTGAGCAAATGGGGGGGAAGTGGGAAGTAGAGAGGAGGCATCTGGGTGAGGACATAGCGAAAGTCAGTGAAAACCTTCTAAAGATTGCAACAGCCTCCAGTGATGAGATGGATGAATTGCGGGCAAAAGCAGGAGATTTGTCAGAGAGAAACGGTGAACTACAAGAACAGCTCCACAGTTACAGGATGGACTGTAATATGAAGAGCAAAGTTTTAGAGTCATTGCGAATGAAGCTGTCAGAGATGGAAGAGTTGGTTATGTCTTTAGAAAGAGAATTAGCAAATGTACGCTCCCAGCTTCTTACTACAGAGAAAGTTATGGTATCGCTCAATGAGCACAAAGGAACATGCCAATTGGCCGATATCTGCACGATCAATGAGGAGAAGGGCCGTGATGAAACACAGTCTGCTATGGCACCTATAGCTTCAAGGCAGAATGAGAGTTTGATTACAATCCAAGAGAGACTTACTTTGTGCCAGATTTTGGGTGAATTTAATGCCCTGGAATCACCAATGAGTCTGTCCAATAAATTTGAAGCTCTAGTAGTTAAATTCCATTTGAGTAATGAGGATGCATGCTCTCTTCTGAAAGCATGGCTACCAGGACCTTTGGTAGGTCAGTTATCGGCACAAGTTAATGATAACGTAGCAGATGCAGAGGTGCGGAGGAAAGAGTTGCAGCGTATTGTGGACAGTCGTGATAATGGTATGAGTGATTTGCAACAAATTAAATTTAGGAGAGAAGATGACCCAATTTTGTTCTGCAGTGAGTATTTTGCATTGTATATGAAAGTGTTCAACTGTCCTGACTTATTGGAGGACGATGCAAGTTTCATATACTCAATGGCCAATAAGTGTTATGTAAGCTATCCCACTAGAATGGCTCTGAGGAATGCTAGATCCTACCAAAATTTTGTCAATATTCTCAGAGACTTCTGTCAAGAGTCCAGGGAAAGGGAGTATGGGTCAAAGGCAGATGTATCCGTAATAAGCAGAGGTACAGGAAGGCAGAGAAAGTTCAGACATAGTAAATGGAATAGGCATAGACATAGATTTCATAAAGCCCTTAAAATTGCTAGCATGGAACAGGAAACCCCAGAAGTACAGGTATCTACAATGAAAACCCCCACCCAGGACAGGGACAGCGTAACTCAAAGGCCTGATATGAGAGATAGCAGCCAGGACAGATTACACAGTGCTGAAGGAGAGATAAGAAATGACAATCCACACCCTAAGCACAGCCAGCAACAAGACTGGATGAACATTCCAATATTTGCGCCCTGGGCTAATCTACCATTTTGGCTTGTATGTAATTGGACGCAAATGGCATTGACATTTTTCTTGAGTAATATGGCAAAGATTTCCAATACCACTGCGTAGTATAGAAAGGTATGGCAACTATATTGCATTAATGGGAAAGGCTTTGGGGACTTAAAAAGTCAATTGTCATGATAATTGTGTGTAATCACTGTCGTTGTGTTTTTTTTTTCCACAGACCAAGGAAGAAGTTAAACGGCTTTAGATACTAACATTTGCGTTTGTTTGCAGGTCTGTCAAAGTGAGAACAACAGTGGTAAAATATAGCAGAACATGGGTTAGGTTATTGTAAATGCATAATCGATTATCATATGGTACCATGAGCTCATTAGTTAGTAATTGTTTGCAAACAATGAAAAATAAATAGTACTAAAAAGGATATAAATGAAGCTACAGTGTTGTGATGAGATACATATGCTTTGTTTTGTTTTTGTTTTTCGTTTTCCCCATTAACTAATTGTATTTCAGATTGGAATGAGCACGCTCCTCAGGAGAAAAGTCCATGGATGTTGTCAACTAAAAGTTGAGTGTTTGTCTTTGTTGTATGATGGTTGTCTTGTCGTATGATGGTTGTCTTGTCATGCTATTTGTGTGATCATGGCCAGATTTTTAATTTTTTCTACATTTTTTTTTATTTTTTTTTCTCTACATTTTTTTTTTTGTTTGATATTGGTTTAGTCGTCTATTTTAGTTATATTTTTATTCAGGTGGAAAAGTAGTAGGTCTAGTCCACCTGAAAGGGGGGGAATTGACAATGCCCTCAGTTAGAACCAGTCACCTGAAAGGGGGTAGTGCATATATCGTAAAGATACAGATAGATGCATTGTCTTTGTAGCTTGTAAAATTTGAAGTTTTTGATAAGCAACACTGACGTTCAGTTTTAAACATTTTTGATCATACCATGGGGATCCATTTTACAGTGGGTTTAGCCTAAAGAGGTCATGGTTGTTTGGATAGTTTGGTCAGAGTTGCAGAAGCCAGGAATACTGAGGTCCTGGGCTCCAAGGAGGGAACTATAAGTAAACATGGTAAGCGAGCAGATATTGTGGATAAGAATTTGATACTGCTCTTGTTTTTCACTTCCAGAATCCTGGTGGAGCGAGAATTGGAGAGGCTTCTGGAACATGGATCACAGATGATCATCTGGTTGGCAGTTTGTCTGTGCCACACCACACCACAAATTTGTTCTGATAAACATCAGGAGAGGAAAAAAGGAAAAACTTGAAAGATTCAGATTAATACCTGTTTTTTTTTGGTATGGACAATTTGGTGCTAATGCTGAATCTGAAAGACTGTGCCTAGCAAGAGAACTTGTGAAATATTTTTGCTGAAGTCTCTCCTGATGAATGCAAACATGTTATTTATACATGTGCAATGGGTTGGAGGTTGGGGAAGAATTATGACACATCCAATCCGTCAAAACATGAAAATGTAAAATATGTGTTTTTTTTGTTGGAAGGAGGAATTGAAAGAAGAAAGGTTTTAATGTATGACATGTATTGATGTAACGGAGTTAATATGGTGCAGGTACCTAGGAGGCACGCCGGCACTTATGCATAATAAGGTAGCTGTTGGTCAGACTAAAGGGTGCCAGGTGACACATCAATGGGGTGAAAACTTCCTCGTAGGGGTGGTGTCTCAATCCTAGCGGTCCTAGAGAGAAGCTTTCGGTTACTGGACATGCGGGACACCAGAACTAGACATGGGGAAGATACGCCTGGTTGATGTCTCACCTGAGAAGTTGAAACCCTGCACAGATAATGCCAGTAAATACACACAGGAGCATGCTCCGTTAAAATAAAGGGAACAAACGCTGGCTACCAGGGTACCGTAGGACTTCACCACATGGTGCTGCAACATCTCACGGTGGTTGACAAAAACCTATCACCCTATATGTGCTGAGTATACACTGAATCAAGTGCGGTTATTGTACCAGTGACTTACTCCCAGAGATGCGATCAAGTCAATGCAGGTTGCTTATTTCTGAGGAGTAACCCGAAAGAGGAGGGATGTATTCAGCACTATATTGGGGGGGAACAATAGCTGGGATGGGTGTTATTAATGGAGGGGACATCAGCCTCCTGAGGAACAAACTCACAGCCATAGCTTCAGAGAAGGAGTGTGACTTTGTTCCCCCGGGAGATTGGTGGCATCCTTGATAACATTCAATGAAGTCACAGAAACACTCAGATTAGAATGGCTCCGGATTTTGTCAACCACGTTGAAAGGTTGGTAGAGAGGACAGAAACCTGTCATTGGCTCTGGCGCGCACTCTGTGGCAGGTGGAAATATCAGCCAACATCAAGCTGATTGTACCGTCTCTGTATGAGGGGCAGTGGCCTGATGAGTTAGCATCACCGCTCAGTAAGATTTTGCCAAAACACGTTGCTTACACTAATCCAAAGTAGTGGTCGAATGCCTGTATGGGTGGTGCTAAGTTGGATTGTGAAAGGTGTTATGCTGTATGTTCTCATATACAGAAGTGCAGACTTGGTCTGTATATTTGGTGGCATCAATGAGCTTACTGACTGGGGATTCTATCTTGTTGCATTTGAGGCTATATCACACATGTGATCAGAGAAGATGAACGCTGGAGGCAGGTTGATATTTCCCTTTGTCGGAAGCATGACCATGATGTCCTTTGTAGGCCAGGTCAATACATGGGGATGAACGAATAATGTTGGGAAGTTATTTCTCTCTGTGTTCTGGATGGAGAGATCATTGCTGGGAAGAAGGCACCCAGGTATTATTTAGGACATAGGCGAGTTTGTTTCTTTGTCCTAAAGAATACCAGTGTAGTGTTAGTCATGGAACTAGAGGGTTCCTTGAACCTAACCGTAGGTATAGGTGCATGGTATACAATGGGCATGATCTCTGAAATCCAGGCACAGGGGTGGAATTGTGTGGGTTTGGTAATTGTTGTAAACTTATATGTGTAGTTAAGCGATATTTATCTAGAAGGGTCTCCCATTTGTCTACGCAAGTTGAGGGACGATTTGACGGTGAGCTCTCTGTGTACAAATTGGAGACGTTGCTGCCAAGTCAGAGCCCTGCAACGCCGCTGCGAGCAAGCCTGCCTAATCCCGACCCGTATTTACAGTAAAAGGTTATAGGAGGTTGGGAGCGGGGTGCGTAATACATACATATGTATATATTATTGCAATAAGTTGATTTATTTTTGTGGTAGAGTGTGACCTATGGGTATTGTAGGCTAGTAATATGGGCAAGAAAGGCCCTCCTCGGTATTTGAAAGCTGGTTGATCTGTTACTCTGAATGTGTGCTGGTGAGTGAATGGACACCCCCTGCCCGTATTGCCGTCCTGAAGATACCGAATATCCAGAATGGTGGCATGGAAGCTGTCGCTGAAGAATGATGGTGGTGTATCACTCAGTGGCAAAGCGGCACGTGTTGGGAAGCACCACACGGTAAAACAATTATGGACTGCTCCATAGAACCTGTTTCTGCACATGTTGAAAAACACAATACGGTAAGACCATTATGGACTGTTCCACGGGAGCTGTTTCTGAAGCACATGTTGAAAACCACAACACATTACACAGCTAAGGACTGTTCCATAGGTACTGGTTCAGAAACACATGTTGGGGAGCCACACACGTTAGGACAGTTATGGATTGTTTAATAGGAACCGTGTCTGAAGAGGGGTGGTATGGGCCTTTCAGGCGGAATATGTTGGATTGAATTCATATAATACTTCTGGTATTTGTTCATGGTTGAGGTAGCCACTTAGCCTCAAATGAATGAAGCACATGAAAGCTTTGTAATCAGAAGAACAATGGCTTGACTCGGACCCCCCCCTGCTGTGATGTGTGTGTGGTTGCAGGCTTCAAAGGGAGTAAAAGTAAGCTGGGTGGCTCATCGTTGGGGACACTGATCAATAGTGGACAATACAGCATGTTTCCTGAAGAATGAACATACATGTGAAGGAATGCCTCTTGGCGACATCTATTGGATGGAAGGCAAATGGGGGTGGCTACGAGTGGGTGTGTATGTTTGTATGAAAAGGCTCACACACAGACAATGTTTCTCTGTTTGCTGTAAGACCATGCCATGTGGTGACTCGGCCTACTTTGGGAGATGGCTCCGGCCTAAACCTCATGGTGAAGGCCCTCTCCTGGTCTGAGCCTAGCCGATGCAGCAGGAGGACCTTGTGATAAGTATCTTTCATATTCTTGTATTATATGTTCTGATTGTA
Source organism: Lithobates pipiens (assembly GCF_037356315.1). NCBI lineage: Eukaryota > Metazoa > Chordata > Amphibia > Anura > Ranidae > Lithobates > Lithobates pipiens. The sequence goes on along the minus strand of NW_027507789.1, from coordinate 125,743,421 downwards.
AGCTGCGTGATATTGTAATGTCCTTTTACTACTTTATGTTAGCTTTCCTAATTTCTTGGGAAATAAATAAGATAGTGTTTTACTAGCAGCAATGTGTGTGTTTCCATAAGTAACTTTATATCAGTGTGCTTAGTAGGGTTTTATAAATTAGATAATTATGGGAAGAAACAAGGTAATAATAGTTTGTAGAGCACAAAATGTCTTTCAGTGACACTAATACAGCGATCAGAAAAACGATCGCTTATTAGGCTGGGTTCACACTGGAGCGATGCGGGAACGCCACGAATCCGCGGCGGGTTCCCGCATCACACTGCCCTATGCGAACTGCTGGGAGTGTCAGTGAAATGTTAATGACACCCCCAGATCAGTTCGCATATCGCAGTGCGATCTGCAAACTCGGATAGGAATCGGATCGCATGGTGTGAACACCCATGCGATCCGATTCTGCTGTGCTGTGTCAGCACTGATCCTGGTGAAAAAAAGAAAATAAAAAAAAAACTATTTGCTGAAAATTTTTATTGATTTGACCTCTCAACTCGATTCAAGATTCAAATAGATTTTTTTCCCAGCCCTTCCCCATATGTGTACAATCAGAACTGTTTTTTTTTCTTGCTTGTTCAAAGTACCTTACCTTCACTGTGCAGCTCGTTTTGCACAGAGTGACCCCGAACTTCGTCTTCTGGAGTCCCTCGGAGGCTCTCGTGGCTCCTCCTGTTATCAGACAACCCCCTAGGAGAAGCACTCTCCCGGGGGGGTTACCTTGCAGGCGCCCCCGACGTCCGCATCATTCGATTTGATTAATAGCAGTGGGAGCCAATGGCTGAGCTGCTATCAATCTATCCAATCAGGAGACGAGAACCCCGGGCAAAGGAAGAGCGCATCTCCACCTGGTGAAGTTCCAGGGCTCAGGTAAGTAAAACGGGGGGGTTCCGGTGACTGCCAGGTGTTTTTTCACCTTAATGCATAGGATGGATTAAGGTGAAAAAACATGAGGGTTTACAACCCCTTAAATGCATCATCACTATGCTGCAACTGCATGCAATGCACATAGTTGCAGGGTGGTTGGAGTGCAGCCCCATTCACCAAGGGGTATACTTCAAGGGTGCCCTGACTGGAAAAAGATTGAGAAACACCGACATAGAGGAACCCATCTCTCCATTTTCCTCCTGCAGCCGCTGAATGCCCATGGGAGGGAGAGGTGGAGAAGCGGCGGGAAATGGAGAACTTGGCTCCTTTACACGCAGCCACCCACTTGCAACCGGGCCCTGTTGTTCCGCAACCAAACTCAGAGTAAAGGGCCCTGTCAGGGGGGCCCTTCATGGTTTCTTGCATCGGGGCCCTGAAGGTTCTAGTTATGCCACTGCTTTCGTGAAATATCAGGGGTCTAAACAGGGGGAATCTACAGTGATTAGGGTGTGCCCAGGCATACCTGGCACACCAGTGTTGGTCATCTTACTTTAAAAAAGTAATTAGTTAAGTTACAAATTACTTCTCCCAAAAAGTAATTGCGTTAGTAACTCATTACTACATTGGAAAAGTAATTAGTAAATTGTCCCTATTGTGAATGTGAGTTAGGAACCTTAGATTGTAAACTCCTTAAGAGCCAGTTCACACAGGGGCGACTGCGATCCGACTTCAGGTCGCCCCTAGTCGCCTCAGGTCGGACAACATGTAAAAATCAATGTAAGTGAATGAGAGCCGTCTTAATGCACACTACTGAAGTCGCTCCGACTTCAGAAAAGGTTCCTCTACTACTTCAATCTGACTTGTAGGCGACTGGCACCCATTGATTTCAATGGAGGTCGCCTCCAAGTCGGATCTCCGTCTATACGGAGGCGACTCTCACGGAATTATCAGCTCTGAAGAGGGAACTCCACGCCAAATTTATGAAAAAAAATTGGCGTGGGTTCCCCCTCCGAGAGCATACCAGGTCCTTAGGTCTGGTATGGATTCTAAGGGGAACCCCCTACGCCGAAAAAACGGCGTGGGGGTCCCCCCCAGATCCACACCAGACCCTTATCCGAGCATGCTACCCGGCCGGCCAGGAAAGGGGGTGGGGATGAGCGAGCGCCCCCCCTCCTGAGCCGCGTGCCCTCATGTTGATGAGAACAAGGGCCTCTTCCCGACAACCCTGGCTGTTGGTTGTCGGGGGCTGCGGGCGGGGGGCTTATCAGAATCCGGGAGCCGCCTTTAATAAGACAATGTACCCCTACCCATTCACCTGTGAAAAAAAATGTACAAAAAAACCACAACACACAAGGGTTAAAATAGTTTATTGCACAGCTCCTTCCTTCTTCCGTCTTCGGGGGTCTTCTCACCGGACTCCTCCGCTATCTTCTGCTCTTTTGCTAGCTCTTTCACTAGCGGAGGAGCCCGGCTTTCTTCTTCTCCGCCGCCCGGGGGTCTTCTTCCGACTTCAGGGGTCTTGTCCCCCTCTTCGGTTCTTCTTGCCGGGCCACTGCGCCACTGGAACAAGACCCCTGAAGTTGGAAGAAGACCCCCAGGCAGCGGCGAAGAAGAAAGCCGGGCTCCTCCGCTATTGAAAGAGCTAGCAAAAGAGCAGAAGATAGCGGAGGAGTCTGGCGAGAAGACCCCCGAAGACGGAAGACCCCGGAGCTGTGCAATAAACTATTTTAACCCTTGTGTGTTGTGTTTTTTTTGTACATTTTTTTTCACAGGTGAATGGGTAGGGGTACATTGTAAAAATAAATAGAAAATTTGAAAAACTTTACATTTTAAAATATAAAAATGAGAAGATTCAGAAATATGAAAATGTGAAAATTAGAAAACTAAAAAATATGAAAATGAGAAAATTCTAAAATATGAAAATTAGAAAAATTGGAAATATGAAAACTAGAGAATTAAAAAATTCTAAAATATGAAAATTAGAAAATTAAAAAAATCGGAAATATGAAAGTTAGAAAATATGAAAATTAGAAAATGTGAAAATTAGAAAATGTGAAAATTAGAAAATGTGAAAATTAGAAAATCGAAAAAATTTAAAATTAGAAAATATGAAAATTCAAAAATATGAAAGTTAGAAAAATCGTAAACATGAAAACTAGAGAATTAAAAAAAAAAAGAAAATATGAAAATTAGAAAATGATAAAATTCGGAAATGTGAAAATGAGAAAATTCAGAAATGTGAAAATTAGAGAATTAATAAATATGAAAACTAGTAAATAAAAAAACTAGAAAATATGACAATTAAAAAAAATAGAAAATTTGAAAAAATTAACATTTTAAAATATAAAAATTTGAAAATTCAGAAATATGAAAATGTGAAAATTAGAAAATGTGAAAATTAGAAACCTAAAAAATATGAAAATGAGGAAATTCTAAAATATGAAAATTAGGAAAATCGGAAATATGAAACCTAGAGAATTCAAAAAATGAGAAAATATGAAAATAAGAAAATTAAAAAAATCGGAAATATGAAAGTTAGAAAATATGAAAATTAGAAAATGTAAAAATTAGAAAATTAAAAAATAGAAAATTATAAAATATGAAAATTTGGAAGTATGAAAATGTAAAAATTAGAAAATCCAGAAATTCGAAAATTTTAAAATCCACAAAAATGAAAATGAGAAAACTAGAAAATTTGGAAATAAGAAAATTTTAAAAATTGGAAATTAAAGAATTAAAAAAATAGAAAATGAGAAAATATGAACATTTTAAAATATAAAAATCAGAAAATTCAGAAATATGAAAATGTGAAAATTAGAAAATTAAAAAAATAGAAAAATAGCAAATTGATTCCATAACCAGCGTTATTAAACCATTGATTTTAATTCTGCACTTAGCCTGGTGCCCCTCTGTTCCTATTTCCACTGTACAGAGTCAGCATCTTTGCTTTGTAATACATCCCTCTAGCGCCACTATCTATATTTTTGATTACTTTTTTAGGCTTTCTTTTCTTTATTTTCATCTGCTGAACTAGCCGGTAAGTATATACTGCAGATGTATAAAGTTACAGGGATGAGACAAACCACTTACCACTGACAGAGGCGCTTGCAATGGTCAGTTTTTTTATGTAAAACCTTCATCCCCAAAAGGAAAAAAATGATATAACTGATTATAAAGTGTTAGCTGGAGTTTGGCTTCAATGTGTTAATGTATTTAAATCTGCTAGTACATTTAACACTCCCCTCCCCCAGATTGACCATGCTGCTGTCTGCTGTGCTCCCCATGCTCATTCATCCAGAGTAGGACACTAATACAGGAGGTGTGTTACTGACCAGATCACCAGGTAAAAAAAAGGGAAAAAAAGCCTAAAAAGCCAAAGAAACTATTGCAGCCACCACATCTAATGACTGATAAGCTTCAATATATTGCATTTGGTTATGGGCTTAATATGACTTTAACCACTTACTGACCACCCGCCACAGTTTTATGGTGGCTGTTTGAAGGAGGATATTGTTGTTATGGCAACAGCTAGCTGCCATAACCCTGGTATCCCCTTCTTGAGCGGGCGGTCCGCTAAAAGTGAAAAGTGGTCCCTGCAGCGGATTTCCCACAAGATCACTTTTATCGGTGGTGGGAGAGGGACCCCCTCCTGCCTCGATCCGGTGCCTTCTGCCACTTACCGTAGATGTCGGCAGAGGTGGAGGCGATTGCGTCCTCTTGATAGCTCAGTATGGAGACAAGTGAGGGGAAGATGGCCAACACCTGTCTCCATACAATTGCTGGGCAGAAGCGATTTCGCACGCAGAAGCAGACGCATACATGAGTAGCGCCCACATATGAAAGCTGTGTTCAAACCACACATGTGAGGTATTACCTCGATCAAAATATGCAACCTGTAGAATTTTTTTAAACGTCATCCATGAAGATTGTTAAGGATAAACATTTGTCGCCATTCCACAAGCGGGCACAATTTTTAACTTCAATACATTTTTATTGGTATAAAATGAAGTCATACATTAGACATTCCAGAATGCAAAGTGATACAAGTTCAAGTGTTGCATAATGGTTCATACATGTCACAGATATACCATCATATAACATATAAACACGGAAACAAGTAATAAACAACATAAAAAGGTGCAGAAACAAGAGGATCAGTAGTACCTAGTCTAGTCAAGTCAAGGTGAATACTTCACAGATGAGTACCAAGTGTTCCAACTCGCCCACTGTAAGTTTATTTTTGGGTAGATACCCTGAGTTGCTGCAAACATCACCTCATAGGTGGCATGTGTGTTGATTGCTTCTATTACTTCTCTAAAGTTAGGGGGTGTAGCGTCCAACTAATGGCGTAAGATTACCAGTCTCGTGCCAAGAAGAATATTTGTTATTATGGTTCTAGTGCAGGGTGGGATGTTTTCTATACCTATTGACAATAGCGCCATGGCTGCAGTTGGGATGATAATTGCCCCGGTAAAGTTGGATATAGTTGGATATTTTAGACCATAACAAGGGCACTCCCAAAAGACATGGTGCAGCGTACTCATATGGTGAGTTTTGTAAATTACATTTTGAAAGTTTGTGAGGGGTTAAATACCACCGCAACATTATTTTGTGTGTTGTTTCCCATAAGTTGGCACTTTTAGTCGCATTGAGGATGGTTTGTAGGGCTTTTTGCCACTGGGCCTCAGAAAGCTAGCATTCAAGTCCTGTTCCCATGCCCTAATGCTAGATGACTTTTCAAATGTATTTTTAGCATTGATGAAGGAATAGAACAGTGAGACTCTTTTGATATTAGTGGTATGGCTTGTGAGGTAAAGTGTAGCTCGCCAAGGTAATGCTGTTACATATGTAGGAGTTTTTTGGAGGAAGTGAACTATTTGGAGGTATCTGTAATAGTCACTATCATCTAAAGGGAATTCTAATTGCAGTATCCTAAATGTTTTAGGAGATGGGCCTAACATTAAATCATTTACTGTTTTAATGCCTTTGTTCCGCCAGTGAGTTATGTATAAGTCGGGGGTGAGTAGAGATAGTCTGGAAACAGGAAGATGTATAGGTCTTAAAGTGTGGTCTGAGAAGTTTAGGGAAGTGACATTTTTCCATGTGTGTAAGGTAGCTTTAATTGTGGGTGATAGATGTGGAGGGTCCTGTGGAAAGAGTTTGCAAGATAGGAGTAAGTCATCCATACTATTACCAGGAATCTGTGACTGTTCTAGTTCTAACCATCTGGGACCTTGTATTTGAGAGAACCACGCCCTGGTTTGTGCTAGGATTGCAGTTGAGTGGTAATCCTTCAGTATAACGTGGCCGATTCAACCTGCACCCTTGGACTTAATACATTTTTTAAAGGCGCACCTTGCCTTTTTACCCTGCCAGAGGTATTTATTTAATATTGACTGGGCTTTGACAAAAAAAAAGAGTTGCTAATTGGAATCGGTAATGATCTGAATAAATAGAGCAGCTGAGGAAGTATCATCATTTTAAATGCCGCTAAGCGACCTGTCCAAGACAGTTCTGTAGCTTATTATTCAATAAGCCTAGGAAAAGTGTGTAGTTAGCTGCAAAAAAGTCCACAGTTTGTGCCGCTAGGTATTTTAACCTGTCTTGTTTCCAGATGTATGGATACCTTGTACTGAGTCTAGCTTGCACAGATGCATCTATCTAAGTCCCATTATGTACGACTTACGGGGTACTTTCATTAACCTTATAGTAGGATAGCCTACTGAACATTTCAATAGTCTAGTGCAGTGTTTCTCAACTCTAGGTCTCAAAGTGCCCCAACAGGTCATGTTTTCAGGATTTCCATTATTTTGCACAGATAATTTAATCAATTTCACTGCCTTAGTAATTACAACAGCTGTTTCATCTGAGGAAAATGGTGAAAACATGGCCTGTTGGGGTGCCTTGAGGACTGGAGTTGAGAAACACAGGTTTAGTGAACCAAAGCCAGGGAAGTCTCCACATCTGTTAGAATCATTATAATATCATCTGAAAATAAATTGATTGTGTGGTTATGGTTGGGCATGGGAAATCCTGTGATCTGAGGATGCGTACAAATATAAATGGCTAGGGGTTCCATTAAGAGATTGAAGAATAGGGGGGACAACGGGCACCCCTGTCTTATGCTGTTTGTTATGTTAAAGGGCTTAGATAGTACACCAGAAGTGAAGACATGGGCAGAGGGATTGGAGTATAGAGCTAGAATTGCATGTAAGATATTACCCGAGAAACCAAACCTCTGCAAGACCTGGGTGAGGTACTGCCAATGTATGCGGTCGAAAGGCCAGCAGCAGAGAAGTCCTCTTGTGCACCCTAGCTAGATGAATGATGTCACTCTGCGGATAGCATCGGATGTTTGCCGTCTTTTAGCAAAGCCCATTTGGTCTAGATTAATGATAAGGGGAAGTATGTCTAACAAACGAGAGGCAACAATCTTGGCATATATTTTTAAATCAATATTTAGAAGTGATATGGGTCTAAAATTTGAGGGTGAGATGGAATCCTTCCCTGGCTTCGGTAACATCACAATTATAGCATTCAGCATTTCAGAAGGGAAGGAGGCCGAGGCAGCAGCACTGTTAGCCCCCGTACACACGGTCGGACATTCCGGCAACCAAATCCGTCGGATAAATTCCGACGCATTTAGTCCGGAAGTGGTCCGGAAGTGGTGTCGCATACACATGGTCGGACTAAGTTGTCGGAAGTTCCGGTTGCAAAGAACGCGGTGACGTACGCCGCATACGACGGGACTAGAAAAGGAAAGTTCAGCACCACGTCCGGCACCCTTTGGGCTCCTTCTGCTGATCTCGTGTTTATCATGTGACAGTAGAAGTTTGGTGAGAGACGATTCGCGCTTTTCAGATTTGTGCTTCAGTTTGTTAATGCTCTTCAGTTTGTACTTGTCGGTGCGTATCTGACTATCAGTGCGTGTAGTCAGTAAGCATTTGTTGCTCATTGTGGACTATATCTTGGTATAGTACATTTTGATTTGCATTGTTTATTGTCTGCTTGTTACTGCTTTTCAGGTTGTTCTTTCAGGCATTGCTGTTTATCGGTGCTTTCTGTTGTCCCTTCTGACCAGCCGACCGTTTTAAACCATGTTTCGTGTACGTACTCGTCGTAGAGTTTGTGCTGTGCAGGGGCTTGGTGTTGGGCTTTTAGCTTTGACACAAGCCCGGTCCATGAACAGGGCGAGGAGGAGTTTGTGGACCAAGAATTGGTTGCGCCAGCGTGACCAGTTCTTGCACATGCCTTTGCTCTGTGAGATCTTGGAGAATAATCCTGATGATTTCAGGAATTATCTCCGGGTGACGGGCCCCGTTTTTCACCATCTTCTGGCTTTGCTGTCCCCTTATATCACCAGGCAGGATACCTGCATGCGGCAAGCCATCACTCCGGAACAGAGGCTCATCACCACGTTGCGCTACTTGGCGACAGGGAGAAGCCTTCAGGACCTAAAGTTCTCCACAGGTATCTCCCCCCAGGCTCTGGGAATCATTATTCCTGTTCTGCCATTCAGGTCCTGCAGAAGGACTATATGAAGGTAAGTTTTCTCCTTTAACATCACATTCTATGTATTTAATGATTGCTAATGTCTTGTATTTCTTTCTTCATTCCCTAATTACCATGATTGCAATATGCTCTAATTGATATGCTGTGCCCCTTTGTCCTCATGCATGCTGGAAGCTTTTCAAGTTCCTTTTTTGTCCTTCATGCATATTTGCCTTTACTAACCTCCCCAGCATGCCCTTCTTGAGCCATAAACCTATAGTCTAGTCACTTAGCAATGTATTTTGTCAGCTCCATAGTATTGCTTTCCCCTAAACACCCCCTAAAATGTGTACAAATGTTATGTGTGTGCTTAAATTGATGCAGAGTGCCATTTTTTTTGGTTGGGTCAAACTCATTAGGAACCCCCCCCCCCCCCCCCAACTGCCAGGCCAGCTGATAGCAATCCTCTATCTGCTGACTTTGCCAAACCCAATACCCACTCTACCTACCTTTTTTCTGGTCAGATTTATGGACAAATTCACCAAAGCATGTAGTGCAAGGGCCTGCCTCTATACTTTCAAATGCTACAGTTTCTAGTTTTTTTTTCTCCTATTATTATCTTGATAGGTAATAGCAGAATGTAAAAATGTGCTTCCATTTTTTAATTTTTGGGACTTTCCCAATTGTGGAGGTGCAATTGATGGGAAACATGTCCGCATTGTCCCACCCCCCAACTCGTGATCGTACTATTATAATTACAAGGGGTTTAATAGTATCGTGATGTTGGCGGTGGTGTCAGCGACCTATGACTTCCTTTATGTGGACGTGGGGCAAAATGGGCGGGTGTCGGATGGTGGAGTGTTCGCACGGACGGAATTCTACTGGCGTCTCCAGAGTGGCAGTCTGGGCTTGCCACCCCCAGAGAAGAATGTAGAAGAACTCCCGTTCGTTTTTGTCGTGGATGAGGCATTTGCCCTGGCAAACCACCTGATGCGGCCTTTCCCGATGAGGACCCTCACCCCGGATCAGAGGATCTTTAATTTCTGGCTGGCCAGAGCCAGAAGAGTCCTGGAGAACACTTTTGGAATACTGGCCAGCCCGGTTCTGCCTATTTTTGACGCCAATCCACATGGCGGAATATAAACGAAATCACATAGTGCTTGCCTGCTGTGTTCTGCACAATTTTTTGAAAAAACATGCAGCTAACTATGTGGTCTCAGTTGGTCCAGATGCAGACTTGCCTGAAAATGAGAATCTCACGTCCCTTGAAGCTGCTTGTCCTGACTTGCCCCCCCCCCCCCAAAGCGCCCACGAGGTCAGAACCCAATACATGGAGTACTTTGTGGGTAGGGGGGGCATTGATTGCCAGACAATGTCTGAGAGGCATTTTTTTTATAAATTTTTCTTTGAAACTACAATAATCTTTGTTTTTATTTACTGCTTGGCTTTGTTTAAGGTGTCTCCTAGGTATTTTTGCTTTTTTTTTTGGGCCTTTTTCTACAACAGTGCAAACCCAAGTTCTGAGCGAGATGGGGTGACAGTCTCTTCTTCAGATAATCTTATTATGTTGTGGGTCTGCTAAACACACACCTTGTTTTTGTTGCTAATGTATGTAGTGCATTACTGACAAAAATATTGCTCAATTTCAGCACCATGGCAGAAATATGTGGGGGTCAGGAAAACGGCGTGATTGGGGAAATGTAAACATCACTGTGGGTGTTATTTACAGGCACATCCACTATGCACTACAAGTGCACTTCAAAAGTGCACCTGAAACTGCACTTGGAGTGCAAAGTGGATTTGCCTTTAGTAAATAACACCCATTGCTACAGAAAACAACAACTTTACTCCAAATACTGCTTTTGCTTTTGCGCATTGAAAAAGGAAGCCACACATTGTTGATCATTTAACTTTTTAATCAAAGCACATTCACATGTCCGTTTAGAAAAGGGTTTTACAACAAACCAACATATTTGGTGTATAGAAAACATTATTTTGGGTAACATTTTTATAACTTGGCGTTTTTGTGTAAACAGGCATGTATCAAAGCATAACATACAGAACACAGGAACTTACAAAGTTCAACTTTGAAAAGTGAAGAAAATATCAGACATGAGTTTGTACAAACTAGGAAGATACACACACAATACAAAAGTGGCCATTTTCCTCCTGGTCCCATGCCTAATGTCAACATGTGCTATCTCCCATCATGGGGTATCAATGTACATGTTTTGGGGATGCAACCACTTCATCTCAGCCACTTTCCACAAAACACGTACATTGATCCCCCATGATGGGAGATAGTACATGTTAACACACTGTGCGCATCTTCCAAATTTGGCTTTTTGGAAAATACAAAAGTTTTTTGTTAAAAAAAAAAGCTAGCTAGTTTGGGGTGTTTCAGACTCTCCCCAAAACATCAATGATGTTCTTCATTTTCTGTTGAACATCATTGATGTTTTTCTGTATATTTTCGAAATCACGATTGCACCCCATTATCTCCCCAATGAGGATCTGGGCACTTTCACTGGTAAAATGTGATTCTTCTTCCACATTACCTAAAAAAAAATAAACACACGGTGTATTATAAATATGCCAACATACATTGATTAGCTTACTGGAAGCTGTGGTGTCCGACACTCACCTGTTGTGGTGACAATTTGTCCAACTTCAACAATCTCTCCTTCCTCCTCCTCCTCCTCTGCTTCTGTTGGAATTTCGCCTTCTTTGGGAGGTGTGGGGTCCCTGGTGTCCTCAGACGACCCGAGTCTTCTCTCCCCTATGAGAATGTAAAAAAGGAATACTTAGCACACAGAGGGCAGAAATAGGAATATGAAATATTGCTTGGAAGTGTGGTACAATTGTGTTTTTTGGCCGAGTTCAAAGGTGAGAACATTATTTTGGACACCTTCTAAAGCTGGAATACTTACCTGCAGTGTGGACAAATGTAGTGAAGTGTAATTTGGGAAAACATAGTTTTGGGAGTGGGCTAGCGAACGATGTTTAGTATGAATGATTGAACCCATGAACTTGAAAGTGGCCATTTTAAACCGTACAACAATAAATCAAAGCACATGGAGCATTATGCAAGCAATAATAATAATATGAACACACGACAACTATTTACTTTTTTGAAAAACTCGCTTGATCCTTCTGTACTGTTCGTGCTCCCTCAGTTTTAGGTCTGACCAGCGTTTTCTCAGTTGATCCTTGGATCGTCGTACCCCAAAATTCTTCTGAAGACTCTTCACAACTTTAACCATGATCTTGGCCTTTCTGATATTTGGGTTTGGGTAAGGTCCATACTTCCCATCATAGTCGGTCCTCTTCAATATGTCCACCATCTCCAACATCTCTCCAAAAGACATATTTGAGGCCTTAAATTTTCTTCTCCAGGATTGGTACGTTTCAGGCTCCGGGCTTTCCTCGTCCTCCTCCTCGTTAGTGGAACTCTGATTGCGCACCTGCATTCTCTCCGCCATGTGCTCTCCCCACTGCGCCAAAAGAGAAGGGGCGGGGAATAGTCTAGAAAGAACGTCAGGGGCGGGCGGAGTTTCACGCATGCGCACTGTATATAAAACGCAACACGCGTGCGTCGTGCGTACGATCTGTGAGCAGAGTGAGGAGCTGATGAGCCAATCATGCAAACAAAGGTACAATTTTTAACTTGGTACATCACTAGCCTATACTGCTTCTATATAGGCCTATGCTGGGACAAGATTAGGAGAGTCTAGCATGGCATTATTATTATTAGGGTTTGTCTTGTGTTGTGTCTTGCAGACAAGATGGATCCCTTCAAGAACTCAAATTTTATGGGGCTATTCATTGATCTGCTCAGGGAGCTGCCCTGCCTGTGGCAGAAGAACAACCCCTTTTATAATAACCGAAGAAAGAGGAAGGCAGCGCTGGAGAAACTTCTTGCTTTGGTGAAGATCATGGTCCCCACGGCAGACATGACCTATGTGATGTTTAAAATTGGTGCCCTGAAGAGTATGTATCTCAGGGAGCGAAAGAAGCACCAGGATTCCCTGAGATCAGGATATCCAGATGCCATTTATGTCCCCAGGATGGTGTACTACGAGAGGCTGCATTTTCTGGTAGGCAAGGGGGAACACACGCCACCACTCTACAGTCTTCCTTCAAGGCTTCCTTCACCCCCAGCTGAGGCTTCCGATGTCCAACCTGGGCCTTACAGGCAGCAACATGTGGAGGGGCCCAGCTTGAGACAGGTATAGCATTGTTGAACACATTTATTGTCGTACATTTAATGATGTTAGCTAGATGTTATTATTGATCAGTAAGTTGTGATTTAACAAAGTGGTTTACATATCAATAGACAGTAGTGACCAAAAATGTTTGGGACAAGAATGAAAAATGCTGGGCTCAGAATGATAGTCTGTTCTATTTGGCAACATTCAATTTGCAACAGTCATGAGCACAAAATTGTGTGACTGATGACCAAAAAACTAAAACTATGTCCCATTTTCATATACAGGAAGACCTCAGCCGGGAGGAGGCTGTGGCAAGTGGCAGCCGGGAGGTGGACCATCGCCCTCCTTCTCCTCCTCCTGCCACAACTACAGGAGCCTGGAAGGAAGCCTGGAGGGAAGTGCCCAAGGAAGACCAGAGAGTGATGGCCTGGGTTCAGTCTGGTCTGACAGAAGATGCAACCTCTTGTAGGACCACAGCCTGGGGACATAGATGGCATCTGCTCTTCCTGATCTCTAGGACTTCTGGACCAGACTGCTCTCCCTGAGATATGTACTCCTCAGGTCACCAATTTTGCATTTTCAAATTAGTTCATATCTGCCCTGGGGGCCAAAGGCTTCGCCAAATTGACCTGTTTCTCCAGCGTTGCCTTCCTGTTTATTTGTTTGACACCTAAATAAAGGTTTTTTTGGTTGAAGAAATACTTGCGTATGTGTTTTACTTCAAAAAGGACAGTTTATTTGTGAGTAGGTAGGTACATTTCAAAAATACAAAGTCAAATAAATAACAAGGGGCACCAACACCAAACATCCTCCTGTAGATTAAAAAAGAAAACAATAAATTAAAAAGATAATAATGGTGTTTTGGTAAGTTGACACACAAAACACACCCCAAAAAATGCAAAGATGAGCAAACTGTCAAAAAAGGAGATGGTGATAAAAAAAACAACCACAAAATTAAAGAAAAAAATAAAAATGATTGGGGAGATGTGACAAATTAAAATATTGTTTTGCTGAAAGGCAAAACAACTTCTTACAGCATTGTAAAGAAAAAGAGAATGCGCTGCATGAAAGAATTTTTAACATTGCAGCGTGACGAATGTGCTATATCGATTATGAGCGGTAGTTTTACCTGAGTGAGCGATTCCGTCTCCGAATTTTATTGTGAGCATGTGTGGCACCTTGTCCGTCGGACTAGGCTACACACGATCGGAAACTGACGCGATTGGATCATGTTGTCGGAAAATGTTATAGCCAAGCTGTAAAACTTGGTCCGTCAGATGTTCCGATGGAAACAGTCAGATGGATTATCCAACAACACGGTCCTATCGGACATTGTCCATCGGAATATCCAACCGTGTGTACAAGGGCTTAAAGATTCGCTCCAAATTTGGAGTCAGAATCTGTGTGAATGTTTTATAATAGTCTCCAGAAAATACATCAGGACCCGGAGACTTGTTGAGAGGTAGCTATTCAATATCCTTCAAGATCTCACTAGTACTGAATGGTTGGTTTAGGGCCAGAAGTTGATCCTGAGAGATGTTATAATTTGTCTTTAGTGATAGGTTGTACTATGTATGGGATCTTAGTTTTTTGTCTTAAGCCTTCAATTTGGCATGATACATTTTTACCGGCTTTGTTCCCTGTAGCATAATATGTCATTTTTAGTTTTTGGGATGCCTTTTCAAAGTTTTCCAGTAGGAGGAGTCTCAGGTCATATCTTAGTGATTGATTTGGGTAGAAAGTGTGGGAGAGGGTTTTCATTTGTTATTGGTTTCAGATTTTATCTGTTAGGTCTTTTATTTTTTTGCGCTGCTGCCTCTTAGCTTTCACTCCCAGTTGAATGAGAATTCCCCGTATGAATGCTTTGTGGACATTCCATAATAAAAATTCATCCTGCGCAGAGGATTCATTGTGCTTAAAGAATTCTGTCAACCTCATTGCTATTATTGATCCGCCCGTTGTAAAAGAGAGGAGTTTAACCTCCACAATGGTGATACTTCACTGGTCCCTGTGTCACCCAGAGTCAGCGTGATGGATGCATGGTCTGACCATGTAATAGTATTGATGTCTGCAGATGACACATTGACCAGGGTGCCCTGGTCCACCAAGAACAAATCAATGTGTGAGTATGCCTTATGATGCGATGAAAAAAGGTAAAGTCTCATTCTCCTGCATGCAGGCACCTCCAAGCGTTAAACAGATCTTGCTTATGAATGGAGGGTAAAAGAGATGACCCTGAACGCCTCACCCCTGAAGGGGAGTCCGCGACCAGGTCAAGGGTTATGTTAAAGTCCCCGCATATAGCGGTAATTAGCATCCCTTTTTGGTGCGACCTCGTCTTTCTCATCAATTTGTGAAAGAAGCAGATCTGATGTTGGTTGGGGCGAATACACATTAACAATGGTATATGTGATGGAATCAATATCGCATACAAGAATGACTTAACGGCCTTTGATATCTTTGACTAGCTCATGGAGAGTAAAAGTAACAGAGTCCTTTATTATTATTAGCACTCCTTTGGTTTTATTAGGGGCATTGGCTGTATACACACACGGAAATTTTTTATGGAAACATGCTGGAGGTGCTGTTGCAGAGAAGTGCGTCTCCTGAGCACACACTATATCAGCTTTGTTAGAAAGGGCTTCAGTCCATAAAGATCTCCTTTTTGCTGGATGATTAAGGCCTTTTGAGTTAATGGAAATTATTTTTATACCCATTTTTAGGAGGGTAGACAGCTGTTTGTAATATTTGGTTGGTAATCATTTTTGAGGAAATAGCACCATCTTGTGGCACTCTTTTGGAATTGCATGTTGTAAAATAGGTGAATATGAGACAATCATGAATGTACTCACTATTGAAGCAGTTGATGCCCTAATCCCGGTGAACCATGTTAAATGATCTTCCTGTATAGTGATCCGCTCCACAGGTCACAAATCTCCAGATTGAGAGCCTTTTGTGGACAAGAAAAGGAAAAAAATAGGAACAAAAGAAGAAAAACAAAACAATGTAATGCATGAGGAGAAATTACATGCTGGGCCAAGAGCAAACAAAGCACAAGGCCCATAAACAGAAGAAAAACAGCGCCAATCTAAGTGCAGTATTTTTAGTTCACAGACATTTAATTTGTAAAGTTATACACTCACTCTCTACCAGAAAGTTTCAGGCACATCATGTTTTTAGAAAGGTCTCTGGGGGACATCGCAGGGCTCCCGAGGAGAAGCGGTTTCTCATTCGGCTGTGTCTCTCGTCCGGTGGCGCCGGTGGTTCCCAGCGTCGCACGGCCCTGTGTAGCAGCGTCAGGGAGGTCCATTCGTTGGTACGTTGGGGGCGCACTGCGATGACGTTCGTTATGGTTTATGTTGCACGCGTTCGGAGCATGCGTGCTCCTTCATCAGGCATCTGGGTCACCATATTGGAAGTGGCTTAAATACGACAATGTATAGCATGGACAAAGAAACGAAAAAAAAACAACAGGTCTCAAGAAAAGAGAAAGCATTACTAATGGGAGTAGGCAGACTCCCGTCTCCTTACCGTTTTGCAAAATTATTTGCATAATTTTCCTTAGCAAGTATAAAGAATGAAGATGTGTCTCCTGAGTATTGTTACAAAGCAAGTTAATGATAATTTAATTTTTTAACCTACTGGCAGTAACCTTTATATTTCTTATGAAATTTGTCCCATAAGGCCCACCTTTTTCAGAAAACCATCAGTTTACCTTCCTGATATGCAATAGTTTTTTCGTAAGAGTACGAGTCATCAACTAAAGTGATCACTTCCGTTATTGATGGAGAGATATTAGATTTCCATTTACGTGCAATGCTTAATCTAGCCGCATATATGACATGTATCACCAGAGTGCGTCAGAAAGGAGGGTATACGTCCATATCTACACCCAAGAGGGCCTGTTCTGATTTAAGTGGATTTAGGATCCCCCTCACCTTTGCTATCAACTTGCCCATTTCTATCCAGAAGCTGCATAGTGAGATACAAAACCAGAAAATGTGTGCTAAATTTCCTACCTATCCACAACCTCTCCAGCAAGTGTTCGAGCCCCCGCCTACATATTTTGCCATCGTATAAGGTGTCCTATACCATCTCAAATGTATCTTCTGTGCAGCCTCTCTAAAGTTTGAGCATCTAGAATGTTTATAATTACACTTGACTGCTCTTACCCTTTGGGCTGGGGAGATTTTTACATTTAATTCCTCATCTCATTTAGTCAATTGCTTTGAGATATCAAACTGTAATTTACCATGGAGAATATTGTAAATGCCTGTTATTCCTTTTTTTATGCTCAGATTGTAGCTGCCACAATTCCCATAAATGCTTGGGAAGTAGGAAATGATGTGATTGCACATTAGTTAGTAAACTTGCTATTCTGGCATAGGTCATGAATTCTGTCTTTGGAAGGGATATGTTAGTTTGTAGTGTCTCAAACGTATGCATTTTCCCCTCGTCTGTCAATTGGTGTAAAAATTCAAGTCCATACTTCCCCCAATGTTTCACTTTTAGGTCTGGAGTAAGAAACGTCAATGTTGTTAATGGTATAGGTAGTTTTTTAAGCTTGGTATGTTTATACCCATTTTTGTTCTGATAGGACCAGACTTGTAAGGTAGCTTCGATGGCAGGATGTTGTCTATACTGTTTGGGATTACCCACTACTGTTGCATATAGTAGCCCAGCTAAGTCCCCCTGTCTCACTTGTTCTTGCTCACAAGTGTGCCAATATTTCTGTTCTGGGAAGAGGAACCAAAATCGGAGTTGGTCCAGGATTGCCGCCATGTGATAGTCTCTGAGTTCCGGAACCCCCATTCCCCCCACCTGTCTGTGTTTAATAAGAATGCTGAGGTTACACCTTGCTGGTTTACCTTCCCAAATCAATTTAACCAATTGGCGCTGCATAGTCTTAAGCCACGTACACACGTAGCGGTATGTCCGACGTACTTAGTCTGGCGGACTTCCCGCCAGATTGTACGTCGGACTTTCCGAACGGGCTACTTGCCCACACACGGCACTTTTTGAGCGGACTAATACGGCGGACTAAGTCCGCCGTACTATCCGCCCTACTTTTGAAATGAACGGACTCTCCCACACACGCGGAGGAAAGTCCGCTCATTTCGAGCGCGTCTCCAGGTAGGCGGAGCCCGCGAAGGAGACGTCGCTGGCCCCGCTGCCTGGTATGAACTTAAAGGGGAACCCCAACGCCGAAAAAAATCGGCGTGAGGGTCCCCCCAAGTCCACAACAGACCCTTGTCCGAGCACGCTACCCGGCCGGCCAGGAAAGGGGCCGTGTGCCCTCAACATGGGGGGTGCCTTGGGGAAGGGGGGGGCCATGCGGCCCCCCCACCCCAAAGCACCTTGTCCCCATGTTGATGAGGACAAGGGCCTCTTCCCGACAACCCTGGCCGTTGGTTGTCGGGGTCTGCGGGCGGCGGGCTTATCGGAATGCGGGAGCCCCCTTTAATAAGGGGGCCCCCGGATACCGGCCCCCCACCCTATGTGAATGAGTATGGGGTACAATGTACCCCTACCCATTCACCTGTAAAATAAAAGTACAAAAAAAAACACAACACACGAGATAAAATATTTTATTGCACAGCTCCGGGGGTCTTCCGTCTTCGGGGGTCTTCTCGCCGGACTCCTCCGCTATCTTCTTGTAGCTCTTTTACTAGAGGAGGAGCCAGGCATTCTTCTTCGCCGCCGACCTCTTCTTCCGACTTCGGGGGTCTTGTCCCCCTCTTCGGTTCTTCTGCCGGGCCACCGCGCCCTTTTCTAGCTCTTTTACAGGCGGTGGCCCGGTCTTCTGTCGCCGCCACCGCCGCCTTCCGTTCTTCTTCTTCTTCTTCTTCTCCAGGAGATGTTGACTCGACGATCTCTCCGGCCGCAATGCCAGGGACGCGCTGTGCTGCCACTTATATAGGGACAAGGGGCGGTGTCACATGTGTTGGTGTCACATGGTGACCCCGTCCCCTTACGATGTCACAGTCCCGGAGGATGCTGGGACTGTCGCCATGTGACATCAACCCATGTGACATAAACCCATGTGACACCGCCCCTTGTCCCTATATAAGTGGCAGTGCAGCGCGTCCCTGGCATTGCGGCCGGAGAGATCGTCGAGTCAACATCTCCTGGAGAAGAAGAAGAAGAAGAAGAAGAACGGAAGGCGGTGGCGGTGGTGGCGGCGACAGAAGACCGGGCCACCGCTTGTAAAAGAGCTATAAGAAGGCGCGGTGGCCCGGCAGAAGAACCGAAGAGGGGGACAAGACCCCCGAAGTCGGAAGAAGAGGCCGGCGGCAAGGAAGAAAGCCGGGCTCCTCCGCTAGTAAAAGAGCTACAAGAAGATAGCGGAGGAGTCCGGCGAGAAGACCCCCGAAGACGGAAGACCCCCGGAGCTGGGCAATAAAGTATTTTATCTCGTGTGTTGTGTTTTTTTTTGTACTTTTATTTTACAGGTGAATGGGTAGGGGTACATTGTACCCCATACTCATTCACATAGGGTGGGGGGCCGGTATCCGGGGGCCCCTTTATTAAAGGGGGCTCCCGGATTCCGATAAGCCCCCCGCCCGCAGACCCCGACAACCAACGGCCAGGGTTGTCGGGAAGAGGCCCTTGTCCTCATCAACATGGGGACAAGGTGCTTTGGGGTGGGGGGGCTGCGCGGCCCCCCTTCCCCAAGGCACCCCCCATGTTGAGGGCATGCGGCCTGGTACGGCTCAGGAGGGGTTTCTTTCCTGGCTGGCCGGGTAGCGTGCTCAGACAAGGGTCTGTTGTGGACTTGGGGGGACCCCCACGCCGGTTTTTTTCGGCGTTGGGGTTCCCCTTTAAGTCCATACCAGGCGGCGGGGCCAGCGACGTCTTCTTCGCGGGCCCCGCCTACCTGCAGACCCGCTCGAAATGAGCGGACTTTTCTCAGGGTGGGAAAAGTCCGCTCATTTCAAAAGTACGTCGGACTGGCATACACACGGCCGGATTGTCCGCCGAAATGCGAGTCCGCCGGGAAGATTGGAGTGCAACACGGCATTCTAAGTCCGCCGTACTTTCTGGTCAAAAAAGTATGCCGGAGGCTACACATGGGGGGATTGTTTGGCGGACTTGAGTTTGCCGGACTTTTCCACCGGATTGTTTGATCGTGTGTACGCGGCATAAAGTACGTCGGTATGTCCGACGTACTTAGTCTGGCGGACTTCCCGCCAGACTGTCCGTCGGACTTTCCGAACGGGCTACTTGCCCACACACGGCACTTTTTGAGCGGACTAATACGGCGTACTAAGTCCGCTGTACTATCCGCCCTACTTTTGAAATGAACGGACTCGCCCACACACGCGGAGGAAAGTCCGCTCATTTCGAGCGCGTCTTCAGGTAGGCGGAGTCCGCGAAGGAGACGTCGCTGGCCCCGCCGCCTGGTATGGACTTAAAGGGGAACCCCAACGCCGAAAAAAATCGGCGTGGGGGTCCCCCCCAAGTCCACAACAGACCCTTGTCCGAGCATGCTACCCGGCCGGCCAGGAAAGGGGGGGCGAGCGAGCGCCCCCCCCTCCTGAGCCATACCAGGCCGTGTGCCCTCAACATGGGGGGTGCCTTGGGGAAGGGGGGGCCGCGCGCCCCCCCCACCCCAAAGCACCTTGTCCCCATGTTGATGAGGACAAGGGCCTCTTCCCGACAACTCTGGCCGTTGCTTTCGGGGTCTGCGGGCGGGGGGCTTATCGGAATCCGGGAGCCCCCTTTAATAAGGGGGCCCCCGGATACCGGCCCCCCACCCTATGTGAATGAGTATGGGGTACAATGTACCCCTACCCATTCACCTGTAAAATAAAAGTACAAAAAAAACACAATACACAAGATAAAATACTTTATTGCACAGCTCCAGGGGTCTTCCGTCTTCGGGGGTCTTCTCGCCGGACTCCTCCGCTATCTTCTTGTAGCTCTTTTACTAGCGGAGGAGCCCGGCTTTCTTCCTCGCCGCCGGCCTCTTCTTCCGACTTCGGGGGTCTTGTCCCCCTCTTCGGTTCTTCTGCCGGACCACCGCGCCTTCTTATAGCTCTTTTACAGGCGGTGGCCCGGTCTTCTGTCGCCGCCGTCGCCGCCTTCCGTTCTTCTTCTTCTTCTCCAGGAGATGTTGACTCGACGATCTCTCCGGCCGCAATGCCAGGGACGCGCTGCGCTGCCACTTATATAGGGACAAGGGGCGGTGTCACATGGGTTTATGTCACATGGGTTGGTGTCACATGGTGACCCCGCCCCCTTACAATGTCACAGTCCCGGAGGATGCTGGGACTGTCGCCATGTGACATCAACCCATGTGACCAACCCATGTGACATAAACCCATGTGACACCGCCCCTTGTCCCTATATAAGTGGCAGTGCAGGGCGTCCCTGGCATTGCGGCCGGAGAGATCGTCGAGTCAACATCTCCTGGAGAAGAAGAACGGAAGGCGGCGACAGCGGCGACAGAAGACCGGGCCACCGCCTGTAAAAGAGCTATAAGAAGGCGCGGTGGCCCGGCAGAAGAACCGAAGAGGGGGACAAGACCCCCGAAGTCGGAAGAAGAGGCCGGCGGCGAGGAAGAAAGCTGGGCTCCTCTGCTAGTAAAAGAGCTACAAGAAGATAGCGGAGGAGTCCGGCGAGAAGACCCCCGAAGACGGAAGACCCCCGGAGCTGTGCAATAAAGTATTTTATTTTGTGTGTTGTGTTTTTTTTGTACTTTTATTTTACAGGTGAATGGGTAGGGAGCCTGGTACGGCTCAGGAGGGGGGGCGCTCGCTCGCCCCCCCTTTCCTGGCCGGCCGGGTAGCGTGCTCGGACAAGGGTCTGTTGTGGACTTGGGGGGACCCCCACGCCGATTTTTTTTCGGCGTTGGGGTTCCCCTTTAAGTTCATACCAGGTGGCGGGGCCCGCAACGTCTCCTTCGTAGGCCCCGCCTACCTGGAGACCCGCTCGAAATGAGCGGACTTTTCTCCGGGCGGGAAAAGTCCGCTCATTTCAAAAGTACTGCGGACTAGCACACACACGGCCGGAATGTCCGCCGAAATGCGAGTCCGGCGGGAAGATTGGAGTGCAACACGGCATTCTAAGTCCGCCGTACTTTCGGGTCAAAAAAGTATGCCGGAGGCTACACACGGGGGGATTGTTTGGCGGACTTGAGTTTGCCGGACTTTTCCACCGGATTGTTTGATCGTGTGTACGCGGCATAATAGAATGTTGCTGGTAGGAGGATTGGAAGCGCTCTAAAAAGATAAAGCAACTTGGAAAGTAAAAACATTTTATATGCTGCCAATCTTTCTGACCATGAGAGATAATATTTCTTGAGTCTGGACAGCTCCCCCTCAAAACATGAAAACAATCAAAATAGTTTTTGTAGAGTTGTGAAAGGGAACTAGACAGCTTCACTCCTAAATATTGTATCGTCCCGTCTGACCACACATATGGTAGAGAATTTTGAATCCGACTCTGTAAATCAGGTGGAACCTCTATGCTCAATATGCTGGACTTTGATGCATTAATTTTATAGTAAGAAATTTTGTTAAAACTTTCCAATACTTCATATATTGTTTTTTAAGGATTGTTCTGTATTCGTGAGAGAGAATATAACATCATCTGCATACAAAGTTATGGTATGTTTAGTTCTTCAGGTATTAATACCATCAATGTGAGGGTGGGTCCTAATCCTCTCCCCCAGTGGCTCCATCATGAGGGTGAAGATCAGGGTGACAACAGGCACCCCTGTTTTGTCCCATTGGTGATATGGAACTGTTTTGAAAACAGTCCCTTCGCGAACACATGTGCCGAGGGGCTAGAGTATAGAGCAGAAATGGCGGAGAAGATCTGGCCTGAAAATCCAAACCTTGACAGGACCGCCGAGAGATAGCCCCAATGAATCTTGTCGAAGGCTTTCTCTGTATCCAGTGACAGGAGAACCGCTGGCTGTCTGCCACCGGATGCCGAGTGAAGCAGGTTCAACACTCCCCTGGTAGCATCTGTTGCTTGCCTAACCATAACAAACCCAACCTGGTCTGGTTGCACCAACTTCGGTAGGAGCTTAGCCAACCTGTTAGCCAATAGTTTAGCATACACCTTCATGTCCACATTGATATGGGCCTGAAGTTCTGTACTCTATCTGGTTATTTCCCCCGGTTTGGGTAGGGTAATTATAGTCGCTAGCAACATTTCGGGCGGAAATAAGGCAGAGGAGGCAGCTGCATGGAACACCCTTAGCATAAATGGAACTAAGATATGTGAGAAGCTCCGATAGTACTCCGAAGAGTACCCATCGCAGCCAGGTTACCTATTCTTGGGTAAGGTTTCTACTGTTTTTTGGATTTCCAGTTGTGAGAATGGAGCGTTTAGCGCCTCTAGTTGTGTTTGCTGTAATGTAGGTAATTACATTTTCTGAAGGAACTTCTCTATTGCTTCAGAAGTTGGTTGGGTGTTAGTGTTGTCCTCTTGTAAGTTGTACAGTGGGGATCGAAAGTTTGGGCACCCCAGGTAAAAATGTATATTAATGTGCATAACGAAGCCAAGGAAAGATGGAAAAATCTCCAAATGGCATCAAATTACAGATTAGACATTCTTATAATATGTCAAAAAAAAGTCAGATTTTATTTCCATCATTTACACTTTCAAAATTACAGAAAACTAAAAAATTGCCTCTGCAAAAGTTTGGGCACCCTGTAGAGTTAATATCTTGTACTGCCCCCTTTTACAAGTATCATAGCTTGTAAAAGCTTTTTGTAGCCAGCCAAGAGTCTTTCAATTCTTGTTTGAGGTATCTTTGCCCATTCTTCCTTACAAAAGTGTTCCAGTTCTTTGAGATTTCTGGGCTGTCTGTCACCCACTGCTCTTTTAAGGTCTATCCATAGATTTTCAATCACGTTGAGGTCAGGAGATTGTGAAGGCCATGGCAAAACCTTCAGTTTACGCCTTGATGTAGTCCCCGTGGATTTTGAAGTGTGTTTAGGATCATTATCCATTTGTAGAAGCCATCCTCTCTTCAACTTCAGCTTTTTCACAGATGGCATCAAGTTACCATGCAAAATTTGCTGAAATTTTATTGAATCCATTTTTCTTTCTACTCGTGAAATGTTCCCTGTGCCACTGGCTGCAATACAACCCCAAAGCATGATTGATCCACCCCCATGCTTAACAGTTGGACAGTGGTTCTTTTCATTAAATTCTCTGCCCTTTCTTCTCCAAATGTACCTTTGCTCATTCCGGCCAAAAAGTTCTATTTTAACCTCATCGGTCCACAGAACTTGTTTCCAAAATGCCTCAGGCTTGTCTAGATGTTCATTTGCAAAGTTCAAACACTGATTTTTGTGGTGAGGACGTAGAAGAGGTTTTCTTCTGATGACTCTTCCATGAAGACCATATTTGTACAAATATTTCTTTATATCTCTTTATAGTGGAATAGTGTACCACAACTCCAGTGTCTGCCAGATCTTTCTGGAGGGATCGTGCAGTCAAACGTGGATTTGAATTGCTTTTCTCACAATCCCGCGAGCTGTTCTGTCTGATATTTTTCTTGGTCTTCCAGATCTTGCTTTAACCTCCACTGTTCCTGATGACTGCCATTTCTTAATTACATTCCGAACAGAGGATATTGACATCTGAAAACGCTTTGCTATCTTCTTATAGCCTTCTCCAGCTTTGTGAGCGTCAACTATTTTCAGTTTCAGTTTTCTACACAACTGCTTAGAAGAACCCATGGTGCTGATTGTTGGGGCAAGGTCAGATGAGTCTGGCCATTTAAAACCTTTGAGATTGACATCACCTGGTCTTCCCAGATGATGATTGAGAACAATCCATGACACTGGCAGGTTTTAGCTTTGCAAAGGGGGCAGTGCATGCTATAAATTCTGCAGGGTGCCCAAACTTTTGCACATGCTATTTTTTTGTTTTCTGTCATTTTGAAAGTGTAAATGATGGAAATAAAATCTAACTTTTTTTGACATATTATAAGAATGTCTAATCTGTAATTTGATGCCATTTGTAGATTTTTCCATCTTTCCTTGGCTTCGTTATGCACATTAATGCACATTTTTGCCTGGAGTGCCCAAAATTTCGATCCCCACTGTAAAGGCTGCTGTAATATAAACTAAATGCATCAGAAATCTCTTTGGGGTTGGTGAGTCTGGAGCTGTTCTGTTGGTGGAATATGTAAGGTATTTTTTGTTTGAGTACTCTGTCTTTAATTTGGTTGACTAAAAGCCTCCCTGCCTTATTGCCATGTGTGTAGAATAGGGATGAGCCCGGTGTTCGATTCAAACCCATGTTTGAATCGAACATCGGCCGTTCGTCCGTTCGTCGAAAACAGAACTTTGTGGGCCGTTTGCATCAAATTCGTGTGATACGAATGGCCCACAATGCACTGCGCCAGCTGCAGTGCATTGCTGGCTGATGATTGGCCAAGCATGCACTGTGACCCCGCATGCTTGGCCAATCACAGCGCCGGCAGCGAGGAGAGCCATAATTGGCCATAGGTTGGATGCCTGTGGCCAATTATAGCTCAGGGGGTTTAGTACACGCCCCACACTATATAAGACTGCCAGCGCAGCGGTCTTGTGTAGTGTGTTGCGGCGGTCATAGAGAGAAGGATAGACAGGGACAGTGTCAGCTGTGCTTTACTTCTTTAGATAGCACTGTTACAGTGAGTGTAGTGTTCAGGGAGAGAGCAGGATAGGCAGGGACAGTGTCAGCTTTGCTTTGCTTCCTAACCTAGCGCTGTTACATTGGGTATAGTGTGCCTCCTGCACAGCATACACCTGAATCTACTCCCCCTCATTGCTGGTGTTGTGTAGTTCATTTGTGCAACACAGGCATCTGCCTAACATTAACATAACATATTTTGGGTGCGGGGTTCCCCTTAATATCCATACAAGACCAAAAGGGGCTGGTAATGGGCTGGGGTAGGGGGGTGATGGGGTAGCCATGCCATTTTTCTCAAAGATTTTCCTCCATATTGCCAGGACAAGACATTACTTAATAATTACTTAATTAATACTTTAATAGCCGCAAGCAGTTTTAAATGGCTTTTTTTTCCCTTTACAAATGTAATTTTGTGCAGGGACTGTTCTAAACATGGGAAACACGTGCCACTTCACAGGCATACTTTAGACACCCCCCAGGTACGATATTTAAAGTAATATTTCACTTTTTTTTCACTTTATGCATCATTAAAATGACTGCTCCAGAAAAAACCTCAGTTTTTAAAACTTCTTTTTGCATTGATACATGTCCCCTGGGGCAGGTCCCGGGTCCCCAAACCCTTTTTCGGCTAATAACATGCATATTGGTTGTTATAATTAGCACTTTAGATTTTGAACGTTCAAGTCCATTGTAATTAATAAGGTTCTAACATTTGTGCAAACTTTCAGTCCGGGGGGTGTTCGGCTCATCCCTAGTGTAGAAATTGGCTTTAAGTTTGTGGATGTTTCATGAGAGTTGGGCCAGTAGCATGGTGCGCAACTCATTTCGCGCCGCTACAAGTTTGTTGCTAGTGATCAGTGAGGGTATTTTTTTGTTCAAGGCTTCTAAATCTGCTATCTCCTTCAGAATATCATCCATATGCTGCCTCCTCATCCTCCTCAGCCCTACACTTTTTTTGATTAACAGACCCCTAATGAATGCCTTATGCGCATTCCATAAAGTAAATGGATTTACATCCTCAGTATCATTAACCTCAAAAAATTCTTGCAATGAGGAGGCAACCTCCTTCACTATTACAGGATCCTTAAACAATTGGGGATCACACCCGAAACAGGGGCATGGTCAGTAAATGTTATAGTCCCATGGTCAGTAAATGTTATAGTCCCAATCTCTGACTGGGATATGTGTTGTAGTAGAAATTTGTCCACCAAAAATAAGTCTATTCTGGAATACGATAAATGAACTTGCGAAAAGAACGAGAAATCTCTTTCTGTGGAATGCTGGCACCTACACACGTCATATAAACCAGCCGAGCTAGCAAAGTTGGCTATAGTAGGTCTGCCAGTCATTCTGGGCGTAGAACTGGAAACATCTAAATGTGTGTCAGGGACTGCATTTAGGTCCCCACATAGAATGATATGTCCATTGCACAATTTTTGCACTTTTTTCCCAAGCTTGTTAAGGAAGCAAATTTGTCTGGCGTTAGGGGCATAAGTGTTAATTATGTTCTATTTCACATTGTTGATTTCACATGTAAGTGTTAGATACCTCCCTTCCGTATCCTGTTGATGGGCCAGATATTTAAACAAAACTGTTTGCTTTAAATCAAAATAGCCACTCTCCATTTTTTGGTCGGTGAATTTGACAGAGAGACATTGGGAAATTGGGAAATTGGTTGTGGGGTAATTTTGGATGATTGCCTTCCTTAAAGTGAGTCTCCTGCAAAAAAAGGATGTCACACCTCTGCGCATGGGCTTCCCTCCATAGCATGTGTCTCTTTTGTGGACTATTCAGGCCATTAACATTTAGGGAGGATATCTTAAATGACATATTTAGGGATAGTTAACCTTATACTGTGTTTATGGGATAATTTCGCCCTCTAGTATAAATGGCTTGTCCTTACCCTGCTGACAATAAACAAGTGTTTCGGATTCTCAGAGGGCTGGTGACACTGGGACCTGTATTGACCGTACTCATAGGAGTTGCGCACTTACACACGTTGGAAAGCTGTCAAAAGAAAGGAAATGTTAACACTTTACAAAACCGCACCCAAAGGATGCAGACAATGCGTTGTTGCAGAGTTATCCTTTGTCAAAAATGTACCAAGATTTATGTCAGCCAGTAGGGGACTCCTGGTAAGTCCTGGTGGGTCTTTGAGTTAGTTGGGTCCTGAACAATGATCCTCCATTTCTCCAGCAGACGCAAACCTTCCTCCAATGTATTTATGCGGAACGCCTGTTCGCCCTTGGTAATCACCAACGTTGCTGGGTGGTTCCACCTATAAGGAATGTTATGGTTCCTGAGTAGTGATGGACGAACTTCCGACGGGACGTTTCGCGAACGCGGACCGCGAACGCGGCTGATAGTTCGGGAACCGGAACGTTCGCGGCGGGCCCCATTGACTTCAATGGGAGGCAAACTTCGCAAACCTACAGGTCAAATTTACAGCCACAAAATAATTAATAGCTGTGCAAACATAGTCCCACCACATGGCCAATGACATAACACATGTATGAGGTGAATCTGGGATCGACAACTACAAGCATTCTTTTTTTATATGGGAAATTGTTGTGACAATTCAGGACTGTGGAGCACATGAAGGCAATGGAGGAGAGGGAAGGTCAGGGACCAGGGTAGGCAAAGAAGAGGGTGCAGGAGATGATCACCAGCAGCGTGACATACAGCAATGACACCTGCACCGTGATAGAGTCATCTGACAACAGCACCGTGATAGAGAGCACTGACATCAGCAGCGTGACATAAAGCACTAACACCAGCACCGTGATATACAGCACTGACAGCAGCACTGTGATAGAGAGCACTGACATCAGCAGCGTGACATAAAGCACTAACACCAGCACCCTGATATACAGCACTGACAGCAGCACCGTGATAGAGAGCACTGACATCAGCAGCGTGACATACAGCAATGACACCTGCACCGTGATAGAGTCATCTGACACCAGCACCGTGATAGAGAGCACTGACATCAGCAGCGTGACATAAAGCACTAACACCAGCACGTGATATACAGCACTGACAGCAGCACCGTGATAGAGAGTACTGACATCAGCACCGTGATATACAGCACTGACACCTGCACTGTAAGCAGCCCCAGGAGGAAGTCAGCATAGCACAGGGATGGTGGGAGCCCCTCATAATGAGCATAGCACAGGGATGGTGGGAGTCCCTCATAATGAGCATAGCACAGGGATGGTGGGAGCCCCTCATAATGAGCATAGCACAGGGATGGTGGGAGCCCCTCATAATATGCACAGCAGAGGTATAGCCCCAGGAGGAAGTCAGCACAGCACAGGGATGGTGGGAGCCCCTCATAATAAGCAGCCCCAGGAGGATGTCAGCATAGCACAGGGATGGTGGGAGCCCCTCATAATAAGCAGCCCCAGGAGGAAGTCAGCACAGCACAGGGATGGTGGGAGCCCCTCATAATGAGCATAGCACAGGGATGGTGGGAGCACCTCAAAATATGCACAGCAGAGGTACAGCCCCAGGAGGAAGTCAGCACAGCACAGGGATGGTGGGAGCCCCGCATAATATGCACAGCAGAGGTACAGCCCCAGGAGGATGTCAGCACAGCACAGGGAGAGTGGGAGCCCCTCATAATAAGCAGCCCCAGTAGAAATATGACACTGCTCAACCTCTTCAAAGAGGAGGGTACGGGCATATAGTACGGTTTGCTTTTTTTGGACAAGGAAGTGAGCCAAATGAAGAAAGAAGGTCTTTGTGCTCGTTTAAAAAAATTGTTTATAGACATATACATGGTCTACTGGTCACATGTGTTGAATTCCTCCGAGATCCATGCCTCATTCATTTTTAGAAATGTGAGGTAGTTAACACTGTCGTGAGCTAGGCGAGTACGCTTAACGGTCACGATCCCCCCTGCTGCGCTGAACGTCCTTTTCGGACAGGACACTGGATGAGGGGCAAGCCAACAGTTTGATTGCAAATTGGGCAAGCTCTGGCCAGAGGTCAAGCCTGCCCACCCAGTAGTCCAGGGGTTTATCACTCCTCAGAGCGTCCACATCGGCCGTTAACCCGCTGTAGTCGGACACCTGACGGTCTAGGCGTTCCCTGATGCTGGATCCGGATGACACCTGTCGATGGGTCGGCTAAAAGAATGACCTCATATCCGAAGTCACCAACACATCTTCAAACCGGCCTCTTCTTGCAGGCGCTGTTGGATTGGTACCCGCAACTCCTTCTCTGGGAGTGGGAATTGCTCCTCTGCCAGCGCACGCAAAGGCAGAATGCAGCAATTCTCGAAGCAAGGCCTGGAAGTGCTCCATTCTGCCAGCCCTCTGTGACGGCGGTAACATTTCCGCCATTTTGTGTTTGTACCGGGGGTCTAAGTACGTTGCCACCCAGTACTGGTCCTTGACCCTTTTTACAGGAGTCCCTATTAAAACACTGGAGCATGAAGGCCCCCATTTGCACTAAACTGGAAGTGGTGCGATGGCCTGGCTCCTGCTCATCATCCAGGATAATGTCGTCCTCTTCATTCTCCTCTCCCCATCCACGCACAACAGGGATCCCAGAAAGGTTTAAAGCATGTTCTTCTTGCTCCTCCTCATCCGCCCCGGCACCATCCTCCTCTGACTCCTCTTCAGACTCCTGTTGTTGACTTGTCTCAAATAGAGTAGCCCCCCCGGGAATTCATCCAGCATTGCGACTTCCTCATCTTCCCGCTCCTGCTCCTCCACAGCTTGATCAATGACACGACGCAATGCACGCTCCATAAAGAAGGCATAAGGTACCATGTCACTAATGGTGCCATGGCTGCGACTGACCAGTTTGGTGATCTCCCCAAATGGGCGCAGAAGTCTGCATGCGTCGCGCATGAGCAGCCACTGGCGTGGTGAAAAAACCCCCAGCTCCCCAGAACCTGTTTTGCCACAGAGTTCATACAGGTAGACGTTAACTGCACGTTTCTGCTGGAGCAGCCTATCAAGCATATAGAAGGTTGAGTTCCATTGCGTCGGGCAATCGCAAATAAGACGTCTGACTGGCAGACCAGGCTCCTTGGGCTGATCTGGGTACTGTCGTCAGACTGCTGAGTAGCGGTTGTTGCTACCTCCTCTTCCTGATCCAATACCAAGAGTGGCTGCGCATCAGAAATGTCTTGATATAAATCGGAAAATAATTCCTGTGACTCAAGTGGAAGGTATGTGGTGGTGGTGGTGTTGTTGGTGGTAGTGTCTTTGGGGGTGCACATAGCAGAGAGTGAAGAAGAGGGTGCAAATCGAGAGGATGAGGAGGGTGCAGAAGAGTAAGGCTGAGTGAGCCACTCAACCAAGTCTGGTGCGTCCTTTAAAGTAATTGAACGCACCTTCTGCAACTA
The DNA here is from genome assembly GCF_037356315.1 of Lithobates pipiens. Taxonomy (NCBI): domain Eukaryota; kingdom Metazoa; phylum Chordata; class Amphibia; order Anura; family Ranidae; genus Lithobates; species Lithobates pipiens. The sequence goes on along the minus strand of NW_027507789.1, from coordinate 125,712,812 downwards.
CCCACTTTGGCTCAAGCCTGTTGCTGCTGCCCTACCCCTACCAACCCTGCGGAAGGGCCTGCCTCTTCCTCTGCCTGTCATTTTTTAAATGACCCTTTGACAAAACTCTCAGTCCCTATACCGATGAAGGACTGCTGCAGTATAGGGCAGCGGTCAGCAGTAGTGCACCTCAACCCTATGTATTGTGGACCTATACCAGCCCTTATGGAATGGCAGACTGTACCTCACTCAACCCTATGTACTGTAGTACCCTATACCTTACCAGTCCTTATAAGGACCTTTGTGGAACAAGTAGGTTGTGTGTGACTGATTAGCAGACTGTACGTCAGTCCCTATACCGATGAAGGACTGCTGCAGTATAGGGCAGTGGTCAGCAGTAGTGCACCTCAACCCTATGTATTGTGGACCTATACCAGTCCTTATAGAATGGCAGACTGTACCTCACTCAACCCTATGTACTGTAGTACCCTATACCTTACCAGTCCTTATAAGGACCTTTGTGGAACAAGTAGGTTGTGTGTGACTGATTAGCAGACTGTACGTCAGTCCCTATACCGATGAAGGACTGCTGCAGTATAGGGCAGCGGTCAGCAGTAGTGCACCTCAACCCTATGTATTGTGGACCTATACCAGTCCTTATAGAATGGCAGACTGTACCTCACTCAACCCTATGTACTGTAGTACCCTATACCTTACAAGTCCTTATAAGGACCTTTGTGGAACAAGTAGGTTGTGTGTGACGGATTAGCAGACTGTACGTCAGTCCCTATACCGATGAAGGACTGCTGCAGTATAGGACAGCGGTCAGCAGTAGTGCACCTCAACCCTATGTATTGTGGACCTATACCAGTCCTTATAGAATGGCAGACTGTACCTCACTCAACCCTATGTACTGTAGTACCCTATACCTTACCAGTCCTTATAAGGACCTTTGTGGAACAAGTAGGTTGTGTGTGACTGATTAGCAGACTGTACGTCAGTCCCTATACCGATGAAGGACTGCTGCAGTATAGGGCAGCGGTCAGCAGTAGTGCACCTCAACCCTATGTATTGTGGACCTATACCAGTCCTTATAGAATAGCAGACTGTACCTCACTCAACCCTATGTACTATAGCACCCTACACCAGGTTATTACCTTACCAGTCCTTATAAGGACCTTTGTGGAACAAGTAGGGTGTGACTGATTAGCAGACTGTACGTCAGTCCCTATACCAATGAAGGACTGCTGCAGTATAGGGCAGCGGTCAGCAGTAGTGCATCTCAACCCTATGTATTGTGGACCTATACCAGTCCTTATAGAATAGCAGACTGTACCTCACTCAACCCTATGTACTATAGCACCCTACACCAGGTTATTAACTTACCAGTCCTTATAAGGACCTTTGTGGAACAAGTAGGTTGTGAATGATTAGCAGACTGCAGCAGAAGGGCAGCAGTCAAGTATAATATTCTTTCTATATTTGGAAGAAAGAATATTATACGTGTACAAGCCTATTACCATACCACTGATACCAGTCCTGAAACGAACCTTTGTGGACCTAATATAGTAACAGCTACTGATTAAACTGACCCTCACTGCCTCACACACTGCTTCCTGCCTGTCCTTATATAAACTGACAAAACAGAGGCTACTGGAACAATAACTGGAATAGCACTTTTGTGGACCTGATAGTAACAGCTAATGACTAAACTGACTGTCCCTACAGCAGACACACCGTCCTGTCCCTTTCTCTAAACTGACAAAAGATACTCAGGTTGCTGCAACAATCAGTAGCACAGCAAACCTATATACACCTAACACCTATACCAGTCCTGAAAAGAACTTTTGTGTACCAAATAGCTAGCGATTTGGGTCACTGCAATCTCTCCCTGCTCCACACAGCAACCTCTCCCTATAGTGACAGAAGAAAGAATGTAAAATGGCCGCCGGATCGGGTGTATTTATAAGTTAGGGGGAATGTCCAAGTGTCCATGTGCTGTAATGTCTCAATTGGCTGTCCTGTACCCCATGATGGATGTGTCATCATAGGTCAAAGTTCTTTTACACAGAAAACACGGAAGTCCGCCGGGCGAATGGCGGCAATAGTCCGCCGATCGGACGAATCGCGAACAGCCGAAATTCACCGCGAAACGACCGCCGGGCGAACCGTTCGGCCATCACTATTCCTGAGGGATTTAGTGATGGTCAGAAGGTTACGCCTCCTCTGCATAGTGTGGGCTGATAGGTCAGGGAAGAATGTCAGGCCTTGTAGGCAGTCAGGGGGTTGTTCTGCCCGTCTTATAGAGTGCATCAGCTTTTCTTTTACTCTATAGTAATGTATCCTGGCTATGGTGTCCCTAGGGAGCTTAGCCGAAATATGTGGCAGCTTTGGTAGCCTGTGTATACGATCAATAGTTAACTCCTCCAGAGATACATCCGGCAAAATTTCCTGCATTACGTTGGTTAGATACACCATCAGATCCTGGGGTTTGACCGTCTCGGGAATACCTCTTATTTTTATATTGTTCCTTCTGGAACGGTCTTCCAGGTCTGCAACTTTTGCCTTGAGCCACGATATGTCATCATCATGTTCATTATGAGCATCTACCATGTTGTTAAATGTATCTGTAAATTCCCCCATTTTATTCTCTATATGGGTAACTCTATCGCTGACTGCCGACACCTCCGTTTTGCACTGTGTCATGAGTTGTAGCATATCTGTATGGATGGCACTTCTAAGAGAGACCAACATGTCTTTCAGAGTGGAGTCCATAACAGGCTGGTTGTTACTGGGAAATGCGGCAATGGCGTCCTGGAACTCTAGTGTGTCATCTAAAGCTGGAAATGCAGCAATGTCCCTGTCTCCTTCATCTGCTTGTGCAAGCTTTGGTTTAACTTTAACAGGGCTATTCATGCTGGATGAGGACTGGGATACAGTGTGTGGTGGTTTATGCCTGTTCTTGTGTCTGTTTACTGTCTCCCATCCATCCGCCGCGCTGTCTGTAGTTGTGCTGGTAGCCCTGTGTGCCGACAGCGGCATTTTGGCCGTCCGAGAGGCCCGAGTGGCTGAAAAAATCTGTCATCTTACCGGGCTGCGGTCTCTCCCTTCTCCTCCGTGACATGATCGGTCTCTCTCCCGGGTGCCCCAGGTGTGTAATCCGCCATCCACTCTTGCTCAAAGTCGCTGTAAAAGCTGCAGGATTATCCTGTGTGGCGAGGAGCTAAGGACTCCCACGTCAATACTCCTTGCGCCGGCTCCGCTCCCCAGATTTTACCTCTTTTGAAGGGTATATTGAGACAAGTCTGCGTAGAACTGTAGCTTTTGATATTTTGCAGGGATCGACTCACCTTTGCGCATTACCGTCATCAATTGTTCCTTAGCATGATAAAAGTGAAGGCGTAATATTACATCCCTGGGAACTTGGTCTGAAGGAAAGGATGGCTTAGGTAGGCGGTGAATTCTTTCAATGGTTAGTTCCAGGTAAGAGAGATTAGGGATAAGTGCTCTGAACAGTGAGAAGGCATAGTCACGTAAATCAGCTTGCTGAATCGATTCAAGGATCCCCCTGATTTTTAAATTGTTCCTCCCATTCCTGTCCTCAAAATCTGCGAGCTTTGCCTTGATCCATTCTGTGTCACCCTCCCTCTCTTCATGTGGATCCACCAAATCATTTATAGTGTCAGCAAAGTCACCCATATTGTGCTCAATGTGATCAACACGTGCTTCCACTGCCTGAATGTCTTGATTACATTTGTGCATACATTTGGCCATGTCTGATTGCAGTGAGCTTCTCAATGATAACAGCATGTCTTTCAAGACAGTATCAACTACAGGCTGATGCATGGTTGGAAATGATTCAATCGAGTCAGGCAGCTCATGTGTCTCCCCTGAGTCAGTGGCATGGCTGATCTGATTGCTGTATCCCTCTCCATCCATTCTGAATTTAGCCTTAGCTGGGCTGCCAGATATGGGGGATGGAGAAAACTGCTGTGTGCTGACAGGGGAGCTGTTATTGTGGCTTCCTGAATTTGCCTTAGGTGGATTGCTGGCTATTCTATCTTCCGGGGAAGACAATGGCCGGTGGCCATTTTGCCTACTATCATGCTGCTTGTGGGGAAAGAAGCCCGTCAGGTGCTGAGGCTTGCGCTGCTCCTTTCTCTTCCTTTACATGCTGCGGGAGTAGTCTGTAGGTAAGTTGCTTATTGGGGAGAGCAATTTCGTGTCCCGTTGGGATGATTTGAGCCGCTGATGCCAAATAATCTCAAGAGCTCCTGATCTATGCGACCATCCGGTTTGCACGCAGGCCACACCCTCCGCGGGCACAATTTTTACGCTTGACATGTTGGGTATCAACTTACTCGGCATAACATTATCTTTCACAATATAAAAATAAATTGGGCTAATTTACCTGTTATCTTATTTTTTATTAAAAAAGTGCGCTTGTAAGACCGCTTTGCAAATACAGTGTGAAATAAAGTATTGAAATGACCGCCATTTTATTCTCTAGGGTGTTAGAAAAAAAACAATAATGTTTGGGGTTCTAAATAATTTTCTAGCAAAACAAATGTTTTAAGCATGTAAACACCAAAATCTCAAAACGAGTGGTTAAAGCAATTGTATATGAGAGCTGCAAGGGGGCGCAGAATGTGACACAGCCAATAGAAAGAGTAGAGTGGTGAGAGAGAAAATGGGCAAATAGTTGAGGCACTGGAGGAAAAAGAATGGAATTCTAAGCCCTTGTACACACAGTCGGAGATTCCGACAACCAAATCCGTCGGAGTTATTCCGACGGATTAATTCCGGAAGAGGTCCAGAAGTGATGTTGCATACACACGGTTGGACCAAGTTGTCGGAATTTCCGGTTGCCAAAAACGCGGTGACGTAAGCCGCGTACGACGGGACTAGAAAAAGGAAGTTCAGCACCACGTCCGGCACCCTTTGGGCTCCTTCTGATGATCTCGTGTCTATCGCGTGTTAGTAGAAATTCGGTGAGAGACGATTCGCGCTTTTCAGATTTGTGCTTCAGTTCGGTACTGCTCTTTAGTTTCTGCTTGTCTTTGCGTATCTGATAATCAGTGCGTGTAGTCAGTAAGCATTTGTTTCTCATTGTGGACTATATCTTGGTATAATACGCTTTGATTTGCATTGCTTATTGTCTGCTTGCTTCTGCTATTCAGGTCGTTCTTTCAGGCATTGCTGTTTATCAGTGCTTTCTGTTGTTCTGACTAGCCGACCGTTTTCGTGTACGTACTCGTCGTAGGGTTTGTGCTGTGCAGGGGCTTGGTGTTGGGGTTCTTACTTTGACACAAGCCCGGTCCATGAACAGGGAGGGGAGGCGTTTGTGGACCAACAATTGGTTGCGCCAGCGTGGCCAGTTCTCGCACATGCCTTTACTCTGTGAGATCCGGGAGAATAATCCTGATGATTTCAGGAATTATCTCCGGATGATGGACCCCATTTTTCACCATCTGCTGGCTTTGCTGTCCCCTTATATCACCAGGCAGGATACCTGCATGCGGCAAGCCATCACTCCGGAGCAGAGGCTCATCACCACGTTGCGCTACTTGGTGAAAGGGAGAAGCCTTCAGGACCTCAAGTTCTCCACAGGCATTTCCCCCCAGGCTCTGGGGATCATTATTCCAGAGACCTGTTCTGCCATCATTCAGGTCCTGCAGAAGGACTATATGAAGGTAAGTTTTATCCTTTAAAATCACATTCTATGTATTTAATGATTGCTAATGTCTTGTATTTCTTTCCTCATTCCCTAATTACCATCATTGCAATATGCTCTAATTCATATGCTCTGCCCCTTTGTCCTCATGCATATTTGCCTCACTAACTTCCCCACCATGCTCTTCTGGACCCATAAAACTATAGTCTAGTCACTTACCAATGTCTTTTGTCAGCTCCATAGTATTGTTTTCCCCTAAACACCCCCTAAAATGTCTACAAATGTTATGTGTGTGCTTCAATTCATGCAGAGTGACTTTACCAAACCCAATACACACTCTACCTACCTTTTTGATGGTCACATTTATGGACGAGTTCACCAAAGCATGTAGTGCAAGGGCCTGTCTCAATACTTTCAAATGCTATAATTTTTTTCCCCCCTATTATTATCTTGATATATAATAGCAGAATGTCAAAATGTGCTTACATTTTTTAAAAATGTTGGTATTATGACACTTCTTACGTGTCCGGTGGGCTGCCAATAGTGTAAGTAAGGAGGGGCTTCCCAAAGTATCACGCATTATTTAGGCATTCAGCTCTCAATCAAGTGGAGAGGGTTACCTGTCCAAAACATCCCCCCCCTCATTTTTAGCAAGGGCCCATCAGATAGGGGGGATGTAGGGGTGATTACTCTGATAAGGGGACCTTATACTTTAGGATTTAAATACTCATTTCCCAAAATGTTATACTGATCTTGGCCAAAAATGTTGGATGTCTACTCTGCTTGCAATGGTAATTTGCAAAATTACAAATTTTTTGTCTTGTTTCACTCCACAGTTTCCTTCAACGCCACAGGAATGGCAGACTGTGGCCTCCCACTTTGCCAGTCTTTGGGACTTTCCCAATTGTGGAGGTGCAATTGATGGGAAACATGTCCGCATCGTCCCACCCCCCAACTCGGGGTCCTACTATTTTAACTACAAGGGATTTAATAGTATTGTGATGTTGTCGGTGGTGTCTGCGACCTATGACTTCTTGTATGTGGATGTGGGGCAAAATGGGCGGATGTCGGATGGTGGAGTGTTCGCATGGATGGAATTCTACTGGCGTCTCCAGAGTGGCAGTCTGGGCTTGCCACCCCCAGAGGAGAATCAGGAAGGACTCCCGTTCGTCTTCGTCGCGAATGAGGCGTTTGCCCTGGCAAACCATCTGATGCAGCCTTTCCCGATGAGGACCCTCACCCTGGACCAGAGGATTTTTCATTTCCGGCTGGCCAGAGCCAGAAGAGTGGTGGAGAACACTTTTGGAATACTGGCCAGCCGCTTCCGCCTTTTTTTAACGCCTATCCACATGGTGGAATATAAAATAAATCACATAGTGCTTGCCTGCTGTGTTCTGCACAATTTCTTAAAAAGACATTTAGCAAACTATGCAGTCTCAGTTGGCCAAGATGCAGACTTGCTTGAAAACGAGAACCTCACGGCCCTTGAAGCTGCTCGTCCTGGCTTGCCCCCCCCAAAGCGCCCGTGAGGTCCGAACCCAATACATGGAGTACTTTGTGGGTAGGGGGGCCATTGATATGCCAGACAATGTCTGAGAGGCATTTTTTTAATACATTTTTCTTGGAAAGTACAATAATCTTTGTTTTCATTTACTGCTTGGCTTGGTTTTAGGTGTCTCCTAGGTAAATTTTAGATTTTTGTTGTTGTGCCTTTTTCTACAACAGTGCAATCCCAAGTTCAGAGTGAGATGAGGGGACAGTCTCTTCTTCAGATAATCTTATTATGTTGTGGGTCTGCTACACACACACACCTTGTTTTTGTTAACTAATGTATGTAGTGCATTACTGACCAAAATCTTGCTCATTTTCAGCACCATGACAGAAATATGTGGGGTCAGGAAAATGGCATGATTCTGAAAATTAAAACATCACTGTGGGTGTTATTTACTAAAGGCACATCCTCTATGCACTACAAGTGCACTGAAAAAGTACACCTGAAACTGCACTTGGAGTGCAAAGTGGAGTTGCCTTTAGTAAATAACACCCATTGTCACCCAAAACAACAGTTTTACTCCAAATACTGCTATTGCGCATTGAAAAAGGAAGCCACACATTGTTGATAATTTCACTTTTTAATCAAAGCACATTCACATGTGCGTTTAGAAAAGGGTTTTACAACAAACCAAAATATTTTGTGTATCAAAAACATTATTTTAGGTCATTTTTGGGTAACTTGGTGTTTTTGTGTAAACAGGCATGTATCAAAGCGTAACATACAGAACACAGGAACTTACAAAGTTCAACTTTGAAAAGTGAAGACAATATCAGACATGAGTATGTACAAACTGGGCTGATATTGCCATCATCACATGGGGTGTCACCCCTGGAAAAGCCAAATTTGGAAGATGCACACAGTGTGTCAACATGTGCTATCTCCCATCATGGGGGATCAATGTACATGTTTTGGGGCTGCAACCCCTTTAACTCAGCCACTTTCCACAAAACACGTACATTGATCCCCCCATGATGGGAGATAGCGCATGTTGACACACTGTGTGCATCTTCCAATTTTGGATTTTTGTAAAAGACAACATTTTTTGTCTAAAAACACAAAAATAAAACCCTAGCTAGTTTGGGGTGTTTCACACTCTCCCCAAAACATCAATGATGTTCTTCATTTTATTTTGAACATCATTGATGTTTTGCTGTATATTATCTAAATCCCGATTGCACCCCATTATCTCCCCAATCAGGACTTTCACTTTCACTGGTAAAATGTGATTCTTCTTCCACGTCACCTACAAAAAAAATCAAAAAAACACACCATGTATTATAAATATGCCGACATACATTGATGAGCTTACCGGAAGCTGTGGTCTCCGACACTCACCTGTTGTGGTGACAATTTGTCCAACTTCAACGATCTCTCCTTCCTCCTCCTCCTGCTCCTCTGCTTCTGGTGTTGGAATTTCGCCTTCTTTGGGAGGGGTGGGGTCCCTGGTGTCCTCAGACTTCCCGAGTCTTCTCTCCCCTATGAGAATGTAAACAAAGATTAATTAGCACACAGAGGGCAGAAATAGGAATATGAAACATTGCTTGGAAGTGTTGTACAATTGTTTTTTTTGGCCTAGTTCAAAGGTGAGAACATTATTGTGGACACTTTCGAAAGCTGGAATGCTTACCTGCAGAACGATGTTTCTTACGAACGAATGAAACCATGAACTTGAAAGTGGCCATTTTAAACTGCACAACATGAAATCAAAGCACATGGAGCATGTATGGAAGCAAGAATAATCATATGAACACACGACAACTACTTAATTTTTTGAAGAACACGCTTGATCCTTCTGTATTGATCGTGCTCCCTCAGTTTCAGGTCTGACCAGCGTTTTCTCAGTTGATCCTTGGATCGGCGTACCCCAAAATTCTTAAGAAGACTCTTCACAACTTTAGTCATGATCTTGGCCTTTCTGATATTTGAGTTTGGGTAAGGTCCATACTTCCCATCATAGTCGGTCCTCTTCAATATTTCGACCATCTCCAACATCTCTCCAAAAGACATATTTGAGGCCTTAAATCTTCTCCTCCAGGATCGTGACGTTTCAGGCTCCGGGCTTTCCTCGCCCTCCTCCTCGTTAGTGGAACTCTGATTGCGCACCTGCGTTCTTTCCACCATGTGCTCTCCCCACTGCGCCGAAAGCGAAGGGGTGGGGAATAGCCTAGAAAGAACGTCAGGGGTGGGCGGAGTTTCACGCATGCGCACTGTATATAAAACGCAACACATGGGTGTCGTACGTACGATCTGTGAACAGAGGGAGAAGCTGACACGACGATCGTGCAAATGAAGGTAAAACTTTGAACTTGGTACATCACTAGCCTATATTGCTTCTAGATTGAGGCCTGCATTCGTGGAGTTTAGCCTGACATTAGGGTTTGTCTTGTGTTGTGTCTTGCAGAGATTATGGACGGTTTCAATGATCACAGTTTCCTCCCTCTGTTCATCGATAAATACAGGGAGCTGCCCTGCCTGTGGCAAGCGACGCACCCTCATTACAGTAACAGACTAAAGAGGCAGGCAGCGATGGAGAAACTGGTTGAGTTTGTGAAGCCGGTGGTCCCCAGGGCAGACATCCACTATTTAAAAGTGAAAATCGGTGGCCTGAGGAGTACATATCTGAAGGAGAAGAAGAAGGTGCTGAAGTCCATGCAATCTGGAGCTGCAGCAGATGACGTTTATGTCCCCAGGCTGTGGTATTATAACAGGATGCATTTTCTGTCAGACCAGGCTGAGGTCAGAGAATCCCTCTCTACCCTTCCTTCCACGCGTCCTATGCTACATTCCACACCCGCTGAGTCTTCCGACGCCCAACCTGGGCTTTCCACTCAGGAAGAACCGGAGGAGCCCAGCTTGAGCCAGGTATAGTATTGTTCTACATATTTTGGGAGTTAAAATGAATGATGTTAACTTGATTTGTGCTCACTAATTGCTGATTTTAGAAAGTGTTTCACATATCAATAGACAGTAGTGGCCAAAATCTTTGGGACAAGAATGAAAAATGCTGGGCTCGGAATCATAGTCTTTTCTATTGGTTAACAATTTGCAACAGTCTTGATGTGAAAATTGTGTGTGTGTTTGATGAACCAAAAACTAAAACTATGTCCCTTTTTCATACAAAGGAAGACATCAGCCAGGAGGAGGGTGTGGATTGCAGCAGCCAGGAGGTGGCTGTGGAAAGTGGCAGCCAGGAGGAGGCAGGGGTAAGCGGCAGCCAGGCGGTGGGTGGGCAGAGGAGCCTGACAGAATGGCAGGTCCCTCCCCTCCGCCTTCCACGCAAAAGGGCGAGAAAGGGGGGGAATGTGGAAGAGTCGGCTCTGAGGCTGATCGGGGAGGCTTCAGCGGCCCTCAAAGCCAACCCCACCTATCAAGAGGCCTTTGCCGCCTTGGCTGTGTGCAAACTGGAGAAAATGGAGGAGGGGCAAAAGCTCTTGTGTGAGGAGCTAATTATACACACTCTCAACAAGGGTGTGTTGGGCCAAATCACACAAGCAACACACTTGTGTGATTTGGCCCATGCCCCTCCTCCTCCTCCTCCTTCTGCCACACCTCCAGCACCACAGCCACAGCCTGGAAGGAAGCGTGGAAGGAAGACCAAAGTGTGATTACCTGGATTCAGTCTGGTCTGACAGAAGATGCAGCCTCTTGTAGTACCACAGCCTGGGAACATAGATGTCATCTGCTGCTGTTCCGGGTTTCTTGGACTTCAGGACCAGACTTCTCTCCCTCAGACATGTACTCCTCAGGCCACCAATTTTTGCGGTTAAATAGTTGATGTGTGCCCTGGGGTCCAAAGGCTTCGCTAATCTCCCCAGTTTCTCCATCGCTGCCTCCATCTTTATCTGTTACTGACACCTAAATAAAGTTTTTTTTGTTTGAAGAAATACTTGTGTATGTGTTTGACTTAAAAAAAGACAGTTTTTTTATGAGCAGGCAGGTACATTTCAAAAAAACAAAGTGAAATGAATAGCAAGGGGCACCAACACTAAACAACCTCCTGTAGATTAAAAAAGAAAAAGAAAATACAAAAAAGATAACAATGTTGTTGTGGTAAGTTGACACACAAAACACACCCCAAAAAATGCAAAGATGAGCAAACTGTCAAAAAAGGAGATGTTGATGAAAAAAAACAACCACAAAATTCCCCCCCCCCCCAAAAAAAAATGTGTAGATGTGACGATTTAAAATATTGTATTGCTGAAATGAGTAAAAAGAATAAAGGAGAAGTGTGTGACTATGAGCATCAAAAGAAGTTCATTCTTGCAGCATTGTAAAGAACAAGAGAATGCGCTTCATGAAAGAATTTTTAACATTGCAGTGTGACAAATGTGCTATATCGATTACGAGCAGTAGTTTTACCTGAGCGAGCGCTTTTGATTGTGAGCACGCATGGCACCTTGTCCATCAGAGTAGGCTACACATGATCGGAGTATGTCCGATCGGAGCATTTTGTCGGAAAATTTTACCGGCAAGTTGGAAAAGTTGGTCCGTCGGATACTCCGATGGAAACAGTCTGATGCAGACCACACACAGAATCTCCGACCGTGTGTACAAGGGCTAAGAAGCAAGGGGAAAATAGTGTGAATAAGGCAGAAAGGCTTAGCTGTTTGCACTTCTACCTGACAGAACTAGGGGCATAGGTCCAACTCCCAACCATGAATATACCAGCATGGAGTTTACTTGTTCTCATCGTACTTGCATGGATTTCCTCTAGGCACTCTCATTTCCTCCCACACTAAAAATGCATATTTGTAGGTAAATTGGCCCTATTGTGAATGTGAGTTAGGAACCTTAGATTGTAAGCTCCTTGAGGGCAGAGACTGATATAAATGTCATATTAGCCTTTGAATTTTTTTTATCCAAATGAGTTTTTTTTAACAAATTTAGACAAATGTGTTAATTAGAAAAGTCGGAAATATGAAAATATTAAGTTTTTGCCAGGTCCTTTTTTGACCTGTCCTGGTTCTTTCATGTCGCTGCAGGTTGTAAACTTGACATACAATGTTATGTTACTAGGAAATGCTGTATAGGCCTCTTCCAGACCTACTTAGATCAGAGCACTCCAACCACATGTACCAGGTTCAAATATCATCTGCTAATTATTCCATGAATGTATTATGGCTCTAAAAGTATTTTTGTGTAATGTTAAGGGCTTGAATATCTTAACCACTTGACCACTGGGCACTTAAACACCCTTAATAACCAGACCAATTTTCAGATTTCGGTGCTCTCACATTTTGAATGACAATTACTCAGTCATGCAATACTGGACCTATATAAAATTTTTGTCCTTTTTTTCACACAAATGGAGCTTTCTTTTGGTGGTATTTATTCACCGCTCGTTTTTTTTTTTTTTTGCGCTATAAAAGAAAAAATACCGAAAATTCTGTAAAAAAAATTAATTTTTCTTTGTTTCTGTTATAAAATTTAGCAGATTAGTAATTTTTTCTTCATAAATTTTGGCCAAAATGTATACTACTACATATCTTTGGTAAAAATAAGTACAAATTGGTGGATATTATTTGGTCTTTGTGAAAGTTATAGAGTCCACAAGCTATGGTGCCAATATCTGAAAATTGATCACACCTGAGGTACTGATGGCCTATTTCAATTCTTGAGACCCTAACATGCCCGAAAAGTACAAATACCCCCCAAATGACCCCTTTTTGGAAAGAAGACATTCCAAGGTATTTAGTAAGAGGCATGGTGAGTTTTTTGAAGTTGTCATTTTTTCCCACAATTCTTTGCAAAATCAAGATTTTTTTTACTTTTTTTTTCACAAAATTGTCATATTATCAGTTTATTTCTCACACACAGCATATGCATACCACAAATTACACCCCAAAACACATTCTGCTATTACTCCCGAGTATGGCGATACCACATGTGTCAGACTTTTACACAGTGTGGCCACATACAGAGGCCCAACATGCAGGGAGCGCCATCAGGCTTTTTGGAGCACCCAGGACAATTCTGACATTTCTCTCCTACATGTAAAAATCATCATTTATTTGCTAGAAAATTACATAGAATCCCAAAACATTATATATGTTTTTTTAGCAAACACCCTGGAGAATACAATGGTGGTCATTGCAACTTTTTACCTCGCATGGTATTTGCGCAGCAATTTTTCAAATGCTTTTTTTTGGGAAAAAAACTGTTTTGTGCTTAAAAAAAAAAACACAGTAAAGTTAGCCCAATTTTTGCATAATGTGAAATATGAAGTTACACTGAGTAAATAGATACCTAACATGTCACTCTTCAAAATTGCACACGCTCGTGGAATGGCGCCAAACGTCGCTACTTAAAAATCCCCATAGGCGACGATTTTATTTTTTTTACTGGTTATATGTTTTGAGTTACAGAGGAGGTCTAGGGCTAGAATTATTGCTCTCGCTCTAACGTTCGCAGCGATACCTCACATGTGTGGTTTGAACACAGTTTTCATATGTGGGCGGGACTTACGTATGCGTTCGCTTCTGCATGTGAGCACATGGGGACAGGGGCGCTTTTAAAAAAAAAAAATTTATTGTTCATTTTACTTTATTTATTTTAGTTTGACATTTTTTTCCCCAAAAATAAATGATTTGATCACTTGTGATCACAATGTAAACATCCCTTGTAATAGGAATATGGCATGACAGGTCCTCTTTACAGTGAGATATGGGGTCAATAAGACCCTGCATCTCACCTCTAAGCTGGGAAGCCTGAAAAAAAAAAAAGATTCTGGCTTTGATCATATTGGCGAGTCGGTAGAAGCACCGGAGGGTGGCGGGAGGGGGGGGATGTCTATGGCTGGGTATTGCAGGGTATCACCGACTATGGCTGGGCATGGCTGAGTATCTCCGAGTATGGCTGGGTATCTCAGAGTATGGCATTGCAGAGTATTGCGTTGCAGAGCATTGCAGGATATTGGCGGGTGTTGCAGAGCATTGCAGAGTGTTGCAGGGTATTGGCGGGTGTTGCAGAGCATTGCAGAGTGTTGCAGGGTATTGGCAGGTGTTGCAGAGCATTGCAGAGTGTTGCAGGGTATTGGCGGGTGTTGCAGAGCATTGCAGAGTGTTGCAGGGTATTGGCGGGTGTTGAAGAGCATTGCAGAGTGTTGCAGGGTATTGGCGGGTGTTGCAGAGCATTGCAGAGTGTTGCAGGGTATTGGCGGGTGTTGCAGAGCATTGCAGAGTGTTGCAGGGTATTGGCAGGTGTTGCAGAGCATTGCAGAGTGTTGCAGGGTATTGGCGGGTGTTGCAGGGTATTGGCGGGTGTTGCAGAGCATTGCAGAGTGTTGCAGGGTATTGGCGGGTGTTGCAGAGCATTGCAGAGTGTTGCAGGGTATTAGCGGGTGTTGCAGAGTGTTGCAGGGTATTGGCGGGTGTTGCAGAGTGTTGCAGGGTATTGCAGAGTGTTGCAGGGTGTTGCAGAGCTTTGCAGAGCTTTGCAGAGTGTTGCAGGGTATTGACGGGTGTTTCAGAGTGTTGCAGGGTATTGGCGGGTGTTGCAGAGCGTTGCAGGGTATTGCAGAGTGTTGCAGGGTATTGCAGTGTTGCAGGGTATTGCAGAGTATTGCAGAGTAATGCAGAGTAATGCAGAGTATTGCAGAGTAATGCAGAGTATTGCAGAGTAATGGCAGGGAATTGAGGGGTTAATTTTCGGTGAGCAGCAATGTGGGCACTGCAGATGCAGCCCATAGCGCTGCTGACACCGATCTCTTCCCCCTCTGCTGTACCGATCGGTACAGAGAGGGGGAGGGAGGAATCAACGCCGGTTTGTTTACAAGTGATCACTCCGTCATTTGACGGAGCGATCACGTGGTAAACGACCGCGATAAACGGCCGTTTACCGTGATCCGTGATGCACCAGGTGGACCCGGCGGTCACGGATGCTCTCGAGTGCACACCCCAGGGGGCGTGCGAGAGCGGAATTCTGGGAGGACGTCATATGAAACGCTGGCTAGCCTTGCGGGAATTCAAATGTGATAATGGTTCAGGAGACGCACTTCCACCCAGAGGGCTCATTTAAATTTGCCTCCAAGCTGTACCCTACCGTTTTTATGGCCTTCGACCCGTCTTGGAAGGCTGGAGTAGCCATTTTGATTAAACAATCATGCCCTATACGGATCCTAGCTTCGACCCTAGACCCCGAGGTCGGTTTATACTCCTGAACTGTTCTGAACACCTCCTTTACCTTAACTAATATTTATGCTCCTAATACGGGACAAATTGGCTTTCTCACCAGAGTATTGGATCGGCTGTGTTCCTTTTCTCAGCCTTTTGCAATCATAGGCTGGGACTTCAATATGTGTCCCCTAGTAGGGATAGATTATCACTATTTCAACAAACCCCGTCTCTCCAAACTCTTAAACTGTCCACCTCCTTTCGCAAACTAATCCGCTCCCACAATCTCTTTGATGCATGGAGAGTAAAACATCCCACCCATCGCCAATATACCGTTTTCACCCCCCCCGCATAAATTATATTCTCGACTGGACCACTTTCTAATAACTGCACCCTTGTTTCCCAGCATAATATCCTCTGAAATAGAGCCTATCATGTGGTCTGATCACGCCCCCATTACTCTCAATGTGACGCTCCATACCGCATCACCCAAAACTTGCCACTAGAGACTGAATGAGTCTCTATTGCGACATGCTGAAACCAAAGATAGACTACTCAAGAGATTGGAGGCGTTTTTTCATCTCAATGTAGGCTCCATTTCAGATATATCTACTGCGTGGGAAGCCCACAAGGCAGTTTTTAGGGGGTGTGCATCTCAGCCGGCTCACGCCTGAAGCGGGACTCTGTCGGGCTGAGGGTGGAGCTTGTGGCCCAGCTGCAGGAGGCGGAGGCGAGGTTACTCTGCTCCTCTACGGTGGAACGCTTGCGTGCAGTAACTACTATTCGCAACCGCATTAAGGCTATAGACACAGACAAAATTTCAAAGTCAATGTTATGGTCTAAGCAAAGGTTCTATGAGTTTGCAGACAAGCCACATAGGATGCTTGTCCACAAACTTAAGCCCCGGCCCTTTTTATCCATTCCTGATTATATACTGCAATCAGACGGCACGCCAACACACTGCCCTCAGACCATGTTCGGAGTATTCAGAGAATATTATAACAACCTTTACAACTGCTTGAACACGGGCACACAAGATCAGTTCCCACAAGACAGATTAGACTCCTTCCTATCATCTATTCACCTCCCAAAACTATCACCAGAGCAACGCTCCTCCGCATTTGATCGCCTTAGCTGGCCATTTATGTTTGTGATACTAAACCGCTTTGGATTTTCAGGCCCCTTTATTCACGCCCTCCGAGCCCTATACTCGAAGCCCACTTCACAGGTACAACTCTCCTCCCATCTGTCCCATCCATTTTCCCTTAGCAACGGTACGAGACAGGGTTGCCCTCTATCACCATTGCTCTTTATTCTCAGTCTGGAACCCCTAGCTGCGGCTATACGGGAATGTCCAGATATTAAAGGAGTTTGCCTCTGCAACGCAGAATATAAACTATCCTTATTCGCGGATGATGTCCTCCTAACTCTCCCCCACCCGCACACATCCCTACCACACCTTCACCACATACTATCCACTTTTAGTAGCCTCTCGGGTTTCAAAATTAATGATACTAAAACCAAAGCATTATCTGTAAACATAACCCCAGCCCTTTTATCTTCGCTCCAAAGTAAGTATAATTACCACTGGTGTCCTCACTCACTTAAATACCTGGGGGTTCACCTTACTGCTTCCTATGATACTTTATATAAGGCCAATTCCCCCCGTTTTCGGAAATTAATTGTTTGCTGAAACACTGGACATCTCTCCCCCTATCCCTGTTGGGCCGAATCAACGTCTTTAAAATGTCTATCCTCCCTAAGTTATTATATTTGTTTGAAACTTTACCTGTGGCGATCCCTATATCACAGTTGAAATCCCTTCAAAGGAGAAGCCTCCGTTTTATTTGGAATAACACATCCCACAGGTTGGCAGGGATGGTGGTCCTGGCTCGGAGGAGTAGAGGGGGTCTGGGAGGCCCAGATTTCATTAAATACTATTATGCCTCGCACCTGAGAGTTCTTACCTCCTGGACCTCCCGGAAGGCCCCAAATAGATGGTCAGAAATGGAAATGAATATTATAGCCCCGGTCATTCCTTGCTATATGCTTTGGCCTTCCACTGCCCTTCATATGCCCCAATTACGGAACATATGCCTAGCTCCCATGTTGTTCACGTTGAATATCTGAAAAAGGTGCACTGACCGCTTTTCCCTATCCTCACCGTGTCCACTGCTATTGAATATCCTATTTAACCCAGACATCTCAGATAGCCTGTCCTACGATCGTATGCTACCATGGACCCAAGCGGCACTTTTTCAACTCCAACACTTTGTTAACCCGGCGACATGCCATTTATTGACTTTTCCCACCTTGCAAAAGCAACACCAGATCCCCCAAAAGCTTCTACAATCATACTTACAGATCAGACACTTTTTCTCTACCAGATACCCTTCTCTGACTCTGGACAAGCCCACAGACCTTGAGATCCTATGTGCTAAGGGTCATTACGAGCCCCGACTGTTCTCTACTATTTACACAATATTACATGAAGCGATTCCTATGATGGTGAACACCCACCAGTACATGAGGAAATGGTCTCAGATTCTACAGCACAATATTTCCCTGGTGGACTGGGGGAACATATGGGAGCACACTTCCAGAATATCTCGATGTGTGACCCACAAGGAAACTGTATACAAAGTTCTAATGCACTGGTATAGGACTCCAGATATTCTACATGCCCGTAACAGATTCATTTCAAAGCAATGCTGGAGATGTGGTGGGGAAGTCGGCTCTCACTACCATATTTTTTGGGACTGCCCCCTAGTCCACCAGTTCTGGCTCCAAGTCCAAAATCTGTTAGAAACACTGGCTGGCATTCCTATTCCCCTGACGCCCATGCATTATCTGCTAGGCCTCCCTTTCTCTGGTATTTCTAAGGCCTTGCGCAGATTGTTGTCCTTCATCTTATTGGCTGCTAAAAAGGTCATACCCAGGTTATGGTTGTCCACCTCTCCACCAACACTTCCGCAATTGATCACCACTGTAGCTGACATATATACGCAGAATGGAACACTTGACGGCCGTAGTGGAGGATAAGGTGCAGAAATTTTCTAAAATATGGTCAACATGGGATGAGTCTACATATGGCTCTGATGGGATTGATCCTACTTAGTTAACCACTTGAGACCCGCGCTATAGCCGAATGACGGCTACAGCGCGGATCTCCTTTGCCGGGACGACGTCTATTGACGTCGTCCCGTGCACGAGCGGCCTGCGCGCCCCCCTGAGGGGCGCGCGCGGCGCTCTCTGTGATCGGCAAGTCTATGAGACTCGCCTGATCACCGATCCGAGCAAGGGGTCGATCCCGACCCCTTATCACGTGATCAGCTGTCAGCCAGTGATATAACGGAGCCGGTAATCGGCTATTATTCCTCCTCGTGCTGACAGTGCGAGGAGAAAAAAAAAGAGCCGATCACCGGCGGCCGTGATCGGGACATCAGTCCCGATCACGGCCAGCCCTGCCAGTGCCCACCTGCCCCCTGCCAGTGCCCACCTGCCCCCTCATCACTAAACATCATTAAAAAATAAGTGCCCCCCATCAGTGCCACCCAGCAGTGCCCATAGTGCCACCCAGCAGTGCCCACAGTGCCACCCAGCAGTGCCCACAGTGCCACCCAGCAGTGCCACCCAGCAGTGCCCACAGTGCCACCCAGCAGTGCCCACAATCTGCCTCAACAAAGGTGCTGCACCCCAGTGCCACATATCCGTGCCCATCAGTGTCATCTACCAGTGCCCATCAGTGCACAGCAGTGCCGCCCATCAGTGCCCAGCAGTGCCACCTATCAGAGCCACCTATCAGTGCCACCTATCAGTGCCCATCAGTCCCATCTATCAGTGGTACCTATCAGTGCCCCTTAGTGCCACCCATCCGTGCCACCCATCTGTGCCACCCATCCGTGCCATCTTATCTGTGCCCATCTTTGCCCATCAGTGCCGCCTTATCTGTGCCCATCGGTGCCACCTTATCTGTGCCTATTAGTGTCGCCTTAACTATGCCTATCAGTGCCCACCAGTGCAGCCTATCAGTGCCCACCAATGCAGCCTATCAGTGCCCACCAATGCAGCCCATCAGTGCCGCCTCATCAGCGCACTTCAATGAAGGAGAAAAATGACCTGTTTGCAAAATTTTATAACAAACTATTAAACATGATTTTTTTTTTTTGCATCTTTTTTTGTTTGTTTTAGCAAAAAATAACTCCCAGCTGTAATTAAATACCACCAAAAGAAAGCTCTATTTGTGGGAAAAAAATGATAAAAATTTCATTTGGGTACAGTGTTGTATGCCCGCGCAATTGTCATTCAAAGTGCATCAGCGCTGAAAGCTGAAAATTGGTCTGGGACTGAGGGGGGTTTAAGTGCCCAGTAAACAAGTGGTTAAACCTGGATACATACATATCCCCGAGAGAAGGTCTGAAATGTATTTTTCCTTGTGTGTAAAGCTTTCTTTGAGGTTAAATGGTATGTTTATAGTTTCTGTCTATCACCCCCTTAAAGATACAGTAGAAGGTCACTTCAATTTCTATTTTTTAGGGATGCGACAATCTCTCCCCCACTCAAATTAATACTTTAATCACATCGTTATACCTCTGTGTTTAGATTTTGAATGCCCTGTAATCAAAGTATACCTGCAATCTTGATATGTTAAAATTTATATTTCATGTATATTTCCTTCTGTATGATGTTGAAAATTAAAAAAATAAACAATTACAAAAAAAAATAGAAAATTTAGAAATATGAAAATTTGAAAATTCGGAAATGTGAAAATTTGAAAATGAAAAAAATGAGAAAATATGAAATTAAGAAAATTAAAAAAAAATGGAAATATGAAAGTTATCAAATATGAAAATGAGAAAATCCATTAATTAGAAAAATAGAAAATCCAGAAAAATGAAAATGAGAACAATTGGAAATATGAAAACTAGAAAAAAAAATAGAAAATATGACACTTAAAAAAATTAGAGAATTTGGAAATATGAAAATGAGAAAATATGAAAATGAAGAAATATGAAAATGTGAAAATGAGAAAACGAAAAAATATGAAAATGAGAAAATTCTAAAATATGAAAATTAGAAAAATCGGAAATATGAAAACGAGAGAATTAAAAAAAAATAGACAATATGAAAATTAGAAAATTAAAAAAATCGGAAATATGAAAGTTAGAAAATATGAAAATTAGAAAATGTGAAAATTAGAAAATGTGAAAATTAGAAAATGTGAAAATTAGAAAATTAAAAAATTAGAAAATTAGAAAATATGAAAATTCTAAAATTTGAAAATTTGGAAATATGAAAATTTGAAAATATGAAAATTTGAAAATATGAAAATTTGAAAATATGAAAATTTGAAAATATGAAAATTTGAAAATATGAAAATTTGAAAATTTGAAAATCCAGAATAATAAAAATGAGAAAATTAGAAAATTTGTAAATAAGAAAATTAGAAAAATTGGAAATATGAAAACTAGAAAATGAAAAAATGTGAAAACATGAAAATTAAAGAATTAAAAAAAAATAGAAAATGAGAATTAGAAAATTCTGAAATATGAAAATGTGAAAATTTGAAAATTAGAAAATATGAAAATTAGAAAATAAAAAATATGAAAATGAGAAAAATCGGAAATATGAAAACTAGAGAATTAAAAAAATGAAAAAATATGAAAATTAGAAAATTAAAAACATCGAAAATATGAAAATTAAAAAATTTGAAAATTTGAAAATTAGAAGATACAAAAATTTGAAAATTAAAAAATATGAAAGTTAGAAAAATCAGAAATATGGAAACAAGAGAATTAAAAAAACAGAAAATATGAAAATTATAAAATTCTGAAATGTGAATATTAGAGAATTAATAAAATAAAAAAATAGATAATATGAAAATGATAAAATTCGGAAATGTGAATATTAGAGAATTAAAAAATAGAAAATATGAAAATTATAAAATTTGGAAATGTGAAAATTAGAGAATAAAAAAATAGAAAATATGAAAATTATAACATTTGAAAATATGAAAATTTGAAAATATGAAAATTTGAAAATATGAAAATTAGAAAATATGAAAATATGAAAATGTATTAATGTGAACATTAGAAAATTAAAGAAAACCGAAAATTAGAAAATATGACAATTAGAAAATAAGAAAATTCTGAAATATCAAAATTACAAAATTCAGAAGAATGAAAATTAGAAAAATAGAAAATTTGAAAAATTGGCAATATGAAAACTAGAAAATTAAAAAATAGAAAATATGAAAATGAGAAACTTAAAAAATATAAAATATAAAATTTTGAAAATTAAAAAATTAGAAAAATTGGAAATGAAATGAAAATGAATGAAAATTATAAAATTTAAAAAGTGGAACGTTAGAAAATTCATAAATATGACATTTAGAAAATTAGAAAATCCAAATATTCTAATTTTACAATGTTCATATTTTCTAATATTCATATTTCTGAATTTTCTAATTTTCTATTTTCAGAATTTTCTAATTTTCAGATTTTTCTAAATTTGTTCAAAAAATGTAATAATTTAGAACTAAAAAAATAGCCAATTGATTCCTTAACCAGCGTTATTAAACCATTGTTTTTAATTCTGCACTTAGTCTGGTGCCCCTCTGTTCCTATTTCCACTATATATTGTCAGCAGTTTTGCTTTGTAATAAATCCCTCTAGTGCCACTATCTATATTTTTAATGACTTTTTTAGGCTTTCTTTTCTTTATTTTCACCTGCTGAACTAGCCGGTAAGTATCTCCTGCAGATGTATAAAGTTACAGGGATGAGACAAACCATTTACCACTGACAGAGGCGCTTGCAATGGTCAGTTTTTTTTATGTAAAACCTTTATCCCCAAAAGAAAAAAATGATATAACTGATTATAAAGTGTTAGCTGGAGTTTGGCTTCAATGTGTTAATGTATTTAAATCTGCTAGTACATTTAACACTCCCCTCCCCCAGATTGACCATGCTGCTGTCTGCTGTGCTCCCCATGCTCATTCATCCAGAGTAGGACACTAATACAGGAGGTGTGTTACTGACCAGATCACCAGGTAAAAAAGGGGAAAAAAGCCTAAAAAAGCCAAAGAAACTATTGCAGCCACCACATCTAATGACTGATAAGCTTCAATATATTGCATTTGGTTATGGGCTTTATATGACTTTAACCACTTACTGACCACCCGCCACAGTTTTATGGTGGCTGTTTGAAGAAAGATATTGTTGTTATGGAAGCAGCTAGCTGCCATAACCCTGGTATCCCCTTCTTGAGCGGGCGGTCCGCTACAAGATAAAAGTGGTCCCTGCAGCGGATTTGCCACAAGATCACTTTTATCGGTGGTGGGAGAGGGACCCCCTCCTGCCTCGATCCGGTGCCTTCCGCCGATTACCGTAGCTGTCGGCAGAGGCGGAGGCGATTGCGTCCTCTTGATGGCTCAGTATGGAGACGAGTGAGGGGAAGATGGCACCAACCTGTCTCCATACAATTGCTGGGCGGAAGTGACGTCAAAGTGTCACTTCTGACCACAGCTCTTAAAGGGACAATTTTTTTTAATGATTTTTTAAATTACATTTTTTTATTGCATTGTAGTCTAAATATGAGATATGAGGACCTTTTGACCTCAAATCTCATATTTAAGAGGACCTGCCATGTTATTTATTCTATTACAAGAGATGTTTACATTCCTTGTAATAGGAATAAAAGTGACAATTTTTTTTAAACAGTATGTATTTTCACACTGTTTAAAAAAAATGGCAAAATAAATAATAATATTTTAAAAAATGTAAACGCACCCTTCCTGCTGAGCTCTCACGCAGAAGCAGACACATACGTGAGTAGCGCCCACATATGAAAATTGTGTTCAAACCACTAGACATGTGCAGAGTAAAATATTTCGTTTCGGAATTTCGTTTTCGTCTGAAAACTTAATTTATTTAGTTACTCCCAAAATTCGTTTTTATTTATTTCGTTTTTCGTTCAAAAATTGCATTCGTCCGAAAATCCACATGAATCACGGTCGAATCTGTCTTGGAAGGCTTATGGTGTCTGTGGAATGTATAAAGAAGATTCGACGGAGCTAACTATATAGCATACTTTAGAACCCTATTAAAGTCTATGGGACTCCAACGTTCAAAATCTAAAGTGCTAATTTTAAAGGCTAATTTGCAAGTTACTGTCCTAAAAAGTGTTTGGGGACCTGGGTCCTGCCCCAGGGGACATGTATCAATGCAAAAAAAAGTTTTAAAAACGGCCGTTTTTTCGGGAGCAGTGATTTTAATAATGATTAAAGTGAAACAATAAAAGTGTAATATTCCTTTAAATTTCGTAGGGGGGGGGGGGGGTGTCTATAGTATGCCTGTGAAGGGGCGCATGTTTCCCGTGCTTAGAACTGTCCCTGCACAAAGTGTCATTTATGCAGGAAAAAAAGTCCTTTAAAATCACTCGCAGCTATAATGAATTGTCGGCTCCCGTAATACAGAGAACACTCATTGAAAGTCATTGATAAAAAAATAAATAAATAAATAAATAAAAAAAAAAGTGTGGGGGTCCCCCAAATTCAATTACCAGGCCCTTCAGGTCTGGTATGGATATTAAGGAGAACCCTGCCTCAAATTTAAGAAAAAATTTGACGTGGGGTTCCCCCTAAATATCCATAACCAGACCCTTCAGGTCTGGTATGGATATTAAGGGGAACCCCGCGTCAAATTAAAAAAAAAATTGACGTGGGGTTCCCCCTAAAAATCCATACCAGACCCTTTATCCGAGCACGCAACCTGGCAGGCCGCAGGAAAAGAGGGGGGGACGAGAGAGCGCCCCCCCCTCCCTCCTGAACCGTACCAGGCCACATGCCCTCAACATTGGGAGGATGCTTTGGGGGTCCGTGACCCCTCAAAGCACCTTGTCCCCATGTTGATGAGGACAAGGGCCTCATCCCCACAAC
Organism: Lithobates pipiens; assembly: GCF_037356315.1. NCBI lineage: Eukaryota > Metazoa > Chordata > Amphibia > Anura > Ranidae > Lithobates > Lithobates pipiens. The sequence goes on along the minus strand of NW_027507789.1, from coordinate 125,688,556 downwards.
CCTGGCCGGTGGTTGTGGAGGTCTGCGGGCGGGGGGCTTATCAGAATCTGGAAGCCCCCTTTAACAAGGGGACCCCCAGATCCCGGCCCCCCCCCTGTTTGAAATGGTAAGGGGGTACAAAAGTACCCCTACCATTTCACAAAGAAAGTGTAAAAAATGTTTAAATAAAACAAACACACTTTTTAAAAATTCCTTTATTAAAAATAAAAAAAAGATTCCAGCGGCGGTAATCCACTCTTGCTATCCAGCGACGGACGGTCAGCTCTCCATCGATGTCTAATGTCATCCAGCGCAGCGCAGCATCCTTCTTCTGTCTCCTCCACGGAGACACTGGAGGCATTCCGGCGCTGACGTTTCTTATATACGGAGGGCGGGGCCACCCGTCACCTGACCCCGCCCCCCTCTGACGCAAGGGGAAACCCGGGGTTCCCCGTGACGTATGGGTGACCCCGCCCCCCTCTGATGTAACGGAAACCTGCCTGTGTTACATCAGAGGGGTGCGGGTCACCCCTACGTCACAGGGAACCCCGGGTTTCCCCTTGCGTCAGAGGGGGGCGGGGTCAGGTGACGGGTGGCCCCGCCCACCCTATATAAGAAACGTCAAGCCGCCGGAATGTCTGTAGTGTCTCCTCCACGGAGACAGAAGAAGGATGCTGCGCTGCGCTGGATGACATTAGACATCGATGGAGAGCTGACCGTCCGTCGCTGGATAGCAAGAGTGGATTACCGCCGCTGGAATCTTTTTTTTATTTTTAATAAAGGAATTTTTCAAAAGTGTGTTTGTTTTATTTAACCATTTTTTACACTTTCTTTGTGAAATGGTAGGGGTACTTTTGTACCCCCTTACCATTTCAAACAGGGGGGGGCCGGGATCTGGGGGTCCCCTTGTTAAAGGGGGCTTCCAGATTCTGATAAGCCCCCCGCCCGCAGACCTCCACAACCACCGGCCAGGGTTGTGGGGATGAGGCCCTTGTCCTCATCAACATGGGGACAAGGTGCTTTGAGGGGTCACGGACCCCCAAAGCATCCTCCCAATGTTGAGGGCATGTGGCCTGGTACGGTTCAGGAGGGAGGGGGGGCCGCTCTCTCGTCCCCCCCTCTTTTCCTGCAGCCTGCCAGGTTGCGTGCTCGGATAAAGGGTCTGGTATGGATTTTTAGGGGGAACCCCATGTCAAATTTTTTTTTAATTTGATGCGGGGTTCCCCTTAATATCCATACCAGACCTGAAGGGTCTGGTTATGGATATTTAGGGGGAACCCCACGTCAAATTTTTTCTTAAATTTGAGGCAGGGTTCCCCTTAATATCCATACCAGACCTGAAGGGCCTGGAAATTGAATTTGGGGGACCCCCACGCTTTTTTTTTTATTTATTTATTTATTTTTTTATCAATGACTTTCAATGAGTGTTCTCTGTATTACGGGAGCCGACAATTCATTATAGCTGTGAGTGATTTTAAAGGACTTTTTTTCCTGCATAAATGACACTGTGTGCAGGGACAATTCTAAGCACGGGAAACATGCGCCCCTTCACAGGCATACTATAGACAACCCCCCCCCCTACGAAATTTAAAGGAATATTACACTTTTATTGTTTCACTTTAATCATTATTAAAATCACTGCTCCCGAAAAAACGGCCGTTTTTAAAACTTTTTTTTGCATTGATACATGTCCCCTGGGGCAGGACCCGGGTCCCCAAACACTTTTTAGGACAGTATCTTGCAGAATCTTTTCTCTCTGTCAAATCTTTTTTCTCTGTCGAATATTTTCTCTATATAATCTTGGACTAATAGAGGTAAGGTTAGGCACATTCGACCACAGGTTCTATAGACAGATTGTTGTCAAAGTCATGTCGAATCTCCTATTCTATATCGAACTGTTGTAACAATGAAAACGAAAATAAAGCATTTATTTATGTCGGATCTTTCGTTTTTCGGATTTTGTGCTTTCGTTATCGTTTGTCAAAACGAAAACGAAAATAGCTGAAATTCGGACGAAAATGCATTCGGACGAAAACGAATGCACATGTCTACAAACCACACATGTGCGGTATTATCGCGATCGGCAGAGTGAGAGCAATAATTCTATCCTTAGACCTCCATTTTTTTAAAAATGTTGCCTATGGAGATTGTTAAAGGTAAACGTTTGTTGCCATTCCACTAGGGGGCGCAATTTTTACGTGTGACATGTTGGGTATCAATTTTCCTAGCGTAACATTCTTTACAATATAAAAATAAATTGGGCTATTTTTACTGCTATCTTATTTTTTTTATTCAAAAAAGTATTTTTTTTATCAAAAAAGTGTACTTGTAAGACCGCTGCGCAAATACGGTGGAAATAAAGTATTGAAATGACCGCCATTTTATTCTCTAGGGTGTTAGAAAAAAAACAATATATAATGTTTGGGGGTTCCAAGTACTTTTCTAGCAAAAAAACAGTTTTAACATGTAAACACCAAAATCTAAAAACAAGTGGTTAAAGCAATTGTATATGAGAGCTGCAAGGGGGCGCAGAATGTGACAGCCAATAGAAAGTGTAGAGTGGTGAGAGAGAAAACGGGCAAATAGTTGAGGCACTGGAGGAAGAAGAATGGAATTCTAAGAAGAAAGAGGAAAATAGTGTGAATAAGGCAGAAAGGCTTAGCTGTTATCACTTCTGCCTGACAGAACTAGGGGCATAGGATCAACTCCCAACCATGAAAATACCAGCATGGAGTTTACTTGTTCTCATCATACAGGCATGGATTTCCTCTAGGCTCTCATTTCCTCCCACACTCACAATGCAGATTTGTCGGTAAATTGGCCCTATTGTGAATGTGAGTTAGGAACCTTAGATTGTAAGCTCCTCGAGGGCAGAGACTGATATAAATGTATAATATTAGCCTTATGCAATTTTTTTTTTAGATCCAAATGAGTTTTTTATTAAGAAATTTAGACAAATGTGTTAATTAGAAAATTCAGAAATATGAGAATTTGGAAATGTGAAAATTAGAAAATAAAAAAATTAAAACAATAGAAAATATGAAAATTCGGAAATATGAAAATTAGAAAATAAAAAATGTGAAAATTAGAAAATTAAAAAAATACAAAATTAGAAAATATGAAAATTAGAAAATATGAAAATTAGAAAATTAAAAATATTAAAATTAGACAATTAAAAAATATGAAAATTCGAATAATTGGAAATATGAAAACTGAAAAAATGAAAATTTGAAAATTTGAAATTTCAGAAATTAGAAAATGTGAAAATTCTGAAAATTTGACATTTCAGAAATAGTAAAATTAGAATACTTAAAAATTGGAAATGTGAAATTTAGAAAATTTGAAAATTAGAAAATTTAAAAAATACATAATTTGTAAATATGAAAATGTGAAAATTTTGAAATATGAAAATTAGATGATTAGAGAATATAAAAATGTGAAAATTTGAAAAAAACCCTTAATTTGAAAATTAGAAGTTTTAAAATTTTTTATTAGAAAACTAAAAAAATTCGGAAATAAGAAAATTTAGAAAAATTGGAAATATGAAATCTAGAAAATTTGGAAATATGAAAATTAGAAAATCCATTAATATTTCCAAATTTTATACAAATTATAAAATTTGGAAACATGAAAATTAGAAAATATAAAAATTTGAAAATTATAAATTTCAGAAAAATTAAAATTAGAATACTAGAAAGTCGGATATTTGAAAATTATAAGATTAGTTAATGTGAAAATTCGAAAATTAAAAAAATACATAATTAGAAACTATGAAAATTTGAAAATCCATTAATTTGAAAATTAGAAGAATCAAAAAATTTTTAATTAGAAAACTAGAAAATTCGGAAATATTAAAATTTTGAATAATTGGAAATATGAAAACTAGAAAATGTAAAAATTAGAAAATATGAAAATTAGAAAATTTGGAAATAGGAAAATAAGAAAATCATAAAATAAAATATGAAAATTTAAAAAATGTGAAGATTAGAAAATATGAAAATTTGGAAATATGAAAATTAGAAAATTCGGAAATATGAAAATTATAAACATTAAAAATATGAAAACTAGAAAATTGAAAAATAGAAAATATGAAAATTATAAACATTTGAAATATGAAAACTAGAAAATTTGTAAATAGAAAATATGAAAATTATATAATTAAATATTAAAAAATTCGGAAATATGAAAATTATAGAATTAAAAGAGTGGAAAATTAGAAAATTTGGAAATATGAAAATTTAAAAAATTTGGAAATTAAAAAAAAATTGAAAATATGATAATTCAAAAATTCGGAAATATGAACATTGGAGAATTAAAACATTTCAAAAATAAAAAATATGAAAATGAGAAAATTCGGAAATATGAAAGTTAGAAAATGTGAAAATTTGAAAATTCTAAAATTTGAAAATATCAAAATTAGAAATTATAAAAATTATAAAAAGAGAAAATCTATTACTTTGAAAATTAGAAAATTCACAAAAATAAAAATTTAAAATTTTCTTATTTCCGAATTTTATAGTTTTCTAATTTTTATTTTTCAAAGTAATGGATTTTCTAATTTTTATATTTTCTAATTTTCATATTTAGAAAAATTGGAAATATGAAAACTAGAAAATTAAAAAATTAGAAAATATGAAAATTAGAAAATTAGAAAATTTGCAAATTTTAAAATTAGAAAATTAGAAAATTTGCAAATTTTAAAATTAAAAAATATGAAAATTAGAAAATATAGGCGCCCGGGAGCATTTCTACAATGGGAAACTCCATCTTTTGCACACTCCAGATGAATTGTCTAACTTTTGCAATAACTTACAGATTGAGCAAATTAAGTTACCCGAATGGTACCAGGAGTTTCGTCTCCCTCCACCGGTAAATACATCTTCCTCACCACCATATCGCCGTGCAAATCGCCTTATGTCAAGGGAGTAGGAGGGAAAAAACAGAAGCTATATGACATTTACAATCCCTCCACACCACCGCATAAGTCAGGCAAAATGAAAGACAGCCGTTAACGCTGGCATTTGAATCCAACTTCTTTAAAATTGCTTATTACCTTTCATTTCACTATATTGCCAACACAGCAGCTCTACAACCTGATTTTCCACTGTTGTCTTAAGTCTCTATTCCAGGACACCATTCTTATATGCCACTAGATGGCAGCAACTGACAATCAATGACCATTTGAGTAGCTTATAACTTCCATACAAAAGGCTGCAAAGCTATATTTTCTGTCTTTTTCTTTTTACACATTTGTTTTACTTCTGACTAACAATTTCAAAGTTTCTATTATCCCATTGAGGAGCTACTATCAGCTTTGCAGACGGAGTAACAGATGGAACAACGCTGTCGGCATCACCCTGCCAGAAGACTCCGGTGGACAGCTCATTAAATAGCAAAGATGCACATATGGACCTTAACTTAATCCAAGGACAAAAAGGTAAAACATTCTATCCCCCAACTTTTTCTATGTGCTTCTTATGCCAAACTTTTGAGGCCAGCTAACCAATCTAGCCTGGGCTACTAAGACATTTGATGAGCGACCCCAAACAACACATTACAGTGGTCACCATTGACTTGAGAAGACTAAAGTTTTCCTGGATAATACAGTGATTGTCGACCCTGTTTTTTGAAATGTCCCCTCTCACCTATCTTTTCATGCTACAACATTATATTCATACCATGGCAGGAGGCAACGGGGTACTCCCTACAGAGGTGGGGGGGAGATGAAGGGGGTCACCTTACGCACCATAAGGGCAACATGCTTAACATCACCCCATTGTTGCCTGATGTACAATTTTAAATTACTACAGGATTAATTTAGGAGGGGGAGGTGTCCATATACAGGGATGGTCCATATAGATTGGATTCTTCCACTTCCCTCTTTCCCCTCCCCTCCAATAGAACCGACAAACTAACAATCATATTTTCTAAGCGATCTCCTGGATCCCCACATGAGGGTTGTCCTGGGGCAACTGACATGGGATACACTCCCGATAGATTATAACAGTTATAAGTAACTTATCGCTACTCATTGATCTTTAACAAATCCCATATGTTTCACCTCCAAAAGTGACAAATCTATATTCAGATTTTTGATAGGGGACTCATTTAATAACACTGAGAAAGTCTGTTATACTGGCCTCCATTGAATCCTCTTTAAGGGTTTATCTTGGATGATTCACTTAATAATAGTGGATTTCAACTATCTCTGATAGAGCCAGATAGTAGAGGCTGTCTATGCTTACAATGTAGCAATTCAGGTTACGTTTCATATGTTTGTAGTCATTATGACAGCTTAAATGCCAAGTTGTTTGACGCGTTTAAGAACTTTAGATGTTCGTTTTTAGACCATTAAGCTAGAAAAGTTTCCTTTTTTAGGAGAGCCTGCGTTCCTCCTGATCTATGATCCGGTTTGTTTATTATCACTTGTTATTATTTCTGTCTTTTATTCACTCATAGATATTGATTGTGAAATTGCTTTCAGGGTGACCACGCCACACACCCACCCAGAATTTACTCAGCTTATTAACAGTATCATTTTTTCTCATTCCCTTGTCTAACAACAACACTGACGTGGGGGACAGTAAATTCTCCCCTACGCTAAATACCACTTATCTCCTACATTAACCTACTTTTTTTTCCTTTTTCCCTTTTTTTCTCTCTTTTTTTTTTCTCTCTCTTCTACTCTTCCTCTTTATTTCTTTTTCTCTTCTCATTCTCTACACAATGGCATACGCCGGTTTAGGCAAATCACCTACTATAATCTCCCACAATGTGAACGGCCTAAACATCCCAGCAAAAAGACATAAATTACTAAATGAACTTAAGAAGAGTAACCCACAAATTGTTTATTTACAAGAAACACATTTCAAAGGTACACAAATGCCCAAATTAACGAACAACCTCTTTACGCAAGCCTTCCATGCTTCGAACACACACGCCAAAACAAAAGGAATTTCTATCCTCCTTAATAAAAATTCTAATTTTGATGTTAGACACCAATTATTGGACCCAGAAGGCAGGTATCTATTCCTGAAAGGTACCATAAGAGGGAAGCCAATCACTTTAGCAAATGTTTATTTTCCAAATAACTCACACATTTCTTTTTGCCAATTAATTGTTGATGAACTCAACAGCTTCGCTGAAGGATGCATTATCCTCGGAGGAGATTTCAATGTTCCCTTAGAACCCCACCTGGACACCTCTACAGGCAAATCCAGCATTGCTTACTGTATCCTAAAAAAAATAAAAATGCTACTAAAATCCCTCACCCTTATCGACACTTGGAGAACATTACATCCAACGGAGGGGGATTTTACCTTTTTCTCCCCAGCACATAATAGATACGCGAGAATAGATCACTTATTCATCACACAAAGGGACATACAGGATTTATCTAAAGCCGAAATAGGCTCTATACACCTATCAGATCATGCTCCTGTAGCAATTAAACTCCAGTCAAATACCAGACAAACACGTCCCTTCTGTTGGAGACTTAACGCCTCTCTTCTGGCAGACCCGATTGTTCAAGCTCATATCCACAAAGTGATCTCAGACTACTTCACTGAGAACAGCACCACTGATGTTTCTCCAATGACTGTATGGGAAGCACACAAAAGCGTAATCAGAGATGAGCTGATCAGGTGGGGTGCCAGAAAAAAGAGAGAGAAAGAAAAACACCTTAATGATTTAGCACTAAAAATCGAAAAACTAGAACTGATACATAAAAGATCTCTCACCCAGTCAAATTTAGCCGAACTCACAAAAGCGAGGAAAGAATTCCGAGATTTACTTAACAATAAAACTAAAATAACTTTATTCTTCCAAAAATCTATTTACTACGAACACGGGGACAAAGGAGGCAAAATTCTAGCCAGGGCTCTCAAAGACACGTTGGTTTCGAACAATATCCATAGGATTCGCACCAGAAATGGGTCCATGACACATGACCCCTCAAAAATCGCAGATATATTTCAAACCTATTACTCCTCATTATACATCATCCCCCCACAAACAAGAACACAAACAGGATCAGGGACTCGAGACCAAGTAATCTCCTCTTATTTAACCAACTGCTCTATGCCCTCGCTAACAAGAGAGGACATAGACCTCCTAGAACTCCCAATCTCCAAATTAGAAGTTTCTAATGTTATCCAAGACCTAATGAATGGGAAAAGCCCCGGTCCTGACGGACTGACCTCACAATACTATAAATCATTTGAATCTATCCTAACAGAACCCCTAACAATGGCATTCAATACCATTACACAAGGACATAGAGCCTCTAAGGAATTTCTCATGGCGTATATCACCATCATACCCAAACCAAATAAAGACCCTTCAGATTGTACAAACTATAGACCTATTTCACTCCTCAACCTAGATTAAAAAATCTTAACAAAGATAATCTCTAACAGACTGAGACCCCTGCTGGAAAAACTGATAGGCCCCGAACAGGTTGGTTTCATGCCAAACCGCGAAGCAAAAGACAATACCACTAAAACTCTCAATTTGATTTACAGGATGGCGCGAGATGGAGTCGGGGGCCTTCTCCTGTCAACTGACGCGGAGAAGGCCTTCGACCGAGTCGCTTGGGACTTTATGTTTAAAGTGTGTGAACATGTGGGCTTTAGAAACAATCTAATGAAATGGATACGTTCAATCTATGCCAACCCCAGCGCCAATATTAAAGTTAATGGGACCCTCTCCAAAAAAGTAACAATCAACAATGGCACAAGACAAAAAAAAGGTTGATTTGTGCTTAAAAGCAAATCTCTGTTTTCCTTAGCTGAAGGAATGAGGTGAAAATTCACTTTGTGGGGGCGTGACCGGATGTGCAAGATGGAGTGAGTGAGAGATGTGAGACGCCGTGTGTGACTCTCTCCCAGACCCCCTTGATGAGAGTGTGGAGCGCTTAGTGCCACGGTCGGACGTAGCGTGCGGTGGGCTGGAGCTGTACATTGAAGCTGGACGGGAGGAGGAGTGACAGCGCATTACTGTACGATCGTGCCGAGCCCTCGGAGATCCACGCTTACTTCCGGGTCTTGAACCCCAGCGAGCACGGCCAAAGAAGCACGAGTACCCCCGACCAAGCCGAACGCTTTTGAACCCTGCCGAAGAGACGCCGCACACTGTGGACACCAAGAGGCCCTCCCGCTCTCCAGTAAGCCGCGATAGGAGGAAGGAGGTAAGCGGCAGGATTGCGGGGGGGGGAAGAAGTCGGAGGTGTGAGGGGCATAGCAGGTGGAGGTCTGGCAGAGCAAGTTGTGGACATAGCGATGCCTGAGAACTGGTAACAAGTAAACAAGAGGGCGCCGGCCGGGGGTGAGAAGGACCTATAGCTCTTGTTCCCTGGAACTCATTGCTTCGTTTTGTGCTCTAAGACGAACGAATGATAACCCAGGAAGTATAAGCAAAGAAGTACCTTCTGTAAAAACGAACGTCTGTAAGCAGCGAACCAGGAAGTCTGTGATATGTGAATGGAGTGCTTGTGGACTGACTAACTATAAGATAAGATCAGTATCGCATTAATTGATTAACTGAGGGATGGTGGCTGCTCTAAAAATCAATTGGTTGAACGGTATCTGAACTAAGTGCGTGCAAATAAATGTCTGCTGTGAAGCATTAAAACAGGAAGTTTTGGTGATACATGAAGTGAATACTGGAGAACTGGTTATAAGATACGGCTAATATTGCACTAAGCGATCAACTGAGCGAGGGGCGGCTGGGTTAAAAAGTTAAAATATATTAAAATACGATATATCCAGGACTATTCTGTGGAAGGGGGCGAGAAAAGGAAATTAAGATGCAGCACTTGCGCTCTGCAAAGGAAAGAGGGGAAAAAAGCTTGCAACAGTCTACCACAGCAGCTAAATTAGAACAATATGCTCATAACCCTGCACAGTCATCACAGACCCCTCCAAAAAAAGGGCAGACAAAGGGGCAGCATGGAGAAATATCTGAAAGGAAAAGCATGGGTCAATCGAACATTAACATTAATACGCAGGCCGGAGCAGTGGCCAAAGGCTCAGTTAATAAAAAAGCGGGTGCAGGGGAACAGAATATGGAGATCACAACGGGTGACTCTCCTCCGTTAGAAAAAGAGCCAACAATTAAGGACGTGTTATTGGCCGTAAACGCATGTAACATCTCACTGAAAGAACTCTGTAATCAAATGAAGGGAGTGAAGGAAGATCTAATGCTGGTAAGGCAAGACCTACAGAAAGTGGTGGAAAGGACGACAGAACTTGAGTTAAGGACTAGCAGATTGGAAGACGATACAACATTCCTAATTAAAGAAATAGAAAGCCTGAAGGAGCAGTTCGGCGGATATAGAACAAAAATGGACGAAATGGAAAATAGGCTCAGGAGGGACAATGTGCGAGTAGTGGGACTTCCGGAAAAAAGTGAGGGTGTAAACCCTGCTGAATTTATGGAGCATCTTCTGGTTGAACTGTTTGGGAGGGATGTTTTTTCAACAGCGTTCTCAATAGAGAGGGCGCATAGGGTACCCTTTAGAGCACCATTGGAGGGGGGCCGTCCTAGGCCATTATTAATGAAGTTATTGAACTATAAAGATAAAGTGGTATTTTTACGGAAGGCAAGGGAAATGGGGAATGTATTGTATAAGGGTGTTAGAATTTCATTATATTCTGATTTTTCCCCAGAACTTCAGAGAAAAAGGGTAGAGTTCCTCCAGGTGAAACGCAGGTTACAGAAGCTCAGGGTGCCGTATGCTCTGCTTTATCCTGCAAAGTTACGGATTAATGCACTAGGGCATACTCAGGTTTTTAGTTCCCCGATAGAAGTGGAAAAATGGATAGAAGAAAATAAAGAAAAGTTGTAGTTGCTGGGGTTTCTAGTACTGAGTGGGATGGGAAGATAGAAGGAGAGGGGGGGATGAAGTATGTGTGTTTTTGGGGTTTCTTTTTTTTTTTTTTTTTTTTTTTTCTAGGTGTGTGCTGTCTGTGTCTGTATGGGAGGGGGGTGGGAGGGAGGTAATACACGGCGAGCGCACTAGGTGAGGGTGGTAAATAGGTTGTGAAGAGAGTGGTATAAGGTCACTAATAGCCCCTAGGGTAACACCTAGGAAGGTGGGGGAGGGGCGGGAGGGAGGTAGAAAGGGGGGAGAGGGGGTGGGTGTAGTAGGGAAAATAGGGGGGAGGTCGAAGGGGGAAAAAAAATATAAGTATGCACTAATAAATGGAGTACAGGAAATAATTCAAAGCAAAAAAGGACACAAACTGTGGGGTGGTAAAACTTGGGGTGGTAAAAAACAAGGAAAATGTATTGGTCACAAGGGGGAAAATGGTAATAAACAATCATATAGTATAATGTATATTCAAAGACACATAACATACGAGTTAATGGTGACGCCTAATAAATTTGTTATCATACAAGGGAGTAATATATGGGGAGTGTGGTATAAGGTAATAAAAGAAGTTAGAGGGGAGTTGGTGGGTACTGGGAGACAAATGGTTCTCAATAGTGTCATCAGTAGACTGGTTATTTCGCTCTCTTTCTTTACTACCTTAGGTTTTTCTTTTTTTTTCTTTTTCTCCTCTTTATTTGTTTATGGCTATGCAGGATGGTAAAATTAAGATAGGCTCCTGGAATGTGAGGGGTCTGGGGACGCGGCTGAAACAAAAAGCTGTGTTATCCTTGTTGGAGGGATGTGGAGTAGAGTTGCTCTGCATACAGGAGTCCCATTTAAATAGAGATACAATATACCGGCTGCAGAGCAGAAAATATCAATTTCAATATCACTCTGTTTATTCGACATATAGCAGAGGGGTGAGTGTCTTGGTAAAAACGGGGGTGAATTTTGTATGCAAACGGGTTAGCCTGGATGAAAAAGGCAGATACATTTTCTTACAGTGCCTAATTGAAAATAGAGAATGTATGCTGGCAAACATCTACATCCCTCCACCATTTAAAATGGAAGTGCTTTTTAAATTACAGGAATTTTTAGTGGGGATAGATGGTATCCCTATAATAATAGTAGGGGATTTCAACACGGTATTGGATATTAAAATTGATAGATTCCCAGAAAAAACACTGGCGGAACCAGCTTGGCAGGGGAGGTTGGGACAGTACCTGGAAGAAGTAGGATTACGGGATTTATGGAGAACTGGGAACCCGGGAGTTCGGCAGTATAGTTGCTACTCGTCCACACATACTACGTTATCCAGGATTGATATGATACTGGGGAATGACCTGGCCTTACAAATGGTGGAAAAGGTTGAATATCAGCCCAGGGGGATTTCAGATCATTCCCCAGTGACAGCAGTATTAAAAATGAGAGAACGTAAGGTACAGAGGTTGTGGAAAGTGAACCCGCTCTGGTTAGAACTGATAAAAAAAGAGACAGAAGAATGCCCTGAGAGAATTCAGTGGGAATTAAAAGAATTTCTAAAAAATAACCGGGGTACAGTAACATCGGGGATCCTGTGGGATACTCTGAAAGCTTTCTTAAGGGGCCTTATGATCCAATCAATAGCAAAAATAAACAGAAAATCTAGGGAACAGGAGGTACAAATAGGGAGAGAAGTGTTAGAGGCTGAAAGAGATTTTATTAGTGACCCCACGCAGGGCAAAGAAAAAATCTGGTTAGATAAACAAGAAGAACTTAGGTTATTAACCCTAAAGAAAGCAGAGATTCAGCATATGTTCCAACGCCAAGCCTCCTTCGCGGAAGGGGAAAGCGTGGGAAAAATGTTGGCACAACTGGTGAAGAATAACTCGAGTCCTTCCTCAATCTCGGCGATTAGGATATCTGAGGGAAAGGTTATAACAGAAACGGGGAGTATTTGCCAAGCATTTGAAGGATATTATAAAAACCTATATACTGCACAAAAAGTGGGGATGGATGAGCAAATGGAAGCATTTTTAGGTCAATTAGAGGTACCATGTTTGAAACAAGAAGAAAGAGAGGAACTGGAAGCCCCAATAACTTTGAAAGAACTTCAGGAAGCAGTTGCGAGTATGCCAAATCAGAAATCGCCTGGGCCGGATGGACTACCGATTGAAGTCTATAAAAACTTTGGCGAGATACTGATTCCTGAACTCCTGGAGATGTTAAGAGGAGCATATGGGGAGGGTAAATTGCCTCCATCAATGATGGAGGCGGTTATAACCCTGTTGTACAAAGAAGGGAAGGACGCCTTAGATGTTGCAGCGTATAGGCCAATCTCTCTCCTGTGTACCGATACAAAGATACTGGCCAAGGTATTAGCGACTAGGCTTAATCGAGTCATAGCAAGATTGGTCCATATGGACCAAACAGGGTTTATAGCCAACAGGTCAACGAGTATAAATATTAGAAGAGCCTTTTTGAATTTGCAGGTCCCAATGGATAACGATACTCCGGGTGCAGTGGTGGCATTGGATGTAAGGAAAGCATTTGATAGCGTAGAATGGGGATATATATGGAAAGTTTTGGAGAAATTTGGCCTGGGTCCTTCCTTTATAGGATGGATTAGGATGCTATATGACAAACCTAGTGCGAGACTAAAAATTAATAATGAGTTATCCGGGAAAATAGAGTTGGGGAGAGGGACGAGGCAGGGGTGCCCATTATCACCCCTGCTCTTTGCATTGGCCATAGAGCCCCTGGCATGTGCAATTAGAGCAAACCGGGATATTGTCGGTTTTGTAAGAAAAACTGGAGAGGAAAAAATCTCACTTTATGCAGACGATATCCTATTGTTCTTAGGGGATATGAGATACTCACTACCAAGGGCAATGGGACTGGTGCAAGGGTTTGGAGGCTTCACTGGGCTGGAGATAAATTGGGAAAAATCGGAATGTCTCCCTCTGGACCCAATTGGTCAGCAAACGGCCCTGGGAACCCCCCAAATGCCAATAGTGGATAAGTTGAAATATCTGGGAGTAACCTTGTCAAGGGATCCTAAGCAATATATAAGTCATAACTTAGTCCCATTATTGGCTAAGTTTAAACAAAAAATTGCTATATGGAAACGAATGCCTCTCTCGGTCGCTGGCAGATGCAATCTGATAAAAATGATATGGATGCCCCAACTTTTATACATATTACACAATGCCCCAATATGGATTAACAAAAGCTGGTTTGATAAAATCGAGATGCTGTTTAGGGAGCTAATATGGAGGGGAGGACAGGCTAGATTGAGATTGCGGATGCTTCAGCTACCGGGAGAGGAAGGAGGATTCGCGGTCCCTTATCCGGAGTGCTATTTTTGGGCGTCCCAATTACAACAGCTAGGGGGGATCGATGAGAAGAACGGAGGAACCCCAAATGGGAGATTAGTATTAACAGGCTCCCCACATAGTACCCTGATTGAGACCCTGGAAGCGGACTCATTCCAGTGTAGATGCCCTACAGTAAAAATGATGTTAAAGCTATGGGGTACAGTTAAAAAAAAAAAGGGATATAGTGAAATAACAAAGTATACGCCTCTATGGAACAATAAGAAGCTACAGGAAATATGGCGGGTTGGAAAAATTGCAGATTGGGAAAAATGTGGCATTGTAAGGCTAAGCCATCTATATGGCGGCAGGGGTATTAAATCCTTCGACCAGCTGCAAAGAGAATTTAAGATATCACAAAATTCATTCTATGCCTATATACAAGTGAGGCATGCTCTAAGGACCCAGTTTGGAAACCTGTTATTAACATGGGAGGAAATGCCCTTGCTATACCCAGTAGGACAAGCAGGACCCACTAAAGGATTAATATCTAAATTCTATGCCCAGCTGGGTGAACAGATTAATAGTGAGAGGAAAGGGAGGGTTGAGAAAGGGAAATGGGAGCAAGACCTAGGTAATATAACACGAGTACAGTGGAAAAATATCCTAGCGGCATGCCCAAAGGTCTCGGTCTCTCCTCCTCAGAGGATTTCCCATTTAATGGTAATTAATAGAGCATACTATACTCCCCAGAAATTATTTAAATTTGGTAAGAGAACAGATGACTTTTGCCCCAGGTGTGGGGGGTCAGGGAATTTAATGCACATGCTTTGGAAATGTCCCAAATTATTTAGATACTGGGAAGGAGTGGTAAAGATAATAAGTAGGGTCTTTGGGACGGTAATAGAGTTAAATCCCATAGTGTGCATTTTAGGTTACAGAGAGGAGGAAGTAGAAAGGAAGGGAACAACAACGGCAATCCTAAGATGTTTATTTCAAGCTAGAAGGATGATAGCTAGGAGATGGCAATCAAAGCTACCCCCTACAGTAGAGGATTGGACAAGGGCGGTAAATGACTATCTATGTAAGGAGAGGGCAGTATATGCAAAACGAAATAACCTAAAGGAGTTTAATAGGAACTGGCGAGAGTGGATAGAAGTGATGCATACCCCAGTTTAAACCATGATAGGAAAGGGAAGAGGGGAGGGGGAGGGGGGATGGGTAATGGGAAGGAGTAGGGTAGGGTACATTAAAGGTTCGGGAATCATTATAACACAATTATGCTATACTGTAGGATAAAAGCACCAATATATATATAAGAGGGGAGGGGAGGGGGGGCGGGGTTGATAGAAAGGATGGGAGGGAGGGGTGGGGTTATAACAATAGGAAAAAAGTAGGAATTGCAAAAATAGTGATGGTAGGAGAAGGGGGGATATGGTACTGTTTAGATAATGTGCTTTTTTTTTTGCTAATTATATGTGATGTATGGATGTATCTTCATGTCCCCCTTCCCTTCTTAGAACTCTAAAACTCAGATCTCGGAAGGGAAGAAAGAGGTATTTGAACCCTGGTAATGTTATTTTAAAATGTGGTCTGTATAAATGTGAAAATATAATAAAGATTAATAATTAAAAAAAAAAAAAAACAATGGCACAAGACAGGGGTGTCCCCTGTCAACACTCCTTTTCATTTTAACAATTGAACCGCTAATTAGAACAATCAATTACCAAAAAACAATACATGGATTTAACATAAAAGGAAGGGAATTCAAAATAGCTGCTAATTCAGACGACCTGCTTTTCTACATCACACAACCTCACGTTTCAATTCCCAACCTTTTAAAAGCTTTCCAAGATTTCCTTAATCTATCTAACTTTAAAATAAACCAAAAAAATGGGAAGCCCTAGGTTTGAACCTTGACAAAACAACAGAACAACTGACCAGATCTAACTGCCCATTTAAATGGGAACAAAACTCCTTGACTTATTTGGGGATCCACCTCTCTCAGAACCTAAACTCCCTGTACACACTCAATTTTCTCCCCCTACTGAAAAACATAGAGGTGGATCTTAAGAGATGGGTAAAGGGGAGATTCTCGTGGTTTGGCAGGGCTGCGATTTTAAAGATGGCGGTTTTGCCAAGATTACTATATCTATTTCACACACTCCCCATAGATATCCCTGAATCGTTCTTTGTACAACTAACACGTATTCAAAGGAAATTCCTTTGGGCAAATAAGAAACCACTCATCCAACTCAAATACCTACAGAGATCCAAACAGAAAGGGGGGATCGGCATACCCGATTTTAGGAAATACTACTATGCAATACAACTCTCAAGAATTATAGACTGGCATTGCCATACTCACCACAAAGATTGGGTCAGTATTGAAAAAACGAATTCCGACCTAGACATCACATACCTCCCCTGGTCAAATTATTCAACCCTTCCACTTTAAATTAAGAATCACCCCACCATTAACACTACACTACGAATATTCCACAAAATAGCAGCAACACATGGGATCTCTACGAGTCCTGGACCTCTATCATCCTTAGCCATTAATCCTGACTTTACCCCAGGCCTAAACAATAAAAAAATGTACTTAACCTACCCCACCAAACCCCTACTGATAACACACTGTGTGCAAAATAATAAATTGAAAACCATACAGGAAATGAATAGGGAGATTTCGTCCCCTCCCATGTCCGAGTGGTCCTATATTCAAATTCACAATTACATCTCTAACAATGAAAACAAAGAAAAGATTTTTAGACCAATGACCGCTTTCGAACTTATTTGTTCACGAAAAACTCCTACCAGGAAAATCACTTCCATGCTATACAAATGGTTAATAAGTCTGAAGAAGGATGAGACAGATAGCTATCAACTTAAATGGGAGAGAGACCTCCATACACAAATTTCAATGACCCAATGGGAAAAAGCAAATATTATTACCCACAAGTGTGCATTAAGTTCACGCATCTCTTACAAAATCCGCACACAGTGGTACATCACACCACTTAAAAAAAATAGTTGGGCACAACAAGATTCTAGGATTTGTTAGAGATGTGATTCGGGGATGTGTTCCTTTTTACACATATGGTGGAGTTGCCCAAAACTGTCAACATTTTGAAACCAGGTAATTCATTGGACAACACATATCACAGGCTCAGATGTAACCCTCGATGCAGCCTGGTGTCTATTACACATCAACAATGTATCTTATAGATCATACAAGAGATCCTTGATTAAACATTTTCTCAATGCAGCCAAAAACTTGATCCCTTTGCACTGGAATTCGAAAACAATTCCATCTACCAGCGAATGGCTCTCTAAGATGCATCTTTGAGATGGAAGAAATTATAGCTATCAAACGGGGAACCATAACACAATTCCTTCAAAATTGGGAGCCATGGCGTATATTTAATAAAACAGAGGTATTTCAAACTCTAACTGCGTAAATGTTGAAAATCTTTCACATTATATATAACAGTATATTCATAATACTCTTTTTATACGATCTGTGTATTTTCACTTAATATTGCTAACGTCACTACCCTTTATGTATATTCTATTTATGTTTATACATAACAGAACCAATAGTTATATAACTTGCAATATAACACTCTGATGGACCGATACAATATTTACCTTCAATCTCTATTTCTCTACATTTGTTTCTGGTTCTTATGGACTCTCTTCTATACCATGCTATGTTAAATGATGTATTTTATACACGGTATTCATATCATATACCATTGTTTGTATTCACTTATTTGATTTCAATAAACTTTATTGTGTTAAAAAAAAATATATATATAAAAATTAGAAAATTCAGAAATATGAAAATATGAAAAGTAGAAAATTAAAAAAATCTAAAAATATGAAAGTTAGAAAATTTGGAAATATGACAATTAGAAAATTAGAAAATATAAACATTTGAAAATGAGAAAACGAATTTTCATTTTTCAGAATTTTTGAATTTTGAAATTAATGGATTTTCTCATTAATTTTAATTTAATTAATTAATTTGAAAATGCGAAAATTCAGAAAAATTTAAAACGAGAAAATTCGGAAATAAGAAAATTTAAAAAATTGGAAACATGAAAATTAAAGATTTAAAAAAATCGAAAATTTGATAATATGAAAATTAGAAAAATTGGAAATATGAAAACTAGAGAATTAAAAAAACAGAAAAATATTAAAATTTTCAAAATAATAAAAATCAGAAATATGAAAATTAGTAAATATGAAAATTAGAGAATAAAAAATTAGAAAATATGAAAATGATATAATTCGGAAATAAGAAAATTTAAAAAAATGGAAAACATGAAAATTAAAGATTAAAAAAAATCGAAAATTAGAAAATATGAAAATTTGTAAATATGAAAATAAAAAAAATAGAAAATATGAAAATTATAAAATATAAAAATGAGAAAATTATAAATTTCAGAAATTAGAAAATTAGAATACTAGAAAAATCGGAAATATGAAAATTAGAAAAATCAGAAATTTGAAAAATAGAAAATAAAAAAATAGAATATATGTAAATTAGAAAATTTGGAAATATGAAAATGATAAAATATGAAAATTACAAAATTACAAAATGTGAAAATTACAAAATTAGAGACAATTTTAAAATATGAAAATTTGGAAATATGAAAATTATAAAATTCATAAATATGAAAAATCGAAAATAAAAAAATTATAAAATATGAAAATTATAAAATTTGGAAATATGAAAATTAGAAAATTAAAAAATGTGAAAATGTGAAAATTTGAAAATTTGAAAATATGAAAATGTGAAAATATGAAAATGAGAAAATTCAGAAATATGAAAATGAGAAAATTACAAAATTCAGAAGAATGAAAATTAGATAACTAGAAAATTTGGAGATATGAAAATTAGAAAAAATTGGAAATAGAAAAAATAGAAAATAAAAAAATAGAAAATATGAAAATTAGAAACTTAAGAAAATATGAAAATTTAATAATTAGAAAATTCAGAAATATGAAAATGAGATTATTAAAAAAGTGGAAAATTAGAAAATTCTGAAATATGAAAATTTGAAAATCCGAATTTTCAAATTTTCCACTTTTTCAATTTTCAAATTTTCATATTTTAGAATTTTCTAATTTTTACATTTTCTGAATTTTCAAATTTTCATATTTGTTTAAATTTGTTTAAAAAAATAAAATGATTTAGAACTAAACAAATTGCCAATTGATACCATAACCAGCGTTATTAAACCATTGATTTTAATACTGCACTTAGTCTGGTGCCCCTCTGTTCTAGGTAAGTCTCAGCAGAGACATTGCAATGCCAGCAGGTGACCGGAGAAGACGGAAAGATTTTTTGTAGAGTGCCGGGGTCTCTGTAGCACCTGGATAAGATCTTATAATTATTTTCTTGAGAATAACAAGAGATTGTTTATTTATGTGTAAAGTGGAAAGAAGTTTGCCATTCCGGTCTGGAGATGTCCTCACCCAGGTCCGCAGACCACATCATCGTGTAACATGGCAGTTGGTTGTGTGTTAAGTCCTGTAACAAACAATATAGGGATGAAAGAAGGTGCCTAGGCATTTCCTGAACCTGTACCTGGGGGGGTGGGAAAGGGAACTTTTTGCTGGTTCTGAGCCATCCAATCTGTTGTCCAAGGTCATCTCTTGGTACAGATATATGAATGGTGTGCTTTTCTTCTGGTACTCGAGACAAACTTACCTTGTTTGTTGACTCTTTGGCCGACAATAGTTACAACGTAAAATTCACTATGGAGTGTAGTCAGTCTCAGGTTAATTTTTTAGATCTTCAAATAAGTGTCGATTTGGATGATAACATTCACTCTCCCCTGGACCGGATGGCTTCACAGCCTTGTACTATAAGACCTTTGCGGGGACCTTGCTACCGCGCCTAACCGGAGAAGGACCCTAGTCTCTGCGGGAGTTACCGCCCCATATCTCTCTTGAATTTGGACGCCAAACTATACGCCAAAGTCATTGCAAACAGATTGCTTCCTCTTCTTCTGAGCTGGGTTTCTAGTGATCAGACTGGGTTCATTCCGGGTAGGGAGGCACGCGACAATGCCCTTGGCACCCTTTCCCTGATGGGCTACGTGCGGGAGACCTCTCAGTCCACCCTGTTACTTTCTACGGATGCGGAAAAAGCGTTTGACAGGGTGGACTGGGAGTATCTGATGGCTACCCTATCTCATCTGGGAATTGGCCAAACTTTTCTGTCCCACATCTCAGCATTATATCATTCCCCCACGGCTCAAATTCGTATTAATGGTTCCCTAAGTGACTCTTTTACACTCCATAATGGCACGCATCAAGGATGCCCCCTCTCTCCGATCCTCTTTGCTTTATCCCTGGAACCCTTTCTCTCTACAATTAGAAACAATCCGAACATCCACGGAGTCACGGTTGGTGCCACCGAACATAAATACGCTGCGTATGCAGATGATATTCTGTTTTACATACAACAGCCCCTGATCTCCCTCCCCAATTTGATGTCTGCCTTCTCACAGTTCGGTCTCATATCTAATTTTAAAATTAACATGTCCAAATCTGAAATTTTGAATGTAACTGTTCCCGTGGAAACTGTTCATCTCCTTAAAGCTTCCTTCCCATTTAGCTGGCAAAAACACAAAATGAAATATTTAGACATCTATCTCACCTCCAAACCCCAGGCCCTTTTTAGCGCTAATTATGTGCCCCTTATTAATGCAATTAGATTGGACTTACAAAGATGGTCCCAAGTTGCTCATTCATGGTTAGGAAAGATTAGTGTGATTAAGATGAATGTCCTGCCCAGGGTGCTGTTTCTGCTCCAGATTCCAGTGGGTATCCCGTCGAGTTTCTTCACGCTCATGGATTCTCTGATAGGCAAATACATATGGAACAGAAGACGTCCGAGATTGTCCAGAACCCTTTTATTCAGGCCCAAACGGCTGGGGGGCTTGGCTTTACCAAACATTAAACTTTATTTCTTAGCCGCGGTTTTAAGCAGGATATCAGACTGGAAATACCACAAACACTCAAAACTGTGGGTTGCCCTCGACCTGGCGCTCAGTGGCACAGACTTATATACCCAAATTTGGATCCCTCGGAAATATAGGTCGCTTGCACCCACCACCTCCCCCCTCACCTATTCTACTCTACAGATCTGGGACTCGCTATGTAAAAAGCACAAGTGGTTATACAATTCTCCCATTATGCCTTTGACTGGCCATAACTACTTCCCTCCGGGAAACATTGATCCTAGAATCTCCTCTTGGAAACTGGGCAATACACCCCTTTTACATCACGTCGCCACTCATGCTGGCATTTCGCCCCTATTTCACCTTATGCCCCCTTCTCAGGTAACATTCATGGATCACTGGACTTACCGTCAACTGGTGGACTTTGTACACTCCCTCCCGAAACCACTTCGCTCCTCAGCTGACTTAACATCAATTGAATCTGCTTTCATGGAAGACCAGCCGGTGGAGAGGCCGTTGTTCTTTTTTTATCACGCCCTACAGCTTCTATTGATTAAGGGTCACCCCACCTTTTTGTCCAATTGGGAGCAAGATCTGCACAGCACGGTTTCGGAGGCACAAAAATCTACTATGTTATCTATGGCTCACTTATCCTCTACGGCCTCTAAAACGGCAGAAGTGAACTATAAGTTGTTGACGAGATGGCACTATACCCCTGTTGTCCTACATAATTTCTTCCCGCAAACATCACCTCTCT
The DNA here is from genome assembly GCF_037356315.1 of Lithobates pipiens. NCBI lineage: Eukaryota > Metazoa > Chordata > Amphibia > Anura > Ranidae > Lithobates > Lithobates pipiens. The sequence goes on along the minus strand of NW_027507789.1, from coordinate 125,666,671 downwards.
GTTGGAGGGGCTGTGGGGACTATGCCTCACAGGCCCATATTTGGTGGTATTTCCCCTTTATCCGACCTTATTGGCTAACTGTCCTACACTGGATGAAAATCATTTTGGGTTATGAGATACCGAATGATCCATGGGTCATATTGTTTCACTGCACAGGCTCCCCAGCAGGATCATATAAAAAGTCTGTGACCCCACATTTGCTTAACGCTGCAAAGGCACTTATCCCACGTAATTGGAAGCAACCTACAGTTCCATCTATACGTCAATGGTTCACGGAGGTTGACCGCACATATCATTTGGAGGATCTCACTTACTCCCTCCGGAAAAAGGCGGATCTGGGGAAACGGATTTGGTCCTGCTGGGTAGCCTTTAAATATACTTCTGAATATGCAGAGGTTATGGCACAAAATGGATAAGTTATTGTGACTTTCAGTGTTTTATTTCTCAGACGGAGGTGGGACTGGGCGGATCCCTACTATCTCTTCCCCTTCCCCCTTCCTTTTCCCTTTTTCTATCTTTCGACTTTCTCCTCTTTTCCCTCTTTTACATTTGTCTTTTTTCTCCCCCTTCCTTTTTAGTGACTTGGTTTAATGCTTTCAGAGTGGTACACCAGATGTTATGCGGTCATGCAATTACACTCCCGATCTTTGGTTGGGGAAAAATTCTTCCCTTCTGCCCTATTCTGCAGCAGCCCTTTATCAGTGTAGGGACTGAGGTACAGTCTGCAAATCACTAGCCACTTGGTCCACAAAGGTCCTTGTAAGGACTGGAATAGTTGTACAATATATAGGGTTGTGCTGCACTGCTGCAGATTGCTGCCCTATCCTGCAGCAGTCCTTTATAAGTGTAGGGACTGAGGTACAGTCTGCAAATCACTAGCTACTTGGTCCACAAAGGTCCTTGTAAGGACTGGTATAGGTGTACTATTTGGAGGGTTGTGGTGCACTGCTGCAGATTACTGCCCTATTCTGCAGCAGTCCTTTATCAGTGTAGGGACTGAGGTAAAGTCAGCAAATCACTAGCTACTTGGTCCACAAAGGTCCTTGTAAGGACTGGTATAGGTGTACAATATATATGGTTGTGGTGCACTGTTGCAGATTGCTGCCCTATCCTGCAGCAGTCCTTTATAAGTGTAGGGACTGAGGTACAGTCTGCAAATCACTAGCTACTTGGTCCACAAAGGTCCATGTAAGGACTGGTATAGGTGTACAATATATAGGGTTGTGGTGCACTGCTGCAGATTGCTGCCCTATTCTGCGGCAGTCCTTTATCAGTGTAGGGACTGAGGTACAGTCTGCAAATAACTAGCTACTTGGTCCACAAAGGTCCTTGTAAGGACTGGTATAGGTGTACTATTTGGAGGGTTGTGGTGCACTGCTGCAGATTGCGGCCCTATTCTGCAGCAGTCCTTTATCAGTGTAGGGACTGAGGTACAGTCTGCAAATCACTAGCCACTTGGTCCACAAAGGTCCTTGTAAGGACTGGAATAGTTGTACAATATATAGGGTTGTGCTGCACTGCTGCAGATTGCTGCCCTATCCTGCAGCAGTCCTTTATAAGTGTAGGGACTGAGGTACAGTCTGCAAATCACTAGCTACTTGGTCCACAAAGGTCCTTGTAAGGACTGGTATAGGTGTACTATTTGGAGGGTTGTGGTGCACTGCTGCAGATTACTGCCCTATTCTGCAGCAGTCCTTTATCAGTGGAGGGACTGAGGTAAAGTCAGCAAATCACTAGCTACTTGGTCCACAAAGGTCCTTGTAAGGACTGGTATAGGTGTACAATATATATGGTTGTGGTGCACTGCTGCAGATTGCTGCCCTATTCTGTAGCAGTCCTTTATAAGTGTAGGGACTGAGGTAAAGTCAGCAAATCACTAGCTACTTGGTCCACAAAGGTCCTTGTAAGGACTGGTATAGGTGTACAATATATATGGTTGTGGTGCACTGCTGCAGATTGCTGCCCTATTCTGTAGCAGTCCTTTATAAGTGTAGGGACTGAGGTACAGTCTGCAAATCACTAGCTACTTGGTCCACAAAGGTCCATGTAAGGACTGGTATAGGTGTACAATATATAGGGTTGTGGTGCACTGCTGCAGATTACTGCCCTATTCTGCGGCAGTCCTTTATCAGTGTAGGGACTGAGGTACAGTCTGCAAATCACTAGCTACTTGGTCCACAAAGGTCCTTGTAAGGACTGGTATAGGTGTACTATTTTTGAAGGGTTGTGGTGCACTGCTGCAGATTGCTGCCCTATTCTGCAGCATCCCTTTATTAGTGTAGGGACTGAGGTACAGTCTGCAAATCACTAGCTACTTGGTCCACAAAGGTCCTTGTAAGGACTGGTATAGGTGTACTATTTGGAAGGTTGCAGTGCACTGCTGCAGATTACTGCCCTATTCTGTAGCAGTCCTTTATAAGTGTAGGGACTGAGGTACAGTCTGCAAATCACTAGCTACTTGGTCCACAAAGGTCCATGTAAGGACTGGTATAGGTGTACAATATATATGGTTGTGGTGCACTGTTGCAGATTGCTGCCCTATCCTGCAGCAGTCCTTTATAAGTGTAGGGACTGAGGTACAGTCTGCAAATCATTAGCTACTTGGTCCACAAAGGTCCATGTAAGGACTGGTATAGGTGTACAATATATAGGGTTGTGGTGCACTGCTGCAGATTGCTGCCCTATTCTGCGGCAGTCCTTTATCAGTGTAGGGACTGAGGTACAGTCTGCAAATCACTAGCTACTTGGTCCACAAAGGTCCTTGTAAGGACTGGTATAGGTGTACTATTTGGAGGGTTGTGGTGCACTGCTGCAGATTACTGCCCTATTCTGCAGCAGTCCTTTATCAGTGTAGGGACTGAGGTAAAGTCAGCAAATCACTAGCTACTTGGTCCACAAAGGTCCTTGTAAGGACTGGTATAGGTGTACTATTTTTGAAGGGTTGTGGTGCACTGCTGCAGATTGCTGCCCTATTCTGCAGCATCCCTTTATTAGTGTAGGGACTGAGGTACAGTCTGCAAATCACTAGCTACTTGGTCCACAAAGGTCCTTGTAAGGACTGGTATAGGTGTACAATATATATGGTTGTGGTGCACTGCTGCAGATTGCTTTGCTGCCCTAGTCTGTAACAGTCCTTTATAAGTGTAGGGACTGAGGTACAGTCTGCAAATCACTAGCTACTTGATCCACAAAGGTCCATGTAAGGACTGGTCTAGGTGTACAATATAGGGTTGTGGTGCACTGCTACAGATTGCTGCCCTATTCTGCAGCAGTCCTTTATCAGTGTAGGGACTGAGGTACAGTCTGCAAATCACTAGCTACTTGGTCCACAAAGGTCCTTGTAAGGACTGGTATAGGTGTACTATTTTTGAAGGGTTGTGGTGCACTGCTGCAGATTGCTGCCCTATTCTGCAGCAACCCTTTATTAGTGTAGGGACTGAGGTACAGTCTGCAAATCACTAGCTACTTGGTCCACAAAGGTCCTTGTAAGGACTGGTATAGGTGTACTATTTGGAGGGCTGTGGTGCACTTCTGCAGATTACTGCCCTATTCTGCAGCAGTCCTTTATCAGTGTAGGGACTGAGGTACAGTCTGCAAATCACTAGCTACTTGGTCCACAAAGGTCCTTGTAAGGACTGGTATAGGTGTACAATATGTAGGGTTGTGGTGCACAGCTGCAGATTGCTGCCCTATTCTGCAGCAGTCCTTTATCAGTGTAGGGACTGAGGTACAGTCTGCAAATCACTAGCTACTTGGTCCACAAAGGTCCTTGTAAGGACTGGTATAGGTGTACTATTTGGAGGGCTGTGGTGCACTGCTGCAGATTACTGCCTTATTCTGCAGCAGTCCTTTATCAGTGTAGGGACTGAGGTACAGTCTGCTAATCACTAGCTACTAGTTCCACAAAGGTCCTTGTAAGGACTGGTATAGGTGTACTATTTGGTGTGCAGTATATAATTGTGTAATACACGTATAAAATACTTGCACATATTGAAAGCATAGTATAGTGCGTTTCCACTGTGCAACATTGTGACTGCTGAGCAGTTCTGCAGCGATACTACAAAGAGTGACAAACTCAATAAAAAAAAAAAGTATTATAACTGGTGTGATAGTCCAGTGGCCCCCAACAACAACAGATTGAAGCGGGGTGTTATATACCTTCTTCCACATACATACTGCACTTCTCTAGAGACTTTTGTCACAGGGTCATTTAAAAAATGACAGGCAGAGGAAGAGGCAGGCCCTTCCGCCGGGGTGGTAGGGGTAGGGCTGGAGCAACAGACTTGAGCCAAAGTGGCAAATTGCAGAAGGTGCGTGCGATTACGTCAAAGGACGCACCAGACTTGGTTGAGTGGGTCACTCAGCCTTACTCTTCTGCACCCTCCTCATCCTCTCTATCTGCACCCTCTTCTTCACTCTCTGCTATGTGCACCCCCAAAGACACTACCACCAACACCACCATCACCATATACCTTCCGCTTGAGTCACAGAAATTATTTCTGATCCATATCAAGATATTTCCGATGCGCAGCCACTCTTGGCATTGGATCGGGAAGAGGAGGTAGCAACAACCGCCACTCAGCAGTCTGACGACAGTACCCAGATCAGCGCAAGGAGGAGGTTTGTCCCTGCTGTTGCTGCCTACTCCGAGTGCTCTAATTATAGAGGTGGGGAAGGTGACATCGATGATGGCGTGTCTACTGATGCCACGTGGGAGGAAGAGGAGGGGAGTTCAGAGGGAGATATGGACCAGCAGATAGGGAGGAGAAGCAGGAAGAACTTAGATTGCACAGGATGGACAAAGCAGAATGCGAATGTATCAGGAGCAAGGCATCAACCATGGAAAAAAGATGACTCTAAAGCTGCGCCACGAACCCCATTTAACTAACCGAATATCAAATACCCAAATTGCATAAATTAAATAAATTAATATATATAATTCATACAAATAGTAAATAAATCAAATTGATTTCACATAAATAAATGCCAAAGGAAAACTTCAAGACCCCAGTTCATCAACTTGAAAGTAAAGAACAAGGCTTATAGGATAGAGTCCTTTGTAGGAGTTATTTTCAGGTCACCACAGTGGATCCACACAAAACAGCAAACAAGTGCCCGTCACCGAGCGCATCAAAGGAAAAAATCAAAAAGCCGCCCGGCATTCATCCGGGAGCCCATCCTCCCCTTGTACAGTGTGGTGGCGTCACTGCGTGAAGGCGCGCTGTGACTCCACCACGCTGTACGAGGGGAGGACGGGCTCCCCGAATGAATGCCGGATGAATGCCGGCCGGCTTTTTAATTGTTTCCTTTGATGCGCTTTTTTATAAGGATCAAATGTAAGTGCAACTATTTTTATTTTAATAAAATGTCCTACTGGTTTTACACTATGGAGGCTCCCTCCTCTTTTTGAGTTATCAATAGTGTTACTACCAATCTGAGATCGCTGATTGCGGGAGTTTTATGGGACACTGGTGGATACAGGAAAAACTGATCCGTGAGCTTTTGGTGTATGGGAAAGACACAGCTGAATTACTGATAAGGCTCCATTTGTGTTGTTTTCTGGTAAGCACTACTCGGTGAAGGGCACCTGTTTGCTGTTTTGTGTGGATCCACTGTGTTGACTAGGGATGAGCCGAACACCCCCCGGTTCGGTTCGCACCAGAACTTTCGAACGGACCCCAAATTCGTACGAACGTTAGAACCCCATTGAAGTCTATGGGACTCGAACGTTCGAAATTAAAAGTGCTAATTTTAATGGCTAATATGCAAGATACTGTCCTAAAAAGGGTTTGGGGACCTGGCTCCTGCCCCAGGGGACATGGGTCAATGCAAAAAAAACTTTTAAAAACTGCCGTTTTGGCAGGAGCACTGATTTTAATGACGATTAAAGTGAAAAAAAAAAGTGAAATATTCCTTTAAATATCGTGCCTTGGGGGTGTCTGTAGTATGCCTGTGAAGTGCCACGTGTTTCCCGTGTTTAGAACAGTCCCTGCACAAAATGACATTTAACGGAAATAACGTCATTTAAAACTGCTTGCGGTTTTAATGTTATATCTGGTTCCTGCAATATGGTTGAAAATCATTGAGAAAAATGGCATGGGTAGCCCTCCCTGCCCATTACCCGCCCCTTTGGGTCTTGTACGCATATTAAGGGGAACCCCGTACCCATATTAAAAAAAGGAAATACGTGTGGCCCCCAGGCCCTATATACTCAGAACAGCAGTATACAGGCGGTGCAAACAAGACAGGGACTGTGTAGGTTTGTTGTGTTAAGTTGAATCTGTTTGTAATTTTCAACTGGTACATTTTTAAAGTGTAGCTCCAGTCAAAAAAACGATTTTTAAGCTTTTTGGAAAACATGGGGAGAGTTATCAACCCTGTATAATTTGTTTTGCCGTCCGTCTTTTTCAGAGCACGCAGACAGCACGCACATTCTCCTAACACTGACTGAAAGCTCTATTTAAAACGAGCAAGATATTTAGCTATATAGGTGGAAATTTTTATTAAAATAAAACTGCTACTGATTTACATAATCAAGAACTTAAGAAAGACTCATACTTGAGCAAAAAAGAACAAAAGAACAACTTGTACAAATGCTTTTAGATAGACAGGATCTATTCAAACTGCCCATATCGCCCATATCGGATGACCCTTAGTCCCATGATCATCTGGACTAATAAAAAAAAAAAAAAAAAAAAAAAAAAAAACCTATCCAAACAATTTCCAATCATTATTCTAACTATGTACATTTATATTACATACCCCCTATAGGCAGGAACGTAACGAAACTGACGGTGCATACCATGTTTTTAAAATTAAGTTGCCCAAAAGCTAAAAAAAGGGGGTGAAAGGATAGACAGACCTCCACCTAAGGAAAAGAAGGGGGAGATCATCAAGGTGGCCGGAAAGAGAACCCTCTCCACAACCTAGCACACCTTTCCCTACCCATTCTTTCCCCCTCAAGAAACCTCACCTTACCCAATTCCCGAACGATATCACCCGCCACCTCATGCATGGGCAGGAACTTGCCCCTAGTGGACACTAAACACCGAGCGTGCCAAGTGTAGTAAAGGCATATGACACTAACTAAATACAGTGATGATAACACAAAACCCCTCCGGGCTCTGAAGTCACCGTACACCCTCTCAGGATAGGCAAGGGCCTGGAGACGGGGATAGCCAATGGCATCTCCAACCTCCCCCAGAACCCCCAAGTTGAAGGGGCACTCGACCAAAAAGTGGTCCATGGTCTCTAGCACCCCACCACACTCAGGGCGAGGACAGCCTCTGTCCTCTGGGCTCCGGTACTTCAAGTTCGATCTCACATAGAGTCGTCCGTGGAACGCCCTCCATGCGAGATCCCAGAACTTGGCAGGAATTCTCTTGGAATTCAGGAGGGCTAGTCCCTCCCTGAGAACCCTGTCTGGACAGTCCCTTAAGGCTAGTGGTCTCAAAACGTCCGAAGCCATGACCCTCTGGTACAGCTCACGCCGGCCCAGGGAGCCTACCTCTAAGGCCGTTATCCTCCACCGCCTTAGTACCTTCAGGGCGGTTGGGACATAGGCGGGGAGGTACCCGTGGGACCTCCGAAGGTCACCCGGGCGACCGCCCCCCTCCCACCTGCTCAGGAACACCAGGAACCAATTCTTACATGAACGTTCCCACAGAGAGGGCTCGTCCACAAAAATGGATTGCAGATTGAACTTCAGGAACACCACAGTAAAGAAAACCGTGGGGTTGATCATGTCCAAACCGCCCTCCCCTCTCCGTCGATACGTGACCTCCCTTTTTATCAGGTTCAGTCTGTTTCCCCACAAAAGCAGAAAAAACAGACCGCAGACCCGCGCATAGAGTGACTCTGGCAACAGACATGCGTAGCTGACATAGAGGAACTCAGGAAGCAAATAGGTTTTAACCAGGCTCACCCTTTCCCTCAACGACAGCTTCCAGCCTTTCCAGGCGTTGACTTTCTGGGTGGCACTTACCAACCTGCGCTCCCAATTTAGCTTGGGATAATCACCCTGGCCGAAATAAATGCCTAAGATCTTAACTTCTGGTCGGGGCGGGGGAAAAACGTCCGGGAGGGCAAACTGCTCACCCTCCCTTCCCAACCAGAGAGCTTCACTCTTGTCCCAGTTGACCAACGAACCAGACGCCTCGGAGTAGCCTCCAATCTGTGTTTCCACAAAATGGGCCTCCTCTCGGCTAGCCACCACCACCGAGACGTCGTCCGCGTAGGCCACCACCTTCACCGCCTTATCCGGGCCACTGCCGGGCTCCATCAGGACCCCCCTCAGCTGCCCACAGTCTAGCCTTCTTACGAAGGGGTCGACTGCAAAGACATAGAGCAGGGGACTCAGCGGACAGCCCTGCCTAACACCAGAGTCCACCGGAAAGGTAGGACCCACCCAACCATTGACCAGAGGGAAGCTCTCGGCCCCTCTGTACAAAGTCCTGAGCCAATCAATAAATCGATCAGGCAGGCCGTATCTACCCAGGAGAAGCCAGAGGTACTCGTGGTCTACCCGATCAAAAGCTTTCGCTTGATCTAATGCCAGCAGATACCGCCCATCACCCGTTGCCCTGCACCTCTCCACAGCCTCCCGGACGTTAAGGACTGCACTAAAGGTGCTACGGCCGGGAACTGTGCAGTGCTGGGAGGCAGACAGCAGCTTGCCCGCAACCGCAGACATACGCGTAAACAAAATCTTTGCCAGAATCTTTCTATCCGTGGAGAGAAGGGCGATAGGACGCCAATTCTCAACCACGGACGGATCCTTCCCCTTGGACAGAAGGATCAAGGCCGACCTTCTCATCGAGGGAGGGAGCAGGCCAGATGCCAAACACTCACTGAACACCTCCCTCAGAGGAGGAGCCAAAAGGCTCTTAAAGGCTTTATAAAATTCTGCCGTGAACCCATCAGGCCCCGGCGACTTCTTTAGAGACAACGAGTCAATAGCCTGCTCAATTTCGGCCACTGAGATCTCTTCCACCAAGGAGTCTAGGGGGTCAGACCCCACCTCAAGTGGAGTCCCGTCAAGAAATTCCTTGGCTCTCCTCAGATCCAATGGCTTCTTCCGAAGGATGTCTGAAAAATGGGCTCTGATGATCCCCAGGATGCCTGGCTTGGACCTTACCAGGGAACCCGAGGGATCTCTCAGTCCATGTATGACCTTCCCACTCACCGCGTCCCCACAGCTTTTGTAGGGATCTGGGTTGGTGAACTTCCCGTAATCCCTCTCCAGCACCAGGGAGGCGAGACGGTCATACTGACACTCCTTCATCTGGAGCTTCAGATCCGAGATCTGGTCCTGAGGGCCACCATCAGAAACCAAGCGATCTAGCTGCCTGCGTAACTTCTGGTAGGCCTGATACCGGGATGCTGCCCGACGGCCCGAGACTTCCCGGAAGAAGCCCTCCGACCTCTTCTTCACCACTTCCCACCATTCCTGGCGGGAGCAGCCGCTCTCAAGGAGCGAGGCTTGTTCCAAAAAGAAGTCCTCATAGGCCGATCTGATTTCAGGGTCCTCAAGTAGCGACCCGTTTAGTCGCCACAGGCCCCTCCCTTTCTGAGGGGTGTCCGCCACATTCAGAGTGACCGACACCATACGGTGATCAGAGAACTCAACCGCATGCAGCGCAGGAGCTGCAAAGGACGAGTCCCCCTTCAAAAAAAACCTATCTAACCTACTCCTACAACTACCTCTGGAATATGTGAAACCAGTGAGGTTGGGGAAGTGGCGAACGTGCACATCCACCAACCCAGCTTCCCTCACTATTCTATTCAAAAAGATACTATCATATCCCAGAGGGCCTGAGGTGCCTGCCCGGTCCTTTGACCTGGTGACCATGTTAAAGTCACCACCAAAGACCACCTGCTGGGATGTAAACAGGTATGGTTTCAGCAGCGTGAGAAGGTCCTTCCTCCCCCTCTGGGACTGAGGTCCATAAAAATTGATAAGGCGGAGGGATTCCCCTCTCACGACTGCGTCCACAATCAAACACCTACCGATTTCCAATTCAATCACTCGTCGACAAGCCACCGAACCGGTCTTAAAAAGGACCGCAACACCACTGCAGGGCTCAGCCGCAAGAGACCAGAGGGAGGGCCCATGTCTCCACTCCCTCTTCGCTAGGTGCATCTCTGCCACAGATGCCAGCCAGGTCTCTTGCAAAAACAAAATGTCGGCTTCAACCCGGCCGAGAAAATCAAAGGCTGAAAATCTAGCCGCCGCAGAACGCACACTTGCGACATTAATGGTCGCAAGGCGTATTGGAGCGGGTACCGCCATCCTTAGTGATTGAATTTTACGTTCCTCTCTATTTTACATTTCTAAAAAAATCAATCCTCCTCGGAGTCCGAGGAGGAAAGGATCCCGTATCTGTTCCATAGGGCCAGTGAGGAGCCCCCCCCTGCCCCTGAACTCGTACTGGGCTGGGGGTCCTCACCACCCTCCTTCCCCGAAACCTTCCTCTTCCTCTTCTTTTTAGTTTTCTTCTCCCATTCCACTTTGGGAGGTTCCCTCCCACTCTCTTCATCGGACCTCCCACTGGACATCTCCTTAATCCTCTTATTAACCCCCTTACCGGCCCCTGAGATGTCCATCGGGGTCACCCCTCCTGCACTAGCCTGCCGACCACTCACGACCACCGAAGAGGCCGGAGGGGGCATTAGTATAGCCGCCTGATCCAGGGGTGGATGCGGTTTACCCGCAGATTTAATTACTGAAGGGAGGGGGGGGGAGGGGGCAAAGAAGAAGAAGGGGAAGCTGGGAGGGGGGAGACCAGGGGGGGGAGAGGGGAAGGGGGGGAGCAGGGGAAAGGGAGGAGGACGGGGGGGAAACAGGGGGAGGGGGGGGAGGGTGATTTTTGGGCGAGGGCTTTTTCGCCTTGGCCGGCTTCCCAGGTGTTTTTGTTACCGTTGCCCCATCTGACACAGGGTCAGACGGGGCCGGAGAACTCGCCGGCTCCCTAACTACGCCAGTTCCTGTCCTTGATCCGCGCCTGGGGGGTCTGACCCTTTGAGGGAGGGGGGAACCCTCCCTCTGTGACCCTGAGGGGTTGGGATCCCCACTTCGTCTAGGGACCCCCTCACCCTCCGGGCCTGGGGCACCCCCCTCAGCCTGGCGCCCCCTGAACGCCTTGGGGCACCGACTAAAGGGGTGTCCCATTTCCCCACAGAGGTTGCAGACAATAAGCCTGCAACCCTCAGGTGAATGGCCGAAACCATTGCACCTCACACAGCGGGGCATTGTGCAGTCCGCACTGAGGTGCGCGGGACTGCCGCATTTGAAACAGCGATGGGGCTGTCCAGGGTAGAAGACCAGGATCCGGTCTCTACCTATAAAGGCGCTGCCAGGTACATGCGCCACGGTATTATTGTGGCGCTTGAGCCGGATCCTGACCAACCACGCACCTGTCCAGACCCCGCGCTCATCCAAACTTTTCCTCAGCCCTGTCTGGAGCTGCCCGTACCGCGCCAGCCAGGTCGCGATGTCCTCAGGTGGGAGGGACTCGTTCCTGACCAGTACAGTCACATTCTTTATCTCCTCCTGCCTCGAAAGAGGTATCACCCGGAAACTTTTCCACGGATCTGACTTCCTGACGAGCTCGTACAGTGTCAGGAAAAGCTCCATGGAGACCAAGGAGACGAAACTCACATCAAACTCCTTCGAGTTTGTGGGGTGTATGACTGCAAATAAGTCCGAAACTTTAAAGCGCAGCCCCAGCAGATAGTCGATGACCTGACCCCTGCTGGGACATGCAGACGTCCCTTCCCACCTGAGCTGCACCACATTCCGTCTGCGCCTCTCAGGGCCCCCCGTACCCCTCGTCCAGGCCTGCGCACCCTGGGGCTGATCCCCAGGGGGAGCCCGGAAATTCTGGGCGCCAAACTGGCCGTACAGGGGACCCAGGGGGACAGAGGAACCTGCCACCTGTGCAAACGAGCGCCCAGCCTTCAGGGCACCTAAGAGGTTTGCCTCCTCCTGTGTGCCCAAGATGAAAACTGGGTCTGTGGGGGAAGGGCCAGACCCCTGACGGACCGGACTCCCTGGCTCAGTACCTCTACCCACCGCATCCCCACCAACCAGCATCTCACTCCTTACCACGGGGGAAGGAGCAGTACCCCCTACACCCATATGATCCTGGGGGGGAGCCACCTCCATTTCTTCAGGACCCCGCTCCTGTGACCCCTCCAAACCCCGTATGAAATCCAGGGCCGAGCACTCGCTCCTCAAATCCCCCATCGGGGACTCACCCCAGCATACTTGTCCTGCTGGAAGAAAATCCCCAGAGGACGCTAAAGCTGTTTTTTCCAGGGAGGTCTCCGATACCAACGCCTCCTCTCCCCCAACGAGCGACACCAACGGCCCCCCTGGCTGAATTCCCGGTGTCCCCACTTCTGTTTTAGGCCCTCCCGGGACTTCCGGGGTCACCACTGACATCACTTCCGGCTCCCGGAAGTCGATGAGGTCACTTCCTGTCTCGTCACCCGGAACAGGAAGTGATGCACCCGCCCCCATCCCACCACTCCTCCCAGTGTCAGCAGAGGATGCTTGTCCACAATGTCTATCCAAGACTGCACATGTGTCCGTTCCCATCAGCACCTCCCCCTCTCTCCATGCGGCCGCGGCGGGGGCCGCCATTATGGCCGGTTTTCCTCGCACCGCTATGGGTCTGGCGGGAATTGTTGGGGTCACCGGGGGGGGCCCGGAGGGGGGTCGGACTGCACTATCCGCTGGGGACCTCTGACCATTGGCCTTCACTGGCCCCTCCGACGGCTCTCTGGTGAGGACCACCATCAGTTTCTTGTGACTTGCGATTCCACCGGAGCTTTTACGTGCTTCATCGGGTACCCTACCCGGATCCTCCTGGACTGCGGCCATAGGCATGGCAGGTGTTAACACAGGAACCCGGGGACCCTCCGCACTGACAGCTCCGGGGGTCATACATTCCTGACCGGCCATGGATTGGTCGTCTCCAAAAAATGTTGCTTCCACTGGGGTCTGTTGTACTGCTACATCAGGTGAGAGTTTCAGGGGGGACTTCAGGGGGGCATTTCCTCGTCTCACCGCCTGGGTTCCTTCCTGGCTGGTCTTTAGAAGTTCTTTCTTCACGTCTGCCAAAAAACTTCGCTCACCCTTTCCACGCTCGCAGAGACCGCCCAGCAGCCGCCAGAGGTCCCTGCATTCAAGCTTCAGGCCGTCTATGGTCTCCCTATATTCACCACGCTTGCTGCTGGCTGAGCGGTCCCTGCGATTTCGTAGGTCGGCCAGACGCTCTGATCGCTGTGCATAAGTCGCCACGGCCTTCTGTATAAGGGTTTTTACCCTCTCTCTCCTTTTCTGGAGCTTGCTTGGGCCCTCTCCCGGCTGGGCCCAGGTCCAGTCCATTAACTCAGATTGTGTGACCAAGAACAATTTCTCCTCCCTGGAGAGGTCTCTCACCCCAGGGGGGGTTGTCTGAGACCCAGGCCGGGAAAGAGGCCCCGAGCCTGGGCTGGCCGACGCCATAAGGCCGGATGTCCAAAACAGCCGTGGTTCTCCACAGAGCTCTTCCACACACGTCTGCTCTCCTGGAAAGCCTCTCCTGGTGTGTGCTGGGTTCAGAGCACGCAGACAGCACGCACAATCTCCTAACGCTGACTGAAAGCTCTATTTAAAACGAGCAAGATATTTAGCTATATAGGTGGATATAGCGGTGTATACTGCGTTCAGAGCACGCAGACAGCATGCACAATCTCCTACCGCTGACTGCAAGCTCTATTTAAAACGAGCAAGATAGTTAGCTATATAGGTGGATATAGGGGTGTATACTGCGGTCAGAGCACCCAGACAACAACCCCTACAGAAGAGCAAGAACGAAAAATCGGCCGATAACGATCGGTGTATACTGTGTTGAAGGTACACAGAACACCCACTAACTGCTACAGATGCCAACACACTACACACGGTGTATACTGTGTTGAAGGTACACAGAACACCCACTAACTGCTACAGATGCCAACACACTACACAAGGCCGCCGCGCTGGCGGCCTTATATAGTGTGGGGCGTGTACTACACAGCTTGAGCTATGATTGGCCACAGGCATCCTGCCTGTGGCCAATCATGGCTCTCCTCGCTGCCGGCGCTGTGATTGGCCAAGCATGCGGGGTCACAGTGCATGCTTGGCCAATCATGAGCCAGCAATGCACTGCGCCATCGCAGTGCATTGTGGGCTGTGAGCGCCACACAAATTTGGCGCGAACGGCCCATAACGTTTGGAATTCGCCGTACGGGGAACAGCCGATGTTCGAGTCGAACGTATGTTCGACTCAAACACGAAGCTCATCCCTAGTGGTGACCTGAAAATAGCTCCTACAAAGGACTTTATCCTATAAGCCTTGTTCTTTACTTTCAAGTTGATGAACTGGGGTCTTGAAGTTTTCCTTTGGCATTTATTTATGTGAAATCAATTTGATTTATTTACTATCTGTATGAATTATATATATTAATTTATTTAATTTATTCAATTTGGGTATTTGATATTCGGTTAGTTAAATGGGGTTCGTGGCGTAGCTTTAGAGACATCTTTTTTCCAGTGTATTAAGTGTGTGTATCCCACTTTGAGCTGCTGCCTCTAGTTTATTTGTTTTTTTGTTTTTTGCTATTTGATGTTTTGGCGTCCTTTTACCTGAGCGCAGTTTATTTTTACTTCTAAGGCATCAACCATCAACCATGTACGGTCACATCTGGAGCTCCCAGGACGCCGGCACATGGCTCCGCAGTGTGGGCTTTTTTTAACGTGTCCGCTAATGACAATAGTGTTGCTGTCTGCAATCTTTGCAGTCAACCCATCAGTCGCGTTAAGCCCAACACTCATCTAGGGACGGCCGCCTTAAGAAGTCACATGAGCTGCCATCACCGAGCGAAGTGGGAGCAACGGAACACATAAAGCCACACTCCAGGCTCTCACCGTCCAGCCTCGTCTTCTACTTCTCCTTCTCCTCTCTCCTCACAATTTTCCTCCACTCCACCTTCCATCACGGCAAGCTCACGTTTTTCTGAAAAAAGGCAGGCTTCCGTAGGCCAAATGTTCAAGCGTAAAAAAATGATGACGCCAGATAACCCTCTTGCCCAACGGTTGACGGCTGGCTTGTCAGAACTCATAGCCCGCCAACTACTGCCATATAAACTGGTGGACACGGAGGCCTTTCGAAAATTTGTGGCCATTGGAACACCACAATGGAAGGTCCCAGGAAGGAAGTATTTCTCACAGAAGGGCATCCCAGAGCTATATGGCCATGTTCAGCGGCAAGTGAATGTATCTCTGGCACACAGTGTCGGTGCCAAGATACATCTGACCACAGACACGTGGTCTAGCAAACACGGGCAGGGAAGGTATATCACTTTTACTGCCCACTGGGCGAACCTTCTGACGGCTGTCAAGCATGTAATCCGTGGCACCCGGGTAGATTTGGTTTTACAGCCACGGATTGCATGCAGGCCTGGCTCTTCTCCTCCTCCTCCTACTCCATCCTCCTCCCTCGCCTCCTCGGCTGACTCCTCCTTTTCCGCTGCTAGCGTCTCTTCCGTTGCACCACCCAAGATCCCCAGAACCTATTCGACATTCCAGGTGAGACGTTGCCATGCTGTGCTGCGTCTGTTGTGCCTGGAAGCCAAGAGCCACACTGGCCCGGCACTCCTTTCAGCTTTGCGTTCACAGGCAGATCAGTGGCTAACACCGCTCAATTTGACAGTTGGTAAAGTGGTGTGTGACAACGGTGCCAATCTGCTTAGTGCATTGAAACAGGGCAAAATTATGCACGTGCCATGCATGGCACACGTCTTGAACTTGGTCGTGCAGCGATTCATTGTCAAATACCCTGGGGTCCAGGACATCTTGTGGCAGGCAAGGAAAATCTCGCCCCATTTCAGAAGATCTTACACGGACATGGCTCCTGTATGAAATCTGCGGCAGAACAGGTTCTGGGGAGCTGGGGTTTTTTTCACCACGCCAGTGGCTGCTCATGCGCGACGCATGCAGACTTCTGCGGCCTTTTGATGAGATCACCAAACTGGTCAGACGCAGCCATGGTGCCATCAGTGACATGGTACCTTATGCCTTCTTTATGGAGCGTGCATTGCGTCGTGTCATTGATCAAGCCATGGAGGAGCAGGAGCGGGAAGATGAGGAAGTTGCAATGCTGGATGAATTCCTGGGGCGCTACTCTATCTGAGGCAAGTCAACAACAGGAGTCTGAAGAGGAGTCAGAGGAGGATGGTGCCGAGGCGGATGAGGAGGAGCAAGAAGAGCATGCTTTAAACCTTTCTGGGATCCCTGTTGTTGTGCATGGATGGGGAGAGGAGAACGAGGAGGACGACATTATCCTGGATGATGAGCAGGAGCCTGGCCACCACACCGCTTCCAGTTTAGTGCAAATGGGGGCCTTCATGCTCCAGTGTTTTAACAGGGACCCCCGTATAAAAAGCATAAGGGTCAAGGACCAATACTGGGTGGCAACGTACTTAGACACCTGGTACAAACACAAAATGGCGGAAATGTTATCCCCGTCACAGAGGACTGTCAGAATGGAGCACTTCCAGGCCTTGCTTCGAGAAATGCTGCATTCTGCTTTAGCGTGCGCTGGCAGAGGAGCAATTCCCACTCCCAGAGAAAGAGTTGCGGGTACCAATCCAACAGCGCCTGCAAGAAGAGGACAGTTTGAAGATGTGTTGGTGACTTCTGATATGAGGTCATTCTTTCAGCCGACCCATCGACAGGTGTCATCCGGATCCAGCATCAGGGAATGCCTAGACCGACAGGTGTCCGACTACATCGGGTTAACGGCCGACGTGGACGCTCTGAGAAGTGATGAACTCCTGGACTACTGGGTGGGCAGGCTTGACATTTGGCCAGAGCTTGCCCAATTTGCAATGGAACTGCTGGCTTGCCCCTTGTCCAGTGTCCTGTCTGAAAGGACGTTCAGCGCAGCAGGGGGGGTCATGGCCGATAAGCGCACTCGCCTAGCTCACGACAGTGTTGACTACCTCACATTTATAAAAATGAATGAGGCATGGATCTCGGAGGAATTCAACACATGTGACCAGTAAACCATGTATATCTCTATAAACAATTTATTTAATCGAGCACACAGACCTTTTTTCTACATTTGGCTCACTTCCTTGCACAAAAAAGCTATATTGCCCGTACCCTCCTGTTTGAAGAGGTTGAGCGGGGTCATATTTTTGGGGCCCAGCAGCGAGTTGCTGGTATCAGTGCTGCTGTCAGTGCTCTCTATCTCGGTGCTGGTGTCAGTGCTCTATATCACGGTGCTGTGTCAGTGCTCTCTATTACGGTGCTGGTGTGGTGTCAGTGCTCTCTATCTCGGTGCTGGTGTGGTCGCAGTGCTCTCTATCACGGTGCTGGTGTCAGTGCTCTCTATCACAGTGCTGGTGTGGTGTCAGTGCTCTCTATCTCGGTGCTGGTGTCAGTGCTCTCTATCACGGTGATGGTGTGGTGTCAAGGCTCTCTATCTCGGTGCTGGTGTGGTCTCAGTGCTCTCTATCACGGTGCTGGTGTCAGTGCTATATATCACGGTTCTAGGGTCAGTGCACTCTATCACGGTGTTGGGGTCAGTGCACTCTATCACGGTGCTGGTGTCAGTGCTCTATATCACGGTGCTGGTGTCAGAGCAGTCTATCACGGTGCCAGGGCCGTACCATGCTGGTGGCGAGACCGGCGCCCGCCGGGGGCGCAAGCCGAGGGGGGCGCTGTCTCAATCACTTCAGCAGGGACAGGCTTTAGCACACAGCAGTTGTGGGCTGGCGGCAGTGGCGCAGAGCACTGCTGCTTGCTGATGGCACTGCAGAGCCGCTGATGGGGGGTGGGGGGAATCTCGATCTCCCTCTCCCTCCTGTGTCAGCTTCAGCTGGAGGGAGAGGGAGCGCTCTGACGCAACTACAATAGTGGTTGAGCTGTGTGTCTCTCTCACACACAGCTCAGCCAACGCTGACAGTTCCACTGCTCCTCCTCTTCCCACCCCTCTACTCTGTCTGCCCCGCCCACACCCCTTGCATCTGCCCTGCCCACACATCCCCGGGGAGATGTGAAGGAAGGCAGATTTAAAAGCTGCAGGTAGCCTGCTCTGAGTCCTGAGCCTCATCCTAGGGTGAGTAAGCTCACCCTCTCTCCCGCCTTCTAGTCTGTATAGAAAACAAATTTAAATGGTGTTCTGTGGACTTCGATGCAAGAAGGGGCTTGGTGAGCAGAGACCCCTTAAATCATCGTTCCCCTTTACATTAGAGTCCACAGAGCTCCCCCTTACAGTAAGTGGGGGGCTCTGTGCGGACTCTGATGTAAGGGACCTCTGTGCGGACTCTGATGTAAGGGACCTCTGTGCGGACTCTGATGTAAGGGGGCTCAGTGCAGACTCTGATGTAAGGGGGCTCTGTGTGGACTCTGATGTAAGGGACCTCTGTGCAGACTCTGATGTAAGGGAGCTCAGTGCGGACTCTGATGTAAGGGGGCTCTGTGCAGACTCTGATGTAAGGGACCTCTGTGCAGACTCTGATGTAAGGGGGCTCAGTGCGGACTCTGATGTAAGGGACCTCTGTGCAGACTCTGATGTAAGGGGGCTCAGTGCGGACTCTGATGTAAGGGACCTCTGTGTGGACTCTGATGTAAGGGGGCTCAGTGCGGACTCTGATGTAAGGGACCTCTGTGCGGACTCTGATGTAAGGGACCTCTGTGCAGACTCTGATGTAAGGGGGCTCAGTGCAGACTCTGATGTAAGGGGCTCTATGCGGACTCTGAAGTAAGGGACCTCTGTGCGGACTCTGATGTAAGGGGTCTCAGTGCGGACTCTGATGTAAGGGACCTCTGTGTGGACTCTGATGTAAAGGGGCTCAGTGCGGACTCTGATGTAAGGGGGCTCAGTGTGGACTCTGATGTAAGGGGGCTCTGTGCGGACTCTGATGTAAGGGACCTCTGTGCGGACTCTGATGTAAGGAAGCAGGGAGCGGGAGGAGCTGGAGCTCTGCACAGTGAGTAGAGAGTAAAAGGGGGGGGGCACGATTGCAGGGATACTAATATAAAGAGGACTGCACTGTAAAGGGGCACTGTAATCATTACATTGCAGTCCCCTTTATATTTATATCAGTGCTCCTGCACATTATAGCGTGGCGGACTGACATCACATCAAACCCTCCCCCCCCATTCATGGAAAAATTGGCTGCTCAATCTAAATTAAAGGAAATTGATGTAAAAAAAAAAAACATTGAAATTCTAACTCTTTAATGAAGGGGAGAGGGAGTGCTGGGTGGGGGGCGCCGAGATACAGTTTCTCACCAAGGGCACTGGAGACCCTAAGTACGCCTCTGCACTGTGCTGGTGTCAGTGCACTCTATTACGGTGCTGCTGCCAGTGATAGGGATGAGCCGAACACCCCCCGGTTCGGTTCGCACCAGAACTTTCAAACGGACCGCAAATTCGTACGAATTTTAGAACCCCATTGAAGTCTATGGGACTCGAACGTTCAAAATAAAAGGTGCTAATTCTAATGGCTAATGTGCAAGATACTGTACTAAAAAGGGTTTGGGGACTTGGCTCCTGCCCCAGGGGACATGGGTCAATGCCTAAAATGTTTTAAAAATGGCCGTTTTGGCGGGAGCACTGATTTTAATGACGATTAAAGTGAAAAAAAAGTGATATATTCCTTTAAATATCATGCCTGGGGGTGTCTATAGTATGCCTGTGAAGTACCACGTGTTTCCCGTGTTTAGAACAGTCCCTGCACAAAATGACATTTAACGGAAATAACGTTATTTAAAACTGCTTGCGGTTTTAATGTTATATATGGTTCCGGCAATATGGATGAAAATCATTGAGAAAAATGCCCATTACCAGCCCCTTTGGGTCTTGTACGGATATTAAGGGGAACTCCGTACCCAGGCCCTATATACTCAGAACAGCAGTATACAGGTGGTGCAAACAAGACAGGGACTGTGTAGGTTTGTTGTGTTAAGTAGAATCTGTTTGTAATTTTCAACTGGTACATTTTTAACCAGTTGCCGACCGCCGCACGACGATGTACGTCGACAGCATGGCACGGGCAGGCATAAGGGCGTACATGTACGTCCCTGCCTTCCCGCGGGTCGGGGGCCCGATCGGGCCCCCGCCCGGTGCCTGCGGCGGTCGGTTTTCGTGCGGGAGCGATCCCGGACGAGGGGACGGCCATTCATTCATGGCCACCCCCTCGCGATCGCTCCCGACGAATGAAAATCCTTCGTGACATCACTTCCTCTCCTGTGAGGAGAGGAAGTGATGTATTCTCTCCTCCGTGTCGGTATTTTTCGTTCCGACACGGAGGAGAACGGATCGGTGAGTTGCACCAACACTCTACACAAACAGTAGAACATGCCAGGCACACTCACACCCCCCCTTTACCCCCCGATCACCCCCCCAATTACCCCTGCCCCCCAGTCACAGTGACACCAATGTCATTTTTTTTTTTTTTTTTTTTTTTTTTTTGCATTGGTGTCATTTGTGACTGTAATAACTGTTAGGGCAGTTAGGGTTAGCCCCCTTTAGTTCTAATGTACCCCCCTAACCCCCCCAATAAAGGTTTAACCCCGTGATCACCCCCCGTCGCCAGTGTCACTAAGGCTGGGTTCACATTGCAGCGGTTTATGAGAACGAATGTGATTCGCACCGCACTGCAGTGCAAATCACATCCGATCTCTGTGCGATTCGAGTTCAGCCATTCGCCACACCCGCCGCACCCGCCGCAAATTCGCACGGGACCCTTTTTTTGGCCCGCAGCAGAATCGGATCGCATGGGTGTTCACACCATGCGATCCGAGTTTGCAGATCGCACTGCGATATGCGAACTGATCTGGGGGTGTCAGTAACATTTCACTGACACTCCCAGCAGTTCGCATAGGGCAGTGTGAACTGCCGCCGGGAGGCATGCGATGCGGGAACCCGCCGCGCATTCGTGGCGTTCCCGCATCGCTCCAGTGTGAACCCAGCCTAATAAGCGATCATTTTTCTGATCGCCGTATTAGTGTCACAGGTGACGCTAGTTAGGCAGGTAGGTATTTAGGTTCGCCGCAGCTTTTTATAGCACCAGGGACCCCCATATACTACCGCATAAAGCCCCCTGATTGCCCCCTAGTTAACCCTTTCACCAGTGATCACCATATAACTGTTACAGGTGACGCTGGTTGGTTAGTTATTTTTTTATAGTTTCAGGGCACCCGCCATTTATTACCTAATAAAGGTTTAACCCCCTGATCACCCGGCGGGTGTCATTTGTGACTAATAACTGTTAGGGCAGTTAGGGTTAGCCCCCTTTAGTTCTAAGGTACCCCCCTAACCCCCCCAATAAAGGTTTAACCCCGTGATCACCCCCCGTCGCCAGTGTCACTAAGGCTGGGTTCACATTGCAGCGGTTTATGAGAACGGATGTGATTTGCACCGCACTGCAGTGCAAATCACATCCGATCTCTGTGCGATTCGAGTTCAGCTATACAGATAGTATGGCTGAATTCGTGTCGCACCCGCCGCACCCGCCGCAAACTCGCACGGGACCCTTTTTTTGGTCCGCAGCAGAATCGGATCGCATGGGTGTTCACACCATGCGATCCAAGTTTGCAGATCGCACTGCGATATGCGAACTGATCTGGGGGTGTCATTAACATTTCACTGACACTCCCAGCAGTTCGCATAGGGCAGTGTGAACTGCCGCCGGGAGGCATGCGATGCGGGAACCCGCCGCGCATTCGTGGCGTTCCCGCATCGCTCCAGTGTGAACCCAGCCTAATAAGCGATCGTTTTTCTGATCGCTGTATTAGTGTCACAGGTGACGGCAGTTAGGTATTTAGGTTCGCCGCAGCTTTTTATAACGCCAGGGACCCCCATATACTACCGCATAAAGCCCCCTGATTGCCCCCTAGTTAACCCTTTCACCAGTGATCACCATATAACTGTTACAGGTGACGCTGGTTGGTTAGTTATTTTTTTATAGTTTCAGGGCACCCGCCATTTATTACCTAGTCTCACTAGTGTACCCCTAAATTTAGGGGTGTCTACTTTCCAAAATGGGGTCATTTGGGGGGGGTTTGTGCCATCTTGGCATTTTATGGCCTTCAAAACTGTAACGCCCTTAGAAAGCCTGAAGGCGGTGCTTGGTTTTCGGGGCCCCGTACGCGGCTAGGCTCCCAAAAAGTCCCACATATGTGGTATCCCCGTACTCAGGAGAAGCAGCAGAATTTATTTTGGGGTGTCATTTCACATATGCCCATGGTATGCGTGAGCAATATATCATTTAGTGACAACTTTGTGAAAAAAAAAAAAAAAAAAAAAAAGTTTGTAATTTTCCCGCAACTTGTGGCAAAATATAAAATATTCCATGAACTCAACATGCCTCTCAGCAAATAGCTTGGGGTGTCTACTTTCTAAAATGGGGTCATTTGTGGGGGTTTTGTGCCATCTTGGCATTTTATGGCCTTCAAAACTGTAATAGGTAGTGAGGAGTGAAGTCAAATATTTACGCCCTTAGAAAGCCTGAAGGCGGTGCTTGGTTTTCGGGGCCCCGTACGCAGCTAGACTCCCAAAAAGTCCCACATATGTGGTATCCCCGTACTCAGGAGAAGCAGCAGAATTTATTTTGGGGTGTTATTTCACATATGCCCATGGCATGCATGAGCAATATATCATTTAGTGACAACTTTGTGAAAAAAAAAAAAAAAAAAAAAAAGTTTGTAATTTTCCCGCAACTTGTGGCAAAATATAAAATATTCCATGAACTCAACATGCCTCTCAGCAAATAGCTTGGGGTGTCTACTTTCTAAAATGGGGTCATTTGTGGGGGTTTTGTGCCATCTTGGCATTTTATGGCCTTCAAAACTGTAATAGGTAGTGAGAAGTGAACTCAAAAATTTACGACCTTAGAAAGCCTGAAGGCGGTGCTTGGTTTTCGGGGCCCCGTACGCGGCTAGGCTCCCAAAAAGTCCCACATATGTGGTATCCCCGTACTCAGGAGAAGCAGCAGAATTTTTTTTGGGGTGTCATTTCACATATGCCCATAGCATGTGTGAGCAATATATCATTTAGTGACAACTTTGTGTAAAAAAAAAAAAAAAATTTTTTTTTTGTCATTATTCAATCGCTTGAGGCAAAAAAATAAAATATTCAATGGGCTCAACATGCCTCTTATCAATTTCCTTAGGGGGTCTACTTTCCAAAATGGGGTCATTTGGGGGGGTTTTGTACTGCCCTGCCATTTTAGCACCTCAAGAAATGAGATAGGCAGTCATAAAATAAAAGCTGCGTAAATTCCAGAAAACGTACCTTAGTTTGTAGATGTGACAACTTTTGCGCAAACCAATAAATATACAATTATTGACTTTTTTTTTACCAAAGACATGTGGCTGAATACATTTTGGCCTAAATGTATGACTAAAATTGAGTTTATTGGATTTTTCTAATAACAAAAAGTAGAAAATATCATTTTTTTTCAAAATTTGCGGTCTTTTTACGTTTATATCGCAAAAAATAAAAATCGCAGAGGCAATCAAATACCATCAAAAGAAAGCTCTATTTGTGGGAAGAAAAGGACGCAAATTTTGTTTCGGTACAACATTGCATGACCGCGCAATTACCAGTTAAAGCAGCGCAGTGCCAAAGTGTAAAAAGACCTCTGGTCATTTACCAGCAAAATGGTCCGGTCTTAAAGTGGTTAAAGTGTAGCTCCAGTCAAAAAATCTATTTTTAAGCTTTTTGGAAAACATAGGGAAGGGTTATCACCCCTGTATAATTTGTTTTGCCGTCCGTCTTTTTTCATCTCACTTGCTGTTGTCTCCTTCCGTTTGCAAGTAGGAGACGTTTGTAAGTTGGATGTTTGAAAACAGGGGCCTGCCCTATATGCTCTGCAGAAATGGCGGAACAAGGTGTTGGTGTTGCCACAACATTGTAAGCCCTCAAAGTGACTCTTGGTGGGCGCTGGAGCACCCTGCTGTGAACGATTATATCAAGAATTGTAATTACATGCCATTGTTGAACAGTGGTAGAAAAATTTACCTTTGGTGGTTGTGGTGCTGGTGCCACAACACTATAAGTCCTCACAGTTACTCTGGGTGGGCACAGGAACGGGCCCTCCTGTGAACTATTATATCAAGAATTGTAATTACATGCCCCTGTTAAGCAGGGGCTGAAAAATTGGGCCTTAGGCACTGGTGCTGGTGCCACGACACTGCAACCTCTCCCATATACTCTAGTTGTGGTGCAGGAATAAGCCCTGCTGCAAAACATTGCATCGAAAATTGTAATTAAACGCCCTTGTTAAACAGGGGCAGAAAAATTGGGCCTTAGGCACTGGTGCTGGTACCACGACACTGCAACCTCTCCCATATACTCTAGTTGTGGTGCAGGAATGAGCCCTGCTGCAAAGCATTGCATCAAAAATTGTAATTAAACGCCCCTGTTAAACAGAGGCAGAAAAATTGGGCCTTAGGCACTGGTGCTGGTGCCACGACACTGCAACCTCTCCCATATATTCTAGTTGTGGTGCAGGAATGAGCCCTGCTGCAAAGCATTGCATCAAAAATTGTAATTAAACGCCCCTGTTAAACAGGGGCTGAATAATTGGGCTGGTGGCATCACCCAGAACCAAAAATGTTTTTCCAACATATCAGCGGAGGAGGAAGAGGATAGACAATCAACATAACAGGACAGTCACTCAGCATCAGCATAGGCATGGTCTTGAAGGGATGTGATATTTCAAAAAAAATTATTCGGTTACATCAGCTTCAGGTGCTTGGTAGCTGTGGGTGATCCAAGACTGATTCATCTTGATGAAGGTCAGTCGATAAACTGAGTCGGTGGACAGGTGCACCCTGTGATCGGTAACAAAGCCACCAGCAGCACTGAAGGTGCATTCCGAAAGAACGCTGGATGCAGGACAGGCCAGTAGCTCAATTTCATACTGTGCAAGCTCTGGCCAGTGATCCATCCTCAAGACCCAGTAAGCCAGAGGGTTTTTGGTGGGAAAGGTATCCAAGTCTGACCTTGCCCCTAGGTATTCCTGCACCATGTAAATCAGACGCTGGCGATGGTTGCTGGAACCGATCATACCTTGGGGCTGCAGACTAAAAAATTGTCTGAACGCATCGGTCAGACGGCCACCTTCTCCACCGCTCCTTCTGACCGATGCCTCAGCAACACGTTGTCCAGGACCAGGAGTTTGTAACCTCCCAGTCTCTGGGAACGCGTTGCACAGACCTTTATGCAAGGCCTCCCAGAGATGTCTCATCCTCTGCTCCCTCAGCGACGGCAAGATAAGGTCAGCAACCTTACCCTTGTACCGTGGATTAAGGAGAGTGGCCAGCCAGTAATGGTCCCTCTCCTTGATCCGAAGAATACAAGGATCCTTCCGCAGGCTTTGCAGGATCAGGGAGGCCATGCAGCGTTAGCTGAGGCATTCGGTCCGGAGTCCTCTGGGTCACTAAGAACAACATGATCCACAGCTACCTCCTCCCAGCCACGTACAAGTCCACGGGTTTCTTGGGACTGTAAATCATCCCTACAAGACTGCTGCTGCCAGCCTCCACCTCCATGCTGACACAATCATCCTCCTCCTCCTCCTCCTCATCCTCTTCCTGTGTAATGGGTGGCACAGCAGGAACACTGTCTGGATAAAGGGGGCCTTGAGAGGCAAGGAAGTCCTCCTCTTCCTGCCTCTGTTCTGCCTCAAGTGCCCTGTCCATTATTCCACGCAGCGTATGCTCCAAGAGGTGGACAAGAGGTACAGTGTCACTGATGCATGCACTGTCACTGCTCACCATCCTTGTGGCCTCCTCAAATGGTGACAGGACAGTGCGTGCATCCCTGATCATGCCCCACTGGTGTGGTGAGAAAAAAACCGAGCTCCCCTGACCCTGTCCTGGTGCCACGCTGCAACATGGCCACCGTTGAGTTCCACCTGGTGGGCATGTCACATATAAGGCGGTTCTTGGGCAGGTTCAACTCCTTTTGGAGCTCAGCCAGCCGAGCACAGGCATTAAATGATCGGCGGAAATGCACACAGACTTTCCTGGCCTGCTTCAGGACATCCTGTAAGCCCGGGTACCTGCCCAAGAACCGCTGCACCACCAGGTTAAGGACGTGAGCCACACAGGGCACATGGGTCAGTTGTCCCTGTCGGAGGGCAGAGAGGAGGTTGGTGCCATTGTCGCAAACCACCATTCCTGGCTTAAGCTGGCATAGCGTCAACCACCTCTCGGCCTGCCCCTGCAGAGCTGACAAAACATCTGCCCCAGTGTGGCTCCTGTCCCCCAAACAAACCAGTGCAAGCATGGCATGGCATTGTTTTGCCTGCGTATTTGCGTAGCCCCTGGAACGCCTACGGAGCACCGCTGGTTCTGAGGACAGAGCACTGGAAGAGGCCATGGAGGAAGAAGAAGAGGAGGGGGTGGAGGAGAGAGGTGTGTCACAACCAATTGTAGCATTTTGGAGGCGTGGTGGTGGAACAACCTCCAACACTACTGCACCTTGTCCTTCATCCTTCCCAGCTGCCAGAAGAGTGACCCAATGGGCCGTGAAAGACAGGTAACGTCCCTGTCCATGCCTGCTGGACCATGAGTCAGCGGTAATATGCACCTGACATTGCCTTACACATGCCGGTAGAGAGCCGGAATCGCCTTCCGTGGTGTTTGGGGACCTGCCACTGAGGAACCGCACATTGTACAAACTCACGGAAGGGGGCCAAGTCTACCAACTGAAAAGGCAGCAGTTGAAGTGCTAGCAATTTAGCCAAGCTAGCATTCAACCCCTGGGCTTGTGGATGGCTGGGAGTGAACTTCTTTCGACAGTCCAGCAGTTGGGGCAGGGAAATTTGCCTGCTATAATCAGACGTGGGTGTACTGCTAGCAGAGTGCCCGGAAGCACTTGGCTGTGACACACCTAATTCTACACCGTTATTCCTCTCAGAGCAGGTTTCAGAGAGGACTGAAGGTCTAGTGGGGTTGGAGATCCCAGCTGATGAGGAGCAAGGAGAGGTCCGCTTTGTTCTTTGGTGTGGGTCTTTGAGGTACGCTTGCCAACGAGCTGCATGGCAGGTCAACATATGTCTGGTCAAGCATGTGGTGCCCAAGCGGCTGATGTTTTGGCCACGCGAGATACGCTTGAGACATATGTTGCAAATAGCAGAGGTGCGATCTGATGCACTCGACTCAAAAAAGGCCCACACCAAAGAACTTTTAGAATAACGCGTAGAGGCAGCGCCCTGCACAGGCGGAGCTCTGCGGTGTGATTCAGTCGGTGTGCTGCCCCTAAGCTGGCCCCCGGAGGGCATCCTGCCTCGTTGGACATGTGCCTCCTCCTCCTCCTCTCTCCTACCAGGCACCCACGTGGAGTCAGTGCCCTCATCATCCCCTCCCTCTTCGTTGCTGGAGCAAACCTGGCAGTATGCTGCAGCTTGTAGAACATGACTGCCAGTTTGCTGTCCTTCTTGAGCATCCCCTCTCTCTGCGCTCACGCTACTGCCTTCCTCTAGCTGAGTATCATCATCAGAGCCTACAAAACACTGGGCATCCTCCTGGAGCATGTACCCAACACTGTGCTCAAAGAGTTCAGGAGACTCCTCAGGAGGACGTGGTGGGTCTAGGGAAGGAGTCACTGATGATGACATTGAGAGAAGGGAAGACAATGCATTGGCAGCTGCTTTGCTAGTACCCTGAGCCTGGGTGAGAGAGGATGAGGAGGATGAAGAGGGCTTGGTCATCCACTCTACCAAGTCTTCAGCATGTTGCGGCTCAACATGTCCAGCTGCCGAAAAGAAGGACAAGCGTGTCCCATGGCCACGTGCTGATGATGACGATGCACCGCTTCCACGACCAGCACTGTTGTCTCTAGACACAGAGCCTGCTTGCCATCTTTTATCGGCTCGCGCCTGTCTGCCTCTCCTTGCTGGCCTTCCAGACATGGTAATGGCCTGAAGGGAGATGGGAAAACCAGCAATTGGGTAGTGTATATTGTGCTGGAGGCACACACAACACCCACTAACTCCTGCAGATGGCTCAATTAGAGAAGAGCTATGTAGGTGGATATAACGGTGTATTCTGCGGTCAGGGCACTCAGACAGCACGCACAATCTCCTACAACTGACTGCAAGCTCTATTTAAAAAGAGCAATATAGCTAGCTATATAGGTGGATATAACGGTGTATTCTTCGGTCAGAGCAGGCAGACAGCACGCACAATCTCCTACCACTGACTGCAAGCTCTATTTAAAAAAAGCAATATAACTAGCTATATAGGTGGATATAAAGTCAGGGCACGCAGACAGCACGCACAATCTCCTACAACTGACTGCAAGCTCTATTTAAAAAGAGCAATATAGCTAGCTATATAGGTGGATATAACGGTGTATTATGCAGTCAGGGCACGCAGACAACAACCACTACAGAAGAGCAAGAGCGCAAAATCGGCCGATAATGAACGGTGTATACTGTGTTGAAGGTACACAGAACACCCACTAACTCCTACAGACGTCAACACACTACACAAGGCTGCCGCGCTGGTGGCCTTATATAATGTGGGGCGTGTACTACACAGCCTGAGCTATGATTGGCCACAGGCATCCTGCCTGTGGACAATCATGGCTCTCCTCACTGCCGGCGCTGTGATTGGCCAAGCATGCGGGGTCACAGTGCATGCTTGGCCAATCATGAGCCAGCAATGCACTGCGATGGTGCAGTGCATTGTGGGCCGTGAGCGGCTCACGAATTTGGCGCAAACGGCCCATAACTTTCGGTATTCGCTGAACGGACGAACAGCCAATGTTCGAGTCGAACGTATGTTCGAGTCGAACACGAAGCTCATCCCTAGTCAGTGCTCTCTAGCACGGTGCTGGTGTCAGTGCTCTAAATCACGGTGCTGGTGTCAGTGCACTCTATCATGGTGCTGGTGTCAGTGCACTCTATCTCGGTGCTGGTGTCAGTGCACTCTATCACGGTGCCAGGGCCGTACCGCGCTGTAGGCGAGACCGGCGCCCGCCAGGGGCGCAAGCCGAGGGGGAGCGCCATCTCAATCACTTCAGCAGGGACAGGCTTTAGCACACAGCAGCGGTGGGCTGGCAGCAGTGGCGCGGAGCACTGCTGCTTGCTGATGGCACTGCAGAGCCGCTGATGGGGGGCGGGGGGAATATCGATCTCCCTCCTGTGTCAGCTTCAGCTGGAGGGAGAGGGAGCGCTCTGACGCAACTACAATAGCGGCTGAGCTGTGTGTCTCTCTCACACACAGCTCAGCCAACGCTGACAGTTCCACTGCTCCTTCTCTTCCCACCCCTCTACTCTGTCTGCCCTGCCCACACCCCCTGTGTCTGCCCCGCCCACACATCCCCGGGGAGATGTGAAGGAAGGCAGATTTAAAAGCTGCAGGCAGCCTGCTCCGAGTCCTGAGCCTCACCCTAGGGTGAGTAAGCTCACCCTCTCTCCCGCCTTCTAGTCTGTATAGAAAACAAATTTAAGGGGTGTTCTGTGGACTTAAATGCAAGAAGGGGCTTGGGTGAGCAGAGACCCCTTAAATCATCGATCCCCTTTACATTAGAGTCCACAGAGCTCCCTCTTACAGTAAGTGGGGGCTCTGTACGGACTCTGATGTAAGGGACCTCTGTGCGGACTCTGCTGTAAGGGGGTTCAGTGCGGACTCTGATGTAAGGGACCTCTGTGCGGACTCTGATGTAAGGGGGCTCAGTGCAGACTCTGATATAAGGGGGCTCTGTGTGGACTCTGATGTAAGGGACCTCTGTGTGGACGCTGATGTAAGGGGGCTCTGTGCGGACTCTGATGTAAGGGACCTTTGTGTGGACTCTGATGTAAGGGGGCTCAGTGCGGACTCTGATGTAAGGGGGCTCAGTGCGGACTCTGATGTAAGGGACTTCTGTGCGGACTCTGATGTAAGGGGGCTTAGTGCGGACTCTGATGTAAGGGACCTCTGTGCGGACTCTGATGTAAGGGACCTCTGTGCGGACTCTGATGTAAGGGGGCTCAGTGCGGACTCTGATGTAAGGGGGTTCAGTGCGGACTCTGATGTAAGGGGGCTCAGTGCAGACTCTGATGTAAGGGGGCTCTGTGCGGACTCTGGAGTAAGGGACCTCTGTGCGGACTCTGATGTAAGGGGGCTCAGTACAGACTCTGATGTAAGGGACCTCTGTGTGGACTCTGATGTAAGGGGGCTCAGTGCGGACTCTTATGTAAGGGGGCTCTGTGCGGACTCTGATGTAAGGGGGCTCTGTGCGGACTCTGATGTAAGGGACCTCTGTGCGGACTCTGATGTAAGGGGGCTCAGTGCGGACTCTGATGTAAGGGACCTCTGTGCAGACTGATGTAAGGGGGCTCAGTGCGGACTCTGATGTAAAGGACCTCTGTGCGGAGTCTGATGTAAGGGACCTCTGTGCGGACTCTGATGTAAGGAACCTCTGTGCGAAATCTGATGTAAGGGGGCTCAGTGCAGACTCTGATGTAAGGGGGCTCAGTGCAGACTCTGATATAAGGGGGCTCTGTGCGGACTCTGATGTAAGAGACCTCGGTGCGGACTCTGATGTAAGGGGGCTCTGTGCGGACTCTGATGTAAGGGACCTCTGTGCGGACTCTGATGTAAGGGGGCTCAGTGGGGACTCTGATGTAAGGGACCTCTGTGCAGACTCTGATGTAAGGGGGCTCTGTGCGGACTCTGATGTAAGGGACCTCTGTGCGGACTCTGATGTAAGGGGCTCAGTGCGGACTCTGATGTAAGGGACCTCTGTGCGGACTCTGATGTAAGGGGGCTCAGTGCAGACTCTGATGTAATGGGGCTCTGTGTGGACTCTGATGTAAGGGACCTCTGTGCGGACTCTGATGTAAGGGGGCTCTGTGCGGACTCTGATGTAAGGGGGCTCAGTGCGGACTCTGATGTAAGGAGGCTCAGTGCGGACTCTGATGTAAGGAAGCCGGGAGCGGGAGGAGCTGGAGATCTGCACAGTGAGTAGAGAGTAAAAGGGGGGGGGGGCATGATTGCAGGGATAATAATATAAAGAGGACTGCACTGTAAAGGGGCACTGTAATCATTACAGTGCAATCCCCTTTATATTTATATCAGTGCTCCTGCACATTATAGCGTGGCGGACTGACATCACATCAAACCCTCCCCCCCCATTCATGGAAAAAATGGCTGCTCAGTCTAAATTAAAGGAAATTGATGTAAAAAAAATAAAAATTGAAATTCTAACTCTTTAATGAAGGGGAGGGGGAGTGCTGGGGGGGTGGCGCCGATACAGATTCTCGCCAAGGGCGCTGGAGACCCTAGGTGGTCCCGGGCTTGGGGGTTGGCAGGTGTTGTGGGAGTGCAGGGCGTGTAAGGGAGAAAGGCGGTGGTGGCTGCTGAGCCGGCGGCACCTGCCAGCACGGTGGCTGGGGTGGCTGACCAAGGGGTGGAAAAGACGCCCGCGGGGGGGGCTACTACGGAGAACACCAAAAAACAGGACTTGGTCCGTTTGGCAGATGCGGCGAAATGTGAGGTTTATGTGTGCTTCAAGGGGCCCCTCGGGGCTCATCTGAAGCCAGAGATCCGGGAGAAGATATGGAAAGGGTAGTACGTCGAGATTTTCGCCCTTCTGCCGCTGGAGAAGTTTAATCTGGATAGGGTGAGGCCAGAGGATCACAAGAAGGAGGACGAGGAGAAGTGGAGATATAGGCTCATTCCCAGGACGTTTACTAATTGGCTACAAGCGTTCGCTATTTTGGCTAGTGTGATAGGGGAAAAGAACCCGGAACACTGCTCGGCGCTGCTTTGCTACTTGGACGCTTTGGGAGAGGCTTACAGGGTTTACGGGGGAACGTCTTGGTTGCGTTATGACGAGCAATTTCGTCAGCGGAGGGCTATTCGCCCGTCCTTGAGATGGGATCATAAGGACATCAGCTTATGGATGTGCCTTATGACCTCGGTGAGGTCAACTAGCCATTTTTTTCCAGGAGGGGCTGGTGGGTCCACTAACCCCAGACGATCGGCCACAAGAAATAAAGGGGTGTGTTGGCAGTTCAATGAGGGATCTTGTAGGTTTGGAGGGTCGTGCAAGTACAAGCACGAATGCTCTAGCTCCGGCGGGGGACACTCCTTGTCCCGCTGCTTCAAACAGGGAAAAGGCAAGTCCAGTGATGCTGTTGGAAAAGGGGACAACACCGGTGAAAGTGGGAAAGATGCTGCCTTTTCTCGATAGATATCCAGATCGGGAGGCGGCGCAGTTGCTGGCCCGGGGGTATGCGGAGGGTTTTCGTATCCCGGCGCAACTGGGTGACGCGCCCCCGTTGGCGCGCAATCTGCGATCGGCATTATTGCACGCCGGGGTGGTATCTGCAAAACTGGAGAAGGAGGTATCGTTAGGGCGCATGGGTGGCCCCTTCCCGGTGGTGCCCATTCCGAATTTGGTAGTGTCACCTTTGGGTGTAGTGCCCAAGAAAGAGCCTAACAAATTTAGGCTCATTCATCATCTCTCGTATCCGAAAGGGGGATCGGTGAATGATGCTATTGACCCTGAGATCTGCGCGGTGTCTTATACATCGTTTAACGCAGCGTTTTTTTTGGGTCAGGAAGTAGGGGAAGGGAGCGTTGATGGCGAAGACCGATATTGAATCGGCCTTCCGTTTGCTCCCAGTCTTTCCAGAAAGCTTCCGGCTGCTGGGTTGTCATTGGCAGGAGGAATTCTACATCGATAGATGCCTGCCCATGGGTTGTTCCATCTCTTGTGCGCTGTTTGAAAGATTTAGTTCATTCCTTCGGTGGGTAGTGCGGGACGTCGCTGGACTGAATTCGATAATACATTATTTGGACGACTTCCTCTGCGTGTGCCCGCCTGCTTCGGAGGTGTGCGCGATACCGTTGGCTACGTTGGAACATGTTGCGGAGAAGTTTGGGGTCCCCTTGGCCCCGGACAAGACGGAGGGCCCGCGGACGGTGTTGAGCTTCTTGGACATTGTGTTGGATTCTGAGAAGATGGAATGTAGGCTGCCCGAGGAGAAGTTGAGGGCGCTCCAAGAGGAGATCCGTGGGATGATGGGATTACGCAAGGTGCAACTTAGGCCGTTGCAGTCGCTGCTGGGTAAATTGAACTTTGCGTGTCGCATACTGCCGATGGGAGGGTATTCTGCCGACGGCTGTCGGCCAGTACCGCTGGGGCCACCTCGCCCAAGCACTATGTACACTTGGTGAAGGCACATAGGGATGATCTGGCAACATTGTGCGTTGTGGATGTCGGGCCCTGTTAGCAACTTTGACCTGGAGCTGTACACGGATGCAGCGGGGGCAGCAGGCTTCGGTGCCTTTTTTCAGGGAAAATGGAGCGCAGGGTCTTCGCCGGATTCATGGAAAGCGGCGGGCCTGGTTAAAAACATGTTGCTGTTGGAACTGTTTCCAGTGGTCTTGGCGGTGGAATTGTGGGGCGAGGCTTTCCAGAATTTGAAGGTGTGGTTTCATGGGGATAACTTGGGGGTGGCTCAAGTGATCAACAAGGTATCGGCGGCGGCGCCGCCAGTGGTAAAGTTGCTCAGACACCTCGTACTGCGCTGTTTACAGTTAAATGTGTTCATTTATGCTGTTCATCTTCCGGGTGTGGAGAACGTCATCGCTGATGCTTTGTCTCGCTTCCAGTGGGACAGGTTTCGGGAGTTGGCACCGGGGGCGGAGCAGCGAGGGGTCCCTTGTCCGGAGTGGCTGTGGAGGATTGTCTTGGACGAGTAGCGGGCTGGATAAGACGGTCGGTGAGCGAGGCGACGTGGTCGGCATACAACAAGGTGTGGGGGGAATGGGTTGCCCTCGTGCGGCAGGTCTCGGAGGAACGGGACTTACGTTTATTGGTTATCTATTTTGTTTCAAGGAATTTTGAGGCAGGGGTGTCCGTGTCTGGGCTTAATAAAAAGTTGGCTGGGCTGGCGTTTTGGTTCAAGTTCAAAGGTTTGCCGGACGTGACGAAGGATTTTTGGGTCAAACAGGCTATGAAGGGTTATAGGCACTCTCATGTTAGCAGGGATTCCAGGCACCCGGTTTCTTTCTAACTTTTGGGTAGGTTGTTGGTGCAATTAGAGGTGGACGTGTTCATCACCATACCAGGTGGCCTTGTTCAGAGCAGCGTTTGCTTTGCCATTTTTTGGGGCTTTGCGGGTTTGCGAACTGGTTAGTCCATCGCGGAGCCGGCAGGGAGGTTTGGGCTTGGCTGCGGTAGCGTGCGAGGGGGACAGGTTGTCTATTCTGGTGTGCCGCTCAAAAACGGATCAGCGGGGCAAGGGTAAGACGGTGCAGGTGTTTTCCTTGCCCGGTTCGCCTTTGTGCCCTATTGGGTTGGTGCAAAGTTTTTTGGCGGTGCACCACGGCGGTAGGGGGGTCGTTTTTGGTGCATCAGGATGGACGGTCTCTCTCGAGATTCCAGTTCACAGCGGTTTTTCAGCGGTGCTTGGTGGCGTTGGGATTGGGGGATCAGAAATTTTCCTCGCATTCCTTCTGCATAGGGGCGGCCACTGAAGCGGTCAGGTGGGGGTTGGATGAGGCGGCGGTGAAGCAAATTGGAAGATGGGAATCCAGACGGTTCCAGTTGTATGTCCGCCCTCATTTAGTTGTGTAACGTGCCTGTGGGGGTAGGGGTCTATGTGTGTGTTTTTTCTTTTGCTGGCTTATGTTCTATATTGATGTTTGGGGTTGTATTTTTTCTTCTCTTCCTTTCTTACAGGCGGACATCAGGGAGTGGTGTGGATAGTAGGCCACTCCTACGTTTGTTGGGGGGCTAGACGGGCTGATGCCCGTCCGGATGGTCAGCAACTTGGTTTTTCCAGGGAGGATGCAGTTATCAGATGGCTGGGGGTGCCAGGCATGCTGTGGGGCAGGGCGGTGTCGGAGGTACACAGGTTTGCACACTGGGACAGGCCTCCGGATGTGCTGGTGCTGCACATTGGGAGCAATGACCTGAGTGTAAAGACCATGCTGGATTTAGTGAAGGAAATCAAGTTTGATTTTTGGCAGCTCCGCCTTGCCTTTCCACGCATGATAATTGTGTGGTCCGACATGGTGGCCAGGACGGCATGGAGGTTTGCGAGATCGGTGGATAAGCTAAACAGGGCCAGGAAGAAAGTAAACAAGGAGGTTAGTGGTTTTGTGGTCAGGAATGGGGGGTTGGCGATACGGCACCTGGAATTAGAAGTGGATACCTGGTGCTACTTGAAAAAGGACGGGAGTTCACCTAAACGATGTAGGGACTGATTTATGGTCCCTTGGGATTCAGGATGGGATTCAGCGAGCTTTGAGGGTTTGGCAGGGCGCACAAGGGTAAGGTTTTGCCCTTGCGTGCTGTGGCATGTTGTTGGTCTGTGCGGATGAAGGATTTACCCCAGTGATGGAAGAGTTCGGGGCCTATCGTGGTATAGTACCCGTCGGTGGTGATACAGCTAACGGTAGTTTAGCTAAAGTTGGTGATCAGGTGCACTGCGGTCAGTGTTTGGCCTCTGAGCTAGTTTGTCAGCTTGAGGTCAATTATAGTTTGGGTACCGCAGTGCCGTAATGGTTATGATGGTGATTGGTGGGTTTATCCTAGCACAGACCAACGGGAGGAGTTGCAATGGAGGAAGTGCCTTACTACCTGATTTAGAGATGTTAATTTATGTTATTTATGTTAATTGTTTTGAATATTTTTATAATAAAGATAATTGGCTGCTACGGCCATGTTTACTCCAGATCGGTGTGGTCTTAATTTCTGGGGTTTAGTAAATGGGTGTGGGCGTAGCAGTTTGAAAAGGTAAACGGTGGGTTAAGTAAGTCACATCTGTTATACAATAGTCATGCTTGTACTTGTCGATCCCAGATTCACTTCATACATGTGTTATGTCAGTGGCCATGTGGTGGGACTATGTGTGCACAGCTAGTAATTATTTTGTGGCTGGAAATATGACCTGTAGGTTTTTAAAGTTCGCCTGCCATTGAAGTCAATGGGGCCCGCCGCGAAATTTGCGGTTCACAAACTTTCGGCCGCGTTTGTGGTTCGTTCATCTCTAGACCCGAGATATGGACAATATGTCAAGTACTTTTCTGCAGAAGAGAATGACATTTTGAGACCCAAATTTGTGGCCACGTATCTCTGGGCCACTTGTAGCTAGGAACCCCAAATTTGGTATGCAAACTCAGTAGCACTACAATATCACCAAATTTCTAGGTTTCTAGCACCAAGTGACCCCGAGATACGTGGCCCCAAAGTCGGGTCGCAAAATGTCATTCTCTGCTGCAGAAAAGTGCTTGACATTTTGCGACCCGACTTTGGGGCCCTGTAACTCGGGGTCACTTGGAGCTAAAAACACCAAATAGATGTTGTAGTGCTATTTCTACTGTGTTTGCATACCAAATTTGGGGTTTCTAGCTATAAGTGACCCTGAGATACGTGGCCCCAAATTCGGGTCGCAAAATGTCATTTTTCGAACTTGATTCGAATTTCGTCCGAATTCGGTTGAATTCGTTGGCATTGTAATTCGGTAATTCGGATGCATCTGAATGTCCGAATAATGAAAATTTGTCAGAATTTCGATTCGGAATGAAACGAAATGCACATGTCTAATTCCGACTGATATCTCCTTCTTACCTTTTGTTTCCTTTGCTGATTATATTCTCTTGCCATATTGGCACATCAATCCAGCTGGGAACCTCCAGCGCTTCTGAGCCCAAAAGTGTGAATAATTCTGGCAAGTGCTCTGGATCATACAAATTAAAAATACGTTGCTCTTTTTTGATTATTAGGGACATTTGCTCGAACATGTTCCATTAATGGGCTCAATATCTGTCGCCTAGTTTTCGTCTGCCAGCAAAGGTCAGGATAACCCTGTATCTCCTCTTTATCAAAATCCATTGCCCCTTTCTGCCATGCTGCTCTCATTATGTCCTCATTTAATTTGTAAAAATTGACTCAGCACAGGACATCCCTAGGAGCATCCTTAGGAGCTATCTGATCTGTGTTATAAACTGCAGGACTCCTATGCACCCGGTCCAACTCCATGTGAGTATCTTGAGGATTCTCCAAATATTTGTTAAAAATAGAGATTGCTGTTTTTCTCAAATCTGGTGCCTTTATCGCTTCTGATTTCCCTCTAATGCGTACATTGTTCCTTCTATTTCTGTTTTCAGAATCTTCAGCGTGCAATTGTAACGTTATCAGCTTTTGATGTTGCGTTTTGAATTTTTTTTTCCAGTATGTCAATGCGTGTGTCGGCCATAGATTGCAATGTCTCACAGCAGAGCAGTCTATGGGCTATTGCTTCTACTTTAGAGCGCACTTCTCCTATTTCCTCTCTAACAGTCACCATTAGATTGCCCAGCAGCACCTGTATGTCTTCTTTGTGGGAAGAGCCTGTATAAGTTGTCTAATATCAGGCTCTCTACCCCGCTCCTATTTATTTCCCCTGAGTTCAAAGAGCATACCTGTGAGTACATGACAGCCACCATATGTGGTATTATCGGGGACTTACTTCCACTGATTCCGCTATCTCTGTTCGGATATTCCCCACGGTCTTACTTGCTGATATGGACTGCTCCATTGCTGTTTGCTGCCTCTGTGTGGACCGCGCTGCACTCTGTGGTACCATGCTGTCTTCTGCTGACATTGCTGTGTCTTTCTTTACCATCAGGTATCTTGTGATATATGAATGGCTAGGGGTGTAAGATACTCCTGTGCTTTTCTCCCACCTCGGCATTGGCGTCTCCCGGTCTGATCGTTCTCCTGTGGAGCGCGTTGCTTTGTTACCATGCTCCGCTCACTCCACCTTGCTAAGACCACGCCGCCTGAAAAGTGCTAGACCCCTTTTGAGCTTTTTAATGAGTCCCTTAAAACCCAATGGACTGACGCCTTCTCCTCATGCTCACGAACCTGATGGCCATTATCACTGCATCCAAGAAAATGGAGATGGATGTTTTACAGGGGGGAAATTTCAGAGCTCCAATTAGCCCTAAAACCATTGCAAGGTGTGAGCAAATTTACACACCTTGAATTAATTCATTTAGAAAATGAAATGAAAATATCACTAATAAAAAGAAAAAATGTTATGTGATAAAAATCGATTATGATACCAACAACGTATAATCTGGAAACACAGACGTAACTGGAGTATTGCATCACAATTAAATAATGGAACCAAAAGGCAAGTCATTTTTCTGACACAGAATTGGAACAGTGGGATGACACTCTGGCAGCTTCCGATTCTGAACCATCACTGGATCGTCCATCTACTAGCAGCCAAATGGGCAGGTCTACTCCGTTTCCCTCAAAAAATGGGGGCAAGAGATCCTGACAGAACAAGAATGGTCGGGGCGGCCAGAGGAACACAGGAGGACATACCGCGGGTGGAGGAAATGGGGGCCCCCGAGGAACAGATGTGCTATCCATCCCACTGCCCATCTCATAGGTTGTAACAGACTTATTGAATGTGCTTAATCTTTCTGACAGAGTACTTGCAGATAGACAAATATCCCTCTTATCTAAACGACTAAACTTTTGTCCCCAGAGACACTCCAATCTAGTTGATACAATTGTGGATATTAATAAGTTTGTGAGGAACCTTACGATAAAAAGATATTATCATTCAGTAAATGACAGTGGGGGTTATTTACAAAAGGCAAATACACTTTGCACTGCAAGTGCAACTACAAATGCAAAGTGCACTTGAAATTGCACTGAAAGTGCACTTGGAAGTGCAGTCGCTGTAAATCTGAGGGGTAGATCTGAAATGAGGGGAAGATATGCTGATTTTATCATCTAATCATGTGCAAGCTAAAATGCTGTTTTTTATTTTTCTTGCATGTTCCCCTCAGATCTACAGCGACTGTACTTCTCAGTGCACTTTTAGTGCAATTTCAAGTGGACTTTGCACTTTTAGTTTGCACTTGTAGTGCAAAGTGTATTTGCCTTTCGTAAATAACCCCCATTGTCTCTGAAGATCATGAATTTTCTTTCAGGGAATGTTGTGCCATTAGAGATTTGGAAGAGTTGGCAGCTGAAGGTGATATGTGTGATCGCCTACAGGTGGGCGCCGACGCCGTCAGACCAATTCAATTTAAATCAACTGCTAACTTTTATCCAGTAAACGCAGAGTCTGTTGATATAACCAAGTTTCAAAGAAAGAAGCAAAATAATATTTGATATTGAATATTGAACAGGATCTGACTGCCCTAACACACCAGACAAAGCAGGGTGAGATGGTATGGCATAATAACATCACAAGGGAGGAAAGGGCTGGCACTTAAAGTGAAGATGATACCATTGCCATCCGTAACTCAGATAAGGGTGGGGGTAACCATGAGTCTAAACACAGAGGAATGCAGACAGGAGGCCATCTGACAAGTGTCTGATCGGCCTACATATGGCACATTAAGTGGGGACCCCACTAAAAAGTTTAGAGGTGTGCTTGTGGAATTGATACGTAGGGGTACGGGACTAGGTTTATTTAAGATAAAGGAGGCAGTGTCTCTAGTATTAGAATGCCCCATCTTCCGTACATTCTATCATTTGCCAAAACACATAAAGGGTTAGAGCCCTTGCAAGGTAGACCGATCATATCAGGGATCAATTCCCAGTTGAACAGTTGGGCCAATGGCTTGATAGACAACTACAGCCATTGGTAAACCAGCTCTCGGGATTTTTGAAAGACACCAACCATCTTTTATATATTATGAGGGATCTTGAATGGCAGGAAGACAGTATTCCTCCATCCTCCACAAGCAGGCTATAACAGCTGTTCTTTTTACTTGGAGACACTGACAAACGTCTGTATTGAACACCGCCTCTTCATTTCTGATGTGCTGGAATATCTTCTGACACATAATTTCTCTGTTCTTGATGGGGATTTCTACCTCCAGCTATGGGCGCAACATTTTTGCCCTCGTTAGCCAATCTTTATATGGGTTGATGGGAACGGTCCCACATCTTTGGGGGTGGAAATCCCTATAGAGCTAAGATTGTCGTTTACCTAAAATATATTGATGACCTCTTGCTGGTTGTATGTGGAGGAGTGGATCTCATGCCCTCTATGCTTACATACCTTAATGATAATGATCTCAATCTGTCATTCACTGGCGCTGCTGACTGTTGCTCCATGTGTTTTATACCTATACAGGAAACCGCTCTCAGGCAATTCTCTCTTACTTGCCCAGTTTTGCCATCCAAAACACACTATCAGGGGCATCCCTGTTGGCCACTTTTTACGTGTCAGGCGCATTTGCAGTGACAACAACCAATTTGAAAGGGAGGCAAGGTTTCTACATGGGAGGTTTTTACAGCGTGGGTATCCCAGGTGGATGCTCGACAGAGTACTCACTATAGCCAGACATAAAAGTAGATCTGAACTAATAAGTAGAGTGACCCCTCAGAGAAAAATAGTAGGAACAAAATAAGTAATCAATCAACATTGTCCACCCCCTTCAGCAGTGAATTTAATATGATTAAACAGATCTTCAATAGACATCTGCCTACTTTATTCTCGGACGATATTTGTTCTGAGATATTAAAGGGGGGTGTCAATATTGTCTTGCGTAGAGCCCCCTCTCTGGGGTATTCGTTGTCACCCAGCTTTTTTCACACCAAAGCTCCCAGATTGGTTACTTGGTTGCACTGTAAGGGTAACCACAGATGCGGTGCAGCGGGATGCAACTGCTGCAGTCACATCCAGGGTGGTAACACTTTCAGCTCCACTGTTAACCACAAAATATACAACATTGGGTCCTTCTTCAACTGCAACACTAGCAATATAGATTATTTAATCACATGTGCGATTTGTAACATACAATATGTGGGAAGGACTACAAGACGGCTGAGAGATCGGTTCCAGGAACACATTTACAGTGTGGACAAGGATTTGTCCACTAATGTGGCCAAACATTTTAACAGGTGTTACTATGGGGACAAAACAGCTATGCGGGTCCAAGTTATAGAAAAGGTCAAAGTATCAAGATGAGGGGGTGATGCACTTTGGTCCCTTTGTCGGAGGTAAGTTTTCTGGATTTTTCACCTCCAGACTTGCATCCCACTCGGGCCCAACTTTGAGTGGGATTTTAGTAATTTTTATGAGTGATTTACTTATACTTCTCTAAATACATTGAGACTGACAGCCTGCTTTGGTTATTTATTTATTTTGTTATATATTTTATTATTTTTCAATACATGCCCCCACATTCTATTACTCGCCCTGTCAGCTTTTTATTGTGCCTATCACCTCCTATATTTATGACCCCCATGTGAGATATATATTGACCCTCTCATACACAACACAGAGTGTTTATTGTGCTATCGCTATTG
The DNA here is from genome assembly GCF_037356315.1 of Lithobates pipiens. Classification (NCBI taxonomy): domain Eukaryota; kingdom Metazoa; phylum Chordata; class Amphibia; order Anura; family Ranidae; genus Lithobates; species Lithobates pipiens. Next base: position 125,625,345 of record NW_027507789.1, on the reverse strand, counting down.
GCTCATGCATGGACACTGGAGGCTGGTAGTTGGGCAGTTTGGGGGTCTATATAATTTTTTTTCCTTTTACCCATATATATATATATATATATTATCAATATTTTTCTATGTGCATCTTAGAGTAGGCCTCATCATCTCTGATTGCAAGTGTTTTTATGTAGATGTATGATATCTGGATTTATCTTGGTAAATGTATGCTACATATGTATGTATCCAATATTCGAGTGTACACTGTGTCTGCATCAACCCTGGGACATGGTGTGTTTTTATGGATCCTATAATGGAGGCAGCTTCTTTTGATGTATATATGCATGCCTATATATGTGGGCACACATGCATTTTGTTGTGGACTTTTCATTTGTCCAGTATGGATCAGCAAATAGTTTTATATGCACGTCCCTTGTGTGCATGTATGGGGGCACATGGACTTGTGAGCCTGCACATGTATACACGTCTACATGGGATGTTTGGTTTATTTTCATATATGTGAATATGTGTATATCATTATTTTTCATTAAGTCAATAGTTTTTCATGTTTTATGTATGTATATTTATATTTATTTTTTTGTTTTTCTCCTTTTTCAAATGTTTTTATTGGTTCATGATATTATTTATAGATGTTTATATGCGACTGTTGGTCAACGTTCCTATGTGTATGCAGGACCTTTTGGTGTGCATGGGAACATATACCTTCAGTTCAAGCTTTTACTCAAGTTTCCAGCTGCATGCTCTTTGGGGGTGAGGTTTGGTGATTGATCGAGCTATGTTCTCATGACTGATTATCACTGCCCCAGAACACCTGTAGCTATTGGTATCAGTTGTTTCAGTCATTGTAATGATTAAACACAAGATGTACAGTGTATGTGTGAAACGCGTCTACGTGACCACAGTTTGGTGTCTTTGGTGTTATCTTTGTGAAGCAAAATAAAAGGCAATTCAGAAGTTCTGGACGTGCAGCCATTTCTTTCTTCTTTCCAATTTTCCCACGGAGGCGGGCCGGAGCTAGCACTCTGCAAGATACTCCAATCAGCCTTACCTCTATACACCTGGAGTAGCGATTTTCTTTCTTGTATACAATCTTTTTTAAGGCCCCGGCTCTAATTCCTGTACACACGAATGCTTTTCTCATCGGAATAGTTCGGATGGAATTCTGCTGAAACTGTCTTGCGTACACATGATCACACCAAAGTCCAATTGTCAAGAACGCGGTCACGTACACAACGGGACTAGAAAAAGGAAGTTCAATAGCCAGTAGCCAATGGCTTCCATCTCGTACTTGCTTCAGAGCATGCGTTGTTTTTGGTCTGTCGGAACAGCATGCAGAGGAGCAGTTTTCCCGATAGGAATTGGTTCCATCGGAAAGATTTAAAACATGTTCTATTTCTGGGTCCATTAGAATTTTCAACATAAAAAGTCTGATGAGGCATACACATGATCAGAATATATGATTAAAAGCTTCTATCTGACTTCTTCTGTTGGACATTCCACTCATATGTACACGGCATTAGGTTTGGTGCGCTTTCTGCAAGTAGGTAGCATAGGAAAAGGTACTGCACCTGTTAGGGACAGTACTAGCGGTAAAAAGAGTTTCCTGATGAGGAGCGAAAGAGTAGGATTGCAACTTCAAATCTTCCCGCTTGGGCACGAGACAGCCAGGAAGTATTCTTCCCCTCTCAACTGATGCTGTCAGCCTGACTAAACACTGCTCCCTTCTCGTTGCTGAAACTGTAATGCCACATATTTAAAAGTGGAGTATCCGCGCTTCCCTATAAAAAGTGTACATATACCCTTTGCTATGTATTATTTTAAATGACATCTACATACAAATGGTGACTCAAGTGGGTGATATGCAGTGATGTAAGTAACTGAGTTAAAATAAACTGAGTTACGTAACGCAGTTACTTTAGAGGGTAACGAGTAATCTAACTGATTACTCTTCCCTTCTGTAATTGAGTTACCTCAATTACATCTACTGCCCAGGAGGCCCCGCCGTGGCCGCGCTGCCTGGCCATTCGTTCCGCCGCGGTGAGGGGGGCTTTCGCCCGCTGAGCTGAGAAGAGGCTTAGACTCAGAGAGACTGTCTGGACCACCCCATCCCGCTCCGCCTATCCAGGGAGAGAATGTAGGGAGGCGGGCGGACATTGAAAAATGAAGTCAACTGACCAGCTGACACCAATCGAGTGAAGGGGAGGGTCTCTCTCTCTCTCCCCATGAGGAAAGGCATCCCTGGAGGCATTCAAGTAAGTGGCTGATGATTCGAATTGCAGTGCAATCGATCTATACCAAGTCCTCCACCACCTCTGCTTCTTACTGATCCCATCCCTACCCACCCACCATCACTTCTACAACAGAGGTGATAGGGGGATAGGGTAGGGATGAGATCAGTGGTGGTGGGGGATGGGATCAGTAAGAGGCAGAGGTGGTGCCCCCCCCCCCAAGTACCAGGCTCCCTGCCACACCCCCCCAGTACACCACCGCTGCCATCCCCCAAAGTACCACCGCTGCCACCCCCCCAAGTACACCACCATCACTGCCACCTCCCCAAGTACCACCGCTGCCACCCCCCCAAGTACACCACCGCTGCCACCCCCTCAAGTACCACCGCTGCCACCCCCTTAACATCTGGGTTCAAATAAATACCAAATGTTCTAAAATACTGTATATAGTGTTTTTATTCTTCAATCAGTTAATATAAACATCTTTGATATTAAAGATGTTATAGAATGTAATTGCATTATAGAATATTTAAAAAAAAGTCACAGTTACTTTGCTGAGTAACTAATTATTTTTCCAATGTAGTAATTGAGTTACTAACGCAATTACTTTTTGGGAGATGTAATTTGTAACTTAACTAATTACTTTTTTAAAGTAAGATGACCAACACTGGTGATATGTTTGTTGTTAGAAAACAGAAAAAAAGGCGCTGCAATAAAAAAAAACCCTGTGCATGTGTGTAAAGAAACTTCAATTGAGCAACCTAAGTGTATCAGATAATTAAGTGAATAATCACAGTTCACACAACCCTGAATAAATGAACATACTACTAACAAATTATTTCAATAGCTGGTGTACACACTACCCAATCAACTTACTCAAATTTAAATCAATGAATCAAAAAATAAATAAATAAAAAATTAAAGTAATTGTGAACTAAATTAAATCAATTAAAAAATTAGTCAATCAATTACTAAGCTCAAACAAATGTCCGTAATACATCCCAATGTTCATAGACCATATAAATAGGGGTAGTAAGACTAATGTAGCAAAATGGTCAAATTTTGTAGCAAAAGTGTTCAAGAATCCTTTTCAATGTAGCAACGATAGCCAAGTGATACAAAATATAACAGAGGTTCCCTTTTCTTCCTTCACACGAAAGCACCACACATTAGATCAATCCAGCAAACAGCCAAAGAAGTAAAATCAGACCAGATGACCGCTTACCAGATCCATAGGATCTCAGATGATAGTCGAAGTCTCTTACGGAGAAACGTGTTGGTTGGAGCTATAGAACCAGACGTACATTGCAGCTGGCTTGCTTGAGCCACAGCTGTAGTTTTTATATCAATACATCACTAAATTGGATGTCAGCTGTGTATTAAAACACCATTTTTAAAACTGGAATAAAGTTTATATTTATATGGTCTATGGACATTGAGATGTATTACAGACATTTGTTTGAGCTTAGTAATTGATCGATTCATTTTTTAATTGATTTAATTTAGTTCACAATTACTTTATTTTTTGATTTATTGATTTTTTGATTCATTGATTTAAATTTGAGTAAGTTAATTGGGTAGTGTGTACACCAGCTATTGAAATAATTTATTAATAGTATGTTAATTTATTCAGGGTTGTGTAAACTGTTTACACTATTACACATTAACTGATTATTCACTTAATTATCTGATAGATTTAGGTTGCGCAATTGAAGTTTCTTCACAGACTGTAATGCCGCATACATACGACCCGACTTTTCGGCAGGAAAGGTCAGACGGAATAATTTCATCGGATATTCCGATCGTGTGTGTGCTTCATCAGACTTTTTTTTCACAAATTCTGACAGACCTAGAAATAGAACATGTTTTAAATCTTTCCGACAAAATCAATTCCTATCGGGAAAACCGTTTGTCTGTATGCTGTTCCGAAAGGACCTAAAACAACATGACAGCTATTGGCTACTGACTATTGAACTTCCTTTTTCTAGTCCTGTCGTACGTGTTGTACGTCTCAGCGTTCTAAACGAACGGACTTTGGTGTGATCATGTGTAGGCAAGTCCGTTTCAGCGAAACTCAGTCGGAAAGACCGTCAGAGTTTATTCTGACTGAAAAAACGGTCGTGTGTATGCGTCATGAGTGTTTAGACCAGTGGAGGGTGGGGGTGCAGATGCTGCTTGGACTGTTGTAGCTGCAGGGAAGGGCAGGTCTGTAAATCTTCCCTTATTGTTCCTCTAGACATAAATAAGCAATTAACCCTTGCAGTCTGTGTACAGCCGCATTGCAAGGGATCTTCTTTTTTTTGCTTGGAGTTGGGCTTTAAATTGATGGGTTTAGTTCTTTACGGACAGAGAAGCACGGATTAAGAATGCAATGATATAAGGAGTGCTGGACATGACAGTGTGGATGAGGGACACAGAGGGTTAAGCTTTAGGGGTGGAGTTCAGGATAAGGTTTGCAGGAAACAAGTTCAGTGTAGGGGAGGGGTCACATAAAAGGGAGAGGTGTGGCTTTAAGGAATCATTCGGAGCCCAGTGTGACACAGAGGAGGCAGTTTTTTCGCTGCTCCTCTGCTATGGCGGACCTCGAGGGACTCTTCGCGCGGCTGCGACGGGCGGCGGAGGTGCACGGTGCAGACTGGCTGCGGGAGCGTGTGGGTGACCTGGCGGACGGCGATGTGGACGGCGGCGGGACAGGTGAGGTTCCACTGCGTGCGCGGAGGTCTCGGCCTCCGGCGCGTTTTTCTCCTGGGCCTACTCCTCGGCCGCCTCGTGACTCCCGGAGCCCGGGGGTGGACCGATCGGTCCCCCCGGCAAAACGGCAGGTTATCGGCTCCCCCCGGTCCGGGCGGTCGTTGCGCCGCCGACCGGAGGGGGGCGGGGCTTCGCGGCCGCATGGCAATGGCGCCGGGACCGCACGGGGCCCGGTGGAGGTGGGGGGGAGTGTGGGTGGCTCTGGGTCGGCAGGCCAAGGGGGGGTGCACGTGGCGGGGGATCTGCGGCATGCTGGGTCTGGGGCCAGCATCCGCTCGGTGGGGGGGAGGGGGGCGCTCCGGGGGGGTCGCATGCTGGAGGGGGGGGAGGGAGGGTCGCAGAAGGCTGCCAAGGTGCCTGGCAGGGCTGGTTTTAGACGCCGGCATGCCGGGGGCGGCGGGGGGAGGAGGACATTGCCTGCAGTCCCGGATCGCAGGGACCGGATGGACCGCGCGGAGCACAGGGGGATGGCCGCGTCCCCGGTGCGCGCTGGAGAGGTCGGTTCGGAGAGCGAGCTGTCCCAGGAGGAAGAGGGGTCCTTTTCTGCACCCGGACCGGTACCGGTCGCCGAGGCCCCTGGGGGCCCGGGTAAGTTGCGGGAGTCTACATTGCTGGGGGATGCCTTGCGGGATCTGATGGGGGTGGCGCAGGGGGGTGCGGTACCCACGGGATCCCGGGACGTATTGGGGGGGGTTGCGGCAGGTTCAGCGCAGGGGGCGGGGCCTGTGGCCCCGGGGGGGCCGTCAGGTCAGTTGCAGGAGCTGTTGGGGGGGCTGCAGGCCCTGGTTGGTAAGTTTGCTGGGGGCTCCGGGTCGCCTCAGGTGGTCCCCTGGTTGGGTACTGTGGGGGGGGCCGGGGGGGCGGAGGTCATTCCTGCGCGGGATGCACCGCCTGCTGCGGGGTCGGGGAGCATGGATGCGGGGGCTGTGGGCTCGGGGATCCCCCCGGTGCCCGCGGACCCGGGGGCGCGGTCTGACCTGGTTAGGATCGCGGATGCTGCCCGGTGCGAAGTCTATGTTTGTTTCGAAGGCCCATTGGGGGCGCATTTGAAGCAGGAGGTGCGGGATAAGATCGGTAAGGGTGAGTATGTGGAGATTTTCTCTTTGCTCCCCCTCGAGAAATTTAATTTGGACAGGGTTAAGCCGGACAGTTCCAAGAAGGACGACGAGGAGAAACGTAGGTATCGGCTGATCCCGCGCACATTTGCAAATTGGCTTCAGGCGTTCGCTATCTTGGCTAGCGTGATAGGGGAAAAGAACCCCGAGCATTGCTCGGCGTTATTTTGTTACCTGGACGCGATTGGGGAGGCTCACCGAGTGTATGGAGGGCTGGCGTGGCTGCGCTATGATGAGCAGTTTCGTCAGCGTAAGGCAGTGCGGGCTGACCTGCGGTGGGATCACAAGGACATAAGCCTCTGGATGAGGCTTATGTCTGCTCCGCGGGCGCCCACTCCGTTTCTTCAGGGGGGGGCCGGGAGTGCGTCTTCCTCGGGACTGCCGGCCGGAAAGAAGTGGGGGGTGTGCTGGCCCTTTAATGAAGGGGCTTGTAAATTCGGAGGCGCGTGCCGCTTCAAGCATGAGTGCTCCGGGTGCGGCGGCACCCACCCCCTGTCCCGCTGTTTCAAAAAAGGTCAGCGTGCCGGTGCCGCCGGTCACAAAAGGGATGACGCCGGTGAACCTGGAAAGGATGCTTCCTTTCCTAAATAGGTATCCGGATGGTGCGGCGGCGCGGGGGTTAATTCTGGGTTTTCGGGACGGTTTTAGGATTCCCTGTTCTTTGGGAGGGGTGCCGCCGTTGGCCAGGAATTTGCGATCGGCTTTAGATCACCCGGGGGTGGTGGATGATAAATTGGGTAAAGAGGTGGCGCTGGGCCGGATGGGTGGTCCATTTGAAGTGCAGCTGTGGGGGGACCTGGTGGTCTCCCCGTTGGGTGTGGTTCCTAAGAAGGAGCCGGGGAAGTTTCGTTTGATTCATCACCTGTCTTTTCCGAAAGGGGGGTCGGTCAATGATTTCATTGACCCGGAGGCGTGTACGGTTTCCTACACGTCTTTTGACGCGGCGGTACGGTGGGTCAGGCGGTATGGTCGCGGGGCTCTCATGGCCAAGGCGGATGTGGAATCGGCGTTTCGCCTTCTGCCGGTCCACCCGGACAGCTTCCGGCTGTTGGGATGCCATTGGCGGGGCAAGTTTTATGTGGACTTGTGCCTGCCCATGGGTTGTTCCATTTCATGCGCCTATTTTGAAGCTTTTAGTTCATTCTTGGAATGGGTGGTGAGAGATGTTTCGGGCCTGGAGTCGGTCATCCACTATTTGGATGATTTTCTGTGCGTGGGCCCGCCCGCCTCCAATGTGTGTGCGATTCTTCTGTCCACGTTGCAGCACATTGCGGGCAGGTTCGGGGTGCCGTTGGCGGGGGATAAGACGGAAGGCCCGGTGACGGAATTGAGTTTTTTGGGAATCGTGATTGATTCTAGGGCAATGGAGTGTCGCTTGCCAGAGAATAAATTACGGGATCTGCAGGCGGAGTTGGCAGGCATGCAGGGCCGGCCGAAGGTTCAGCTTCGGGCCCTGCAGTCCCTGTTGGGCAAGCTGAATTTCGCTTGCCGGATCATCCCTATGGGCCGTGTGTTCTGCCGACGGCTGTCGGGGGCCACTGCCGGGGTAACCGCCCCTACCCACTTCGTGCGTTTGCGAAGGGAACACCGGGAGGACTTGCGGGCTTGGCATGAATTTTTGGAGTCGTATAATGGGCGGGCTATGTGGATGTCGGGGCCAGTGAGCAACTTCGATGTGGAGTTGGTTACTGACGCGGCTGGCTCAACGGGTTATGGGGCATTTTTCCGGGGTCGGTGGAGTGCGGAACCTTGGCCACGCTCATGGGAGGTTGCGGGGTTATTGGGCAATTTGGTTTTGCTAGAATTGTTCCCGATAGTGGTGGCATTGGAGCTGTGGGGGGCGGAGTTTCGTAATTTGAAGTTGCGCATCAATTGCGATAACATGGGGGTGGTCCAGGTCCTCAATCGGATGACTGCTTCCTCCCCCCCGGTCATCCGGCTGCTGCGACACCTGGTCTTTCGCTGTTTGCGGCTCAATGTTTACGTTTATGCTGTGCACATACCTGGGGTGGAGAATTCTTTGGCTGACTCGCTCTCTCGTTTTCAGTGGGACAAGTTCCGGCAGCTGGCGCCGGGAGCGGAGGAGTCGGGGGCGCCATGCCCCGGGTGGATGTGGGAACTTCCTTTGGAATCGCCGCAGGTTGGTTAAAAAGGTCGTTGAGTGAGGCTACATGGTCCGCTTATTCTAGAGTGTGGGCGGAATGGTGGGCTTTCCTGCGGGAGGTTGGAGTGGCTGGTCGGGGCTCCGACCGGCGCTGGGTGGTATTGTACTGGGTTGCCCGGAACATTGAGACGGGCCTGTCTCCCGCGTCTATTGAGCGGAAGCTGGCGGGGTTGGCCTTCTTGTTCAAACTGTGGGGGGAGCCGGACGGGACGAAGGATTTTTGGGTGAGGCAAACGTTGAAGGGGTACAGGAGGGATTGGAAGGGTAGGGATGCGCGCCGGCCGGTGTCATTTGACAATTTGGTGGCAATTTGTTCTCGGCTGGTGGACGTTTGCTCGTCTGCTTACGAGACCGTCCTGTTTACGGCAGCGTTTTCGTTGGCGTTTTATGGGGCTTTTAGGATTGGGGAGTTGGTGTGTCGCTCAAAACGGGTGGCTGGGGGTCTGTTGGATCAGGATGTGCAGGTGGTTGCGGATCGGGTGAGTATACGGTTGCGTAGGTCTAAGACTGATCAACGGGGCAAGGGAGTGGCGATTACGCTGCTCGCCCTGCCGGGCTCGGTAGTGTGCCCGGTGGCGGCGGTACGGGCTTTCCGGGCGGTACGGCCTGTGGGGGCGGGCCCCTTTTTGGTGCACGAGGAGGGCTCTTTTCTATGCCGTTTTCAGTTTGTGTCGGTCTTTCGGCAATGCCTGAGGGCGGTGGGTTTGGATGAGCGGGACTACGCGTCCCACTCTTTTCGGATTGGGGGCCACGGAAGCGGCTCGATGTGGGCTGGAGGAGGCGGTGGTTCGCCGGATTGGTAGATGGGAGTCCCGGAGGTTCCGGTCCTATGTCCGGCCGCAGTTGCTACTGGGGTAAGGAGGGTGCGGCTGGGGGTTGTTTGCTGTGGGATTTATGGGGGGGAGGACTGTGCTTGTAACATTCCTTTGGTTGTTGTGTTATCTCTCTTGTTTTCATTCCAGATGGAGGTTCTCAACGCCTCGTTTGGATCCTGGGGCATTCGTACGTCTGCTGGGGGGCCAGGAGAGGTGATTCTCTACCAGCAGGCAGGCAATTAGGTATCCCCAGGGAGGTAGCTAGGGTGATGTGGTTGGGTTTCCCGGGCATGAGGTGGGAGCGTGTCATGAGGGAGGTGGAGCGTTTCGCTTTGAGGGATAGGCCCCCGGATGTGCTGGTGGTTCATGCGGGGGGCAATGACCTGGGAGTTCGGAAAGTGAAGGACATTTTGGCGGATATCAAGGCTGATGTGTTGCGCATGCGAGTCCTTTTCCCGGGCACCATTTTGGTGTGGTCGGACATTGTGGCCAGAACGGTGTGGCGGGGGGCCAGGTCTTTAGCCAGCCTTGAGAAAACCAGGATTAGGGTTAATAAGGTTGTTGGGCGGTTTGTAGTGCAGAACGGGGGCATTGTGGTAAGACACAGGGAATTGGAGGTGAATGTAGGGCTTTATCTTAGGCGGGATGGCGTTCATCTATCGGATGTGGGGATTGACCTCTGGTCCTTTGGCCTACAGGAGGGCATACAGAAAGCTCTTCGGGTGTGGGGCGGCCCTCAAGGTTGAGGGGGTCACCCTTTCGGGCTGTGGCGGTGTGTTTTCTGGTGGTTTCTGACGGTAGACAGGTACTCAGAAGGGATCTGAGGGTGTGGGGGGCTCATCTAACGATCGGCCCCTCTGGGTATTCCTGAACGTTGGAGGGAATACGGTTATGTTCACTGGCGGAAGTTGTCTCCGACCGGTCACAGGTGGAGGCCTTTGGGAAGTTGGTCAGGTGTACCGCAGTGATTGGGTATTGGCTTAAGTGTGGTCACCGTCAGAGATCACCAGAATGGGCAGTTAATGTTAATTAAAATGTGGTTTAATGTTAATAAAGTTATTTATATTTATATATTTATATATATTTATATATTATTTATATATTTTCATATTTACAAGTTATTGGAGTAATTTTGAGTTATGTTTAATAAAGGCTGTTGTGGCCAGTTTACTCCAACCTATGGTGTGGTCTCGTTTCTAATAGATAAGGAATAGTATAAGGGGAACATTCAGACTACACTAGTCAAGGAAACTGTAAAATTAATGAATGACTGGCAGCCCTGCACTGAAGCAGTCAACCAAAAACCCAATCATCATATTGAATGTGCTTACTGTTTAAATAAGCTTGACTGTAAATCTTCCATACCATGACTGAGGCATATATTGAGGCTAAAGAAGCTCAATTCTTCTAAGCACAGATATCCAGTGAGTTAACAATGGAAATAAAATGCTGAAAATTCCACCTCGAAAGTTTGCAAAGAAAAAAGAATCCTGGATAATGCATTGAAGCTTGTTATTGTTCCATTGTTATCCTTCCCAGGAATGTGTGTGAACATACAGGCGGAATGCTGGTGTGCGGCACAGTGAGATGTAAGCAGAGTTATGAGTTATGATGTGTTAATGGGAAGCTGAGAATTGTGTAGAAGGCAGAAAATAAAGTCTCAATGAAACATACCAGAACCTTCAACACATACTTAACTGGGGGAAGGGAGGCGGACAATGATATCAACTACTGCACCCCGCTGACTTTGCTAGAAACCTTTCATATCCAGGCTTTATTTTCTTTTATCATTTCAGGGTGTTTATCCATTTGTATTCCATTACCTGGAAACATCCACCCAGTCTATTTCCTTACCAATGACAATAAAACATGACTAGATTGGTCAGCATCCTTCTGTTTTATAACATGTGGTGGAACAATTATTATGTTTTATAATCCTTGTTCGTAATTTATAACTTTAAACCTTAAAGCAGTATTAAACACAAAAGCAACATTCATTATATTGCAGTTTAACAATTCTTAGATATGATATGATATCTTAGATAGATAATTTTTTTAGGCCTTCTTTCCTTCTTTCTTTTATTTTACATAGTGATCTGTCCAATAAGTCTGTTGTTTTCCAACAGAACAAGCAGTACTGCAGATATAACAGTTAAAAGGTTGAGATAAACCATCTACTACTGACAGGGGTGCTTACAATGTTCAGTTTTTATTTTGTTTGTGTAAAATCTTGATACCAAAAGTAAAAAATCTGCTGCTGTAACTGAATATAAAGTGGTAGCTAGAATTTGTTTAGTGTATCTAAATCTGTTAAAGGGGTTGTAAAGTCTCAAGGTTTTTCACCTTAATGCATTCTATGTGTAGCAGATGCCCCACTTTGCAACCCCGCCAAGCTGGTCATTGTGAGTACACAGACTTTTCACAGAGGGAGAATTGCCTGTCATGTCTGCATGGGCTTTTCATCCCCCCCTCCCCTTCTCCCCGTTCACTGACTGAGTCTTTTGTAATATGAGCTGATACACATAGAGCTGTGAATTCAGTAGCCTCTCTTGTGCTCCTATTGGCAGGAAAAAGAAAGCCAATAAAAGGTACAGTTACAGCAGCCAATCAGAGAGACTGTACTGAACTGCAGGAAGAGCTGCAATGGCTGATGGGATATGCAGGTCCCTAACAAAATGGCCCCATAGACTGGTATACAGGGAGAAACTACAAATCCCAGAGGGGTTTGCAAAACAGGGGCCTAACTAAGGACTCCATTTTGTGTTTTGAGGAGATTCTCAGTTCTCCATGAGGGAGTGAGAGAGATCAGACCAGGAGGAGAGATGCTGTCTCTCAGATGATCTTCCTGCATGATTCAGGCCTCCACCGACAGTTGGGACATCCAGCCAGAGAGAGGGGGATCACAGGTGCGTTCCAGTGTGAGGTGAGCAGTCGGCTTGCCAAGAGAGCCTGTCTGTTCCAGGACGTTCGTTTGGGCCTTGATCACTGGATTTGGTGAGGGGTCATTTTTGCCCATCTGCAGGGAACAGTGACACTGCACTACAGAAGGAGTTATTTGAACATTGTGTCTGAATACAGACATCATTACTGGTAGTCATCTTGCTGAAATATGTAGTATCAAAGGGATAAAGGATAAGGCTATCTATTTCTGAACACTGTATACAGACATCATTGTCCTCTCACCTTGTTGAACAAAACCCTGCCTGTTTCACCTGAAAATCTGGGCCAGTTGTGTTGTTTGGCCCTGCTATACAGGAGTTTACGTGCACCAGCGAAAGTGGCTAGCTGAATTCACCAAAGTTTATCTTTGCTTCAAAAGGACTGAAGCTACTCGTGCCATACAGATCCCCACTCACATATTCAGGGCTCTGCATATGCAGTGGGTGTGTGGGACAGTTTATCTTAGTTAAGTCATTACTTGTTGACTTGAGTAGGTGCGCAAAGCTGGACCTGTGGTGTCAGGGGACAGTAGAGAAAGGCTTGACACAAAGGGAGTCATTCCTTTGCTCTCCTCCTGCCTGGACTCATTGAGCCCACATAAGTAACGGTAACCAATCCAATTTAAAGTGTCATATTGTGCTTTATTTTCCATTTAAGTGTGTCACTACTCTTGGAATCCTGAGAGCAGTTTGAATATAGGATTGGGAGCTATATTGCTCTTAATCTCAGTTATTATTCTCCAGATGATTATTTGAATATATACTGTTACTGTTTGTTATTCTGTCACAGAAATATTGCAGTAAAGACAATTTCTGTGCTTTATACTAACGTGTGTGTTTCTCACTGGTCATTGCACCTACACTATTTCTAGGTGTGCCAAGAGTTGTAGAGACCGTCATTGGGGTTAAGAGGCAAAGTAATGGACGGAACATACTTAAGCAGCCCCTTTGGTGGTATCACTACATGTGGGGGCTTGTCCGGAATATTATATCACTACTCTGCAATCAACTCTTAAAGCCAACATTTCTGCAAGCATCAGGATGGACCTTTCCGCTTTGATCCAGTGGTGTGAGGAAGAAGGAGCCCACTCAGTGTCGAGCGTGGTGATCAAGATCCCTGGGAGACCTGGACTGAAGAACAAATCAGCCAGACACTAAAGACACTGTCCCCAGACAAGGTGTGGGTGATCGATGTTAAGCCAGACCATGGAACTTCTCGCACCTACACACTGCTAGAATGGAAGCAAGTAATACCAGACAATTTCTGCGGTACCAGTATGCAATTGGTTAACAAGACTGAGTTCTAGCCAAGTTGAGGTTACAGAGGAAGAAGTCCCTGCTGCGGCACCTCTGGTCACGATTTGACCAGAATTCTTTGCTGCCCTGTGTCAAAATGTCAGAAAGACACTCCAGCATGATCTGAAACTGAGTATCAGAAGCTCAGGGCCTTTTCTGGAAGACAACCAGTGCTTGCAGGGGAAGAACATTTTGAAGAGTGGCTGGACCAGGCCACCAAAGCCTTGGATGAGTGGGACACTCCTGAAACCGAGAATCACAGAGAGTTTAAGAGGACCTGCCTCAGAAGCCATCTGAAATTTGAAGCTTAGCAAGCAAGATTGTGTTATCCAGGACTAACTGAGCATCCTGCAGGGTGTGTTTGGGTGCACAGAGAAGGTTTCTGATCTCATGTACCAGTTGGAGCACACCTACCAAGATGAGGGAGAGAAACTAACTGAATACATAAGACAGTTGGACAAGATATTATGCACAAAATCTTGTTGTAGAAAGGCATAGACCCCCAGAAGGTGGTTGAGGTCTGTGCCCAGCAAGTCTTGAGGGGTGACCTGCTCTTAAATCCCATCATCCTCCTGCTGAGAACCCAGCGAGATGGCATCTTGAAGTACCCAGATCTGGTCTGGATTGTGTGGGAAGAGGAGGCCATGCTGGAAAACAAAAAAGAGTTAGAGGTCAGAATCTGTTGTTGGGGTCAGGGTGGCCAGTGCAGTTGATGGTAACCCCGAGGTAAAGCTTCTTAAGACTCAGGTGTTGCAGCTAATAGAGATGATAGCCCTGTTGACCGCCAAGCCCATTGTTCTACCCAGTGATGAAGTTTCAATGCCCAAGAAGTCCTCAAGCTCTATGGTTGCTCAGGCGCAGAAGCCAGCAAACCAAGGAATCTGCTTCAACTGTGGAGGAGTTGGACATTATTGATGAGTATGCCCAAGCCCAGTGAAGCCTAAAGCACAGTGCCAAAATCCAGCGGGAAAATTCTACATTAGCTAGCCCCAGAAAAACCAAAGACGCAAAGAGACAGCATTGGAAGTCCAAACTCTTACAGAGGCCTCCCGTTGTTGTCTCCGAGCAACCCTCCTTTGACACATGTTGCCCAGCATCAGAGAGGCAGTGCATACCAGACACCCAGAACTCAAGGGAGACATAGGCCAGATCAGAATTTCCACAAGAAGGAAGCGTGGATACAAACCTCTGGACAGGCCAAGGCCACCACTTCCTCCAAGCTCCCTGACAAGCTGGTGGGACCTTCTCCTATTGTCCCCATCCAAGTAGAAGGAATCTACACCACGGCTCTTCTAGATACCGGAGCTCAAGTGACCCTCCTCTACAGAGACTTCTATGACAGGTACCTCAAGCATCTACCATTGCAGAAGTTGAAAAAGCTAGAGATATGGGGCATTGGAACTCAGATCCCCCCCCCCCATGATGGCTATCTCCCGGTCAAGCTGACTTTCAATCCCCCTGTGGCTGGAAAGGCTGAGACCTCTGACACTTTGGAAGTGGTCTGTTCTCGCCCAACAAGGGCCAGCAAGAGTTCTCTCATCATAGGGACTAGGGACGGGCCAAACACCCCCCGGTTCGGTTCGCATCCAGAACATGCGAACGGACCAAAGGTTTGTGTGAACATTCGAACACAGTTAAAGATTATGGGACTTGAACACGAGAAATCAAACGTGCTAATTTTAAAGGCTAATATGCAAGTTTGGGGACCCGGGTGCTGCCCCAGGGGACATGTATCAATGGAAAAAAAGTTTTAAAAACTACCTCTTTTCAGGAGCAGTGATTTTTATGATGCTTAAAGTGAAAAAATAAAAGTGAAATATTCAATATTTAAATATCGTACCTGGGGTGTGCCACTGGTATGCCTTAAAGGGGTTGTAAAGGTAAATGTTTTTTCACCTTAATGCATTCTATGCATTAAGGTGAAAAAACATCTGACAGTGCCTGCGCCCCCAGCCCCCCCGTTTTACTTACTTCACCCCTCGAAAGTCCTGCGCTCGTCCCCGACTTCCTCTTCACCACTCAGCCTGGCCGCTGATTGGCTGGAGTGGATGGATGGAAAGCAGCGCAGCCATTGGCTTGTGCTGCTGTCAATCACATCCACTGACGCAAAGCGCTGGGGGGCGGGGCCGTGTGATACAGCGAGCGGCTATAGCTGCCGGCTGTATCACGGGTGCGTGCCCGCAGGTGCTTCTCACCATGCGAGGGAGCTCGCATGAACGTGAGAAGCACCTGCGGGAGGAAGCAGAGACATCCACCGAGGGACCCCAGAAGAGCAGGTTCGAGGCCACTCTGTGCAAAACGAGCTGCACAGTGGAGGTAAGTATAACATGTTTGTTATTTAAAAATAAAAATAAATTTAACTTTACAATCCCTTTAAAGTGGCGCATGTTTCCATGTTTAGAAGAGTCCCTGCACGAAATTACATTTCTAAAAGTATAAAAGTCATTTAAAACTGCTTGAGGCTTCAACCGCTTCAGCCCAGGAAGATGTTACCCCCTTCCTGACCAGAGCACTTTTTGTGATTCGGCACTGCGCCGCTTTAACAGACAAATGCGCGGTCGTGCGACGTGGCTCCCAAACAAAATTGACGTCCTTTTTTTTCCCACAAATAGAAATTTCTTTTGGTGGTATATGATCACCCCTGCGGTTTTTATTTTTTGCGCTATAAACAAAAAAATAGCGACAATTTTGAAAAAAAAACACATTATGGAAAGGTTTCAGGGATTCTACTCTAATCTGTTTGTAGTCCCAAAGAAGGAAGGGGCCCATCCGGTCCTGGATCTCAAGGCCCTCAACGGCTTCTTGAAAGTACAAAGGTTCAGGATTGTATCGGGTCACTCCGTGGTCGCTGCACTCCATAAGGGGGATTTCTTGGTGTCTTTGGACATCAAGGACGCATACTTGCATGTCCCCATATGCATCAGGCATATGGGGACCTACGATTTGGGGTCGGGGACAAGCACTATCAATTTTTGGCTCTTGTGACAGTGCCAAGGGTCTTCACCAAGGTGCTAGCCCCAATTCTGGCATTGCTTAGACAACGGGGGATCGCAATCGTGGGCTACTTGGATGACCTCCTCCTGAGAGCAGCTTCCACCTCAGAATTAAGGGAGGATGTGACGATCACCATACGGACTCTCTGGGAGTTTGGTTGGGTCCTGAACCTCCAGAAGTCGGTGTTGGTGCTGACTCAACGTCTGCAGTACCTGGGCTTGATTCTGGAGTCCTCAGAGGCGAGAGTTTTTCTCCCTTCAGACAAGCTGCAGACTCTTCAAGTTGCGGTGAAGTTATTGGTGTCCCGCAGGTGGTCATTGCTGTATTTTTACATGCGAGTTCTGGGTCTCATGGTAGCCACTTTCGAGGCGGTACCATATGCTCAATTCCACACTTGAGTCTTGCAGAAAGATATCCTGTCCAAATGGAACAAATCTCTGACATTCCCCGAATTGTCAAATTTGGGTGAGCCAGCTAGCCAGGGATTCCCTCCTCTGGTGGCTGAGGTCTCCGGCCCTTCGGACCAGGAAGTCGTTCCTTCCTCTTCATTGGACAGTGATTACAACGGATGCCAGCCTGACCGGCTGGGGGGGTTTGGGGCATACAGTCGGCCCGGGATCACTGGGCGCAAGAAGAATCCCGCCTGCAGATCAATGTGCTGGAGCTGCGGGCGATCAGGCAGTGCCTCTCCACATGGTCACAGAGGCTGCAGGGGTGTCCAGTTGGGATACAGTTGGACAACGCCACAGCGGTGGCATACGTCAACCATCAAGGAGGGACAAGGTGCCCGACTGCAGCACTGGAGGTCGCTCACATCCTGCAGTGGGCAGAGCGGCGCATGCTGGCTTTGTTGGCCGTATACATTCCGGTCATAGAAAACTGGCAGGTGGTCTACCTAAGTCATCAGCTGCTGGACCAGGGGGAATGGTCACTGCATCCGGATGTATTTCGGCTCATTTGCCTAAGGTGGGGCACACCAGATGTTGATTTCTTGGCCTCTTGGCTCAATCGGAAGGTACAGAGGTTTGTGGCCAGGTCAAGAGACCCCTGGGTAGACACATCAGACACGTTGGTGGCTCCATGGGAGCTGATTTATGCCTCTCCCTGCTCAGACTCCTACCACGTCTGCTACGCAGAGTGGAAGCCTAAGGGATTCTGGAGATTGGCCTCGACGTCCTTGGTACGCTGACATTCAGAATGGTGGTGGATGTTCCTTGGCAGCTGCTGATGCGGGAGGACCTTCTGTTGCAAGGTCCAATACCTAAACCTGCTTTACCGTTGCTGGTTTTAACGCCATGGCTGTTGAAAGCCAGGTGCTAAGGGACCGAGGACTATCGGATTCAGTGATTTCCACTATGCTGAGGGCACAGAAGTCCTCTTCTCGGAAGATTTATCATCGTACATGGAAGGTCTACATCTTCCTGTGTGAGATGGGGTGGTGTCTGCGTACATATTCAGTCTCCAGGATCCTGCTGTTTTTGCAGCGAGGAGTGGATCAGAAACTTGCATTAAGCACCATTAAGGGGCAGATATCAGCTTTGGCTGTCTTTTTTCAGCAGCCATTGGTGACTCATTCATTGGTGAGTACGTTTGTTCAGGGGGCTCGACATGTGGCCCCTCCAGTTCGGCCCCCGCTGCCTCCATGGAATTTGAATCTGGTGTTCTCGGTGCTTCAGAAAGCGCCGTTTGAAAATATTAGGGAGATTCCCTTATTGACACCCTCTTAGTAAGTAGTCTTTCTAGTGGCTATTACATCTGCCAGGAGGGTTTCTGAGTTGGCGGCCTTGTCGTGCAAGTCTCCCTACTTGATCCTCCACAAGGACAAGGCGGTGCTGCGCCCGCATCCTTCATTTCTTCCAAAGGTTGTTTTGGCCTTTCCTCTAAATGAGGACATTGTGGTTCCATCTTTATGTCCTCAGCCGTCACATCCCTAAGAGTTTGCTTTGCATTCTTTGGATGTGGTTCGGGCTCAGTGGGTGTATTTATTTGCTACAGCTCCTTTTCGGAGGTTCGGACTCTCTATTTGTATGGGTGGCTGGTCTGAAGAAGGGCCTGGCAGTCTCGTCGGCCACCATTTCTAGGTGAATCAGACAGATCGCCTTAAATAGCTGTTTAAGATTGCAACTCCTCTGTTGAGGAATTCTTGTTGTTATGGGTGGAGTTTATTTTCTTTCTGTTCCCAACCCTCGTTTTTGACACTGCTTGGGGACGTCCCTAAGGTCAAGATTAAAGGTGCTGTGTTCATCAATGAACGGAAGAGAAAATAGGATTTCTTGTACTCACTGTAAAATCCTTTTCTCTGAAGTTCATTGATGGACACAGCACCCACCCCTCCTATTTATGTTTGTACTGCTTTATGACAAGCTAAGCTGCAGGAAGCAGAGTGAGGGGTTATAGCCAGCAGGACCGCCCCTGGGCAGTACTGTGCAGTTTTGTTGTTTTTACATGTTCTGCCTAGTCCTCTCCTGAAGGTGGCGATATAACCCTAAGGTCAAGATTAAAGGTGCTGTGTCCGTCAATGAACTTCAGAGAAAATAATTTTATGGTGAGTACAAAAATTCAATTTTTTGTCAGTATTGCATTACATACATTAACAGCAAAAATAAGGTGTGTGTGTGTAGCTGACCCACAACATAATAATTTTTAGCTGAAGAAGAGATTGTCACCTTATGTATCAAATAAATTACATTTGCACTATTGAAGACCTGGCCATTATGCCGGAAGCATTCTCCACCACTCTTATGGCTCTGGCCAGACATTAGTTATAAACCCTGTGGTCCGGGGTGAGGGTCCTCATGGCTTCAAAACGGTCGGCTGGTCAGAATAAACTAACAGAAAGCACTGAAAAACAGAAAGTCCAGAGGTGAAAATCAGAAACGAGCAGACAACACACTTAAGATCAAATACGTAATATAAATACGAACCTACAAGCACAAACTGAAGAGCAGTAACAATTGGAAAAGCAGGAGGCTGAAAAGCGCGAATCGTCTCTCACCAAACTTCTACTAACACAAGATTAGCTGAAGGAGCCCAAATGATGGTGCACTTGGTATTGAACTTCCTCTTTCTAGTGCCATCATACATGTTGTACATAACTGCGTTCTTGCCGTTCCCAAATTCTGACCAATTTTGAGTGACCGTGTGTATGCAAGACAAGTTTGACCAAACATCCGGAATCCAAACATGGATTTTGTTGTTAAAATGTGCGATTGTGTGTACGCAGAATTACTGTGTGTTCTCTGGGCAGTGGACTGATCATTTCTGATCATTTCTTGTAGTAGGGAACCCACAGCCAATAGCGCTGCTTAGGGGAGTACAAGGGAGTACTTGCTCATCCTCCCGTCCACCCACAGCCAATCAGCAGGCAGTGTAGCTGTCCCCCGCTCACATTTCACTGTAAGTGCTGGAGTGGGGTTGAATGGGGATGCCAGGAGGGACATACAAGGAGGTATGACTACAATAATGCAAGTTCTGCAGGAGACACAACTCTGGCTGAATGGAAACAACAGGATCGTTGGGAGTACAGTAATATGTTGCTGGCCTGCTGCAGTTTCTTACAGATATCTTTTTCTGCAGTCTCTGATCATCTCCTGTAGTATATCTGCAGTCTCTGACCATCTCTTGTGCAGCTATAGCCTGTGCTATATCTGTAGTCTCTGACCATCTCCTTTGCTACAGTGGGGATCGAAAGTATGGGCACCCCAGGTAAAAATGTGTATTAATGTGCATAACGAAGCCAAGGAAAGATGGAAAGATCTCCAAATGGCATCAAATTACAGATTAGACATTCTTAAAATATGTCAAAAAAGTTAGATTTTATTTCCATTATTTACCCTTTCAAAGTTACAGAAAACAAAAAAATGACGTCTGCAAAAGTTTGGGCACCCTGCAGAATTTATAGCATGCACTGCCCTCTTTGCAAAGCTGAGACCTGCCAGTGTCATGGATTGTTCTCAATCATCATCTGGGAAGACCAGGTGATGTCAATCTCAAAGGTTTTAAATGGCCAGACTCATCTGACCTTGCCCCAACAATCAGCACCATGGGTTCTTCTAAGCCGTTGTCTAGAAAACTGAAACTGAAAATAGTTGACGCTCACAAAGCTGGAGAAGGCTATAAGAAGATAGCAAAGTGTTTTCAGCGTTTTCAGATGTCAATATCCTCTGTTCGAAATGTAATTAAGAAATGGCAGTCATCAGGAACAATGGAAGTTAAAGCAAGATCTGGAAGACCAAGAAAAATATCAGACAGAACAGCTCGCAGGATTGTGAGAAAACCAATTCAAAACCCCCGTTTGACTGCACGATCCCTCCAAAAAGATGGTGGTACACTATTCCACTATAAAGAGATACTTGTACAAATATGATCTTCATGGAAGAGTCATCAGAAGAAAACCTCTTCGACGTCCTCACCACAAAAATCAGCGTTTGAACTTTGCAAATGAACATATAGACAAGCCTGAGGCATTTTGGAAACAAGTTCTGTGGACCGATGAGGTTGAAATAGAACTTTTTGGCCGGAATGAGCAAAGGTACATTTGGAGAAGAAAGGGCACAGAATTTAATGAAAAGAACCTCTGTCCAACTGTTAAGCATGGAGGTGGATCAATCATGCTTTGGGGTTGTATTGCAGCCAGTGGCACAGGGAACATTTCACGAGTAGAAGGAAAAATGGATTCAATAAAATTTCAGCAAATTTTGGATGGTAACTTGATGCCATCTGTGAAAAAGCTGAAGTTAAAGAGAGGATGGCTTCTACAAATGGATAATGATCCTAAACACACCTCAAAATCCACAGGGGATTACATCAAGAGGCGTAAACTGAAGGTTTTGCCATGGCCTTCACAATCTCCTGACCTCAACATTATTGAAAATCTATGGATAGATCTTAAAAGAGTAGTGCGTGACAGACAGCCCAGAAATCTCAAAGAACTGGAACACTTTTGTAAGGAAAAATGGGCAAAGATACCTCAAACAAGAATTGAAAGACTCTTGGCTGGCTACAAAAAGCATTTACAAGCTGTGATACTTGCCAAAGGGGGCAGTACAAGATATTAACTCTGCAGGGTGCCCAAACTTTTGCAGACGCTATTTTTTTGTTTTCTGTAATTTTGAAAGTGTAAATTATGGAAATAAAATCGAACTTTTTCTGACATATAAGAATGTCTAATATGTAATTTGATGCCATTTGGAGATTTTTACATCATTCCCTGGCTTCGTTATGCACATTAATACACATTTTTACCTGGGGTGCCCAAACTTTCGATCCCCACTGTATATCTACAGTCTCTGACCAACTTCTGTGCAGATATAGCCTGTGCTATATCTGTAGTCTCTGACCATCTCCTGTAATATGTCTGTAGTCTCTGCCCATCTCCTGTACAATATCTGCAGTCTCTGACAATCTTCTGTACTATGGCTGCAGTCTCTGACCATCTCCTGTACTGTGTCTGCAGTATCTGACCATCTCCTGTACTATGTCTGCGGTCTCTGATCATCTCCTCTAGTATGTCTGCAGTCTCTGACCATCTCCTCTAGTATGTCTGCAGTCTCTGACATCTCATGTACCGTATTTGCAGTCTCCGACCATCTCCTGTACTATATCTGCAGTCTCTGACCATCTTCTGTACTATGTCTGCAGTCTCTGACCATCTCTTGTACTATATCTGCAGTCTTTGTCCATCTCCTGTATTATGTCTGCAGTCTCTGACCATCTCCTGTACTATATCTGCAGCCTCTGACCATCTTCTGCAATATGGCTGCACTCTCTGTCCATCTTCTGCAATATGGCTGCGCTCTCTGTCCATCTTCTGTAATATGGCTGCGCTCTCTGTCCATCTTCTGTAATATGGCTGCACTCACTGACCATCCTCTGTATATGGCTGCACTCACTGACCATCTTCTGTATATGGCTGCACTCACTGACCATCTTCTGCAATATGGCTGCACTCTCTGTCCATCTTCTGTAATATGGCTACACTCACTGACCATCTTCTGTAATATGGCTGCACACTCTGACCATCTCCTGCAATATGACTGCACTCTCTGTCCATCTT
This sequence comes from Lithobates pipiens, assembly GCF_037356315.1. Lineage (NCBI taxonomy): Eukaryota > Metazoa > Chordata > Amphibia > Anura > Ranidae > Lithobates > Lithobates pipiens. The sequence continues at coordinate 125,603,000 of NW_027507789.1, read as the reverse complement.
CTGTAATATGGCTGCACTCTATGACCATCTCCTGCAATATGGCTGCACTCACCGATCATCTTCTGTAATATGGCTGCACTCTCTGACCATCTCCTGTAATATGGCTGCCCTCACTGACCATCTTCTGTAATATGGCTGCACTCTCTGACCATCTCATGTAATATGGCTGCACTCACTGACCATCTTCTGTAATATGGCTGCACTCTCTCTCCATCTTCTGTAATATGGCTGCACTCACTGACCATCTTCTGTAATATGGCTGCACTCTGTGACCAACTTCTGTAATATAGCTGCACTCTCTGTCCATCTCTTGTAATATGGCTGCACTCTCTCTCCATCTTCTGTAATATGGCTTCACTCTCTCTCCATCTTCAGTAATATGGCTGCACTCTCTGTCCATTTTTTGTAATATGGCTGCACTCTATGCCCCTGTACACACGGTCAGAGAATCTGTCGGAATGCGTCTTATCGGACCGGGTCGTCAGATAATCCGACTGTGTGTGGTATGCATCGGACTGATTCCGTCCGAATCTCCGTCCGACCCAATTTTCCAACATGTTGGAAATATTTCCCGACCAACTGGGCCGGTCGGACCTAATCCGATCATGTGTATAGCATTTTGATCGGACCAAGTGCCACGCATGCTCAGATCAAATTCCTACATCAAAGCTATTGGCTACTAGCCTGAATGTAGTCCCATCGTAACTAAATTACGTCATCACGTTCTGAAAGATTGGATTTTTCGCCAACTTGGCCCGACCGTGTGTATGCAACAGTTTCGGACACAATCTGTCGGACTAAATCCGACGGGCAAAATCCGACGGATTTGGTTGGCAAAATCTCCGACCGTGTGTACAGGGGCTATGACCATCTCCTGTAAAATGGCTGCACTTACTGACCATCTTCTGTAATATGGCTGCACTCTATGACCATCTTCTGTAATATGGCTGCACTCACTGACCATCTTCTGTAATATGGCTGCACTCACTGACCATCTTCTGTAATATGGCTGCACTCTCTGTCCATCTCCTGTAATATAGCTGCACTCTCTGACCATCTCCTGTAATATGGCTGCACTCTCTGTCCATCTTCTGTAATATGGCTGCACTCTCTGACCATCTCCTGTAATATGGCTGCACTCTCTTTCCATCTCCTGTAAAATGGCTGCACTCTCTGTCGATCTTCTGTAATATGGCTGCACTCTCTGTCGATCTTTTGTAATATGGCTACACTCTATGACCATCTCCTGTAATATGGCTGCACTCACTGACCATCTCCTGTAATATGGCTGCACTCACTGACCATCTCCTGTAATATGGCTGCACTCACTGACCATCTCCTGTAATATGGCTGCACTCACTGACCATCTCCTGTAATATGGCTGCACTCACTGACCATCTCCTGTAATATGGCTGCACTCTCTGTCCATCTTCTGTAATATGGCTGCAGCCTCTGACCATCTCCTGTAATATGGCTCTACTCTCTGTCCATCTTCTGTAATATAGCTGCACTCTCTGACCATCTCCTGTAATGTATCTGCAATCCCTGCAGGAGCGGACACACACATGATACACACACACACACACTGTAAAAACTTCCCCATTTGCCACAGCAGAAGTATATTACAGCCCCCAGTCCTGGAGCAGTACAGAGGGAGGATGCTTTATGGTGGGCGCTATGGCCAGGGTACTTGTCACATTGGAATCCACTCTCCCCCAAAAGAGAATCATTTGTTTTGTGTAATATACATATAGGTGTAAATACATACAGTGTATGTATGTGTATAGCTATAGAGGTGAGAGAGGGGGAAAAAAAAACAAAGAGGAGGAGAAGGAATAACAAGAGGGGGAGGAACAAAGAAAGCCGGTGAAAAAGAACATGACAGATGGATAGAGAGTGATATATGGGGAAAAAAAGCAAGACAGTAGTATAGAGAGAGATAAAAGGGAAAGAAAGGAGAACAAAGAGAAAGAGTGGTACATCCTAAGAGGTACCATAAGGGCACCTTATGCTAAACATACTGTACGAGTGGAAGGGACTCGGAGGGCTAAATGTCCACGGTTAGTAGCAAATTATTTGCCTTGGGTGCTGACAACCCACGCTACGCTACTGGGGCTGCTATGAAATTATTTACAGGGCTGGTTTTTATGCTCAGTCCAGCCCTGATCCCAGGTATTACTGGTAAATATTACTGAACTGTGTCAAATTACACAAATCATTATGGATTACAAATGTGTGCTTTGTGGAGTCAGGATGCTTAACAGAAGCTACTCCATCTTCAAACGAAAGTTACTATGTGGACATTCCTGTTAAGCTGTGCTGCTGGGCTATGTTCTACCGGTGTCCTATCATATTCAGTCCCCCATCGGATAGTGCCCGCTGTGTACACAGCACACACAGATTATGAAAATAGCCGAAGATGAACGGAGCCTGCACCGTGAGTCCAGGTTCTAGCCCCACCATCCAAGTGGACATAGAGTTGGAATATAAAAGAGCCGAGCGCAGCGAGGCCGAGCCCGAAGCGTGGCGAATGGAAGCGTGGCGAGCGAAGCGAGCCCGCGAGGGGTCTTCTAATTCTCCCAGCCCTATGTCTGCTTGGATGGTGGGGCTACCACCTCCACTCACGGCGCAGGCGCCGTTCATCTTCAGAGATTTTTCGAAGCTTCTTCTGCTCCATACTGCGCAAGCGCTGCGCATGTGCAGTACGGGGCGGACATTATATGATGGCCGGACTGAATATGCCAGAACACAGGCAATTGCAAGGAGTGCCCAGCGTGAGTTATGCTGGCCTGTGTTCTGAAATTGTGCCTTGCTTTGAAAAGTGACACGCTGATTTGCAGTTGAGAGACTTCAACGTGTCCCGTTCTTCATCATTGAGAAAAAAATATTCTCAGTCCCTGGCTGTGTTGTGGACAGACCGAGAGTTAAAATGTAAGGGGACATGAGGATAGACTTCACCTTTGGGAAGTGCGGTCCCATGCACTATGGCATGGCCTACTGCTGTTTGATTACAGTCATGCCTCCTGTCCCCGGACATATCCCTAAGAAGAAGGGAAACTGCTGGGGAAAAAGTTGTTGATATGTAATTGCAACCTGAGCGACATATTGATGGACTTTGGGGCTCCAAGGACACTGGGGTGTTTAGCTAGATATATATATATATATATATATATATATATATATTAAGATGTGTCATAGTGTACATTTGCACTGTTTTGCTGCTCTCAGCTGAGGGTAATTAACATTTACTCAACATTCACTTATGTATATATTGCACTTGTGTTATCATAGGAATAGGATGTATTTTTGTGCTGTCTATTCTCTCTTTCAGGTGTTCCTGAACCCATTGCATCTTCCTTGGCTAAGGAGAGATAGTGAATTCTGTCTGTACAACAATGCTTATATTTTCAATTTTTGGCTTTCTGGACTCCACTAATAGGCTGCAGGTGGATCAAGAGAGGATCCCATATGTAGCACTGACCCCCGAAGGAGCTGCTGATTTAAATTGGGCCTGCACTCTACTGAGAAACCCCCTTCTGAATGACTCTGTCCCTTTGGCACAGCTGTGGTGCAATAATAATACAATACAGTGTAAACAATATCATGTACCTGTGTCTATCCCTTAGGATCCTCTGGCTCCATTTGGTGGGGAAAGACAGGACTTGTACTCTTAAACAGTAATACTTTTACTGAAAATAAAACAAATAGGTGGTTACAGAGTTTGCACTGTCGTTCCAACGTAGAAGGTCAGCACAGCATAAATCAACAGTCAAATACAATAAACAGCATGCAGTTATGTTACTATCTAGACCTGGGAGCTCCCGTTATTTAAAGTCTTACGTGAGGCCTCACTTAATGTATTTCATCCTTTATTTTCTTTCTTCGCTAGCTTAAATACTTTCTCAAATAATTGTAATCCAAAGGGGTAAGTAGAGAAAGTTAACTTAGAACACTCCAGGTGTAACTCCAGAAACTTGTAATCACACTTAGATACCAAAGTGTAATGGGCCTTGGGCCTACTAAGTGTCAGTTGCTCAGTTGCACTTCCGTGGAACAACAGGTTCCAGCAAGGCCTATTAGTAAGTCTAAGTATGTGTAATCGATTAAACGGAGGGCTGCAACCCACTCACGAATCGGATCAGAGTTCTGAGTGATGACTTGAGTCCTACAGCTGCAGCTTGCTCCCGCTGACTAGGCCAGATGCTCTGTGTCACTCCACCGACTGGATCCGGCTCTCCGCTGCTCCAACAAGCGTCTCCGATCCCCGTCGGTCTAATCAGTCAGTCCGGTTTGCACTCCGCGGTGACTATCTATCAATGCGTCCGAAAACCTCACACACAGTTCCACTCAGGCAGGCAACCTGGTTCCAAGAGACCAAATATGGCCGCAGCAGTCCCTTTTATACCCTAGCCAGCATGCACTGCATATCAAAGTGTTCATGGGTATGTCACACAGACTCCTGGGTAGATAAGGTCAAAATTACCAAAGTAAACACAGTCACTTCCTGTTATCTTTCAACACCACAGAAAAGAAAAATAGTTCCAGTTTCATTGCATTAATACACCATTATATCCCCGCTACACACTCCCCCCCACTTGAACTCTTTGGTCCCCAAAGAGGCTTTTCACTTTATCATATAGGTGACTATATAAAACAGACAGAGGAGCCTCCCACCAGTTGTCATATGGTGGGGAGCTGTCCTGTGCCCTCACAGCTGAGATTGCCATGTTAGGTACAGATGTGCCAAGAGGTGAGGTGGGGTTGTCCCCTACTGAATCGGTAGTAAGGGGATAAGGCAGTTCAGAGTTTCTTTTACTAATGTGCTGTGATGACGCATTCACCTAATGTGTCATAAGTTAGTCTGCGGGGTGGGTGAATGTCTCTCGTTTCTCTTGGAACTCTTGGGGTTTCTATGTCCAACTGACAGGTATCTCTAACCCCCTTTTCAGTCTCAACCAGTGGAGAGTAACTAGGAATACCCAGCTCTTCAGTAGGGTCAACTGCTGGCACAAACTCTGGGGCCTCGGCTCTAAGAGTTTCAGTATGACCTTCCTCTGCACCAGGGAGGACATCCACAACAATTTCCGGAGCCTCCGTGGGCCACAGCCAACTCATCCCTAAGTCTTCATCTTCTTCCTCCAAGGACTTTGACTGAGATCTGGTAGTCGGCCTGCTGACTTCACTGGATATGGATGGAAGTTCCTTCTCCATACTTGTCTTAAACACCTCTGTAAGGGGCAACAGGTGGTTCCGGTGCCAGGTTTTCACAGGTCCAGTGCTCCCCTCTGGATGGTTTCATATATGGGGATGCCTCTGAGTTTTCCACACACAACATAAGGCTGCAACTTCCAGCGATCGGCCAGCTTATGCTTCCCTGGAATACCCAAATTTCTCAGCAGTACCCGGTCACCTATTTGAAGATCTTGAACCTTCACTCTCAGGTCAAAGTTCTTTTTATTTCTGCTCTCTCTGGATCTTGAAGTAGCTTGGGCCTGCTCATAGGCAATTTGCAAATTCTTTCTCAGTCTGTTCACATATCCTTTGTAGGAAGACTCTGAAGTGTGGTCCAGAGAGGTTCCAAAAGCCAGATCCACTGGAAGCCAGGCTTCTCGGCACAACCTTAATCGTTAGGGTGAGTAACCCGTGGCATCGCATTTGGTGCTGTTATAGGCATGGACTAACACAGCGATGTGTCTACTCCAGTGGGGCTTCTGTTCTGCGGTCAACATACCCAGCATATTCAGGAGGGTCCGGTTGAACGTTTCTGGCTGAGGACCCCCTTGTGGATGATAGGATGTGGTCCTTGACTTCTGTATGCCCAATAACCCCAGTAGTTCTTTTATTAGTCTACTTTCAAAGTCTCTTCCCTGGTCTGAGTGTGTCCTTTGAGGTAATCCATAATGGACGAAAAACTTCTCAACAAGAGTTTTGCCACTGTGATTGCTTGTTGATCTCTGAGGCAGGAATGACAGTAAATCTCTACCGCTCTCCTCATGTGAGGCCAGTAAAATCTGTCTTTCACTAACTGCAAAGTCCTTTCGGCTCCCAGGTGACCATGGTGGTCATGCAGAGCAATTAGTACCCTCTCTCTGTGTTTCTCCGGCAGGAACAACTAACACTTTTCTTCTGAATTGACGCAAGGGCCCCTTCGGTAGACCACTCCCTGTTGCAGCCGCAACCGATCCCATTCCTTCAGCAGCAGCTTGGCTTCCTTACAAGGACTTTTCTGGCGTACATTGGGTTGTTGACATTCCAGTGTCTTCTTCACCAGTCCACACAATGGGTCTTCTTCCTGATCCTTCCTAAGATCCTTCCTGGACAGCTTGGGAAGGCCTTCTTGCACCACTTGAGAGACATCACAATAACATCTGGGGACTCCTGCTGCAGACACCCCTACAACTTCGGCTCTGGCCCCTCCTTTTCCATAGTGACTTGTCCTCTCACACAGGGCTCTGGCTCCTTCTGGAATGAGTTGAGTCCAGTCTTCTGGAGAACTCAGGGGGTCCTGAGGTCTTCTGGATAGAGCGTCCGCATTATGGTTTCCAACTCCTGGTCTGTATTTCAGACTAAAGGTAAAGGCTGAAAGGGCGGCGAGCCACCTGTGGCCAGTGGCATCCAGCTTGGCAGTAGTGAGCAAGTAGGTGAGGGGGTTGTTGTCAGTCTTCACTACAAACTCAGCCCCGTACAGGTAGTCTCTAAGCTTGTCTACCACTGCCCACTTCAGGGCCAGGAACTCCAGTTTATGAGTCGGATAGTTCTGTTCTGCAGGAATCAAGCTTCGATTCACATAGGCAACAGGTCGCAAAAACCCTTTGTGTTCTTGGTAGAGTACCCCCCCAGTCCGTCTTGACTGGCATCCACATGAAGCTCATAGGGCTTGGTTGGGTCTGCATACACCAACACCGGAGCAGTGGTGAGGCTCCACTTCAGCCGTCTAAAGGCCTCTGGATGGGCTCCCTCTTCTTCCTGGGTCCCTCTTTCGGCTTCCCAAGCCGTTGTGATTCTTCACCAGCCTCTTCCTGGTTCTTCAAGAGCTCAGTGAGGGGACGGGCTATTTTTGTGAACCCTTCCACAAACCTTCTGTAGTATGAGCAGAATCCCAGGAATGAGTTCAGTCACATTGGAGGGCCTGGGCCAAGAAGTGACGGCCTCCAGCTTCTTTGGGTTAGTCGCTACGCCCTCTTTGGACACGACATGTCCCAAGTAAGTCACTGAAGGTTGGTAAAATTGTCACTTCTCCAAGGAAAGCTTCAAGTCCTCTTTGTGAAGTCTCTTCGGGACCTTTTCCAGACGTGCCTCATGCTCTACCAGCGTTCTTCCGAAGACTATTATGTCATCCAGGTAGACTAACACTTTTATCAAGTTCATGTCACCCACTGTCTTCTCCATAGGCCTTTGGAAAGTTGCTGGGGCCCCAGACAACCCTTGAGTCATCCGGTTGAACTCGAAGAACCCCACTGGGGTGATGAAGGCAGTCTTTTCCCTATCTTCGGGGCACATTGGGATCTGATAATACCCACTCTTCAGGTCCAACACACTGAACCACTGGGCCCCCGATAGACTCTGTAAGGCATCTTCTATCCGAGGGGTGGTGTACTGATCGGGAATGGTCCTTCTGTTCATGGTTCTTGTCATGAATAGGGATGGCCGAACTGTTCGCCCGGCGGTCGGTTCGCGGCGAATTTCGGCTGTTCGCGGTCCGCCCGATCAGCGGACTATTGCCGCTGTTCGCCCGGCGGACTTACGTGTTTACTGTGTAAAAGAACTTTGACCTATGATGACACATCCATCATGTGGTACAGGACAGCCAATTGAGACATGGCAGCACATGGACACTTGGACATTCCCCCTAACTTATAAATAGACCCGATCCGGCGGCCATTTTACATTCTTTCATATGTCACTATAGGGAGAGGTATCTGTGTGGAGCAGGGAGAGACTGCAGTGACCCAAATCGCTAGCTATTAGGTCCACAAAAGTTCTTTTAAGGACTGGTATGGTATAGGTGTAGTTCAGGATATAGGTTTGAGCCACTGCTTTTCAAGTCATTGTTGCAGCAGCCTGTCTTTTGTCAGTGCTGAGAGAGGGACAGGATGCTGTGTGCAGCAGGGACAGTCAGTTTAATCATTAGCTGTTACTATTAGGTCCACAAAAGGACTGGTATGGTAAAGTAGTACAGGATATAGTTTTGAGTGCTATTCAAGTTATTGTTGCAGCAGCCTGTGTTTTGTCAGTTTAAATAGGGACAGGCAGGAAGCTGCGTGTGGCAGTGAGGGACAGTCAGTTTAATCAGTAGCTGTTACTATTAGGTCCACAAAGGTTCTTTTCAAGACTGGTATGGTAATAGGCTTGTACACGTATAATATGCTTTCTTCCAAATATAGAAAGAATATTATACTTGACTGCTGCCCTTCTGCTGCAGTAGTCCTTTATGAGAATAGGGACTGAGGTACAGTCTGCTGAGGACTGGTAAGGTATAGCGTACTAGAGTATATAGGGTTGAGTGAGGTACAGTCTGCTAATCCCTAAGGACTGGTATAGGTCCACAATATATAGGGTTGAGGTGCACTACTGCTGACTGCTGCCCAATTCTGCAGCAGTCCTTTATCAGTATAGGGACTGAGGTACAGTCTGCTAATCACAACCTACTAGTTCCACAAAGGTCCTTATAAGGACTGGTAAGGTATAGTGTACTACAGTATATAGGGTTGAGTGAGGTACAGTCTGCTAATCCTTAAGGACTGGTATAGGTCCACAATATATATGGTTGAGGTGCACTACTGCTGACTGCTGCCCAATTCTGCAGCAGTCCTTTATCAGTATAGGGACTGAGGTACAGTCTGCTAATCACAACCTACTAGTTCCACAAAGGTCCTTATAAGGACTGGTAAGGTATAGCGTACTACAGTATATAGGGTTGAGTGAGGTACAGTCTGCTAATCCTTAAGGACTGGTATAGGTCCACAATATATAGGGTTGAGGTGCACTACTGCTGACTGCTGCCCAATTCTGCAGCAGTACTTTATCAGTAGTGATGGACGAACTTCCGACGGGACGTTTCGCGAACGCGGACCGCGAACGCGTAACGTTCAAATTTGCAGCCACAAAATAATTAATAGCTGTGCAAACATAGTCCCACCACATGGCCAATGACATAACACATGTATGAGATGAATCTGGGATCGACAACTACAAGCATTCTTTTTTTATATGGGAAATTGTTGTGACAATTCAGGACTGAGGAGCGCATGAAGGCAATGGAGGAGAGGGAAGGTCAGGGACCAGGGTAGGCAAAGAAGAGGGTGCAGGAGATGATCACCAGCAGCGTGACATACAGCAATGACACCTACACCGTGATAGAGTCATCTGACAACAGAACCGTGATATACAGCACTGACACCTGCACCGTAAGCAGCCCCAGGAGGAAGTCAGCATAGCACAGGGATGGTGGGAGCCCCTCATAATGAGCATAGCACAGGGATGGTGGGAGCCCCTTATAATGAGCATAGCACAGGGATGGTGGGAGCCCCTCATAATAAGCAGCCCCAGGAGGATGTCAGCATAGCACAGGGATGGTGGGAGCCCCTCATAATAAGCAGCCCCAGTAGAAATATGACACCGCTCAACCTCTTCAAAGAGGAGGATACGGGCATATAGTACGGTGTGCTTTTTTTGGACAAGGAAGTGAGCCAAATGAAGAAAGAAGGTCTCTGTGCTCGATTAAAAAAATTGTTTATAGACATATACATGGTCTACTGGTCACATGTGTTGAATTCCTCCGAGATCCATTAATTTTTAGAAATGTGAGGTAGTTAACACTGTCGTGAGCTAGGCGAGTACGCTTATCGGTCACGATCCCCCCTGCTGTGCTGAACGTCCTTTCGGACAGGACACTGGATGAGGGGCAAGCCAACAGTTCGATTGCAAATTGGGCAAGCTCTGGCCAGAGGTCAAGCTTGCCCACCCAGTAGTCCAGGGGTTCATCACTCCTCAGAGCGTCCACATCGGCCGTTAACCCGATGTAGTCGGACACCTGACGGTCTAGGCGTTCCCTGATGCTGGATCCGGATGACACCTGTCGATGGGTCGGCTGAAAGAATGACCTCATATCCGAAGTCACCAACACATCTTCAAACCGGCCTCTTCTTGCAGGCGCTGTTGGATTGGTACCCGCAAGTCCTTCTCTGGGAGTGGGAATTGCTCCTCTGCCAGCGCACGCAAAAGCAGAATGCAGCATTTCTCGAAGCAAGGCCTGGAAGTGCTCCATTCTGCCAGCCCTCTGTGACGGCGGTAACATTTCCGCCATTTTGTGTTTGAACCGGGGGTCTAAGTACGTTGCCACCCAGTACTGGTCCTTGACCCTTATGCTTTTTATACGGGGGGTCCCTATTAAAACACTGGAGCATGAAGGCCCTCATTTGCACTAAAGTGGAAGCGGTGTGGTGGCCTGGCTCCTGCTCATCATCCAGGATAATGTCATCCTCTTCATTCTCCTCTCCCCATCCACGCACAACAGGGATCCCAGAAAGGTTTAAAGCATGCTCTTCTTGCGCCTCCTCATCTGCCCCGGCACCATCCTCCTCTGACTCCTCTTCAGACTCCTGTTGTTGACTTGTCTCAGATAGAATAGCCCCCCTGGGAATTCATCCAGCATTGCGACTTCCTCATCTTCCCGCTCCTGCTCCTCCACAGCTTGATCAATGACACGACGCAATGCACGCTCCATAAAGAAGGCATAAGGTACCATGTCACTGATGGCACCATGGCTGCGACTGACCAGTTTGGTGATCTCCTCAAATGGGCGCAGAAGTCTGCATGCGTCGCTCATGAGCAGCCACTGGCGCGGTGAAAAAAAACCCAGCTCCCCAGAACCGGTTCTGCCGCAGAGTTCATACAGGTAGACGTTAACTGCACGTTTCTGCTAGAGCAGCCTATCAAGCATATAGAAGGTTGAGTTCCATCGCGTCGGGCAATCGCAAATAAGACGTCTGACCGGCAGATTGTGTCGCCACTGAATGTCAGCAAGGCGAGCCATGGCCGTGTAAGATCTTCTGAAATGGGCCGAGATTTTCCTTGCCTGCTGCAAGATGTCCTGGACCCCAGGGTATTTGACAAGGAATCGCTGCGCGACCAAGTTTAAGACGTGTGCCATGCATGGCACGTGCGTGATTTTGCCCTGTTTCAATGCGCTAAGCAGATTGGCACATTTGTAACACACCACTTTACCAACTGTCAAATTGAGTGGTGTTAGCCACTGATCTGCCTGTGAACGCAAAGCTGAAAGGAGTGCCAGCCAGTGTGGCTCTTGGCTTCCAGGCACAACAGACGCAGCACGGCATGGCAACGTCTCACCTGGCATGTCGAATAGGTTCTGGGGAGCTTGGGCGGCGCAGCGGAAGAGACGCTAGCAGCGGAAAAGGAGGAGTCAGCCGAGGAGGAGAGGGAGGAGGATGGAGTAGGAGGAGGAGGAGAAGAAGAGTCAGGCCTGCATGCAATCCGTGGCGGTAAAACCAAATCTACACTGGTGCCACGGGTTACATGCTTGACGGCCGTCAGAAGGTTCACCCAGTGGGCAGTAAAAGTGATATACCTTCCCTGCCCGTGTTTGCTAGACCACGTGTCTGTGGTCAGATGAATCTTGGCACCGACACTGTGTGCCAGAGATACATTCACTTGCCGCTGAACATGGCCATGTAGCTCTGGGATGCCCTTCTCTGAGAAATAATTCCTTCCTGGGACCTTCCATTGTGGTGTTCCAATGGCCACAAATTTGCGAAAGGCCTCCGAGTCCATCAGTTTATATGGCAGTAGTTGGCAGGCTATGAGTTCTGACAAGCCAGCCGTCAACCGTTGGGCAAGAGGGTTATCCGGCGTCATCATTTTTTTACGCTCGAACATTAGGCCCACGGAAGCCTGCCTTTTTGCAGAAAAACGTGAGCTTGGCGTGATGGAAGGTGGAGTGGAGGACAATTGTGAGGAGAGAGGAGAAGGAGAAGTAGAAGACGAGGCTGGATGGTGAGAGCCTGCAGTGTGGCTTTGTGTGTTCCGTTGCTCCCACTGGGCTCGGTGATGGCTGTTCATGTGCCTTCTTAAGGCGGTCATCCCTAGGTGAGTGTTGGGCTTACCGCGACGAATGCGTTGACTGCAAAGATTGCAGATGGCAACGCTATTGTCAGCAGCGGACACGTTAAAAAAAGCCCACACTGCGGAGCCATGTGCCGGTGTCCTGGGAGTGCCAGATGTGACCGTACATGGTCGATGACTCGCTCCTGATACATTAGCAGTCTGCTTTGTCCCTCCTGTGCAATGTAAGTTATTCCTGCTTCTCCTCCCTATCTGCTGGTCCATATCTCCCTCTGAACTCCCCTCCTCTTCCTCTCTTGTGGGCACCCACGTGACATCACTAGACACGTCATCATCAACGTCACCTTCCCCACCGCTATAAGTAGAGATCTCGGAGTAGGCAGCAACACCGGGGACCAACCTCCTCCTTGGGCTGATCTGGGTACTGTCGTCAGACTGCTGAGTGGCAGTTGTTGCTACCTCCTCTTCCTGATCCAATGCCAAGAGTGGCTGCGCATCAGAAATGTCCTCTTGATATGGATCGGAAAATAATTCCTGTGACTCAAGCGGAAGGTATGTGGTGGTGGTGGTGTTGTTGGTGGTAGTGTCTTTGGGGGTGCACATAGCAGAGAGTGAAGAAGAGGGTGCAGATCGAGAGGATGAGGAGGGTGCAGAAGAGTAAGGCTGAGCGAGCCACTCAACCAAGTCTGGTGCGTCCTTTAAAGTAATTGAACGCATCTTCTGCAACTTCCCATTTTGGCTCAAGCCTGTTGCTCCTGCCCTACCCCTACCACCCCTGCGGAAGGGCCTGCCTCTTCCTCTGCCTGTCATTTTTTAAATGACCCTGTGACAAAACTCTCAGTCCCTATACCGATGAAAGACTGCTGCAGTATAGGGCAGCGGTCAGTCAGCAGTAGTGCACCTCAACCCTATGTATTGTGGACCTATACCAGTCCTTATAGAATGGCAGACTGTACCTCACTCAACCCTATGTACTGTAGTACCCTATACCTTACCAGTCCTTATAAGGACCTTTGTGGAACAAGTAGGTTGTGTGTGAGTGATTAGCAGACTGTACGTCAGTCCCTATACTGATGAAGGACTGCTGCAGTATAGGGCAGCGGTCAGTCAGCAGTAGTGCACCTCAACCCTATGTATTGTGGACCTATACCAGTCCTTATAGAATGGCAGACTGTACTTCACTCAACCCTATGTACTGTAGTACCCTATACCTTACCAGTCCTTATAAGGACCTTTGTGGAACAAGTAGGTTGTGTGTGACTGATTAGCAGACTGTACGTCAGTCCCTATACTGATAAAGGACTGCTGCAGTATAGGGCAGCGGTCAGCAGTAGTTCACCTCAACCCTATGTATTGTGGACCTATACCAGTCCTTATAGAATAGCAGACTGTACCTCACTCAACCCTATGTACTGTAGCACCCTAGACAGACCAAGTTACCAGTCCTTATAAGGACCTTTGTGGAACAAGTTGGTTGTGTGTGACTGATTAGCAGACTGTACATCAGTCCCTATACTGATGAAGGACTGCTGCAGTATAGGGCAGCGGTCAGCAGTAGTGCACCTCAACCCTATGTATTGTGGACCTATACCAGTCCTTATAGAATAGCAGACTGTACCTCACTCAACCCTATGTACTGTAGCACCCTAGACAGACCAAGTTACCAGTCCTTATAAGGACCTTTGTGGAACAAGTAGGTTGTGTGTGACTGATTAGCAGACTCTACGTCAGTCCCTATACTGATGAAGCACTGCTGCAGTATAGGGCAGCGGTCAGCAGTAGTGCACCTCAACCCTATGTATTGTGGACCTATACCAGTCCTTATAGAATAGCAGACTGTACCTCACTCAACCCTATGTACTATAGCACCCTACACCAGGTTATTACCAGTCCTTATAAAGGACCTTTGTGGAACAAGTAGGTTGTGAATGATTAGCAGACTGCAGCAGAAGGGCAGCAGTCAAGTATAATATTCTTTCTATATTTGGAAGAAAGAATATTATACGTGTACAAGCCTATTACCATACCACTGATACCAGTCCTGAAAAGAACCTTTGTGGACCTAATATAGTAACAGCTACTGATTAAACTGACCCTCACTGTCTCACACACTGTTTTCTGCCTGTCCCTATATAAACTGACAAAACAGAGGCTGCTGGAACAATAACTGGTTACTGGAATAGCACTTTTGTGGACCTGATAGTAACAGCTAATGATTAAACTGACTCTCCCTGCAGCACACACCGTCCTGTCCCTTTCTCTAAACTGACAAAAGACACTCAGGCTGCTGCAACAATCAGTAGCACAGCAAACCTATATACACCTAACACCTATACCAGTCCTGAAAAGAACTTTTGTGTACCAAATAGCTAGCGATTTGGGTCACTGCAATCTCTCCCTGCTCCACACAGCAACCTCTCCCTATAGTGACAGAAGAAAGAATGTAAAATGGCCGCCGGATCGGGTGTATTTATAAGTTAGGGGGAATGTCCAAGTGTCCATGTGCTGTAATGTCTCAATTGGCTGTCCTGTACCCCATGATGGATGTGTCATCATAGGTCAAAGTTCTTTTACACAGTAAACACGGAAGTTCGCCGGGCGAACGGCGCCAATAGTCCGCCGAATGGGGCGGACCGCGAACAGCCGAAATTCGCCGCGAAACGACCGCCGGGCGAACCGTTCGGCCATCACTATTTATCAGTATAGGGACTGAGGTACAGTCTGCTAATCACAACCTACTAGTTCCACAAAGGTCCTTCTAAGGACTGGTAAGGTATAGCGTACTAGAGTATATAGGGTTGAGTGAGGTACAGTCTGCTAATCCTTAAGGACTGGTATAGGTCCACAATATATAGGGTTGAGGTGCACTACTGCTGACTGCTGCCCTATTCTGCAGCAGTCCTTTATAAGTATAGGGACTGAGGTACAGTCTGCTAATCACAACCTACTAGTTGCACAAAGGTCCTTCTAAGGACTAGTAAGGTATAGCGTACTAGAGTATATAGGGTTAAGTGAGGTACAGTCTGCTAATCCTTAAGGACTGGTATAGGTCCACAATATATAGGGTTGAGGTGCACTACTGCTGACTGCTGCCCAATTCTGCAGCAGTCCTTTATCAGTATAGGGACTGAGGTACAGTCTGTTAATCACAACCTACTAGTTGCACAAAGGTCCTTCTAAGGACTGGTAAGGTATAGCGTACTAGAGTATATAGGGTTGCGTGAGGTACAGTCTGCTAATCCCTAAGGACTGGTATAGGTCCACAATATATAGGGTTGAGATGCACTACTGCTGACCGCTGCCCAATTCTGCAGTAGTCCTTTATCAGTATAGGGACTGAGGTACAGCCTGCTAATCACAACCTACTAGATCCACAAAGGTCCTTCTAAGGACTGGTAAGGTATAGTGTACTACAGTATATAGGGTTGAGTGAGGTACAGTCTGATAATCACAACCTACAAGTTTCACAAAGGTCCTTCTAAGGACTGGTAAGGTATAGCGTACTAGAGTATATAGGGTTTAGTGAGGTACAGTCTGCTAATCCTAAGGACTGGTATAGGTCCACAATATATAGGGTTGAGGTGCACTACTGCTGACTGCTGCCCTATTCTGCAGCAGTCCTTTATCAGTATAGGGACTGAGAGTTTTGTCACAGGGTCATTTAAATAATGACAGGCAGAGGAAGAGGCATTCTTTCTTCATTTGGCTCACTTCCTTGTCCAGAAAAAGCACACCGTACTATATGCCCGTACCCTCCTGTTTGAAGAGGTTGAGCGGTGTCATATTTTTGGGGCCCAGCAGCAAGTTGCTGGTATCAGTGCTGCTGTTAGTGCTCTCTATCTCGGTGCTGGTGTCAGTGCATTCTATCACGGTGCAGGTGTCAGTGCTGTATATCACGGTGCTGGTGCTGGTGATCATCTCCTGCACCCTCTTCTTTGCCTACCCTGACCTTGTTATGTCATTGGCCATGTGGTGGGACTATGTAATTATGTTGTGGCTGCAAATTTGACCTGTAGGTTTGCAAAGTTCGCCTCCCATTGAAGTCAAGTGGGCCTGCCGTGAACATTATGGTTCACGAACGATCGGCCGCGTTCGCGAAACGTCCCGTCGGAAGTTCGCCCATCACTAGTCATGAACTAGAAGTGACCAGAACTATGTGACTGCGACAGAGTGAACCAGACGTAAATAAGTGAAAGTAAGTTTATTAGAGTAAATGCATATAAATGTGAACACACCACCAATACAAACTGAGTGAACAAACCAAACAACCAGACAGTGAAGATAAACAAACAAACAAACCAGCATATGTAGCAAAAGGGAGTACCAGAATCGTAGTCAAGCCAGGCCAGGGTCATAAATATATAGACATAAGACAAGTTTTTGGCGCAAATCAAAGATAATATTAAATTCCCACTAAGGAACAAAGTCTATAAAAGTACATATAATAGTGAGTGCAAGAAGTGCACTGCTTTATCAAGTCCAAAAAGAGGAATTGGATGCTCTTTAGTTCATTTTGTGGGGGGAGGGGGGGAGAGATGAGGAGGGGGGAGGAATCCACATACAGGGCTGACACCTTAGGAGAGCTGAAACTAAGCTCCTGGATTGCTGTAGATAAAAAGAAAAAAGAGAGGGGCGCCTCTGGGTGCAGATTTTTCAAAAGGTTTTATTTACAATGTAATAATAGTAGAATTTGCACTCACATTTAGTAGGCAAAAAATAGGCATTGAACACAAGGAGTCATCTGGTGTATCTGATTCAAACGTCAGCCAGTGATCCGGTCCACATCATTGGTTTGTATATGTACCTCGGGAGTACAGAGACTTCGGGGACTCAAGGTCAAGGTCAGCGCTGAGCGGGGAGATGAAGTCGGAGGGCATGGCCGCCCGGGCCAGCGAAGGAGGTGCGGAGAGTCGCTTTGGTAACTTACCGAAGCGACTCTCCGCACCTCCTTCGTTGGCCCGGGCGGCCATGCCCTCCGACTTCATCTCCCCGCTCAGCGCTGACCTTGACCTTGAGTCCCCGAAGTCTCTGTACTCCCGAGGTACATATACAAACCAATGATGTGGACCGGATCACTGGCTGACGTTTGAATCAGATACACCAGATGACTCCTTGTGTTCAATGCCTATTTTTTGCCTACTAAATGTGAGTGCAAATTCTACTATTATTACATTGTAAATAAAACCTTTTGAAAAATCTGCACCCAGAGGCGCCCCTCTCTTTTTTTCTTTTTTTTTTTTTTCTTTTTATCTACAGGGTCATAAATAGGAGGTCAGCAGATGGGGGGACAAGGAGAAAGGGATCAGGTTGCAGCAGGTTCAGGAGGCAGGATGCAGGATGCAGGAAACAAGGATCGGGTATCAGGTATCAGGTAAACAGGCTGCAGGTCAGGGCACAAGGACAATACCAGGGCAAGGTGTGTGTGCACTTGCCGGGTATTTATACAATGGCTGCTATCAGTCATGTGACGCCTGACTGCAGAAGGTAATACCTGCTCCACACTGCCAGGATCCCTCCGCTGGTGGACGCCAGTACTGCGGACCAGAGATGACATAATTCCAGCAGGGAAAAGCTCTTCTGACAGCTCCAAACTGCCAGTAGACACTTGCTGGTGGATCTCAGTACTGCACGCCAAATGATCGATAATACCAGCGGAGGGAACTTTTCCTGGCAGTTCTATAGTCGATGCACAGGCGCAGTGACCCATTCTTTTTTCTCACCACTACTATGGGGGAGGCGTATGGGCTTCTAGACTCCCGGATGATGCCTGTCCTCTTCAACTCCGCCAACTGCTCTCTCAGGTCTTACAGATCTCCTAGTGGGATTCGCCTCACCCTTACTCTAAAAGGGCTATTCTCTTCCAGGCGGATTCAGTGAGTGGCACTTTTAGCTAGTCCCACGTCAAATTCATTCTTAGAGCAAGCGTCCTTCCATCTTAGCAGTTGGGCCTTTGCTCTTTCCTTCCAGGCAGGGGTCAGTGGTGTATCCTTCCGACAGACCTCCTCCAACGGAGTCTCTGTCCGGTTTTCTTCCTCTTGATCACTTGCTGTGATGGGGGTGACAGTGCTAACCTGTCCCAGCAGCAATCTGGGTGGCAGCTTCACTGGGGTAGTTCCCGTGTTATGGATTCTGACGGGAATCTTCCCGTGAGTCCTCTTCAGTGTTCTGGTAGGCAGCACTTCTGGGATGAGTTCCAGCCCCCTTCGGCCTTTGTGATTTGTACCAAAGAGAAGAAAAGGCCCCGGAGTTTTCCATCTCAGCTTGATGAGGGCCTTTAGGCACACAACTTCTCCAGGCGAGACACACTTCTCTCCTTTGCCCACAAACCAAAGCTTTCCTACTCCCCCTTCGGGAGTCTCTTCTTCCTGCTTGAGATTCTTGTATGTCTGGAACAACATTGGGTGTATTTTAGTGGGTGGGGGCCCCCGGATGGGTTATCAATGGAGTCAGGAGCCTTCTCATCAGGTCGATGTTCGTCCCGATAATCGAGGAATTCTTATCGGTTCCTCGGGGGCGAGGACACACCACGACTAAGGTGTCAAATGTCTCAGCCTTTCCCATTGTGCTGGGGTCAAACGTGAGTCTGACTGGTAGGTAACCGTCATATGGGAGGTTCTGGGTACCTAACCCCCATATTTCCAGCTCTTCTAGCTTCTGTAGCGGTAAGTGCTTGAGATGTCGGTCGTAGAAGTCCCTGTATAATAGGGTCACCTGAGCTCCGGTGTCCAGTAATGCCTTTGTGTAGATCCCTTCAACTTGTATGAGGGACAATTGGTGAGGGTCCCACTAGATTGGGGGGATCCCACTGGATGTTTTCTCTTTGGCTGGTTTGGTGGTCCGTACCTTCGCTCTTCGCTTTGGGGGCCTTTTAGAGGCAGAGGGTGTTGGAGTCGGTATGGGAGGTTTTTCAATAGCCAGGCACCCAGTTGACACCTTCATTGGAGCCCTCTGAAGTTTTCCGCTGGCTGTTTGGGCTTGGTTTCTGCCACTGGGCTAGGGCACACCCACCTGAAATGTCCTATCCATCCACATTTGAAGTAGGTTCTAGATGGGGGTTTGGTAGGGCTGTCAAAGGTCTCTGAGGTTTCTTTCAACAGTACTTTCTCCAGATGATGGCTTGCCAGTTGAGTCATCAGTATTGTCATCATTTCCAGAATTTCCCTCTGGGTCTGGAGCAACTTCTCCAGCCCTGTCTGACTTGCGGAAAGGTGGTGATTGGACGTGAGCCAGGATCATTGTTCAGCCCTTGCTGCCAATATGCTGGGCTCCCAGACATCCGAGGAAGCATCTACTTGCCAGACCTCAACACTGGAAGGACTAGGGGGACAAAGTTTCCTCTGTTTCTGGTCTCTCTCGAGCTCTACATTCTCTGCTTCGTTCACCTTCTCTATAAGGACTTCATCTGGTGTGGAGGGGTTCTCCAAGTACTGTCTCAGGGCTACCTTGACATGGTCACTCTTTAACCCTGTGGTCACTGATCTCCGGAACTTCAGTTTTATGAGTTCAACCCCAAAGTGATCTCCGAGTCCTTCCTCCTGTGTGGCTGCCAAAAGGTGATCCTTGAGCTCAATAGCCCGGAATATAAAGTTTTGGGAGGTCTCGTTATCACCCTGCGTAATGTTCATCAGTTTATAATACAACTCGGGAGTATCTTCCTCCTGATAGTAGCTCTTCAGGACTCTCATCAATTGATTCAGGGCCAATCCAGCTTTCCTTTCCAACATGGCCCTGACACTAGACCCAGGACTGATAGCCTGAATTTCTGCCTCCTTGATTTCAGAGTCTAAGTATCCTCTCTCTAGCCCCAACTCCACTTGGTGTGTGAGACTGATGTAGGACAGTTTGTCTTTCTGTCCCTTTTCTCCTATTTGTCCATCTATGCGGAAATCTTTCCGAATGGTTATTTCTTGTAGAGGGCCCGGGGGCGCATGTTCTGCAAGGGGCTAGGGCTCTCAACCGTTTGGCCAACAGGGGAACTTTCTTGAAAGGCACGTGCTCCACTGAAGCGTTTAGCCATAAGTCTGGAGGCCTCCTGAAAGTTCGCATTCATCTCTTCAAAGTGTCGCTTCAAATCAACCACCTGTTGTCCAGCTCCCTGATGAGCAGCAACTCTGGTTTCTTGACTCGAAGGCTCCAGCTGCTTCTGAGTTGGAGAGCCCCACACTTCCTTACTAGGGTGTGTCCTAAAGAAATTCCATTCTCTCAGACATTTTTATGCTGGCACCATGGAAGTTCTCAGGGACATCTTGCCTCTATTCTATCAGTGCATAGGTGCAGTCAGTTTCGTGGCCAGGTCTTACTGAGATCACATAAGCTTTCTTGTCTGGGGACAAGGCCTGTACCACTTCTTTAATTTCCTTCTCTACCCAGTCACTTCCAGGAAACTCAATAGCCACACTTGCCTCCGAGCATATCCCTTCTGCTTCACACCACTAGACTACCTTATCGGGGTCCATAGTAGCCAGTGGGGCGGGGTCTTTCTTGAGTGACATAAATCCAGGACGAGCCCCCCATGTGTAGCACTGGCCCCCGAAGGAGCTGCTGATTTAAATTGGGCCTGCACTCTACTGAGAAATCCCCTTCTGAATGACTCTGTCCCCTTGGCACAGCTGTGGTGCAATAATAATACAATACAGTGTAAACATTATCATTTACCTGAGTCTATCCCTCAGGATCCTCTGGCTCCACCTGGTGGGGAAAGACAGTAAACCACACACTTGTACTCTTAAACAGGAATACTTTTACTGAAAATAAAACAAATAGGTGGTTACAGAGTTTGCACTGTCGTTCCAACGTAGAATGTCAGCACAGCATAAATCAACAGTCAAATACAATAAACAGCATGCAGTTATGTTACTATCTAGACCTGGGAGCTCCCCTTATTTAAAGTCTAACGTGAGGCCTCACTTAATGTATTTCCTCCTTTATCTTCTTTCTTCGCTAGCTTAAATAGTTTCTCAAATAATTGTAATCCAAAGGGGAAAGTAGAGAAAGGTAACTTAGAACACTCCAGGTGTAACTCCAGAAACTTGTTATCACACTTAGATACCAAAGTTTAACGGGCCTTGGGCCTACTAAGTATCAGTTGCTCAGTTGCACTTCCGTGGAACAACAGGTTCCAGCAAGGCCTATTAGTAAGCCTAAGTACGTGTAATAGATTAAATGGTGGGCCGCAACCCGCTCACCAATCGGATCAGAGTTCTGAGTGATGGCTTGAGTCCTACAGCTGCAGCTTTCTCCCTCTGACTAGGCCAGATGCTCCATGTCAATCCACTGGATCCGGCTTTTCGCTGCTCCAATAAGCGTCTCCGATCCCCGTCGGTCTGATCACCAGCTCTTGGCTCTGTCCAGTCACCCAGCAAACAGTCTGGTTTGCACTCCGTGGTGACTATCTACCAATGCGTCCGAGAACCTCACACACAGTTCCGCACAGGCAGGCAACGTGGTTCCAAGAGATTCTAAGAGACCAAATATGGCCGCTGCAGTCCCTTTTATACCCTAGCCAGCATGCACTGCATATCAAAGTGTTCATGGGTATGTCACACAGACTCCTGGGTAGATAAGGTCAAAATGACCAAAGTAAACAGTCACTTCCTGTTATCTTTCAACACCATAGAAAATAAAAGTAGCTAAGGTCCAGTTCCAGTTTTTGGTCACTAGATGGCATCCAATACTAGTGAATATATTGTCCATAGATTTACATTCATTACACATTCATTGCATTAATACACCATTATATCCCCGCTACACATACATCTCTGAACCTACAGCCATTCCACTCAAATGGCTTCATGTGGAATGGCTGTAGGCCCCTTCCCTCGCTCGGCTCTGTGCTTCTTTCAGCTGCATCACTTGTATGTTGAGAACAAACGGTGCTGAGCTGATCCCGGAATCCACCGACCTCTACAGGGACAGCTCGGGACATCCAGGGGATGAGTATGCTCTGAAGATAATCTGCTTGATTGAAGTTGACAGATGAAGAGTATGAAGTAACCTGGAGCCTCAGATAAATATGGAGCTGCGACCACAAGGGAAACAGATAATCAACATGCTCTTACTGCTACTGTGACTATGACAAAAAGACATATAAAACACGACTGCAGTGTGTATCTGGGATCCAGAAACCGACATAGAACCCTGGGGTGGTTCATACGTGTGTTTAGACTAAGCATAATTGCTGAGTCACACGCTTTAAGGTGAGCGCGCATTACTAGGGGGTAACCGGATTGCACCAATGCATGATCTGCAGCAAGAAGAGATATAAGAGCATGACAATATAACTGGATTTCACACACAAGCACTTTAAATAAGTTTTTTGCGATTGAACCATTCACAAGATTGTTATAAAATGTTCACAATAAGGACTGTGACACAGAAGCACCTTTTTTGAATTTACTTTTTTTTAATTCACTTTTTTTGAATTGACAGTTTTTGGAATTTACTTTTATATATAGACTTTATGCATGTTTTTTAAGATTTTAAGATTTATGGTCTCACAGTAAGTTTGTCACATTTTATTTATTTATTTATCACGGAAGCACTTATTGAGATATAGGGGGATTGTGTATGCCCCCAGTGAACCATATAAATATCATAGGTTATTTAGGATTACAGGAGTGATTTATTATTTATTATTTGCAATTATTCACATAAGGTTATTAATTGTCTATATGCATTTTTCATTTTAATGTTTGTTTATTTATTAGCACAAGGTCCTGTAGGTACAGAAGTTGATAGTCCAGAATACAGGCTTGCATGGTGTAGCACGCTTTAGCACAGAGTTTAATGTATTTATTTACAATTTGACAATTTGCTGCAGGTGTTGGTTTCCCTTACCCTCTGAGGTTGTCCTCTGCTTGACTGCTTGCAAGTCACATCGGATTGATCCTTTTCGCCTTTGGGACACAAACGAGTATGGACCCTCGGGGATTATCCAACGGTTTTAAACTTCTGGTCAAGAGATCTCTTTTCACCTTTAAGTGGTAATTATACCTTGCATATATGAAAATGAATGCATGTTGGAATCTTTCCTTCTTTTGAGATACTAAATATATCTCTTTATAGAAAACCAAACCCTGAAGAAGACCCTCTGGGTCGAAACGCATTGGTACACCATCACAACAGACTAATGATCATGTGATGCTGTAATTTTGTGTTTGCTTTCTGTAAATGTTAAATTTTTGTGTTTTCCCTTGACCAGTTTACACTGCTTGATACGGCAGCATGTTATTGACCTTACATGTTTCCAATAAAATATTTTATACAAATCCTTTCTGAATTGCCTATATTTCTGTTTCAATGTCCCCTGAGGGAACCTTCCCACGATTAGACATGTGCAATTAGTTTCATACGAATGGAAAATTCGTACGAATTTCCGGAAATTCGTACATTCATGAGGATCTGAAATACAAATTTTTATGCATACGAGTTTTGCACGAAATACGAAATTTTGCTTACGAATTTTGGATAATTTTATGATAACAAACTTTTGTTATTGTTACGAAAAGATTAAAAACCCAGGAAGTCAGCACAGTACAGGGATAGTGATGATTTCATAATGATAAATTTATCATAACGAACTTTCGTTATTGTTACGAAAAGTTTACGAACCTAACAAAAATGTGCATTTCATACGAATCCAAATTAAATTTCCAACACAAATTATGAATTCATTTTAATATGAAATGGAACAGATTGAAACAAAACAAATTTATTGACGGCGGACATGTCTACCCATGATACACAAATTGTTTTGGGGTGTGCAGCTGTCTCACCTGTATGTGTCTTTCCCCTTGCTACACTAGTGCAGAGCTTGCTCAGGAATGGCAGCAGGCAGGTGTGAGTGCATCTGCATGCACAATGAGGAGAAGACCTTTGGAAGATAGCCTGGTGTCAAGAAGGGCAGCAAAGAAGACACTTCTCTCCAGGAAAAACATCAGGGAGAAATTGATATTCTGCAAAAGGTACAGGGATTGGACTGCTGAGAAACTGGGGTAAATTCATTCTATCTGATGAATCCCCTTTACAATTGTTTGGGACATTTGGAAAAAAAAAGTTGTAGAAGAAAAGGTGAGTGCTACCATCAGTCCTGTGTCATGCCAACAGTAAAGTATCCATTCATTTGTGGGGTTGCTTCTCAGCCAAGGGAGTGGGATCACTCACAAGTTTGCCTAAGAACACAGCCACGAATAAAGAATGGTACAAATACATCCTCCAAGAGCAACTTCTACCAGCCATCCAAGAACAGTTTGATGCCTTTCCCAGCATGATGAAGAACCTTGTGTTGTGGAAATTTGACTGTATAACATTTATGTGAACATTTTATTCTAGGATGTGTGTTTTATAGATTGTCATCTGTCTCTCTGTGCCTGGTTTAATCGAGGAGCACTCTAGCAGAGCACACTTGGGTTAAATCGAGACCAGTGGTAAAAACGGTCAGTATGAAAACCTTCTCATGGGATTTGAGACATGTTCTCTGTGTCTGTGGATGTTTGTTGGTTTGTAGGTACCAAGCGCAATACGCTGGGTTACTTGCCTTCAAATGACTATGCGCATTAGAGAAGTGAAGTCCACATAACGAGATAAACATATTATTTTATCTCTGTGTGGCTACGTTATCCCTTTTGGATACATATATATAATAAGAGAACATTGGTATCTGCCTTGTTAATATACTCGTACCGTATGATGACAACACCGGTAGCAATGTCCACGCAGATTGCCTCAAGCCTGTAAGTACCAGTAGAATGAGCTTAATAGATACTGTTTACTTTGAAACTTTGAAAAATAAAGTATTGGCTGGGCTGCATGCTGACTAAAAGGGGGCGTGTGCACATCCTCTTGTGAGTGCCCTCCCCTTTAATGTATGTAATTTCCTGTGATGTCATTTCCCATGTAAGAAGTGATTGGCTAGAATCTGCACCTCCTCTTTGTGAAAGCTTTTGTGATAATAAAAGGCCATGCTGGCTGGTGTGAAGCCAGTCAGGTTGATGGAACTGAGAACGTAAGAAGGATGGTCATGTCAGTTCATTGAGATGAATGGGTTGAAAGGTAAGCTAAAGTATTATATCATTAAGACGGAAATGTTATTATTATGGGAGATTTGGCTGTGTGCTCTGCGTACTTACAAAATTTACAGAACACTTGCCATAAGGCAAAAGTGATAACTAAGTGGCTTGGGGAACAAAACATCTAATTTTCGGTCAATGGCCAGTAAACGTCCCAGACTTTAATCTTATTGTGAACTTATGGTCAATCCTCAAGAGTTGGGTAAACAAGAAAAACCCCCACAAATTCTGACAAACTCCAAGCATTGATTATGCCAGAATGAGCTGCCATCAGTGAGGATGTGGCCCAGAAGTTGATTGACAGCATGCCAGGGTGAATTGCAGAGGTCTTGAAAGAAAAAGGTTCAACACTGCAAATATTGACTCTGTGCATAACTTAATGTAATTGTGAATAAAAGCCTTTGACACTTATAATTACCATATTTATCGGCGTATAACACGCACTTTTTTCCCCCTTAAAATCAGGGGGAAATCGTGGGTGCGTGTTATATGCTAATCCCCCACTGATTGTGAGCCTGTGGGCGGCTTCCAGCCACCTTTGGCCCTTCTCTGCGGCTTTCAAAAGCTGCCGAGAATGGCCGAAAGCCACCGACAGCTACTGAGCGCCACCAAGATACATAGGACATCGGGCTCTGTATCTCGGTGGCGCCATTTTTAAAAGGCAAATTAAACTGACAAGGCTGCAAATGATGGACAAGACTGCAAATGACACTGACAAGAGTGCAACGGTGGACAAGGCTACATGACAAAGCTGCATATGACACTGACAAGGGTGCAATGATGGACAAGGCTGCATAACAAAGCTGCATATGACACTGACAAGGGTGCAATGATGGACAAGGCTGCATGACAAGGCTGCAAATGACACTGACAAGAGTGCAATGATGGACAAGGCTGCAGATGGACACTGATAAGGCTGCATTGATGGGCATTTAAATGTAAGTTTTTTTTCCTTAAACTTCCCTCCTAAAAGTTTTTTTCCTTAAAATTCCCTCCTAAACTTGGGGTGTGTGTTATACACCGGTGCATGTTATACGCCGATAAATACGGTATAATTCAGTATATCATAGTAACATCTGACAAAAAAGATCTAAAAACACTGAAACAGCAGACTTTGTGAAAATTAATATTTGTGTGATGCTCAAAACGTTTGACCACAGCTGTATTACATACAAAATATGTTAACAGTGAATAATATATTGTAACTTCCAATAAACCCAGCTGACCTGAGTAATAAAACCTTTAGAGGACAGAATATAACATTTGTAATATGAAAACTGTCAAACAGTGCACAGCAATGAGAATATTTTACGCATTATTCTTTGGTGAACTGACCTTTTTGTGAAAATGTTTGTCAAGAGATAACTTGTATCTGTTTAAAAAAAGAAAAAAAATCTGTAAGCAAGTGTAGTTTGGATTTGGTTGAAAAATACCTTAATAGTTTAGTTAGTAGACAGTATCATTTCTTGTATAGTGCCTTTTAGATGAGCCCAATGCACGGTTGCAATTCAGTCTAAATGGCTGTAATACCAAAGGAATTAGCAAAGCTCAGCAGGACTAATGATTAGCATTCTTTTAAGTGGAATAATAAGGTCTGATTTTTAAAATAGGTCTTGGTAGGGAGAACCGTGCCTTCTACATTTGACTAGAAACTGTTGGAATGTGTGAGGGGAACATTGTGGGGTTGCCAAGACATCTGAGTTTAACAGGATTGTCCCAAATGTCCTGTGCACACAATTTGTCCCTTAGTTAGTTGTTGTGGCACAAAAATGTTCCATTAAAAAGCTGAATGTAGAAAGTGGAACGGAAAATGAATGAACGGAGGAAAAAGCAGGTTATCGTTTAGGGGGGAAAAAAATGTCCTTCAGTAATGAAAGAAGTGCCACTTCAATAAAACCATTTTATTAAATGCATACTGATGATTTATGAAAAAAAAATGTTTATCACATGTATTTTTATTCATTTACAACTTAGACATGTAAAATCTGCTCCAATCAGAATTCCCACCAAGCGGAGTCTCACTCTGTTCTTTGACAACTAATTCCAGCATGAATTGAGAATTTTGTCATAAGAATTTTTATGAAGTTGTGTTTTGAAGTTTTAAGAAAAGAAAGGGAAGGGGGTGGCAGGAAGTATAGATGGAAAAGGTGTAATGGGGCACCACCAATTAAAGTGACTCTAGCAATTTTTTATGCTTTACCATCTGACAGTAATGTTGCAAACTCTTTGCTGTTTTTGTTTCTATTGGCATAGTATGTTGACAACCAATAGAAAAAATGTATGACAGCCAATTAGAAAATAAGAGATGATGTCATTATAGCCAAGCAGATTTACTGCAAGCCAGCACACTCTACAGTTTTGCTTATGAGACTATGTTACCGGTCTCAAAATATAAATTAATTATTAAGAGAGCCGATGATTGTAGACGCGATGAGGTAATGTGATCAGCTTGGCGGGGACTGCAAAGAATTACACAAACAGTATCAGATATGACCACTCATCTTTATGGCTTGAAGTAGTTTCCACTTCAGTCACATGGTGTGTGGTCTTATATAGACTCTGTTTTTTGTACCTTCTCTGCCATCTATTGGTTGTTGATAGAATAGCAGGATGCTATTTCTTTGCTTAGAAATAAATAAATAAATTAATATGTACTTTGGGGTGTCTGTTTTGTCTTTTATGTGACCATATAAACCCCAGTCCGTCACACTCTCCCCTCCTTCAGTTAATGGTTCCCGACTTTAAACTCAATTGTTATCTGAACACTATTTAGTGATTTAAGAAACCCAAATAGGTACTTGTTGCCACCAAGGAGCTATGTTAACTAACTGGCATGTCATGGGAGTAGCTAGCATTGTAGGACTTTGTATGGTGTGAATCTGACTTGGTCTGTATCTTGGCTCACCTAGTGTGTCACATGTAAAGATCTCTTTAGGCTTAGTGTGTCTGGTAGATCTTCTGACAGGAGTTGAGTCTTCTCCATCAGCATTATTCTCCATTTGCATATCTTGTCTCACAGGTAAGTCTTGACTTAATGGGGGTAATTCTGCAGTGTCTAGTCCCACCATGTCTGTAGCCCAAATTTGGTCGCCAACTAATGTTCCATCATTTTGTTCTTGTTCAAGATTGGGTGTTGTAGTTGTAGGTTAGAACTCTTCAGGAGAAACTCTTAATGAGGTTCTCTGTACATTTTGAGAGTTTTGTTGAGACACAACACAATCGTGACTTTCTGTAGTCTCTGGTATATAAGGATAATACCATCTTTCTTCATCTGAACATTCCTCCTCCTGGTCCAGATCCATTCTGGTCTCCTTTCTGATTGTTACTTGATTGTCTTTCTTTCATTGGTAGTCTTGGAATGTGTCCTTCAATTGGTAGGTCAATTACTGGTAGTAAGAGATTTCTGTGCAGTGCTCGAATAGTTTTTACCACTTTCAGGCTGAATTTGTACACAAATTCAGGCCCATCTTTGATTCTTTCTACCACTTTGTGTACTGATTCTGCCCAGTATGAATGAAGTTTACCAGGTCCTCCTCTTTCAGAGAGATTTCGTACAAAGACCCGATCACCCGGTTGAAGAGGTGATCCTTTTATCTTCTTGTTATAGTATTTCTTCCCTTTAGCAGATGATTTTTGGCTATATTCGGATGCGATTTTGTAAGCCATGCCCATTTCTGAGTAAATGTTGGTTGACTTTCTGATTCCTTTTCCAAATTTGGGTTGAGCATTAGGTCAATTGGCAAATGAGGACATCTTCACAATAGAAAGAATTGCGAGTATCCATTGGCTTCATGCCTGGTGCAATTGTGTGCATGAACCATATGTGGAAGAAGTTCTTTCCAATCTGACTTTTTCTCTTGGTCTAAGGTGTGAAGCATCTGTAACAAAGTATGGTTCAGTCTCTACACTGGGTTACCCTGTGGATGGTGTGGAGTAGCTCTTGAATGAGAAATCCCTGCCAATCGTTGTTGTTTTCAAATTCTCTTCCTTGGTCATGGTGGAGTTTCTCTGGATATCCAAAACGTGGTATTAAATCTTGAAAGATCTTTTCTGCCGCTGTTTTTCTAGATTTGTTCTTAGTTGGATACGCTTGTGCGTGTGAAATGGTCTACTAGTGTAAAGGCTGGCCGGTGGCCTGGTACGGTTCAGGAGGGGGGGGGGGGTGCTCTCTCGTCCCCGCCTGCCAGGTTGCGTGCTTGGATAAAGGGTCCGGTATGGATTTTTAGGGGGACCCCCCACGTAAAAAAAAATTTTTTAATTTGATGCGGGTTTCCCCTTAATATCCATACCAGACCTGAAGGGCCTGGTAATTGAATTTAGGGGAACCCCCACGCTTTTTTTTAATTTATTTTTTTTAATCAATGAATGAATTGTCGGCTAATACAGAGGACACTCATTGAGTGTTCTCTGTATTATGGGAGCCGACAATATAGCCGCAAGTGATTTTAAAATACTTTTTTTCCTGCACAAATGACACTTTGTGCAGGGACAGTTCTAAGCACGGGAAACTTGCGCCCCTTCACAGGCATACTAAGGAATATTACACTTTTATTGTTTCACTTTAATCATTATTAAAATCACTGCTCCTGAAAAAAATTCAGTTTTTAAAACTTTTTTTTACCCAGGTCCCCAAACACTTTTTAGGACAGTAACTTGCATATTAGCCTTTAAAATTAGCACTTTAGATTTCTCCCATAGACTTGTATAGGGTGTTCTGGCTTTTCGAATTTGCCGCGAACAGCCCAAATTGTTCACTATTCGCTGAACAGGCGAACAGGCAATGTACGAGTCGAACATGAGTTCAACTCGAACTCGAAGCTCATCCCTAATGGAGATGCATGAGGAGATTCATAGCTAATGTACTATGCACATTGTAGCTTCTGGCTCTAACTTTATCAAAGAGTACTAAATCCTTAAATATGATGACAAAGACTTATACTATGGGCATCCCATATTCCTATCCCTATCCAAGTTGTACTCTCCAAAAAAACAACAAAAACAAAGCTCGCAAAAGACTGTTCATTGTCTCTGGAAAGGATTTATGAATTCTGGCAGTGGGGTGATTTGGCAGATTGTTTGTTATGAGCTGCAACACCATGGCTACATAAGGTAAACAAAATAAGCAATAGCCGTGACCTAGGCTAGGAAGTAGTAGCATAAATTGTGGGCTGTCCTTGTCCCTTGTAGGTTGTTACAACGGTTCCAGTCCTCCAGGTCCTCCAGGTGGAGATGCAGGAATGAACTGTGAGTGGCCTGTGAGGCCTGTGCTGCCTCCAGCTGTGTAATGCGAGCCTCAATGGAAATAACAGAGGCTTCCCCAATGGAGACTCGCCCCACCACCTGATGCACCTCGGTGTGGACTGTCTACAAGCCTTTGTGATGCGTCTCTTCTAGACGATGGAAGAGTGCCTCAATGTCCGCCTTAGTGGGGAACTCCTGAATTAAGGCACACAGGTCTGTGTCTCCGGTATTTGACAGGGCTCTCATCTGTTCACCTGAGGGGTTCACCAGGTGAGAGCGGAAGACATCTGGGAGATCAGGGAAGGTGTCTGAGGCAGAGGAGGCCGGAGAGACCGGAGGTGCCGCCATCTGAAAGGTTTCTGATGATCTGCTACATGCGGCCGCTGAATGGGCCCAGGATCTGGAAGTCCGTAAAATAATGTTGTATCTCTGATCAGGGGGGTGGTCTATGGAGGCTTTTCACTCTCCTCTGTTAAGAGCTCATTCTGAGCAAGATTGCCTCCTGGAAAGTGTGGGTTTGCTGGAAAGGGAACAGGAGCTTAGGAAATGTGGAAAAAGGAGAAGGGTTGCATTGGTTGCACCAATGGAGTTAGTAGTGTCATACAAGTATCTTGCACCTTGGTAATGGTGACAGCTCAATCACTTCTACTGCCTCCCCCTCAATGGCCTCATTGGGTAGAATGTCAGAATCACCAGTAACTCTTAAACAACCTATGCAATAGCCAAGGCCAGGTGCGGTTTTTCGTGTTTTGCATCTGGTATGCCTGGGGGGCGCACTGGGCCAGAGACTCTGTGTGCTCTTCAGAAGCAGGTCAGGGCATTTCTGACCCAATGCCATCTTGCGCCAGGCAAGGTTGCATGTGACAAAACCATCACCCTTCTGCCTGCTGTTCAGCAGAGAAACTGTACAAACATGCCTTGCCTGGCACACATTCATAACCTAGTGGTGTAACAGTTCCTAGTTGAGTACCCTGGCTTCCAGGGTGTCCTGTGGCAGTCCAGAAGAGTGTGTGGCTACTTTAGGTGGTCATACCCAGTGAGTATTTGCCTGGCCAAAATACAAAATGCCAACCACCTGCAATACGGCCAAAGGCTGGAATGTTGGCCATGCTGCATCATCTGCCCCTGGGCTGTCAATGAGCATTTGTGAGAGTAAAATATGACAACAGGCTCTAGGGATCTGGGGTTATTTTCACCACACCAGTAGCTCGCCATTCAGGAAACTTGCACCATTTTGTCACCATTCAAAGAGGTAACCATAATGGTGAGTCGCAACAAGGTGGGGATTAACAAAAGATTCCTCTGGTGTTCCCACTGAAGCACAAACTGCTTAGCATTATAGACTGGTCACTGGAGGCACAGCGGTAGGAGTAATGAAGGTCTTCCTGATGTCTTAGGGGCTGCAGCATCCTTTCACAACTAACTCCATCCCTGTGAAGCAGCAGCAGGCAAGAGGAAATCTATGTGAAGGAGGAGGGTTGAGGTGCTCTCGGTGAAGGGGAGGACATGGGGCAGGTTTCCAGGGGGTACATTTCACCCCTCCTAAACCTTGGGAGCAGTAAGTGGGTGGGGAGAGATTCTTGTGCACTCTGTTATCCTCAGCAAAACTGAGGATAACTCAGGGTCCTCTGCAGCAGGCATTTTTTGGTTAATTTTTGAATTAGTACATGTTCTCCATGGCAATGGTTTTCAAGATTCCTTCCCCATTAACTTCAATGGTGTTTGAATTAAATTTAGCAATTTCCTGAGAGTTCGAGGAACTTGACCAAATGGAACCCAAGCTGATTTCCTCAAATCCTAAGGATCCATTCACACTTGCCACATGATAAAATGTTTTAGTGTGTGGGCTGGTGTTTGTTTGGCCAAGTGCAATGCTCTGTTACAGCTCATTGCGTGGTTTGTATTTTTTTAATAATTTTGAGAGGGTACAAAGTTACACTCCATGCTGCAGCTGCACTTCAGCCACCTGCCATTCTGTCCAATGCGCTGTGGAAAAATGCAGCATTTTAGTGTGATAGGAAACCTGGGACACAGTTGTTTTCTATGTGCCCCAATGGTGACCTGTGCTGTTCTGTTCAGAAAAATTCAGGTCACTGCATATAGTGTGCATGAGCCTTAACTATACATCTGTTTAGGTGAATATGAAAATCGATGGCTGCACTCCCAATGTAGATGCAAAAAAGTTTTATTTGAACATCCATAAAAGCAAATAGTAATAAGCTTACAGGCAGTTACAAGCAGGGGAGGAAAGAAGGGTTAACGCGTTCGATCTGTTTAGTATTTCACTGGTATTTCATATGAGCATGAAACTGAAGTTGCTGTCTTTTCCTATTTATTTAATATGTAAATTATTACTCAGGTATTACAATGATTATATTTTATTTTGTTAATAAGGTAATGCTGCAAGCAATAATTTTGTGCAATTATCACAGTTGCATACAAAATTATTTGAAATCCCTTTTGCTAATGTGACTACAGTTATCTGAGATCTCATGGTTTAAGGCTGGGTTTCACATATGAGCCACATGCGGCTCACAGCAATGGTCCGATGCATGCTGGTTTACCGTTTCAGGTCCAATTTCAACCCACATTTTGGGCTGAATTCAGACCTGAAATGGACCAAAAAATGCAGTCTGCAAAACCTGTCATAGAGAGCCGGTCATAATCTCCTGCTATTACGATTTGGATGCGGGTTCCCGTATCTAATTTGCAATGGTGTGAACCCAGCCTAAAGCCTGCATAGGGCATTATTACACCTAGTTCAGTAATAACCTAAAACCATTATATTTGGATGTGCCGAATAACATTTCAAAATCTAGGCATTGATTATTTCTGCTGTGAATGTGTGTGTATGGATGGAAAGGAGGGGTAGTGGTATAACACAGTCTGACTGAAGGTATTGAAATACTGGATGATACAATGCTAATTCCCAAATGAAGTAAAGTGTAATAACACACATTTCTTCCTCTTGAAGCTATCTTCGTGACAGTGTTTGCCCTCCCATTGCAGTGCATTGCAGGGATATCTGCTGTACATATGTGCTTTATCAATGATGTGAACAGGGATGTATCGGTCATCCAAATGGGCTGAGAATGACTCATTGTGTGTCAGCAGTTCCTGAAAATGATGCATGTGAAAATTGAATCAATACATGTAACAATATAGCCTAATGCTTTAATTTCTTTGACATGTATCCTCTTCCTATCATCCTCCTACACTTTCTTTAATTGTTTGTTATGTGGGAGTCATTTGTCTGTGTGCCTCTAGGGTTGGGGTAGAAGGATTATGCCTAAATATGCCAGCTGTAATATGAAAGCAGAACATCTTCCCAAACTAACAGTTTAGATTTTTCAAATTATTTGTATTGAAGCTGAGGTTTACTCCGCTTATAGTTTTCATTCCCTAGTTCCTCCATTCCCCCTCATGAACATGCTAATGATATTTTAACCACTTCAACTCCCCCTTTCTTTTGGTGGTATTTGATCACCTCTGCAGTCTTTATTTGTTGCGCTATAAACAAAAAAAGACTGATCATTTTGATTTAAAAAAAATATTTTTTACTTTACTTTGCTATAAAACTTTATTTTATTATTTATTATTATTATTATTATTATTATTATTATTTTATTTTATTTAAAAAAATTATTTCTTCATAAATTTAGGCCAATATGTGTTCTGCTACATATTTTTGGTAAAAAAAATCCCAATAAGCGTATGAGGTCAGGTCCATAAATATTGGGACATTGACACAATTCTAAGACTCTATACACCATCTTAATGGATTTGAAATGAAATGAACAAGATGTGCTTTAACTGCAGACTTTCAGCTTTAATTTGAGGGTATTTACATCCAAATCAGGTGAACGGTGCAGGAATTACAATAGTTGGTATATGTACCTCACACTTTTTAAGGGACCAAAAGTAATGGGACAATTGTCTGCTCAGCTGTTTCATGGCCTGTGTGTTATTCCCTCATTATCCCATTTACAAGGAGCAGATAAAAGGTCCAAAGTTCATTTCAAGTGTGCTATTTGCATTTAGAATCTGTTGCTGTCAACTCTCAATATGAGATCCAAAGAGCTGTCACTATCAGTGAAGCAAGCCATCATTAGGCTGAAAAAACAAAACAAACCCATCAAAGAGATAGCAAAAACATTAGGTGTGGCCAAATCAACTGTTTGGAACATCCTTAAAAAGAAAGAACACACCGATGAGCTCAGCAACACCAAAAGACCTGGAAGATGATGGAAGACAACTGTGGTGGATGACCGAAGAATTCTTTCCCTGCTGAAGAAAACACCCTTCACAGCAGTTGGCCAGATCAAGAACACTCTCCAGGAGGTAGGTGTATGTGTGTCAAAGTCAAAAATCAAGAGAAGACTTCACCAGAGCAAATACAGAGGGTTCACCACAAAATGTAAACCATTGGTGAGCCTCAAAAACAGGAAGGCCAGATTAGAGTTTGCCAGAAAAAAAAATCTAAAAAAGCCTTCACAGTTCTGGAACAACATCCTGGACAGATGAGACCAAGATCAATTTGTACCAGAGTGATGGGAAGAGAAGAGTATGGAGAAGGAAAGGAACTGCTCATGATCCAAAGCATACCACTTCATCAGTGAAGCATGGTGGTGGTAGTGTCATGGCGTGGGCATGTATGGCTGCCAATGGAACTGGTTCTCTTGTATTTATTAAAGATTAGGGATGAGCTTCGCGTTCGAGTCAAACCCATGTTCAATTTGAACATGGTCTGTTCGCCGAATTCCGAACATTATGGGCTGTTTGCGCCAAATTCGAGTGGCCCAAATTCACGGCCCATAATTCACTGCGGCATCGCAGTGCATTACTGGCTGCTGATTGGTCAAGCATGCACTATGACCCACATGCTTTGGCCAATCACAGCACAGAAAAAATGGAGAGCCATGATTGGCCAAAGCCAGGGTGGCTTTGGCCAATTATGTCTCAGGGGGTTTAGTACATGCCCCACACTGTGGCCCAAATTCATGGCCCATAATTCACTGCGGCATAGCAGTTCATTGCTGGCTGCTGATTGGCCAAGCATGCACTATGACCCGTGTGCTTTGGCCAATCACAGCGCAGAAAAAACTGAGAGCCATGATTGGCCAAAGCCACGGTGGCTTTGGCCAATTATGTCTCAGGGGGTTTAGTACACGCCCTACACTATATAAGGCTGCCTGCCTGGCGGCCTTGTGTAGTGTGTTGCGACGGTGGTTAAAGACAGACAGAGAGAGAGAGAGACAGTGTCATTTAATTTGAGTTAGATAGAGTAGGCAGGCAAGTCAGTTAGCTTCAGTTACAGTGTGTAGAGGATATATATATTTTCACTTAGTGTGCTGTGTCCTTAGCACAGTGTGCACCTAAAGCTTTACCTGAATACAATTGCCGGTGTTCTCATACAAATACAGGCAGGAAGCTGCAGTATTTTGTTTTAGTGTCCTTTGCACAGTGTGCACCTAAAGCTTTACCTGAATACAATTGCCGGTGTTCTCATACTAATAATACTACAGGCAGGCAGTTGATTCTGCTAGCTGCAGTATAATCAGTATATATATATGGCATCTATCTTTCACGGCCCATTGGGTCACTCTTCTGGCAGCTGGGAAGGATGCAGGACAAGGTGCAGTAGTGTTGGAGGTTGTTCCGCCACCACGCCTCCAAAATGCTACTACTGACACACCTCTCTCCTCCACCCCACCTCTTCTTCTTCCTCCATGGCCTCTTCCAGTGCTTTATCCCCAGAACCAGCGGTGCTCCGTAGGCGTTCAAGGGGCTACGCAATTACGCAGGCAAAAAGATGCCATGCCGTGCTTGTGCTGGTTTGTTTGGGGGACAGGAGCCACACTGGGGCAGATATTTTGTCAGCTCTGCAGGGGCAGGCCAAGAGGTGGTTGATGCCACGCCAGCTTAAGCCAGGAATGGTGGTTTGCGACAATGGAACCAACTATCTCTCCGCCCTCCGACAGGGACAACTGACCCATGTGTTCTGTGTGGCTCATGTCCTTAACCTGGTGGTGCAGTGGTTCTTGGGCAGGTACCCGGGCTTACAGGATGTCCTGAGACAGGCCAGGAAAGTCTGTGTGCATTTCCATCAGTCATTTAATGCCCATGCTCGGCTGGCTGAGCTCCAAAAGGAGTTGAACCTGCCCAAGAACTGCCTTATATGTGACATGCCCACCAGGTGGAACTCAACGTTGGCCATGCTGCAGCAGCTGCACATGCAGCAGAGGGCCATCAATGAGTACATGTGTGACTACGGCACCAGGACAGTGTCAGGGGAGCTTGGTTTTTTTCACCACGCCAGTGGGGCATGATCAGGGATGCATGCACTGTCCTGTCACCATTTGAGGAGGCCACGAGGATGGTGAGCAGTGACAGTGCATGCATCAGTGACACTGAACCTCTTGCCCACCTGTTGGAGCATACGCTGCGTGGAATAATGGACAGGGCACTTGAGGCAGAACAGAAGCAAGAAGAGGAGGACTTCCTTGCCTCTTAAGGCCCCCTTTATCCAGACAGTGTTCCTGCTGTCCCACCCATCACACAGGAATAGGACGAGGAGGAGGAGGCTTGCACTCAGCATCAGCAGCAGTCTTTTAGGGATGATTTACAGTCCCAAGAAACCCGTGGACTTGTACGTGGCTGGGAGGAGGTGGCTGTGGATCATGTTGTCCTTAGTGACCCAGAGGACTCCGGACCGAATGCCTCAGCTAACTTACACTGCATGGCCTCCCTGATCCTGCAAAGCTTGCGAAAGGATCCACGTATTCTTCGGATCAAGGAGAGGGACCATTACTGGCTGGCAACTCTCCTTGATCCACGTTACAAGGGTAAGGTTGCGGACCTTATCTTGCCGTCGCAGAGGGAGCAGAGGATGAGACATCTCCGGGAGGCCTTGCAGAAAGGTCTGTGCAACGCGTTCCCAGAGACTGGGCGGTTACAAACTCCTGGTCCTGGACAACGTGTTGCTGAGGCTTCGGTCAGTCACACAAGGATCGGTGGAGAATGTGGCCGTCTGACCGATGCGTTCAGACAATTTTTTAGTCTGCAGCCCCAAGGTATTGATCGGTTCCAGCAACCATCGCCAGCGTCTGATTTACATGGTGCAGGTATACCTAGGGGCAAGGTCAGACTTGGACACCTTTCCCACTGAAAATCCTCTGGGTTACTGGGTCTTGAGGATGTATCACTGGCCAGAGCTTGCACAGTATGCAATTGAGCTACTAGCCTGTCCTGCATCCAGCATTCTTTCGGAACACACCTTCAGTGCTGCTGGTGGCTTTGTAACTGATCACAGGGTGCGCCTGTCCACCGACTCAGTTGATCGACTGACCTTCATAAAGATGAATCAGTCTTGGATCACCACCAGCTACCAAGCACCTGTAGCTG
This sequence comes from Lithobates pipiens, assembly GCF_037356315.1. Taxonomy (NCBI): domain Eukaryota; kingdom Metazoa; phylum Chordata; class Amphibia; order Anura; family Ranidae; genus Lithobates; species Lithobates pipiens. Next base: position 125,565,204 of record NW_027507789.1, on the reverse strand, counting down.
ATGTAACCTAATGATTTTTTTTTAAATGTCACATCCCTTCAAGACTGCCTATGCTGATGCTGAGTGACTGTCCTGTTAGGTTGACTATCCTCTTCCTCCTCAATGATCCTGCTGATAGCTTAGAAGAACATTTTTGGTTCTGGGTAATGCCGCCAGTGACTAAGGCCCAATTTTTCAGCCCCTGTTTAACAGGGTTGTGTTATTAAAATTTTTGATGCAATGCTTTGCAGCAGGGCTCATTTCTGCACTCCAACTAGAGTATCTAGGAGAGGCTGCAGTGTCGTGGCACCAGTACCAGTGCCTAAGGCCCAATTTTTCAGCCCCTGTTTAACAGGGGCATGTAATTACAATTTTTGATGCAATGCTTTGCAGCAGCGCTCATTCCTGCACTCCAACTAGAGTATCTGGGAGAGGTTGTAGTGTCGTGGCACCAGCACCAGTGCCTAAGGCCCAATTTTTCAGCCCCTGTTTAACAGGGGCATGTAATTACAATTTTTGATGCAATGCTTTGCAGCAGGGCTCATTACTGCACTCCAACTAGAGTATCTGGGAGATGTTGCAGTGTCCTGGCACCAGTGCCTAAGGCCCAATTTTTCAGCCCCTGTTTAACAGGGGCATGTAATTACAATTCTTGATATAATTAACAGCAGGGCCCGTTCCTGCGCTCTGTAACTGTGAGGACTTATAGCGTTGTGGCACCAGCCCCACCACCACCACAACCACCAAAGGCCCAATTTTTCTACCACTGTTCAACAATGGCATGCAATTACAATTCTTGATATAATTGTTCACAGCAGGGCGCTCCAGCACCCACCAAGAGTCACTTTGAGGGCTTACAGTGTTGTGGCAACACCAACACCTTAGGCCCACATTTCTGCAGAGCATATAGGGCAGGCCCCTACTTTCAAACATCCAACTTACAAACGTCTCCTACTTGCAAACGGAAGGAGACAACAGGAAGTGAGATGAAAAAAGACGGACGGCCCAAAAAATTATGCAGGGGTGATAACTCTTTGCTATGTTTGCCAAAAAGCTTAAAAATATATTTTTTGACTGGAGCTACACTTTAAAAATTGTCGCCAGTTGGCAGTTTCAGGATCGCATGCAAAATGTATCTGGACACTTAAATAATGCATGCCAAATGCTTTTGTGAATGGAGCCCACAAAGGCCTATTCACACCAAGCCGGGCCATTGAGGTGTATTTAATGCACACTTGGCATAAATTGTCTTAAGAAAGCCCATTCATTTGAACCAATGCACCAACATACCACAGTAGACTGAAATCCAGACCTGCAATATTTTTGGTAATGCAGCACACCACAAAGTAATGCTCAGTAGTGCGCTATCATAATTAGCAATACTCTGCAATGCAGATGAGCATCCTAATGCCCAATACACATCGTCGGAAATTCTGACGAAAAAAGTCAGATTGGATTATGTTGTCAGAAAATCCGATCGTCTGTGGCCTCTGAAAAAGTTTGAGAGCTGAATCTAAATTTTTTCCGATCATGTGTAGAGAATTCCGACGCACAAAGTGCCACACATGCCACACATGCTCAGAAAAAATTTGGAGACGAAAGCTATTGGCTACTGGCCTCTATGTAGTCCTGCCCTACGTTTTGTACGTCACCTCGTTCCGAACAATCGGATTTTCCGATAACTTTGTGTGACCATGTGTATGCAACACAAGTTTCGGCCAGAAAAAGGAAGTTCAATAGCCAGTAGCCAATAGCTTCCATCTCTTACTTGCTTCAAAGCATGTGTCATTTTTGATCCGTCGGAACAGCATACAGATGAACGGTTTTCCCGATAGAAATTGGTTCCGTCAGAAATATTTAGAACATGTTCCATATCTAGGTCCGTCAGAATTTTCTACGTAAATACACACTATCAAAATATACGATGAAAAGCTCCCGTCTGACTTTTTCTGTCGGACATTCCGCTCATGTGTACACGGCATTTGATGTGCACTCCACAAATCTGGCCTTTATGGAAGAGTGGCAAGAAGAAAGCCATGGTTGAAAGAAAGCCATTAGAAGTCCCATTTGCAGTTTGCAAGAAGCCATGTGGGGGACACAGCAAACATGTGGAAGAAGGTGCTCTAGTCAGATGAGACCAAAATTTAACTTCTTGGCCTAAAAGCAAAATGCTATGTGTGGCAGAAAATTAACACTGCACATCGCCCTGAACACACCTTTAAACATGGTGGTGGCAGCATCATGTTGTGGGGATGCTTATTTTTCCACAGGGATAGAGAAGCTGGTCAGAGTTGATGGGAAGATGGATGGAGCCAAATACAGGGCAATTTAATGCCGCATACACACGGTCGGACTTTCCGATGGGAAATGTTCGATGTGAGCTTGTTGTCGGAAAGTCCGACTATGTGTATGCTCCATCGAACATTTGCTGTCGGAATTTCCAGACACAAAAGTTTGAGAGCAGGTTCTCAAATTTTCCGCCAACTTCACTTTGTTGTCGGAAAGTGCGATCGTGTGTACACAAGTCCGTTGCACAAAAGCTCACGCATGCTCGGAATCAAGCAGGAGGAGCCGCACTGGCTATTGAACTTCCTTTTTCTCGGCTCATCATACATCTTGTACATCACCACATTCTCACGTTCGGAAATTTTGGGCCAACATTTCTGTGACCGTGTGTATGCAAGACAAGTTTGAGCCAAAATCCTTTGGAAAAAAATCCACGGTTTTGTTGTCGGAAAGTCTGATTGTGTGCATTAGAAGAAAACCTGTTATACCCTGTACACACGGTCGGCCTTTTCGGCGGAAAATGTGCAATCGGAATGTGTTGTCGGAAATTTCGATTGTGTGTGGGCTCCATCAAATCTTTTCTGTCGGAATTTCTGACACACAAAGTTTGAGATCTGGATATAAAATTTTCCAACAACAAAGTCTGATGTTTAAATTCCAATCATGTGTAGACAATTCCGACGCACAAAGTGCCACACATGCTCAGAATAAATTATGACACAGCTATTGGCTACTGGCCTCTTTATAGTGCCATTGTACGTGTTGTACATCACCTCGTTCTTAACAATTGGATTTTCCAACAACTTTATGCAACCGTGTGTATGCAAGAAAAGTTTGGGACAAAATTTGTCGGAAAAAATCTGACAAATGTTGTCGTCGGAATGTCCAACCGTGTGTACAGGGCATTAGAGTCTGCAAAAGACTTGAGACTGGGGCGGAGGTTCACCTTCCTGCAGGACAATGACCCAAAACATACAGTCAGAGCTACAATCAGGTTTTTCTGTCTGTTCATTTTTCTCTCCCCATTGGCCACAACAGAGGGTCAATCAGAAGCAACTAAAGGGGCATAATGCGAAATGTAGTTCCAGAGATAGGTGTCCCAATTGTTATCAGCAGGGAGCAGACTACAGTCCCCAGTATGCACTCTGCTGGGGGGAAAAATAAAACCAGGAAACAAGCTGAGGAGTGCTTGTAGCAGCTACTAAAGGAGACATGGAAAACTAAAGAGAGGACTGTGCTGGGGAACTAATAGCCCCAGCACCACCAGAGAGAGTCACACTGTACCCGCACCACCAGAGTGAGAGCCACGCTGTACTGGCACCACCAGAGAGAGAGATAATCTGTACCGGCACCACCATAGAGAGAGCCACGCTGTACTGGCACCACCAGAGAAAGAGCCACTCTGTACCGGCACCACCAGAGAGAGACACGCTGTACTGGCACCACCAGAGAGAGAGACACGCTGTACCGGTACCACCAGAGAGAGAGCCATGCTGTGCCGCACCACCAGAGAGAGAGCCACGCTGTACTGCACCACCAGAGAGAGAGCCATGCTGTACCTGCACCACCAGAGAGAGAGCCATGGTGTACCTGCACCAGAGACAGAGCCACGCTGTACCCACACCACAAGAGAGAGAGCCACGCTGTGCCACACCACCAGAGAGAGAGCCATGCTGTACCTGCACCACCAGAGAGAGGGTCACGCTGTACCCGCACCACCAGAGAGAGAGCCATGCTGTACCCGCACCAGAGACAGAGCCACTCTGTACCCACACCACAAGAGAGAGAGCCACACTGTACCTGCACCACCAGAGAGAGAACCACGCTGAACCCACACCACAAGAGAGAGAGCTACGCTGTACCCGCACCACAAGAGAGAGCCACGCTGTACCCGCACCACCAGAATGAGAGCCACGCTGTACCAGCACCACAAGAGAGAGAGCCATGCTGTACCGGCACCACCAAAGAGAGAGCCACACTGTACCCGCACCGCCAAAGAGAGAGCCACGCTGTACCTACACTACCAGAGAGAGAGCCATGCTGTACCCGCACCGCCAGAGAGAGAGCCACGCTGTACCCGCACCGCCAGAGAGAGAGAGACACTCTGTACGGGCACCACCAGAGAGAGAGACACGCTGTACCGGCACCACCAGAGAGAGAGACACGCTGTACCGGCACCACCAGAGAGAGAGACACGCTGTACCCGCACCACCAGAGAGAGAGCCACGCTGTACCCGCACCACCAGAGAGAGAGCCACGCTGTACCGCACCACCAGAGAGAGAGCCATGCTGTACTGCACCACCAGAGAGAGAGCCATGCTGTACCTGCACCACCAGAGAGAGAGCCATGGTGTACCTGCACCAGAGACAGAGCCACGCTGTACCCACACCACAAGAGAGAGAGCCACACTGTACCTGCACCACCAGAGAGAGAACCACGCTGTACCCACACCACAAGAGAGAGAGCTATGCTGTACCCGCACCACCAGAGAGAGCCACGCTGTACCCTCACCACAAGAGAGAGAGCCACGCTGCACCCGCACCACAAGAGAGAGCCACGCTGTATCGCACCACCAGAGAGAGAGCTACGCTGTACCCACACCACCAGAGAGAGGGCCACGCTGTACCCGCACCAACAGAGAGAGAGCCACGCTGTACCCACATCACCAGAGAGAGAGCCACGCTGTACCCGCAACACCAGAGAGAGTCATGCTGTACCACATGAGAGAGAGCCATGCTGTACCAGCACTACCAGAGAGAGAGCCACGCTGTACCGGCACCACCAGAGAGAGAGCCATGCTGTACCGGCACCACCAGAGAGAGGTCCACGCTGTACCGACACCACCAGAGAGAGAGCCATGCTGTACCGGCACCACCAAAGAGAGAGCCACACTGTACCCGCACCGCCAAAGAGAGAGCCACGCTGTACCTACACTACCAGAGAGAGAGCCACGCTGTACCCGCACCGCCAGAGAGAGAGCCACGCTGTACCCGCACCGCCAGAGAGAGAGAGACACTCTGTACGGGCACCACCAGAGAGAGAGACACGCTGTACCCGCACCACCAGAGAGAGAGCCACGCTGTACCCGCACCACCAGAGAGAGAGCCACGCTATACCGCACCACCAGAGAGAGAGCCATGCTGTACTGCACCACCAGAGAGAGAGCCATGCTGTACCTGCACCACCAGAGAGAGAGCCATGGTGTACCTGCACCAGAGACAGAGCCACGCTGTACCCACACCACAAGAGAGAGAGCCACACTGTACCTGCACCACCAGAGAGAGAACCACGCTGTACCCACACCACAAGAGAGAGAGCTATGCTGTACCCGCACCACCAGAGAGAGCCACGCTGTACCCTCACCACAAGAGAGAGAGCCACGCTGCACCCGCACCACAAGAGAGAGCCACGCTGTATCGCACCACCAGAGAGAGAGCTACGCTGTACCCACACCACCAGAGAGAGGGCCACGCTGTACCCGCACCAACAGAGAGAGAGCCATGCTGTACCCACATCACCAGAGAGAGAGCCACGCTGTACCCGCAACACCAGAGAGAGTCATGCTGTACCACATGAGAGAGAGCCATGCTGTACCAGCACTACCAGAGAGAGAGCCACGCTGTACCGGCACCACCAGAGAGAGAGCCATGCTGTACCGGCACCACCAGAGAGAGGTCCGCGCTGTACCGACACCACCAGAGAGAGAGCCACGCTGTACCTGCACCACAAGAGAGAGCCACGCTGTACCCACACCACCAGAGAGAGGGCCACGCTGTACCTGCACCACCAGAGGGAGAGCCACACTGTACCCACACCACTAGAGAGAGAGCCACGCTGTACCCGCACCACCAGAGAGAGTCATGCTGTACCGCACCACAAGAGAAAGAGCCACGCTGTACCGATACCACCAGAGAGAGAGCCACACTGTACTGGCACCACCAGAGAGAGAGCCACTCTGTACTGGCACCACCAGAGAAAAAGAGCCCCGCTGTACCGGCACCACCAGAGAGAGGTCCACGCTGTACCGGCACCACCAAAGAGAGGTCCACGCTGTACCGGCACCACCAGAGAGAGAGGCCACGCTGAACCGCACCACCAGAAAGAGAGCAGGTCAGTGTCACTGGGCCATGTGGGCACAATAGGAGACAGACAGTACTGGCATTGTATGGCCACAATAGGACTTGGGCACTGTAATATAAAGGGGACTTAAAGTGGTTGTAAACCCTTACAACACACTTTGACCTACAGGTAAGCCTAGATTAAGGCTTACCTGTTGGTCCAATAAATCTACACGGTTTAGGAGATATTTACCGAAAGACAGGCACCGCTGTCTACTGTGCATGCGGGAGTGACGTCATCGCGGTTTCGCCAAATGACAGCGGCGGAGCAGCGAGACCCACCAAGAAGATGGATGTGCCGGACTACAGGGGACAGCGGTGACATCGCTGGCTTCTGTGTCAGGTAAGTGACACATAATGGACTACTATGCGATGCATAGTAGTCCATTATGCTTTACCTTTGCAGGGAATGAAAGAGGAAGTAAACGCATCAGGGTTTACTTCCTCTTTAACTGTAATCATTGCAGTGGCCCTTTATAGTGCCGTTCCCTTTATATCACAGTGTCTCTGCACATTACAGTGTGGAGGACCAACACCAGCCACCCCCGCGAATGTCTGAATGTCTACCGACCCCCCCCGAAACCCATGAAAAAGTTGGCTGCTCAGTATAAAATGCTTGGGCCTATTTTTTGTCCCAGTCCGGGCCTGGCTACAATGGAATGGTTTAGTTCAAAGAATATTAATGTGTTTGAATGGTCCAGTTAAATTCCAGACCTAAATCTAATTGAGAATCTGTGGCAAGACAAGATTTGAAAATTTCTGTTCACAGATGCTCTCCAGCCAATCTGACAGAGCTTAAGCTATTCTACACAGAAGAATGGGCAAAAATGTCACTCTCTAGATGTGCAAAGCTGGTAGAGACATACCCAAAAAGACTTGCAGCTGTAATCGCAGTGAAAGGTGCTTCTACAAAGTATTGACTCACGTTTTTAGTTGTAACATGTGACAAAATGTGGACATTTTCCTGGGGTATGAATACTTTTTTTTAAGGCACTGTATATATTAGATAGAAAAAAAGATGTAAAAGGCAATAATCTAGTATTGTAACAGACAATTACATTGAGACAGAGTTGACATACTGTAAAAATGGGGGATAAGCTTACCTCTTTTAAATGCACTTCATGCAAAGAAAGAGTGGAGGCTTATTTGCCACGTGCACTAGTAAGTGAACGGGGGGGGAACAAATGCCTTCTCAATAGTGCCTCCTGCTGATCTCAACATTGTTACAGGACAGTAATGATCTGGTAATTGGTGGCAGGAACCACAGAAAATTGACACTCCCAGACCTCGGGGGCATTTCTTTTAAATGGAGAGACATTTGTGACATGAGTGAGAGGAGAGGTAAGCATTTACACACTTCTTTTGAGCAAAACCCTTATATTTGGCAATGTAGATTTGTGACAGGGTCACTTTAAAAAGTGGTTTAGTGAGCAGTGTTAATTTTGTTGACTAAAACGACTAAAACGAGGGAGAAGGCGGAGCCTAGCCGAGAGGTAATGCTGGCTTAGAGCTCCATTCTCAGCAGGACAACGGAGCCATATAACGGCGGAGGTAACTTGACCCTCCGCATATATATCATACCAAACAGTAGATAAATATCCCTACCTTACATTGGTGACATTTGGGGAGGTCAGAGGAGACTCATGAGGCAGAAAATTAACAAGAAAGCGCCGCCTCACACACACAGCAGTATGGCACTGAAACCCTCCCTCTCTGAGGGGAGACACAGTGAGGAGAACAAACAGACAGCCCCTTCTGCTGCTTTACATAAAGATGTTCTCTCATTAAAAGCACATAGTCTCTCTAACCAAATACCTGAGAAAAATATGTCAGTTCTGGAGAATTTAGAACTTTCCACACAAAAAGACTTATCCCCTCCTGTAACGCTGAAACAAATAGAAATCTGCTTCAAAAATCACTAAAAACCACTGCAGATATCATCACCACAAGCCTTACCAAAGAAATTAGAATACTTGGTCAGCGTACATCAGCACTGGAAATTAGAGCAGACGATCTGCAAAATTATACATCTAATATTGCCTCAGAAATAGATTTTCTTAAAGAGGAAAATGACATATTACAATCCAAATTGGAGGATTTCGAAAATCGCGCAAGACGCTCCAATATACGTATTAGAGGAATACCCGAATCTGTGACTGATTTAAACGGTGCTATTACTGCACTTTTTCAAGAATTACAACCAGCTATCCCACTAGAGCGTCTTGAAATGGACCGGGTTCATAGAGCCCTAGCAACAAAGAAAACAGATGGTCCTCCCCGTGACATTATCGCAAAATTGCATTTCTACCGCACTAAGGAACTACTGCTAAATACAGCTAGAAATAAAGATCCCCTAATTTTCCAGGGTCATAAATATCAATTATTCACAGACCTCTCACAGATTACAGTCAACAAAAGAAGAACCCTGAAACCACTACTGCAAATATTACAGCGAAATTACATAACCTACCAATGGGGCTTTCCTTTCTCAGTGCGTTTTACTTTCCAAAGTCGCAAATATATGTGCCGAACAGCTAAGGACCTGCAAACTACTTTACAGAAACTAGGGATGATAAACACATCAAGAGATGCTGCGGACACTCGCCAAAAATCATCCTCATATGCTGATACTCCCTCCTCTGCTTCCAGAAGAGAAGAAGACTACAATCCACAGAAAAGAAGTCGCATACAATCTCCACCTCCATATCTGGCTGACACTATGGACTGATAAACACCTGTACTGAGGCTACTATCTTGCCTTTTCAACAGAATGGCTACTGCCGAGTTTTTTCTCTGACTTCCAATCAATATTTTTTATCATAATCTTATTTAAGAAATGTTCCTAATAATTTAGGCACCTTATTATAACTTTTTTTTCTCTCTCTTCTCTTCTTTGTCTTTGAGGTTGCCTTAATCTTACATTTTTATTTTTTGCTTGAAAAATGAAATTATATGATTGGCTCTTGGTGTCCTGCAGGGAAGTTCCTTGGACCCTCTCTTGCTACCCTCAGCAGCTCGTTGCACACCGGGCAGTTGACAGTGGCTCATGTACCCTTGGAGGGAGAGTTTTTCTCCTCCCAACGGACACATTAAGAACATAGATATGTTAAAATATATTTCAATATTGTATATTAATTGTATTTTCTTTTTCAGTCATTATCTCCTTTCCCCTCCCTCCCTCCACCCCTATACTCTGGAGACAAATAATTTCTTATATGACACACGTTCTAACATAAACACCAACACATATTTACTTTTCCCAACTCCATGGCCCCATTAAACATCATATCATTAAATACTCAGGGACTAAACGTTCCACACAAACGCACTAAAGCCTTCCGCACATTTTCATCCAAGAAAGCACATATAGTTTGCCTCCAAGAGACTCATTTTGCGTCACAATCCACTCCCAAATTTTTCAGTAAAGACTACCCCCAAGTATACACAGCTTCGGCCTCCTCTAAAAAACGAGGCGTGCTTATAGCTTTCCATCGCAATACACCATTTTCACTAATGAAGGAAATCAAGGATCCAGAAGGTCGTTACTTGATTCTTAAAGGACACCTACTTGATACCGCTATCACCATTAAATCATACTACACTCCTAACAAAAATCCTATTTCTTTTCTTTCTCATTTATTTCAAACTATAGAACACCACAAAATAGGTACTACAATTCTATGTGGAGATTCTATTCAGACCATATTCCCATTTTTGGATAAATCACCAATCCCACAGTCACATACAGCAGACAAACAACTCTTATCAAAACTAATTACAAAACATAACCTAGTAGATACTTGGAGAGAATTGAATCCAACCAAGAGACAATACACACATTACTTGTTCCCTCATCGCTCATTTTCTAGGATAGACCATATATTTATGTCCATAGGGCTAATTCCAGAAATAATATCTACAAAAATTATTCCCATCCCATGGTCCGATCATAGTGCAGGCTACATTACTGTTGCCTCTATAATTCAAAAAAAAAGAAGATCCAACATGGATATTAAGAGATTTCCTACTCAAAAATCCAGCTCATAAAAATAATATTGAAATTGCGCTCAAAGATTATATAAAATATAACTCCACACCTGACGTCTCTCCGACTACATTATGGGAAGCACACAAACCTGTTCTCCAGCAAGCAAACATATTCAACAGAGAGCGGAAAATCCTTTGTCAGACTTTAGAAACAAATTTCAATAAATTTCACACAGCATTCCAAAATAACCCTTCTTCTTTATCTAAAATAAATCTTGACAAAGCTAAATTGGAATTTGATCTATTCCTTACTGAAGCAGCGGATAAAACCATCAAGAGATCACAACACAATTTCTATATCAATGCGAATAAACCTCACACACTATTAGCCAGGGCATTAAAATCCTGCCAGAACCCAACGAAACCGATACGTCTGAAAATCTCTAGGGGGGTATACACAAATAATCCTTTAAAAATATTACAAAAATTCAAAACACAATTAAAAAATGTATACTCTTCTAATAATGAGTTGGACCCTTCTAGAGCAAATGATTTTTTCTCTCATATATCTCTACCGACACTATCTAAAACACAAATGGAAATGATGGAGGAACCAGTGTCAATTATAGAGGTATCTGAAGTTATCAAAAATCTGAAACTAAATAAAAGGCCAGGTCCTGATGGTTTTTCTGCGCTGTATTACAAAACGTTTGTAGACACCCTATCGCCAGTCTTGACAAACATTTTTAATTCCCTTTTAGAAGGTCATTCTTTTAGAAGAGAAACCCTAACTGCAATTATCTGTATGCTCCCTAAACCTCACACAGACGATTCAATATGGTCTAATTATCGCCCTATTTCGTTATTAAATTTGGACATAAAAATTTTAGCCAAAATTCTAGCTAACAGATTAAATACTATTATAGGCAATCTAATACATCGTGATCAAGTGGGCTTCATTCCATTACGTCAAGCAGGAGATAATATTAGACGTACAACACTCCTGTCACATGCCGCTAAAAAAAGACGTATTCCCACTTGTTTTCTTTCTTTAGATATTATGAAAGCTTTTGACACAGTATCTTGGTCATATATGAACTATACCCTTTCCAAATGGGGATTCGGCCCTCATTTTTTACGATGGATCTCTAGTTTGTATCAAGATCCCAAAGCTTATATCAGATATGCAGGGTACAAATCGGACGAGTTTAATATACTGAGGGGGACTCGTCAAGGATGTCCACTTTCGCCATTATTATTTGCTTTACTCATTGAACCTTTAGCACAAAGAATTAAGATAGAACCCACTATAACAGGTATTGAAATGGGTGGCTTTCATCATAAGCTCTGTTTATTCGCAGACGATATTCTCCTTTTTCTATCTTCTCCACATGTTTACGGCCCCAAATCTTATGGTTGTACTACAAGAATTCTCATTTATTTCGGGCCTTAAGGTCAATATTCAAAAATCTTCAGCATTAAACATTTCACTTGTCGAAAAAGATAAACAATCTTTACAAAATCCACTACCCTTTAAGTGGGTAGATCATAGCCTCCCATATCTGGGTGTGCAGTTTACTCCTAAGCCCTCCGATTTATTTGCAGCTAATTACCCAGCTCTATTAAAAAATATTACAAGGTTGTTATCTAATTGGTCATCAATGCCGATATCATGGTTTGGGAAAATCAATATCATAAAAATGTCTGTTCTTCCGAAATTTTTATATTTATTCAGAACTCTCCCGATTCATATTCCTGCATATTTTCTTAGGCTGATTCAACAAAAAGTAACGAAATTTACTTGGGGGAAAATAAAACCCAGACTTCACAAAAAAACACTTGTTCTCCCCAAAGCTTTGGGTGGTTTGGGATTCCCAGACTCTAACATATATTATAAGTCAGCTCAATTATCTCAATTAACAAAATATCACTCTTCTACAGAGATTCCTTTATGGGTCCTCATTGAAGCTGTAGACTGTGATCCTCTTCCTATAAACAATATATTATGGTTACAACCTGCGGATCGTAAGTCTATAAATAACCCCATTTCTAAGCACTCTCCATCTATATGGGATAGGTATAGAAATTTACATGGTCTGCAATCTCCACAAAATCCGCTATTATCTTTCCACAAGAATCCGACTTTTTACCCAGCCTGGAAATATCCCAAAACCTTTAAAGCTTGGTCTAAGGCTGGTATCACTTGTCTATATAATTTAACTTCAACTACATCAATAAAATCTTTTACAGATCTATGTGAATTATATAAGCTTCCACAATCAGAAATATTCTGATATCTCTAAATCAAAGATTTTTATACTCCTCTTCTCAATTTAAATGTAAACTTACATAATATTTCTCAATTTGAAAGATTTTGTCTCAAGGAACCACATGCTAAAGGTCGTATTACATCATTGTATACACAATTGATATCTAATTCTAATACTGTTATACCTAAATATGTGGCCAAGTGGGAAAAAGATTTGGATTGTACGATCGATTCTAGGTCTTGGTCCAACATATGGTCTTTCACAAAATCTTCCTCTATAAATATATTGGCGTCTGAATCATCATATAAAGTTCTCACACGCTGGTATTTGGTTCCTGCGAGAATCGCCAAATTCTCAACAGACAACACTGGCCTCTGCTTTCGTGGCTGTCCAGAAAAAGGTACCTATATACATACCTGGTGGCATTGCTCAATTGTACAATCATTTTGGAAAAAGATCTTTCTGATAATTACAAAATTTTTTGATCGTCCAATTTTTCCAGACCCAATTATAGCTCTCCTTAATTTAAAACCAGCCTTTCTGAATCAGAAGCAATTCAAATTAGTTCTTACACTCCTGATAGCCGCAAAGCATACTATAGCCAATGCGTGGAAAACAGATGTGGTGAATATTGCAGAAACCAAAACGTAGAATGAATCAATCTTTCCTCCATGCTAAAATGGACGCTATAGATAAAAACCAGATGACAAAGTTTGATATCATATGGAAACCCTGGATTAAATATTATACGTCAGATAATATTGACAACCGAGTTTTATTGTTATGGTGATTAAGATTTTTTATAGAATTACAACATTAGATGATATATAAAACCTCCTCCGGAGAATTATTCCCTCCCCTTCCCCTCCTATATACCTTTTATGTTCTTCCCTTACTATATAATACTTACTATAAACATACTTTAGAAGTTATGGTCAAAACTTTAAAATCATATATTTTCTTTTAGACATATTTATATTTATATATTTTTCTTGGGATTAAAATGTTTAAAACTCAGCTATAAGAATGTTTTCAAATTCTAAAATATATAAAGGCCATTTATTGTCATTCCCACGAGAATATCTTGAAATTCTTCTTTGCTTTGTATCATCCGTACTTCAATATGTCTACTTTTTATTTCTGGTATCACATAATTTGTCTTATATTCTGTACATGTAATTTATTTTAACATAAAATCAAAATTTTTGAACGAGAAAACGACTAAAACATTTTAGTCGACTTAATGAATATTATTTTAGTCTACTAAAATACGACTAAAACTAAAATGGGACTAAAACGAATATGGCATTTTAGTAAAAGACTAATGCCCTGTACACACGGACATTCCGACAACAAAATCCGGTCAGGTTTTTTCCGACGGGTGTTGGCTCAAACTTGTCTGGCATACACACGGTCGCACAAAGTTGTCAGAATTTCCAATCATCAAGAATGTGGTAATGTACAACACATACGACAGGACTATAAAAGGGAGCTCAGCCCCACGTGCGGCACCCTTTGGGCTCTTTCTGCTGATCTTTATCGCGTGTTAGTAGAAGTTTGGTTTGAGACGATTCACGCTTTTCAGACTTGTGCTTCAGATCATTACTGCTCTTCAGTTTGTGCTTGTGGGTTTGTATCTGCTTATCAGTGCGTGTAGTCAGTTTGCAATTGTTTGTCAGTGCGTGCTATTTATAGTACCGTATTTGATATTCAGTGCATTCTTGTCCACTTGTTGCTGGTTTTCAGTTCATTCTTTCAGGCCTTGCTGTTTTTCAGTGCTTTCTGTTAGTCCGTTCTGACCAGCCGAGCGTTTGAAAGCCATGTTTCGTGTACGTACTCGTCGTAGAGTTTGTGCTGTGCAGGGGCTTGGTGTTTTTAGCTTTGACACAATCCTGATCCATGAAAAGGGCGAGGAGGAGTTCATGGACGAAGAATTGGTTGCTCCAGTGTGACGAGTTCTTGCACATGCCTTTGCTTCGTGAGATCCGGGAGAATAATCCTGATGATTTCAGGAATTATCTCCGGATGACGGACCCTGTTTTTCACCGTCTGTTGGCTTTGCTGACCCCTTATATCAGCAGGCAGGATATCTGCATGCAGCAAGTCATCACTCCGGAGCAGAGGCTCATCGCCACGTTGCGCTACTTGGCGACAGGGAGAAGCCTTCAGGACCTCAAGTTCTCTACAGGCATCTCCCCCCAGGCTCTGGGGATCATTATTCCAGAGACCTTTTCTGCCATCATTCAGGTCCTGCAGAAGGACTATATGAAGGTACGTTTTATCCTTTAACATCACATTCTATGTATTTAATATTTGCTAATGTACAGTATTGTATTTCTTTCATCATTCCCTAATTACCATGATTGGAATATGCTGTGCCCCTTTGTCCTCATGCATGCTGGAAGCTTTTAAAGTTCCTTTTTTGTCCTTCATGCATATTTGCCTTCACTAAGCTCCCCAGTATGCGCTCCTGGCTATACACCTATAGCCTAGTCACGTAGCAATGTATTTTGTCAGCTCCATAGTAGTGCTTTCCCTTAAACACCCCCTAAAATGTGTACAAATGTTATGTGTCTCCTTAAATTCACGCAGAGTGCCAGAGGTTTTTTTTTTGGTGGCCAACACTCATTTGTAACCCTCCCTCCCCCAACCGCTAAGTCAGCTGATAGTAATCCTCTATCTGCTGACTTTGGCAACCCATACACACTATACCTACCTCTTTTGTGGTCAAATTTATGGATGAACTCACCAAAGCATGTAGTGCAAGGGCCTGCCTGAATACGTTCAAATGGTACAGTTTGAAGTTTGTTTCTCCTATTATTATCTTGATACTAGGTAATAGCAGAATGTAAAAATGTGCTTCCATTTGTTCAGTGTCTATTTTTATTTTTTTGCATTATGACCTGTCCTATTCTTACCTGTCCAGTGGCTGGCAAGCTGCCAATAGTGTAAGTAAGGAGGGGCTGGCCAATGAAGTGAAGAGTAGGGATGAGCCAAACACCCCCCCCCCCCGTTCGGTTCGCACCAGAACATGCGAACACCTTTAAAGTCTATGGGACACTAACATGAATAATCAAAAGTGCTCGTTTTAATGGCTTATATGCATGCCATTGTCATAGAAAGGGTTTGGGGATCCGGGTCCTGCCCCAGGGGACATGTATCAATGCAAAAAAAGTTTTTAAAACTGCAGTTTTTTCTGGAGCAGTGATTTTAATAATGCTTAAAGTGAAACAATAAAAGTGCAATATTCCTTTAAATTTCATACCTAGGGGGTGTCTATAGTATGCCTGTAAAGGGGCGCATGTTTCCCTCAATACACATAAAAGTTCATTGGTAAAAACGGCATGGGGATTACCCCACAGGAGAACCCCGAACCAAAATAAAAAAAAAAAATGCGCGGGGGTCCCCCTAAATTCCATACCAGGCCCTTCAGGTCTGTGTGAATTGATAATGAGGTACAAATGTACCCCTACCATTTCACAAAAAAAGTGACAAAAAGGTTAAAAAAGACATGAGATGGTTTTTGACAAGTATTCTTCTTTCCGCTTCTTTTTCAGCTTCTTTATTCTGGTCTTCCTTCTGTGTTCTTCTTCTTCTCTATCTTTTTCTCCATCTTCTTCATCTTCTTCTTCCTCCGCTCTTCTCGTCCCGCACCTTGTTCCAGCTTCTTCTCCGCGCCGTCCACAGGATCCACCTCTGTGGGAGTGACGCATCCCTGAAGATGTTCATACGAAACGTACGTTGGAGCATCACCTTGGTCACGTGATTCTATCGCACTTTTGGTATCCTTGGATTTCTCGATCGTCGGGTGGAACACACGCTGACCACGGAGGCGGTTCACAGCTTATATGCACAGCACCACTATCGATAAGTGAGCAGCCCCAGTGCCGGATGGGCACCAACAAATGTAAGGGGCCATTTGGCTTTTTTTTTTATTATATTTTTAAATACTTTTAATAAACCGTATTACACTATGGAATCCATTGTTTTTTCTATATCCCATGCCGAACCATCCGGGGAGGAGTTGTTTTCCCATCTACATATGTGAACAGGCACAATCCTGTACAAGCTTTCATGACTTTCTTTTTGTCATTTATATCTGGTAAGCAGATTTTTTACCTATGGGGTGACGCTCCCTCTTCCTGGTGAATTTTTACTATTCACATAGAAAATTTCATATGCACCCAGAAGACACATTTTAAATTGTGGTTAAAACTATTGGGACTTTCTAATCACCTTTTTTCTCACCAGTGTGAATGATCACTATTGTACACGCTATTGTGTTTTAATCAAGCACCATCATTTATAGAGTTTTATTTGTTGGCATCATATCTTTCTATATTTTATCATTTCTATATTTTTTGCTATGTGTAATTGACAACACTTATTGATTGTTATTCACTATTGGTAGTACTATTACTAAACACACCAGTGCCCTCTATTATCATTCCATATTGACCACATTGTGCAATCAGGGGAGCAGCTTGATTATTTAATATTATTATTATTTGTGATATATTTGTTGTTTTATCATTTCTGGCGTTCACTTATATATTTCAAAAGTTGACCATTGTAAGCACCCCTGTCGGTGTTAAATTTTTTATCTCTTTCCTGTAAAATGATACATCTGGAAGGGAGCTTGTTTTTCTAAAAAAACAGACTTACTGGCCAGATTACCAGAGGAAAATAGAAGAAAAAAGAAAGGAAAAATAAAAAACCAATGCAGCCACCACATGTAAGAATTGGTAAGTTACCATATAACAAGTGTTTGCTTACGGGTTTAATACTGCTTTAACATTTTGGCTCCTGGGCTTGATGAAAAGCAAAGCTGCCTCAGACAGACAGCCATTCCACCACTAAAGCTTACAGCAGTCACCAGAACTGGAGGGGAGAGGAGATCCTACAATAGGAACTTACACAGGACCCCCTCCTCAAACCCCTCCCCCCCCCCCAGTCCCGCTGACCTGTTGCATGGGGATCTACCGTTCTTAGCCCTGGAATAGCCACGTCAGGGGTCCAGGCTTAAAGAAACTCCCTCGGCATTCACGCATCTTCTTCCACGTTCACAGGATGAGCTACGTGGTTTCTGATTGGTTAGCACCACCCATGTGATGGCTCATACCAATTATAACGCTCCAAAATGTCCCTTTTGACGGGGGGATGTTTTGGAGATTCAGCTGCAGGGGTTTCTAAGCCCCTGACCCCTGAGGCGGCTATACCGGGGCTCAGAACAGGAGATTCAGGTCAGTGGGACTATGGGGGGGGGGGGGGGGGTGAGGAGAGGGTCATGTGTAAATTCACCTTACAGATTTTTTATGTAAAAGTGACCTTACCCTTTAAAGAGGAAGTAAACTTCCTCTGCAAACTTTTACCTTTAGGTAAGCGCTTTAATAATACTTACCTATAGGTATTGCAAATATCTCCTAAACCTGCACAGTTTAGCAGATATTTCCAGTGCATGCAGCCAATGACATGACTGGTGCATGCGTTCTGAAGGAACGGCCCACGTTTCAGAGCCCGCGCTGTGAACAGTGGCTCCTGCATGCATGCACAGGAATTACGTCATTGTGGCTCTGTCCAATCACAGCTCCAGAGCCCGCGAACCTGAAAGAAACTCTGGGAAAGATGTCGTCCGTGACATCGGTGTGCAGGAACCACTGCAACAGCTTTGTTTTAAGGTGAGTATTTTATAATGAGCATACTAGCTCATTATACCTTTGTCTTGCAGGGTTTTTCCTGGGGGGGATTTTTTTCAGAGGTTTATAACCTCTTTAACATCAGCAGCACTTTAAAGCGGTTGTAGGCCCTGGAAAAAAAAAAACGCAAGGCAAAGGCATGAGCATACTGGCTCATTCTGAAATACTTTAAAACAAAGTGCCTGCACCGCCTCCCGGTCACCTCTGAGGGAGCTGACATGTTCTCTCAGCCTTTCTTCTGGCCGGAGTCACGATGACATCACTCTCGTGTATGCTGTCCTCTTTCCGACAAGGAGCTCTGATTTTCTGCCAGCATCCGCCGGACCATCAGAGCGCATGTGCCACTAACGTCAGCGCTGCATGCAAGGTGAATATCTCCTAAACTGGACAGGATTAGGAGATATTAATTTTACCTACAGATAAGCCGTATTATAGTAAAAATCACCTACAGGCGTATACAACCACTTTAAGTGGTATTTTTCCCTCTCTCCTCCAACGTGAGATTTTTACAGTAGGGTTATGTTTAGATGTGTGATCATTGCTGCGCCTCTGAAAAGTGACCTGTGGTGGACTGTTTTTCAGAGGTGTTTGACAGGCTAATTTTAACCATGTAAATGCTGCAACCACATTGCTAGGTGCTTTGCTTGACCACAACAGGGGGATAATTTTTGCCTTAACCACTTCAGCCCCGGAAGATTTTACCCCCTTCCTGACCAGAGCACTTTTTGTGATTCAGCACTGCGTCACTTTAACTGACAATTGCGCAGTCGTACGATGTTGTACCAAACAAAATTTACGTATTTTTTTTCCCACAAGTAGAGCTTTCCTTTGGTGGTATTTGATCACCTCTGCGGTTTTTATTGTTTTGAGCTATAAACAAAAATAGAGCGACAATTTTGAAAAAAAAGCAATATTTTTACTTTTTGCTATAATAAATATTCCCCAAAAATATATTTAAAAAAAACTTATTTTTTCCTCAGTTTAGGCCGATACGTATTCTTCTACGTATTTTTGGTAAAAAAAAATAAAAAATTGCAATAAGCGTATATTGATTGGTTTGCGAAACAGTTACAGTGTTTAGAAAAGTGTCCTAAATCAGATGTGGCCAGAACTGTGTGACTGTGACAGAGTGAACCAAACGTAAGTAGGTGAAAAAGTAAGTAATTTATTAAGATTATAGCATACAAATATAAACACACCACCAATACCAAACAGTGTAAATAAAGCAAACAACCAGTGACAACAAACTAACTAGCATATACAGCAAAAGGGGATAACAGAATTGTAGTCTAAAGCTGGCCATACACCATACAATTTTCCTATTCAATTTCCTTTAGATTTACCTTCAACTGTGTAGCACAAGGGCCTGTCTGATTGCACACAAATTGAAAGTGTTTAGATTTCACCTCATATTATATGATTTTGGTAAATCTAAAGGAAATCTATAGAAGACAATTGTATAATGTATGGCCAGCATTAGCCAGGAAAGGGCCATAAACAGAAGATCAGCAGATGGGGGGCAAGGAGCAAGACAGACAGGTGGAAAGGATCAGGCTGCAAGGCAGGGGAAAAGGATAAAAATACAGGTTCGGGATCAGGGATAATACCAAGGGACAATGCCAAGGTGAGGATGTGTGAGCCTTGCCGGGTAGTTATACCATTTCCTGCAATTAGGCTCAGGTGATGCCTGACTGCTGGAGGTGATATCTTCTCCATACTGCCAGATCCACCCGCTGGTGGACACCAGTACTGCAGCTAAAAGATCACAAAACACCAGCAGGGAAAAGCTCTCCTGACAGTTCCAAGTTGGCAGGAGACACCTGCTGGTGGACCTCAGTACTGCATGCCAAAGGTCAGATAGTATTACCAGCAGATGAAACCTTTCCTGACAAAAATAGGGATAGTTTTATGGCATTTTTATTATTAATTTTTTATTAGTAATGGTGGCAATCTGTGATTATTATTGTAACTGCCACATTATGGCGGATGCATAGGACATTATTGACAATATTTTGGGACCATTGTCATTTTTCCAGTGATTAGTGCTATAAAAATGCATTGATTACTGTGTAAATGACACTGGCAGGGAAGGGGTTAAACACTAGGGGGTGACCAAGGGGTTAAGTGTGTCCTAGGGAGTGATTCTAACGGTGGGGGGGTGGGCTACCTAGGATATGACAGCGATCAATGCTCCCGATGACAGGGAGCAGTATATCTGTCATAACACAAGGCAGAATGGGGAAAAGCCTTGTTTACATTGGCATCCACCAGTTCTACTTCTCCACACCGAAATCGTGGGCCACCGGCAAACATCGAGTTCCCAAGACCCATGGGCATGCTCGGTGGGCGTTCGTGCTGCCGGCGACGCGAGTGCGCCCAAAAGGCAGCAAATTTAAAGAGACGTACCTGTACGCCCATTTGCCTGCCCGTGCCATCCTGCCGACATATATGTGTGCGGCAGTCGGCAAGCGTTCAAAGAAAGCATTGCAACCACAGATGTGTACAGCCCCATTTGTCTACTTTTGTAGTAGGGGGGGGGGGTGGCTGTGTGGAAAAAAGTTGGCTTAACCTTTTGGTTTTACCGGCCCCTCAACTGCAAGTGTATACAAGCTCTACGTGACAGACAGCCAACAGCACACAGGCAGCCAAAAACTGGATCAAAGTTTTAAAGTGAACCTTTCACCACAGTGCTTATACAGTATGCTTAACTTTCCACCAACTTGTGTATTGAAATGCTGTGGCATCTCTGCTTCCCAGCTGATGCAGGTATTGGACCATTGGATGAGTTCAATACCTACTTCCCCCATCAGCCAATGTGGTTCCTCCTGCCACCTTGACATATCATCTAGCGGGAGGAATGACAGTGGCTGGAGTAGGAGAATGTATTCTAGAAAGCAGGAAGTATATAATGTTTGCAGTGGCTATGGAGCAGTTTTTAAATTTATGGGGCACTAGAAAGGTAACAGTAAGTTTGTAAAAGAGAGGCACGGAGCAATGCCGAAGGTATTCGGCGGAGGGCCAGCATGACAGGGGTTAACGGGGCAGAGCCAGGTAAGGGGTGAATGCCTGGGGATGGCCAGCTTAGAGTATGGGCGGGCTCCATACTTAGTTAAGCAGGAAGCGGAAGGGGAGGGGCCAGTCTGCACGAG
Source organism: Lithobates pipiens (assembly GCF_037356315.1). NCBI lineage: Eukaryota > Metazoa > Chordata > Amphibia > Anura > Ranidae > Lithobates > Lithobates pipiens. The sequence goes on along the minus strand of NW_027507789.1, from coordinate 125,543,718 downwards.
GAGCCGTGAGGGTAAGGAGCTTCCCACCCACTCGCCCTAAGATTGGAGGAGATGGTGGTGATGCTAGGGAGAGGGGGCCCGGAATACTGGTTGGTGGTTGTTTGGCGGGGTGCAAGGTGCTTGTGAAGGTCATATGGGCACCTAAAGGGCATGGTTTAGGGACCCGTCTGAGGGCGGCTCCCAGTTGGTATATGGGTACCTGCTAGTTGTCTCTGAGTCAGAGGCTTTAGCGACTTGAGGCTTGAGAAGTGACTAGCAGGTACAGTCATGTGTTATGCCTATTGGACCTTGTGCCCCATGGTGGTGATAAAACTGAAAAAAAAAAAAATATATATATATATATATATATATGTATATGTCTGTGTAAAAAGGTTATTACGTTATTTTATGTTAATTATACAATTTATATATTGGTTAATAAAAAAATAAGAAGCTGCTGTGGCCAATTCACTCCACCCCTGTGTTGTGTGATCATTAAGGGGTGGGATGGGCTATTGGTAACAGGTTCAGCCATAGTTAATACCATAGTCATGATTCTTTGTACAGGTGACCTATTTTGTAAAAGTGACCCTGAGATGAAAGTCACTTCTAAAGCCTTGATCTTTTATGTGTCTGCCTGTGTGCTGATGGATAGAATTACTTTCTCTTACTGACCCAAAGACACTATAGACGGTGAGAGGAAAGGAAATGCACCCCAAAGTGTTGTCACTATTTCCTAATCCAAAACTATAATTTTTTTTTTTTTTTTTAAATGGAAGTATATTTAAAGTGTAACTAAACCTATAACCAAAAATGTAATATATTGCAGATTACTAGTCTTTGGTGTGGTGGCTGTATTATTATTATTATTATTATTATTATTATTATTAATATTGTTATTTTAAGCACCTTTTGCTTTATTTTCATCTAGTAATCCTGCAAATAACACCCTTCTTGTCTGTGGGTGGCTATGCCACTCCTCCACTGTAGGAGGTAAATATGAGGGGCGACGTGTAGAGGAACCGTTCCCCTCTATTTTCCTCCTGCAGCTGATGAACCTCTACATGCTGCCCTGCCGCCCCTCCTATCCAGGTGTACAGGGGCCGCATGGTGCTAGGTTGCAATTGTGACCCCCACAACCCCTGCAAACCCTGTACGTACTCCCCTGACTTGGGTATATGTGCAGAATTCTACCGGGACCCTTGTTGGGTCCTTTGGTGATATACCTGTTTGTATATTGGATGTGTACTGTTATTAATCTTTTCTTATATAAATCTTGTATTTCCATATTGATGTGCATCTGCAGTATATACATATGTTTAATGCTATATGCTGGTCGCTGTAATTCTTCTGCTCCCAATTACATTGGTTAGACTCAGTGGTGGCTCGTCTATTAGGGCACCTGGGCGCCTCCCTCTCTCTCCTTGCCATCCCTGTACGCAGTGGATATATTCATGCTTAGCACATGTGGCCAACCCTATTCATGCGTCTAGCCCCTTACAGGGGCACCTGATTAGAGCCATAGGCTTCAAAATAGGGTGAGCTCGGGACGCAGAGGATGCTTCCGGAGCACACACAGGTGTGTTACAACAGAAAATGAATATTCCCTGTTGCAACACTGATCCTCCTTCCGGACAATCAGGAAGCAGGTATGAAACCCATTTCCTGATTAACCAAAAAATCAGGCGATCCTATTGGACGCCTAGCACCGGTAGGAGCAGAGAGGAGATGCACCACAGAAGCTGCTCAAGGAGAGGACACTGGAACAGCTTTCCTGGAGCCCGCTACACTGGAAGATGGCCGCAGAAGCTCTGACCGCTGCTCTCCCCACCCGCATCCAGGGTAAGGGCAGTGGGTGCTGGGGGGGTGTTAGTGCCGTACCATGCCACAGTGGGGGGGTAGGTTTTGCTGGTGCGGCTCCACAGCGGTCTGGGGGGGTGTTTGCCACCCCCCAAAAAAACACCCCACCAGCTGCCACTGATTAGACTCCTGGTTAATTTCCAAGGAAGGGAATTCCCTCTGCTCATGGAAGCCCTGTCTTGGGTAGTGGCACTGCCAACTTTATTATCAAATCCTCTGGTTCTCCTATTTGTCTATAGGTTTATCACAATGTCATGTTTTGTTAGGGTAATTTCTCATAACCCCCTCCCCCCCCCCAAAAAGGGGGCTACACTTCTTACTACTTTGAAATAGAAGTAAGGGCTGAATACATCTGGCCATAAGCATGAGACGATCATTGCCCAGTCTGGCTTGGATATTTCTTACAATTTAATGAGTGTTCATGATAGCTAGCACTAAAGGTGTCTGGCATACTAGTTGGCTCTGAATTGTCAGGATTGCTGCTGCATAGATGTGGAATGAGAATGCAATTAGCCGTCAAAAGTGCAACACTATAAAAAGTAATAAGGATAATAGATGTTCATACTGCCTTGCATTTAGCCTAATAACTCAGTTAGACCCATCAAAAAGACCTAGAAACATTTCTTTTAAAAAGGGAATATTATCCAGCAATAATATGAGGGTGGTCGGTGATAAAAGTTTCGCCATTAACATGGAGCCACTGACCCAAACAGCTACAGAATGAGGGTCAGACTCAGGTGCTTTAAGACTTGTCAGTGTTAATGGTCATATTTCTTCATAATAATGATTTGTTGGAGACAAAAAGGTACCATATTGGCAGAAAGAGGGAAGTAGACTTTGATGGATTTAAGACATAAATGCAAAAATAATCAATTCCTAATAGTAATGGTAAATATAGCTGAAAAAACCCCCACAGATGACCAAGTTAAGGTTCTAACAAACCTAAAACGTTCTTTTCTTCCTTCAACTAAATCTGTCATGAGATAGATGTGTGATCTGACATTGCTGACCACCTATTAAAAACATTACTTCGCAGGATGTCATGCTGTCCTCTGGTTTCAGTGCTTCCTGAAACAAGTATGAAGATAAAGAAAGACAGAAGTCCTTCCAATTCACTGATTTGAAACAAACCAGTGCTTTGTCTATTCAGTGCGAAGAAATAGGTTTGCTTTAACCCTCACATTTCCAGTCTCATATACTTATCTTTCCTTTGCTCTCTTAGCATATGACTTAGTCACTGTGACAGTACTGGGCCAGCACTAGCTACTACTCTAATGACTCATAGCTTACACAGGATTCTATTTTCCCTTCTGGTTGATAAATTAAGCAGTGTCTGTTGTGATTAAAATTTTATTTTTATATACCTGACAAAGACCAGCTAGGTATAATTACGGCAATTACTATACTTACGAAAACCCTACTTAGCACTACAGACTAATAAGACAACATATTGCTGAACACAAGAAGAGATGAGTCAAGATTGGTGTTCAGGGGTTGTCTGGTTTATTCTGGGAGGGTCTACAATTAAACAAAAGAAGGGTTAACATATGATGGTGAGTAGGGATGATGGGGGTTTGTTGGAATTGGATTGGGACCAAACCTGGAGGGAAGCTGCCCTTTCCACCCTCTGCCACCCATTCAACTTTGGCCAAGGCATTCCCTGCCTACTTGTCCTCCGATGGTCAGGGATGCGCTCAAGAGTCTGGCTATGTTTTTTCTGACTTCTGGTTTCATCTGTTTGTCAAGGTTGTAGGGGTAGGGGCCTGATTCTGTATCCAGTGAGGGGGCCAGTGTGTCCAAGAAATATTTAAGTATTGTAGACAGACGTGGCTAGGTTAGCACAGGACAGGGGTGAGATTTGGTCATAGAGGTGATCAGTAGCAGAGTAGAGAAGAGAAGGGTTAAAGCGGGGTTCCACCCTAAAGTGGAACTTCCGCTCATCGGAACGTTCCCCCCCCTTCTGGCGTCACAGTTGGCACCTTTCAGGGGGGATAGGGGGTGCAGATACCTGTCGAAGACAGGTATTTGCACCCACTTCCGGGCATAGACTCCCATGGGAACACACGAACACCGTTAAAGTCTATGGGACACGAATAAACAAAAGTGCTAATTTTAAAGGCTTATATGGAAGTTCCTGCCCCAGGGGACATGTATCAATGCAAAATAGTTTTTTTTTTAAATGGCCTTTTTTTTGGGAGCAGTGATTTTTATAATGCTTAAAGTGAAACAATAACAATGAAATATTCCTTTAAATATCGTGCCTGGGGGGTGTCTATAGTATGCCTGCAAAGTTGCGCATTTTTCCTGTGTTTAGAACAGTACCACAGCAAAATGCCATTTCTAAAGGAAAAATTGTCATTTAAAACTGATCGTGGCTGTCCCCGCCCCCCTCTGATGCCAGGAGGAAGCCATGGAGAAGCCCCCGTGATGTCAGAGGGGGAGGGGTCACCCGCTAAGTCAATGAGTGGCCCCATCCTCAGTTATATCAGAGCTGTCACAGAGAAGAAGCATCAGTTGGGGGGTGGCTCCCATGCAGGTGGATCAGTTGTGGCTTTTTTTTTTCTTTTTCGGTCCGTCAGGTGGCGTGAACTTACATCGTCGAACTTCTTTATGTATTTTTTTAATAAAGGACTTGTCCCAAACCCATGTCTTGCCTTTTTTTACCATTTTCACCCTTTTTTTGCAAAATGGTAGGGGTATGATTGGGTACCCCGTTACCAATGCACACGGGGGGCAGGATCTGGGGGTCCCCTTATTAATAGGGGCTTCCAGATTCTGATAAGCCCCCCACCCGCAGACCCCCACAACCACCAGGCTATCCCAAAGCACCCTCCCCATGTTGAGGGCATGTGGCCTGGTATGGCTCGGGGGGGGCGCTCTCTCATCCCCCCTCTTTTCATTTCTACCTGCCATGTTGCTTGCTATCTGGTATGGATTTTTGGGGGGACCCCAACGCCATTTATTTTAAAATTTGGAGCAGGGTTCCCCTTAAAATCCATACCAGACCTTCAGGTCTGCTATGGATTTTGGGGGGGACCCTTTTTAAATTTGGTGCAGAGTTCCCCTTAATTTCCATATCAGGGCCTGGTATGGATTTTAGGTGGACCCCCACGCAGTTTTTCTTTACATTTTGGTTCAGGGTTCCCCTTAATATTCATACCAGACCCAAAGGGCCTGGTAATTGACTGGGGGGGATCCCATGCTTTTTTTTTCAACGAGTTTTATCTATATTGCCGGGACCCGACAATTCATTACAGCTGCGGTCAGTTTTAAATGACAATTTTTCCTTTACAAATGTCATTTTGCTGTGGTACTGTTTTAAACATGGGAAAAATGTGGCACTTTACAGGCATACTATAGAACCCCCCCCCCCGGCACAATATTTAAAGGAATATTTCATTTTTATTGTTTCACTTTAAGCATTAAAAAAATCACAGCAGTTTTAAAAAAAAAAAACTTCCATTCCATACATGTACACTGCATATTGTTCGCTGTTCGGATCGAACATTGGGCTCATCCCTAATCAAGAGTAAATAATGGATGCCTGGCTAGCAGAGCAAACTTTCCACATCAGAATCAGACTTGCAAGAGGGCATGGTTGTAAAGAAAAGATCAGCAAATAATTTAGGTAAGACACTAAGCCTAGGTTCACACCACAGCATGCAGATGGTGAAGCAGCAGCAACATACCAGCTAAACATATAAACACAAGGAAAGTAATCCAGTAGCAATGGAGAGTCAAGCTGATGGGTATGGCCTCACCAAGCTGCTGAGGGAGGGAAACAAAGAACCAGGTAACTTACCATCCCTGGAACCCAGGAAAGTGTGGGAAAAGGAGTTAAAGGGGCCTGTCCCTCCATCTGAGCATACTGAATAAACTGGAACTCTGCTATAACACCTGTGCCTATCTTTTGCATTATTTATTGTATCAGATCTCTAATGTTTATCGTTTGTCAATTTTCTTTGAAAGGCTTTTAATAAAATGATTGAAACAGTATAGGCTACAACATTATTCATTGTGCCTATTCATATTTTTATTATTTGTTTCAGCCAATCTATTTGTACTTGGTGAAATGTTCCATTGCTTTTTGGATGTACTATTTGTTCTAATTCTGCTAGTAAACTCTTTTGCAAAGAAAAACTGATTTCTGTGGGTCCATGGGGATTGGTGTGGAATGTTTAAGGCAGCCCTTACATTTAGTGTGGATGGAGGAATCCTTCCCACTGAGTTAAAGTGGTGTTCCACAGAAGAAAAAAAAATCATAAAAATTCCTAAAAAAAAAAAAAAAAACATTTTGAATTTTTTTTTAAACTCGCCTCTAAATGCCTTTTGCTAGGGGGTCCTTCGTAGTCTGCCTCCTTCAGTGCCTAGGCTGGTGACATCACCTCGGTGCAGGAAGGGCACAGCTCTGCCCCCTCTCATCATCTGGGACATGTGACAGGTCCCAGATGACTGCGCGGCCAATCACAGAGCGTGGCGCTGCTCGCGCATGCACAGTGGGTGCCCACAGTTAGAATGCTGGCGCCGCCGAGCGTAGGGGGGAACGAGAGGGGCTTCGTTCCCCCACATCGCTGTCAGCAGCTGCAGTATTTGTAGCTGCTGACTTTTATTTTAATTTTATTTTTAAGGGGAACTGTTTTTTAGTGGACAGGATTGGATTGGATTTCAGCAGGTGTCAATGGACACATGTCGATTTACATCCAAAGCTCCATAGAGAGCAATGGATGGTCTGATCAGGTTTCATAGTAGGTGAGGTTGAAAAAAGACACAAGTCCATCAAGTCCAACCTATGTGTGTGATTATATGTCAGTACTACATTATATATTCCTGTATGTTGTGGTCGTTCAGGTGCTTATCTAATAGTTTCTTGAAACTATCAATACCCCTTGCTGAGACCACTGCCTGTGGAAGGGAATTTCACATCCTTGCCGCTCTTAGCCCTTGTACACACGGTCGGACATTCTGACAACCAAATCCGTTGGATTTTGTCCGACGGATTTTGTCCGAAACTGTTGCATACACACGGTCGGACAAAGTTGTCGGAAAATCCGACTGTACATAACGTGATGACGTTATTTCGTTACGACGGGACTACGTTCAGGCTAGTATCCAATAGCTTTGGTCTAGGAATTTGATCTGAGCATGTGTGGCACTTTGTCCGTCGGAGTAGGCTACACATGATCGGAGTATGTCCGATCGGAGCATTTTGTCGGAAAATTTTATGGACAAGTTAGAAAACTTGGTCCATCGGATACTCCGATGGAAACAGTCCGATGGAGACCACACACAGTCGGATTATCCGACAAAACGGTCCGATAGGACACATTCCGTCGGAATCTCCGACCGTGTGTACAAGGGCTTACAGTAAAGAACCCTCTACGTAGTTTAAGGTTAAACTTCTAACCTGCCTGAAAAACTGGAAGGAGGTCTTGATTGATCTATTAGTGTAAAAGGGGCCAATGGAGTTTCATCTCTGCAACTTTTCATCAATTCTCTACAGCAGTTCACTCTCTGATTCATTACAGTCATCATCAGTGGTGAGTACAGTCCATACACTTTGTACACAGTACAGAGGTCTTCTTCATATTATTTCTCCCACTGGTCAAATGTTCTTAGTATATAGACCCCCTTTCTCACTGAGGCAGTTTTCAGGCGTTTTTGCAATGAATAGGCAGTGTTTCCAAAGTGCCAGAAAAGTGATTCTGCAGCACCGCAACACAGGAGTTTTTAACCGCTTCTTTGGGGTTAGAAGCGCCCTACTAGTAACTGAAAAGTGCCACTTAACCAGTTCCCAAACAGCGCACGCTGATGTACGTCGGCAAAATGGCATGGGCAGGCATATTGGTGTACAGGTACGTCCAATCTTTAATGCCGCCCTGCCATCGCGAGCGCGCCGCAGGCGGCACACTCGCATGCTGGTCGGGACCCCTGGGTGTCTGGTCGGGGGTCCCACGGACTCGCTCGCTGCAGGCATACCCGCGGTCGTCTCACGGGGCGGCTGACCGGAGAGATGCCGTTGTAAATAGCATCTCTCCGTTCTGCCTAGCAACAAGTGATGCTGATCTCTGCTCCATGGGATTGGAGCAGAGATCAGTGTTCACTAAATGAAAGCCCAGCTCCCAACAGTTAGTAACACACCCCTAGGAATACTTAACCCTTACACTGCCACCCACTGGTTAACCCCTTCACTGCCAGTGCCATTTACACAGAAATCACTGCATTTGTATAACAGTGATTGCTGTATAAATGACAATGGTCCCAAAAATGTGTCAAAAATGTCCGATGTGTCCGCCATAATGTCGCAGTCACAATAAAAATTAATAAAAATGCCATAAAACTATCCCCTATTTTGTAAACGCTATAACTTTTGCGCAAACCATAATAAATAATCACTTATTGTGATTTTTTTACCAAAAATATGTAGAATAATACGTATTGGCCTAAACTGAGGGAAATTTTTTTTTATATATATATATTTTTGGGGGATATTTATTATAACAAAAAGTAAAAAAAATAATGTGTTTTTTTCAAAATTGTCGCTCTATTTTTGTTTATAGCACAAAAAATAAAAACCACAGGGGTAATCAAATACCACCAAAAGAAAGCTCTTTTTGTGGGGAAAAAAAGGACATCAATTTTGTTTGGGAGCCACATTGCATGACCGCGCAATTTTCAGTTAAAGTGACGCAGTGCCGAAACGCAAATAGTGGTCTGGTCTTTGGCCAGCAAAATGGTTTGGGGCTGAAGTGGTTAAACAGCGCTAAATCCCCACTAAAATTACTGATGCTTTAGTTCTAATGCGGCCGCAGTCCCAGTGGGAAAGGGGTCATAGTGTTAGGCTATATTCTATATCTGTCACGTGTTCATTAACTCTTATAGTCAAAGGTTTTTAACCACTTGCTTACTGGGCACTTAAACCCCCCTCCTGCCCAGACCAATTTTCAGCTTTCAGTGCTGATGCATTTTGAATGACAATTGCGCGGGCATACAACACTGTACCCAAATGAAATTTTTATCATTTTTTTCCCACAAATAGAGCTTTCTTTTGGTGGTATTTAATTACAGCTGGGAGTTTTATTTTTTGCTAAACAAACAAAAAAAAAAAAAATCATGTTTAATAGTTTGTTATAAAATTTTGCAAACAGGTCATTTTTCTCCTTCATTGAAGTGCGCTGATGAGGCGGCACTGATAGGCTGCACTGGTGGGCACTGATAGGCTGCATTGGTGGGCACTGATAGGCATAGTTAAGGCGGCACTAATAGGCACAGATAAGGCGGCACCGATGGGCACAGATAAGGCGGCACTGATGGGCACAGATAAGATGGCACAGATGGGTGGCACGGATGGGTGGCACTAAGGGGCACTGATAGGTACCACTGATAGATGGGACTGATGGGCAATGATAGGTGGCTCTGATAGGTGGCACTGCTGGGCACTGATGGGCGGCACTGCTGGGCACTGATGGGCACTGGTAGATGACACTGATAGGCACAGATATGTGGCACTGGGGTGCAGCACCTTTGTTGAGGCAGATTTTGGGCACTGCTGGGTGGCACTGTGGGCACTGCTGGGTGGCACTATGGGCACTGCTGGGTGGCACTGACGGGGGGCACTTATTTTTTAATGAGGTGGCACTGGCAGGGGGCAGGTGGGCACTGGCAGGGCTGGCCGTGATCGGGACTGATGTCCCGATCACGGCCGCCGGTGATCGGCTCTTTTTTTAATAGCCGATTACCGGCTCCGTTGTATCACATGATCAGCTGTCATTGGCTGACAGCTGATCACGTGATAAGGGGTCGGGATCGACCCCTTGCTCGGATCAGTGATCAGGCGAGTCTCATAGACTCGCCGATCACAGAGCGCGGCACGCACGCCCCTCAGGGGGCGCGCAGGCCGCTCGTGCACGGGACGACGTCAATAGACGTCGTCCCGGCAAAGGAGGTCCGCGCTGTAGCCATCATTCGGCTATAGCGCGGGTCTCAAGTGGTTAAAGAAAGATTCCAGGTATGGATAATTTATACATAATCACATTGGACCAGCTTGGTCCAATGTATCTATGCATATATCATACCTGGCCGATACCCCTGGAAGCTGGAAATGACTGTAGTAGACCCCACTACTCCATTGATCTCTACTTGCTTCTGGATCCTATGCTGAACAGCTGGCCCAATGCATTCTGAACACAGGAGGTCGGCCACTCAGCACTTGCGATATTCAGAGAATGCTTTGTATTTTTTTAATGAATGCAAAGCATTTTGTCATTGGATGAGATGAAGAGGCAGTGTGGTGACATCTTGGGATCGAAATGTAATTTCACACATACAAGGTGTGTCTATTAAATAACGAGACTATGATCCCACCTAGTAAACAAAGCAGTCATAACTAGGGTTGCCACCTTTTCTTCAAGCCAAACCCGAACACTTTAGCGGCGCACAGCAATTTTTCTTTTATAGTATAAATTATACATATATTTTGCTATTAAATAACATTCCTAATCAAATGAAGTTAAAAACAAGAGTCTCCCTTTACATCAGAGTCCACAGAGTTCCCCTTTTACATCGGAATCTACAGAGCTCCTCTTTTATATCTGAACTCGCAGAGTTCCCTTTCACTGTAAGGGGGGACTCTGCAGACTCTGATGTAAGGGAGAACTCTGGAGACTCTAACATAAGGGTTGCTCTGGGAACCCTGATCTAAGGGGGGGACACTGAGAACTCTGATGAAAGGGGGAACACTTAGAACTCGGATATAAGGGGGAACACTGAGGCTTCTGGTGTAAAGGGGAGCTCTGAAGTAAGGGGTGCTCTGAGAACCCTGACTCACCCAGAGGCAGGAGAGAGAAGGGGGGAGACTTCAGTCACAGACAGGGATGGAAGTCAGCACCTCTCATCCAGATGTATCTGAGGCTGCTGGACTTCAGATTTCTGGCCCCCACTTTCTTTTCTGAGGCACAGCGCCCGGGATTGGAGTGTGGGCAGACACAGAGGGGTAGGGGGGAGGAAGAGGTGCAGGTCGATCCCTCTCTCCTCTCCCAACTGTATGTGGGGGGGATTGTTAGTGCTGGCTTTGGGCAGTGCGAAAGAGAATGTAACAGACACTCAGCTTACACAACTGCAGCCACCAACCCTGCTGGGAAGCCATAGTCCAGTCTGAATAATGTGTCCGGGTTTCAGGCAGTCTGAAACCCGGACACATGATTCCAAACCTCAACTGTCCGGGTGAATCCTGGACAGGTGGCAACCCTAGTCATAACCAGTTATAACTGCATGCGTGGTGACCTAACTGCTTGCGTGGTGACCTTGAACATGTTTGCATGGCAAGCAGTAACACTCTATGACGTTCAGTTGATTGTGAGTCGCCATTTAATTTGGTTGTTTTTTCTGTAGTGTGCTGAAAAAAAAGCAAGTTTAAAAGTTGAACAACGTATCAATCGAAATTTTTTGTAAAATTGCACAAAACACCAACATAATATTTGCAAATGCTTACTACAGCTGGGAATGACAGCCTGTCTCATGTGCATGTGTTTGAGTGGCACAAAAGATTCAGCGAGGGACATTACAACGAATTCCCAAAAGTTAAATGAGTGCTTAAAGGGACACGTTTTGAGTCAGTTGATGCTGTAAAGAAGAAAACGGAGGATATTTTGAAACAGCTGACAGAAATTGATTTTCTCCATGCCTTCGACCAGTGGAAAACAAGACTGCAAATGTATTAGTACAAATAGGGAATATATTAAAGGGGACAAGCATTACATTTGTGATACATGTAGCGCTGGAATTTTTGCCATGTAAATGCTATATATATTATAATGCTATTAGATTCGTAGTTGGCTCCCTCTAGTGGCCACAACATTTATGCTTCTTGTGACTTAAAGTTTATTTGTGAAAAGCCTCACCTACCCACAGTGCTTACATACCTACCCATGAGGCTAAGTGACAGAACTGCATGCTGGGTAGGATATAAAAGGCCCAGCGTGGCCATCTTCTTTCTCTTCTACCGTGGATGTGAGACCTGCCTGTAGGGACCTGTGGGTGTGTGCCTGGAAGAGCCGTGGCCTGCTTGTCGCTGAACAAAATCTAAACCACCAGAGAGTGTTTTATCACAGCGTGCTGGAGCAGCAGCATGACCGGACAGCAGGATCCAGAACACTTGACAGAGCCAACTGAGGGTCCTGGTCGTCTTGCGGAGTGTGCAGCGTGACGGTGCTGGCTGGCGGCAGGACTGAGATCACCAGCAGAGGCATCCAATTATCCAGGCCTGGTGAGGTGAAAGGGCTGTTGCCCAGAACGTATATAAAGCACCTAACACACTATAGACTTTACAGTTCTGCTGAGACCTGAAGTCCTACGGAACAGTTCCTTCCAATTAGACTGTGTTCACTCAGGCCTCAAAGCATTCTAATGCCGCGTACACACGAGCGGACTTTTCAACATCCAAAGTCCGAAGGACCGAGTCCGTCAGACTATCCGATCGTGTGTGGGCTGCAACGGACTTTTGATTCACCAAAGTCTGACGGACTTTAGAATATGGAACATGCTTCAAATTTTCCCGAAGGAACTCCGCCGGACCCGGTCCCCTTCGAAAACTCCGCTCGTGTGTATGCTACTCCGACGGACTAAAACCGACGCTAGGGCAGCTATTGGCTACTGGCTATGAACTTCCTTATTCGAGTCGGGTCGTACGTCATCACGTTCGAATCCGTCGGAGTTTAGTGTGATTGTGTGTGGCCAAGTCCGTTCAGCCGAAAAGTCTGTCAGAACTCCGTCGGAATTCCAGCAGAACTCCGACGGAACTCCTTTGGAAGTCTGTCGGACTTAAGTCCTCTCGTGTGTACGGGGCATAACAGAAAAGGAAGTTATAAGTGTATTGCATAATTGAAGTTGTTGTTGTTCACTAATTTACGTTACATTACCATCCGCAAACCCTATGGAATACAAACACTGTAGTTAGCTGAGCTAGCTGAAGAAACAGGACAAGAGACTTGTCATCCAGTATAAGGCTAGGTTCACACTTCTGCGATGTCCAAGCTCGGATGTGATTCGCACCTGCACTGCAGTGCAAATCACATGCGATCTCTGTGCGATGCGATTTCAGCCATACAGATGCCATACAGATAGTATGGCTGAATTCGCATCGCATCCAGCCCAAACTTGTACAAGACACTTTTTTTGGTCTGCAGCAGAATCGGATCGCATGGGTGTTCACACCATGCGATCCGATTCCTTTCCAAGTTTGCAGATCGCACTGCGATATGCAAACTGATTTGGAGGTGTCAACTTTTAACTGACACTCCCAGCAGTTCGCATAGGGCAGTGTGAACTGCCGCCGGGAGACATGCGATGCGGGAACCCGCAGAGGATTTGCAGCGCTCCCGCATCGCAGCAGTGTGAACCTAGCCTAAGGCCGCGCACACACGGGCGGACTGTCTGTCCAACTTAGTCCGCTGAAACGTGTTTCAGCGGACAATCCGCTCGTGTGTGGGCTTCAGCTGACTTTTTCAGCGGACAGTCTGGCGGACTAAGTCTTTCGGAATTTCCGTAATACAGTCCGTCCAAACTTGGTTTCAGCGGACAGTCCGCTCGTGAGTAGGCAAGTTGGACGGACTAAGTATGGCGCATGCTCAGAAAGGATTTACACGGCCGAAGGTTGCATTGCAGTGTATTGGACGTCGTATTTCTAGTCCCGTCGTACGTGCTGTACACGTCATCGAGCAAGCTTTCAGCGGACTGTCTGTTCATCGTGTGTGGTCAAGTCCGTTCATTCAAAAGTAGGACGGACTGTCTGTCGGATTGTCTGACGAACTTAGTTGGCCAGACAATCCGCCCGTGTGTACGCGGCCTAAGGCATTTTATCCTGCAGTGTACACAGGAGGAGGTATTGCAATCTAGGGGGAGCCTTTGAGCGTATGAATCATAGCATACTGATATTCAATGCAGTATAGCAGATTACAAGCTGTGTGGGTTTGCGTGGCTGTACTGGAAGTGGGAAAGTGCCCACTGTTACGGGTTTACCACTCTGAGCACAAGTCACACTTGAAGACATGCCTGCCCATGATATTTAGTATATTCGAGGGTCTGAATGTTTGATTGCCTCATTATTATTATTATATGTTCTGACCTTGCGTATCACCACTAATATTGTACTACTTTGTATATTACCATTGTTACTGTGTTTATGATTTTGAACTCGGTTTCCAGTAAAATTACCGGTTGGTTAAAGCACGATTGGGTGTGAGATTGCTTCCTTTCTTTACAGCAAGAGGAGCTCAGGTAACAGTAAAAATACAATATTTGATGTTATTGTTGAGTTGTTGTTGCTATTGGGTTTCGCATCAATAGCATCATACAGCTGTGTCAAGGGGGCGCAAGAGTACAAGCCCAAATAATTACCAGCAGCTCCTTTGGGGGTAAGTACTACATACATATAAATAAAAGTGAGTTATTTAATCGGTTTTGTTATTTACTAGACGCACCTCGTATTACAAACATTACAGGTTTTATTTATGACTTTTGCACATATACTGAAACATTGGCAAAACACATTTTATATACATAGACCTCATAGTATGTAAATGCTGCACGAAAGCAAGTAGTGTTGTGGCTTCACTCAAAACAAAACCTCCTGTGGTCAGGTGTAATGCTGATGGGTAGGGTAGACTCTTCTCTGATCTTACGTGAACAGATACCTTGCTGCCCTCTTAGGACTGTTGGTATCCTTGTAAAACTATAAAACAACAGTGAGAGGGCACACCGCCTAGTGTATTATGGTATCTCAAATAATTTTAAAGACGTAAAAAAAAAACATGTGGGTACTCACAAGCTTGTGTGTTACACAAGCATATCTAAAGATACAGATGAGACCACCTCTAAGTCCACCATACTTGGCTGATGGCATGGGAAGACCTCTAAACATGTTTTGAGGATCAAACCTGCTTCTTCTGAGTTTGGATATAACATTGTCCTTTTCTATCAATTGAAACTTGCCTGACAAATGGGCCCTGCCTATTGTTTTATCATATGACCATGGAAATAAAGCCGTGGACCCTTTTGAGGAATCCTTGGTGTGCTGATAACATTTCTTCCCTTCCTATCAATTTAGACTGGATTTAGATCACATTTGTTCAAATTAAGTCAATCAGCCATGGCAAAAAATTATCAATCAGTTTTCATTGATTGGCAGCACTGAGATGAATGCAGCATTGTAATGAATACAATCATATTTTCATCGATCAGATTATGATATTAGGTAGCGATGCCGCTCCAAGCATGTTGATGTCTCTAATAAGCTATAATTAAGCATTTATATTGATGTGAAACGCGTTAGTCTGTCTGTACCTTTTATCACCATGATGTAAGAGATTTTGGATCTTCTACACTGTTTTGCCACAAATAAAAGTGTTATTCAGAGTGCGGCCGTTCAGCTGTTTTCTTCAATTTTCTACTCAGATTATGATCTTACATGGGGAAGAAAGAGCTGTGATCGATTGCTAGAGTACATTTTCTGGTATTTACACAGCTTTTAGTTTGACTGCCTATCTCATTTATTGAGGTGCTAAAATGGCAGGGCAGTACAACCCCCTCCAAATGACCCCATATTGGAGAGTAGACACTCCAAGGAAATTGCTGAGAGGCACGTTGAGCCCATTGAATATTTTATTTTTTGTAACAAGTGATTGAAAATTGACAAAAAAAAAAAAATTACACAAAGTTGCCACTAAATTATATATTGCTCACACATGGCATGGTTATATGTGGATTTACACCCCAAAATACATTCTGCTGCTTCTCCTGAGTGTGGGGATACCACATGTGTGAGACTTTTTGGAAAAAGTCAGATGGAGCCTACACACGGTCGGAATTTCCAACAACAAGGTCCTATCACACAAAATCCTATCGTGTGTACAGGGCATTACTGTTGCATGTTCGGACTTTCCGATGGAAAATGTGCGATCGGATCATGTTGTCGGAAAATCCGATCGTGTGTGGGCTCGGACTTTTTCCGTTGGAATTTCTGACACAAAAAGTTTGAGAGCAGGATCTAAAATTTTCCGACAACAAAATCCAATCATTTAAATTCCAATTGTGTGTAGACTATTTTGACGGACAAAGTGGCACGCATGCTCATAATAAATTAAGAGACCACAGCTATTGGCTACTGGCCTGTTTATAGTCCCAACGTACGTGTTGTACGTCACCTCGTTAAGAACAATCGGATTTTCCGACAACTTTGTCCGACCGTGTGTAGGCAAAACAAGTTTGCCACAAAATCCGTCAGAAAAAATCTGATCGGATTTTGTTGTCGGAATATCCAACCATGTGTACAAGGCATTAGTGCAGATTGTTCTTAGGGATTTGTTCCCTGATAGCCTTGTATTTTTGTAGGTTTTCTTGTATCACCTGCAAGTCACTCTGTTGAGAATGCTCAACAGATGAGTCCTGTGGAAAGCCTGATGCCGCATACACACGACCAGACTTTTCAATGGACTAGGTCCGACGATCTTCGCAATGGACTTTTGGAGGAGTTCCGAATGAACGGACTTGGCCACACACAATCACACCAAAGTCTGACGGAATCGAACGTGATGACATACGACCAGACTAGAATAAGGAAGTTCATAGCCAGTAGCCAATAGCTGCCCTAGCGTAGTTTTTTTTTCCAGACTAGCATACACACAAGTGGATTTCTCGATAGGAACTGGGTCCGACAGAGCTCCGGTGAAATGTTTTTAAACATGTTCTATTTCTAAACTCCATCAGATTTTTGGACAGCAAAGGTCTGATGGGGCCCATACACGATCGAATTGTCTGACGGATTCATTCGGTTGGACCTTTGCAGTCAAGCCCCAATGCATGAGGCTACAGCATTTAGATATGGTTGGAAGGCACAGGCACAATGTGCCCACTGCTGTCAGCCTGCAAACATCTATGAGAAGCTGATAGCTGCTGCGGCTGAAGGCTGCACTCAGCGGTACTTACATTTAGGGCAGTATGCTGAACGTAAGAGGTTAGAGACTGAACAGCTGCACCAAGTTTTGCACTGTCCAGTTTTAGTAAATCAACCCCAATGTTCTCAAAGTTTCCTTGTTAGCCCTTCCCTTCTGTGGACAGGAGCCCTGGGACAAGCTGTATGCCTGGACTGAAGCCCCAGATACTGGAGTCCAGGTCATGTGGGCCTAACAGAGAGAAACACCAGAACCTCCAGTTTTGTTGCCGCTCAACTCCAGAAAAAGGCTGTTTAATGCTACTGAATACTGAGACCCACCCAAAGTGAAAGACTTGTAGGAGCCCTTTGTAGGTTTTGGATATTCCACCTTCTTTGCCTTCTTTGTCTTACAGATTTGGAAAAAAAAAGTATTGAAATCTACCTTTTAATTGTGAATCTACTTTCCGTCAAGGACAAGTAAATGTGATCTATTTGTGAGAATGAAAATAATTTTTTGCCCACTTTTAATGAAACTCTGACAAGTAGAACCGTTGGAGAGTGCGGTTTGGTTTTTAGCTGACTTTTGGGTGTACGTACATGGCTAAAACAGTGTGTTGATCTCAGTTCTTTGTTCAATGCAATGATTGAATGTGATAGTCGTTAATGAAAAAAGTTATCATGTGGTTATAAAGTAATAAAATGTAATTCTGGAAAGTGGAAATACGGTATTCCCTTGTCAAAGCATATCAGACAAATGATTGCTTTGATTGACCTGCTACATTCTGGTAGATCTGTCATTTCTGCAAGTCAATGGACAGGTGTAGTTATATTGAAGATATTGGAAATGTGTCAGATGAGAAGATTGTACAAGTAGCTTTGGGTTCATTTGCTACAATAAGAGAAGATGATGATTTGGCACAGTTGCAAGTTTAAGCTCTGTGTGACAGAGACTCATAGAATGTGTGATGATTTTAGGATCAGATTGGAACAAAATGTGTTTAAATAAACCAAATATTGCCTGTGGATAAAAAATTTCCTAGAATAAAAATGTGTAACTTAAAGTGTTTGTAAAGGCTATTTTTTGAGGGAAATAAACATGTAATACTTACTTGCTCTGTTCATTGGTATTGCAGAGAATGGCCCAAAACCTTTTCTGCTGAGGTCCCTTTCAGAGCTGTAGGCTCCTCCTCTTCTCAGTATGCCACCATAGCAAGCTCCTTCCTATGGGGGCACACCTTTAGGCTTGCTCCCAAAACCGGCTCTGTGCATCTGTTGACATACAGTGTGGCTCAACCTTACTGTCTGCTCATAGGGTTTAAGTGACAGCATTAGGAACCAATGGCTCCCACTGCTGCCTCTGTGAACAGAGAGAGAGAGAGGAGAAGGCTGCTGCAGTCAGATAAAGCATTGGATTGAGATAGGACTCAAGTGAGGGGATAAGCGAGCAATACATTTACCAATCAAGTTAACCGTCAAAGGGCAGTAAATTTTGACTGATCCACCACTTGTCATTCACGAATAGTTTCTGAGTTAAAGTGGAGTTCCACCCAAAAAAAAGATGTCATTAATATGAATGAAATAAATAAAAAGAACACATTTGGAGAATTTTTTTTTTACTTTTTTATGCCTGTTGCTGTGTGGTCCCTCGAAATCTGCTTCCCTCAGAGCCTTGGCTCCTGACATCACTTGACTTGGCGCCTCCGCTCGCTACTGCTCCTGGGAGATGTGTGTCTTCATTTCCAAGTAGTCAGTGGGATGCACTGAGGGCTAGGTTGCCATAACAGGACGGGCACTTCCAACGATGCTGCCCGTTGTTATGGCAACCTGTATACTTTACAGCGCCACTACAGTGCATTACTGCGCATGCGCGAGAATGGGGCGCACTGTAACCAGGAAGATAGTGCTTGTGGGCTTCACATGCCCACAAGCAAAATGGGAACGGCCAGGACACAATTATATAACTTAATTTTTTATATTACAGTGGACATCGGGGGACGAAATCTTATAAACTAATGAGTGTTATATGTTACTGTTCTGACCTTTTAGAAATGTTTAAAAAAAGAAAATGTTGTTGGAACTCCACTATAATGATGGCTCTTTGTTATGTGTCTTATACACAGAGCCGTCGCTAGGAGGTGGCTATTGGGGCTGTAGCCCCGAATTTGGGGCCCATAGCCCCAAGTCTTTTTCCGCAGGGTCCCTGCCTAACCAGCGGGTCACTATCATGGCTGCGGCACTGGGCAGGCTGGCTGCATGAGACAGGCGGAGGAGAAAAGTGAGTGGGCGGACAAGCTCCACATCAGCGCTCTTCACAGCCGGGCCTCTTCAATGTGGGAGCAAGGTGCAAGTGACAATCTACAAATGGTGGCAGGAGATGTGGCAAGTGACAATCTGCAAATGATGGCAGGAGATGTGGCAAGTGGTAATCTGCAAATGGGGGCAGGAGATGTGGCAAGTGACAATCTGCAAATGGTTGCAGATGACGTGGCAAGTGACAGTCTGCAAATAGTGGCAGATGACATGGCAATCTGTAAATGGTGGCAGGTGAAGTGGCAATCTTCAAATGGTGGCAGGTGACGTGGCAAGTGACAATCCACATCTGCTGCCAGGTGAAAGTGGCAAGAGACAATCCACATCTGGGGGCAGGTGACGGTGGCAAGTAACACGCTGCATCTGGTGACAGGCGACGGTGGCAAGTGACACACTGAATCTGGTGGCATGAGATAGGGCAAGTGGCACGCCCACTGATTTTGCATTATGGTGAGTTGAACCACTTCATTATATATTAGAATGTAACAATAGAAACAATGTGCTTCAATCACCCTACCACCATATCAACCATGGTGCCATGAAGATTGAAGCGCCAACACCAGCCATTGCCTGTGAAATATGGCTAACCAGCGGCGTCAAAAAGGTTGGTGCCTGCTGCTTTGGGCTCTAGCCCAAGATCTTTTGCAGACCTAGCAACACCCCTGCTTATACATACTTTGAAGTAGCAGTGCTTTGGCTTGGACACTATAGCTGTAATTCTCTAATGATAAAAACAGGCAATGAAGAAGCTTTTAGTTATTAGTGTTACACCTATATATTCAAATTTTTTAAACTTTTATAGGGAGTTTTTTTCATATAAGGGCAGTTGCTTACCTATTGGTCACCAAGTTTCATGCTTTTACACTTATGCCCCGTACATATGTGCGGATTTTCCATCTGAAAAAACTTGGATGGTTTTTCAGACGGAATTCCGCCTGGCTTGCATACACAGTCACACAAAAGTCCCCTGAACTTTTGACCTCCAAGATCGCGGTGATGTACAACACTACGATGAGCTGAGATAATGAAGTTCAATGAGTCGAACTGTTTCCAAGCATGTGTAGGAATTTTGCGCATCGGAATTGGTACAGACGATCTGAACTTTTTATGACCAAAAAATTGAGAACCTGCTCTCAATCTTTTGCTGGAGCATACACACGGTCGGAATTTTCAGCCAAAAGCTCACATCGGACTATTGCTGGCAGAATTTCCGATCGTGTGTATGGGGCATAACAGTACCTGTTGACAATGTTTGCGGGCAGTTTGTGAAGCTCTGAACAATTTTTAATCATCCTCTACACCAGTGATATCAATCAATATACAGTTATAAGGGAATTTCAGTACGGCGACTGGCGCATAGCTATGCTCATAGACATGAGCATAGGCGCATTACTAATAGAAATGAGCGTGGATGCATTGCTTGTACAAATGTGCATGTGCGCACGTGAATGCACACATGTGGGAACGTGCCCACAGTTTCCAGTGCCAGGTGGCTATTTAAGGAATGCTATTGCTCACTGTCAGTGCTAATTGGTCTTCAGCTTTCCCTGTGCCCTGAGTGTATTCTGTATCTGACTTTTGTCGGTGATCCAGCCTGTTACTGACCTGATCCTGGATTCTATTTGTACCACTGCCCACCTGTTCCCAGCCTTGGCTTTGTTTCTGACCATGCTTTTGCCTACTCTTCTAAACCTGGTTGCCCGCCTGCTACTGACCTTGTCTACCTCTGTGACCTTTTGAGTTTCAGCTGTCCTTCATAACCGTTCCAGTCATCGCAGTGTGTTGCTGCGTAAAGCCTGCTGAGAGCTTCGACAAGCCACATTTCAAGAACCTGCAGTACATGCGCAGGGCCCCTTTAACCTCAGCTGGTCCAGTGTGCATCACATCTGTTCCTGGCCTGATGTTCTGCCTGACTTCTCAAGCCTGCATCTCCTGATGCCAGTTCTGCTATCAATACCTGGCCCTTATGTTCTTCCTGTTCCTCAGCACTAGGGATGAGCCGAACACCCCCCCCCCCCCCGGTTCGCACCAGAACTTTCGAACGGACCCCAAATTCGAACGAACTTTAGAACCCCATTGAAGTCTATGGGACTCGAACGTTCGAAATTAAAAGTGCTAATTTTAACGGCTAATATGCAAGATACTGTCCTAAAAAGGGTTTGGGGACCTGGCTCCTGCCCCAGGGGACATGGGTCAATGCCTAAAATGTTTTTTAAAATGGCCGTTTTGGCGGGAGCACTGATTTTAATGACGATTAAAGTGAAAAAAAAAAGTGAAATATTCCTTTAAATATGGTGCCTGGGGGGTGTCTGTAGTATGCCTCTGAAGTGCCACGTGTTTCCCATGTTTAGAACAGTCCCTGCACAAAATGACATTAAACAGAAATAACATCATTGAAAACTGCTTGCGGTTTTAATGTTCTATCTGGTTCCTGCAATATGGTTGAAAATCATTGAGAAAAATGGCATGGGTAGCCCTCCCTGCCCATTACCAGCCCCTTTGGGTCTTGTACGCATATTAAGGGGAACCCCGTACCCATATTAAAAAAAGGAAATGCGTGTGGCCCCCAGGCCCTATATACTCAGAAGAGCAGTATACAGGCGGTGCAAACAAGACAGGGACTGTGTAGGTTTGTTGTGTTAAGTTGAATCTGTTTGTAATTTTCAACTGGTACATTTTTAAAGTGTAGCTCCAGTCAAAAAAAATATTTTTAAGCTTTTTGGAAAACATAGGGAAGGGTTATCACCCCTGTATAATTTGTTTTGTCGTCCATCTTTTTTCATCTCACTTGCTGTTGTCTCCTTCCGTTTGCAAGTAGGAGATGTTTGTAAATTGGATGTTTGAAAGTAGGGGCCTGCCCTATATGCTCTGCAGAAATGGCGGAACAAGGTGTTGGTTTTGCCACAACATTGTAAGCCCTGAAAGTGACTCTTGGTGGGCGCTGGAGCGCCCTGCTGTGAACGATTATATCAAGAATTGTAATTACATGCCATTGTTGAACAGTGGTAGAAAAATTGACCTTTGGTGGTTGTGGTGCTGGTGCCAAAACACTATAAGTCCTCACAGTTACTCTGGGTGGGCACAGGAACGGGCTCTCCTGTGAAATATTATATCAAGAATTGTAATTACATGTCCCTGTTAAACAGGGGCAGAAAAATTGGGCCTTAGGCACTGGTGCTGGTGCCACCACACTGCAACCTCTCCCATATACTCTAGTTTTATTGCAGGAATTAGCCCTGCTGCAAAGCATCGCATCAAAAATTGTAATTAAACGCCCCTGTTAAACAGGGGCAGAAAAATTGGGCTTTAGGCACTGGTGCTGGTGCCACCACACTGCAACCTCTCCCATATACTCTAGTTTTATTGCAGGAATTAGCCCTGCTGCAAAACATTGCATCAAAAATTGTACTTAAACGCCCCTGTTAAACAGGGGCAGAAAAATTGGGCTTTAGGCACTGGTGCTGGTGCCACCACACTGCAACCTCTCCCATATACTCTAGTTTTATTGCAGGAATTAGCCCTGCTGCAAAGCATTGCATCAAAAATTGTAATCAAACGCCCCTGTTAAACAGGGGCAGAAAAATTGGGCTGCTGGCACTGGTGCTGGTGCCACCACACTGCAACCTCTCCCATATACTCTAGTTTTATTGCAGGAATTAGCCCTGCTGCAAAGCATTGCATCAAAAATTGTACTTAAATGCCCCTGTTAAACAGGGGCAGAAAAATTGGGCTGATGGCATCACCCAGAACCAGAAATGTTCTTCCAACATATCAGCGGAGGAGGAAGAGGATAGACAATCAACATAACAGGACAGTCACTCAGCATCAGCATAGGCATGGTCTTGAAGGGATGTGATATTTCAAGAAAAATTATTCGGTTACATCAGCTGCAGGTGCTTGGTAGCTGTGGGTGATCCAAGACTGATTCATCTTGATGAAGGTCAGTCAATCAACTGATTCGGTGGACAGGCGCACCCTGTGATCGGTAACAAAGCCACCAGCAGCACTGAAGGTGCGTTCCGAAAGAACGCTGGATGCAGGACAGGCCAGTAGCTCAATTGCATACTGTGCAAGCTCTGGCCAGTGATCCATCCTCAAGACCCAGTAAGCCAGAGGATTTTCGGTGGGAAAGGTGTCCAAGTCTGACCTTGCCCCTAGGTATTCCTGCACCATGTAAATCAGACGCTGGCGATGGTTGCTGGAACCGATCATACCTTGGGGCTGCGGACTAAAAAATTGTCTGAAAGCATCAGTCAGACGGCCACCTTCTCCACCGCTCCTTCTGACCGATGCCTCAGCAACACGTTGTCCAGGACCAGGAGTTTGTAACCTCCCAGTCTCTGGGAACGCGTTGCACAGACCTTTCTGCAAGGCCTCCCGGAGATGTCTCATCCTCTGCTCCCTCTGCGATGGCAAGATAAGATCGGCAACCTTACCCTTGTACCGTGGATCAAGGAAAGTGGCCAGCCAGTAATGGTCCCTCTCCTTGATCCGAAGAATACGAGGATCCTTCCGCAGGCTTTGCAGGATCAGGGAGGCCATGCAGTGTAGGTTAGCTGAGGCATTCGGTCCGGAGTCCTCTGGGTCACTAAGGGCAACATGATCCGCAGCTACCTCCTCCCAGCCACGTACACGTTTCTTGGGACTGTAAATCATCCCTACAAGACTGCTGCTGCTGATGCTGAGTGCCAGCCTCCACCTCCATGCTGACACAATCATCCTCCTCCTCCTCCTCTTCCTCCTCCTCATCCTGTGTGATGGGTGGCACAGCAGGAACACTGTCTGGATAAAGGGGGCCTTGAGAGGCAAGGAAGTCCTCCTCTTCCTGCCTCTGTTCTGCCTCAAGTGCCCTGTCCATTATTCCACGCAGCATATGCTCCAAGAGGTGGACAAGAGGTACAGTGTCACTGATGCATGCACTGTCACTGCTCACCATCCTTGTGGCCTCCTCAAACGGTGACAGGACAGTGCATGCATCCCTGATCATGCCCCACTGGCGTGGTGAGAAAAAACCGAGCTCCCCTGACCCTGTCCTGGTGCCGTAGTCGCACAGGTACTCATTGATGGCCCTCTGCTGCGTGTGCAGCCGCTGCAGCATGGCCAATGTTGAGTTCCACCTGGTGGGCATGTCACATATAAGGCGGTTCTTGGGCAGGTTCAACTCCTTTTGGAGCTCAGCCAGCCGAGCACAGGCATTAAATGATCGGCGGAAATGCACACAGACTTTCCTGGCCTGCTTCAGGACATCCTGTAAGCCGGGGTACCTGCCCAAGAACTGCTGCACCACCAGGTTAAGGACGTGAGCAACACAGGGCACATGGGTCAGTTGTCCCTGTCGGAGGGCGGAGAGGAGGTTGGTGCCATTGTCACAAACCACCATTCCTGGCTTAAGCTGGCGTGGCGTCAACCACCTCTCGGCCTGCCCCTGCAGAGCTGACAAAACATCCGCCCCAATGTGGCTCCTGTCCCCCAAACAAACCAGCGCAAGTACGGCATGGCATCGTTTTGCCTGCGTACTTGCGTAGCCCCTGGAACGCCTACGGAGCACCGCTGGTTCTGAGGACAGAGCACTGGAAGAGGCCATGGAGGAAGAAGAAAAGGAGGGGTGGAGGAGAGAGGTGTGTCACAATCAATAGTAGCATTTTGGAGGCATGGTGGCGGAACAACCTCCAACACTACTGCACCTTGTCCTGCATCCTTCCCAGCTGCCAGAAGAGTGACCCAATGGGCCGTGAAAGACAGGTAACGTCCCTGTCCATGCCTGCTGGACCATGAGTCAGCAGTAATATGCGCCTTACCGCTGACCGCCCTGTCCAGCGAGGCAAGGATATTGCCTTCCACATGCCGGTAGAGAGCCGGAATCGCCTTCCGTGAGAAAAAGTGGCGTTTGGGGACCTGCCACTGAGGAACCGCACATTGTACAAACTCACGGAAGGGGGCCGAGTCTACCAACTGAAAAGGCAGCAGTTGAAGTGCTAGCAATTTAGCCAAGCTAGCATTCAACCGCTGGGCATGTGGATGGCTGGGAGTGAACTTCTTTTGACGGTCCAGCAGCTGGGGCAGGGACATTTGCCTGCTATAATCGGACGTGGGTGTACTGCTAGCAGAGTGCCCGGAAGCACTTGGCTGTGACACACCTAATTCTACACCTTCATTCCTCTCAGAGCAGGTTTCAGAGAGGACTGAAGGTCTAGTGGGGTTGGAGATGCCAGCTGATGAGGAGCAAGGAGAGGTCCGCTTTGTTCTTTGGTGTGGGTCTTTGAGGTACGCTTGCCAACGAGCTGCATGGCAGGTCAACATATGTCTGGTCAAGCATGTGGTGCCCAAGCGGCTGATGTTTTGGCCACGTGAGATACGCTTGAGACATATGTTGCAAATAGCAGCGATGCGATCTGATGCACTCGTCTCAAAAAAGGGCCACACCAAAGAACTTTTAGAATAACGCGCAGAGGCAGCGCCCTGCACAGGCGGAGCTCTGCGGTGTGATTCAGTCGGTGTGCTGCCGCTAAGCTGGCCCCCGGAGGGCATCCTGCCTCGTTGGACATGTGCCTCCTCCTCTCTCCTACCAGGCACCCACGTGGAGTCAGTGCCCTCATCATCCCCTCCCTCTTCATCGCTGTAGCAAACCTGGCAGTATGCTGCAGCTTGTGGAACATGACTGCCAGATTGCTGTCCTTCTTGAGCATCCCCTCTCTCTGCGCTCACGCTACTGCCTTCCTCTAGCTGAGTGTCATCATCAGAGCCTACAAAACACTGGGCATCCTCCTGAAGCATGTACCCAGCACTGTGCTCAAAGATTTCAGGAGACTCCTCAGGAGGACGTGGTTGGTCTAGGGAAGGAGTCACTGATGATGACATTGAGAGGAGGGAAGACGATGCGTTGGCAGCTGCTTTGCTAGTACCCTGAGACTGGGTGAGAGAGGATGAGGAGGATGAAGAGGGCTTGGTCATCCACTCTACCAAGTCGTTGGCATGTTGCGGTTCAACCAGTGGCGGCTGGTGAAGTTTTTGGATGGGGGGGCGCCAGACCCCGCCCATCATTTTGGCCCATCCCACTTCTCATAAAACACGCCCCTTATGTAATCTGAAAAAAAAATTGACGTGGGTTCCCCCTCCGAGAGCATACCAGGCCCTTAGGTCTGGTATGGATTCCAAGGGGAACCCCCCTACGCCGAAAAAACGGCGTGGGGGTCCCCCCCAGATCCACACCAGACACTTATCCGAGCATGCTACCCGGCCGGCCAGGAAAGGGGGTGGGGACGAGCGGGCGCCCCCCCCCTTCCTGAGCCGTACCAGGCCGCGTGTCCTCAACATGGGGGGGTGCCTTGGGGGAGGGGGGGCGTACGGCCCCCCCACCCCAAAGCACCTTGTCCCCATGTTGATGAGGACAAGGGCCTCTTCCCGACAACCCTGGCCGTTGGTTGTCGGGGTCTGCGGGCGGGGGGCTTATTGGAATCCGGGAGCCCCCTTTAATAAGGGGGCCCCGAATACCGGCCCCCCACCCTATGTGAATGAGTATGGGGTACAATGTACCCCTACCCATTCACCTGTGAAAAAAAGTACAAAAAAAAACACAACACAGGGTTAAAATATTTTATTGCACAGCTCCGGGGGTCTTCCGTCTTCGGGGGTCTTCTCGCCGGGCTCCTCCGCTATCTTCTTGTAGCTCTTTTGCTAGCGTAGGAGTCCGGCTTTCTTCCTCGCCGCCGGCCTCTTCTCCCGACTTTGGGGGTCTTGTCCCCCTCTTCGGTTCTTCTGCCGCCGTCGGTGGCCCGGTCTTCTTCTGCCGCCGCCGCCGCCCGTTCTTCTTCTTCTTCTTCTTCTTCTCCTTCTTCTCCAGGAGATGTTGCCTCGACGATCTCCCTGGCCGGAATGCCAGGGACGCGCTGCGCTGCCACTTATATAGAGACAATGGGGCGGTGTCACATGGGTTGATGTCACATGGGTTGGTCACATGGGTTGATGTCACATGGCGACTGTGACATCAACCCATGTGACCAACCCATGTGACATCAACCCATGTGACACCGCCCCATTGTCCCTATATAAGTGGCAGCGCAGCGCGTCCCTGGCATTCCGGCCAGGGAGATCGTCGAGGCAACATCTCCTGGAGAAGAAGGAGAAGAAGAAGAAGAACGGGCGGCGGCGGCAGAAGACCGGGCCACCGCCTCTAAAAGAGCTATAAGAAGGCGCGGTGGCCCGGCAGAAGAACCGAAGAGGGGGACAAGACCCCCGAAGTCAGAAGAAGAGGCCGCGGCGAGGAAGAAAGCCGGGCTCCTCCGCTAGCAAAAGAGCTAGAAGAAGATAGCGGAGGAGTCCGGCGAGAAGACCCCCGAAGACGGAAGACCCCCGGAGCTGTGCAATAAACTATTTTATCTTGTGTGTTGTGTTTTTTTTTTGTACTTTATTTTACAGGTGAATGGGTAGGGGTACATTGTAAGGCACCCCCCAAGGCACCCCCCCATGTTGAGGGCACGCGGCCTGGTACGGCTCAGGAGGGGGGGGGCGCCCGCTCGTCCCCACCCCCTTTCCTGGCCGGCCGGGTAGCGTGCTCGGATAAGGGTCTGGTGTGGATCTGGGGGGGACCCCCACGCCGTTTTTTCGGCGTAGGGGGTTCCCCTTGGAATCCATACCAGACCTAAGGGCCTGGTATGCTCTCGGAGGGGGAACCCACGTCAAATTTTTTTTCAGAAATTTGGCGTGGAGTTCCCCCTTCAGAGCTCATTCTCTGATTGGCCACGGCAAAAGTCGCCTGGCCTGGGGAAACCTTTCTGGCTGTGAAAGCTTTTTGCATTCATTCAGCTAAATGCACGAACATTCTCCACAAAGTAGAAGCTAGAAAGCCTTTATGCGGTGACTCACCTCTCACTGTCTGGCAGCTCCGCTCGGGCTAAGGAACGGAGCTGCCTACGTCACTTCCGGGTTTCGTGAAGCAGCCGAAAGCCGGAAGTGACTGCCTGTCTAAGAATGACAATGCTCCCGCCCGTAGAATCACAGTGATTTTACGGGCGGAAGCTAGTCGGCGTTCTGCAGTGTGCCACAAGGCGGGTTTTTAACCCGCAAATGAAGCGCCATGGATGCAATCTTGTGATTGCATCGACGTGGCGCTTCTCATAGTGCACTGTGACCGGCGCCACAGTACACTGTGTTAAATTGTTAAATTACATTTTTTTTTTTTTTTTTATGTCTTAAAGGGCCCGTTTTTTTTTTTTTTACTTTTTTTTTTTTTACACCTAGGGAGAGGGGGGGCGGCGCCCGGGCGCCCCCTATGGGCGGGCCGCCACTGGGTTCAACATGTCCAGCTGCCGAAAAGAAGGACAAGCGTGTCCCATGGCCACGTGCTGATGACAATGCACCACGTCCACGACCAGCACTGTTGTCTCTAGACACAGAGCCTGCTTGCCCTCTTTTATCAGCTTGCACCTGTCTGCCTCTCCTTGCTGGCCTTCCAGACATGGTAATGGCCTGAAGGGAGTTGGGTAAAACAGCAGTTGGGTAGTGTATATTGTGCTGGAGGCACACAACACCCACTAACTCCTGCAGATGCCTTTATTATAGAACACCAGAGATAAAGGGGTATACTGTAATTGAGTCACACAACACCCACTAAGCCCTGCAGATGGCTCTATTAGAGAACAGCAATAAAGGGTAGATACAGGTGTATATTGTGCTGGAGGCACAAAAAACCCACTAACTCCTGCAGATGCCTTTATTATAGAACACCAGAGATAAGGGGGTATATACAGATGTATACTGTGCTGTGCTGGAGGCACACACAACTTCCAATAACTCCTGCAGATGGCAAGTGGGCTCAAATAGAGAAGAGCTATGTAGGTGGATATAGCGGTGTGTACTGGGTACAGAGCAGGCAGACAGCACGCACAAGCTCCTAACACTACTGACTGCAAGCTCTATTATAAAAGATAGATCACTAGCTATATAGGTGAGGTGAATATAGCGGTGTATACTGCGGTCAGGGCAAGCAGACAACAACCACTACAGAAGAGCAAGATCGAAAATCGGCCGATAACGATCGGTGTGTTGAAGGTACACAGAACACCCACTAACTGCTTCAGACGCCAACACACTACACAAGGCCGCCGCGCTGGCGGCCTTATATAGTGTGGGGCGTGTACTACACAGCCTGAGCTATGATTGGCCACAGGCATCCTGCCTGTGGTCAATCGTGGCTCTCCTCGCTGCTGGCGCTGTGATTGGCCAAGCATGCAGGGTCACAGTGCATGCTTGGCCAATCATGAGCCAGCAATGCACTGTGATGACGCAGTGCATTGTGGGCCGTGAGCGCCACACGAATTTGGCGCGAATGGCCCATAACGTTCGGAATTCGCTGAACGGGCGAACAGCTGATGTTCGAGTCGAACGTATGTTCGACTCGAACACGAAGCTCATCCCTACTCAGCACATTCCAGTCTGTAGGTTCTGGGGACATATCTATTGGGTCCTCCCACCGGGGCGTGCGCACTCCTGGCGGTCATCACTGGACGTCGCTGTTGGGTAAGACACCATCTGCATCCCCTCCCCCCCCCATGACTTGACTGGTGGCTAAGATTTTATCCCTGAATATCCATGGCTTAAATTCAAACAGGAAACGGCATCTGGCACTAAAGGAATTTAGGCAGTCGGGAGCTGACATTATCCTCGTCCAGGAGACGCACTTCCATAAAGGGGGTTCCTTTGCCTTTGCCTCCAGACACTTCCCACTCGCTTATTTATCCTCGGGGTCCCATAAGAGAGCAGGGGTGGCTATCCTGATTCGACACGGAGCTCCATTTACATACCTTGATCACTACAGCGATCCTCGGGGGAGCTTCCTGGTACTTAAGGGTATGTGGCAGTCTCAACCGATTACCTTATGCACCCTATATGCCCCGAATGTCCATCAGCATAGTTTTATCTCCAGAGTCCTGTCACGCTTATTCAAAACTGACCACAGTTATCTGGTGGTGGGCGAAGATTTTAACCTGGCTCACTCGGCTGCTGCGGACCGCCTGGTGGCGACATCCCGACCTCAGGCATTCGAAGTTCTTTCGTCAACTTACCCGATGTTATGCACTCTTCGACGCCTGGCGGGCTCTCCACCCGGTGGACCGGCAGTACACGTACTACTCGGCCCCCCACCAGATGCACTCTCGCATAGATTATTTTTTTTACTAATAATACTACACTGAGAGCATCCCGTAGTGCCCTCATCTTACCAATCTCTTGGTCAGACCACACTCCGATCCTACTTACCCTGGATTTGGGCTCCCCGGTAGTTCGGCCCTATAATTGGAAACTGAACACCTTCCTCCTATAACACCTTCCCTCCCAATCAGAACTAGTTTCAACCCTGAACTACTACTTTACAGAAAACGCCACCTCGGATGTTACTCTTACCACTCTGTGGGAGGCCCACAAAGCGGTCATACGCGGTAAATGCGTGGCACTTTCCTCAGCCATGAAGAGGGACGTCGCGGCCACCAAATTACACACAGAAAGAGAGCTCAGACACCTGGAACGGAAATTGCAAACCTCCCCGTCCCTGCGACTCCTCCAAAAAATAACGAATCTACGTATGGCGCTTTGTGACTTAGCACTCCGCCAGGTGGAAAAGGCTCTCCTTTGGATAAAACAGACATACTATGAGAGGGGTAATAAAGCGAGGAAACTTAGAGACAAAACCCTCATGTCTAACCCGTACCAGATCAAAACTAAATCCAACAATGTGGTCTCCCACTCCAAAGAGGTTGTTGACACTTTTGCGGGATTCTATGCGGAGCTGTATAATAACCCTGATATCTCCAGCGACCCCCTACCGGCAGAGCTCTCGCATTGTATGCGGCAATACCTGTCGGAAAGCGGCATCCCTCGTATTCGAGATTCTGACCTAGCCTCTTTAAACAAGCCCATTACGGAAGAAGAGGTATAACTGACCATCAAGTACCTCCCAGTGCATAAATCCCCGGGTCCGGACAGTCTACCCTACGAATACTATAAAGCGTTCCTGCCTCTCCTGATCCCGCACATGAGTAGACTCTTTAATGCTTTGTTACAGACCACTCCCATCCCATCGGATATGCAACGTTCCTTTCTAACCCTGATCCCTAAGCCAGATAAGGACCCTTTCCTATGTGCCAATTATAGCCCCATAGTGCTCCAGAATGCAGACTTGAAAATTTTCACTAAATTGCTGTCGCTGCGTCTCAACATGGTCCTCCCCTCCCTTATCCACAAAGACCAAGTGGGTTTTGTCCCTCTCCACCAGGCCGGAGATAACACCAGGAAGGTAATAGACTTGATCGACGTGGCGAACAGGGAAGGCTTGCCATCCTTGCTTTTGAGTCTGGATGCAGAAAAGGCATTTGACAGACTGGGGTGGCCTTTCCTGTTCGCCATGCTAACCCACATAGGGATAGGGGGACCATTCTTGCGGGCCATACGACACCTTTATTCTAACTCGTTCTCTCAAGTCAAAACCCCCTTTGCCACCTCTTCACCCTCTTTGTCTCCAACGGCACATGCCAGGGATGCCCCCTGTCACCCTTATTATTTGCCCTCTGTGTAGAACCCCTGGCGGCGTCCATTAGACGGAATCAGGCAATCAGGGGTATACCGGTCAGAGATAAGGAATTTAAGATCTCGCTGTTTGCGGACGATGTTATCCTTACACTAACCCAACCCAGGATTTCCCTGCCCAACCTACACATGGAGCTGGACCGCTACAGAGCCCTATCGGGTTACAAAATCAATGCCTCAAAGTCGGAGGCCCTTCAAGTTAATATCCCGCCCCTGGAGGTGGATCACCTATGATCCACTTTCCCTTATAATTGGAAGTCCACCTCCCTGAGGTACTTGGGGATAAACATCACCCCAACTTTCGCCTCCCTATATCAGGCAAACTTCCCGCCCCTATACGGATCTATTAGGCAACTAATCTCGCAATGGCGGAAACACCAAATTTCCCTCTTCGGTAGGATAGCTTTGGTGAAAATAACAATTCTCCCGAAGCTCCTTTATCTCTTCCAGACCCTCCCCATTCCCATACCTTATCCACACTTGAAAAGATTACAAGCAGATCTGCTCAAATTTACGTGGAACTATAAACGCCATAGAATACCTCGCTCAGTAATGACAGCCTCACACTCAGACGGGGGTCTGGCGTTCCCTGACCTCGTTAAGTATTATCAGGCGGTTCAGCTCTGTGCGGTTGCCTCCTGGTTTACCCAGAGATCGTATAACCGATGGACGGAAATTGAAAAGCTTTGGTTGGCTCCGATCCACCCTAACAGTATGCTCTGGAGTGCGGCGACATTGGTGCCCCAGGCCCGCTTATTGGCATCTATGTCTCAGCTGCAATGCCTCTAGCGTAAGCTCTCTAAGTTGTATGACCTCTCCTCGGATAAGTCGCTCCTGACGTCTTTCATATGCAACCTCAAGGTGCCAGGTAGTTTAACCTACCCAATGTCACACCCCTGGTCTTCTCGAAACCTCTTCCACCTGGGGACCCTGGTGGACCCCAGATCGTGGAGACTGCTGTCCTACGCTGACCTCCAATCCAAATTCAACCTCCCTCGCCAGGGATTTTACAGTTACTTGCAAATATGACACTTTGCTCAGACCATATCCTCCGACCTACGCCATCCTCATTTGAAAACGTAATTCTAGCAGGTACGGCCCAAAGAGGAATGATCTCTGATATCTATAAAATAATTAACGCATTCCCTATGGCCTCTCAAGGCAAACATGCCTATATGCTCAAAAGGGAAGAAGCGTTGGGTGAGGAAATCACGGAGGAACAGTGACGGGTGATATGGTCGCAAGGCCTCCAAGAGCTCCGTATGCACACTTTACAGGGAAAATGCGTATAAAATGTTATTTTTTTGGTACATGACCCCGGACGTTCTCCACGTCATCTACCCCTCTACACCTGACAGATGCTGGCGGTGCCTGGAGCACAGGGGCACCCTCTTCCACATTTTTTGGCAATGCCCCTGTATAGTCCCTTTTTGGACAGAGGTTCAGCGACTCTTGACCGACATATTAGACCAACAGATGGCCCTGACCCCCAAAACCTTTTTGCTGGGCATTCCTTTTTCTAAACTGACGAAATCACAAAAAAATTATCCCGACACATCCTGACGGCCGCGCGATGTCTTGTTGCCCTCCATTGGAAGCAGACACAGCCTCCTACCCCCGGTGCTCTCCACGCTAGGATCAGGGATGTGGAGCTGATGGAAAAGATGACCGCCAGGATCCAGGACCGGCTAGAAGCACATGATGTGGTGTGGGGTCCCTGGAATCTCCGGGAAAGTCGGACATGATCGGGAGCATGGAACACCCATGGTGACTATCAATCCCTATCTCCCACCCCCCATTCCCCTCTTTTCTTTCTCTTGGTTTCTCCCTCTTTTTCTCTTCTCTAGTTCTTTTTTTTCTTTTCTATTCTTTCTCTTGAGAGTAATTTTGATAAAGTTTCATACGTGCATATAGTACCGTAAGATGATACCTGCCACCTTAGCATAGGCTCTTTCACTGGAAATAGAGATTTAAGGTGTTAACGACTGTGGTGGAGCCTCCTCGGACTGGTCCGTACCTACTCCAGGGGGCTATACTCCGTAGGTCGATATGCATGGACTACTTGCTACTTTTCCTTTTTGTGTTACTCTAATGCTGCAGTGAAACGTATGACATGTATTGCATTGTATTAAACGAATAAAAAGTTATTTGATTAAAAAAAAGGGTAAATAACAATATACACAGATTAAATAGGCTCCCCAAACACCCTATAATACTTCCAATGCACACAAAGAAGTGATTTTAAACAACTGTGGCATGTCCCAATTTAAGAGCCACCTCAGTAATGTACTATGAGCAAAGCTTTGCATTTATTCTCTTCACTGGCATGTAGGAGCTCTGTGGATAAAGGTCTCTCAATATAACAGAGTTATGAGAAAGAATGTAAGTAGCTGGTGCTGTAATGTAGCACTCCTCTATGTGTTCTAGATCGCTTACATACACCCTCCACGCCCCGCCCCATAACTGGGGCTTGGATTTCCCCAGGTATGGGGCAGGGTGTATGTGAGTGATTGTAATTACCCTGTTGCAATTTTCCACTGGGCCGCTGAAGGGAGAGCATCTATGGAAATAAGCCAGCATGAGTGTGTGCGTATGTGCATATACACAATTGCTGCACCAAGGAATCTCTATGACTGGAAGAGTTCCTTGGCAGAAGTGACGTCGATAGCGTCCGGAAGTGGCGCGTGGAACGCAAACACACCCGCACTTCCTTGTCACACTTTCTGGTTGCACGCCGTCGGCCAAGCCGGATGTGAATGCAAATACACCCACACTTCCTGGTTGCACGGTGGCATGCGTTCAATCTAACGGATCTGGTGGCCATGCTGCGTATGCAATTAAACCCACCAAAGAGTCCTCTGCACACTCCTTCACCCATTTCTTTGTAAATATATGCTATTGAAATCCCTTGTACTCTGTACATTTGTTTCTATCCATTATATAAGTGTCAAATTGCATATTGAATATTGTCCCATAATTTTATAACTGATCTTCTATCTTTATTGTACCTGCCTGTTAATTAATTCGAGTGTACTCTCGTTCCTGTCTATATCCCTCAGAACAATTAAATGCTAAAGGCTAAAGACTCCCCATTCAAACGAAATCTATTATGGAAAGAAGCACTGATCCAACATGCGGATATACTATGTGTACAAGAAACACATTTCTCTAAAATTAAGCCTCCCTCCTGTTCACAAAAGCGATTCCCACATTGCTTCTTTGCCAACGCACCCCGAAAAAAAAAAGGCGTTATGATCGTGATAAGTTCATCTGTCTCATTTACACTTCATCATTGTGAAGTGGATGAGGAGGGTAGGTATCTGATTTTATCAGCATCAATTGAAAATCCCCATCTCACTATAGTTAATATATATGCACCAAACACAGGCCAAAAACACTTTTACACAAAACTTCTTTCCAAAATAGCACCTTACAGATCAAATCCGATAATTATATGCGGAGATTTCAATAACATAATTGATGCAAATTTCGACACATCAAATCCCACGAAACGCATACCTTCTGCTCTAACCTCCTAAAGACCTATACGACCCATGGAGGTGCTTGCACAGTGAGGAACGGGACTACACTTATTATTCTCACTCCCAAAGTTCTTACTCCCGAATCGACATGTTTTTTACTGACAGATACCTGCTACAATCAATTACAGAAGCAAAAATAATCATGATCACATGGTCTGATCACGCACCAGTCACGATCAAACTTTTTACCAACAGGCATTCTCCAAGGCATACTGTATGGCGACTAAACTCCTACCTACTTACTAATCCCATATTTGAAGGGCAGGTTCGATCCGAGATTAAGAACTACTCCCATTACAACTCCCACTCAATTGAAGACCATTCCATGATTTGGAACTCGCATAAGGCTTCTCTACAAGGTCTGTTTATAAAAATAGCCGCTCAGATAAAAAATTGCATTCACACACCACAGAGACCCTACTAAAAAAGGTACACGACCTTGAACAATTAAACAAACAATCCCAGAGTACCGCGACCACCACAGAGTTAAAAAACTTAAGACACCAACTAAGTGAGCATTTACATAAGAAATTTGACTATTACATTAAGCGACTCAAACTTCAGTTTTACACCTCCGCCAACAAGTCAGGAGCCTTCTTAGCTAAACAATCGAAGCATCAGCTCGCCAAAAAGAAGATCCAATTTCTCACAAACCCCCTGGGCAAATGCCTGAAAAATCCTCTAGACATAGCAAACGAATTTAGCTCATTTTCATTTAGCTCATTTTCTTATAATCTATATAACCTAAAAGACTCTGACCCTTCAATCACACCCAACAGAGAAAGTATCAAAGCCTTTCTCGCTTCAATACACCTACCAAAAATAACTCCCGACCAACTGTAATCCCTGTCAAATCCCTTCACTGTAGAAGAAATAACTAAAGTCATAAAACAGCTCCCATTACACAAAGCTCCAGGACCAGACGGGTTCCCCAATGAATATTATAAACACTTCTCTGATCTGCTCACTCCACATCTCTGCAACGTCTTTAACCACTTTTCTAATTCTGGCAATATCCCTAAAGAATCATTAGCCCTAGTGGTCACTTTACCCAAACCTGGCAAATCTCCTGATAGTCCTGCCAATTATCGACCAATTTCACTCCTAAATTCGGATACTAAGATTTACGCAAAAAATTTGGCTCAATGTTTATCCTTGATAATTCCCCAAATAATCCACCAAGACCAAGTGGGCTTCGCACCAGGGCGACAAGCGTCAGATGGCACATGACGACTCATAGACCTCATGCAGTGGGTGGAGCACACTCGAACGCCTTCTCTGCTTCTCCCCCTGGATGCAGAGAAGGAGTTCGACAGAGTCCACTGGACGTACATGGAGGAGGTGCTTTGTAAATTCGGCTTCGCTGACTCTTTTTTAACAGCCCTATTGGGCCTATACTCCTCCCCCACTACGTGAGTCTGGACATCGGAAATAGTTTCAGATCCATTCGTAATCACTAACGGCACCAGACAAGGGTGCCCACTCTCCCCCTTTATTTTTGCTATAATCATGGAACCGTTAGCACAATCCATCTGCTCAGCAACATCAATAATGGGAATCAAAATTGGAGATACAGAACACAAAATCTGACTATATGCCGATGACGTCATCATCACTTTGACAAATCCCAGATCCTCTCTCCCGGCTGTCCAAAACGTACTTGACAAATTTAGTTCAATCTCCCTATACAAAATTAATCATAGCAAATCTACCATGCTAAATATGGGCATCGACCCACAAAGCAAACAAAAAATAACAGAGACAACCCCTTTCACATGGTCCACCAACTCCTCTCTCCCCTATCTTGAAATTCGCCTAACCTACCCAAGCCAAAACCAAAAACAAAAGTAAATTATAATGACCTCGTGGAGAAGCTTTTGTGCCTATCCAAAGAACTGAGCAGTTTCTCCGTCTTCTGGGCCAGCAGAATTGCTCAGTCGACAATGTTCATACTGCCGCTCATACTTTATGTTTTCCATACAATCCCTCTACCCTTTCTTACAGCTCAAATAAGAAAAGTACAATGTATAATTGATACATTTATATGGCAACACAAAAGACCAAGATGGAAAAGAGCTACTCTCCTAACCCCTGTTCAATCTGGGGGTATGGGGGCTCCCAATATTCATGCATATTATAGAGCAGTACTCTTGGATCAATTAAGAGAATGGTGGTCACCTAATTCCCAAAAATCCTGGAAACAGATTGAATCTACAGCCCTCAAATCCGACACAAAGAATTTACTTGTTGCCATGCTACTCAACTATAAACCAGATCACCAATTTTTAGGCTCAGTAATGGCAGCAATACGAATATGGTCAGCCGTTATTCAAATCAACAAAGGAATACCCCTCTCAATTCGGTCTAAGTTACCACTGAGGGCTATGGAGCTTCTGTCGCCTGACCTTAACATTGAACATTGGTTTTGCAATGGAATAACCAACGTGGGTCTATTATACTCCTCTTCAGGCCTACACACATTCTCATATCTACAGGAGACATATGGAATAGCCATCGACAGGTCTCATCCAGATACAGCATCAGGGAACGCCTAGACCGGCAGGTGTCCGACTACATCGGGTTAACGGCCGATGTGAACGCTCTGAGGAGTGATGAACCCCTGGACAACTGGGCGGGCAGGCTTGACCTCTGGCCAGAGCTTGCCCAATTTGCAATGGAACTGTTGGCTTGCCCCTCGTCCAGTGTCCTGTCTGAAAGGATGTTCAGCGCAGCAGGGGGGATCATGACCCATAAGCGCACTCGCCTAGCTCACGACAGTGTTGACTACCTCACATTTATAAAAATGAATGAGGCATGGATCTCTGAGAAATTCAACACATGTGACCAGTAGACCATGTATATGCATAACTCTATAAACAATTTATTTAATCGAGCACACAGACCTTTTTTCTACCTTTGGCTCACTTCCTTATACAAAAAAAGCACACCGTACTATATGCCCATACCCTCCTGTTTGAAGAGGTTGAGCTGTGTCATATTTTTGGGTCCCGCAGCGAGTTGCTGGTATCAGTGCTGCTGTCAGTGCTCTCTATCACGTTTGTCATGGGAGGGATGCCTAACAGAGGCATCCAGCACAGAATAAACAGATCAATGGGCTGCACTAAAGGAATCAGGCTCAAACGGTAAGTGAAAATATATATATTTATTAAGGATAAAGACACATGTGCAAACCAAACACAGCAAACCATGAACAAGCAAG
The DNA here is from genome assembly GCF_037356315.1 of Lithobates pipiens. NCBI lineage: Eukaryota > Metazoa > Chordata > Amphibia > Anura > Ranidae > Lithobates > Lithobates pipiens. The sequence goes on along the minus strand of NW_027507789.1, from coordinate 125,505,308 downwards.
AATGCAAATAATACACAGCAACCCCAAAACCCTAAACTAACTAACTAACTATATATACACATGGAAAGGGAACACATATATAACAAGGCAGGGATGAGAGACAAGGGGAAGAGGAGGCCAGGTGGAGGAAGCAGAAGCAAGGGGAGCCAAGGCAGGAATCAGGGGACAAGTCTCAGGAACCAGGTACAGGAAACAGAGTCCAGGACAGGGCAGGAAGCAAATCAGGAACAGGTGTCTGGCAACGGATCAGATCAGGCACGGACAAGGCTTGCAGGAAGGAATTCTGAAGCACTGAGCCTCAGTGAATAGCGGGCTTATATACTTCCAAGCAATTCCACATCAGGTGCAGCTAGATCACTAGAATGTCCATTTGCTGGGAGACACCCGCTGGTGACCGCCAGAACTGCAACCTTTGATGGTGAAAGAAACAGTGACACCAGCAGGCGATCCAAGCAATAACACTGTTCCTGACAGTTCCCCCCCCTAAGGAGTGGCCTCTGGACACTCCATTCTGCCCTTGACTTGACAGTGCATGTAAATGTGGAAAAGTCCCGAAAAGTCTCCCCTGTGACTGCAGACTTTTTTGCGCTCTCCGGCCTGAGTCTCTTAACCTACTGGGAGGCGTGCCACCCAAGTCCGACAATGGAACATGTATCCCACCACCAGGGTCTGGAAGTTTAGATCTGGAAATAAAAACAGGCAGGGCAATGTGCTTCAGGTCATCGGGCTGGGCAGCAGGCTCCGGGTCATCAGGCTGGGCAGTAGGCTTGGCAGCAAGCACTGGGTCATCAGGCTGGGCAGCAAGCACTGGGTCATCAGGCTGGGCAGCAAGCACCGGGTCATCAGGCTGGGCAGCGAGCTCCGGGTCATCAGGCGGGGCAGTAGGCTTGGCAGCGAGCTCCGGGTCATCAGGCTGGGCAGCGAGCTCTGGGTCATCAGGCTGGGCAGTAGGCTTGGCAGCGAGCTCTGGGTTATCAGGCTGGGCAGCGAGCTCTGGGTCATCAGGCTGGGCAGCGAGCTCCGGGTCATCAGGCTGGGCAGCGAGCCCCGGGTCATCAGGCTGGGCAGCGAGCTCCGGGTCATCAGGCTGGGCAGCGAGCTCCGGGTCATCAGGCGGGGCAGCAAGCTCTGGGTCATCAGGCGGGGCAGCAAGATCCGGGTCATCAGGCGGGGCAGCAAGCTCCGGGTCATCAGGCTGAGCAGCGGGCACTTCAGGCTGAGCAGCGGGCACTTCAGGCACACCAGACTGGAAGGCATCAGACTGGAAGGCCGGGACATCACACTGCAAGGCATCAGACTGGAAGGCCGGGACATCAGACTGCAAGGCATCAGACTGCAAGGCCGGGACATCAGACTGCAAGGCATCAGACTGCAAGGCCGGGACATCAGACTGCAAGGCATCAGACTGCAAGGCCGGGACATCAGACTGCAAGGCATCAGACTGCAAGGCCGGGACATCAGACTGCAAGGCATCAGACTGCAAGGCCGGGACATCAGACTGCAAGGCATCAGACTGCAAGGCCGGGACATCAGACTGCAAGGCATCAGACTGAAAGGCATCAGGCTGGACTACAGGCAGAGACACTGGCACAACAGGCTGAACAGCAGGCTTTGGAACATCAGGCGTGGAGGCAGGAGTGGGTGATGACAGAATGGTATGAGTTGGAAAAAACTTCTGTTTCTTTTTGGTTTTAGCAACTGAACATTTGTATGTGGGTACAGGGCTGTAGTTAGTGGATGCAGCTGGTAAAAGCGAAGAGCGGAAGGATGGTAAAACAGAGGGAGCAGATTTTGAGGGGAGATTCAATGGAACTGATGGAGGCAGCCGAGAAGTAGCAGAGGGGTTAAAGGCTGGGTAGGTACAGCAGGAGGAAACAGGGTACTGGTACTTCATTGGTAGCAGGGTGTATTGGTCGGAAATTGTGGTTGTTGGGGGTAATAGAGAGGAAGATATCCCAGCAGGCTGGTATCTGGACACAGAAATGGGTGGTTGGGAGCTGATAGAAGCTGAGTACAACAAACTTTTTTTTTTTTAACAAAGATTTTTATTTACGTTTCAAACAAAAGAAAAACAGAAAACAGACATGCATCAGCAGGGTACATACATATTTTGAGTAGACAGATAATCAAATTGTATCACATAGAAAGCACAGACAGTTCTTAACAGTGTGTAGAGTCACTAATCATTGCAGCATAGAATGCAAAACCTCCCGAGACCTCCCCCCACTACACAAAAAACCACAGAAATTACAAAAAAGGGAAACCCCCCCCCCACCCTCCACTCCCCCTAGCCTAAGCAATGGTCAAATGCTTCGCCTCAACCCATGCCGCCCAAATCTTTCCAAATTTCCCAGGGCAGTTCCTGCCCAGATATGTGAGTTTGTAGAGCGGCAAAGCCGCGTTCACCAGGGACTGCCACAGTTGTTTAGTAGGAGGGAGAGGTTGATTCCATTGCAGTAGTATTGCTTTCTTCGCATAGAGTGTAGTGTAAAAAATAAACAGTTTCTTCCCCCAGGAGATATCCAAAAAATCACAGATACCCAGCAGGAGAGGTAGCGGGCTAAGTGGAATCGTAAGCTCCCCCACAGCATTAATGTCGGCCAGGACCCCCCTCCAAAATCCCACTACCCCAGGGCAGGACCACACCATGTGAAAAAAGTCAGCATCATCTTCGTTGCATCTAGGGCAGGTAGTCAATCGGTCAGGGTAAATCCTTGCCAGGCGTGCCGGTGAAAAATATACCCGGTGGAGGAACTTCAATTGTATAAACCTATCCCTTGCAGAAATCGCCAGGGTCAGGTATTGCTGTAAACCCTCCTCCCAGTCCTCCTCAGTAAGCTCTGGAATGTCACCGTGCCAGAGCTCAAACAAATGGGAGATCCTAGTCTCGTCCAATACGGTCAGCGCGGCATACATCGTGGACAGTGTGCGCGTCCCTCCCCCCTCAGGACCAAGCGCCTCCTCCACCGCCGACACCCCCAGAGTCACTCTAGATGGGAATTGAGATCGGAAGGCGTGTCGCAACTGCAGAAATCTGAAAAACATATGGTCCGGGAGGTCCCTGGCCTGTTTAATAGCATCGAAGGAGAGTAGCTGCCCCTGAGACACTATGTCCCCTAGTGTTGTAACTCCATGCCTGGCCCAAACAATCGGATCAGGGATGGATTGAAAATGGGGCAAGCGGGGGTTCCCCCAGAGGGGAGTCCCCGGGGCCCACACCCCTGCGCCCACCAACCTTTTGTTCACCAGTTCCCATATTTTAAGAGTCGTGCGCATCGGAAGAGTTATCCCAGGGTTAGATCGGGGTCCCCTATAGATCAGGTTCCTGAGTTCCGCATAAGAGCCCAACAACGCCGCCTCCAACGAGGATGCAGGGTTGACTGGGCCCTCGGAGAGCCACCACCTGACAGTCACTAGGACTGCCGCCCAGTAATATTTCAGAAAACAGGGCAGTGCCAGACCGCCACGCACAAGGGGCCGTTGGAGGGTTGTTTTAGCTATTCTAGGGGGCCTACCATTCCAAACGAAGGACGAGACAATGCCATCTAGTTTCTTAAAGAATCTAAGCGGGATGTGGACTGGGGTCTGACGGAAGAGATAGGTAAACCGAGGAAGAACCGACATTTTAATTAAATTGACCCGTCCCACTGGTGAAAGCGGCAAGGACCTCCACCCAATACACCTCTGGGTCAACTGGGTGACCACCGGACTCAGGTTAAGGGTAATAAATTGTTTCAAGTCTCTGTGTATTTCCACTCCCAGATATTTAAATTGAGAAACCCTCTGCAGTTGCCCATCCACCCGGGAACCACCCGCACCATCATGTAGTGGGAATAAAATTGATTTCGCCCAGTTTATGCGTATACCCGAGAACTGTCCAAACCGGTCGATATGCGACAATGCCGCCTGTAGGGAGGCTCCGTCGTCCTTGAGATACAACAAGGTATCATCAGCATATAACGAAACTTTTTCCTGCAAAGGACCCCGGACAATACCCCGAACCTCAGGAGAGGAGCGGAGGAGAGCCGCCATAGGTTCAATTGCCAGTGCAAAAAGCCCCGGGGACAGGGGGCACCCCTGCCTGGTTCCCCTGTGGAGGGGAAAGAGCGGGGAGAGGACCGCACCCGTGCGCACTCTAGCCGTGGGAGCTCTGTACACCGCCCTGACCCACGAGATAAAGGCTGGACCGAATCCAAATCTACGGAGGACTGCCCACAAATAGTCCCACTCCACGGAGTCAAAGGCCTTCTCCGCGTCCAGGGAGGCCACAACCTCCTCCCCGCCTTCTGCATCCCCCGAGGCCAAGACAGTAAAAAGCCTGCGAATATTAATATCTGTCCCCTTCCCTGGCATAAAGCCAGACTGATCCTCATGGATCAAGGTAAGTATAACCTCATTCAGTCGCCTGGCAAGGATTTTGGTCAGCACTTTCGCGTCCGAGTTGAGCAGGGAGATGGGTCGGTAAGACGAGCACAGCTGGGGGTCCTTCCCAGGTTTAGGGATCACCACTATGATGGCTTGTGCCATAGATGGAGGAAGATCTCCCTCCCGGAGGGACGCGGTAAGCATATCATGCATTCTAACTGACACCTCCTTCAGGTAGTGCTTATAAAATTCCGGGGGTATCCCATCCTCCCCAGGGGTCTTCCCCGGCTGCATGGACCCCAGTGCAAGTCGGACCTCCGCCAGAGTGATAGGGGAGTCCAGGCCATCCCTGGCCTCAGAAGTAAGGGCAGGGAGTGTCACCCCCTCTAAAAAAGCACTTAACTCCTGCGCTGAGTACTGCACCCTAGATGAGTAAAGGGTGGAGTAAAACTCTGCAAAGCAAGCGTTAATGGCAAGGGGATCCGTCACCAGTGTCCCAGCACTATTCTGTATTCGAGGGATAATGGAGATTGGGGCCTGCTCCCTAGAGATCCAGGCCAACAACCTCCCCGTCTTTTCGCCCTGTTCAAAAATCCTCTGCGTCTAAGCCAGTTGACGTTTGCTTGTCTTAGCCACCCTAAGCAGCACCACCTCTCGGTACGCTACTTTCATATCCTGAGCCGTGAGCGGGTTACCCGTGAGGGTGAATCGGGTCTCCAGTTCTTGGGCCCTGGCTTCTGCCTCCTCTACCGTGATCCTATCATTCCTACGCTCCCGACCAATGGAAGAGAGGTAACACCCCCTCATATAGGCCTTGAAGGCATCCCAGACCATCCCCCCAGAAGCCGTGCCCACGTTTGAGGCCCAAAATCCCCGGATTTCACCGCCCATCTCAAAGGCAATAGTGGGGTGTTCAATCCAGTACCTTGACAATCGCCATAGTCTATCCCTCTGAGGGGTAGAGGTCTGCAATGTACACAACAGTGGGGAGTGGTCAGAGATGCCCCGAGGAAGTAACTCTATTCCAAGGACCCTGGGAAGCATGGGGGCACCAGCCTAAACAAGGTCAATACGGGAGAGTGTGTTGTGGGAGGAGGAGTGGCACGTAAACCGGCGATCTGATGGGTGTTTCCACCTCCAGACATCCTCCAGCCCAAACACCTGTGCCCAGCGAGAAACTGGAGAGTCTGTGGCCCGGTCAGGCGTCAACCTATCCAGGGAAGGATTAGGAGGAATATTAAAGTCCCCTGCTATAACCACATTGTCAGTATGAAATTGGGCTATCAGGGCAGTCAATTTATGTAGTAAAGACAGATCCGCAGGAGGACCCACCAGCACCATCTCTATCATGTCTATTGTGGCGTGCACCAGCACGTATCTCCCGTCCTTATCTGTAACAATATCAAGAGGCTCAAAATTAAGGGAATTATGGATCAGGACGCTAACCCCCCGGGCATAGCCGGAATATGTGGCATGATAGTGGTATCCCACCCAGGGCCTCTTCAAATCCATAATCCTTCCCCCCACTAGGTGCGTCTCCTGAAGAATACAGATATGCGGAGCATATTTTTTCATGTAGTCAAAAACAAGAGAGCGTTTAATCTTCTGGTTAAGCCCCCTAACGTTCCAGGAGAGGATCTTCAACGGAGCCATAACCTGGAAGGACAGGGGGGACCAACGGATATGACCGCCCGACCGGGGCCAAGGCACAAATATCTCATCTTAAGCAATGCAATGATATACCCTGTACATTCGTTATAGTAGCGCTGTCCACAGCAGAAAACACGGAAGCATGTAACAAAAAAACAACAAAAAAAACAGAAAAAAAAACAGAACTCCCCTCCCTTCCCACCCCACACCCCAGAAAAACAGCCCCAGGGTGTTTGAGAACCCAAACCAAACGTAATTAAACCCATTTAAAGGAGAAATCTCCCGTGGGGGCGGTGCGTATCAACCAGCACACCTAGGACAGAGTCTCCTGCGCAGAGTAGACAGACTCCAGCGCAGCCGCTTCCTGGAGGCAAAAAAACAAGTTAAAGGGGAACAAACAATAGTATAAGTGACGCCTCAGATTGAAGTGCAAGATTCTCTTGGAATGTTCCAAGGGCCCATTCTTAGTTACAACTCGTCCAACAAAAAGGAGACAAAAACCAAAAAGAAAAAAAACCCCCAAAAGTTTGGACGACAACTTCGGAGTAACGGGGTCCAGCATCCTCGGTACAGTATGTCCACGTCCAGAAGTAATCATGCAAACCCCCCCGGGCATAAGCTAGGGGAGGGGTAAGGCCCTAAGGCCCGTAAGGCAGTAATATGGAAACATGAACCCATAGACCCCCCCCCCAAGGAGCATCAGAATATCAGGTCGGCTCCTCGCCCCCTGCCCAAAACCACTAATGGAAAGGAGGGGGGCACTCCAACCGGAGCTCCAAGTTCAGAGATGGAGGGACAGAGCTGGGGGGGGGGGGGAACCGATCCGCGTACCACTGGGCGAAGCTTGTGATGCGTGTGGACCCCAGTCAGGTAATCACCATCAAGGATTATCCCTGCCGGGGAAGGGAATCGATCCATCTGGAGGCCTCACTCGGGGAGGTAAAGAAACGAACGGATTCTCCATCAATCACTCTGAGTTTCGCGGGGAACATCATGTTGTACTTGAGACCTTTGGTGCGCAGCTGGGCCTTGACTTGGTCGAATGTCCTGCGTTGCCTCTGCGTCTCCACAGAATAATCAGGAAAGAGCATTAATTTAGCATTTTCAAAGCGCAGGTCCCCCACCTTCCTCGCCTCCCGAAGAACCAGGTCTCTGTCTCTAAAGTTCAAAAGACGGAAAATAAACGTGCGCGGCGGGGCTCCCGGCGGGCCACGAACCGACGGCATTCTATGCGCTCGTTCCACGACAAAGTGAGGAGAGAACTCAGCGAGCGGGAGAAGTGTACGTAGCAAACGTTCGGTAAAGGCTTCGGTGTCACGGCCCTCCGACCCCTCCGGCAGGCCCACCAACCTCAGGTTGTTCCTCCTATTCCTGTTCTCGTGGTCCTCAGCCCTGGATTCCAGCGCCTTCACCCGCACCTGCAGGGTACGGAGGGAGGCATCATGGTCGCGGGTAACATCTTCCACGTCTCCAACCCTCCGCTCCGCCTCGGTAAGCCTCTCCCGGTGTTTATCCATATCTCGCCGGATAAGCCCCATGTCGAGCTGTATCTGCTCTATCTTAGTGGTTAGGGTAGTCTGGCAGCCTGTGATCGCTTGCATAAGAGCTTGGAATTGATCAGCACCCAGCGGTGGCGTGTCAGCGTGGTCCGTTTGAGACGCCATGTTGGTGTAGGCCTGCCCGCGTGCCGCGCGGGTCTGTAGCGGGGTTCCCGGCGGGGTTCCCGGTGCTGTGTGCTTCTTCCTATGGGAACCGGAGCTACCCCTGCGCATCCCCGAGCCTCACCACCGCTTCACCGGCCCACGAGGATAGATATATGTCCCTAAATGCCGGATAAATAGCCTGCCAGGTGCGGAGCTCTCTGCAAACACGTCCTAGCTGGTTGCCATCTTGGCCACGCCCCCCGAGTACAACAAACTTGACCAGGCCTGTAATAATGGTTGCACAAAATCAGGTTTGCACACGGTTTGTCTGACCAGAGACTGCACTGAGTCAATACATGCTGCAAGCACCTGTTGAGGACAAGCAGAGTATTGCTCAAAGAAAAAGGCTGAGTCATCTTCCAACAACCACACCAAAGACTCTACCTGAGCTGCACTAAAAGGGGGTGTATAGTCATCACCTCCACTAGAGGCATCAGACAGGGCCAACTCTGTACAGATCCAAATCAATGGCTGCACGTCCTCAAACAGAAAACTGCCCTGATCGACAAAAACATGGGCTATACGGATACATTCCAGCAGTTGCTCTCTAGTGTATTCACCTAATGTCTTATGACAAAAATCCATGTCATCTGTTGCCAGAAGCGAAAGATACTGAATATCTTCCAGATGCATTTTTCTAGGCAATAGCAAGTGTCCAGACCCTATTCCCAAGTGCAGCCGATCTGTTAGTATGGCTTCAGAATTCTGTCATGGGAGGGATGCCTAACAGAGGCCTCCAGCACAGAATAAACAGATCAATGGGCTGCACTAAAAGAATCAGGCTCAAAAGGTAAGTGAAAATATATATATTTATTAAGGATAAAGACACGTGCAAACCAAATACAGCAAACCATGAACAAGCAAGAATGCAAATAATACACAGCAACCCCAAAACCCTAAACTAACTAACTAACTATATATACACATGGAAAGGGAACACATATATAACAAGGCAGGGATGAGAGACAAGGGGAAGAGGAGGCCAGGTGGAGGTAGCAGAAGCAAGGGGAGCCAAGGCAGGAATCAGGGGACAAGTCTCAGGAACCAGGTACAGGAAATAGAGTCCAGGACAGGGCAGGAAGCAAATCAGGAACAGGTTTCTGGCAACGGATCAGATCAGGCAGGAACAAGGCTTGCAGGAAGGAATTCTGAAGCACTGAGCCTCAGTGAAGAGCGGGCTTATTTACTTCCAAGCAATTCCACATCAGGTGCAGCTAGATCACTAGAATGTCCATTTGCTGGGAGACACCCGCTGGTGACCAACAGAACTGCAACCTTTAGGCCGGGTTCACACCGCTGCGATGCGGGAACGCCGCGAATCCGCGGCATTTTCCCGCATCGCACACCTCCCGCCGGCAGTTCACACTGCCCTATGCGGACGGCTGGGAGTGTCAATGATATGTTAATGACACCCCCAGATCCGTCCGCATATCGCAGTGCGATCTGCCGACTCGCACAGGAATCGGATCGCATGGTGTGAACACCCATGCGATCCGATTCTGTTGCGGACCAAAAAAGGGTCCCGTGCGAGTTTGCTGCGGGAGCGATGCGAATTCAGCCATACTATCTGTATGGCTGTACTCGCATCGCTACGGAGATCGGATGTGATTTGCGGTGCGAATCACATCCGGATCTCCCCCCGCAGCAGTGTGAACCCAGCCTTAATGGCGAAAGAAACATTAACACCAGCAGGCGATCCAAGCAATAACACTGTTCCTGACAACGGTGCTGGTGTGGTATCAGTGCTCTCTATCTCGGTGCTGGTGTCAGTGCTCTCTATCACAGTCCTGGTGTCAGTGCTCTCTATCACGGTGCAGGTGTGGTGTCAGTGCTCTCTATCTCGGTGCTGGTGTCAGTGCTCTCTATCTCGGTGCTGGTGTCAGTGCTCTCTATCACAGTGCTGGTGTCAGTGCTGTCTATCATGGTGCTGGTGTGGTGTCAGTGCTCTCTATCTCGGTGCTGGTGTGGTCTCAGTGCCCTCTATCACGGTGCTGATGTGGTGTCAGTGCTCTCTATCTCGGTGCTGATGTCAGTGCTCTCAATCTCGGTGATGGTGTCAGTGCTCTCTATCACGGTGCTGGCATCAGTGCTCTCTATCACGGTGCTGGTGTCAGTGCTCTCTATCACGGTGCTGGTGTGGTGTCAGTGCTCTCTATCTCGGTGCTGGTTTCAGTGCTCTCTATCATGGTGCAGGTGTCAGTGCTCTCTATCACGGTGCTGGTGTGGTGTCAGTGCTCTCTATCTTGGTGCTGGTGTGGTCTCAGTGCTCTCTATCACAGTGCTGGTGTGGTGTCAGTGCTCTCTATATCAGTGCTGGTGTGGTCTCAGTGCTCTCTATCACGGTGCTGGTGTGCTGTCAGTGCTCTCTATCTCGGTGCTGGTGTCAGTGCTCTCTATCACGGTGCTGGTGTCAGTGCTGTCTATCATGGTGCTGGTGTGGTGTCAGTGCTCTCTATCTCGGTGCTGGTGTGGTCTCAGTGCTCTCTATCATGGTGCTGGTGTGGTGTCAGTGCTCTCTATCTCGGTGCTGGTGTGATCTCAGTGCTCTCTATCACGGTGCTGGTGTGGTGTCAGTGCTCTCTATCTCGGTGCTGATGTCAGTGCTCTCAATCTCGGTGCTGGTGTCAGTGCTCTCTATCACAGTGCTGGCATCAGTGCTCTCTATCACGGTGCTGGTGTCAGTGCTCTCTATCATGGTGCTGGTGTGGTGTCAGTGCTCTCTATCTCGGTGCTGGTTTCAGTGCTCTCTATCATGGTGCGGGTGTCAGTGCTCCCTATCACGGTGCTGGTGTGGTGTCAGTGTTCTCTATCTCAGTGCTGGTGTGGTCTCAGTGTTCTCTATCACGCTGCTGGTGTGGTCTCAGTGCTCTCTATATCAGTGCTGGTGTGGTTTCAGTGCTATCTATCATGATGCTGGTGTGGTGTCAGTGCTCTCTATCTCGGTGCTAATGTCAGTGCTCTCTATCTCAGTGCTGGTGTCAGTGCTCTCTATCTCGGTGCTGGTGTCAGTGCTCTCTATCACGGTGCTGGCGTTAGTGCTCTCTATCATGGTGCTGGCATCAGTGCTCTCTATCACGGTGCTGGTGTCAGTGCTCTCTATCTCGGTGCTGGTGTCAGTGCTCTCTATCACGGTGCTGGTGTCAGTGCTTAGTCTCTATTGCGGTGCTGGTTTCAGACAGTGAGGGAGATAGCAGCGGAGAAGCCAATCAGCAAGCAGTGCCAGCACCATGGCTGAGGATCAGCACTGGACTGGGCAGAGGGAGGGAATCAAGCACAGGTTGGCACACTGGGACACTGGCACAGGACTACACTGCCCTGACTGTAGCACTGATCATCTCCTGAACCCCCTTCATAGCCTGCCCTGACCTTGCCTCTCCTCCATGGCCTCCATGTGCTCCTGAATTGTCAAAATTTCACAGATAAAAAAAGAATGCTTGTCGTTGTCGATCCCAGATTCACTTAATACTTTTGTTATGTCAGTGTCCATGTGGTGGGACTATGTTTGCACAGCTACTAAGTATTTTGTGGCTTAAAATATGACCTGTAGGTTTTTAAGGTTCGCCTGCCATTAAAGTAAATGGGGTCCGCCACGAACTTTGCGGTTCGCAAACTTTTGGCCGTGTTCGCGAAACGTCCCGTCGGAAGGTCGTCCATCACTACCCAGTAGTCCAGGGGTTCATCACTTCTCAGAGCGTCCACATCGGCCTTTAACCCGACATAGTCAGACACCTGTCGGCCTAGGCGTTCCCTGATGCTGGATCCGGATGACACCTGTCGATGGGTCGGCTGAAAGAATGACCTCATATCAGAAGTCACCAACACATCTTCAAACCACCCTCTTCTTGCAGGCGCTGTTGGATTGGAACCCGCAACTCTTTCTCTGGGAGTGGGAATTCCTCCTCTGCCAGCGCACGCAAAAGCAGAATGCAGCGTTTCTTGAAGCAAGGCCTGAAAGTGCTCCATTCTGACAGCCCTCTGTGACGGTGGTAACATTTCCGCCATTTTGTGTTTGTAACGGGGGTCTAAGTACGTTGCCACCCAGTACTGGTCCTTGACCCTTATGCTTTTTATAAGGGGGTCCCTGTTAAAACACTGGAGCATGAAGGCCCCCATTTGCACTAAACTGGAAGCGGTGTGATGGCCTGGCTCCTGCTCATCATCCAGGATAATGTCATCCTCCTCGTTCTCCTCTCCCCATCCACGCACAACAACAGGGATCCCAGAAAGGTTTAAAGCATGCTCTTCTTGCTCCTCCTCATCCGCCCCGGCACCCTCCTCCTCTGACTCCTCTTCAGACTCCTGTTGTTGACTTGTCTCAGATAGAGTAGCCCCCCCGGGAATTCATCCAGCATTGCGACTTCCTCATCTTCCTGCTCCTGCTCCTCCACGGCTTGATCAATGATACGACACAATACACGCTCCATAAAGAAGGCATAAGGTACGATGTCACTGATGGCACTATGGCTGCGACTGACCAGTTTGGTTATCTCATCAAATGGCCACAGAAGTCTGCAGTCGTCGTGCATGAGCAGCCACTGGCGCGGTGAAAAAAAAGCAAGCTCCCCAGAACCTGTTCTGCCACAGATTTCGTACAGGTAGTCGTTAACTGCACGTTTCTGCTGGAGCAGCCTATCAAGCATATAGAAGGTTGAGTTCCATTGCGTCAGACAATTGCAAATAAGAAGTCTGACCGGCAGATTGTGTCACCGCTGAATGTCAGCAAGGTGAGCCATGGCCATGTAAGATCTTCTGAAATGGGCTAAGATTTTCCTTGCCTGCCGCAAGATGTCCTGGACCCCAGGGTATTTGACAATGAATCGCTGCACGACCAAGTTTAAGACGTGTGCCATACATGGCACGTGTGTAATTTTGCACTGTTTCAATGCGCTAAGCAGATTGGCACCATTGTCACACGCCACTTTACCAACTGTCAAATTGAGCAGTGTTAGCCACTGATCTGCCTGTGAACGCAAAGCTGAAAGGAGTGCAGGGCCAGTGTGGCTCTTGGCTTCCATGCACAACAGTTGCAGCACAGCATGGCAACGCCTCACCTGGCATGTCGAATAGGTTCTGGGGATCTTGGGCGGTGCAGCGGAAGAGACGCTAGCAGCGAAAAAGGAGGAGTCAGCCGAGGAGGAGAGGGAGGATGGAGTAGGAGGAGGAGAAGAAGAGCCAGGCCTGCATGCAATCCTTGGCGGTAAAACCAAATCTACGCGGGTGCCACGGGTTACATGCTTAACGGCCGTCAGAAGGTTCACCCAATGGGCTGTAAAAGTTATATACCTTCCCTGCTCGTAATTGCTAGACCACTTGTCTGTGGTCAGATGTATCTTGGCACTGACACTGTGTGCCAGAGATACATTCACTTGCCGCTGAACATGGCCATATAGCTCTGGGATGCCCTTCTGTGAGAAATACTTCCTTCGTGGGACCTTCCATTGTGGTGTTCCAATAGCCACAAATTTTCGAAAAGGCCTCTGAGTCCACCAGTTTATATGGCAGTAGTTGGCGGGCTATCAGTTCTGGCAAGCCAGCCGTCAACCGTTGGGCAAGAGGGTTATCCGGCGTCATCATTTTTTTACGCTCGAACATTTGGCACACGGAAGCCTGCCTTTTTCCAGAAAAACGTGAGGATGGCATGATGAAAGGTAGAGTGGAGGACAATTGTGAGGAGAGAGGAGAAGTAGAAAACGAGGCTGGACGATGAGAGCCTGGAGTGTGACTTTGTGGGTTCCATTGCTCCCACTGGGCTCGGTGATGGCAGCTCATGTGCCTTCTTAAGGCAGTCGTCCCTAGGTGAGTGTTGGACTTACCGCGACTTGCAAAGGCTGCAGATGGCAACACTATTGTCAGCAGCAGACACGTTAAAAAAAGCCCACACCGCGGAGCCATGTGCCGGTGTCCTGGGAGCACCAGATGTGACCATACATGGTTGATGCCTTGCTCCTGATACATTAGAAGTCTGCTTTGTCCCTCCTGTGCAATGTAAGTTATTCCTGCTTCCCCTCCCTATCTGATGGTCCATATCTCCCTCTGAACTCCCCTCCTCTTCCTCTCTTGTGGGCACCCACGTGACATCACTGGACACATCATCATCGACGTCACCTTCCCCACCACTATAATTAGAGATCTCAGAGTAGGCAGCAACACCGGGGACCAACCTCCTCCTTGGGCTGATCTGGGTACTGTCGTCAGACTGCTGAGTGGCGGTTGTTGCTACCTCCTCTTCCTGATCCAATGCCAAGAGTGGCTGCGAATCGGCAATGTGATGGATCCGAAAATAATTCCTGTGACTCAAGCGGAGGGTATATGGTGATGGTGGTGTTGGTGGTAGTGTCTTTGGGGGTGCACATAGCAGAGAGTGAAGAAGAGGGTGCAGATCGAGAAGATGAGGAGGGTGCAGAAGAGTAAGGTTGAGTGAGCCACTCAACCAAGTCTGGTGCATCCTTTGACGTAATCGAACGCACCTTCTGCAATTTGCCACTTTGGCTCAAGCCTGTTGCTCCTGCCCTACCCCTACCACCCCTGCGGAAGGGCCTGCCTCTTTCTCTGCCTGTCATTTTTTAAATGACCCTGTGACAAAAGTCTCTAGAGAAGTGCAGTATATGTGGAAGAAGGTATATAACACCCCGCTTCAATCTGTCGTTTTGGGGGTCACTGGTCTATCACACCAGTTATAATACTTTTTTTTAATTGCGTTTATCACTCTTTGTAGTATTGCTGCAGAACCGATCAGCAGTCACAATGCTGCACAGTGGAAATGCACTATACTGTGCTTTCTATATTTGAAAGTATTTTATACGTGTATTACACCCCTATATACTGCACACCAAATAGTACACCTATACCAGTCCTTAAAAGGACCTTTATGGACCTAATAGTAGCTAGCTCGCAGCTAGTGAATTGCAGACTGTCCCTGCTCCAAAAACCAAACTGTCCCTCCCTACACTGAGAAATGACAGCTGCAGAATCGGTCAGCAGCACTGCATGCAGTGCACTATAATATGCTTTCTATATTTGAAAGAAAGTATATTATACATGTATTACAACCATATATATTGTACACCTATACTAGTCCTTAAAAGGACCTTTGTGGACCTAGTAGTAGCTAGCTAGTAGCTAGTGAATTGCAGACTGTCCCTGCTCCAAACACCAAACTGTCCCTCCCTATACTGAGAAACGACAGCTGCAGAATCGGTCAGCAGCACAGCAGTGCAGTATAATATGCTTTCTATATTTGAAAGTATATTATACGTGTATTACAACCCTATATACTGTACATCTATACCAGTCCTTAAAAGGACCTTTGTGGACCTAGTAGTAGCTAGCTAGTAGCTAGTGAATTGCACACTGTCCCTGCTCCAAACACCAAACTGTCCCTCCCTACACTGAGAGTGCAGTATAATATGCTTTCTATATTTGAAAGAAAGTATATTATATGTGTATTACAACCCTATATACTGTACACCTTAAAAGGATCTTTGTGGACCTAGTAGCTAGTGAATTGCAGACTGTCCCTGTTCCAAACTGTCCCTCCCTACACTGAGAAAAGACAGCTGCAGAATCGGTCAGCACTCAGCAGCACAGCAGTGCACCATAATATACTTTCTATATTTGAAAGAAAGTATGTTATAAGTGTATTACAACCCTATATACTGTACACCTATACCAGTCCTTAAAAGGACTTTTGGGGACCTAATAGTAATAGCTAGTGATTAGGCTGACTGTCCCTGCTCCACACAGCGTCCTTTCCCTACACTGACAAAAGACGGGATGTAAAATGGCCACCAGATCAGGTCTATTTACAAGGTAGGGGGTATGTCCATGTGCTGAAATGTCTCAATTGGCTGTCCTGTACCCCATGATGGATGTGTCATGGGTTAAAGTTCTTCACAATGTAAACGCATATGTCCGCCGCGAGCAGGTTTGGCGAATCGCGAACGAGCAAAATTCGCCGCAAACTAACCGTCGGGCGAACCGAAAGGCCATCTCTACACATGAACTGAGTTTGTGCGAACGGATTTTGTTGTCGGAAAATTTGAGAACCAGATGGAAACTGTCCGATGGAGCTTACACGCGGTTGGAATTTCCAACAACAATCGCACATTTGCCGCCGGAAAGTCCGATCGCGTGTACATGGCATTAGAACGTAATTTCCTGGCGTTTGCAATGATCAGGCCTGACTCTGAAAATGCTGCAGTTATGTGTTTTGTGGGACAGTAATCGATTGATACTGCACTTGTGTAGGCTGTGCTGGGCTGGGCGGAGGGGCTAAACGCAGATGCTAGCAGGTATCTGGGCTGATCCCACTAACACTGCATTTTTGGGAACCTTAAACTGCTGGGGACATTAGTATAGATCTGATCAGGTCTGATATTGATCCGTTCAGACACTATACTACTAAGGGAGGTGTATGGTGCGTGCGTGGGTGTTAGCTCTACTGGCACTAATCTGACACTGCCTGGGGCGACGCAGACCCTATCTGACACTAAAACCTAACTGATATCATGGGTGATCAGGGGGTTAAAGCTTTATTTAAGTAATATACGGCGGGTGCCCTGATGCTATAAAAAAAACTAGTTAACCAGCATCACCCTTGACACTAATACAGTGATGACTGGTGACAGGGCGTGATCAAGGGGTTAAACCTTTATTAGGGGGTTAGGGGGATCCCTATCTGGGCCTACAGTAAGTACCCTAACACAGATTGTTGTCACTAATGACACCAGTACAGTGATCAAAAAAATATGAACACTGCACTGGGTGACACAGTGACAGGGGATGAAGGGGTTAACTTGGGGAGGAGTTCAGGGGGTGACAAGTGTACCTACGTGAACTGGTGTCAGTGTAATGTTGGTGCGCTTACTCTGAGATGTCTTCTCTCCTCTCTCTGGAATGGAAAAGACTGACACGAGGAAAGATGACATCACTTCCCCTGCTGTGTTTACACTTACACAGGCAGGGGAAGGATTTCATTCCCCAGGACCGATCACCAGGTCCGTGCCAGAAACCATTGGTCTGGGCCTGGAGACTGATCCATTCTGAAGCGAATCCAATCGATGCGGTCACCTAGGGGCCGTTTGTGTGATGTATAGCTACAACGCTTATAACTGCGGCGGCTGGTCAAGAACTGGTTAATATGTTCTTATGGAATTTTCTCTTTTTGTTTTGCATATGTAATTTTTTCTCTTGCTGATTTATCTTTGTATCTATTTACTAGAAATAAAGTCCATGCATTTTCCTGAAGAAGCCATAAGGCAAAACATGCAGAATGATTGCATGGAAAACTGTATGAAGTAAGTGACATTTTTTTATGTTTTTCTTTTCTGTAATAAAAATATATACTTTTTTTACTAAATATAGTGTGATTTTCATCTGTATTAATAAGCACCCTTAAAGTCCCATATACCAATAGGGTTTCTCTTCTCTGTTTATTTTAAAGTGGTTGTATACCCTGTACAACCACTTTTACCTACAGGAAAGCCTATATTAAGGCTTAACTGTAGGTGCGTGAAATATCTCCTAAACCGTGGTATTTACTAAAAAGTTTTAGAAAGGGTACATCGTGCTGTTTCTAATAGGGGTCATGCCGTGATTGGTAGCTCCCGTGCGCATTATCGGGCACAATGTCTTGCGAGTCTCCTCCATCCATTTGCCATAGGATCCCGCATGGACATCCAGGGGCCCATAACAGCATGATCCCAATTTTAAGAGATCACTTGCTATGCTCCCTTGGAAACAGGGGCATCACTGTGTGTCCGGAATAGAGGCGCTGTTCTTTCCCGGTGGGACGTCGGACCCCACTGTGTGATGGCTTTGTGGATGAGCAGCGGATGTAGGTGACGGTATCACCGCGCTTGGCACACCCTCGAGGTTTGTCTGTGTGTGGTGGCTCCTATACATATTGGCCGTTGGCGCGGGCGGGACTTGGAGAGGCGGCACTCCCTCTGTGATACAGCATTCCTCCATAACGTCCACTCTGCGTCATCACGGTGTGACGTCACACGCCGCGCCCACCTGACGCACTGGGGAGAGATATAAATGGACCCATCGGGTATCATTCATGCTGCTGGAGTTCCTGGGAGCCCTAAACCTAATGCAGCTGTTAAACAAGTAGATCGATGGAACTCATTGGCAACACCTTTAACATGCATTGCAATTGCATTGCATTTCTTAATAAGAAAATGTGCAGTATATTAAGGGCTATATTCCCCCTGTTTTTCATCTTTACCTGCAGACTCAGTCTCTTCATTCGTGGTTGCCTTTAGATTCTGCTTTCGCTTTGGGGTCTTTGTATCCACGGACTAAGTGGCATGTGAAGGCAAGTTTCTCCTTTATGACATAAGCAGGAATTCTTAAATGAGTAAACTTATAAGGGACCCTATTACAACTATACTGTCTCTCTTATGCCCTAATGTTACCTTAGACTGGCCATACACCTATAGATTATCTGCAGATTTTCTATGCTTTTTCCATCTGACCATAGAAAATCTGCAGATAATCTATAGGTGTATGGCCAGTCTGACTTTCAGAAACCTGGCTCTGGCCCTACACAGCCTAGATAATTGTTGCCGTCAGCTGTATCATAGGCTCTCAGTTATATATCCATTTAAAAGACGTTTTTTATGTAAGCACATACCCCTTTTTTCTGTTGAAGGATGTAATATCCTAATTAAATACAAATATAGACATGCACTAAGACTGACATGTCATAATAACATTTTTGATTGATTCACAGGAAACATTGGTTTTAAAATCATATACAAACTATCTATATCTCTGTCTGTGGGTGATGTGGCTTAGTTGGGAGATTCCTGCAGGTGTGACCATTTGTGTCCAGAAATTTGCTTTAATATCAGTTGCCCACCATAGATCTGGCTCTGAGTGCCCAAAACATTGGGGCTAGAACTTCTGGTTGGGAAATGCCTGCTATCTACACGGATACATCTATGTATGTATTAATATATGCACTTTAATATGTTCTTATGGAATTTTCTTTTTAAGTTTTGCATATGTCATTTTTTCTCTTGCTGATTTATCTTTGTATCAATTAATTAGAAATAAAGCCCACGCATTTTGTTGAAGAAACCGTAAGGCAAAACATGTAGAATGATTGTGTGAAAAACAGTATGAACGAAGTGACATTTTTTAATGTTTTTCTCTTCTGTAATAAAATATATACTTTTTTACTATATATAGTGTTATATTCATCTGTATTAAAAAGCACCTTAACCTCCCTGGCGGTTATCCTGAGTGTGGCTCGGGGTTAAATTGCAGTACCATTAGCGGTAACCCTGAGCCACACTCGGGATTGCATTGCAGGATCCTGGTGCAGTATACTTACCATGCCCCCAGGATCCTGCGATGTCCCCCTGCTGTGTCCGTGGGCTCTGTCCATCGCTTGATGCCTCTGTGTGCCAGGCTCTGTTCCCTGCGAGCACCGCAACGCATGGGGGTGGAGTCCTGGCGGCAAATTCAAAAAATAGAAAATTCATACTATATACAGTACACTGTAATCTTACAGATTACATTACTGTATGAAATAATTTCACATCCCTTTTGTCCCTAGTGTTTTGTCCAGTGCCCTGCATGCACTTTTATTTTATATATACTGTTCTTTCTGCCTGGAAACTTGAGATTGTCCATAGCAACCTTATGTCAAAAGTGGTTTTAGACCAGCTAGAAAACAGCAATAGTAAATTAGAACACTTGCAGAATTGAGCAATAGTGAATCACGGGGAAATTAATTTTATTATTTATTTTTTATAATTATTTATACTTATTTATTATACTATAATTTATGAGTAGAGATGGACGAACTTCCAACGGGACGTTTCGCGAACGTGGCCAAAAGTTTGCGAACCGCAAAGTTTGCGGCAGGCCCCATTGACTTCAATGGCAGACGAACTTTAAAAACCTACAGGTCATATTTTCAGCCACAAAATACTTACTAGCTGTGCACACATAGTCCTACCACATGGCCACTGACATAACACATGTATGAAGTGAATCTGGGATCGACAACTACAAGCATTCTTTTTTTATCTGTGAAATTTTCACAATTCAGGACTCAAGAGCGCATGAAGGCAATGGAGGAGAGGAGGTAGGCTATGAAGAGGGTGCAGGAGATGATCACCAGCACCGTGATATAGAGCACTGACACCAGCACTGTGATAGAGTGCGCTGACACCAGCACCGTGATATAGAGCTCTGACACCTGCACCGTGATAGAGTGCACTGACACCAGCACCGTGATATAGAGCACTGACACCAGCACCGTGATATAGAGCACTGACACCAGCACCGTGATAGAGTGCATTGACACCAGCACCGTGATAGATTGCACTGACACCAGCACCGTGATAGAGTGCACTGACACCAGCACTGTGATAGAGTGCACTGACACCAGCACCGTGATAGCGAGCACTGACACCAGCACCGTGATAGCGAGCACTGACACCAGCACCGTGATAGCGAGCACTGACACCAGCACCGTGATAGAGAGCTCTGACACCAGCACCGTGATAGAGAGCACTGACACCAGCACCGTGATTGAGTGCACTGACACCAGCACCGTGATTGAGTGCACTGACACCAGCACCTTGATTGAGTGCACTGACACCAGCACCGTGATTGAGTGCACTGACACCAGCACCGTGATTGAGTGCACTGACACCAGCACCGTGATTGAGTGCACTGACACCAGCACCGTGATTGAGTGCACTGACACCAGCACCGTGATTGAGTGCACTGACACCAGCACTGTGATAGACTGCACTGACACCAGCACCGTGATAGACTGCGTTGACACCAGCACCGTGATATAGAGAACTGACACCAGCACCCTATATATTGTACAGCTATACCAGTCCTTAAAAGGACCTTTGTGGACCTAATAGTAATAGCTAGCTAGTGATTAAACTGACTGTCCCTGCTCCACACAGCGTCCTGTCCCTACACTGACAAAAGACAGCTGCAATCACCAGCACAGCAATGCACCAGCACCCTATATATTGTACACCTATACCAGTCTTTAAAAGGACCTTTGTGGACCTAGCAGCTAGTGATTTGCAGACTGTCCCTCAGTCCCTACACTAATAAAAGACTGCTGCAGAATAGGGCAGCAGTCAGCAGCAGTGCACCACAACCCTATATACTATATATTGTACACCTATACCAGTCCTTACAAGGACCTTTGTGGACCTAGTAGCTAGTGATTTGCAGACTGTACCTCAGTCCCTACACTGATAAAAGACTGCTTCAGAAACCTGGCTACTGGACTCTGGCTATGCTTGACTATGCTTTTCCTATTTACCTTTTTATTTTTATTAATAAACAAGTGTGATTTGATTGTACTTCTGTCTCAGTCTGATTCATGGTTCCTGACACTCAGTCCCTACACTGATAAAAGACTGCTTCAGAAACCAGCAGTAATCTGCAGCACAGCCCTGCACCAGCACCCTATATATTGTACACCTATACCAGTCCTTAAAAGGACCTTTGTGGACCTAGTAGTAATAGCTAGCTAGTGATTAAACTGACTGTCCCTGCTTCACACAGCTCCCTGTCCCTACACTGACCAAAGACAGCTGCAATCACCAGCACAGCAATGCACCAGCACCCTATATATTGTACTCCTATACCAGTCCTTAAAAGGACCTTAGTGGACCTAGTAGCTAGTGATTTGCAGACTGTCCCTCAGTCCCTACACTGATAAAAGACTGCTGCAGAATAGGGCAGCAGTCAGCAGCAGTGCACCACAACCCTATATATTGTACACCTATACCAGTCCTTAAAAGGACCTTTGTCGACCTAATAGTAATAGCTAGCTAGTGATTAAACTGACTGTCCCTGCTGCACACAGCGTCCTGTCCCTACACTGACAAAAGAAAGCTGCAATCACCAGCACAGCAGTGCACTGAACCCTATATACTGTACTACACCTATACCAGTCCTTAAAAGGACTTTTGTGGACCTAATAGCTAGCGATTT
This sequence comes from Lithobates pipiens, assembly GCF_037356315.1. Taxonomy (NCBI): domain Eukaryota; kingdom Metazoa; phylum Chordata; class Amphibia; order Anura; family Ranidae; genus Lithobates; species Lithobates pipiens. The sequence continues at coordinate 125,483,598 of NW_027507789.1, read as the reverse complement.
ATGTCACTACAGTCTGTCCCTGCTCCACACAGCAACCTCTCCCTACACTGACATAAGACAGAATGTAAAATGGCCGCCAGATCAGGTCTATTTATAAGGTAGGGGGTATGTCCAATTGTCCATGTGCTGAAATGTCTCAATTGGCTGTCCTGTACCCCATGATGGATGCGCACCTCAAATGTGTTTCATGTCTCCTTATTGAAACCGTTGCTCTGCAACCGCTTTACCACCTCTGTGCAATGTCCTCACCCCATACAGGCTGAGAACCCTAAGGAGTATGAGGTACAATCCATTGTTGACTCCCGTAGGTTCCGTGGGCGCATACAGTAGCTGGTGCATTGGAGGGGGGTACGGTCCAGAGGAACGCTCCTGGGTCTCATCCTCAGAAGTACATGCTCCTGCCCTCCTCCGTGATTTCCATAGATGTTTTCCCCTCAAGCCCGGTGGCCCTCCGAGGGGGAGGGGTCGTTGAGGAGGGGGTTACTGTCAGGGCTGGCTCAGCCCTTCCTTCTCTGAGCTGGCCACTCAGCTGTCAGCTAATTGCCAGCTCTCATCTCTCTCCACAGTTAACCAGCTGTTGTGGATCTGCTCATCAATCCTGCATACTTAACCACTTGCCGCCCGCCATATAGCAGAATGACGGGGACAAAGTGGTTTCAATATCCTGACCGGACGTCATATGACATCCTCAGGATATTAAGCCGCTGCGCGCCCTCGGGGGCATCGTGGCGATCGTTGTTGTGGTGTGTCAGTCTGACACACCGCAACTACGATCTCGGTAAACAGTCTCTGACACAGACTCTTTACCATGTGATCAGCCGTGTCCAATCACGGCTGATCACAGTGTACATAGGAAGAGCCGTTGATCGGCTTTTCTTCACTCACGTCTGTCAGACGCGAGTAGAGGAGAGCCGATCAGCTGCTCCTATGACAGGGGGGGTCTGTACTGATCGATTATCAGCGCAGCCTTCCTGAGGATGCCCACACTGGGCCACCAGGGATGCCACCAGACCACCAGGGATGCCCAGCACCAGAAATGCCACCTTAGACCACCAGGGATGAAAGTCAGTGCCCACAATGGATGCCAATCAGTGCCCACAATGGATGCCAATCAGTGCCCACAATGGGCATCACTGATTGGCATGCATTATTGTTTGTCACTGATTGGCATCCATCCGTACGATACTGTACACTACAATGCCGCCTATCAGTGCCCATCCATGCCACCTATCAGTGCCCATCCATGCTCATCCATGCTGCCTATCCATGCCCATCTGTGCCGCCTATCCATGCCCATCCATGCTGCCTATCCATGCCAATCCATGCCACCTGTCAGTGCCTATTTGTGCCACTTATCAGTGCCTGTGTGGCATATCAGTGCCAGCTATCAGTGCCTATCAGTGCCGCCTTACTTATTTACAAAGTTTTGTAACTGAAACAAAAAAAAACATTTTTTTTTCAAAATTTTTGGTCTTCTTTTATTTGTTTAGCAGAAAATAAAAATCCCAGAGGCAATCAAATACCACCAAAAGAAAGCTCTATTTGTGGAAACAAAATGATAAAAATTTAGTTTGGATACAGTGTAGCATGACCACGCAATTGTCATTCAAAGTGCGACAGCACTGAAAGCTCAAAATTTGTCTGGGCAGGAAGGTGTATAAGTGCCCAGTATTGAAGTGGTTAAAGATCTCCTGCTCACTACATTCCCGCCTTTGCCTTGGTCACATCACAAAAAAAATCTCATGCGTTCCTGTTTAAAGACTGGCTTTGCTGACATCCCTTCTGGCTCCTTATCCTGCTTGCTGTTCCTCTACTTGGATCCCTGACTTCTGGCCTGATTACCAGATCTGGCTACTGAACTCTGGCTTGGCTGACTACCCGATCCGGTTACTGGACTCTGGCTATGCTTTGACTATGCTTACTCTATATACCTTTTTATTTTTATAAATAAACAAGTGTGATTTTACTGTACTTCTGTATCGGTCTGGTTCATGATTTCTGACACTCTGGATATCTTCAGCTAGCCTGATGTGCAAACTGCAGTATTTGTAATCCACAGAGACAAAGGGAAAGAAATGACTGTAGAACAAAAGATGTGCTGATGATGGCTTAACTGAAGAAATATCACCACTTGTAGATTCCTCTTTTTTATGTGAGTGCAATACAGTACTGACCTTACAGTGCAGGGGAGAAATTCAAGGCCCCAAAGTTCCACTGTATGATGCCTGTGGAAAAATAGATTCACCTCCGTGGAACTACAAGTCTCACCAGCAGTCTGTAGAAAGAACTCACTTAGCAATACTGTAATCTTACTGAAAAAGGCAAGTGCCCTCTAGCCACTATAGACTACAAGGGCTGTAAGGCTCTGTCTGGTGAAGATGGCGCGGGCACGCCGTGCTGTAGCTCCAGATGGACTGAAGTGCAGGTGGCTTCCAATTGCTCTGAACCGCAGGCCGGTCCACTTGTTAGATTAGCAGGGCTGTCCTCCAAGATCAATCAGAGGCCGCAGTCTCTCACTCCTAGTCACATACAGACCTCCTGCTGGTAGGTGTTGAATGGCATCCAGGGAGGCTGAAAACAGGCCGCGCCTGTCCTTTTAACACTCCTCCCAGCAGGCAGTTCTGCACGCTTTGCATTGTCTGTCCTATAGTCCAGGGCTGATCCAGCTAACAGAATCACTTCCTCCTCCAAACTTCATCTCCCACAAAGCTTTGCTGCATTTCCTGATGATAGGCTGTCTGTCTCTTCCAATAGGGAGTCTACAGAGCAAGCAGTTCTGTGTGTGAGAGAGAAAAGGAAAGCCCATGCAGCTGCTAGCAGACAGCTCTCCCCTCATGGATTCAATCAGCCTGAAGTGGTACCTGCTACATTATATATATTATATACCGTATTTATCGGCATATATCACAAGCTGGCATATAACACGCACCTCAAGTTTAGGAGAGAATTTTAAGAAAAAAAACTTTTAGGAGAGAAGTTTAAGGAAAAAAAACCTTACATTTAAATACCCATCAATGCACCCTTGTCAGTGTCCATGTGCACCCTTGTCAGTGTTCATGTGCACCCTTGTCAGTGTCCATCTGCACCCTTGTCAGTTTTGATCTGCAACCTTGTCATTACAGCCTTGCCCCAGTGTTATTTACAGACTTTAAAAATGGCACCGCCGAGATACAGCGCCGGATGTCCTGTGTATCTTGGAGGCTTTCGCCCACTTTCGGCCATTCTTGCGGGCTTTTGCCCGCTTTTGCCTGTTCTCGGCAGCTTTCGGCCACTCTTGCTGGCTTTCACCCACTTTCGGCAGCTCTCGGCCATTCTTGGCGGCTTTCGACCACTCTCGGGACTGCGAGAGCCGCCGAAAGCCAACGAGAACGCCTGAAAGTGGCCAACAGCCATCGGGAACAGCCGAAAGCCACTCACAATCGGCAGAGGATCGGCGTATAACATGCACCCACGATTTTCCCTTGATTTTAAGGGGGAACAAGTGCGTGTTATACGCCGATAAACATATATATATATATATATATATATATATATATATATATATATATATATATATATATATATAGATATAAATATGATAAAAACAGCATGTACACGTTGTTAAATGTACAGTGATACAAAGAAAAGATGTTGTGAAAGAATTTAACTGCAGCCTACAGCGTGCAAAATTTGGGTTAGAGCCAGGGATTATTGATAGCTGTTCTCTGCATTTTTGTATTCCGTGAGCAATATATTTCGACATCATACAAATAAGCAGCAAGTTAAGTATTTATAGAAATTAGTCAATATTTATCACAGTATGAAGTAGACTTTGAGCTTTAAAATCTAACATGTTGCTTCTTAACTACTTCACACAGTCTGGTTATGCATGACATAGTGACATGGAACACTAAAAACATCACATATAAGCAGTGCAGCTGTCTTGAACTATGATAGCGTGGAAATTGATTATTTCTTCTTTAGTGACCCTGTCATATAACTCAAAACCCAACACAAAGCACTTAAAATACAAATAGAATATGTACCTCTCCTGCCACTTGCAATAATAAACACCTGTCCATTAGTGGGGAGTAGGGATGAGCCGAACATCCCCCGGTTCGGGTTCGCCCCAGACCCTTTGAACGGACCGAAAATTCGTACAAACTTTAGAACCCCATTAAAGTCTATGGGACTCGAATGTTCGATATCAAAAGTGCTAATTTTAAAGGCTAATATGCAAGATATTGTCCTAAAAAGGGTTTGGGGACCCTGCTCCTGCCCCAGGGGACATGGATCAATGCCATTTTTTTTAAAAAGCGGGTGTTTTTTCGGGAACACAGATTTTAATGACGATTAAAGTGAAAAAAATAAGTGAAATATTCCATTAAATATCGTGCCTAGGGGTGTCTATAGTATGCCTGTGAAGTGGCACGTGTTTCCCATGTTTAGAACAGTCCCTGCACAAAATGACATTTAATGGAAAAAAGGTCATTTAAAACTGCTTGCGGTTTTAATGTAATGTCTGGTTCCGACAATATGGATGAAAATCAGTGAGAAAAATGGCATGGGTAGCCCCCCCTGCCCATTACCAGCCCCTTTGGATCTTGTACAGATATTAAGGGGAACCCCTACCCAAATTAAAAAAGGAAAGGCGTAGGGCCCTATATACTCAGAACAGCAGTATACAGGTGGTGCAAATAAGACAGGGACTGTGTAGGTTTGTTGTGTTAAGTAGAATCTGTTTGTAATTTTGAACTGGTACATTTATAAAGTGTAGCTCCAGTCAAAAAGTCTATTTTTAAGCTTTTTGGAAAACATAGGGAAGGGTTATCACCCCTGTATAATTTTTTTAAATTGTAATAACATGCCATTGTTGAACAGTGGTAGAAAAATTGGGCCTTTGGTGGTTGTGGTGGGAGTGGTGCTGGTGCCACAACACTGTAAGTCCTCACAGTTACTCTCGGTGGGTGCAGGAACGGGCCCTGCTGCGAAATATTATATCAAGAATTGTAATTACATGCACCTGTTAAACAGGTGCTGAAAAACTGGGCCTTAGGCACTGATGCTGGTGCCATGACACTGCAACCTCTCCCAGATACTCTAGTTGGAGTGCAGGAATGAGCCCTGATGCAAAGCATTGCATCAAAAATTGTAATTACATTAAACAGGGGCTGAAAAATTGGGCCTTAGCCACTGGTGGCGTCACCCAGAACCAAAAATGTTCTTCCAAGCTATCAGCAGGATCATTGAGGATCATTGAGGAGGAAGAGGATAGTCAGTCAGCATAACAGGACAGTTACTCAGCATCAGCATAGGCAGTCTTGAAGGGATGTGACATTTAAAAAAAATATTCGGTTACATCAGCTTTAGGTGCTTGGTAGCTGGTGGTGATCCAAGACTGATTCATCTTTATGAAGCTCAGTCGATCAACCGAGTAGGTGGACAGGCGCACGCTGTGAACGGTTACAAAGCCTCCAGCACCACTGAAGGTGCGTTCCCGAAAGAATGCTGGATGCAGGACAGGCCAGTAGCTCAATTGCATACTGTACAAGCTCTGGCCAGTGATCCATCCTCCAGACCCAGTAAGCCAGAGGATTTTTGGTGGGAAAGATGTCCAAGTCTGACCTTGCCCCTAGGTATTCCTGCACCATGTAAATCAGACGCTGGTGAAGGTGGCTGGAACCGATCATACCTTGGGGCTGCGGACTAAAAAATTGTCTGAATGCATCAGTCAGATGGCCACCTTCTCCACCGCTCCTTCTGTGACAGACCGAAGCCTCAGCAACACGTTGTCCAGGATCAGAAGTTTGTAACCTCCCAGTCTCTGGGAACACGCTGCACAGACTTTTCTGCAAGGCCTCCCGGAGATGTCTCATCCTCTGCTCTCTCTGCGAAGGCAAGATAAGGGCCGCAACTTTACCCTTGTACCATGGATCAAGGAGAGTGGCCAGCCAATAATGGTCCCTCTCCTTTATCCGAAGAATACGAGGATCCTTCCGCAGGCTTTGCAGGATCAGAGAGGCCATACAGCGTAGGTTAGCTGAGGCATCTGGTCCCGAGTCCTCTGGGTCACTAAGGACGACATTATCCGCAGCCACCTCCTCCCAGCCACGTACAAGTCCACAGGTTTCTTTGGACGGTAAATCATCCCTACAAGACTGCTGCTGCTGATGCTGAGTGCCAGCCTCCACCTCCATGCTGACACAATCCTCCTCCTCCACCTCCTCCTCGTCCTCTTCCTGTGTGATGGGTGGGACAGCAGGAACACTGTCTCGATAAAGGCCTTGAGAGGCAAGGAAGTCCTCCTCTTCCTGTTTCTGTTCTGCCTCAAGTGCCCTGTCCATTATTCCACGCAGCGTATGCTCCGACAGGTGGACAAGAGGTACAGTGTCACTGATGCATGTACTGTCACTGCTCACCATCCTTGTGGCCTCCTCAAACGGTGACAGGACAGTGCATGCATCCCTGATCATGCCCCACTGGCATGGTGAACAAAATGTGCTCCACTGACCCTGTCCTGGTGCCGTACTCACACAGGTACTCATTGATGGCCCTCTGCTGCATGTGCAGCCGATGCAGCATGGCCAATGCTGAGTTCCACCTGGTGGGCATGTCACACATAAGGCGGTTCTTGGGGAGGTTTAACTCCTTTTGGAGCTCAGCCAGCTGAGCACTGGCATTATATGATCGTCGGGAATGCACAAAGACTTTCCTGGCCTGCCTCAGGACATCCTGTAAGCCGGGGTACCTGCCCAAGAACCGCTGCACCACCAGGTTAAGGACGTGAGCCACACAGGGAACATGGATCAGTTGTCCCTGCCAGGCGGCGGAGAGGAGGTTGGTGCCATTGTCGCAAACCACCATTCCTGGCTTAAGCTGACCTGGCATCAACCACCTCTCGGCCTGCCCCTGCAGAGCTGACAAAATATCTGCCCCAGTATGGCTCCTGTCCCCCAAACAAACCAGCGCAAGCACGGCATGGCATCGTTTTTTGCCTGCGTACTTGCGTAGCCCCTTGAACGCCTATGGAGCACCGCTGGTTCCGAGGACAAAGCACTGGAAGAGGCCATGGAGGAAGAAGAGGAGGAGGAGGAGGTGGAGGAGAGAGGTGTGTCACAACCAGTAGTAGCATTTTGGAGGCGTGGTGGTGGAACAACCTCCAACACTACTGCACCTTGTCCTGCATCCTTCCCAGCTGCCAGAAGAGTGACCCAATGGGCTGTGAAAGATAGGTAACGTCCCTGTCCATGCCTGCTGGACCATGAGTCAGCGGTAATATGCACCTTACTGCTGACCACCCTGTCCAGCAAGGCATGGACATTGCCTTCCACATGCTGGTAGGGAGCCGGAATTACCTTCCGTGAGAAAAAGTGGCATTGGGGGACCTGCCACTGAGGAACCGCACATTCCACAAACTCACGGAAGGGGGCCGAGTCTACCAACTGAAAAGGCAGCAGTTGAAGTGCTAGCAATTTAGCCAAGCTAGCATTTAACCGCTGAGCATGTGGATGGCTGGGAGTGAACTTCTTTTGACGGTCCAGTAGCTGGGGCAGGGAAATTTGCCTGCTACAATCGGACGTCAGTGTACTGCTAGCAGAGTGCCCGCAAGTACTTGGCTGTGACACACCTAATTCTACACCTTCATTCCTCTCAGCGCAGGTTTCAGAGAGGACTGAAGGTCTAGTGGGGTTGGAGTTCCCAGCTGATGAGGAGCAAGGAGAGGTCCACTTTGTTCTTTGGTGTGGGTCTTTAAGGTTTGCTTGCCAACGAGCTGCATGGCAGGTCAACATATGTCTGGTCAAGCATGTGGTGCCCAAGAGGCTGATGTTTCGGCCACGCGAGATACGCTTGAGACATATGTTGCAAATAGCAGCAGTGCAATCTGATGCACTCATCTCAAAAAAGGCCCACACCAAAGAACTTTTGGAATAACGCGCAGAGGCAGTGCCCTGCACAGGCGGAACTCTGCGGTTTGATTCAGTCGGTGTGCTGTCCTTAAGCTGGCCCTCAGAGGGCATCCTGCGTTGTGCCTCCTCCTCCTCCTCCTCCTCTCTCCTATCAGGCACCCACGTGGAGTCAGTGACCTCATCATCCCCTCCCTCTTCATCACTGGAGCAAACCTGGCAGTATGCTGCAGCTGGTAGAACATGACTGCCAGATTGCTGTCCTTATTGAGCATCCCCTCTCTCTGCGCTCATGCTACTGCCTTCCTCTAGCTGGGTATCATCATCAAAGCCTTCAAAATGCTGGGCATCCTACTGGAGCATATACCCAACACTGTGCTCAAACAGTTCAGGAGACTCCTCAGGAGGACATGGTGGGTCTAGGGAAGGAGTGACTGATGACATTGAGATGAGGGAAGAGGACACTTTGGCAGCTGCTTTGCTAGTACCCTGAGCCTGGGGGAGAGAGGATGAGGAGGATGACGAGGGCTTGGTCATCCACTCTGCCAAGTCTTCGGCATGATGCGGCTCAACATGTCCAGCTGCCAAAAATAAGGACAAGCATGTCCCATGGCCACGTGCTGATGACGATGCACTGTGTCCACGACCAGCACTGTTGTCTCTAGAAACAGAGCCTGTTTGCCCTCTTTTATTGGCTCATGACTGTCTGCCTCTCCTCGTTGGCCTTCCAGACATAGTAATGGCCTACAGGGAGATGGGAAAACCAGCAATTGGGGTAGCTTTAGGTGCACACTGATCAGATGACACAGTACAACCACTCTAATTACTGCAGCTGCCTGCCTGTGTTACAGAAACAGAACAATGTTCAAAACAACACCAGCAATAAAGGGTAGCTTCAGGTGTATACTGTTCAGGAGGCACACAACACCCACTTTAACTGCTGCAGATGCCTGTATTACAGAAACAGAACAACACCAGCAATCAGGGGTATCTTCAGGTGTATACTGTGCAGAAGGCACACAACACCCACTGCAAATGCTGCAGATGCCTGTATTACAGAAACAGAACAACACCAGCAATAAGGGGTATCTTCAGGTGTATACCGTGCAGGAGGCACACAGCACCCACTTTAACTGCTGCAGATGCCTGTATTACAGAAAGAGAACAACACCAGGAAAAAGGGGTAGCTTCAGGTGTATACTGTGCAGGAGGCACACAACACCCACTCTAACTTCTGTAGATGCCTGTATTACAGAAACAGAACACCAGTAATAAAGGGTAGCGTCAGGTGTATACTGTGCAGGAGGCACATATCACCCACTGTAACTTCTGCAGATGCCTGTATTACAGAAACAGAACACTAGTAATAAAGGGTAGCTTCAGGTGTATACTGTGCAGGAGGCACACAACACCCACTGTGACAGCGCTAGGTTCCCAAGCAAAAAGACACTGTCGCTGCTTATCTTGCTCCTTCCCTGAATGCCAACACACTACACAAGGCCGCCGCGCTGGCTTTCTTATATAGTGTGGGGCATGTACTAAACCCTACTGAGCTATAATTGGCCACAGGCATCCTGCCTGTGGCCAATTATGGCTCTCCTCGCTGCCGGCGCTGTGACTGGCCAAGCATGCGGGGTCACAGTGCATGCTTGGCCAATTATGAGACAGCAATACACTGTGATGGCGTAGTGCATTGTGGGCCATTCGCGCCACACGAATATGGTGCGAACGGTCCAAAGTTCTGAATTTGCCAAACAGGCGAATGGCCCGTGTTCAAATCTAACACCGAGCTTATCCCTAGTGATGAGCTGAACATACCTGGGTTTGGTACAAACAGGATTTGGCAAATATGACTAAAGTTTGGATGAGGAATCCAAACCCCTGAAATAAATGGGAGTTGAATTTAAAAAAATGTACTGCCCATTTTCTAGGCTTATGAGCAAAGGATTGTCAAACAAATAGCATGAGGGACTGGGCACTAGTGCTGGACGAACTCCCGACAGGACGTTTCGCGAACGCAAACCGCGAACGCGGCCAAAAGTTTACGAACCGCAAAGTTTACGGAGGGCCCTATTGACTTTAATGGCAGGCTAACCTTAAAAACCTACATGTCATATTTTCAGCCACAAAATACTTATTAGCTGTGCACACATAGTCCCACCACATGGACACTGACATAACAAAAGTATTAAGTGAATCTGGGATTGACAACGACAAGCATTCTTTTTTTATCTGTTAAATTTTGACAATTCAGGAGCGCATGAAGGCCATGGAGGAGAGGCAAGGTCAGGGCAGGCTATGAAGGGGGTTCAGGAGATAATCAGTGCCACAGTCAGGGCAGCGCAGTCCTGTGCCAGTGTCCCAGTGTGCCAACCTGTGCTTGAGCCCCTCCCTCTGCCCGGCCCTTACCCCCACCTATACAGGGCTCCACTGCGGTGGCCTGGAGGTGCCAGTCCAGTGCTGATCCTCAGCCATGGTGCTGGCACTGCCTGCTGATTGGCTTCTCCGCTGCTATCTCCCTCACTGACACCAGCACTGAGATAGAGACTGAGCAGTGACACCAGCACATAGATAGAGAGCACTGACACCAGCACCGTGATAGAGAGCACTGACACCACACCAGCACCGAGATAGAGAGCACTGACACCACACCAGCACTGAGATAGAGAGCACTGACACCAGCACCGAGATAGAGAGCACTGACACCACACCAGCACCGTGATAGAGAGCACTGAAACCACACCATCACCGAGATAGAGAACACTGACACCACACCAGCACTGTGATAGAGAGCACTGACACCAGCACCGTGATAGAGAGCACTGACACCAGCACGGAGATAGAGAGCACTGAGACCACATCAGCACCGTGATAGAGAGCACTGACACCACACCAGCACCGAGATAGAGAGCACTGACACCACACCAGCACTGAGATAGAGAGCAGTGACACCAGCACTGTGATAGAGAGCACTGACACCAGCACCGAGATAGAGAGCACTGACACACCAGAAAAGAAAGTATATTATACGTGTAGAACCCTATATACTGTACACCTATACCAGTCCTTAAAAGGACCTTTGTGGACCTAGTAGCTAGTGATTTGCAGACTGTCCCTCAGCCCCTAAACTGATAAAAGACAGCTGCAGAATCGGTCAGCAGTGCCCTCAGAAATCAGCAGCACAGCAGTGCACCAGAACCCTATATACTGTACACCTATACCAGTCCTTAAAACGACCTTTGTGGATGTAGTAGCTAGTGATTTGCAGACTGTCCCTCAGTCCCTACACTGATAAAAGACAGCTGCAGAATCGGTCAGCAGTGCACTCAGCAATCAGCAGCACAGCAGTTAGCAGCGGTGCACCAGAACCCTATATACTGTACACCTATACCAGTCCTTAAAAGGACCTTTGTGGACGTAGTAGCTAGTGATTTGCAGACTGTCCCTCAGTTCCTACACTGATAAAAGACAGCTGCAGAATCAGTCAGCAGTCAAGTATAATATTCTTTCTATATTTGAAAGAAAGTATATTATACGTGTACAACCCTATATACTGTACACCTATACTAGTCCTTAAAAGGACCTTTGTGGACCTAATAGTAATAGCTAGTGAGTAAACTGACTGTCCCTGCTCCACACAGCGTCCTGTCCCTACACTGACAAAAGACAGCTGCAGAATCAGTCAGCAGTGCACTCAGCCATTACCAGCACAGCAGTCAGTAGCAGTGCACCAGAAACCTATATACTGTACACCTATACCAGTCCTTAAAAGGACTTTTGTGGACCTAATAGCTAGCGATTTGTGTCACTACAGTCTGTCCCTGCTCCACACAGCAACCTCTCCCTACACTGACATAAGACAGAATGTAAAATGGGCGCTAGATCAGGTCTATTTATAAGGTAGGGGGAATGTCCAATTGTCCATGTGCTGAAATGTCTCAATTGGCTGTCCTGTACCCCATGATGGATGTGTCATCATGGGTCAAAGTTCTTTCACAATGTAAAGGCATATGTCCACTGGGTGAACAGCGCCAGAAGTCCGCCGGTTTGGCGAATCGCGAACACGCAAAATTCGCCAAACCGACCGCCGGGCAAACCGCAAGGCCATCTCTACTGGACACTGCCCAGGGGAACACATATCAAAGCAAAATTAGGAACACTCGATTTAGTCAACCCCCCCTCCAGTGCCACATTTGGCACCTTTTGGGGGGGGGAGCAGGTAACTGTTTTTGACAGGTACCTAGTCCCATTTCCGGGAGATTGCACCTCGGCACGATCAGTAGTTCGGGCACCCTCCTCCATCCCCCACCACCGAGCCATTCAGAGAGCTCAACAAGCTTTGCGCATCCACAAGGCTTTACTGCTGCGTTCCCTTACTATGAATGGTGGTGGCAGCACCCGAGAGCCGATTGGAAGCATTGGCTGGGGTGCTAACATCGCTGGATTCCAGGACAGGTAAAGTGTCCTAATATTAAAAGTCAGCAGCTACAGTATGTGGGACGGAACTCCTCTTTAACCACTTGACCACTGGGCACTTAAACACCCTTAATAACCAGACCAATTTTCAGCTTTCGGTGCTCTCGCATTTTGAATGACAATTACTCAGTCATGCAACACTGGACCTATATGAAATTTTTGTCCTTTTTTTCACACAAATAGAGCTTTCTTTTGGTGGTATTTAATCACCGCTGGGTTTTTTATTTTTTGTGCTATAAAAGAAAAAATACCGAAAATTCTGTAAAAAAACGAATTTTTCTTTGTTTCTGTTAGAAAATTTAGCAGATTAGTAATTTTTTCTTCATAAATTTTGGCCAAAATTTATACTACTACATATCTTTGGTAAAAATAAGTACAAATTGGTGGATATTATTTGGTCTTTGTGAAAGCTATAGAGTCCACAAGCTATGGTGCCAATATCTGAAAATTGATCACACCTGAAGGACTGACGGCCTATTTCAATTCTTGAGACCCTAACATGCCAGAAAAGTACAAATACCCCCCAAATGATCCCTTTTTGGAAAGAAGACATTCCAAGGTATTTAGTAAGAGGCATGATGAGTTTTTTGAAGTTGTAATTTTTTCCCACAATTCTTTGCAAAATCAAGATTCTTTTTACTTTTTTTTTTTTTTCACAAAATTGTCATATTATCAGGTTATTTCTCACACACAGCATATGCATACCACAAATTACACCCCAAAACACATTCTGCTATTACTCCCGAGTATGGTGATACCACATGTGTGAGACTTTTACACAGCGTGGCCACATACAGAGGCCCAACATGCATGGAGCGCCATCAGGTGTTCTGGAGCACCCAGGACAATTCTGACATTTCTCTCCTACATGTAAAAATCATCATTTATTTGCTAGAAAATTACATAGAACCCCAAAACATTATATATGTTTTTTTAGCAAACACCCTGGAGAATACAATGGTGGTCTTTGCAACTTTTTATCTCGCACGGTATTTGCGCAGTAATTTTTCAAATGCTTTTTTTTGGAAAAAAAACAGTTTTGTGCTTAAAAAAAAAAAAACACAGTAAAGTTAGCCCAATTTTTGCATAATGTGAAAGATGAAGTTACACTGAGTAAATAGATACCTAATATGTCACTCTTCAAAATTGCACACGCTCGTGGAATGGCGGCAAACGTCGCTACTTAAAAATCCCCATAGGCGACGATTTACATTTTTTTTACTGGTTATATGTTTTGAGTTACAGAGGAGGTCTAGGGCTAGAATTATTTCTCTCGCTCTAACGTTCGCAGCGATACCTCACATGTGTGGTTTGAACACCGTTTTCATATGTGGGCGAGACTTACGCATGCGTTCGCTTCTGCATGCGAGCACATGGGGACAGGGGCGCTTTAAAAAAAACATTTATTTTTATTGTTCATTTTACTTTATTTATTTTAGTTTGACATTTTTTTCCCCAAAAATAATTTTTTTGATCACTTTTATTCCTATTACAAGGAATGTAAACATCCCTTGTAATAGGAATATGGCATGACAGGTCCTCTTTACAGTGAGATGTGGGGTCAATAAGACCCACATCTCACCTCTAAGCTGGGAAGCCTGAAAAAAAAAAAAGATTCTGGCTTTGATCGTATTAGCGATTCAGTAGAAGCACCGGAGGGCGGAGGGCGGCGGGAGATGTCTATGGCTGGGTATTGCAGGGTATCACCGACTATGGCTGGGTATCTCAGAGCATGGTGTTGCAGAGTACTGCGTTGCAGAGCATTGCAGGGTATTGGCGGGTGTTGCAGAGCATTGCAGAGTGTTGCAGGGTATTGGCGGGTGTTGCAGAGCATTGCAGAGTGTTGCAGGGTATCGGCGGGGGTTGCAGAGCATTGCAGAGTGTTGCAGGGTATCGGCGGGGGTTGCAGAGCATTGCAGAGTGTTGCAGGGTATTGGCGGGTGTTGCAGAGTGTTGCAGAGCGTTGCAGGGTATTGCAGAGTGTTGCAGAGCGTTGCAGGGTATTGCAGAGCGTTGCGAAGTGTTGCAGGGCATTGCAGAGTGTTGCAGGGCATTGCAGAGTGTTGCAGGGCAATGCAGAGTGTTGCAGGGCAATGCAGAGTGTTGCAGGGCATTGCAGAGTGTTGCAGGGCAATGCAGAGTGTTGCAGGGCAATGCAGAGTGTTGCAGGGCATTGCAGAGTATTTGCAGGGAATTGCAGAGTAATGATGAGTATTTGCAGGGAATTGCAGCGTAATGCAGAGTATTTGCAGGGAATTGCAGAGTAATGCAGAGTATTTGCAGGGAATTGCAGAGTAATGCAGAGTATTTGCAGGGAATTGCAGAGTAATGCAGAGTATTTGCAGGGAATTGAGGGGTTAATTTTCGGTGAGCAGCGATGTGGGCACTGCAGATGCAGCCCACATCGCTGCTGACACCGATCTCTTTCCCCTCCGCTGTACCGATCGGTACAGAGAGGGGAGGGAGGAACCGGCGTCATAACATGACGCCGGCTTGTTTACAAGTGATCACTCCGTCATTTGACGGAGCGATCACGTGGTAAACGGCCGCGATGAGCGGCCGTTTACCGTGATTCGTGATGCGCCGGGTCCACTGGACCCAGCGGTCACGGATGCTCTCGTGTGCGCGCCCCAGGGGGCGCGCGAGAGCAGAATTCTGGGAGGCCGTTAATTAACGGCCTCTCAGAGTTAAACAACCGCCCTGAAGCCGTTAATCGGCAATGGGCGGTTGTTAAGTGGTTAAAGGGAAACATTAAAAATGCACAACTCCAATAAATAGCATGTCTGGGGGATACCCTGACCCGGCCTGTGAAGGACCATTTATTAAGGCTGGAGTTTGATCCAATTTTGTTTTTTGGATACAGCACCATACACAAGATCCTATGATGCATCAAGTTCTGTGAATGGGTGGAGGAGATGCTGGTTATCGAACTCTTCCTCCTTCCTTCATACAAAACTCAATGCATCATGAGTGTAGCATGATGAATTCTATGAATGAGAGAGGAGAGGTAATTCAACTCTTTCTCCTCCGTTCATACAGAATTTGCATGCATCATGAGAATGTAGCAAGAAGAAAAGGGGGCTGGTGAGTTGCGCAACTTTCCTATTAGGATAAGCTGCTGTTAACCTTCATAGCACCAACCGCTCAAGGCAGTATCCAGCAGCTGTGAAAGTGACATAGCACAGAGGATTTTTACTGATGCAGTCACTTGCAGTTAATGGGATACACATACCTAAATAATTATCATATGATCCTTTTTATTAAACTTTAATTTTAAAAATAGTCCTCCAATGTCTGCTGGGAAACCAAAGTTTTTAGGAATGTCAATCTCCTATGTTCCTGCAAAATGGTTGAGAGAACACTGCAGGGAAACAGGGCAGGACTTAGGGTGGTGGGGGCCCCTGGGCTTGAGTCACTTTCGGGCCCTACCTTCTATACATTATCGGATTTATCGGCGTATAACACGGACCCGAAGTTTAGGATGGGATTTTAAGGAAAAAAAAACTTACATTTAAATGCCCATCAATGCACCCTAATCAGTGTCCATCGGCAGCCTTGTCCAGTGTAATTGCAGCCTTGTCAGTGTAGCCTTGTCATTTGCAGCCTTGCCCCAGTGTCATTTGTAGCCTTGTCATTGCAGTCTTGAAGTTTAAAAATGGTGCATCTCGGTGGCTCTCGGGTCCTGTTGCAGTCCCCGAATGGAGCAGAGAGTATCCGAGTGTACTCGGCTTGGCTCACGTTCACGCCCAGTCCCTGTGTTATGTCCATCATAGGGTGGGACTGGGCGTGACTGTGAGCGGAGCCGAGCCGAGTACACTCGGCTATGTATCTCGGCGGGGCCCCCTATTTGGTGGGGCCCATGGGCTTGAGCCCAGTCAAGCCCAATGGTAAGTCCTGCCCTGCAGGGAAACATAGGTGATTGGACCCCTTGTGGTTGCAGTGAGGCGGGCTTTGGTGTCATAACTGGCTGGATTATCATTAAAGCGTAGCAGCATGCTTACCCCATCTGTTTTTAACTACGCATTTTTTTTATTAAGCTGTTTACAGGGTTAGTATATAAATATTCATACTATGGTTCCACTGTATACTGTGCCTTTTTTCATTTTCATTATTTCTGTTATTATTGTAACTTTCTGCATTCATAGAAAAGTTTTTCAATATAACCATCCACCTCTCAAGAAGAATATTATTACATTTCGAAGCGTGACGGAATTTCTTCTGTCCTATACCTTCTGGAAAGTTTCCATACCCATACTGTTATGTTAAACTGCAGAGTTTTTATAATGTCTACATGTTCCATTTCTTTTTTTCTATACAATCATATGTTAATAAAATAGAGTTACAAACTTTTAAATCTATTTATCTGTGTCTTTGCCCTAAAAAATCCCACTTGAGGGTCCTTTGTTCGTATTCTGAAAATAGGAGATCGGCAGTCCCGAAAGTGTTGGCTTCCCAGCCAACTTCTACTATAGGTGGGTGACAGGAGAGGTAAGTATTCTATTTCTTCTGCTGTGTGAAGAATTTTTACCTATGGGACCCTTTATCAATAAAATAAAATATTTTTTATTTTATTTTAGTATAGTGGGAAATGGTTAGAACCTCTGCATTTTTGTATTTATTGCTGTCTGTGTCCCTATTGAGATTTTTTATGTTGATATGGCATTGGGACATAAAGGAAAATACCCCCTATAAAAGTTTATAATGCAAAGAAAGTGTTCACTTGTAAAATTAATTACCATATTTATTGGCGTATAACATGCACCCCAAGTTTAGGAGGGAATTTAAAAGAAAAAAACTTTTAGGAGGGAAGTTTAAGGAAAACAACTTACATTTAAATGCCCATCAATGCAGCCTTGTCAGTGTCAATTCCATCCTTGCATCGCAGCCCTGTCAGTCATTTGCAGCCTTGCATTGCAGCCTTCCTCTGCAGCCTTGCCAGTCATTTGCAGCCTTCTATTGCAGCCCTGCCAGTCATTTGCAGCCTTGTCAGTCATTTGCAGCCTTCTATTGCACCCCTGCCAGTCATTTGCAGCATTGTCAGTCATTTGCAGCCTTCCATTGCAGCCCTGTCAGTCATTTGCAGCCTTGCATTGCAGCCTTCCACTGCAGCCTTGTCAGTCATTTGCAGCCTTGTCAGTCATTTGCAGCCTTCTATTGCAGCCCTGCCAGTCATTTGCAGCCTTGACAGTCATTTGCAGCCTTGTTAGTGTGTTTGCCGTTTAAAAATGGCGCCGCCGAGATACAGAGCAGATGTCCTGTGTATCTCGGCGGCGCTTGGTAGTTCTCGGCCGTTCTTGGCGGCCTTCGGGTATTTTCGGCCGCAATTGGCCGTTCTCGGCTATTTTCGACCATTCTCACCTATTTTTGGCCGAAGATAGCCGAGAACGGCTGAAGATAGCCGAAAATACCCGGAAGCCGCAGAGAGTGGCAGAAGGGGATAGAAACAGCGGGGGATCGGCGTATAACACGCACCCCCGATTTCCCCCTGATTTTAGGGGGAGAAAAGTGTGTGTTACACGCCGATAAATACGGTACATCACACCAATCAGATTACAGATGTCAGAACAGTAAACAGTTTCCTGTGACTGCTTTTGAAAATGCAATTTTCTTTTTGGAAATTTTAAAACTTGGTAAAAAATCTTTAAAGGGTTACTCCACTTTCGTGGGAAAAAATAGCAAATAAAAAAAGCGTGGGGGTCCCCCAAATTTAATTACCAGGCCCTTCAGGTCTGGTATGGATATTAAGGGGAACCCTGCGTCAAATAAAAAATAAAAATTTGACGTGGGGTTCCCCCTAAATATCCATACCAGACCCTTCAGGTCTGGTATGGATATTAAGGGGAACCCCGCGTCAAATTAAAAGAAAATTGACGTGGGGTCCCCCTAAAAATCCATACCAGGCCCTTTATCCAAGCACGCAACCTGGCAGGCCGCAGGAAAAGAGGGGGGGATGAGAGAGCGCCCCCCTCCCTCCTGAACCGTACCAGGCCACATGCCCTCAACATTGGGAGGATGCTTTGGGGGTCTGTGACCCCTCAAAGCACCATGGCCCCATGTTGATGGGGACAAGGGCCTCATCCCCACAACCCTGGCTAGTGGTTGTGGGGGTCTGCGGGTGGGGGGCTTATCAGAATCTGGAAGCCCCCTTTAACAAGGGGACCCCCAGATCCCGACCCCCCCCTGTTTGAAATGGTAAGGGGGTACAAAAGTACCCCTACCATTTCACAAAGAAAGTGTAAAAAATAGTTAAATAAGACAAACACACTTTTGAAAAATTCCTTTATTAAAAATAAAAATAAAATAAAATAAAAAAAAGATTCCAGTGGTGGTAATCCACTCTTGCTATCCAGCGACGGACGATCATCTCTCCGGGGTCCAGCGATGGCTCATCTGAATCAGCGCAGCGAATCCATCCATCTTCTGTCTCCACGGAGGAGACACTGTGGGGATCCGGGCGGCCTGGAGTTTGTTATATGCGGAGGGCGGGGCCATCCGTCACCTGACCCCGCCCCCTCTGACACAAGGGGAACCCGGGCTTCCCCGTGACGTATGGGTGACCCCGCCCCCCTCTGATGTAACGGAAACCTCCCTTGCGTCAGAGGGGGGCGGGGTTAGGTGACGGGTGGCCCCGCCCTCCGCATATAACAAACGTCAGGCCGCCGGAATCCCCCGCAGTGTCTCCTCCGTGGAGACAGAAGATGGATGGATTCGCTGCACTGATTCAGATGAGCCATCGCTGGACCCCGGAGATCGTCCGTCGCTGGATAGCAAGAGTGGATTACCACCGCTGGAATCTTTTTTTTTTTTTTTTTTTTTTTAATAAAGGAATTTTTCAAAAGTGTGTTTGTCTTATTTAACTATTTTTTACACTTTCTTTGTGAAAAGGTAGTGGTACTTTTGTACCCCCTTACCATTTCAAACAGGGGGGGCCAGGATCTGGGGGTCCCCTTGCTAAAGGGGGCTTCCAGATTCTGATAAGCCCCCCGCCCGCAGACCCCCACAACCACCGGCCAGGGTTGTGGGGATGAGGCCCTTGTCCCCATCAACATGGGGACATGGTGCTTTGAGGGGTCACAGCATGTGGCCTGGTACGGTTCAGGAGGGAGGGGGGGCCGCTCTCTCGTCCCCCCCTCTTTTCCTGCGGCCTGCCAGGTTGCATGCTCGGATAAGGGTCTGGTATGAATTTTTAAGGGGACCCCCACGTCAATTTTTTTTTTTATTTGACGTGGGGTTCCCCTTAATATCCATACCAGACCTAAAGGGGCTAGTATGGATATTTAGGGGGAACCCCACGTCAATTTTTTTAATAAACTTGACGCAGGGTTCCCCTTAATATCCATACCAGGCCTGAAGGGCCTGGGAATTGAATTTGGGGGACCCCCACGCTTTTTTTATTTTTTTTTATTTTTTTATCAATGACTTTCAATGAGTGTTCTCTGTATTACGGAGCCGACAATTCATAATAGCTGCGAGTGATTTTAAAGGACTTTTTTTCCTGCATAAATGACACAGGGACAGTTCTAAGCACCAGAAACATGCACCCCTTCACAGGCATACTATAGACACCCCCCCCCCCCTATGAAATTTAAAGGAATATTACACTTTTATTGTTTCACTTTAAACATTATTAAAATCACTGCTCCCGAAAAAAACGGCCGTTTTTAAAACTTTTTTTTGCATTGATACATGTCCCCTGGGGCAGGACCCGGGTCCCCGAACACTTTTTAGGACAGTAACTTGCAAATTAGCCTTTAAAATTATCACTTTAGATTTTGAACGTTGGAGTCCCATAGACTTTAATAGGGTTCTAAAGTTCACACGAAGTATGCTATATAATAGCTCCGTCTAATCTTCTTTATACATTCGACAGACACCATAAGCCTTCAAAGACAGATTCGACCGTAATTCATGTGGATTTTCAAACGAATGCAATTTTTGAACGAAAAACGAAATAAATAAAAACGAATTTCGGGAGTAACTAAATTAATTAATTTTTCGGACGAAAACGAAATTCCGAAACAAAATATTTTACTCTGCACATGTCTAATAATTACAAGGGGTTTAATAGTATCGTGATGTTGGCGGTGGTGTCTGTGACCTATGACTTCTTGTATGTGGACATAGGGCAAAATGGCCGGATGGTGGAGTGTTCGCACAGACGGAATTCTACTGGCGTCTCCAGAGTGGCAGTCTGGGCTTGCCACCCCCAGAGGAGAATCAGGACTCCCGTTCGTCTTCGTCGCGGATGAGGCGTTTGCCCTGGCAAACCATCTGATGCGGCCTTTCCCGATGAGGACCCTCACCCAAGACCAGAGGATTTTTAATTTCCAGCTGGCCTAAGCCAGAAGAGTGGTGGAGAACACTTTTGGAATACTGGCCAGCCGGTTCCGCCTTTTTTTAACGCCTATCCACATGGCGGAATATAAAATAAATCAGATAGTGCTTGCCTGCTGTGTTCTGCACAATTTCTTAAAAAGACATTCAGCAAACTATGTGGTCTCAGTTGGCCAAGATGCAGACTTGCTTGAAAATGAGAACCTCACGTCTCTTGAAGCTGATCATCCTGGCTTGCCCCCCCAAAGTGCCCGTGAGGTCCGAACCCAATACATGGAGTACTTTGTGGGTAGGGGGGCCATTGATATGCCAGACAATGTCTGAGAGGCATTTTTTAATACATTTTTCTTTGAAACTACAATAATCTTTGTTTTCATTTACTGATTGGCTTGGTTTTAGGTGTCTCCTAGGTAAATTTATGATTTTTGTTGTGCCTTTTTCTACAACAGTGCAAACTCAAGTTCTGAGCGAGATTGAGGTGACAGTCTCTTCTTCAGATAATATTATTATGTTGTGGGTCTGCTGCACACACACCTTGTTTTTGTTAACTAATGTATGTAGTGCATTACTGACCAAAATCTTGCTCATTTTCAGCACCATGGCAGAAATATGTGGGGTCATGAAAATGGCATGATTGTGTAAATTAACACATCACTGTGGGTGTTATTTACTAAAGGCACATCCACTATGCACTGCAAGTGCACTGCAAAAGTGCACCTGAAACTGCACTTGGAGTGCAAAGTGGAGCTGCCTTTAGTAAATAACACCCATTGTCATCGAAAACAACAATTTTACTCCAAATACTGCTTTTGCGCATTGAAAAAGGAAGCCACACATTGTTGATAATTTCACTTTTTAATCAAAGCACATTCACATGTGCGTTTAGAAAAGGGTTTTACAACAAACCAGCATATTGGGTGTATCAAAAACATTATTTAAGGTAATTTTTGGGTAACTTGGTGTTTTTGTGTAAACAGGCATGTATCAAAGCGTAACATACAGAATACAGGAACTTACAGTTCAACTTTGAAAAGTGAAGACAATATCAGACATGAGCACGTACAAACTGCCTTCATCAGATGGGGTGTCACCCCTGGAAAAGCCAAAATTGGAAGATGCACACAGTGTGTCAACATGTGCTATCTTCCATCATGGGGGATCAATGTACATGTTTTGGGGTTGCAACCCCTTCAACTCAACCACTTTCCACAAAACATGTACATTGCCCATGATGGGAGATAGTGCATGTTGACACACTCTGTGCATCTTCCAAATTTGGCTTTTTGTAAAATACAAAAGTTGTTGTTTAAAAACAAAAAAGAAAACCCTAGCTAGTTTGGGGTGTTTCACACTCTCCCCAAAACATCAATGATGTTCTTCATTTTATTTTGAACATCATTGATGTTTTGCTGTATATTTTCTAAATCCCGATTGCACCCCATTATCTCCCCAATCAGGATCTGGGCACTTTCACTGGTAAAATGTGATTCTTCTTCCACATCACCTACAAAAAAAAGCAAAAAAAACACACAGTGTATTATAATTATGCCGACATACATTGATGAGCTTACCGGAAGCTGTGGTCTCCCATACTCACCTGTTGTGGTGACAATTTGTCCAACTTCAACTATCTCTCCTTCCTCCTCCTCCTCCTGCTCCTCTGCTTCTGGTGTTGGAATTTCGCCTTCTTTGGGAGGGGTGGGGTCCCTGGTGTCCTCAGACTTCCCGAGTCTTCTCTCCCCTATGAGAATGTAAAAAAGGAATACTTAGCACACAGAGGGCAGAAATAGGAATATGAAACATTGCTTGGAAGTGTTGTACAATTGTGTTTTTTGTCCGAGTTCAAAGGTGAGAACATTATTGTGGACACTTTGTTAAGCTGGAATACTTACCTGCAGAGCAATGTTTCCTACGAACGATTGAACCCATGAACTTGAAAGTGGCCATTTTAAACTGTACAACATGAAATCAAAGCACATGGAGCAGTATGCAAGCAAGAATAATCATATGAACACACGACAACTACTTACTTTTTTAAAGAACACGCTTGATCCTTCTGTACTGATCGTGCTCCCTCAGTTTCAGGTCTGACCAGCGTTTTCTCCAGTTGATCCTT
This sequence comes from Lithobates pipiens, assembly GCF_037356315.1. NCBI lineage: Eukaryota > Metazoa > Chordata > Amphibia > Anura > Ranidae > Lithobates > Lithobates pipiens. The sequence goes on along the minus strand of NW_027507789.1, from coordinate 125,460,789 downwards.
GGATCGTCGTACCCCAAAATTCTTCTGAAGACTCTTCACAACTTTAGTCATGATCTTGGCCTTTCTGATATTTGGGTTTGGGTAAGGTCCATACTTCCCATCATAGTCAGTCCTCTTCAATATGTCCACCATCTCCAACATCTCTCCAAAAGACATATTTGAGGCCTTAAGTCTTCTCTTCCTGGAACGGGACATTTCAGTCTCCGGGCTTTCCTCGCCCTCCTCCTTGTTAGTGGAACTCTGATTGCGCACCTGCATTCTCTCTGCCATGTGCTCTCCCCACTGCGTCAAAAGTGAAGGGGCGGGGAATAGTCTAGAAAGAACGTCAGGGGCAGGCGGAGTTTCACGCATGTGCACTGTATATAAAACGCAACACGCGTGTGTCGTACGTACGATCTGTGAACAGAGGGAGAAGCTGATGCAATGATCGTGCAAACGAAGGTAAAATTTTGAACTTGGTACATCACTAGCCTATAATGCTTCTAGACTGAGGCCTGCATTAGTGGAGTTTAGCCTGACATTAGGGTTTGTCTTGTGTTGTGTCTTGCAGAGATTATGGACGGTTTCAACGATCTCAGTTTCCTCCCTCTGTTCATCGATCAATACAGGGAGCTGCCCTGCCTGTGGCAATCAACACACCCACAATACAAAAACAAACTAAAGAGGAAGGCAGCAATGGAGAAACTGGTTGAGTTTATGAAGCAGGTGGTCCCCAGGGCAGACATCAACTATTTAAAAGTGAAAATCGGTGGCCTGAGGAGTACATATCAGAAGGAGGTGAAGAAGGTGCTGAAGTCCATGCAATCTGGAGCTGCAGCAGATGACGTTTATGTCCCCAGGCTGTGGTATTATGACAGGATGCATTTTCTGTCAGACCAGGCTGAGGTCAGAGAATCACTCTCTACTCTTCCTTCCACGCATCCTATGCTACATTCCACACCCGCTGAGTCTTCCAATGCCCAACCTGGGCCTTCCACTCAGGAAGAACTGGGGGAGCCCAGCTTGAGCCAGGTATAGTATTGTTGTACATAGTTTGGGAGTAAAAATTAATGATGTTAACTTGATTTGTGCTCACTAATTGCTGATTTTAGAAAGTGTCTCACATATCAATAGACAGTAGTGGCCAAAACCTTTGGGACAAGAAAGAAAAATGCTGGGCTCAGAATGATAGTCTTTTCTATTGGTTAACAGTTTGCAACAGCCTTGATGTGAAAATTGTGTGTGTTTGATGAACCAAAAACTAAGACTATGTCCCTTTTTCATACACAGGAAGACCTCAGCCAGGAAGAGGAGGGTGTGGAATGCAGCAGCCAGGAGGTGGCTGTGGAAAGTGGCAGCCAGGAGGAGGCGGGGGTAAGTGGCAGCCAGGCAGTGGGCGGGCGGAGGAGCCTGACAGAATGCCAGGTCCCTCCCCTCCGCCTTCCATGCAAAAGGGCGAGAAAGGGGGGGAATGTGGAGGAGTCGGCTCTGAGGCTGATCGGGGAAACTTCTGCGGCCCTCCAAGCCACCCCCACCTATCAAGAGGCCTTTGCTGCCTTGGCTGTGTGCAAACTTGAGCAAATGGAGGAGGGGCAAAAGCTCTTGTGTGAGGAGCTAATTATACACACCCTCAACAAGGGTCTGTTAGGCCAAATCACACAAGCAACACACTTGTGTGGTTTGGCCCATGCCCCTCCTCCTCCTTCTGCCACACCTCCAGCATCACAGCCACAGCCATGAAAGAAGCGTGGAAGGAAGACCAGAGTGTGACTACCTGGGTTCAGTCTGGTCTGACAGAAGATGCAGCCTCTTGTAGTACCACAGTCTGGGAACATAGATGTCATCTGCTGCTGTTTTCCGGGTTTCTTGGACTTCAGGACCAGACTTCTCTCCCTCAGACATCTACTCCTCAGGCCACCAATTTTTGCATTTAAATAGTTGATGTGTGCCCTAGGGGCCAAAGGCTTCGCTAATCTCCCCAGTTTCTCCATTGCTGCCTCCCTCTTTATTTGTTAATGACACCTAAATAAAGGTTTTTTTTGTTTGAAGAAATACTTGCGTATGTGTTTTACTTCCAAAAGGACAGTTTATTTGTGAGCAGGCAGGTACATTTCAAAAATACAAAGTGAAATGAATAACAAGGGGCACCAACACTAAACAACCTCCTGTAGATTAAAAAAGAAAAAGAAAATACAAAAAAGATAATAATGGTGTTGTGGTAAGTTGACACACAAAACACACCCCAAAAAATGCAAAGATGAGCAAACTGTCAAAAAAGGAGATGTTGATGAAAAAAACCAACCACAAAATTCCCCCCCCCCCAAAAAAACAAACAAACACTAAAAAACAAAATGTGTAGATGTGATGATTTAAAATATTGTATTGCTGAAATAAGTAAAAAAGATTCAGGAAATACGTTCGGGAGAAGTGTGTGTGACTATGAGCATCAAAAGAAGTTCATTCTTGCAGCATTGTAAAGAACAAGATAATGTGCTTCATGAAAGAATTTTTAACATTGCAGCGTGACGAATGTGCTATACCGATTACGAGCAGTAGTTTTACCTGAGCGAGCGCTTCCATGTCCGAATTTGGTTGTGAGCATGCGTGGCACCTTGTCCGTCGGAGTAGGCTACACATGATCGGAGTATGTCCGATCTGAGCATTTTGTCGGAAAATTTTACCGGCAAGTTTGAAAAATTGGTCCGTCGGATACTCCGACGGAAACAGTCCGATGCAGGCCACACACAGTCTGCATATCCGACAAAATGGTCCGATAGGAAACATTCCGTCGCAATCTCCGACCATGTGTACAAGGGCTTAGGGATCTTCTTTTCCCTGTAAAACCAGCAACTAAGACATTGGCAGAGCTCCTGACACTGTTAGAGGGTCACTTCCAGCCTAAACCACTATAGATTGCAGAAAGATTTCGTTTTTTATCAGAGGCAGCAGCAGCCAGGTGAAGAAATTAAAGCTTATGTGCTCGCCCTTCGCAGACTAGCCTCTACCTGTTCTTTTGGGGAGTACCTACCTACTCCACTGAGAGATAAGTTTGTCATGGGACTGAATTGGGACTCTAGCCAAAAGAGACTGTTAACAGAGAAAGACCTTACCCTTGCAAAGGCAATTGAGATAGCTTCAGTGATGGAAATTGCTGTGAAAGATACAGAGGAATTGAACGCCCAGGGCAGAAGGGAAGAGGTGAAACAGAAGTTTTCAGAACAGCAGTCAAGCCCACAGTCACAAACTGGAAATACAGACCTCCACCAAGCCGGGGGTCAGCTTGCTACCGTTGTGGGAATACAGACCATGATCACAAAGTCTGCCGGTTTAAGGATCAGACCTGTCACAATTGTGGTAAAACAGGCCATCTGAAACGAGTTTGCCAGAGCAAGAAGGTGCGAGATAAACAACCTCTGAACCCCAAGACAAAGACATATATGGTGGGAAGATATACATCATCATCTGAGTCAGAGGATAAGGAAGTGCTCCACAGGTTAGATATACATCATATGCATTCAGCACCCTCTGCAATGACTGTAGAGGTAACCATTGAGGGAAAGAAACTAAAGATGGATGTAGACACAGGAGCAGCAGTTTCAGTTATCACTCACAAACAATGGAGACAACTTCAGACCCGAACAACTGTCCGCCCAACGCCAATCAAACTGCAGACATACTCAAAGCAGATACTCCACCCACTGGGTTATGCAAAAGTGCAGGTATTGTACAAGGGTCAGACAAAGAGACTGCCATTATATATACTAGAAAATGGGGGACCTCCTCTCTTTGGGAGAGACTGGATTTCTCACTTTGGTATGCCAGACATCGCCATAAATCCCTGTAACACTGTGACAATTCCATTAGGAGATAATGAGGGATGGGTGGTGTCCCTGAAGCAGCGGTTCCCGAAGATCTTTGATGACCAGTTGGGGAAAATAAAGCATGACTGTGTGAGATTCAAGCTGAAACCCAACGCCCAGCCTAAGTTCTTCAAAGCTGGCACAGTACCTTTTGCACTCCGAGCAGGAGTGGAAGCAGAACTAAGTCGGCTGGAGGAACAAGGTGTCATCTCAAAGGTAGAGCACAGCAATTGGGCATCACCTGTTGTACCAAAGAAGATAGCAAATGGGGACTTACGCATTTGTGGCGATTTCCGCATGGCATTGAACTCCCAACTGGAAATAGACCAGTATCCTCTACCCAGAGTAGATTACATTTTTGCCTCTCTTGCAGGGGGTCAAAAGTTCACCAAGCTTGATTCTTCCCGCAAGTTTCTGACCATCAACACCCACAAGGGACTGTATGAGTACAATCAGATGGTGTTTGGTGTAGCCTCTGCCCCAGCCATTTGGCAACGAAAGATGGATGAGATTTTGGCGGACATTCCTTTCACGTAGTGCCTGTTAGATGACATGCTCATCACGGGACGGATGGACCCGGAACACAAGCGAAACATGGAGCTTGTGTTGGAAAGACTCCAAGAGCAGGGTCTGAAAGTGAACTTAGCAAAATGCCAATTCATGGTGCTAAATTGGAGTTTTGTGGCCACCTTGTGGATGCAGACGGTATACACACCACAGAAGCCAAGGTCCAATGTCCAGCAGTTGCGATCATACCTTGGCTTGCTGAACTATTACCACAAATTTCTGCCAGATCTGGCACACACCTTGTTTCCGTTGAACAAGCTTTTGGAGAAACACTCCAGATGGGACTGGTCGGCTGCATGCCAACGCGCTTTGAAGTCTCTAAGCGGAAGCTGTTGCCGTCACGCATGCTTGTTCACTATGACCTCCAGAAGCCTCTGACCTTGGCTTGTGATGCCTCACCCTATGGTCTGGGGGCTGTATTGTCTCACATCTTACCAGATGGGTCAGAAAAACCAGTGGCATTTGCCTCCAGGTCTTTGACAAAAGCAGAAAGCAATTACTCCCACATTGACAAAGAGGCTCTTGCGCTGATATGGGCAATTAAGAAGTTTCATCTTTACCTGTATGGCAGGGAATTCACCATACTGACAGACCATAAGCCACTCCTTCAGATCTTTAGCCCTGACAAAGGCATCTCTCAGACTACTGCGGCCCGCCTCCAACGCTATGCCCTATTCTTGGGAGCATACAGTTATAAAATCCAGTATCGCGGTCATGATGCCAATGCTAATGCGAACGCAATGTCCCGACTGACAGGGAGGTCAATGGACTCCTCTCCACCGGTCAAGAGTTGTCGTTACACCAGCCTGTCCTTCTTGTCTTCTGGGGAGATAGCAGCCCATACAGCCAAGGATATTTTTCTGAAAACAATACTCTCCTGGGTACGGTCCGGTTGGCCTGCAACCGTCACACAGGATTATGAACCTTATTTCTGTAGGCGTATGGAATTAACTGTGGCTGGCAACTGTGTTTTATGGGAAGACCGAGTGATCATTCCACAGACCCTCCAGAGACACATTCTGCACTTACTACATACTGGTCATCCCGGGGGCACACGTATGAAACAAAAGGCAGAGGCTATGTGTGGTGGCCAAACTTAGACTGAGATATCACAACATATGTGAATGCTTGTGCTGGATGTGCACAAACTGCAAGAGACCCTCCTCGAGGGTGCGTCCCCGGACTTGGCCCACGATCCCTTGGTTTCGCCTACACTTGGACTTTGCAGGTCCGATCAGAGGACACACCTTCTTGATCATAGCGGACGCCCATTCAAAGTGGCCTGAGGTAATTCCTGTTACTCAGCCAACAACTAAGGCAACAGTTTCCATACTGTTACATACTGTTACATCTCGCTGCTACATTTGGATACCCCAGAGAAATCGTCACAGACAATGGTACACAATTCACCAGTCAGGAGTTTCAGCGTTTCTTGACTGCCCACAACATCAAGCACAAGTTGACCGCACCTTACCACCCAGCTAAAAATGGTCAAGCAGAGTGGTTTGTGCAGACTTTTAAAAGCTATATCAAAGCTACAGTGGCTACAAGTAAACAACAGTCCCTGTCACCCCAGCAGCTGGACTCCTTCCTTTCTGCTTACAGAAACACACCACATGCAACCACCGGGAAAACTCCAGCAGAACTCCTTCTGGGTCAGCAGCCATGGACTGTTTTGGACATGCTCCGCCCTCAAACAGTCCAGGAACATGTACTGCAGTCCCAAGACAAGATGGTCAAACACCATGAGCTCCCCTCACAGCCCAACAAAAGGTATGGGCCCGATCTTATGGGGCTTCCAACACCCGTTGGCTTCCTGCTGTCATTGCAGAGACTTTGGGACCCAAGATGTATAGGGTCTGCCTGGAAGATGGTTCCATTTGCAGATGGCATGCGGACCAACTGCATGAATCCCTGACGCTGGCTGAACCACCGGTGTTGCAAGGAACTGCTCCCAGCGGATCAGAATGCATGGAAACTGATGATTGGGGGGACTCTGAACTTTTGAACTCAGCTCCAACAGAGCCCTCCAGCCCTGGTCCGGAGGTTGGTTCACCCACTGAGCTGGGGGATCCCTTCTTGGCACCGCCAGTGCCCATTCCGGCCGACCCTGTTTCCTCCGGTCCCGAGTCGATGGATGCCCGCCCTCAATGACACTGTCGCCCTCCTGACCGGTTTCAGCTTCAAGACCGGTTAAGAGACTTTTGACAGGGTCGCCGGAAGTGATCCGATGACATTGTATCGCCGTAACTGTCCCTGGAATCTTGCTCTCACATCTGGATGCAGGAAAAGTCCTGTGCATCTCCTGTGTTTGGAGGACTGTTATTGGACAGTTATTAGTTAATGTTTTGTGCCTTTTCTTGTTTTTTTTTTCTTTTAGGGATGGGTGGAAGGTGTTATACCTGAAAGGTTCCACATGTACTGCCACTTTAAGGCTGGCTCCACCCAGTAGTGATGACAAGGGTCAAGGGGCATAGTAGCCATCTTAGAGCACATGTAAGGAAGATAATAAGATGTAATGTCCTGAGATGCATGTTGCAGTGTACACTGAGTACTGAAATAAACATACATTGTTCCAGACTAGAGTCTTGTGTCTCTCACAACTCAGAGGATATAACATCCTGTGTCTCTGCTCTCCTCCACTTTTTACATTCAGTTCCTGTATCTCTCTAACTAGCCAGAAGGGGCTGGCTGTAGGCTTGACTGACGAGCAGGAGATGATCAACAGGTGAGCCACTGCAGAACGATGAGTACTGGCAATTAGCTGAAAGCTGAGCAAACTAAGCACAAAGAAGGAAGGACTGAGAGACCACCCCTGACACTGTCTCTGCTCTCCTTCACTTTCTACATTCAGTTCCTGTGTATTTGCTCTCCTTCACTTTCTAAAATCAGTTCCTGTGTCTCTGCTCTACTTCACTTTCTACATTCAGTTCCTGTGTCTCTGCTCTCCTCGACTTTCTACATTCAGTTCCTGTGTATTTGCTCTCCTTCACTTTCTACATTCAGTTCCTGTATCTCTGCTCCCCTCTACTTTGTACATTCAGTTCCTGTGTCTCTGCTCCCCTCCACTGTCTACATTCAGTTCCTGTCTCTGCTGTCTTTTACTTTCTACATTCAGTTCCTGTGTCTCTGCTCTCCTTTATTTCTACATTCAGTTCCTGTATCTCTGCTCCCCTCTACTTTGTACATTCAGTTCCTGTGTCTCTGCTGTCCTTTACTTTCTACATTCAGTACCTGTGTCTCTGCTCTCCTCCACTTTATAAATTCAGTTCCTGTGTCTCTGCTCTCTTTCACTTTCTAAATTCAGTTCCTGTGTCTCTGCTCTACTTCACTTTCTACATTCAGTTCCTGTGTCTCTGCTCTCCTTCATTTCTACATTCAGTTCCTGTGTATTTGCTCTCCTTCACTTTCTACATTCAGTTACTGTGTCTCTGCTCTCCTCTACTTTCTACATTCAGTTCCAGTGTATTTGCTCCCCTCCACTTTCTACATTCAGTTCCAGTGTATTTGCTCCCCGCCACTTTCTACATTCAGTTCCTGTGTCTCTGCTCTCCTCTACTGTCTACATTCAGTTACTGTGTTTCTGCTCTCCTCTACTGTCTACATTCAGTTCCTGTGTGTCTGCTGTCCTTCATGTCCTACATTCAGTTCCTGTGTCTCTGCTGTCCTTTACTTTCTACATTCAGTTCCTGTGCCTTTGCTCTCCTTCACTTTCTAAATTCAGTTCCTGTGTCTCTGCTCTACTTCACTTTCTACATTCAGTTCCTGTGTCTCTGCTCTCCTTTACTCTCTACATTCAGTTCCTGTGTCTCTGCTCTCTTTCACTTTCTACATTCAGTTCCTGTGTCTCTGCTCTTCTTCATTTCTACATTCAGTTCATGTATCTCTGCTGTCCTTCACTTTCTACATTCAGTTCCAATGTTTCTGCTCTTTCTACATTCAGTTCCTGTGTATTTGCTCTCCTTCACTTTCTACATTCAGTTCCTGTATCTCTGCTCCCCTCTAATTTCTACATTCAATTCCTGTGTCTCTGCTCCCCTCCACTTTCTACATTCAGTTCCTGTGTCTCTGCTCTCCTCTACTGTCTACATTCAGTTACTGTGTTTCTGCTCTCCTCTACTGTCTACATTCAGTTCCTGTGTGTCTGCTGTCCTGACTAGTGTAGTCTGAATGTTCCCCTTATATTATTCCTTACCCATACCTTCCCCTATTAGAAACGAGACCACACCATAGGTTGGAGTAAACTGGCCACAACAGCCTTTATTAAACATAACTCAAAATTCACTCCAATAACTTGTAAATATGAAAATATCTAAATATATATAGATATATAAATATAAATAACTTTATTACCATTAAACCACATTAAATAACATTAACTGCCCATTCTGGTGATCTCTGACGGTGACCCCACTTAAGCCAATACCAAATCACTGCGGTACACCTCACCAACTTCCCAAAGGCCTCCACCTGTGACCGGTCGGAGACAACTTCCGCCAGTGAACATAACCGTATTCCCTCCAACGTTCAGGAATACCCAGAGGGGCCGATCGTTAGATGAGCCCCCCACACCCTCAGATCCCTTCTGAGTACCTGTCTACCGTCAGAAACCACCAGAAAACACACCGCCAACACAGGAAAACCTTCAGCTGCCGTGACAACCGACGAAACCTGCAAAAGAAGAAAAGACCAGCAACAAACGACACAACAAAACAAACACATAACATTAGGGCGGGAGGGCGGGAAAAACTGCCTCCTCTGTGTCACGCTGGGATCCGAATGATCCCCTAAAGCCACACCTCTCCCTTTTATATGACCCCTCCCCTACACTGAACTTGCTTCCTGCAAACCTTTTTCCTCAGCTCCACCCATAAAGCTTAACCCTCTGTGTCCCTCATCCACACTGTCATGTCCAGCACTCCTTATATCATTGCATTCATAATCCGTGCTTCTCTTGACTAGTGTAGTCTGAATGTTCCCCTTATATTATTCCTTACCCATACCTTCCCCTATTAGAAACGAGACCACACCATAGGTTGGAGTAAACTGGCCACAACAGCCTTTATTAAACATAACTCAAAATTCACTCCAATAACTTGTAAATATGAAAATATCTAAATATATATAGATATATAAATATAAATAACTTTATTACCATTAAACCACATTAAATAACATTAACTGCCCATTCTGGTGATCTCTGACGGTGACCCCACTTAAGCCAATACCAAATCACTGCGGTACACCTCACCAACTTCCCAAAGGCCTCCACCTGTGACCGGTCGGAGACAACTTCCGCCAGTGAACATAACCGTATTCCCTCCAACGTTCAGGAATACCCAGAGGGGCCGATCGTTAGATGAGCCCCCCACACCCTCAGATCCCTTCTGAGTACCTGTCTACCGTCAGAAACCACCAGAAAACACACCGCCACAGCCCGAAAGGGTGACCCCCTCAACCTTGAGGGCCACCCCACACCCTAAGAGCTATTTTGTATACCCTCCTGCAGACCCAATGACCAAAGGTCAATACCCACGTCCGACCCCCATCCTGGTTTTGTTGATGCTTACGATGGACCTAGCCCACCTCCACACCGATCTGCCCGCAACGACCTACCAAACCAAGATGGTACCCGGGAAGCGGACTCGTAAGTGCAAAACATCCGCCCTAACATCAGCTAAGATGTCCCTTTCCTTCCGTATGCCCAGGTCGTTGCCCCCTGCGTAAATGACCAACACATCCGGGGGCCTGTCCCTCATTGCAAAGCGCTCAACTTCCTTCATCACACGCTCCCACCGCATGCCCGGGAATCCCAACCACATCAACCTAGCCTCCCCCCAGGAATTCCCAACGGCCCGCCTGCCGGCTGAGCATCACCTCTCCCGGCCCCCCAGCACACGTCCGAGTGCCCTAGGATCCAAACGAGGCGTGAGGAACCTCCATCTGGAATAAAAAACATAACACAGAACACATAACAACCAACAAACGTAATATACCATAACACCTGTAACTCCCAACCCCATACTGCAAAACACTCCCAGCCGCGCCCCCACTCACCCCAGGATCAACTGCGGCCGGACATACGAACGGAACCTCTCAGATTCCCAACGACCGATCCGGCGAACAATCGCCTCAGCCAGCCCACATCGGGCCGCCTCAGTGGCCGCCCCAATACGGAAGGAGTGCGACGAGTACTCCCGGTCGTCCAAACCCACAGTCCGCAGGCACCGTTGAAAACTGACACGAATTGCAACCTAGAGAGAAAAGAGCCCCCCGCATGCAGCAAGAAAGGTCCCCCCCCCCTCCAGCCGCACCGCCCGAAAGGCCCTTACCGCCACCACAGGGCCCACTGCCGAGCCTGGCAAGGCAAACAGTATAATCACCACTCCCCTGCCCAGCTGGTCAGGCTTGGACCTCCGCCACCGTATACTCACCCGATCAGCAGCCACCTGTACATCCTGATCCAACAGCCCCACAGCACCCCGTTTAGACCGACACACCAACTCCCCAGTCCCAAACGCCCCATAAAACGCCAATGAAAAAGCCGCTGTGAACAGGATGGCCTTGTAAGCGGAAGAACAAACTTCCACAAGCCAGGAACAAATCGCCACCAAGTTATCACACTTCACCAGCCTGTGCGCCTCCCGACCTTTCCGTTCCCTCCTATACCCCTTCAAGGTTTGCCGCACCCAAAAAGCCGCATTCCCGTCCGGCTCTCCCCACAGCTTAAACAAAATGCCAACCCCGCCAATTTCCGATCAATCGACGCAGGTGCCAATCCCATCTCAATGTTCCGTGCCACCCAATACAGCCCCAACCAGCGCTGGTCGGAGCCCCGACCAACCGCTCCAACTCAACCATTCTGACCACACCCTAGAATAGGCCGCCCACGTGGACTCACTCAAAGACCCCTGAATCCAACCTGCGGCGACTACAAGGGCATCCCCCACATCCACCCAGGGCAAGACGCCCTAGACTCCTCCGTTCTCGGCGCCAGATCCCGGAACTCGTCCCACTGAAAACGAGAGAGCGAGTTAGCCAAAGAATTCTCCACCCCAGGTATGTGCACTGCCGAAACGTAAACATTGAGCCGTAAGCACCGAAACACCAGCCGCCGTAGCAGCCAAATGGTTGAGGACCTGAACCACCCCCATGCCGTCTCAACTAATGCGCAACTTCATATTACGGAACTCCTCCCCCCACAGCTCCAATGCCAACACCACCGGGAATAGTTCAAGCAGAACCAGGTTGCCCAACAACCCCGCCACCTCTCAAGATTGCGGCCAAGGGTCAGCACTCCACCGTCCCCGAAAATACGCCCCATAACCCGCCGACCCAGCCGCGGCAGCGACCAATTCCACATCGAAATTGCTCGCTGGCCCCGACATCCACATGTCCCGCCCGCTACAAGAGGCTAGGAATTCACGCCACGCCCGCAAGTCTTCCCTGTGTTCCTTCCCGCAGACGCACAAAATGGTTAGGCACACTCACCCCGGCCGAGGCTGCCGACAGCTGTCTGCAGAACACCCGCCCCCATAGGGATGATCCGGCAAGCAAAATTAGGCTAGCCCAACAGAGACTGCAGGGCCCTCAACCGGACCTTCTACTATCCTTGCATCTCCACCAATTCCATTCTCAGATCAAGTAATTCATTCTCGGGCAATCGACACTCCATTGCCCTCGAATCGATCACTATCCCCAAAAAACTCAAGTCAGTAACTGGTCCCTCTTTTTTATCCCCCGCCAACGGTACCCCGAACTTACCTGCAATGTGCTGCAACGTGGACAGAAAATCGCACCCACACTGGAGGCAGGCGGGGCCCACGCACAGAAAGTCGTCCAAATAGTGGATGACCGACTCCAGGCCCGAAACGTCACTCACCACCCACTCCAAAATGAGCTAAACGCCTCAAAGTAGGCGCAGGAAATGGAACAACCCATGGGCAGGCACTTACTCATATAGAACTGGCCCCGCCAATGGCACCCCACATCTGCCTTGGCCATAAGAGCCCCGCATCCAGAAAGCCTGACCCACCTCACCGCCGCATCAAAAGACGTGTATGAGACCGTACACGCATCAGGGCCGATGAAGTCATTGACCGACCCCCCTTTAGGAAAGGACAAGTGATGAAGCAAGCGAAATTTCCCAGGCTCTTTCTCAGGAACTACATCCAGCGGGGACACCACCAGGTCGCCCCACGGTTGCACTTCGAAAGGCCCACCCATCCGGCCCAACGCCACTTCCTTGCCCAAGTTTTCGCCTACCACCCCCCGGGTGTACCAAAGCCGATCGCAAGTTCCGGGCCACTGGGGGCACCTCCGCCAATGAACAAGGAATCCTGAAACCGTCCCGAAAACTCCGAAATCAACCCCCGCGCCGCCTCACCATCCGGATACTTACTTAGGAAAGGAAGTATCCTATCCAGGGTTACCGGCGTCATCCCTTTCGTGAGCAACATCGCCGGAACGCTTTTCTTTCCTGAAACAGCGGGACAGTGCGAGGGCGCCGCCGCAGCCGGAGCACTCGTGCTTAAATCGGCACGCTCTCCCGAATTTTACAAGCCCCCCATTAAAGGGCCAGCACACACCCCACTTTTTCCCGGCCGGCAGCCCTGAGGACAACACACTCCCGCCCCCCCCTGAAGAAACGGAGCAGGAGTCCGAGCCGCAGACATAAGCCTCATCCAGAGGCTGATGTCCTTGTGGTCCCAGCGTAGTTCCGGCCGCACCGCTGCCTGGACTGTTCGTCATAACGCAGCCATGCCACCCCCCATACACCCGATAAGCCTCTCCAGTCGCGTCCATACAGCAGAACAACGCCGAGCAATGCTCGGGGTTCTTCTCCCCAATCACCCTAGCTAAGCCAGCGAACGCCTGAAGCCAATTGGAGAAAGTGCGCAGAATCACCGATACCTACGCCGCTCCTCGTCGTCCTTTTTGAACTGTCCGGCTTGACCCTATCCAAGTTGAACTTCTCAAGGGGGAGCAAAGAGAGAATCTCCACATACTCACCCATGCCAATATTCTCCCGCACCTCCTGCTCCAGGCACGCCCCCACCGGGCCCTCGAATCAACATATACTTCGCACCGGGCAGCATCCGCAATCCTGACCACATCGGTCCACGCCCCAGGTTCCGTGACCACTGGGGGGACCCCCGTGCCCCCAGGCCCCATGTCTACCACCCCCCCAGAAGCCGCAGCGGTCGGGGGGTCCACCACCGGCGTGGCCCCGGACCCCCCTCCCCCCGACCCTGGGCCCGCAGCCATCCAGGGACCCACTTGCGGCGCCCCCGAACCCCCGGCAAACTTACCCACCAGGGCCCGCAGCCCCTCCAAGAAGGTCCTGCAGCTGTCCGTGGGCCCCCCCAGGGCGACATGCCATCCCCTTGCCGTTCTGGGATACCGGGTCCCCCAGCAAATCCCCCAAGGCTTCCGTCAGAACCAAAAGATCACGTGACTTACCTGGCCGCACCGGGGCCTTGCCGACAGTCATGTTTTCGTGCGCTGCATGTGAAAATTCCTCCTCCTGCGACAGCTCACCCTCGGACTTGTCCTCCGCGGTGCGCGCTGGGGGCGCCGCCATCCCCCTGGGCGAATCGCAGACCTCCTGGTCCGCGCGTTCAGGCGCATCCCGCAGTGCCTGTGGCCCCCGACCACCCCCGGCATGCTGGTGTCCAAGACCAGCCCTGCCAGGCACCTCGGTGGCTCCCTTCATCCCACCCGCCCCAGCCCGGGAGCTGCGACCCCCCCCCCGTGCCAACCCTGCCCCCCCACCGCGCGTGTCCCCATGCTGGAACCCCCAGTCCGAAGATCCCCCCCCTTCCGCTGCACCCCCAAGGCGGCTGGACCCAGAGCCCCCCGCCCGTTCCCCCCCCCCCCCGTTCCCGGGTGCCGGCCCGACCCGTAGCCGGCGCCATTTTGCCGCGAGGCCCCGCCCCCCTCCGGTCGGCGGCGCAATGACCACCCGGACCAGGGAGAGCCAGGCACCTTCCTCTTCGCCGGGGGGACCGAGCGGTCGGCCCCCGGGCTCTGCCAGTCACGAGGTGGACGAGGTGTAGGCCCGGGGAAAAAACGCGCCGGAGGCCGAGACCTCCGCGCACGCAGCGGCGCCTCACCTGCATCCCCGACATCCTCCGCGGTGTCCTCCAGGTCCCCGCTCGGTCCCGCAGCCACTCCGCTCCGCACGCCTCCGCCGCCCGTCTCAGCCTCTTGAAAATCACATCCAGGTCGGCCATTACAGAGGAGCAGAGAAAAACTGCCTCCTCTGTGTCACGCTGGGATCCGAATGATCCCCTAAAGCCACACCTCTCCCTTTTATATGACCCCTCCCCTACACTGAACTTGCTTCCTGCAAACCTTTTTCCTCAGCTCCACCCATAAAGCTTAACCCTCTGTGTCCCTCATCCACACTGTCATGTCCAGCACTCCTTATATCATTGCATTCATAATCCGTGCTTCTCTTTCATGTCCTACATTCAGTTCCTGTGTCTCTGCTGTCCTTTACTTTCTACATTCAGTTCCTGTGCCTCTGCTCTCCTTCACTTTCTACATTCAGTTGCTGTGTCTCTGCTCTATTTCACTTTCTAAATTCAGTTCCTGTGTCTCTGCTCTACTTCACTTTCTACATTCAGTTCCTGTGTCTCTGCTCTTCTTCATTTCTACATTTAGTTCATGTATTTCTGCTGTCCTTCACTTTCTACATTCAGTTCCAATGTTTCTGCTCTTTCTACATTCAGTTCCTGTGTATTTGCTCTCCTTCACTTTCTACATTCAGTTCCTGTATCTCTGCTCCCCTCTAATTTCTACATTCAATTCCTGTGTCTCTGCTCCCCTCCACTTTCTACATTCAGTTCCTGTGTCTCTGCTCTCCTCTACTTTCTACATTCAGTTCCTGTGTATCTGCTGTCCTTCACATTCTACATTCAGTTCCTGTGTCTCTGCTGTCCTTCACGTTCTACATTCAGTTCCTGTGTCTCTGCTCCCCTCCACTTTCTACATTCAGTTCCTGTGTCTCTGCTCTCCTCTACTTTCTACATTCAGTTCCAGTATATTTGCTCTCCTTCACTTTCTACCTTCAGTTCCTTTATCTCTGTTCCCCTCTACTTTCTACATTCAGTTCCTGTGTCTCTGCTCCCCTCTACTTTCTACATTCAGTTCCTGTGTCTCTGCTCTCCTCTACTGTCTACATTCAGTTCCTGTGTCTCTGCTCTCCTCTACTTTCTACAATCAGTTCCTGTGTCTCTGCTCTCCTTTACTTTCTACATTCAGTTCCTGTGTCTTTGCTCCCCTCCACTGTCTACATTCAGTTCCTGTGTCTCTGCTCTCCTCTACTGTCTACATTCAGTTCCTGTGTCTCTGCTGTCCTTCACGTTCTACATTCAGTTCCTGTGTCTCTGCTCTCCTCTACTTTCTACAATCAGTTCCTGTGTCTCTGCTCTCCTTTACTTTCTACATTCAGTTCCTGTGTCTCTGCTCCCCTCCACTGTCTACATTCAGTTCATGTGTCTCTGCTCTCCTCTACTGTCTACATTCAGTTCCTGTGTCTCTGCTGTCCTTCACGTTCTACATTCAGTTCCTGTGTCTCTGCTCTCCTCTACTTTCTACATTCAGTTCCCGTGTCTCTGCTGTCCTTTAGTTTCTACATTCAGTTCCTGTGTCTCTGCTCCCCTCCACTTTCTACATTCAGTTCCTGTGTCTCTGCTGTCCTTCACGTTCTACATTCAGTTCCTGTGTCTCTGCTCTCCTCTACTTTCTACATTCAGTTCCTGTGTCTCTGCTGTCCTTTACTTTCTACATTCAGTTCCTGTGTCTCTGCTCCCCTCCACTTTCTACATTCAGTTCCTGTGTCTCTGCTCTCCTCTACTGTCTACATTCAGTACCTGTGTCTCTGCTCTCCTCCACTTTATAAATTCAGTTCCTGTGTCTCTGCTCTCTTTCACTTTCTAAATTCAGTTCCTGTGTCTTTGCTCTACTTCACTTTCTACATTCAGTTCCTGTGTCTCTGCTCTCCTTCACTTTCTACATTCATTTCCCGTGTCTCTGCTGTCCTTTAGTTTCTACATTCAGTTCCTGTGTCTCTGCTCCCCTCCACTTTCTACATTCAGTTCCTGTGTCTCTGCTGTCCTTCACGTTCTACATTCAGTTCCTGTGTCTCTGCTCTCCTCTACTTTCTACATTCAGTTCCTGTGTCTCTGCTGTCCTTTACTTTCTACATTCAGTTCCTGTGTCTCTGCTCCCCTCCACTTTCTACATTCAGTTCCTGTGTCTCTGCTCTCCTCTACTGTCTACATTCAGTACCTGTGTCTCTGCTCTCCTCCACTTTATAAATTCAGTTCCTGTGTCTCTGCTCTCTTTCACTTTCTAAATTCAGTTCCTGTGTCTTTGCTCTACTTCACTTTCTACATTCAGTTCCTGTGTCTCTGCTCTCCTTCACTTTCTACATTCATGACCAGTGTAGTTCAGAGGTACCCAACCTGCCTCATACTGCTATATCACTTGTACTCCAACATTCCCATTTCTTACACTTCTAAAATGATGAGACCACACCTTAATTTTGGAGTATAAATGGCCATAGCAGCCTATTTATTATTCACACCATAAATAACTCCAATATCAAATATATACCAAAATATCACCTCCGTAACAACTTGTTTAACTCCACTCTGTTGGTCTTTGATGGCACCCCCGAACTCCAACACATATTCCACCAATACACTGCGGGACCTTTTTCCACACGTTAGGCCTCCAGCGGATAATCAGCTCGGAGACAACCCCCTTCCCGCAGTGCAACCATTACAGTATTCCAGCTAACCTTTCGCTAGAATACACCGGAGGGGCACATACTACCGATGAGCCCCCCACCCCTTTCCATCACATATGTTTACTGCCACCGTCAAAGACCAACAAGACACCGCCACAGACCGCAAGGGTGACACCTTACCCTTAAGGGCTCCCCCACACCCCCGGGGCCCGCTGGATCCCATCTTGCAGCCCCAGAGCCCAGAAAACAATCCCCACTACCTAGAGGTGTATTTAAACACCCTCAATTACAGGCCCACATTAGTTTCCACCTCTACTTGCCTGATCACCAGGCCCCCCATTCTGAGCCACAACCTCCCCACCACCTGAGTGTTAGACAACCGTACGAAGTCGTAAAACATCTGACTTAACGTCCGAGATCAGCTCCCTGATCATTCGAACCCAAAAGCATTACCCCTTGCATGCATAACCCAAATGACTGGCGGTTTATCCCGCCGCGCCTAACGTTCCACTTCCCATATCACCTTGCTCCATCTCAACCCCCATATCCCTAGCCAGTGAACACATGCCTCCCTCCTCTAACTACCCAACTGTCTGTCAAACGATCTCGCATCTGCTCTCCTGGCCCCCCAGCAAACATACAGATAACAAAGAAAATCCAGACAAGGCGTAAAAGTCCTCCATCTGGACAAAAAAAACGCCAAACAAAACACCAACTTTAAAGTAAACCAATGTACCCCATACCACAAACAACACAGCTTGTATGTACAGCCTACTCCTCCACTCTTTTTTTTTTTTCATAACACCCACCCGAACTGGAACCTTGACCAATACTTCCCAGCCTTGTGCCACATGAACTGCCCCCCATGCCATCTGTTCCAAACCCTAGAAACTCCCTAACCGTTTTGTCCCGGGTTTTTTTTTTTTTAATTACCCTGAAGCCTGGTAACACAAACAGCAGCACCTCCATCCCTCTAACCCTTTGATCATTTTTTTTATTTAATTGTCCAACCCAAACTCCTTTTTCCAATCCACCCTGCCCAGCAGGTTAAACAAAAGCCAAAAACCCACCAGTTTCCGCTCAATGGTAGATACCGACCCCCGTTTACCAAGTTCCTGGAACCACAGTACCACCAACAACCTTACCCCCCACATAGCCATGTTTGACCTCAGACTCCTGCACCAAACAATCCACCTTTCCTTTCAAAACTTCACGGCAGCTGCCCACGTGGACTCACTGGCTGACTGCCCTGTTACCTCCCGTGGTGACTCCAATGCCATCTCCCATATCCAGTCCGAGTAGGGAACTCTTCACCCTCTGTGGTCGGCAAACTCTCTGAACCTATCCAACTGAAAATAGATACAAGGAATAAGCCCCCAGTGTTTCCGATGCCTGCAAGATGAATAGCATATAGAAAATGTTCAACTGCACCTAACGCAACACAAAATGGCGTAGCCGCCGTATGACCAGTTGTCACAACGCGGACATGTGGTTGACCACGTAAACCACACCCACCTAATCACAATTCAACTCTGTGTCAGGTTCCTGCATGACCCTTACCCCAGCTCCATAGCCGGAACCACTGGAAAAATTCCAATAGCACACGTTTACGAATGAACACCCCAATTCTACCCAACAAAATTGAGGCCAAATTTCCTCACTCTATTGCCCCTGAAAGAGAAATTTCCCCCAAACCTGTTTACCCCGCCGTGTTCGTGACCTCTTTTCGAATCGACCTGGCATCCACCTATCGTCCGTTGTATGCGGCCAAGAACTCGTACCAAACCTTCTAACCCTATGTTCCGCATTCAACTGTTTAAATTAGCCAGGGCCTGACACCCCCACTGTAGCAGACGGCAGCAGTCAGCCAAAACCCACTCATCAGAATAAAACCGGCGGGTGAAACTGAACTTACTCAGCAATGAATGCAAAGTCCTCAACTGTACCTCACGCTGTCCCTGGGCCTCCCACACCCCCTTCTATAGTACCTCCAACTTGGTCACTGGCAGACAGCCCTTCGTAACCCCTGAAACAATCACAATGCCAAAACAAAATAGTACAACATCCCTTATCGGCCCCCTGTGTTTGGCAGCCAATGGCACTAATAAACCTACCTGCAATGTGCTGCAATGTATAATCGCACACACACCGGAGGAAGGCGGCCCAACACACAAACGTCCAAGCCATGTCTGATTGAATCAAGGACAACATGTCTCCACCCCCCCCACTCTGGTAAAGAACTAAACATCTAACCATGGCCCACTAAATTGAGCATCCCATGGGCAGGCATCAATCCAAGTAAAAAACTCCTCTTGCCAGCATCTATCCAGCAGCCAAAGCTCTCCGAATAAGCTGTAAGCAAGTGGAACACTGATTCCTAGTTTGCCATAGGCGCCCCTTTTCTGTCACACCTTATAGCTGTGTACCTGAAGTATCGAACACAGTGCACCGCATCGGATTCTGACAGAACTCTTTTTTTTGACCGATAAGTGGGGAAACGAGGCGAAACTTGTTTGGTTCCTTCTCAGGCACCACCCACTGCAGACACCATAAAAAAAAAACAGAGGCAAGCAGCCTCGCCATTTCCTTATCCGGGTATCTACTTATGAAAGTTTTGTGAAAAACAGTGTAGCGCTTATTTGTTTTTACCACATTACAATGTGACCAATGTAATCAGTGCATACATTAGACTGTGCAAACAAATAAATACATTTAAACACTCTTTGCTGTATATGATAATTAAAGCTAGAATGTCCAAACAAATATATGAAAAAATATATCAAAAATAGGAAAACAACGTGAAAACAAGTGAAAAGTTCTCCAAATTTTCCAAATTTTCTGTGTATGATACGATGAAGTGAAAACAGTCCTACACCTTCTCCAAGGAATGATCGCACAATCACCGCGTGAACCCTCCACCACATAAAATGGGGGCTTACCAGATTTAATGGATCCTACTCAAAATTATATTTGGAGGATCATATATGCTTGTAGATATACATAGGCTTTTTCGGTGTTGTTCTTTTCTGGAAGACTTTCAAGTGTGGCTATTTCCTCTACAGTATGTCTCCATCCACATAAATCATCATAGGTAATGGGATAGATATAAAAGAAGAAAGCAGGGACCACAATAGTGTAACTCCGTTTTTCGTTTCAAGTAATTTAATAAAAAATTATCAAACTCACGTGTACAAAGAACATAAGCGCTTTTTTCAATAAAATCTCAGGCTGCAGTGAAGTCCCGACGCGTTTCGTCTTAAGCAGACATCATCTGGGGTACAACTTCAAGGCAGCCCTCCAGTTTATATAGCCAGACCCCCAATCAGGCCTAGATTTCGTCCATCAGTGTCACCACACATCACTTCCGGCATCCAATATGGCCGCCGGCGTGCGTTCCACGCCTCTTTTTAATAATGTGAAGGGTCTAGTCAAATAACTGGTACATCCCATACTCTTATATGTATTGGACGAATCACTTCCGTGTATCTCAACGACGAAAGCGAACGTCCTAACGTGCGCCATCAACGTCCAAATGAAACGCAGGCGTAAACACTGAAATGTTCAGCCGATCTTTTAACCTCAGCGGAAGTAAAGTAAACGTGACCCCCGCGTATCTCACGAACGGAAGTGGGCAGCCTGGAACGCACCATCTTTATCCAATGGAGTGCGGACGTATGTCAACATCCCGGCGCCATAACGTCACATCCGTGTCCCCGTACTCAAAAAATAAATAAACGTGTAAAAAAAAAAAAAAAAAAAACGCCATCTCTAGGGTGAAATGCAGATCGGTACAAGGTAGAACGAATCTCCTATATATATTAAATGAGGAAAAATAGAGTATATACTCTGAGCTGAGGGATATATCTAATAGAAAAAATTGATAAAATATATAAAAAATATATAAATAAAAAACATTAAATGCTCGGACGCTGCATCCAATAAGAACACAGTGCCTATAATCGCATATTAGCTTATCTAGCCATATTTCACAGGAATAGTAAATTAAGAAGGCAAATTTCGAAAAAGTTTTTTCCAGTAATTTTACCCAAAGGAGTTATTATAATCTACCTAGAGATATCAACTGAAAAATGAATAGGAAAATAAATATGACCGAATCTATTCGGGTGGGCGATTATTACATCGTGACACCCTATATAGATAATGACCTACGCAACATCAATCCAAAAAGATTTTTAATCCAAAATTTTTTTTTTTTTAAATTGAAAAAAATTTAAAAAATATAAAACTTATAAAAATCAAATGTAGTCATAAGTTTTGAAATATATATAAAGAGACTTAACCAAAAAAATATATATATACTTAAGAATGGCGCTCTATTGATATTATGGCCCAATCAAAAAGAGACCGAAAGCCATATGTGTTGACATATTAGGTGGACCAAACCCAAATCGCCTTTAACCATCTACTAATACTCACAAAGTACATTTTCCCCACATATTCCTACCATGTATAACCAAAAGAGAGGAAAAGAGGAGAATAAAATAAAATAAAGATATAGGTGTAAGAGATAGACAGACCTCAACCATCATCAATAAATACATCCACATCACACACCACGCCCAAGCCAAACGGGGAGTGGGACCCAACGCCATGTGTCAACCATCGTTGATGAATGCATTGATGTCCCACTCCACGTTTAGACCAAACGGGAAGTAGGATTTGATGGTGTATATCCAATAGGTCTCTAACCTGGATACGCCCCTGGTCATGGCACCCCCCCTCCAGGGTGGCGTGTACTTATCAATAATCAAAAACTCTGTTCCGGTAGGATCACTGTTATGACACTGCTTATAGTGTCTAGGAACAGTGTGTTTTGAATCTTTACTCTTGATAAGAGATATATGTTCGCCTACCCTGATTGCAAATGTCCTGATTGTCCTTCCTACATATTGCTTGCCGCATGGGCCGGTGATTAAATATACCACATACTTGGTATCACAAGTGCAAAAAGGCTTAATAATATGTGTCTTGTTAGTAGTTGTAGATGTAAATTCAGTAGCTTTACGTCTCCCCAAGATATTATATCTACATACACTGCACTTTTTACAGGGGTAGAAACCCGTCATGTTGTGGAAAAAGGATGGACGATTAGGTGGATCTAGGATATTGGGGGCTATACTACTCTGTAAGGATGGAACTCCCCTAAAAAGTATTTTAGCTTGTTCGGGTAGCTTGGGGCCTAACACAGAATCATTCTTTAATATACTCCAATGTTTGTTTATAATAGATTTGATCTGTCTATGCTGTGATGAAAACGTTGTTAACATAGACCATCTATAAGTATCATCAGGTACATTTTGTGTTTTCTCAACAATAAGGTCCTCTCTATTAGTTTCCGCAACTTTACATATTTCCCTATCCAAAATTGCACTATCATAGCCCTTATCTTCAAATTTCTGTCTAAGATTTTTGGCTTGTATTCTGAATGTGTCTAGATCTGTACAGTTCCTCCGAAGACGTAGAAACTGGCTTTGTGGGACCGAATTGAGCCAAGCTCTATGGTGGCAGCTATCTAGGGGAATGAAGCTATTCCGATCTGTTTCTTTAAAATGTGTTTTGAACACAAATTTATTGTTTGCTATTTCAATTTCTAGATCCAAAAAGTTGATCTTAGAGGTACTCATCTCGAGTGATAGTGAAATACCCCTATCATTGTGGTTCAAGATATCAAAAAATTCTCTTAGCGATTCAGGTGTGCCATTCCATAGGAGGAGCGCTACACTGTTTTTCACAAAATTTATTATGCCACATTTGTACACCTAGATGTTGTGTTAGCTGCTGTTTGTATACCGTCTACACATTTGAATAGCGCAGTGTTTTTGGTTCTTTTTGAAAAAAATCTACTTATAAAAGGCTGCAACCTTTTTACCCCCTTCCAAATGTCATCCCTTGTGTGACTAGGCTCGCCTGTACATTGTCCTCACATGAAGCCACGACACAATGGATGGGTCCCCCCACCCCTTTAACACTCGTGTTTAACGTCAAAAACCACCGAACTGACAGGAGCTCACATTGCACTGCCAACCCACCCTCCTTTCTTTTCGGCCGACCGTCCAGAAGGGGGTATACCCCCCCGAAGGAACTGCTTCGGGGCCTCTACTACTACAGAAACCGCATCCAGAGGCCGCTATCCTTTGATCCCCACGAAGAGACGGCCATAACGACCTGCGTGGTCTAAACTGTTCATCATCCCGTAGCCAATCAGATCCCCCTTTTTAACATGTGCACCCACCAATGGCCTACATATAACAGAACAATGCCAAACCAGGTTCGGGTTCTTCCCCCCCATGACAATCGCATAATGGAGACCGCCTTCCGCAAAGGCAATCGGTACCTCCTCTTACCTCCATCCTTTTTCCCTTAATCTTCCTGCATGACCCTATACACTTAAAATTTAAATTCCCCTTTTTCATTTTATTTTATTTTTTAAAGGGGGCCATAACGAGAAGATCTCCACACACTTGCCTTTTCAAATCGTATCCCGGACCTCCTATTTAATTGTGTTCCCAGGGGACCCTCAAAGCACCCGTACATCTCACATTTTTTTTTTTTTTTTATTGTTTTGCATCTGCAATCCTTACCATCTCCATCCTACCATTACCTGACAACCTCACCGCTGCACCACTGTCCCCAAACTGGCAGGCGCACTGCCCGACACTTGTGGGCCGGCATCCAACACCTCTGTTCCCGGCGGAGCAACTGCCACCGACATTGCACCCCCCCTTTCCAACCCCCCAACAAATCCTGCAATGCAACTTAAACGAAAAACATTTCGACATTATTTGACTTACCGGGCTAACTGGAACTCCAACAGCCGCCTCGCTTGCCTCCATCGCTGGCTCGCATCTCTGCGGCTCCTCCTCCTCGCACACTGACAGCTCGCCTACCGACCTGTCATCCTAGACCAGGACCAGTGGTGTCATCACCCCCCAGGCAAAGAGGTCCTGGGGGCCATGAAGTACCTCTGTTGTAGTGCCTGTTGCACCCCCGAAGCTCCGCCTCTTGCCACGGTTCCACACATGCCCTCACATACTGTGACCTGGAAGGTTAACCTTGACCTTCCACCGCCATCTTGTGCCATCTCGCACCGCCTGTATAGGCCACGCCCACACGCGGAGCTCCGCCCCTTTTACAAAATTTTTGTATAAGCAGCCCGATGGCCATACTAATAAGTCTCTCTCGCTGAGCCTTCCTCCCTGCGCAGCGATGCAGGCAGAGGAGGTAGTAGTCCTGCGATTCACGGGTGGGGAAGCGGCACCATAACAGCCTGTGGCGCCGCCCACCAAGCTGGGCTGGCAGCGTGGAGACCGCCCAGACCCTGCTCAGGCAGATGGCTGGCATTTCTTTGCTGGGGGACCAGATTGTTCCCCCCAGAGGGCTCCTGGCCTGGCGCATGGCCCCGGATGAGGGCCCTGGTGAAAACAGAGTGCCAGAGGCCGCAAACTCTGCATGCACAGCAACCCTCACCTTCCAACCTCGATCCTCTCACCTGGTCATCCATAAAGACCCTCATCCGAGTGACATCTCAGCCATGTTGGAGGAGCAGGGCAAAAAACTGCCTCCTCCTTTCTTTCTCCACAACTTTCTGCTCCCCAGCCTCCTCCTTTTATATTTCCATTCCCCCTTGAACTTTACTCACTGTCCCCTGCCCTCTTATCTCTTCATATTAACCCATGCATTGTCTCCCCTAAACACATGCCCGGCCCTGCACTACTTTTTCTTTTCTGTCTTTTCCGTTCCGGGCCTCACTGTTCCTGTGTTTTTGCTCTCCTTCACTTTCTACATTCAGTTCCTGTGTCTCTGCTCTCCCTCACTTTCTACATTCAGTTCCTGTGCCTCTGCTCTCCTCCACTTTATAAATTCAGTTGCTGTGCCTCTGCTCTCCTCCACTTTCTACATTCAGTTCCTGTGTCTCTGCTCTCCCTCACTTTCTACATTCAGTTCCTGTGTCTCTGCTGTCCTCCACTTTATAAATTCAGTTGCTGTGCTTCTGCTCTCTTCCACTTTCTACATTCAGTTCCTGTGTCTCTACTCTCCTCCACTTTATAAATTCAGTTGCTGTGCCTCTGCTCTCCTTCACTTTCTACATTCAGTTCCTGTGTCTCTGCTCTCCTTCATTTCTACATTCAGTTCCTGGTTCTCTGCTGTCCTTCACTTTCTACATTCAGTTCCTGTGTCTCCGCTCCCCTCCACTTTTTACATTCAGTTCCTGTATGTCTGCTCTCCTCTACTTTCTACATTCAGTTCCTGTGTCTCTGCTCCCCTCTACTTTCTACATTCAGTTCTTGTGTCTCTGCTCTCCTCTACTTTCTACATTCAGTTCCTGTGTCTCTGCTCCCCTCTACTTTCTACATTCAGTTCCTGTGTCTCTGCTCCCCTCCACTTTCTACATTCAGTTCCTGTTTCTCTACTCTAATACAAAGAAGAAAGCCACTACCCCCACCTATAACTGCCCATTGCAGCAAGTAGCATTGGAAACCAACATATGTTAGAAAAAAAGCCAAGGAAAAATCCAAGCTCACTTACCGACCAGTGCGTGGATAACCAAATTAACCTGTCTAACAGTATGTGTTAAAAACAACCTGCACCCCTTTGCAATACATGCGTAAGCTACAGGCCCTGCCAAGTCACCCTGGTATTTGTAGTCCTTTTACTAGCTTATGAGTGACTCCTCAACGCATTCTGATGGGTAGCTGGAGGGCAGATGGACTGAAGGGAGCCCACCCCTTCCTAAAGGTACAGGGGCACACTGAACACCCAGCACATAGCACAATGGCTGCAAAGGTGTCCAATATAACAGTAATACAAAAAAGGAAATAAATGCCCCCACCTAAAACTGTCCATTGCAGCAAGTAGCATTGGAAGGCAACATACAGTATGTTAGAAAAAAGCCAAGGAAAACTCCAAGCTCACTTACCGACCAGCCTGTGAACAACCAAATTAACCTGTCTACTCTCCTTCATGTTTTACCTTCAGTTCCTGTGTCTCTGCTTTTCATTCATTTTCTACATTCAGTTCCTGTGTATTTGCTCTCCTTCACTTTCTCTATTCACGTCTTGTGTCTTTGCTTTTCTTTAGCTTTTGTATATATTTATTGTGTCTCTGCTCTTCATCACTTCTTCAGCTCTTGTGCCTCTGCTCTCCCTTTGTTTCTTTATACATCTCAGATGGTGTGTTTGGGGGGTTTGCGAGGTCCATAGTGGCACCATGGTGGAGGGGTTGAGGTGTACGCTGAATGGGGAAAAGATCCAGGCCACCAGGGGGCAGAGTGTGCAAGAGTTCAGGGTAAGCACTGTGAGCAGCATGGTACGGATGTGTGTTTAAAGAAAGGGGCAGTTTGGGACTTTAAATGAGGCACCAAGAGGAACCGGATGTAGAACAAGTTATTTATTATTAAGCCATAAACATGACATCATACAGTGAAGGATAAAAATTGCAGTAAGGATGTTATTTACAAGTACTCAAATAGTAAAAACATTGAACAGGAGTGGTATATAATATACAGTAACAGTCCCGTTACAGCTCCATGAACACATAGATACTGTCATCAAAGTATGCATCTTTGCAATCTCGACGCGTTTCAGGGAATAATACCGCCTCATCAGGAGCTGATGCGTATGACATATCTGTGAAAAAGAGGTATATCATTGAATATATATTGACCCCAATCACCAAAGGAGATATAGGGGAAGGGGAGACGTAGACGGGAAATTGCCATTGAATCACTACTCACTTAACGAACTCGACATGTCACTGGCGATCACCAAGAAAACAAGGGGCATCATAAATGTTTAGGAGAAACCTTTTCTGTATGAGAGCTATAATAGGATACCGAGAGGGCTTCTCACATTGTCCCTGAAAATGCTTGTCCTAACATGTGTCCCAGTTTATGTGAGAGCAGATGTTATTTTTTCAAAGTTTACACTGTTAGGTTTACATTTTACACACTTGGAAAAGCAGTCAATCATCAGATGATCTTACAGACCCCGGTTGCAATAATTGTTCCAATCTTGTTCACGCTAATGCTTAAATTAGTGTCATCAATCAGTTATTCTTTGCTTTTGGTATTATACCTCCTTTGGTCGGGTCCATTCTCTCCACAGATCACTGCACCTCCTCTAGTCAGTCCGCACTCCCTCTGTATGGCTGCATCTCCTCCTGACTTACATATGTTTACTGCAACTGACAAGGTTCAAGGCAAGCTGGCATAAACACCCTCTGCTGACCATGCCCCTCGCGAGTCCCAACCAATCACGCTCTGAGGCAGGCTCCATCTGACTTCTCATCATTCTGGGTTCCCACTGAGAGCTGCTGAACAGCTCTGCTGCTGGGGGAGCCAGAGGAGGTAGGGATCTCAGTGACATCTGTTTTGATTCACCACAACCATTTTTAATACGGTTTTAAACCGGGACAGTGCTCTATTTTTGGTATTTTGGCCAGAGAGGGACATGGGTCACATTTTCGGGACTGTGCCGGGCATTTCGGGGCTGTTGGCAACTATGCAACAGTGATAACAATTGGGGTGGACATTGATCAATAATGCCTTTGAGTGAGTGGAACCAATGTGGTTTTGAATGATTCCAGTGCCATTTTTAAAATTTGGTCACGTGGCAGATTAGGACACAGTTGTGACTGAAAGCTAATTGAAAGCCATCAGATGGCTTCAAATGTGCCTAGTGTATGGCCTGCATAACAGCCTTTCATTATCTACAACTGGGACTATATAATGTGGCTATTATAGTCATGTGGTTCACACAGTTGACTCCACTAGAGTGTATTTAGACCTATGCTGGGTGTGGTCAAAGTAAGAAGACATATTTAACCACTTCAATACAGGGCACTTTCGCCCCCTTCCTTCCCAGCCCAATTTTCAGCTTTCATCGCTCTAGCGCTTTCAGTGACAATTGCGTGGTCATGCTACACTGTACCCAAATGAAATTTTTATCATTTTGTTTGCACAAATAGAGCTTTATTTTGGTGTCATTTATTCACGACTCCGTTTTTTATTTTTTGCGATATAAGCGCAAAAAAAGGGGAAATTTGGAAAAAAACAATATTTTTTTTTCTATTTTAAAAGAAATCCAATAAAATCAAATTTTGTCATAAATTTAAGCCAAAATGTATTCTGCTACATGTTTTTGGTAAAAAAAATTCAGTTAAGTGTATAATAATTGGTTTGTGTGATCACGGACATATGTACGCAAATGATCATGTACATATGTGTGCAGGTGATCACGTACATATGTGTACAGATAATCATTGGGACATGTGATTTTAGTGGGACATATGTGGGGGACATGTTTTTATTATTAGGGACATGTGTTTTTATTATTTGGGGACATGTATGTTTTGGGGACATGTGTGTTTTGGGGACATATGTGGGGACATTGTGTTTATACTGTGTGGTGTGTTGTGTGTACACTAGACTGATGATCAGTGAGTAAAAAGCTGTAAAAAACAGCTCATACTCACTGATCATCAGCCGGCTGCAGCGATCTGCTCTCCTCTCCTCAGCAATGACTTCTGTGTGAGGAGAGGAGGAGCCGATTGCCTAGCAACCGGCTGTTTGTTTACATCACATGACGGCCGTGATTGGACATGGCCGTCATGTGATCAGGAGGGCCAATCACAGAGCCCTCCTGCCGATCTGAGATGCGCCGTGTCCGGGTGACACGAGCACATCGGGACCGCGCCGCTGCGCGGGCCCGCTCCTTCTGAAGGACGTTCCTGAACGTCCTATCAGAAGTAGACGACTCCCACCCGGCCGTATATGTGCATTGGCCGGATGGGAAGTGGTTAAAGGTTAAGTTCACCTTTTTTTTTCCTAAAATCCAGCTCCTCTATGTACCAAAAAGCTTTCTTAGATTTTGAAAACAAGGTCTTATGTATTTCTTAGAGAGCTTCATCACTTGCTGGTGTGTAGATTTGGGACGGAGTAACCAGTAAGACACAGGAAGGAGTTTACCAAGAGGAGAATAGTATTCAAAAGCAAAAATCCCCTCAAATGGACTTTTAAGGCACATATCAAATAAAAAAAGTGTAATAAGGTATAAAAAACAGCAATTTATTCGTTATGAAATATCATATATTTCATAATTAATAAATTACAGTTTTCTATACCTTATTACACTTTTTTATTTAATACGTGCCTTAAAAATCCATTTGAGGGGTTTTTTGCTTTTGAATCGGTGAGGCCCGGGATGACTCACGCTAAAGCTGGTACACAGGACAGCTGCAATTGCAACTGTGCAACTTGATGCAGCTGTCCTTTGTACCAGAGTCATCCCGGGCCTCACCGATTCCAATTAACATCTTCGGAAGCAGTGAGATTTGACAAGATCGTGGCTTGGCACTTATGTTTATATATTTTAATGCTGTGTGATATGTTTTACCATGTAAGCATTATTTTATCGTGTGTGGAGTTGGTTCTGAATAAAATGGTATTACACTATGAGATTCCCCCTTCTTGTTTTTGCATGGCCGCTGTGGTGAGCAAATTTTAAATCATAATCGTGGTCCATTTAAGAACAGGATTCCAGCCCTTAGTAGAAAATCAGATCCTGGTTTAATCCACCTTAGGATTTCCAGTCCATGGCACCGATATAAGCAGTGTCCTGTGGGGATTCTTAAAGGCTTAATGTTAACCCATCAGGGGTAAGTGCATTACTTAAGGGGGCCACTTTGACCACAAGGTTTCTTTTGTTGAGGTGATGGTGTATAGCCTGTGAAGGAAATCTACGCTTTTGAGGATTCACGGAGCACTATATTCACTTGGACTTCTTCTTTTTGGGACTCTAATATATTATATATTATGAATTTTATATAATTGTCTGGTGCATGTATGGTATTGCTGGCACTTTTTTGCACTTTTTATGTCTGTGGTCAGAGGTATTTTAAGCCCTGTTAATGCCAGGGTATTTTATTTATATATTTTATTCAGAATTTATTTTTGCATACTTGTTGAGATTGTTTTTATTGTTAACGGAAGCTATAGTGCAGTGATATTTTTTTTCCATTTTGATCGCTAGGATCAGTGATACATCCATGATTCTGATATTTTGTTTGGATTTTATTACAATTGATTAAAATTCCAAAGTACAATATACTGGATCACATGTGATAAGGGAGCACAAAACAATGTGTTTTTAGCCAGAGAAATGATGGTAAATTACAACAGCAGGTCAATTCACCCCTACTAGTTTTGCCAAAACATTGGCTTCATCAGGGGAATAGAATATGCCATAAGGCAGTTGTGGATCTAAGAAGAAAAAACACATGAAAGACATTTGTTATTTTAAAAAATAGAAAAAACAAACAACTAAACTATGCGCATCACTAAACGATTAAGCTGCATGGGAAAACGTGTCCGATCCCCTCTCAGAAACCCCACCCCCCAGATAGAGTGCCACATGATGGAAGGTAATCCCTACATTCATAATAAATCACACACTCATCACACAATTCTTACATAAATATAGCCCTACCAAGTTGCCTAGAGAGATTGCTCAAGACATGGACCATCCACTTACTGAGGAAGAATTTAAATCGGCTATTAAACAACTTAAGCCAGGCAAAAGCCCTGGTCCAGACGGCCTTACAGCTCCCTATTACAAAACCTTCTCCGATATTTTAACAAAGCCTTTCCTTAGAGCATTCAACTCACTAAACGCAACAACACTGCCCTTTCACAGGCTTTTAGAGGCTCACATCACAGTGATCCCGAAAAAGTGGCAAAGACGCCACAGCTGTCACTAACTACAGACCAATTTCATTATTAGACGTAGACCTTAAGCTATTCGCCAAGATCCTGGCGAACTGCCTCCTTCCTTTTCTCCCCACACTAATTGGCAACCATCAGGTGGGCTTCGTCCCTGGCCATGAAGCTAGGGACAACACCATAAAAGCGATCAACCTTCATCATTGGTTAACATCCAATAAACAAAAGGGATTCTTCCTGTCTCTGGATGCGGAGAAGGCGTTTGACAGGTTGGCCTGGGACTACTTAGGGGCGGTACTATGCTACCTGGGCTTACCAGGCAGGTTATACAATATGATTATGTCTTTAACGGCAAGAATCAGGGTCAACGGCCACCTGTCAGACGCCTTTCCCATCCAAAACGGAACGAGACAGGGATGCCCTCTCTCCCCAATCCTTTTCATCCTGACACTCGAACCACTATTACGATGCCTCCAGGCAAACGACAATATCAAAGGAATACACGTAGCTGGACACACCCATAAACTAGCGGCATTTGCCGATGATATTCTCCTATTCCTTAGTGAACCCCTAACCTCTATCCCCAACTTACTGAAAGACTTTGAATTGTTCAACCGCCTTTCTAATCTAAAAATACATTTTTCCAAATCCAATGCCCTGAATATCTCCCTCCCTCCAGACATAGTCATACAATGCCAGGAGAACTTCCCGTTTTCCTGGAAGACTGACTCAATTACATATCTAGGTATCCAGCTCCCCACCCACTTATCTGATCTATTCTCAAAAAATTATCTCCCACTAGCTCACACAATAGCAGAAGACTTACGCAGATGGGACAAGCCCCAATTTTCGTGGTTTGGCCGCGCGGCCATTTTAAAAGTTAACGTTCTCCCGCGCTTTCTCTACCTGCTACAGACAATCCCTGTCACGATCCCCAACTCGTTCTTCCAACGCATCAAACGCATATCCCAACAATTCCTCTGGAAGAATAAACAGCCAAGGATAAGCTTCTCCCAACTCACAAAGCCCAAACACTTGGGTGGCATCGGCCTTCCAAATTTACGGAATTACTCTTTTGCTTGCCACTTGGGTAGAATCGTAGATTGGGCTACCCATGAGAAATCCAAGGGTTGGGTTCATCTTGAGGGCTTGTTCTCCAACCTACCTATTAAGACTTTGCCGTGGATTCTCCCTCCCCACGTACCTAAGCTAGCGAAAGAACATCCCCTAATAGGAGCTACCCTGAATAGCTTCAGGTCAGCCTGCAAACAATTCCAACTATCATCAAACCCAGGACCACTTACGCCGATTCGCATTAAAACCTGCATTTTTTCCTGGCATGACCAAATGCTTTTTAAAGTCTGAATGGCCCCATGAAGATATACAAGCTCACCACTTTTACCAGGGTGGAAAGCTTCTAGATCATAACGCCCTCCCTGCTAGGCCCGACAGAGAGCCTCTCCCATTTTGGTCGTATTTTCAGATACGCCACTTTCTTAGAACGTCTAACCGAGAGGAAGCTCTATCACGGAAATGTACCCCGTTTGAAACTCTTTGTTCCCAAGCCACTCCACAACAACATTTGATATTGAGTATACACGCTATGTTTTTCTGGCTGAACTCCCCGAGAGATGGGTGGGCCTGTCCTGCTTGGGAGAAAGAATTGCAAACAGAATTTTCAGAAGCCGACTGGGAAAGCATTTTAATCACCACTAGGGATGAGCCGAACACCCCCCGGTTCGGTTCGCACCAGAACTTTCGAACGGACCCCGCGTTCGAAACGAACGTTAGAACCCCATTGAAGTCTATGGGACTCAAACGTTCGAAATGGAAAGTGCTAATTTTAACGGCTAATATGCAAGATACGATCCTAAAAAGGGTTTGGGGACCTGACTCCTGCCTCAGGGGACATGGGTCAATGCAAAAAAAGGTTTTAAAAACGGCCGTTTTGGCGGGAGCACTGATTTTAATGACGATTAAAGTGAAAAAAAATAGTGAAATATTCCTTTAAATATGGTGCCTGGGGGGTGTCTGTAGTATGCCTGTGAAGTGCCACGTGTTTCCCGTGTTTAGAACAGTCCCTGCACAAAATGACATTAAACGGAAATAACACCATTTAAAACTGCTTGCGGTTTTAATCTTATATCTGGTTCCTGCAATATGGTTGAAAATCATTCAGAAAAATGGCATGGGTAGCCCTCCCTGCCCATTACCAGCCTATTTGGGTCTTGTACGCATATTAAGGGGAACCCCGTACCCATATTAAAAAAAGGAAATGCGTGTGGCCCCCAGGCCCTATATACTCAGAACAGCAGTATACAGGCGGTGCAAACAAGACAGGGACTGTGTAGGTTTGTTGTGTTAAGTTGAATCTGTTTGTAATTTTCAACTGGTACATTTTTAAAGTGTAGCTCCAGTCAAAAAAAACTATTTTTAAGCTTTTTGGAAAACATAGGGAAGGGTTATCACCCCTGTATAATTTGTTTTGTCGTCCATCTTTTTTCATCTCACTTGCTGCTGTCTGATGTTTGTAAGTTGGATGTTTGAAAGTAGGGGCCTGCCCTATATGCTCTGCAGAAATGGCGGAACAAGGTGTTGGTTTTGCCACAACATTTTAAGCCCTCAAAGTGAC
The DNA here is from genome assembly GCF_037356315.1 of Lithobates pipiens. Classification (NCBI taxonomy): domain Eukaryota; kingdom Metazoa; phylum Chordata; class Amphibia; order Anura; family Ranidae; genus Lithobates; species Lithobates pipiens. The sequence continues at coordinate 125,427,253 of NW_027507789.1, read as the reverse complement.
TCTTGGTGGGCGCTGGAGCGCCCTGCTGTGAACGATTATATCAAGAATTGTAATTACATGCCATTGTTGAACAGTGGTAGAAAAATTGACCTTTGGTGGTTGTGGTGCTGGTGCCACAACACTATAAGTCCTCACCGTTACTCTGGGTGGGCACAGGAAGGGGCCCTCCTGTGAAATATTATATCAAGAATTGTAATTACATGTCCCTGCTAAACAGGGGCAGAAAAATTGGGCCTTAGGCACTGGTGCCATCACACTGCAACCTCTGCCATATACTCTAGTTTTATTGCAGGAATTAGCCCTGCTGCAAAGCATTGCATCAAAAATTGTACTTAAACGCCCCTGTTAAACAGGGGCAGAAAAATTGGGCCTTAGGCACTGGTGCTGGTGCCATCACACTGCAACCTCTGCCATATACTCTAGTTTTATTGTAGGAATTAGCCCTGCTGCAAAGCATTGCATCAAAAATTGTACTTAAACGCCCCTGTTAATCAGGGGCAGAAAAATTGGGCCTTAGGCACTGGTGCTGGTGCCACCACACTCCAACCTCTGCCATATACTCTAGTTTTATTGCAGGAATTAGCCCTGCTGCAAAGCATTGCATCAAAAATTGTACTTAAACGCCCCTGTTAAACAGGGGCAGAAAAATTGGGCCTTAGGCACTGGTGCTGGTGCCACCACACTCCAACCTCTGCCATATACTCTAGTTTTATTGCAGGAATTAGCCCTGCTGCAAAGCATTGCATCAAAAATTGTAATTAAATGCCCCTGTTAAACAGGGGCAGAAAAATTGGGCTGCTGGCATCACCCAGAACCAAAAATGTTCTTCCAACATATCAGCGGAGGAGGAAGAGGATAGACAATCAACATAACAGGACAGTCACTCAGCATCAGCATAGGCAGTCTTGAAGGGATGTGGTATTTCCAAAAAAATTATTCGGTTACATCAGCTTCAGGTGCTTGGTAGCTGTGGGTGATCCAAGACTGATTCATCTTGATGAAGGTCAGTCGATCAACTGATTCGGTGGACAGGCGCACCCTGTGATCGGTAACAAAGCCACCAGCAGCACTGAAGGTGCGTTCCGAAAGAACGCTGGATGCAGGACAGGCCAGTAGCTCAATTGCATACTGTGCAAGCTCTGGCCAGTGATCCATCCTCAAGACCCAGTAAGCCAGAGGATTTTCAGTGGGAAAGGTGTCCAAGTCTGACCTTGCCCCTAGGTATTCCTGCACCATGTAAATTAGACGCTGGCGATGGGTGCTGGAACCAATCATACCTTGGGGCTGCGGACTAAAAAATTGTCTGAAAGCATCAGTCAGACGGCCACCTTCTCCACTGCTCCTTCTGACTGATGCCTCAGCAACACGTTGTCCAGGACCAGGAGTTTGTGACCTCCCAGTCTCTGGGAACGCGTTGCACAGAGCTTTCTGCAAGGCCTCCCGGAGATGTCTCATCCTCTGCTCCCTCTGCGATGGCAAGATAAGGTCGGCAACCTTACCCTTGTACCGTGGATCAAGGAGAGTGGCCAGCCAGTAATGGTCCCTCTCCTTGATCCGAAGAATACGAGGATCCTTCCGCAGGCTTTGCAGGATCAGGGAGGCCATGCAGCGTAGGTTAGCTGAGGCATTCGGTCCGGAGTCCTCTGGGTCACTAAGGACAACATGATCCGCAGCTACCTCCTCCCAGCCACGTACAAGTCCACGTGTTTCTTGGGACTGTAAATCATCCCTATAAGATTGCTGCTGCTGATGCTGATGCTGAGTGCCAGCCTCCACCTCCATGCTGACACAATCATCCTCCTCCTCCTCTTCCTCCTCCTCACCCTCTTCCTGTGTGATGGGTGGCACAGCAGGAACACTGTCTGGATAAAGGGGGCCTTGAGAGGCAAGGAAGTCCTCCTCTTCCTGCCTCTGTTCTGCCTCAAGTGCCCTGTCCATTATTCCACGCAGCGTATGCTCCAAGAGGTGGACAAGAGGTACAGTGTCACTGATGCATGCACTGTCACTGCTCACCATCCTTGTGGCCTCCTCAAACGGTAACAGGACAGTGCATGCATTCCTGATCATGCCCCACTGGCGTGGTGAGAAAAAACCAAGCTCCCCTGACCCTGTCCTGGTGCCGTAGTCGCACAGGTACTCATTGATGGCCCTCTGCTGCGTGTGCAGCCGCTGCAGCATGGCCAATGTTGAGTTCCATCTGGTGGGCATGTCACATATAAGGCGGTTCTTGGGCAGGTTCAACTCCTTTTGGAGCTCAGCCAGCCGAGCACAGGCATTAAATGATCGGCGGAAATGCACACAGACTTTCCTGGCCTGCTTCAGGACATCATGTAAGCCGGGGTACCTGCCCAAGAACCGCTGCACCACCAGGTTAAGGACGTGAGCTACACAGGGCACATGGGTCAGTTGTCCCTGTCGGAGGGCGGAGAGGAGGTTGGTGCCATTGTCGCAAACCACCATTCCTGGCTTAAGCTGGCGTGGCGTCAACCACCTCTCGGCCTGCCCCTGCAGAGCTGACAAAACATCCGCCCCAGTGTGGCTCCTGCCCCCCAAACAAACCAGCGCAAGCACGGCATGGCATCGTTTTGCCTGCGTACTTGCGTAGCCCCTGGAACGCCTACGGAGCACCGCTGGTTCTGAGGACAGAGCACTGGAAGAGGCCATGGAGGAAGAAGAAGAGGAGGGGGTGGAGGAGAGAGGTGTGTCACAACCAATAGTAGCATTTTGGAGGCGTGGTGGCGGAACAACCTCCAACACTACTGCACCTTGTCCTGCATCCTTCCCAGCAGCCAGAAGAGTGACCCAATGGGCCGTGAAAGACAGGTAACGTCCCTGTCCATGCCTGCTGGACCATGAGTCAGCGGTAATATGCACCTTACCGCTGACCGCCCTGTCCAGCGAGGCAAGGACATTGCCTTCCACATGCCGGTAGAGAGCCGGAATCGCCTTTCGTGAGAAAAAGTGGCGTTTGGGGACCTGCCACTGAGGAACCGCACATTGTACAAACTCACGGAAGGGGGCCGAGTCTACCAACTGAAAAGGCAGCAGTTGAAGTGCTAGCAATTTAGCCAAGCTAGCATTCAACCGCTGGGCATGTGGATGGCTGGGAGTAAACTTCTTCCGCCGGTCCAGCAGCTGGGGCAGGGACATTTGCCTGCTATAATCGGATGTGGATGTACCACTAGCAGAGTTCCCGGAAGCACTTGGCTGTGACACACCTAATTCTACACCTTCATTCCTCTCAGAGCAGGTTTCAGAGAGGACTGAAGGTCTAGTGGGGTTGGAGATGCCAGCTGATGAGGAGCAAGGAGAGGTCCGCTTTGTTCTTTGGTGTGGGTCTTTGAGGTACGCTTGCCAACGAGCTGCATGGCAGGTCAACATATGTCTGGTCAAGCATGTGGTGCCCAAGCGGCTGATGTTTTGGCCACGTGAGATACGCTTGAGACATATGTTGCAAATAGCAGCGGTGCGATCTGATGCACTCGTCTCAAAAAAGGCCCACACCAAAGAACTTTTAGAATAACGCGCAGAGGAAGCGTTCTGCGCAGGCGGAGCTCTGCGCAGGCGGAGCTCTGCGGTGTGATTCAGTTGGTGTGCTGCCCCTAAGCTGACCCCCGGAGGGCATCCTGCCTCGTTGGACATGTGCCTCCTCCTCCTCCTCCTCCCTCCTTCCAGGCACCCACGTGGAGTCAGTGCCCTCATCATCCCCTCCCTCTTCATCGCTGTAGCAAACCTGGCAGTATGCTGCAGCTTGTGGAACATGACTGCCAGATTGCTGTCCTTCTTGAGCATCCCCTCTCTCTGCGCTCACGCTACTGCCTTCCTCTAGCTGAGTGTCATCATCAGAGCCCACCAAACACTGGGCATCCTCCTGGAGCATGTACCCAACACTGTGCTCAAAGAGTTCAGGAGACTCCTCAGGAGGACGTGGTGGGTCTAGGGAAGGAGTCACTGATGATGACATTGAGAGGAGGGAAGACGATGTGTTGGCAGCTGCTTTGCTACTACCCTGAGACTGGGTGAGAGAGGATGAGGAGGATGAAGAGGGCTTGGTCATCCACTCTACCAAGTCGTTGGCATGTTGCGGTTCAACATGTCCAGCTGCAGAAAAGAAGGACAAGCATGTCCCATGGCCACGTGCTGATGACAATGCACCGCATCCACGACCAGCACTGTTGTCTCTAGACACAGAGCCTGCTTGCCCTCTTTTATCGGCTCGCGCCTGTCTGCCTCTCCTTGCTGGCCTTCCAGACATGGTAATGGCCTGAAGGGAGTTGGGTAAAACAGTAGTTGGGTAGTTTATATTGTGCTGGAGGCACACAATACCCACTAACTCCTGCAGATGCCTTTTTTATAGAACAGCAGAGATAAAGGGGTATATACAGATGTATACTGTGCTGTGCTGGAAGCACACACAACTTCCAATAACTCCTGCAGATGACAATTGGGCCCAAATAGAGAACAGCTATGTAGGTGGATTATAGCGGTATGTACTGGGTACAGAGCACGCAGACAGCACGCACTATCTCCTAACACTACTGACTGCAAGCTCTATTATTAAAGATAGATCACTAGCTATATAGGTGAGGTGAAAATAGTGGTGTATACTGCGGTCAGGACACAGACAATAACCACTACACAAGAGCAAGATAGGAAATCAGCCAAAAACGATTGGTGTGTAACTGTGTTGAAGGTACACAGAACACCCACTGCTTCAGATGCCAACACACTACATGAGGCCGCCTCACAGGCGGCCTTATATAGTGTGGGGCGTGCACTACACAGCCTGAGCTATGATTGGCCACAGGCAGGACGCCCGTGGCCAATCATGGCTCTCCTCGCTGCTGGCGCTGCGATTGGCCAAGCATGCGGGGTCACAGTGCATGCTTGGCCAATCATGAGCCAGCAATGCACTGCGCCATCGCAGTGCATTGTGGGCCACACGAATTTTGCCGCGAACGGCCCAAACGTTCGGAATTCGCCGAACGCCCGAACGACCAATGTTCGAGTCGAACGTACGTTCGACTCGAACACGAAGCTCATCCCTAATCACCACACACAAGGGATCTCTAAATGTACATACACAAGAAAATAACTACAAAATTCTCTCCAGGTGGTATCGTACACTGACTCGCCTACACAAATTTAACGCAGCAGTACCGGAAACCTGCTGGAGATGCCAGACGGAACCGGGGTCATTCATTCATATCTGGTGGTCATACCCCAAAATCCAGACTTTCTGGACCCAGGTCCACACAATCACCTCTCAAGTCACGAACCAGCAAATTGAATTTGCACCAGCTAGGCTCCTTCTCCATCACTCCTCCAACTCTACTTCTTCCTACAGAAAGTCCCTCGGCCTGCACATGCTGAACGCAGCCAAGCTATGCATACCGGTACATTGGGGATCTACAGAGATTCCGACCATCTCTGAATGGCTGAACAGGGTGGGGAAGATAGCGGAAATGGAGGAGCTTATCCATATTGCTCGAGACTCTCCCCACAAATACGCTCGTACCTGGGAACGATGGACCCAATTCCGTTCCTCTGCTGGTATTGGGGCTTCTACAAGCCCAATCACACATGACTCCAGGAACACTCAAACTTCTGAGCGAAACTGATCCCATGGACCCCTGACATGGTGGTGCGCCCGGGACTGGACGGGGCCTCTCATATCAGCCCCAAAACTAAAAGGGGTTCCCACACCCGGAAATGGGGCTACTATACCTGACCGCTATAAATGACTTGTCTCGGTGGGAGTCAGAGAGCAGATCACGAAGGTCCTTATCCCTTCTCCTCCTTCCCTCTCTCTGTTCTCCCTTATGTGCCCCCCTTTCCCCTCTCCCCCTGTCCCCTTCCCCTTTCCCTTCCATTCCAGACCCCCTGACTGTATCCACATGCTTTATGACTTGATGCCAGATGCATACCCTCCTTGCCCATACACAGAAGACCGCCGTGACCGTTCTAGTTACCAGGAAAATCTGAGGCCACTCTGCACGCGCGATGCCCAGGAGAGGCCACCCTGTCGCACAGTAATGACCAATCAGACCCTGATCACGCCAAGCACCACTGTGCTTTTTCTTTTCTCCTTATTTTTGATAGACTTCGTTATAGTGCAAAGGCCGACATCCAGGACTCTTCTTATCCCCTCTCTCCCCTCCAAAGTTTATACTCCCATTTTTAGACAGAGCTCTTGGGGTAAGGGGATTTTTCCAGTCCATGTGTACTGATTGATCAATAGACCACAAACCTAGAAACATGTTTGCTACACAGCATTCAATGTATGGGATATTTGTTTGTTATCTACCTGACTGTAACTCTGGCATGCTCTAAAATGCAATCTGTATTTTTTTTCCTTTATGAAAAAAAAATAAAAACTTTTATGGAAAAAATAAAATAAAATAAATAAATCACCCAAACATACCCTATAAACCAACAGGGTAAGGGAAAAGCAGTCCACTGTGAACGGGGCAGCTACCCCACACTGCCAAAGTATGGCTGTAGAGGGCTATAGGGGAAGCCATGTAAAAGCTGCAAAAAAGGAAAACAAAAACAAACAATCATAAGGCTATAAAGAGCTCAGCTATATTGTCAAAAAAGGGGCTAAATTGCTTCAATACAAACCAAAAACATAAAATAATAACATGAGAAGGGGCGCTGTTATGACCAATGTGATGTAATTAGTCCAGAAGGAATTAATATGTTGATTGATTGACAATGGGTGAACTAAATTAGAAAAAAGAGGATTTATCTAAAACAATAAAAAAAAAAAAGGGGGCTCATAAAGAAACCTGACTGAGTTTTAGTTCAGAGCTTATCCTGGAATATGGAATCAATAGAATGCAGTCCATGCTTTCAACAGGCTTAAACAGGAGATAAGCACCAGCTGAAAAATATACACACCAAACAACATGCATAAACTTAGTTAGTACGACAAAGCATACCCCAGTGAGTGGCCAAACATGCAAACACCTGTCCACAATTAAAGGATAGGGTCACAAAAAACAGCAAAAGTTGCCAGAATAAACATTACCTCCAAGTGGACAATCCAGGGCAACAGCACCCCAGTATGCCAGCCAAAAAGTGTCTAGCGGCATCTGCCTTTATAGCCCTCCACCTGATTAGCACCAGATACTGGCCAAGCAGGAGTGGACAGAAAACGGCCAGTGTGCTTGCGCAGTGTCAATCACACAATGCCTACAATGCCCAGAATGGCAAGCACAAGGTATACTGTGTCACACTGCAATGGCCGCGTGGTGCAGACAACCATGGGCGTGACCAAACCATGAGCCTGCCGATGGAGCCGGAGGTAATCCGCAGCCAATGGGAGGATGTAAAAGGAGGCAGATGTTCAATGTGGAGGCAAGGGGCGGAAAAAAGGCTGGAGGGCGGGCTAGCTGTCATAGACAGTTAGCCCCTGAGTGTCCATACAGCCGAAGGCTGTGACTGGGTATGCACTCCCGGGACTGCAGAACCACCAACCAAGCACTGAAGGAAAACCAGAGATGAGGGGAAAAATTGGAAAGGGGGAATTGGCAGCAATGAAAGGGAGATCAGGGGCGGAACGGACAAGGAACAGCTATATAGTGCTCTATATATAAAAAACTGCTCATCCAAACAGCCAATCGTGCAGCGAATAAGCGAAAAATTGTATATATGTATAAAGTACCTAAAGATATATTGAAACCTATTAATCAAATCAAATACACATAGAAAAATTGTATTTAAATATGAAACATACAGAGACCAGAACGGATATAGCATGTATATGATAAGTAGGAAAAGTAGATAAACAATCAAAAAGAAAAATAAGAAAATATGGGATGATAAAATTAAAAACAATAATAAACAGTAAAATAATAATTTTACACAACGGATAAATAACCGGAACTCATTCTATGTTGATCCCAGGATGGTATAGGGACCAGCGGAGCATTGAATGTCAAAAACAGAAAACGGGGAGAGCAAGATAGAACATAGGAGGGACTGAACGCAGAAATCCCTGTCACCCCAATTGGGGACACAGCTGGATGTAGTTAAAGGTCTACCAAAAAATACAAAAAAACGAGGTAACAAATTATAAAAAGGATTTAAAGCTAATGTATTCATTCAGACCAGGATATTTAATCGCATCCAAGCAATGTATTCACTTAGTCTCCAACTGTAATAAAGTAACGTCAATATCACCGCCTCGAGCATGTAAGGGTACATGCTCCAATGCAGAGAAACAAACAAAGTTGGGATCAAAATCGTAGTGAGTCGTTTATGTAATGGCATGATGTGATCCTTAATATGCTTAAAAAATTGACATTTCTTTTTTTTTTTTTGGTAAAAAAAAAACATCAAGTTTAAAAAAAAAAAAAAAAAAAAAAAATTGACATTTCGTCTTACCGAAGTAAAAACATCCACATGCGCAGTTTGCTAAGTAGACCACTTTGATGGTTTTACAAGTGACTCTGTGTTTGACAATGTGGATCTACCCATTAGGGAGAATAATATCTCTGGAATTATTGGTCAAAGAGCAAATGTCAGAAAGTACCAGTGGTTGTAGGATTAACCGGGTTTCTACGCATGTGGTGACTAGTGATTAGACGGTCCCTCATGGAGGGAGCCTGTCGGTAAGTGATCTCTGGATAAGATTTTTCATATTTACTAATGGTATTGTCTGCAGTCAGCAGGGGCCCAAAATTTCTTAAAAATGGCTCTCATTTGCATATGTTGTTTAGAAAACTGGGTAATAATACGGACTGAATGTTCAGATCTAGAAGGTTTTTTAGAATGGATGAGATCTCATCTGTTGAGTTTAACTACTTTATTAAATGCCCTTTTGAGTAAGGATTGACTATATCCTCTTTGATAAAGTCTGTCATCTTTGTACTGTGCTGTGCTGGGTGAAGCTCCTGCTGATGTCCAATGCTGTAAAGCATGGCAAACATGGAATGGACTACTGGGTGTTGTTGGTTAGGAATGGGGGGCCACCCAGGAGGTGCTTCCTTATTGGCACTCAGTGGAGAGTCCTAAGTCCACAGTACCTCAGTGAGCCTAAAGGGACCATCCTATGCGGAGCAGGAATGGGTTAAAGAGTACAGGTGCTCACCAACTACACAGTTGGTGATGTAGAGGATATGCAACTCAGAAGGTGACTAGGCCACAACACAACACTTGGCATCATGAACTAGATTCTAGGAGCCTATTGGTTAACAGTCATGTGAAGGATAAGAGTCCTGCCCCATTGTGTGAAGTTTATGAGATAGTATGAAAGAGCCTGTAACCATATTCCACATGCAGCAAAGATGGCCTCTGACCCAGCTGATGCACTGGACACTGGGCTACATTTCTACCTCAAAGGAGGCCTTTGGGGAGAACTGTTATAGCTGGAATGCCCAGCTTGCATGTCACAATCACTAAGTGACATAATGGGTGTTCTGCCCCACTGCTGCACACTGACCTGGGCAGTCGCTGGACCAGAGGGACTCACGAGAATTGCTGCTGCGAACCAAGGATGGACATGTCTGTCTGATGAAGAGATATGAGGTCCATGCAGTTGTACTATTATATATATAGTTGTATGTGGGAGAGCTATAGGATGTCTCCCCTCAAGCTACTAGGGTTGAGATCCTCCACAGGCTCTTCCTGCCTAAATCTATTTACAGCAGCCAGCCACAGAGAGCTCACTTCAGAGCTGGTCCAGAGAACCAGGTAACATCTTCAAAAGGACCACGGGTATTGTTGCTGTCCCTGGTATCCAGTACACTGCTCTGCAAGCAGAGGGCTTGATGTTTAAGGCAGAGCCAGAAGAGGATGCAGAGGCAGCTGCAATGCTACTAGAGGGATCAAGATAGGATGCCACAGCTCCAGGGATGTAGTACAACCGCAGAGTGGCTCAGACACTGGAAGAGTGTCTAGAGGTTTTGAGGTGCTGAAAGCCCCACCAGACAGGTTAGGGGCAGGAATAGTGTCTGTCTTGACTTTCTTGAGTGCAAAGATGCTTTAACTCACCTCAGTGAGCCTAAGTGGACCATCCTAGGAAATTGGTTGAAGAGTTCAAGTGCTCATTTACCATTATTACCTGGAGAAGTTTCTTATGTACCCTCTTTAGCTTAGTTTCACTTAGGTATTGGGGTCCCACTTCAAAGCCAAGCCCTGGCTGCTGCTTTTCCAGTATCTATGAGACTGCCTGAGTGCCTGTTCATCTCACTGGACAGGGAGATGGTAGTTCGTAAAGCTCAGCAAATAAGTCAGGGAAAGGCAGGTCTCAATAACAAAGTATAACTACAGTCATTCAAAGACGGGCACAGAAGGAGCTATTATGACTAAAAATTACATAGTAGCCATGTTGTGGCATCTGCTCTTAGACAGGAAAACTTTAAAATTCACTAAGGCTCACCTAAAATAATATTCTTGCAGAAAATATGTAATGTGTAGAACAACATTTCAGTAGATTAGGAAACAAATCCCCTTTATTTTTACATTTCACAATTAGGGTGTAAAACATTTAAGATTGTATCAAATACTGTGCCACCTACTTTCTGCAACAAGGTAAAATGCCCAACCTATGGTAATCGATGTAAGGAAAAAAATGACCCCAGCACCAGTGGTCAGAGAGAGGAAAAAGCACCTATCGTTAGTGTCAGTGAGATAAAAGAATTCTCCAGCTTCAGTGTTAAATAGGGATGAGGTTCTGAGGTTAATGATGCCTTGGATTTGAGGGGAATATCGTTGTTTCCTGGTTTGTGAAACTTAATCATGAAAATCATGCCGCATCGATAATCAATTCAAAATGAGATTTTTTTATTTCATGGTGAAGTGATATTTCATTTGAGTTTGTCTTGCAAAGGCCTTTTTTGAGTTTGGGGTATTCAGCATACTTTTGTTTATGAACAGTTATTAGAGAAGATGTGTGCATCAAAAGCCCAATGCATTCATATCCAAGATAGCCTTCAGCACACAAGGAGGATTTTTCACAAAGAAGATCCTCCGCCTGTCCCCAGACAACACTGACTTTTTTTTAATTACATCGGATCTGGATTACAGGAGACTTTGAAACATCTGTTGCAGAAGCCGCAAAATATATATTTTTAATTGTAACGTGTCTCAGCTGCAAAGCTATAATTATTTTTATTACTACTACTACCACTTATTTTTTAATTCAAGGTCTAATCATTGTAAGAAAGTGTTGCCTCCTCCTATGATTTATTAATTTATTCTTTTGGAGCTGTGTCTCAGCTGCAAAGATATCATTTTTATTGTATAAAAACTCCTGCCATAGATCTCTGATTATGCAAACTATACAAACTGCAGCTGTTTTCTTCTATCCCTCTATTTTTATTTTACTTATTTTTTTTTTAAAAGGTTTATTCTTTAAACAAACAAAAAAATATATATTTCCAAAAGCAGCAGTTATCTTAGCGCAGCACCCTTGTCTTAAACAGGGCTGCTTGTAAATGTAGCTTTGCTGGGTTGTAACTAGCCTGGCTGATTTATAGTCTTTGTGATCATTTGGGTTTTCTCTTAAGCTTGGTTTAGCTGTGGTTTCTCCATTTTGTCAGTAGGTGGCACTGTTGTCTTTGGCATTAGTTAGTATGATGGGCTATAGTAAATTCAGGATATAAATATGCATACATTTCTCAGTCGATCAGTAGGCATTTCTCCGGCTGCTGAGGATGCAGGGAGAAGGTATATATTTGGAGGAAGTCAGGTGATCTGGGTCCTTCCACTCAGACTGCGGTCTGGAGTGGGTGTATGAGGAACAGCTGCAACTAGCTAGCCCTAAAGCCTGAGGCCTAGTCATGTGTATGGGGGCTCTGCCATAAAGAGCCTGGTCGCTGCCTAGGGGCATGAGAGAGGCTCTGCCAGAGAGCAAGGACCTCTTGTTGCCCTGGGAAAGATGAAGAAGGATACATTTCTCAGATGAAGTACCAGAGGAGATTCTTCATGAGCTGGGGACTGTGAAGAGGCTGGGGAAACATCAAGGGGAACTAATCCAAGGAAACTATGTACAGCACTGTGAGTTTTGTTGCTATAGGAGACAGCTGTAGCTACTTAGATACAGAACATCGGATGCAGGTCTAAGGCCCTTGTTCTGTATTGCTGCCTACTGTACCTGTGCTGTTATTTTTGCATATTGTTCTGGGGTGTCCTGTGCCCTAACCCTCTCTTCCACATTTTTCTTCTGTTGTGAGCAATAAACTCACTTTTGCATTCTAAAAGTGACTGACACCCATCTTTTCTACAAATGTCCAGTTCCACCATGCCTAAGAACCAGCACCCTGAGGTGAAATGTCAGCCCTCCCTGATCCCTTTTGCAATCCTTATCACATGTTTAAAAATTATAAGTTGACTATAAACTAGTTATGTTCCTCACTCAAAATGTGCTACTCTAAGTGTGTCCATGGTTTAATAGTAAACAAAACCATAGCAAAACATCCACAGGTTGAAATGTATGTAGTTTGTTTCTAGCAGGTGGCTTAGGCTGGGTAAAGGGTTAAGCATTTTCAGCCTAGTTCTTGAGCTTTATGATTTTGGCTGGCCCTCTTGTTCTATAAAGAAGAGGACCGATATGATCAAAGAGTGCAGTAGGGTGCCGTGACGTTCTGCTGCTGAGCCAGGAGCTGGGGAAAAAGACATGAAGATACTGGGAGCCACAGACAGCATTCAAGTCATTGACAATGCCTATATGCACTCTCGCGTGGCATGCCTGGGCCACTATACTACTACTCATGTTTGTTAGGATTAGAAAAATGACATTAATTGTTCTGTATTATTATGATGCTGCATTTCTACAGTAAAAGGTACCTTTACTGTTTTAAGCCTGGTCTGAAGTTATTCAAAGAAGTGCATGTTAGTTCTGGCATATTCCAAAGAACCTGGGTCAATAATAGCACAAAGGGGTAAGAAGTCAAACTACTACAAACGGTTAACTTGGCAAGGAAGTGGAGTGCAATTGCTATGGGTAACTAAGTGCAAGGAACCAGTCGTTTAGCATGGTACCTAGTAAGATGATAGGTCCTCGCGTAGCGTGGGGGTCAGTGTTCTGGCTCCCTCCCCAGCAGTTTGTCTCCCATATTAACCAGGAGCAGACTAGCATTACGGAGATCTATGGCCTAGTCACATGGAATGGGGAAGATAGAGTTAAATCAGAGCATGCATGTGGTTCACACTAGGTGCTCGGTGGGACCACAGTCTATTACCGGGGGTGAGGTAACAGAGGTACGCAGATCTGGTGCAGCAGGCTGAGCATGTCCCTTCTAATGCAATATACACGTACAGTATATAGTGGTATGAGGCAATCAAAAATGTTGGTTTATTTAGTTTGTATTTGGGGGGACGAGCACCATGAGCACTTTCGTTTTTAGTTGGGGGAGTGAGCACCTTTAGCACTTTTAATATGTTTTGTACGCATTATGAAGCCATGATTTAATGGCTTCTAAAGGAAGGTTCTGTAGCACCCTAATGTTTGGGCAGGGTTGCTCTTTACCACTTTAAAGTGGTTGTAAACCCTTACAAACCACTTTGACCTACAGGTAAGCCTAGATTAAGGCTTACCTGTAGGTCCAAGAAATATCTCCTAAACCTACACGGTTTCAGAGATATTTACAAAAAGACAGGCACTGCTGTCTACGGCGCATGCGCCGTAGACAGCGGCGCGCAAGCACACTGAGCACGCTGCTGCTAACGGTGATATGCCATTAGTGGCGGCTCCCGTGCGCATGCGCGGGAGTGACGTCATCGCTGCTCCAGCGCTGTGAGTGGCCGGAGCAGCGATACCCGGACGAGGATGGATGCTTCGTGCTACAGGGGACAGTGGTGACATTGCTGGCTCCTGTGTCAGGTAAGTGACACATAATGGGCTACTATGCGATGCATAGTAGCCCATTATGCTTTACCTTTGCAGGGAGACAAAGAGGAAGTAAACCCATCAGGGTTTACTTCCTCTTTAACCACTTTGCGCCCGCGCTATAGCCAAAAGATGGCTGTTTACTTCCCCTCTGCGCGCCGCCACGGGCCCGTATCGGGGAAGTTCTGTGTTGGCTGTGTCCCTTGGACACAGCCAATCACAGATCGTGCTAAATGGCCAATCACAGTGGGCATTTAGCACTCGATCTGCATGTCCAATGCAGTGGCGGCTGGTGAAGTTTTTGGATGGGGGGGCGCCAGACCCCGCCCATCATGACCCCGCCCACCATTTTGGCCCCTCCCACTTCTCATAAAACACGCCCCTTATGTAATCGGAAAAAAAAATTGACGTGGGTTCCCCCTCCGAGAGCATACCAGGCCCTTAGGTCTGGTATGGATTCCAAGGGGAACCCCCTACGCCGAAAAAACGGCATGGGGGTCCCCCCAGATCCACACCAGACCCTTATCCGAGCACGCTACCCGGCCGGCCAGGAAAGGGGGTGGGGACGAGCGGGCGGACCCCCCCCTCCTGAGCCGTACCAGGCAGCGTGCCCTCAACATGGGGGGGTGCCTTGGGGGAGGGGGGGGCGTGCGGCCCCCCCACCCCAAAGCACCTTGTCCCCATGTTGATGAGGACAAGGGCCTCTTCCCGACAACCCTGGCCGTTGGTTGTCGGGGTCTGCGGGCGGGGGGCTTATCGGAATCCGGGAGCCCCCTTTAATAAGGGGGCCCCGGATACCGGCCCCCCACCCTATGTGAATGAGTATGGGGTACAATGTACCCCTACCCATTCACCTGTGAAAAAAAGTACAAAAAAAAAACACAACACAGGGTTAAAATATTTTATTGCACAGCTCCGGGGGTCTTCCGTCTTCGGGAGTCTTCTCGCCGGACTCCTCCGCTATCTTCTTGTAGCTCTTTTGCTAGCGGAGGAGTCCGGCTTTCTTCCTCGCCGCCGGCCTCTTCTCCCGACTTCGGGGGTCTTGTCCCCCTCTTCGGTTCTTCTGCCGGGCCACCGCGCCTTCTTATAGCTCTTTTAGAGGCGGTGGCCCGGTCTTCTGCTGCCGCCGCCGCCCGTTCTTCTTCTTCTTCTTCTTCCTCTCCTTCTTCTCCAGGAGATGTTGCCTCGACGATCTCCCTGGCCGGAATGCCAGGGACGCGCTGCGCTGCTACTTATATAGGGACAATGGGGCGATGTCACATGGGTTGATGTCACATGGGTTGATGTCACATGGACTGTCGCCATGTGACATCAACCCATGTGACCAACCCATGTGACATCAACCCATGTGACACCGCCCATTGTCACTATATAAGTGGCAGCACAGCGCGGCTCTGGCATTGCGGCCGGAGAGCTCGTCGAGTCAACATCTCCTGGAGGAGAAGAAGAAGAAGAACAAGAACAAGAAGAAGAAGAACGGAAGGCGGCGGCAGCGGCGACAGAAGACCGGGCCACCGCCTGTAAAAGAGCTACAAGAAGGCGCGGTGGCCCGGCAGAAGAACCGAAGAGGGGGACAAGACCCCCGAAGTCGGAAGAAGAGGCCGGCGGGGAGGAAGAAAGCCGGACTCCTCCGCTAGCAAAAGAGCTACAAGAAGATAGCGGAGGAGTCCGGCGAGAAGACCCCCGAAGACGGAAGACCCCCGGAGCTGTGCAATAAAATATTTTAACCCTGTGTTGTGTTTTTTTTTTGTACTTTTTTTCACAGGTGAATGGGTAGGGGTACATTGTACCCCATACTCATTCACATAGGGTGGGGGGCCGCTATCCGGGGGCCCCCTTATTAAAGGGGGCTCCCGGATTCCGATAAGCCCCCCGCCCGCAGACCCCGACAACCAACGGCCAGGGTTGTCGGGAAGAGGCCCTTGTCCTCATCAACATGGGGACAAGGTGCTTTGGGGTGGGGGGGCCGCACGCCCCCCCTCCCCCAAGGCACCCCCCCATGTTGAGGGCACGCGGCCTGGTACGGCTCAGGAGGGGGGGGGGCGCCCGCTCGTCCCCACCCCCCTTCCTGGCCGGCCGGGTAGCGTGCTCGGATAAGGGTCTGGTGTGGATCTGGGGGGGACCCCCACGCCGTTTTTTCGGCATAGGGGGTTCCCCTTGGAATCCATACCAGACCTAAGGGCCTGGTATGCTCTCGGAGGGGGAACCCACGCCAAATTTTTTTCAGAAATTTGGCGAGGAGTTTCCCTTTCAGAGCTCATTCTCTGATTGGCCACGGCAAAAGTCGCCTGGCCTGGGGAAACCTTTCTGGCTGAAGTGTGAAAGCTTTTTTTCCATTCATTCAGCTAAATGCATGAACATTTAACAAAGTAGAAACTAAGGTCTTTATGCGGTGACTTGACTCACCTCCTGCCTGTCTTGCAGCTCCGCTCGGGCTGAGGAACGGAGCTGCCGACGTCATTTCCGGGTTTCGTAAAGCAGCCGAAAGCCGGAAGTGACGTGCCTGTCTAAGAATGACAATGCTCCCGCCCGTAGAATCACAGTGATTTTACGGGCGGAAGCCAGTCGGCGTTCTGCAGTGCGCCGCAAGGCGGGTTTTTAACCCGCAAATGAAGCGCCATGGGCGGGCCGCCACTGGTCCAATGGGAGGTGATCTCATATGTAAACATATGAAATCATCTCTCATCACTGGCTCTCCCTCCTTACACAGAGACAGCGTGTGAGGAGGGAGAGCTTCTGTGCTGCAGCTGCAGCCTCAGTGAACAGCAAGTTAACACTCACACAGTGAAACACACACACAGTGAAACACACACACATGCCCACCTGTCCCCAGTGCCACCTGTCCCCAGTGCCACCTATCAGCGCCATCTGTCCCCAGTGCCACCTGTCAGTGCCATCTGTCCACAGTGCCACCTATCAGTGCCATGTGTCCCCAGTGTCACCTATCAGTGGCATCTGTCCCCATTACCACCTGTTCCCAGTGCTACCTATCAGTGCCACCTGTCCCCAGTGCCACGTGCTACCTGTCCCTAGTGCCACCTGTCAGTGTCATGTGTCATCTGTGCCACGTATCAGTGCCATCTGTCATCAGTGTCAGGTGTCATCAGTGTCACGTATTAGAGCCATCTGTCATCAGTGCCACATATTAGTGCCATCTGTCTCTGTCATCAGTGCCATGTATAAGTGCCATATGTCATCAGTGCCACGTATTAGTGCCATCTGTCATCAGTGCCACATCAGTTTCACGTGCCATCGGTGCCACATATTAGTTCCATCTGTCATCGGTGTCACGTGTCATCAGTGCCACGTATTAGTGCCATCTGTCATAAGTGTCACATCAGTGTCACGTGCCATCAGTGCCACGTATCAGTGCCATTAGTGCCACATCAGTGTCACGTGTCATTGTCCTGGTGCTCCAGGGCCTTCAAAAGTGTAATAGGTAGTCAACAAGTTAGATGTGTAATTTATGCTCCTAGAACACGTGATGGCGCACAGTGGCTGCATATGATGGGCACATTTGGCTGCATTTTCTGGGCACAGTTGGCTGTATATGATGGGCACAGTTGGCTGCATATGACAGGCACAGTTGGCTGCATATGATGGGCACAGTTGGCTACATTTGATGGGTACAGTTGGCTGCATATGAATGACACAGTGGCTGCATATGATGGGCACAGTTCCTGCATATGATGGGCACAGTGGCTGCATATGATGGGCACAGTTTGCTGCATATGATGGGCACAGTGGCTGCATATGATGGGCACAGTTGGCTGCATTTGCTGGCACAGTGAGGCTGCATTTGATGTTTTTGTTAAAAAAAAATTCAATTCGTTTGCACCCCCAAACAATTGAGAACCAGCTGCCACGGGGACTGACAGAGGTTTCTGATACAATGGTATTAACTTTCACAGCCTGAGAATGTAGCAGCAGACATGCTGAGGGTTTTTAAGCCAGTGGTCTTGACTCTATAATTCACCTTTCAAAATATTGATTATGCTAATATGTGAAAAAGTCAAAAGCATACTCCACACTTTTGAATACATTTATTAATAATAATTGTCCTGGTGCTCCAGGGCCTTCAAAAGTGTAATAGTTAGTCAAAAAGTTAGATGTGTAATTTATGCTCCTAGAACACATGATGGCGCTCTCTGCATGTTGGCCTCTCTAAGTGGCCAGGCTGTGAAAAAGTCCCACACATGTGGTATTGTAATACTCAGGAGGAGTAGCAGAATGTATTTTGGGACATTATTTGTGGTATACACATGCCATGTGATAGAAATAACCTATTACATTGACAATTTTGTGGAAAAAAAAATAAAAAATCTTCATTTTGCAAAGAATTGTGGGAATAAATTACAACACCAAAAACCTCTTCATGCCTCTTACTAAATACCTAAATACCTTGGAATGTCTACTTTCGAAAAATGGGTCATTTGGGGGTATTTGTACTTTCTTGGCTTGTTCGGGTCAAGACAAGAAATGAGATCGGCCACCAGTACATCAGGTGTGATACATTTTTTTATGATTTGCACCACAGCTTGTGGACTCTAACTTTCACAAAGACCAAATAATATTCACTAATTTGGGTTAGTTGTACCAAAAATATGTAGCAGTATAAATTGTGGCCAAAATTCATGAAAAAAAAATTATTTGTAAAATTTTATCACAGAAACAAAAGAAAAATGTGTTTTTTTCCAAAATTTACGGTCTTTTTTCATTTATAGCGCAAAAAATAAAAAACCCAAAGGTGATCAAATACCACCAAATGAAAGTGATATTTGTATGA
Organism: Lithobates pipiens; assembly: GCF_037356315.1. Taxonomy (NCBI): domain Eukaryota; kingdom Metazoa; phylum Chordata; class Amphibia; order Anura; family Ranidae; genus Lithobates; species Lithobates pipiens. The sequence goes on along the minus strand of NW_027507789.1, from coordinate 125,408,630 downwards.
CAAAAAGTACAAAAAATTCATTTGGGTACAGTGTTACATGACTGAGTAATTGTCATTCAAAATGTGAGAGCGCCGAAAGCTGAAAATTGGTCTGGGCAGGAGGGGGGTTTAAGTGCCCAGTAAGCAAGTGGTTAAGACCTCATTTTCAAACTTGTCGTTTACAAGTTAAAAGCATTTTTTTTGCTAGAAATTTACTTAGAACCCCCAAACATTATATATTATTTTTTGTTCTAACACCCTAAAGAACCAAATTTGCGCAGAGGTCTCACAAGCGCACTTTTGTTTGAAAATAAATGATAAATAAAAAATTAATGAATAAAAAAATAAGACAACAGTAATGTTAGCCAATTTTTTTTATATTGTGAATGGTGATGTTATACCGAGTAAATCGATACCCAACATGTCACTCTTGAAAGTTGCTCCAGCTCATAGAATGGCAACTAAACTATTAAAAATCTCCATAGGCGACAACATTTCTACAGGTTGTATGTTTTGAGTTACAGAGGAGGTTTAGAGCGAGAATTATGGCTCTCGCTCTACCAATCATGGTGATACCTCACATGTGTGGTTTGAACACCGTTTTCATATGTGGGCGCTACTCACCTGTGCGTTCATTTCTATACGCAAGCTTGGCGGGATGGACTGCATTAAAAAAAAAAGAAAATGTCTTATTTATTTTACCTTTTATTTTTTTATTTTGACACTGTTCTTTTTATTTTAAAAAATGTTCACTTTTATTCCTATTACAAGGAATGTAAACATTCCTGGGGTCAAAAAGACCTCAGGTCTCATATTTGCACTAAAATGCAATATGAAAGAAAAACAAAACATTGCTTTAAGAGCTATGGGTGGAAGTGATGTTTTGACGTCGCTTCTGTCCTGCATTGGTATGGACCCGAGTGGAAGACATCTTCCCCTCACTCAGCTCCATACCACAAAGGACACAGGATCCGATTGCCTCCTTGTAGAGCAGTCTTGCGTGCCAAGCCAGGAACCAAGTAGGCTAGCGCGATGACGCTGTGAGTGCCAAGCCAGGGACCCAGCAGGGGCATGGGGGAGACGCTTGAGGAAGATACTGTGTATGAGCATTGGAAGAGCTCAGGGGATCCAGTGGCAGTGGATCAGCAAGTCTAGTGAGAGAGACTGGGAGCTCAGTTGAGTGAAGATCTACAAGAGGAGATTGTAGAAGAAGTAAAGGTGTTTGTTACAACTTGTGTTAGAAACTGTTATAAGACTGTTGCCATAGGAGACTACTCGTACACATGGAGTGTCTTGCTGGATGCCTTTCCCTGCATGGCTGTCTGCCTATAGAAATCTCAGAGTCTGCCAAATTAACATTGCAATGACTAAAGGGTATCCTGGCCCTAACCCTCTCTCCCACAATTCTGTTTAAGAGAAAATAAACCTCTTTGCATTCAAGAAGTGTATGGCACCCATAAATCTACCTTACATTACACCTACCATGCCTTGTAACCCACTCTACACAGAAGGATGTCAGCTGTCCCTAACTCTGGGGGTCATCATTAGACCTAGAGAGGCCCGGGACTTGGCTACAGTTCTAAAGACAGAAGGTATTTTACCTTAATGAATTATACGCATTAAGGTAAAAAAAAATCTGGGTCTAGCTTCCTTCCCCAGGCCCCCTTATACTTACCTAAGCCTCATCTCGATCCAGTGATATGCATGAAAATAGTGGCTCCCCCGGGTCTCTCTCTCCTCATTGGCTCGCACAGCAGCTGGAGCTATTGCTGTCATTACAGCCAGTGAGCCAATGAGGAGAGAGTGGGGGTGGAGCCAGGGGCGGACTGACCATTGGGCCACTCGGGCACTGCCCGAGGGCCCCATGCCACTAGGGGGCCCCATCAGGGTTGCCAGCCTCAGTAAAACCAGGGGCAGTATGTAAAAACTTGTGTTTTTTTTTTACATCTGTCTCTGAAATGTCCCTTACCGACATCCTTTTGATCTAAAAATCCAGAGATTATAGCTGCCCCACCTCTCCAGTACTTTCTCAGCCAATAGAAACATGTCTGTGTATACTGTGTGATTGTATACTGTGTGTGTGTGTGTGTGTTTGTGTATACTGTGTGGCCTCATAATCTCTGATTGCCTGGGGGCCCCATAATCTCCTATTGCCCGGGGGCCCCATGAGTTGTCAGTCTGCCCCTGGGTGGAGCAGAGCCAAGCTGGGCACAGTTGGCTGCATTTGCTGGGCACAGTTGGTTGCATTTTCTGGGCACAGTTGGCTGCATATGATGGGCACAGTTGGCTGCATTTTCTGGGCATAGTTGGCTGCATTTTCTGGGCACAGTTGGCTGCATATGATAGGCACAGTTGGCTGCATTTTCTGGGCATAGTTGGCTGAAAATAAGACCTAGCGTGATTGTCTGTGATGGCTGCAATGTAAGCCCTACCCCACAAATAAGCCCTACCCTGAAAATAAGACCTACAAGGACTTTAACTAGGGCTTATTTGGGGGGTAGGGCTTATATTGTAGCCATCACCAACAATCACGCTAGGTCTTATTTTCGGGCAAACAGGGTAGAGGTTACAGCAAATGATTTATGCTTGTTAATTGGTTTCTAGATATTACTGTACAGTATTACTGCTCACTGATTGGTTGCTAGAGGTTACAGCACATCATCTCCTCATTGCAGGGGGCATGATATACATATGAATGGCACCTTTATTTACATATATGAATGCTGGTTATTTACATGTAAACACAGGGTCTGCATGTGAGTCATCTGTACACAACAATAAGGCAGAGCTGGGCAGCATTAGTACCTGCGCTTCACACTGAGATATTGGGACACAGCACAGGACTAAAACGTCGAGGGACAAGGGAATTTAAACTGGGATAGTTGGCAAGTATGAGGCAGCTGCGTTGGGCCCCACAACAATGACAGGGCCCAGGGCAGCTGCCCCTTTTGTCCTGCCTTAAAGATGGCCCTGCACACCGGTGTAAACCAAGACTAACTGTGTGAATCAAGCTTAAGTAGTATACTCACAAACCAGCTTGATCATAGACTCATAAAAATCAACAGGAATCCAGCCTTGCTGTAGAACACAGCACATACACTGGCAACGGGGTGGACCTAGGCCAGTGATAGCGAACCTTGGCACCCCACATGTTTTAGAACTACATTTCCCATGATGCTCATGCACTCTGCAGTGTAGTTGAGCATCATGGGAAATGTAGTTCCAAAACATCTGGGGTGCCAAGGTTCCCCATCACTGACCTATGCAAACACTCCATGGACAGAGGATCTAACACATTTCTAGGGCCACATCCTCTTCATCAGAGCTAAGAACTAAAAGTTTCACTTCAAGCTGCCCTACTCAGGGCGAATGTAACATTCATTTATAAATCCTATTTTATACAATGTAGTCAAAAAGAGTGTAAGTAATTAAATTGATAGTGTATGAATTTCTTTGGTGAATAATACATTACTACTTATGGCATATTCTATCCAAGAGAAAATACCCTTAAAACAGAAGGGAACCTAAGAACATTCAAAACAGGTACGGTGTATTTTCCAATAATTATGTTTTTTGAACCATCGAAAATCAAAGAATATTGATAACAGCCTCAAAGGATTTGTCTAGCACAGCTGTCCAAAATCTAAGAACATTGGACTACCCAGCATTCCACAAAATGGACTAACCAAGATTCAATGTGGAGATTTTACCTTTGTTTTTAATTTGTGTGTAGCACTGACCCCCGAAGGAGCTGCTGATATCTGATTGGGCCTGCACTCTGCTATTACACCCCCAATAACTTGGCTCAATCCCCTTGACACAGCTGTGGTGCAGTGTTTGTGTGAAGCTAACAATGGATCCATAGGGGGCACCCGGGCGCTGCCACCCCCCCCTATAGTCACCAAAAAAAAAAAATGTTTTTTTAAAACTGGCCCTTTAAAAAAATAAAACAAAAATCAAGAAAGGGTCCTTAAGTGCACTGTGTCTGGGCACCGGACGCAGTGCACTATGGGAAGCACCACGTCAATGCAATCATGAGATTGCAGAGGTGGCGCTTCATTTGCAGGATTTTAACCCGCCTTGTGGCGCAAACGAAAGTGCCGATTAGCTTCTGCCTGTAGAATCACTAGGAGCGGGAGCATTGTTGTTTAAATTAGAGGTTACCTCCTGGTTTTACAAAAACCGGAAGTGACCTCACAGCTCCGTTCTTTGCATGGCCCGAGCGGAACTGGAAGCAAGGTAAGAGCCTTGCAGCCCTGAGGCTTTTTGTTAGTACTGTGTACTGAGGAACATTTTCTAGCTCAGCTGCCTAGCTGATATGTAATTGTAGTGCCTTTGTGCAGTCCTGCTTTTGCACATAACCTTGTCAGTATTTCTAACCTCCCTGACCTGCTCCATAAAGCAGTGACAATGCTTTCTCCTTGCTATACATCCCTCAATTACTTCCCAGACTGTCTTATCTCTGTGCAGTTTTCTGGATATCATCCTCCAGTCATTCCTCATCCCTCCAACAGATAATATCTTCCTTTTGGTTTCTTATTGTCTGAGTTCCTGCATTTGTTTACTGCCCTTGCATTCTTGTCTGACCCTGCTAATTATGCCTTAAATTCTTATACTTCTATGCATTTTCATTTAAGTTTAATAATGAGGATTTTAATGATAATGTTAATGCTTTGGTTCTGCTGTTGTGTTTTATATTAAATTGCAGATTCTTTTATTAATCATTAACTCTTCCACTGCTTGACTTCTTGCACAACTATTAGTCATAAGGACAGAGTTTAACCACTTGACCACTGGGCACTTAAACTCCCTTCCTAACCAGACCAATTTTCAGCTTTCGGTGCTCTCACATTTTGAATGACAATTACTCAGTCATACAATACTGTACCCATATGAAATTTTTGTCCCTTTTTTCACACAAATAGAGTTTTCTTTTGGTGGTATTTAATCACCGCTGGGTTTTTAATTTTTTGCGCTATTAAAAAAGACTGAAAATTCGGTAAAAATAAATAAAGTTATTAGTTTTGTTTAAAATTTATTGCAGAGTATTGGCAGAGTATTGCACAGTGTTGCAGAGTATTGGAAGAGTATTGCACAGTGTTGCAGAATATTGGCAGAGTATTGCACAGTGTTGCAGAGGGACAGAGGAACCATTGTCATGTTGTCATAGGCATGGACAGGACATCCTGGGACTTGTAGTTCCACAGAGATCAGAACACCATAGGTTTCTTATTTATGAACATGCACTTTAAGTAATAATACCTTGTGTAGATCTGCTCTGAGTTATGGATTCAAGTGATATTGAACCCAAATGAAAACATGTAAGATACTGCATTATTCCAGTCCATAAATGTGATGACTGTATTAGTTTATAGTTTTTTTAGTCTTTCTTATGCCGCGGACACACGTAGCGGACTATTCGACGGACTTAGTCTGGCGGACTTCCCGCCAGACTGTCCGTCGGACTTTCCGAACGGGCTACTTGCCCACACACGGCACTTTTTCAGCGGACTAATACGGCATACTAAGTCCGCCGTACTATCCGCTCTACTTTTGAAATGAACGGACTCGTCCATTTTGAGCCGGTCTCTAGGTAGGCGGGGCCAGCGACGTCTCCTTCGCGGGTATGGACTTAAAGGGTAACCCCAACGCCGAAAAAATCGGCGTGGGGGTTCCCCCCAGGTCCACATCAGACCCTTGTCTGAGCACGCTACCCGGCTGGCCAGGAAAGGGGGGGACGAGCGAGCGGCCCCCCTCCTGAGCCCTACCAGGCCACGTGCCCTCAACATGGGGGGTGCCTTGGGGAAGGGGGGCCGCGCCCCCCCACCCCAAAGCACCTTGTCCCCATGTTGATGAGGACAAGGGCCTCTTCCCGACAACCCTGGCCGTTGGTTGTCGGAGTCTGCGGGCGGGGGGCTTATCGGAATCCGGGAGCCCCCTTTAATAAGGGGGCCCCCAGATACCGGCCCCCCATGTGTTTTTACTGAAACTGGTATAAAACAGTCATCACAATAACTACACTGTCACACAAACCTAATGAGACAGTACAGTGGATATTCACAACAATTTTAAAATGTAAAGATTTCTTAGATAACCCCTGGACGCGTGTCTCCAAGAGTGACAATGACTTAACTCCAGGCACCTTCCCACTTCCAGCACACTGTAACAAACATAGAAATGCAAAGCTATCAACACTGTGCAATACAACTGCTAGGGAGCTCCCCCTGCTTTATAATGCAGTTCTTTCCTATAGTGATTGAATGCAAGACCTTGCAATAAAATATATAGTCTTTGGTCTTCTGCTAGCTATTGTATTGAAGTAATTGTAATCCAAAGGGTTTATTAAACAAGAATAGTGTAGAATGAGGATTGAAACTGTTCTTGTAACATAGTACACTTATAACTACCTCCGATGTAGTTGTCTCCACATCACACAGTGTCAGTTCTCAGTGGAGTATAGACTTGAGGCCTGCTTGAACTCAGTCGAATACTGTGAAACCTCCTCCGTGGCACTACAGGTCCCAGTAACACTGTAGTCTGAGTCTAAGTGTGTAAAAGTGCGTTAAGAATTATGGGTGGCAGCCCTCTCACCAAACCAGGCCTAGAAGAGTGGGAAACCTCCACCCCGGTTTTCTCAGTCCTGCTTCATACCAGCACCTTCATGCTGGTTCCGCTCCACAATAGATGGGTCAAGTGCCTCTGGATCCTATCTGATCACACTGTCTCTCTAGCACACAGGTGTAAAGCAGGATCGCTGGTCGTTCTGCTACGCAATTGCAGCAGGCCACACTTCCTGGAACACCTCCTCTTTGATCCTTGTAGGCAGGCCATGTGTCCAGAAGAGAGAGAAAATGGCCGTGCGGGGCCTTTTATATCCAACCCAGAATGCAATTCAGTACTGAGTGTTCATGGGTAGGTCACTTGGCATTGTGGGTAGGTAGGTCCTTGTATAATGTAAACAAACAGTCACTTCCTCTAACATTTCTCTATGTTTTTGAAATGTAGTCCATTTCACGTTTAGGCCACTAGATGATGAACAAATACTAATTTATAATAATGATCATAGTTTAACATTACATAGCACTAACAGGCAAAAATACCAGCGCTACATGTGTATATACTATTATTTGTGGATATACCATTATTCACATTTAAACAAACATTTGAATTTGCACCATTTGCCCAACAGCAACATTCACATGTGACAAAAGAATGTCCCATTATTGCACAACACACATAGCTTTATACATTGTTGGGAATGTCCCTATAAATGAAGGTGCCAATGCTTGTTAATTCACACTATGATTTGGAATGTATATTACTAGCAGTTTCATTGAATGCATAGCTGTGCTGATATTTATTAGATTTTATAAATAGATCTATGGATCCATGGCTGTTTGTATTGCAGTTTGGGAATTTACAATGTACATGTACAATTTCTAATATTTACCATATTTATCGGCGTATAACACGCGCCGGCGTATAACACGCACCCCGAAATTTAGGAGGGAATTTTAAGGATAAAAATTTTTAGGAGGGAAATATAAGGAAAAAAAGCTTACATTTAAATGCCCATCAATGCAGCCTTATCAGTGTCCATCTGAAGCCTTGTCAGTGTAATTTTCAGCCTTGTCATGCAGCCTGTCCGTCATTGCAGCCTTGTCATGCAGCCTGTCCGTCATGCAGCCTTGTACATCATTGTCCCCTCAGTGATAACGTCAGCTTTTATTTTTAAAAATGGTGCTCTCAGCCGCCGAGAAGGGCCGAAGGTGGCCAAAAGGCACCGAGAATGGGCGAAAGGTGCAGAGAATGGCCGTAAGCCGCCGAGAAGGGCCGAAGGCGGGCGAAAGCCACCGAGAAGGGCCGAAGGGGCCAAAAGCCGCCGAGAAGGGCCGAAGGCTGCTGAAAGCCACGAGAAGGGCCGAAGGTGGCTGAAAGCCACCCAGAGCCCAAAAATCGCAGAGAAATCACGGAGGATCGGCGTATAACACGCACTCACGATTTTCCCCTGATTTTAAGGGGAAAAAAGTGCGTGTTATACGCCGATAAATACGGTAATTATTTGTTCAGTTCTTATGTGAATTTAATCAGTGGGCCTTTCCCTAGGAGTAGACTAAATGTTCAGCATTGTAGAAATACCCTACAGCCTCTTTAGTATCATTTAGATAATCATTTAGACATTGAGGCATTTGTCACACACCTCCTGTTAGTTAACTTTAATCTCCAATTTGCAAGTAGGAAATAGCGCTTCCTGTATCTTTTCACATGGAAATTGGACGCATTTCTATTGTGTTCTGACCTAATCCACCCACGGTGTCCTCACAGCCCCTTCTGCAGTATACATGACAACCTGTCTAACATGTTTTTACACATGAAACCAATAAGTTAATAGAAACTTTTGTTTTCATGGTTTCTATGCCGTGGTAGACACAGGACTTTAAAAACACATAGCGAGCAATGCATATTCAGGAAAGCCATAGTAACAACAATGATGATGTGCAAACTGTAATCATTTCTAACCAATTTTCATTTTACTGTATATAGATCTGTTCCCGACACAATCATTGCATGTTATAGCACTAAGATTGACATCTGGCCAAGTATTTCCTGCCCTAGAGGGTAAAGCTACTAACGTTTGTAAAACCCTATGCATGAAACTTTGTACAAAAATTCTCAGTATATCCACCTTCAGACCGGACCATTTTGCTGGTAAATGACCAGAGGTCTTTTTACACTTTGGCACTGCGCTGCTTTAACTGGTAATTGCGCGGTCATGCAATGTTGTACCCAAACGAAATTTGCGTCCTTTTCTTCTCACAAATAGAGCTTTCTTTTGATGGTATTTGATTGCCTCTGCGATTTTTATTTTTTGCGATATAAACGTAAAAAGACCGCAAATTTTGAAAAAAATGATATTTTCTACTTTTTGTTATTAGAAAAATCCAATAAACTCAATTTTAGTCATACATTTAGGCCAAAATGTATTCAGCCACATGTCTTTGGTAAAAAAAAGTCAATAATTGTATATTTATTGGTTTGCGCAAAAGTTGTCACATCTACAAACTAAGGTACATTTTCTGGAATTCACGCAGCTTTTAGTTTATGACTGCCTATCTCATTTCTTGAGGTGGTAAAATGGCAGGGCAGTACAAAACCCCCCCAAATGACCCCATTTTGGAAAGTAGACACCCTAAGGAAATTGATAAGAGGCATGTTGAGCCCATTGAATATTTTATTTTTTTGCCGCAAGCGATTGAATAATGACAAAAAATTTTTTTTTTTTTTTTTTTACACAAAGTTGTCACTAAATGATATATTGCTCACACATGCCATGGTTATATGTGGAATTGTACCCCAAAATACATTCTGCTGCTTCTCCTGAGTACGGGGATACCACATGTAGTCGACTTTTTGGAAGCCTAGCCGCGTACGGGGCCCCGAAAGCCAAGCACCGCCTTCAGGATTTCTAAGGGCATACATATGTCATTTTACTCCTCACTACCTATCACAGTTTTGAAGGCCATAAAATGCCAAGATGGCACAAAACCCCCACAAATGACCCCATTTTAGAAAGTAGACACCCCAAGCTATTTGCTGAGAGGCATGTTGAGTCCATGGAATATTTTATATTTTGCCACAAGTTGCGGGAAAATTACAAACTTTATAAATTTTTCACAAAGTTGTCACTAAATGATATATTGCTCACACATGCTATGGGCATATGTGAAATGACACCCCAAAATAAATTCTGCTGCTTCTCCTGAGTACGGGGATACCACATGTGTGGGATTTTTTGGGAGCCTAGCCGCGTACGGGGCCCCGAAAACCAAGCACCGCCTTCAGGCTTTCTAAGGGTGTAAATTTTTCATTTCACGCCTCACTACCTATTACAGTTTTGAAGGCCATAAAATGCCAAGATGGCACAAAACCCCCCCAAATGACCCCATTTTAGAAAGTAGACACCCCAAGCTATTTGCTGAGAGGCATGTTGAGTCCATGGAATATTTTATATTTTGCCACAAGTTGCGGGAAAATTACAAACTTTTTTTTTTTTTTTTTTTTTCACAAAGTTGTCACTAAATGATATATTGCTCACACATGCCATGGGCATATGTGAAATGACACCCCAAAATAAATTCTGCTGCTTCTCCTGAGTACGGGGATACCACATGTGTGGGATTTTTTGGGAGCCTAGCCGCGTACGGGGCCCCGAAAACCAAGCACCGCCTTCAGGCTTTCTAAGGGTGTAAATTTTTCATTTCACGCCTCACTACCTATTACAGTTTTGAAGGCCATAAAATGCCAAGATGGCACAAAACCCCCCCAAATGACCCCATTTTAGAAAGTAGACACCCCAAGCTATTTGCTGAGAGGCATGTTGAGTCCATGGAATATTTTATATTTTGCCACAAGTTGCGGGAAAATTATAAACTTTTTTTTTTTTTTTTTTTTTCACAAAGTTGTCACTAAATGATATATTGCTCACACATGCCATGGGCATATGTGAAATGACACCCCAAAATAAATTCTGCTGCTTCTCCTGAGTACGGGGATACCACATGTGTGGGATTTTTTGGGAGCCTAGCCGCGTACGGGGCCCCGAAAACCAAGCACCGCCTTCAGGCTTTCTAAGGGTGTAAATTTTTCATTTCACGCCTCACTACCTATTACAGTTTTGAAGGCCATAAAATGCCAAGATGGCACAAAACCCCCCCAAATGACCCCATTTTAGAAAGTAGACACCCCAAGCTATTTGCTGAGAGGCATGTTGAGTCCATGGAATATTTTATATTTTGCCACAAGTTGCGGGAAAATTATAAACTTTTTTTTTTTTTTTTTTTTTTCACAAAGTTGTCACTAAATGATATATTGCTCACACATGCCATGGGCATATGTGAAATGACACCCCAAAATAAATTCTGCTGCTTCTCCTGAGTACGGGGATACCACATGTGTGGGACTTTTTGGGAGCCTAGTCGCGTACGGGGCCCCGAAAACCAAGAACCGCCTTCAGGATTTCTAAGGGTGTAAATATTTGATTTCACACCTCACTATCTATTACAGTTTTGAAGGCCATAAAATGCCAAGATGGCGCAAAACCCCCACAAATGACCCCATTTTAGAAAGTAGACACCCCAAGCTATTTGCTGAGAGGCATGTTGAGTCCATGGAATATTTTATATTTTGCCACAAGTTGCGGGAAAAGTACAAACTTTTATTTTTTATTTTATTTTTTTCACAAAGTTGTCACTAAATGATATATTGCTCACACATGCCAGGGGCATATGTGAAATGACACCCCAAAATAAATTCTGCTGCTTCTCCTGAGTACGGGGATACCACATGTGTGGGACTTTTTGGGAGCCTAGTCGCGTACGGGGCCCCGAAAACCAAGAACCGCCTTCAGGATTTCTAAGGGTGTAAATATTTGATTTCACACCTCACTACCTATCACAGTTTTGAAGGCCATAAAATGCCAAAATAGCAGAAAACCCCCCAAAATGACCCCATTTTGGAAAGTAGACACCACAAGCTATTTGCCGAGAGGCATGGTGAGTATTTTGCAGCTCTCATTTGTTTTTGAAAATGAAGAAAAAAAAAATAATGTATATTTTTTTTCTTTTTTTCAATTTTCAAAACTTTGTGACAAAAATGAAGGTCTGCAAAATACTAACCATACCTCTCGGCAAATAGCTTGGGGTGTCTCCTTTCCAAAATGGGGTCACTTGGGGGGATTTTGTGCTATCTGGGCATTCCATGGCCTCCGAAACTGTGATAGGCAGTGAGGAATGAAATCAAAAATTTACACCCTTAGAAATCCTGAAGGTGGTGCTTGGATTTTGGGGTACCGTACGCGGTTAGGCTCCCAAAAGGTCTCACACTTGTGGTATCCCCGTACTCAGGAGAAGCAACAGAATGTATTTTGGGGTGTAATTTTACATATAACCATGGCATGTTTGAGCAATATATCATTTAATGACAACTTTGTGCAAAAAAAATAAAAATAATAATAATAATGTATTTTTTCCACAACTTTTGTCAAAATATAAAATATTCCATGGACTCGACATGCCTCTCAGCAAATAGCTTGGGGTGTCTACTTTCTAAAATGGGGTCATTTGGGGAGGTTTTGAACTGTCCTGGCATTTTATGCACAACATTTAGAAGCTTATTGTAATTTTTTTTTCATGCAGCCTGTGGGCTGAACGAAAAAAAAATATTGATCGGTGGGTATGCCCACCATTAGATACCACCCTTCATCCACCCACTTTCTAATGGTGGGCATACATGCACCATTTATATATGCCGAAGCATGGGGGCATCCTCCCGCAAAAGGTAGGAGCAGATCGCTCCTCCACCCCTTATGCCCCCATGCTTCGGCATATATGCTCTTTTTTAACTGTGGTGGTGAAATCACCCCCGACAGTGCTGGAGTCGCGGCTTTATGTATCATGGGAGCAAACGCTGTTGCTGTCAAGATAAATAAATCCGCGCTGCAACTGAATGGCGTACCTGCTAAGCAAATGATGGTTAACAATAAAACAAAGTAACATTACAGTATAACAGTAAGACGTACCATACCTGCAAAGCAAATACAAAAAAAATAGCAAAAAATAACACATTTAACACAATCTGTGCCTAAAATATATATATGCCGAAGCATGGGGGCATCCTCCCGCAAAAAAGTTATGCCACGTACATACATTCAAACTTTTCCACGGGCAAGCCCTCCGTCGGAATTTTGACTGTATGTACGTGGCATTAGGAGCAAAATCTCTCCTCCACCCCTTATGCCCCCATGCTTCGGCATATATGCTCTTTTTTAACTGTGGTGGTGAAATCACCTCCGACAGCGCTGGAGTCGTGGCTTTACGTATCGTGGGAGCAAACGCTGTTGCTGTCAAGATAAATAAATCCACGCTACAGCTGGATGGCGTACCTGAAAACAAAAAATGGTTAACAATAAAACATTGCAGAATAGAATACAGTACAAAGGAGCAGAACAATAGCGAGAGAATAGAGAGAGAGAGAGAGAACAATAAAACGACAACTATTTTTGGTTTTTTTATTTTATATTTTTTTTGGTTTTTTGGTTTTTTTACTTTTTTTTTTTTTTTAACACTTTTTTATGTAACTTTAACACTTCTGTTGTGTCGGTTTGGGTCTCTCAAAATGTGATGGCATCTTGGGAGACCCTGTGAACGTGTGCCTAGCCTGTGCAATGCTGTACCCTACGCTAATACTCAACTAGTTCATGGTAGCGTTCAAAACACTCACCCTGACAAAGACCAGGATTGCCAGGACAGCGGGGACAATAAGAACGGGTGTCACGCCTAAATCCGCGCTTTCTGCAGACACGACATTTTCTTTGGGGGGCTCGTTGGGTAGGGGTACTCGGGAGGACATAAGAATAATGCCTCTCATGCAGCCGGCTTACTGCATCTGGTAGGGGAAGGTGAGGTGGAGCACCGCCTGGATACAGAAGGGCTCTGACGATATCCTCCTGGAATTTGAGGAAGGATCCAGTCCGTCCTGAAGCTTTGTGTAGTACATAAGCATTCAGTATAGCCAATTGGAATAAATAAACAGACACTTTTTTGTACCAGCGTCTGGACTTACGGGCAACTAGATACGGCGCCAACAACTGGTCATTGAGGTCCACCCCTCCCATGTTAAGGTTATATTTGTGGACACAGAGGGGTTTCTCCACAATACCAGTCGCCGTAGGAATTTGGACCGTCGTGTCTGCATGAAGGGAGGTAAGAACGAAAACATTCTTATTATCCCTCCACTTCATAGCGAGCAAATTATTACTGCGCAAGCAGGCTCTCTCCCCCAGCCTAAGACGGGACTCTACAAGCCGCTGGGGAAAGCCCCGGCGATTAGGTCGCACGGTGCCACATGCTCCAATCTGCTGATCAAACAAGTGACTAAACAGTGGCACGCTTGTGTAATAATTGTCCACGTACAAGTGGTACCCCTTTCCGAATAAGGGTGACACCATGTCCCACACTATCTTGCCAGCGCTTCCTATGTAGTCAGGGCAGTTCTCCGGCTCTATGTGACTATCTTTACCCTCATAAACCATGAAACTACATGTATAGCCTGTGGCCCTGTCACAGAACTTATACATCTTGACCCCGTATCTGGAACGCTTGTTGGGGACGTATTGTTTGAATGACAAGCGACCAGAAAATTTAATCAGGGACTCATCAACGCAGACAACTTGATCGGGAGTAAACAAGTCTGCAAAACGTTGGTTGAAGTGGTTTATGAGGGGCCGAATTTTGTAGAGCCGATCGTATTCAGGGTCTCCACGAGGACGACAGAGTTCATTGTCGCTGAAGTGCATGAACCGCAAAATCTGCTCGTATCGTGCCCTGGACATGGAAGCAGAGAACACGCGCATATGGTGAATTGGGTCAGTGGACCAATATGACCGCAACTCACTCTTTTTGGTTATGCCCATGTTGAGGGAGAGGCCCAGAAAGATTTTAAATTCGGAAACCGTAACTGGTTTCCATTGTCTGGCAAGGGCAGACTGGGGAATAGTGGCGATGTGTTGAGCAGCGTACAAATTGGTTTGGTCCACAATAGATCTATAGAGATCTTCGGTGAAAAACAGTGAGTAAAAGTCAAGTGTCGTAAAATCAACTGTTTCCACGTTAATGCCAGGTTGGCCAGTGAATGGGGGAAGTACGGGTTCTGCAGAAGTGGTGGGCACCCAAATAGGATTGGCGAATTCTGCAGGAAGGGCACTATGGGTATGACGGGCCTGTCTTTGTCTTCTTCTTGGTGGCAGCGGGACACTACTTGTGCTTGCCACCTCGCCAGCTTGAACTGCATTTATGGGACTCGCCACGTCACCACGTGTTACTGCAGTGCTGGATGTAGGTCCAGGGTGTACTAGGCCGCTGGTGCTTGCCAGTTCACCAGAAGGATGAGCGGCTCTAGTACGTCTCTGCTCCATACGAGTGGCCTGCGGTTTATGCACCTCAACAACAGAATACATTCGGGATCGGGCACACCTGTCCCTAACAGAGGCCTCATCTCCGTCGTCAGAGCTATCTGTCATGGAGCCGCTGTCCTCTACAGGATCGTATTCTGAGCCTGAATCTGACAGATGAGTGACGTCCTCTTCACTATCTGTCATGCTCAGAAACGTGTAGGCCTCTTCACTAGTGTACCTTCGCTTTGCCATTTTGGGCTCTAAATTTAGGGGTACACTAGTGAGACTCACAGGTAAAAAAGCACCTAGCCTGTCAGCGACTGTTTCAAAACGCTACAAAAAAAACTGTTAGCGATCGCAGGGATCAAGCCTGACTCTGCGAACGCTGCAGTTATGTGTGTTGTGTATTGTAAGTGACAGTGATCGATCGATACTGCACTTGGGTGGGCTGGGCTGGGCTTGGCGGAGGGGCTAAACGCAGGTGCTAGCAGGTATCTGGGCTGATCCCGCTAACAATGCGTTTTGGGAAACCTAAAATGCTGGCAACGCTAATATAGATCTGATCAGATACTATATTACTAAGGGAGGTGTATGCTTTGCGCGTGGGTGTTAGCGGTACTGGCACTAACCTGACGCTGGGGCGACGCAGGCCTTATCTGACCCTCAAACTTATATCACCCGCCGGGTGATCAGGGGGTTAAACCTTTATTAGGTAATAAATGGCGGGTGCCCTGAAACAAAAAAAAAATAACTAACCAACCAGCGTCACCTGTAACAGTTATATGGTGATCACTGGTGAAAGGGTTAACTGGGGGGCAATCAGGGGGCTATGCGGTAGTATATGGGGGTCCCTGACGCTATAAAAAGCTGCAGCGAACCTAAATACCTACCTGCCTAACTAGCGTCACCTGTGACACAATATGCGAACTGCTGGGAGTGTCAGTGAAATGTTAATGACACCCCCAGATCAGTTCGCATATCGCAGTGCGATCTGCAAACTCGGATCGCATGGTGTGAACACCCATGCGATCCGATTCTGCTGCGGGCCAAAAAAAGGGTCCCGTGCGAATTTGCGGCGGGTGCGGCGGGTGCGATGCGAATTCAGCCATACTATCTGTATGGCTGAACTCGAATCGCACAGAGATCGGATGTGATTTGCACTGCAGTGCGGTGCGAATCACATTCGTTCTCATAAACCGCTGCAATGTGAACCCAGCCTTAGTGACACTGGCGACGGGGGGTGATCACGGGGTTAAACCTTTATTGGGGGGGTTAGGGGGGTACATTAGAACTAAAGGGGGCTAACCCTAACTGCCCTAACAGTTATTACAGTCACAAATGACACCAATACAAAAAAAAAAAAAAAAAATGACATTGGTGTCACTGTGACTGGGGGGCAGGGGTAATTGGGGGGGTGATCGGGGGGGGGTGTGAGTGTGCCTGGCATGTTCTACTGTGTAGTGTCGTGTTGGTGCAACTCACCGATCCTCTCTCCTCGGTGTCGGAACGAAAAATACCGACACGGAGGAGAGATTACATCACTTCCTCTCCTGTGTTTACATTACAGGAGAGGAAGTGATGTCACGAACGATTTCTATTCGTCGGGAGCGATCGCGAGGGGGTGGCCATGAATGAATGGCCGCCCCCTCGTCCGGGATCGCTCCCGAACGAATACCGACCGCCGCAGGCACCGGGCGGGGGCCCGATCGGGCCCCCGACCCGCGGGAAGGCAGGGACGTACATGTACGCCCTTATGCCTGCCCATGCCATTCTGTCGACGTACATCGTCGTGCGGCGGTCGGGAAGTGGTTAAAGAACTGTCACACAGTACCAGTTTCCTTTCAGCCGACCCGGCGATACTGTATGGTTGTTGACCCGTTTTGCGCTCCCTCCAACTGGGTTTCCAGGCTCCTTCAGCGATACCAGCCTTGTGCTCAGTCCTCTCCTGGAAAAGTCCTCCCCTGGATCCTCCAGTCCCTTGGCTTCTCCCCACAAGCAACACAGCCAATCCAGGGGGCAGGACTTGTGTGACAGCGGGTGCCCGGTGATTCAAATTAAAAATGACACAGCGGGAGATGCTGGCCTGTGTGGTGATGGGGCTGGCTCTCCTCTCTGATCCCCTGCACAGGTGAGGCTGCATTCCTTGGCACAGGTGAAGCTGCATTTCTGGGCACGGGTGAGGCTGCATTGCTGGGCACGGGTGAGGCTGCATTGCTGGGCACTGGTGAGGCTGCATTGCTGGGCACAGGTGAGGCTGTATTGCTGGGCACAGGTGAGGCTGAATACCTGGGCACAGGTGAGACTTCATTCCTGGGCACATGTGAGGCTGCATTGCTGGGCACTGGTGAGGCTACATTGCTGGGCACTGGTGAGGCTGCATTCCTGGGCACTGGTGAGGCTGCATTCCTGGGCACTGGTGAGGCTGCATTCCTGGGTACTGGTGAGGCTGCATTCCTGGGCACTGTTGAGGCTGAAGTGCTCGGCACTGGTGAGGCTGAAGTGCTCGGCACTGGTGAGGCTGCATGGCTGGGCACTGGTGAGACTGCATTGCTGGGCACTGGTGAGGCTGCATTCCTGAGCACAGGTGAGGCTGAATTCCTGGGCACAAATGAGGCTGCATTGCTCAGCACTGGTGAGGCTGCATTTCTCGGCACTGGTGAGGCTACATTGCTGAGCACTGGCGAGGCTGCCTTGCTGGGCACAGGTGATGCAGAATTTCTGGGCACTGGTGAGGCTGCATTGCTGGGCACTGGTAAAACTGCATACAGTGCCTTGAAAAAGTATTCATACCTCTTGAAATTTTCCACATTTTGTCATGTTACAGCCAAAAATGTAAATGTATGTGTGGCGTGGATTTGTATTAATCCCCCTTTACTCTGACTAAAATCGAGTGGAACCAATTACCTTCAGAAGTCACTTAATTCGTAAATAGAGTCCTCCTGTGTGTAATTTACCGTATATATTCTAGTATAAGCCGAGTTTTTCAGCCCATTTTTTTAGGCTGAAAACCCCCCTCAGCTTATACTCGAGTGAGCCGTACCTTTCATTTCTAAAACAGTGGGTGTCTCCCGCTGTGTTATACAGTCTGTTTGGTCATCCATTGTAACAAAGCCCCGCCTCCTACTTGTCTGTGCTAGAGGAACACTGATATAATGCTAGGAAACTGTATCAGCGTTCCATCTATCACAGAGGAGGAGGCGGGGCTTTGTTACAATGGAAGGCCGAACAGACTGCATAACACAGCGGGAGACGCGCTGTTTTAGTAATGAAAGGTATGGCTGCAGATGGGCACACTGAGACTACAGATGGGCACACTGAGACTACAGATGGGCACAGTGAGACTACAGATGGGTAACACTGAGACTACAGATGAGCACAATTAGGCTGCAAATGGTCACAGTGAGACTGCAAATGTGCATAATTAGACTGCAAATGGTCACAGTGAGGCTGCAGATGGGCATTGTTTACCCAGTAGCTGCTGAATTTTCCCTTCCTAGGCTTATACTGGAGTCAATATGTTTTCCCAGTTTTTTGTGGTAAAATTTGGTGCCTCAGCTTATATTCGGGTTGGCCTATACTCGAGTATATACGGTAATTTCAGTATAAATACAGCTGTTCTGTGAAGCACTTAGAGGTTTGTTAGAGAGCCTTAGGTAACACACAGCATCATGAAGGCTAAGAAACACATCAGACAGGTCAGGGATAAAGTTGTGGAAAAGTTCAAAGCAGGGTTAGGTTATAAAATAATATCCCAAGCTTTGAACATCTCACAGGGCACTGTTCAATCCATCATCCAAAAATAGAAAGAGTATGGCACAACTGAAAACTTACCAAGACATGGCTGTCCACCTAAACTGGCAAGCCATTTAAGGAGCATATTAACCACTTGCCGACCGCCGCACGACGATATACGTCGGCAGAATGGCACGGGCAGGCATATGGGCGTATATATAAGTCCCTGCCTGCCCGCGGGTGGGGGGCCCGATCGGGCCCCCCCCCGGTGCCTGCGGCGGTCGGCATTCCTTCGAGAGCGATCCGGGATGAGGGGGCGGCCATTCATTCATGGCCACCCCCTCGCGATCGCTCTCGACGAATGGAAATCCTCCGTGACATCACTTCCTCTCCTGTAATGTAAACACAGGAGAGGAAGTGATGTATTCTCTCCTCCGTGTCGGTATTTTTCGTTCCGGCACCGAGGAGAGAGGTTCGGTGAGTTGCACCAACACACCACACATACAGTAGAACATGCCAGGCACACTCACACCCCCCCTTTACCCCCGATCACCCCCCAATTACCCCTGCCCCCCCCCCCAGTCACAGTGACACCAATTGCATTTTTTTTTTTTTTTGCATTGGTGTCATTTGTGACTGTAATAACTGTTAGGGCAGTTAGGGTTAGCCCCCTTTAGTTCTAATGTACCCCCCTAACCCCCCCAATAAAGGTTTAACCCCGTGATCACCCCCCGTCGCCAGTGTCACTAAGGCTGGGTTCACATTGCAGCGGTTTGAGAACGGATGTGATTCGCACCGCACTGCAGTGCAAATCACATCCGATCTCTGTGCGATTCGAGTTCAGCCATACAGATAGTATGGCTGAATTCGTGTCGCACCCACCGCACCCGCCGCAAACTTGCACGGGACCCTTTTTTTGGTCCGCAGCAGAATCGGATCGCATGGGTGTTCACACCATGCGATCCGAGTTTGCAGATCGCACTGCGATATGCAAACTGATCTGGGGGTGTCATTATTTCACTGACACTCCCAGCAGTTCGCACAGGGCAGTGTGAACTGCCGCCGGGAGGCATGCGATGCGGGAACCCGCCGCGGATTCGTGGCGTTCCCGCATCGCTCCAGTGTGAACCCAGCCTAATAAGCGATCATTTTTCTGACCGCTGTATTAGTGTCACAGGTGACGCTAGTTAGGCAGGTAGGTATTTAGGTTCGCTGCAACTTTTTATAGCGCTAGGGACCCCCATATACTACCGCATAAAGCCCCCTGATTGCCCCCTAGTTAACCCTTTCACCAGTGATCACCATATAACTGTTACAGGTGACGCTGGTTGGTTAGTTATTTTTTTATAGTTTCAGGGCACCCGCCATTTATTACCTAATAAAGGTTTAACCCCCTTATCACCCGGCGGGTGTCATTTGTGACTGTAATAACTGTTAGGGCAGTTAGGGTTAGCCTCCTTTAGTTCTAAGGTACCCCTCTAACCCCCCCAATAAAGGTTTAACCCCGTGATCACCCCCCGTCGCCAGTGTCACTAAGGCTGGGTTCACATTGCAGCGGTTTATGAGAACGGATGTGATTCGCACCGCACTGCAGTGCAAATCACATCCGATCTCTGTGCGATTCGAGTTCAGCCATACAGATAGTATGGCTGAATTCGTGTCGCACCCGCCGCACCCGCCGCAAACTCGCACGGGACCCTTTTTTTGGTCCGCAGCAGAATCGGATTGCATGGGTGTTCACACCATGCGATCCGAGTTTGCAGATCGCACTGCGATATGCGAACTGATCTGGGGGTGTCATTAACATTTCACTGACACTCCCAGCAGTTCGCATAGGGCAGTGTGAACTGCCGCCGGGAGGCATGCGATGCGGGAACCCGCCGCGCATTCGTGGCGTTCCCACATCGCTCCAGTGTGAACCCAGCCTAATAAGTGATCGTTTTTCTGATCACTGTATTAGTGTCACAGGTGACGCTAGTTAGGCAGGTAGGTATTTAGGTTCGCCGCAGCTTTTTATAGCGCCAGGGACCCCCATATACTACCGCATAAAGCCCCCTGATTGCCCCCTAGTTAACCCTTTCACCAGTGATCACCATATAACTGTTACAGGTGACGCTGGTTGGTTAGTTATTTTTTTTATAGTTTCAGGGCACCCGCCATTTATTACCTAGTCTCACTAGTGTACCCCTAAATTTAGGGGTGTCTACTTTCCAAAATGGGGTCATTTGGGGGGGGTTTGTGCCATCTTGGCATTTTATGGCCTTCAAAACTGTAACGCCCTTAGAAAGCCTGAAGGCGGTGCTTGGTTTTCGGGGCCCCGTACGCGGCTAGGCTCCCAAAAAGTCCCACATATGTGGTATCCCCGTACTCAGGAGAAGCAGCAGAATTTATTTTGGGGTGTCATTTCACATATGCCCATGGCATGCGTGAGCAATATATCATTTAGTGACAACTTTGTGAAAAAAAAAAAAAAAGTTTGTAATTTTCCCGCAACTTGTGGCAAAATATAAAATATTCCATGGACTCAACATGCCTCTCAGCAAATAGCTTGGGGTGTCTACTTTCTAAAATGGGGTCATTTGTGGGGGTTTTGTGCCATCTTGGCATTTTATGGCCTTCAAAACTGTAATAGGTAGTGAGGAGTGAAGTCAAATATTTACGCCCTTAGAAAACCTGAAGGCGGTTCTTGGTTTTCGGGGCCCCGTACGTGGCTAGGCTCCCAAAAAGTCCCACATATGTGGTATCCCCGTACTCAGGAGAAGCAGCAGAATTTATTTTGGGGTGTCATTTCACATATGCCCATAGCATGTGTGAGCAATATATCATTTAGTGACAACTTTGTGAAAAAAAAAAAAAAAAAAATTAAAGTTTGTAATTTTCCCGCAACTTGTGGCAAAATATAAAATATTCCATTGACTCAAAATGCCTCTCAGCAAATAGCTTGGGGTGTCTACTTTCTAAAATGGGGTCATTTGTGGGGGTTTTGTGCCATCTTGGCATTTTATGGCCTTCAAAACTGTAATAGGTAGTGAGGAGTGAAGTCAAATATTTACGCCCTTAGAAAACCTGAAGGCGGTTCTTGGCTTTCGGGGCCCCGTACGCGGCTAGGCTCCCAAAAAATCCCACACATGTGGTATCCCCGTACTCAGGAGAAGCAGCAGAATTTATTTTGGGGTGTCATTTCACATATGCCCATAGCATGTGTGAGCAATATATCATTTAGTGACAACTTTGTGTAAAAAAAAAAAATATATATTTTTTTGTCATTATTCAATCGCTTGAGGCAAAAAAATAAAATATTCGATGGGCTCAACATGCCACTTATCAATTTCCTTAGGGTGTCTACTTTCCAAAATGGGGTCATTTGGGGGGGTTTTGTACTGCCCTGCCATTTTAGCACCTCAAGAACTGAGATAGGCAGTCGTAAACTAAAAGCTGCGTAAATTCCAGAAAACGTACCTTAGTTTGTAGATGTGACAACTTTTGCGCAAACCAATAAATATACAGTTATTGACTTTTTTTTTACCAAAGACATGTGGCTGAATACATTTTGGCCTAAATGTATGACTAAAATTGAATTTATTGGATTTTTCTAATAACAAAAAGTAGAAAATATCATTTTTTTTCAAAATTTGCGGTCTTTTTCCATTTATATCGCAAAAAATAAAAATCGCAGAGGCAATCAAATACCATCAAAAGAAAGCTCTATTTGTGGGAAGAAAAGGACGCAAATTTTGTTTGGGTACAACATTGCATGACCGCGCAATTACCAGTTAAAGCAGCGCAGTGCCAAATTGTAAAAAGACCTCTGGTCATTTACCAGCAAAATGGTCCGGTCTGAAAGTGGTTAATCAGAGAAGCCAACAAGAGGCCCATGGTAACTCTGGACGAGGGGTAAAGATTCACAGTTTAGGAGGGAGAATCTGTCCACAGGACAACTATTGTACTCCACAAGCCTGGCCTTTACAGAAGAGTGGCAAGAAGAAAGCCATTGTTGAAAGAAAGCCATAATAAGTCCTGTTTGCAATTCGCGAGAAGCCATGTGGGGGACACATGTGGGGGACACAGCAAACATTGTTTGTAAACATGGCATTGAGATATTGTCTATTTATGTGCCTTTTCGGCTATATTTAATATTTTCATTGTAATTATTAATAAAGTTTGTATATGTTGTTTATTGGTGTTGGTGGTCATTTAGAATCCCATTACCCTGGGGGTTTCTTTTTCTTTACAATTGATTAGGGATGGGACCACCGCACCAAATTTATTTGACCCATTGTTAGCCCCTTTTTTTCACTTTATATATATATATATACAGGGTAGCAGATACCCATCCCCCGTTTATGGGACTTCCAATGGGCCATTGAAGTTTATGTAATTTTTTGTAGGAATCTTATCTGTGCATAATAACCTTTCTTTTTATGCAGGGATGCATGTATATACATACTGTGTAGGCAATAGGTCAATGTTCAAGTTTGTTTATACATTATTTGTTTGATATTATTCCAAACATATAAAGCAAGACAATTTTAGCCACCCTTTTTTTCTTCCTTTTTCTTCCCTCCCTCCTCCTTCCCCAAACATGTTTAACCACTTGGGATCCGCGCTAATGCCGTCATTTGACCTACTTTTCCGGGACGACATCTATTGACGTCGTCCCGTGCACGAGGGGCGCGCGCAGCGCGCTCTGTGATCGGCGAGTCCATGAGACTCGGCTGATCACCGATCCGTGCAAGGGGTCGATCCCGACCCCTTATCACGTGATCAGCTGTCAGCCAATGACAGCTGATCATGTGATAGAACGGAGCCGGTAATCGGCTATTATTCCTCCTCGCGCTGACAGCGCGAGGAGAAAAAAAAAAAGCCGATCACCGGCGGCCGTGATCCCGATCACGGCCAGCAATACAAGCGACCACCTGCCCCCTGCCAGTGTCCACCTGCCCCCTGCAGTGCCATCCTGAATAAAAGTAAGTGCCCCCCGTCAGTGCCACCCAGCAGTGCCCATAGTGCCCACAGTGCCACCCACAGTGCCACCCACAGTGCCACCCACAGTGCCACCCGCAGTGCCACCCAGCAGTGCCACCCACAGTGCCACCCACAGTGCCCACAATCTGCCTCAAAGGTGCTGCACCCCAGTGCCACCCATCAGTGCCCAGCAGTGCTGCCCATCAGTGCCCAGCAGTGCCGCCCATCAGTGCCCAGCAGTGCCACCTATCAGAGCCACCTATCAGTGCCACCTATCAGTGCCCATCAGTCCCATCTATCAGTGGTACCTATCAGTGCCCATCCATGCCACCCATCCGTGCCACCCATCCGTGCCACTTATCCGTGCCACCCATCCGTGCCATCTTATCTGTGCCCATCTTTGCCCATCAGTGCCGCCTTATCTGTGCCCATCGGTGCCGCCTTATCTGTGCCTATTAGTGCCGCCTTAACTATGCCTATCAGTGCCCACCAGTGCAGCCTATCAGTGCCCACCAATGCAGCCTATCAGTGCCCACCAATGCAGCCTATCAGTGCCCACCAATGCAGCCCATCAGTGCCCACCAATGCAGCCTATCAGTGCCGCCTAATCAGCGCACTTCAATGAAGGAGAAAAATGACCCGTTTGCAAAATTTTATAACAAACTATTAAAACATGATTATTTTTTTTTTGCATCTTTTTTTGTTTGTTTAGCAAAAAATAAAACTCCCAGCTGTAACTAAATACCACCAAAAGAAAGCTCTATTTGTGGGAAAAAAATGATAAAAATTTCATTTGGGTACAGTGTTGTATGACCGCGCAATTGTCATTCAAAGTGCATCAGCGCTGAAAGCTGAAAATTGGTCTGGGACTGAGGGGGGTTTAAGTGCCCAGTAAGCAAGTGGTTAAATGTAGAGAATTTGATGCCCTTATGGGCCAATACAGAGAGCATGGTCTGAAGGAGGCTAAAGAATCAGAAATGAATTCCCTCTTCTTACAACTAAAAACACTAGTGGAAAATAAGGTGTCCCTCTATTGGCAGGTGGATAACTTTGAACATTACATACAAGATGACATTAACCCTTTAGGTTTGAGGATTCAGATTTTCCCAGTATTGGAAAATTTGGACAACACTTTTAAAAAGAAATGGGAAAATAATTTGCAACAGTGCACAAAAACAATGATGCGCCTGCTAATAGAGGAATACCAAAAAAGAATAGGCACACTAGAAAAAGAAATTGAGGGTATTTATACTAAATTAGATCCCTTTAAGGATGCACCCATGTATAAGGAACAGGAAGAACGCATCAAAACACAGATAGATCTCCTGGTGAAAGACTCCATTTCAGCAAAGGAAAGAAAATTTTGGAGAGACAAGGTAGCCTTTAGTGAAGGTAGGGCTTACCGTTGACTCCCCCGTAATACCCAAGGGTGACAACAACAAAGGGGAAACAAACTATTTCCTAAACGACAAAAAAATCCTTATAAAAGCAAAGAAGGAGATTTAGGTTCCAACTCTTCTCTAAACTCCTTATCGTCTACGTGTTCACAAACTTTAAAAAAAACAGCTAGAAAACCCAAATTCACCAGAGCCCACACCAAGGGACAGGAAACAAACCATGGACACCTCAAGTAACACACAATCTGTATCTCTACTGGGTGGTACAGACCATATGTTAAGATCAGGGAACACACGAAGCGGACCGTCATCACAGGGACGATCTATACTAGAATCCTCACACACAAGTGGTAAAAATGACAATACAGAGACACAATGACAGAGGGCAGGGGCGGTAAGCACAGAGACAGCCCTTAATGTCATTAATCTTTCGGACTACGTACTCTCAGTGGACGAGAGGACCCTTTTGAGTAAGGGCCTTACTTTTTGCCCCTCCACCAATGTGGACACCTTTGAAGCCATCAAAGATGTACAACTTTTTGCAAGAAAATTGATCTTGAAATACTTGTACACAAAACCACAACTAGATAAAACATCTCATGATAAGGAGAAACAAGCATTAGATGATCTGGTGCCTCTATTGGTGGAGCAGGAGCAAACAAATGTAATAGACACCATTGACCTTGATAACCTTTTAATGACCAACATCACCCCTACGACAATGGGTATTCAGGGCAAATCACATTTAAAGAAGAAGTCAAACAAATTTCCCTCTCTGGCCCAAAATATAAATTTAAAAGCTTTTATTACAATGGTAACTAAGGACATTAAAAAATTGCCAAAGGGAATACCTGCGGATAACCTCTCCGACTCAGAGAGATTAGCCCTAGTCACTCTACAAAAACAACATCAATTAACTATTAAGCCCTCTGACAAGGGGGGTAACATCATAGTTATGAACAATGATCAATATCTCACCATTTGTAACAGGATTCTATCCAATAAGGAATGGTATAAACGAATTTCGAAGACCCAGATTGAAAAATTTGATAATGTATTTTTTCAGTTAGTAGATCAGGCGTATCTCATAGTTTCATAGTTTCATAGTTAGTAAAGTTGAATAAAGACAACAGTCCATCCAGTTCAACCTGAGTGAGTGTCTACAATTGTCCCTATCCCTGT
Source organism: Lithobates pipiens (assembly GCF_037356315.1). NCBI lineage: Eukaryota > Metazoa > Chordata > Amphibia > Anura > Ranidae > Lithobates > Lithobates pipiens. The sequence goes on along the minus strand of NW_027507789.1, from coordinate 125,382,425 downwards.
ATGTTGCACATTCATCTCGAAAATTTTATCACACAAACAACATGGGAATTTGTACGAACAAAATATTCGAAGATCCCAACTTTTTATAGTCTCCCGAAGGTCCATAAGAACCTAAATGATCCTCCAGGGAGACCCATCATGTCCGGTAGGGAAAGCATTTCTGAAAATTTAAGTAGGTACATTGATGAGCAATTACGCCCACTAGTGGCGAATTTGCCGTCTTGCCGTCTTACCTTGGAGACACAGCCCATTTGTTACAGCAACTTGAAGGCCTCCATGACGCTCTTTTGGTCACGGTTGACGTGGAGGCACTCTATTGTTCGATCCCCTATGAGAGGGGCTTGGCAGTTGTACAGCATTTTTATCGCAATCCCACAGAGATGACAAACCATTACATCAATTCATCCTGCAGGGGTTGCGATTTATTTTGTTACATAATGCATTCTCGTTTAATGGATCCTACTTCCTCCAGATACAGGGTGTGGCTATGGGGATGTGTTGCGCTCCCTCATATGCCAACCTGTATCTGGGGGAATGGGAGAATTCTTTCCTGTCACTGGATGAGGTACCATGCGACCAGATACTTTTCTGGTATCGATATATTGATGACATAATTTTCACTTGGAATGGTACCTTTGATGCCCTGATTCGCCTTTTGAGACTTATGGAGGACAATTCTTTTAACCTTAAGTTCATAATGACATGTGAGTGTGCCAAGGTGAACTTTCTTGATGTAACCATCTCGAAGAACTCTCAAGGTCACCTGATAAGTTCCTTACATAGAAAAGAGACTGCGGGAAACATAATTCTCTACGCAACTAGTTCGCATCCAGTTCCCCTAATTAAATCAATCCCATACTCTCAATATTTACAGATTAGAAGAAATTGCACAGAAGAGTCTGTATTTAGGGCTGAATCTAAAAAACAACAGGAACGGCTATTACAATGTGGTTATTCCCGCACATGCTTAACCACTTAAGGACCACCGCATGTAAATGTACGTCGGCAGAATGGCACCGACAGGCACAAGCACGTACATGTACGTGCTTGCCTTCCAGTGGGTGGGGGGTCCGATCAGACCCCCTCCCACTGGTTGCGGTGGTTCGTTTCGCTTCAGGAGCGATCCGGGATGAGGGGATGGCCGTTGGTTTCTGGCCATCCCCTCTCGATCGCTCCTGGCGAATGAGAAGCTTCCCCCGTCTGTGTAGTATAAACACAGGCAGGGAGGAAGTGATGTCATTCTCCTTGGGGCGGTCTTTTTGACCGGACTGCGAGGAGAACAGAGATAGTGTACCAACACTACACTAACATGTAGGTACACATAGGCACACAAATCCCCCCCGATCACCCCCCCCGAATCGCCCCCCCTCCCAGTCACAGTGTCACTGTTTGCAGTGATCATTTATTTACTGATCACTGCATTTAGTGTCAGTTGTGACAGTAAAAAGTGTCAGGGCAGTTAGTGTTAGGTCCAGGGTAGCCCCCTACCCCCCAATAAAGGTTTAACCCCCTGATTGCCCCTAGAGTTAACCCTTTCACCCCCTTTTGCCAGTGTCACTAAGCAATCGTTTTTCTGATTGCTGCATTAGTGTCACTGGTGCCGCTAGGTAGCTAGTTATTTTTTTAGGTTCACCGCCAGGTTTTTATAGCACTAGGTACCCCCATATACTACCCAATAATTGTTTTAACCCCCTGATTGCCCCTAGTTAACCCTTTCACATCCTTTTGCCAGTGTCACTAAGCGATCGTTTTTCTGATCGCTGCATTAGTGTCACTGGTGCCGCTAGGTAGCTAGTTATTTTTTTAGGTTCACCGCCAGGTTTTTATAGCGCTAGGTACCCCCATATACTACCCACTAACGGATTTAACCCCCTGATTGCCCCTAGTTAACCCTTTCACCCCCTTTTGCCAGTGTCACTAAGCAATCGTTTTTCTGATCGCTGCTTTAGTGTCACTGGGCCGCTAGGTAGCTAGTTCTTTTTTTAGGTTCATCGCCAGGTTTTTATAGCACTAGGTACCCCCATATACTACCCAATAATGACTTTAACCCCCTTATTGCCCCTAGTTAACCCTTTCACCAGCGATCACCGTATAAGTGCCACTGGTGAAGCTGGTTAGCCAGTTAGTTATTTAGGTTCCCCGTCAGGTTTTTATATAGCGTCAGGGACCCCCATATACTACCTAATAAAGATTTTAACCCCCTGATTGCCCCTAGTTAACTCTTTCACCAGTGATCACCGTATAAGTGTTCCGGGTGACTCTGGTTAGTTAGTTTGCTTTTTATAGCATCAGGGCACCCACCATTTATTAACCCCCAATCGCCCGGCAGGTGATATCAATTAGGTTTTAGGGTCAGGGTCTGCGTCGCCCCAGGCAGCGCTAGGTTAGTGTCAGTATCTGAACAGATCAATATCTGATCTGATCAGATCTATACTAGCGTCCCCAGCAGTTTAGGGTTCCAAAAAAACGCATTGTTAGCGGGATCAGCCCAGATACCTGCTAGCACCTGCGTTTTGCCCCTCCACCCAGCCCACCCAAGTGCAGTATCGATCGATCACTGTCACTTACAAAACACTAAACACATAACTGCAGCGTTCACAGAGTCAGGCCTGATCCCTGCGATTGCTAACAGTTTTTTTTAGTAGCGTTTTATATTCAAATCCTGAAGGCAGTGCTTGGTTTTCGGGGTCCTGTACGTGGCTAGGCTCCAAAAATGTCCCCCACGTGTGGTATCCCCGTACTCGGGAGAAGCAGCAGAATTGGGGTGTAATTTCACTTATGCCCATAGCATGTGTGAGCAATATATCATTTAGTGACAACTTTGTGCAAAAAAAAAAAAAAATTGTAATATTCCTGCAACTTGTGGCAAAATATAAAATATTTCATGGACTCAACATGCCTCTCAGTAAATAGCTTGGGGTGTCTACTTTCCAAAATGGGGTCATTTGGGGGGGGGGGGGTTTGTGCTATTTTGGCATTTTATGGCCTTCGAAACTGTGATAGGCAGTGAGGAGTGAAATCAAAAATTTGCACCCTTAGAAATCCTGAAGGCAGTGATTGGATTTCAGGGTCCTGTACGCGGCTAGACTCCCAAAAAGTCCCACATATGTGGTATCCCCATACTCAGGAGAAGCAGCAGAATATATTTTGGGGTGCAATTCCACATATAACTATGGCATGTGTGAGCAATATATCATTTAGTGACAACTTTTTGTAAACTTTTTTTTTGTGTGTCATTATTCAATCACTTGGGACAAAAAGAAATATTCAATGGGCTCAACATGCCCCTCAGCAATTTCCTTGGGGTGTCTACTTTCCAAAATGGGGTCATTTGGGGGGTTTTGTGTTATTTTGGCATTTTATGGCTTTCGAAACTGTGATAGGTAGTGAGGAGTGAAATCAAAAATTTGCACCCTTAGAAATCCTGAAGGCAGTGATTGGTTTTCAGGGTCCTGTACGCGGCTAGACTCCCAAAAAGTCCCACATATGTGGTATCCCCGTACTCAGGAGAAGCAGCAGAATATATTTTGGGGTGCAATTCCACATATAACTATGGCATGTGTGAGCAATATATCATTTAGTGACAACTTTTTGTAAACTTTTTATTTTTACTTTTTGTGTCATTATTCAATCACTTGAGACAAAAAAAAAAAATTCAATGGGCTCAACATACCCCTCAGCAATTTCCTTGGGGTGTCTACTTTCCAAAATGGGGTCATTTGGGGGGGGGGGTTTGTACTGCCCTGCCATTTTAGCACCTCAAGAAATGAGATAGGCAGTCATAAATTAAAAGCTGTGTAAATTCCAGAAAATGTACTCTAGTTTGTAGACGCTATAACTTTTGCGCAAACCAATAAATATAAGCTTATTGACATTTTTTTTACTAAAGACATGTGGCTGAACACATTTTGGCCTAAATGTATGACTAAAATTTAGTTCATTTGATTTTTCTTATAACAAAAAGTAGAAAATATATATATATATATTTTTTTCAGTCTTTTTCCTTTTATATCGTAAAAAATAAATATCGCAGAGGCAATCAAATACCATCAAAAGAAAGCTCTATTTGTGGGAAGAAAAGGATGCAAATTTCGTTTGGGTACAACATTGCATGACCGTGCTATTACCAGTTAAAGCAGTGCAGTGCGAAATAGTAAAAAGACCTCTGGTCCTTAGGGTGACAATTGGTCCGGGGCTGGTTAAAAAAGGCATTCAGAAGAGCCTGCACACACAACAGACAAAATTTATTAAGAGGCAATCCTAGTAGAAATAATGAGGTGACCAGGAGGAAATCTGAACCAACTAGGCTGGTGATGACATATACCATACAACATACAGCCATACAACAAATAATGAAGAGACACTGGCATATTTTGTCCATTGACCCCTCGATTAGGCAATTTATCCCCAAGACCCCCAGCAATTACTTTTAGGCATTCTAAATCATTGAGAGATCGCTTAGTCAAAAGCAAATACACAGGGGAATTCAGGGATGACCCTTGCAAGCGTTGCGGCTCTTTCAAATGTGGGGGCTGCCCCCAATGTCAATTCATGAATGTAGAACAGAGAGTCATATTGCCGAATGGCAAGACTCTTAGGCCTCTACATTTCGCTAATTGTCGGACACATGGGGTAGTTTACCTTCTTACCTGCGATTGCGGGTCTTTTTATGTAGGTAAAACAAAACAACCATTAAGAAAGTCCCGGGAACGAGAATGAGAGCAACGAGTGGTAGTGTAGGGACAGCATGACAGGGTGAGAAGGGCACAGGAAAGGGTTAAGAAAGTTAACTGGTGAGAGGGGGGGGTGATTAGAATGAAGAGGTTGGGAGCCTTTAAAATGGAAAAAACAGGAAGAGGAGGGGTATCAATCTAGTGAGCACGAGGAGAGGAGAGTTTCCCGCCCACCCTCCCTTTGATCTTAGTGGTTGAGGAGGGAACTAATTACTTTGCATTGCAGGTGTGGAGTTTTTCGTCATGGCAGCTGTTTTTGCTGGCGGTGGTGGTGGCTTGTATGGTGGTAACGGACCCAGGAAATGGAAGTGTGGGGGGGCCCATTAGGGACTTGGGCTCCCTGGGTTACAGCTAACGCGGGTTAGCTGATTATGGGATGGTGGACACTGCGGGTAGGGAGTTGTCTCCGGGCTGATGCTATCACGGCCGGAGGCCTAGTACGGTTAGCTTGCCCGCAGTGTAACAAAGTGAGATGGTGTTGGGAAAGTGCCATACAAGCCACCGGGTTCAGAAAACTGATGAGGTTTCAGAGTTATTTTGAGGTTTATCGAGGTTAAAATGGTTAAAATGGTTAATTGTTATATGTTGATATTTTTATATATATTTTATATATTTATAAATAAAAGGCTGCTGTGGCCGGTTATACCCCATAAAAGGTGTGGTCTCATTTCTATAGATAAGAAACGGGAGGCAGGTTGGGGGGTGTAACGGTGGGCCGCAGTGGATAAAACGAGGAGGTGCATCTTATCTACACTAGTCATGCAAAAGAATCAGCAGACATATACAAAGTGTACGCACCTGTAATCCGGACCTAACATTGGGCCGCCATGCACGTGACATACACTTGGGTAATTTTCCTAAGATTACGTTTACTGTACTGGACCGTGTCCACCCAAACCCTCGAGGAGGGGACTGGGACAAAATGTTATTACAGAGAGAAACGAGATGGATAACAGACTTATGTGCCACTAGTCCACCAGGTTTAAATGAATGTGTCAGCTTTAGACCCTTCTTGGAGAGGTTTTCCTCTGGTACATGGGAGGGCCTTGAAGGTCTCTAAATGCCCAATAAACACAAGATCTCCAGCTTTCCAAACAATGTTTTTATATAATATGGAATTATATTCTGTGGAGGTTTTTAGGGTGGGTGGTTTGTTTTCCCTTTTTTTTTTTGCTTTCCCTTCTCCCCTATAGCTGGCTGTGCCTTGTATCATTTAAGAAAAATATTATTAAATCTTCACAATCGAGCTTTCTTTCCAACGCTCGATTTGGTTTTGGGCCCTTTTATTTTTTTATTTTTACTGATTTGGTGGTTCACTTCCCCTGTGCACAGCTGTTTTCCCTTTTTTTCATTACATGTGGGAGCCAGCGTCATTTCCGTTTGGGACGCCGCTCTCCAGCATCACCTGTGTTGTCGTGACGCATGGGTCATGACGTCACCTCCATTCAGTACACCATGGAGACTGGTGTATAGGGGATGACGTCACCTCCTGATTGAATGTTACGCTCCACGACACGCTGTGGAGGTGTGGGGCGTTGACGTTGTCTTCATCTGCTGCGTTCCAAAGTTGGCTGCTGACGCAGCCGTCATCATGTCATCCTCGCATGATGCGTTGCCTGTATCTATTGGTTGGAAGAGGGAGACGCCAACCCCTCGTTGTACGGCACTCCCTAGGGTGCGCCTGGAGCATGGGGAGTGTGTGCGCCGCCTTCGCCTGGTGCGCCGCACTCCAGGGCAGTTTGGCTATGCTTGCATGCCACTGCCTTGGAGTATGATTGGCTGTATTTAGTGACGTCATGAGTTTGTTCGCTATCTACCTACTAATTGAGTCTTATTAAATATACACCCCCGGAACACATGACCACAGTTAGCCAATCACAAAGTGATCACTGGGTAATTTAAATGGCACCACTGTGCAGCATTTGAGCAACACTCACCACCTCACACAGAGGAATACCTGCCGATCAGTAAGTACTAACACTCTGCAATTTGCCCTCCAGATTGTATTTTGCTTCACAAGGGACAAAACAAACTTTTTAATTACTCCCTTAGGGAAGTAGGTTGCCAGGCTCCATTTTCAGCCCTCCTCTGGGTTCACCTTTTGCGTATGGGACAAGGCACTTTGATGTGCAGTAAGGATATTCGCTATTTTAGCTTGAATTTACTATATAAGTGACTAAAGACACCTGTGCATCCCATCTGTTCCTTGTTTATGGACATCCTCTGGGTAAGAAGTAAATATTGGGCTGCATGTTTCCCTTCATATATCTTGCTTCATATCTTGTTTCATAGACACTCAAGTTGTACACACTCATCTCTTACCTTTGGATGTCTGGGCATGTTGGGTGTATGTCACTCTTTGGCCATTTCTCTTATTTAAAATTTTATTTTGATTCTTACTTTTTATTTTTTTCGTTTCTTAAAAAAAAGAATTTTTTTTTTTCTTTTTGTTTTTTTCACTTATCATTTTCTATTTATTTATTCTATCTTTGGATAATGGTGATGTTTCTTAAAAAAATTCTGCACTGGGTCGGACACATCCCTATCGGCATCGCTCACCCCTCTATACCATGGCATGGGAGGCAGCTGCAGTAGTAATCTTGTGAATTCAATCTGCTGCTTTGTTCCTTGGCTTAGGTAGGACACATTTGGAGGAAGTGTGCAGGTTAACATTCACCTGCACTCTATATATACTGAAGCATCAGCTGGCTGACACACCTATATCGTTAAGCCATATGTACCCCATGCTACCTTCCAAGTATGCTCCTCTCTACAAATGATTTCAGGTGGGCCACTATTTTTGCTGTAAGGGAGGAGAGAAATAATCCCCCCTTTTTTTTTCTGTGGTTTTTAAAGCTTGCCTTTTTTATATTGTAGAAATACTATTATGTCATCGAGTCTTATGCTCTTCACCCCTGATGAAAGTTCTGTGACACCAGCAACTAGAAACGCGTCGGGTGTGGTGAAATATGAAGATTATCTTTTTTCTATTTTTTTCTATTTATATATTGGTTTGTCGTAGTGATCTATGTATCTGTTTGTTTGTAAACATGTCATTGAGATATTGTCTATTTATGTGCCTTTTTGGCGATATTTAATATTTTCATTGTAATTATTAATAAAGTTTGTATATGTTGTTTATTGGTGTTGGTGGTCATTTAGAATCCCATTACCCTGGGGGTTTCTTTTTCTTTACAATTGATTAGGGATGGGGCCACCTCACCAAATTTATTTGACCCATTGTTAGCCCCTTTTTTCACAACATGTGTAAGAAGGTGCTTTGGTCAGATGAGACCAAAATGTAACTTTTTGGCCTAAAAGCAAAACGTTTTGTGTGGCGGAAAAATAACACTGCACATCACCCTGAACACACCATCCCCACTGTGAAACACAGTGGTGGCAGCATCATGTTGTGGGGATGCTTTATTTCAGCAGGGACAGGAAAGCTGGTCAGAGTTGATGGGAAGATGGAGGGCGCCAAATACAGAGCAATCTTGGAAGAAAACCTACTAGAGTCTGTAAAAGACTGGGGCGGAGGTTCGCCTTCCAGCAGGACAACAACCCTAAACATACAGTCAGAGCTACAATGGAGTGGTTTAGATCAAAGCATATTCATGTGTTAGAATGGCCCAGTCAAAGTCCAGACCTAAATCCAATTGAGAATCTGTGGCAAGACTTGAAAATTGCTGTTCGTAGATGCTCTCCATCCAATCTGACAGAGCTTGAGCTATTTTGCAAACAAAAATGGACAAAAATGTCACTCTCTAGATGTGCACAGCTAGTAGAGACAGCCCCAAAAAGACTTGCATACTTTTCGCATATTTATTTGTAAAAAATGTTGAAAACCATTTATCATTTTCCTTCCACTTCACAATTATGTGCCACTTTGTGTTGGTCTATCACATAAAATTCCAATAAAATACATTTATGTTTTTGGTTGCAACATGACAAAATGTGGAAAATTTCAAGGGGTATAAATACTTTTTCAAGGCACTGTAGATGGGCACTAGTGAGGCTGCATTGCTGGGCACTGCTGAGGCTGCATAGATAAGCACTGGTGAGGCTGCATAGATGGGCACTGGTCAGGCTGCATTGATGGGCACTGGTGAGGCTGCATAGATGGGCACACTTGAGCCCTACATTCTTTATGTAGCTCATTGCTGAGCCGTGCATTTTATATGTAGTGCACTCCTGAGCCCTGCATTCTTTATGCAGCGCACTCCTGAGCCCTGCATTCTTTATATAGAGCACTCCTGAGCCTTGCATTCTTTATGTAGCACACTCCTGAGCCCTGCATTCTTTATGTAGTGCACTCCTGAGCCCTACATTCTTTATGTAGCACACTCCTGAGCACTGCATTCTTTATATAGCGCACTCTTGAGCCCTGCATTCTTTATGCAGCGCACTCCTGAGCCCAGCATTCTTTATGTAGCGCACTCCTGAGCCCTACATTCTTTTTTTTTTTTTAAATGATGTTTATTAAATTTCACAAGATACAAAAGTATGCATAGCAATTACATCCATTACAATTCTTGGATGCCATAACAGATATTGTCAGCAGTAACAATGACGGTATCAATAACAATAACTTCGGCACATAGGTGTATCGATATCAGAAAACAGGTATTAGCCTTGTGTAACCTGTGAGTGTGCCACTTAACATATTACAGCAGTAATATTGGGGTAGAGGGTAGGGTAAGGAAGGGAAGGAAGGAGGAAGGAAAGGAGGAAAGAAGGTGGGGAGAGGGTGGGGGGTAGGTGGGGGGAAGAGTTTTGAGAACAAAGTATGGAGTGAAGAACCAGCAAACACAAGTGAGTTAGCAAGAATGATATTCATCAGGAACAAAGTCAGGTTAAATGGGATGAGTACCATTTGTGCCATGGGAGCCATTGGGCCTGGGTTTTTACATAGGATGGTAGGCCTCTGGACCCAATCAGCTCATAGGTATAGTGGGAGTGTACTAAGGTGGTTACGTCTAGGATGCTAGGTATGGTAGGGGATTTCCAGTTTCTGGTTAGGAGTAGTCTAGTCGCTAGGAGGATATGAGTAAGGACCGTGCGGCATGTATGAGGGACATCGTCCGGAATTATGTTGAGTATAGCAAGTTGTGGTGACAAGGAAATTGTGACATTGCTTACGTCCCGAATAAGTTTTGTGACGTCTGACCAAAGGGGTTCAATATTTGGACATTGCCACAGTATGTGAAACAAAGTCCCTATATGGTTACAGTTGCGCCAACACAGTGGGGCAGTGTTGGGTTGAAATTTAGCGAGTCTATGGGGAGTCATATACCAGCGAAGAGTAATTTTCGACGTCAGTTCCCATAAGCCTGTGCACCGTGTGGCTTTGTAGATAGAAGTTAAGGCTTGTTGCCATTGGGCGTCAGAGAATTGGAGATGTGTGTCTGATTCCCAATCTATGAAGGGTTTGGATTTGAAGAAGATATTTTTCTCCTGCAATAGGGGGTATATAAGCGATATACCTTTATATGTGGAATCTTGTTTAAAATAGAAATTCCATATTTTCAAAGGTAGTGCTCCTTCTATGCGGGTGTGTGTGGTCAGACAGGAGCGTAACCTGTGATAATTGAAAAAATCTGAAGAGGGTGCCCCATAAATGGACTGGATCTCAGGAAAAGACTTGTTGTCTGTGAGGGTCCTAAGATCATTAGTGTTGGATGCCCGGGATGTGAGCCATGTAGGTATGGTTAGATCAGGAGATAAGATTTGAAGGGTCTGTAAAGATACCGGTATGTCTTTCATAGGGAAGGATGACCATTTGCTATTGCGAAGTATTTTCCATGCAGAAATCGATGCTTTTATGGTTGGTGAGAAGAGGTTGAAATTTGTTACCGAGACTAGGGAGCTAAATAACCAGCTTTTGAGTTCAGGACCAGGTGTGGCATGATTTTCTATATCCCCCCATAGTGTAGTATGGGGGGGGGGTTAGTCCATTCCCGTAATTGGGAAAGGACGGTGGCCAAGTAATAGTCCCGGATGTCTGTATATCCCATACCCCCAGCATGCTTATGTTTGATAAGTTTGGAATAGTTGCTTCTAGGTTTTTTATCTTGCCACATGTATTTAGTAAAAATAGATTGCAAAGAAGCTAGGTAGGATTTGGATAAGGGGATGGGAAGGGTACGAAATGTATATAGAATTTTAGATAATGTGAGCATTTTAAAGGCTGCGAGCCTACCCGACCATGAAAGTTCAAATTTGGCGAGGTTGGACAGTTCTTTGATTAATAATTGTTTGGTTTTGACATAGTTGGCTTGAAACAATCTAGATACCGAGTTAGTGAGTACAATGCCTAAGTACGGTATTCCGTGGTCGGCCCAGGGATATGCATATTGGTTTCCTAGAATATTGCTGGTGACAGCATCAAGGCCCAGTTCTAAAATATACGATTTGGTTTCATTGACCTTGTAATAAGAAACTGAACCAAAGGTAGTTAAAACATGTTGTACCGAAGCCAGGGAAGTCATGGGGTTAGTGAGCATCAATATGACATCATCTGCAAATAAATGTATTTTGTGTTCTATGTGGCCTATTTTAAAGCCAGAGATAGTTGTGCAATTCCTGATATGCGCTGCCAGGGGTTCCATGATCAGGTTAAAGATAAGTGGTGATAGGGGACAGCCCTGGTGGGTACCATTGGTTATTGGAAAAGCACGGGAGGTTATTCCGTCCGTGTAAACTTGTGCCGATGGAGAAGAGTATAGTGCCATAATTGCTGAAAGAATATGGCCTTGGAACCCAAATTTGTGAAGGGTAGCTTCTAGGTAAGCCCAATGGACTCTATCGAACGCCTTCTCTGCATCTAGAGATAGAAGCAGAGAAGGCGTTCTGCTAGTCTCTGCGTGATGGATTATGTTTATCAATCTCCTTGAAGCGTCATAAGTTTGTCTACCCTTCGAGAAGCCTGATTGGTCAGGGTGTATCAAAGTAGGCATCATTTGGACTAAACGATTGGCTATGAGTTTAGCGAAGATTTTGGTGTCGGTATTAAGAAGTGAAATTGGCCTAAAGTTTTGTGGTGTGTTGGGCTCTTTCCCTGGCTTCGGTAAAGTAATTATCAGAGCATTAAGCATTTCATTGGGAAGAGAAGAGGAGGAGGCAGCGTCATTACACACTTGGGATAGGTAGGGAGCCAAGGTAGTACTGAATTGTTTATAGTACTCATTAGTTAAGCCGTCAGGCCCTGGTGATTTATTGGAAGGCAAAGTTGATACAATGTTCTTCTAATTGGGTGAAAGGGGTGTTCAGGTCAGATAAGTGTTGTTGTGATAATGTTGGCAGGTCAATCGTTTGAAGAAAGGTATTGATGTCAGCAAGAGAGGGTTGAGTTGTGTTGGGGTCGTCTTTCAAATTGTACAGAGTATGGTAGTAGTGGCTAAAGGCATCTGCAATAGCTTGAGGGTCAAAAAGTTTCTGCTTTGTGGTTGGGTGAAAGAGGTGATGTATTCTAGATTTAGCATAGTGACCCTTGATGCTAAGAGCAAGTGCTTTCCCCGTCTTGTTGCTTGCAGTATAATAGTGTGCTTTGAATTTCGTGTTAGTGCGAGTGTGATATTCTAGGAGTAAATTTCTAAGTTCCTGTCTGAGGAGGACTAACTGGTCTTTTAATTTAGGGTCTGGTGTGGTTTGGTTTTGAACATCGAGTGCATGTATTTTGGCTATTAAGGTGTCTAGACGCTGTGATCTCCTCCTCTTCTCTCGTGCAGAGAGTTGCATTATAATCCCTCTGACGAATGCCTTATGTGCATTCCAGAGGACAGTATTACTGGAGACTGAGCCAGTATTTAGAGTAAAAAACTCTTCAAGCTGGGTACGTATGTACAAGGAGTGTTCTGGGGAGTGAATAATGTCCGCATTCGCTCTCCATACCGTATGCCGTGGAGAATTCAGATGATCGGTGACAGTGAGTGAGATTGGAGCGTGGTCCGACCAAGTGATCGTACCAATGTCTGATTCGGTGGATTTGGTCAGCGTCCATTTATCTACAAGGAAGTAGTCAATTCTCGTGTAGCAGTTATGCCTGTGAGAGAAAAAGGAGTAGTCTCTTTCGGTGGTATGTTGGCATCTCCAGATGTCGTATAAATTGTTGTTCCTTATGAAGGTAGTCATAGGGGAGGATAACCTGGAGGAACGTGAGGAGGCATCCGTTGAATTATCTGGAACTATATTAAAGTTCCCGCATATAATGAAGCACCCCTGTCGAAATTTGTTAAGCTTTTTCATCAGTCTAGAGAGGAATTTAATTTGGCCAGTATTGGGAGAGTAGACGTTTATGATAGTGTATCTGGTTTTGTTGAGAGTACAGTCCAGGGCTAGATATCTTCCATCCTCGTCCACCATGCTATCGTGGAGGGTGAAGGTGACAGTGTCTTTCACTGCTATCATAACCCCATTACGTTTGTCTGGTCCTGAGGATTTAAAGATGTGGGGAAAATGGCGATTGGAACAGCGGGGGCTGTCTAGCTTTTTGAAGTGGGTCTCTTGGAGACATAGGACATCACATTTGGATTGAAGAGCGGTCCTCCACATGGAGGATCTTTTCGCTGGGTGGTTAAGTCCTTTAGTGTTAAGGGAGAGGAATTTCGGCATTGTGTGGGTCAGGTGCAGATGTCAGGCGTGGTGGTAGGTACTTACAGTAAGCGAGAGTCTCTTTAAGATGTCAGATGGTTTCCGGATGCGGGTTTCTGTAGCCGGAGCAGGTGCAGTTCTCAAGGTGGAGGCAAACCGGGGAAGAGAAAAAGAAGGGAAGGTGGAAGGAAAGGGTAGAAATTAACACTTTGTTAGTGGTAGGCAGAGCAATAAAGAGGTAAGTAATACGGTAGCTTAGAACAGCCGAAAAACACTAGGCTGTGTGAACTGAGCGGGGTAAAAGTTTATGGTTAACACAGCCCAAGCAGGGCACCAACCGGAGTAATGTGGTACATAATATGTATTGAAGCGGATGAGCATCGCCTGTAGGAAGGTTTCAGCGGGCATTAGGCGGTTGTTTGGGGTAAAGGGGCTGGGAAGGCCCTCTGCGGGTGTTGGACTGTGCAGTAGGCTCTTCCGGGATAATATCCCATTGTTGTAGAAGCTTTATGCCTTCAGGGACTGATGTAAAAATGTGTTTAGCCCATTCCTGGTGACAATGAGTTTAGTCGGATAACCCCACTGGTAGGGGATTTTGTGGTTGAACAGTGGTTTGGTAATCGTTATCAGCTGTTTGCGCAGTTGTCTGGTGTGTTGAGACAGATCCGCAAAGAGTTGGAGGTCAGAGAACGGTTCCGGTAATTTGTTCAGATGCCAGGACTTGAACATTAGCTGATCTTTAGCATGAAAAAAGTGCACCCTCATCAAGACATCCCTGGGTATGGTTGCTGCCAAGTGTGGCGGCTTGGGGATGCGGTGTATGCGGTCAATAATGGTCTCCATCGGTGACAGGTCAGGTAGCAGTGTTGAGATCATTTTCCTGGCGTAAGTGTTAAGGTCATGAGGCATGACCGATTCGGGGATACCCCTGATCTTGACGTTATTACGTCTAGAGCGGTCTTCGAGGTCCGCCATTTTGGATTTCATCCATTTTTGTTCGTCATGTGTGTGGTCTTGGGCATCCACAAGGTCATTAACCGTAATAGTTAGGTCACTCATATGGTGTTCAATACGCTGAATTTTTTGTCCCATATGCAGCATATGAGATGAAAATTTAGTAAACATGGATGATAGTTCATTATGTATAGAGGATTGTAAGGAGATGAGCATCTCCTTCATAGTAGTGTCCAGGACGGGCTGGTCTGATGTGGGGAAGGCCGCAATAGCTGAGGGCTGGTGTGTGGGTAAGATGGATGCAGGGCTTACCTCTGAGTTAGGCCCCGCAGAATCCATTCGCATCCGCGCTTTGGCTGGGCTGTTACTGGCTGAGGAGGGAGAATTCTGTGGAGATGCTTCAGGAGAGTGCTGCTGGAAGGATATTGCAGATTCGTCCGCATCAGGGAGGTCAGTGTAAGCAGATGATTCTCTGACAGGGCCGCGGGCGCCATCTTGGATGTCTGTGTCTGGCGGTTGATTGAAGTAGTCTGTCAGTTTCTTCGGTGGCCGGTAATCCTTTCGCTTGCGGTTTGTCTGGGGCATAGCTGGGCCCTGTGGTAGTCTCCCTGTGTGGTAAGGAGTTCGTACGGGTACGCTGAGCGGTGATGCTCCGGTTGATAGTCCGGTCAGTGCGGGAGCTGAGGAGTCAGACGTCCATCCTGCTCGGCGGTTAGCCACGCCCCCCCCTGAGCCCTACATTCTTTATGTAGCGCACTCCTGAGCCCTGCATTCTTTATGTAGCGCACTCCTGAGCCCTGCATTCTTTATATAGCGCACTCCTGAGCCTTGCATTCTTTATATAGCGCACTCCTGAGCCTTGCATTCTTTATGTAGCACACTCCTGAGCCCTACATTCTTTATGTAGCGCTCTATTCAAAACAAACAAAATATATAAAAAAGTTCATAAACAAGAATATAGTGAATGGCTTCAAAATACGATATCCTCAGATATGGTGATCACATCCAAAGGCAGAAGAAGGAATAGTCATAATCCATTTCATACGCAGAGGAGGAGGGGAACCGTCACCAACACCCAAAAACACTGACTCTTACCATAGATGTACAGATAAAAACGCATGTAGTAAATCACCAAGGGGGAGGCAGTTTTCTATGCTGATTTCCCTTCGTCTACAGAAGCGCAATCATCTCAATGGGAGTCGTCCAATGGGAAAAGAGGATTCCTATTTCTGTTTAGTAGGCACTTCACTTCCCAGGAACTGCTTAAATCTCCAGACCAACAATCCTCCCAAAAACCATAGAAAACATAAAACAAAGTGGCCTCATTGCGCAGGTATACTGATAAACCAGTAATCTTTTTATTCTCTAAAACCGTAGTTGAACTCACATTTAAGATGAGATATACAGGCATCAAATGACAATCGGCTACAGATGGAAAGAATGAATGAAGACCACTCCTGTGCTCCTTCTGATGTCACCAGGTCCCAAAAAACGCCCGACGTTTCGCCACCAACGTGCGTCCTCAGGGGCATGAGGACGCACGTTGGTGGCGAAACGTCGGGCGTTTTTTGGGACCTGGTGACATCAGAAGGAGCACAGGAGTGGTCTTCATTCGTTCTTTCCATCTGTAGCCGATTGTCATTTCATGCCTGTATATCTCATCTTAAATGTGAGTTCAACTACGGTTTTAGAGAATAAAAAGATTATTGGTTTATCAGTATACCTGCGCAATGAGGCCACTTTGTTTTATGTTTTCTATGGTTTTTGGGAGGATTGTTGGTCTGGAGATTTAAGCAGTTCCTGGGAAGTGAAGTGCCTACTAAACAGAAATAGGAATCCTCTTTTCCCATTGGACGACTCCCATTGAGATGATTGCGCTTCTGTAGACGAAGGGAAATCAGCATAGAAAACTGCCTCCCCCTTGGTGATTTACTACATGCGTTTTTATCTGTACATCTATGGTAAGAGTCAGTGTTTTTGGGTGTTGGTGACGGTTCCCCTCCTCCTCTGCGTATGAAATGGATTATGACTATTCCTTCTTCTGCCTTTGGATGTGATCACCATATCTGAGGATATCGTATTTTGAAGCCATTCACTATATTCTTGTTTATGAACTTTTTTATATATTTTGTTTGTTTTGAATAGAGCGCTATATCATTGTCCATATATCTTTATATATTGTTTCCAGCAATATTTGTGTTAGCAGCTATTTTTGTTTTATATAGATTGATTTTGCTTTTTAGCGCAACAAATTTTTTCACTTTATTCTTTATGTAGCGCACTCCTGAGCCCTACATTCTTTATGTAGCACACTCCTGAGTCCAGTATTCTTTATATAGCGCACTCCTGAGCCCTGCATTCTTTATATAGCTCACTCCTGAGCCCTGCATTCTTTATGTAGCGCGCTCCTTAGTCCTGCATTCTTTATGTAACACACTCCAGAAATTATTACCAATAAAGAAAATATGTTCCCGGATTTAATTTTAAAAATCTGGTCATCTTAGTCAATAGGCAAAGCATAAACTTTGAGGTGCAATCTAGTTGCTATTCTGAGAAGTCTCATGAAGTATAAGCGTGAAAAGGTAAAGAGGAACCTCGCTCTCGGACTAAATAAAGTACAATATATGGTTAATGTAAAAGCTGCTCCCCTCAAAGTGCAATTTGCTAACTATGTGAAATGAGGATTGTAGGTGATATGGGGGCGCTGTTTGAAAAACAAGCACAAATAGTGAAATTCCTGGCAAATAAAGTGCAAACTCAAGTGCTAAATAAATATAACAGTAATAATTCAATACATAAATGCATGTGATAAAGAGGTAGTAAACTCTCCCACTCTGAAGCTTCTTTTCATTTAGTCCATTATAATAAATAATTATCAAACTATAGCCACTGTAATCCAGCCCAAATCGCATATTACATACTGTTTAAAGAAACTTTAAAAAACTTATTTCCAGGGGTTAGGCAGTGCCATCTTAAGTATTGTTTTCTGAGTCCACAGTGGAGTGTATTTCCGCCCTTACATTGAGCACTTCCTGTACTTTTAACCAAGCCTCCTTCTCAATCCAACATTTCTATGGCAACCCTGCTTCCCTGTTCATAGCTGACTTGTTTTATTGCCAGCTCTCATCTCTCTCCACAGTTACCCAGCTGTTTCTGATCCTGCTCGTCTGACCTGCCTACTTAAAGCTGTCCAACTCACTTCATCTCTGCCTTTGCCTTGGTCACATCACCAGAAACTATCTCCTGCGGACCTGTTTAAAGACTGGCTTGCTGACATCCCTTCTGGCTCCTTATCCTGCTTGCTGTTGCTCCACTTGGATCCCTGACTTCTGGCCCAGCTGATTACCCGGTAATCTGGTTATTGAACTCTGGACTGGCTGACTACTCGATCCGGTTAATGGACTCTGGCTATGCTTTGACTACGCTTACTCTATTTACCTTTTTATTTTTTATTAATAAACAAGTGTGATTTAATTGTACTTCTGTCTCGGTCCGGTTCATGGTTTCTGACAATGTGATGTCACATGGGGTGTAGGAGGAAGCTCTCAGTCTCCTGGGATTTCAGTGGTGTGCCATAGGAAGTCCTGATAATAGATAGACCAGTACACAGAGTGTGCCGTAAAACAAGGGAGATCTCGGCATGCTCAGTGACGTCATTCTAAAGAACAATAAGGATTACAACAATGCTAAGCAAGTAAGGAGATATCTACAAGCAGTGTTCATTAGGGTTTTTTATGCTGATTTACATGGCACAAAAGTGTGGGGAAGAGTTTACAACCACTATAAAGGTGCAAACGAAAATCCAATAAGAAGCAACAATAAGATTTTGCTGAAGAAAATGGCAAATAGTCAGATAGGTGAAATAGCAAGAATGTCCATATCACTGGAGTAAGCTGACTCTATACACCATCACCACTTAGGAACGGTATTGAAAATCAAAACGTCACCCAGTGGATATATGGTAAGTAGCCTACTCACCAAATCACCATGACCCCTTTATTTAAAAAGACAGGTCAGGTGAGGCTTTGACAGATTGAGGAACTGCCACCTATGTTGGCAAAATCCAGTGGGGTAGGCCTGGAAAATCACTCCCATCCACAGTTATTCAGAAAAGATAAAGAGCGCGGGACCATAGCGTGATAATGTTTTATTAAAATTAACAAATATAAAACAACCAGCCAAATGGCCTCTTACTTTAAAAAGTGCCTTGCCTCAGCACTGGAGAGAGATGGCATATAAGACCAGGTGGGTTTTGAACAAGCCGTACCACTCAAGCTGTCTGTATTCAGCGCGCGTCCCACCACCTGGGACTGTAGAAACCGGAAGTGTAAACAACATGACCGGGATGCACCTCAAAGATGGTGTATAGAGTCAACTTGCTCCAGTGATATGGACATTCTTGCTATTTCACCTGACTACTTGTCATTTCTTCAACTAAATATTATTGTTGCTTCTTATTGGATTTTCGTTTGCACCTTTATCACATGCATTTATGTATTGAGTTATTACTGTTATATATATTTAGCACTTGAGTTTGCACTTTATTTGCCATGAATTTCACTATTTGTGCTTGTTTTTCAAACAGCGCCCCCTCATGAAGCATCAAAGAAAATGAATCCTTACTAAATGGCACAGTAAATACTGCACCAGTGGAGGAACCATTCTAGGGCCACAGGTAACAAAGTTCCATCCTGTGACAACGGCATATACTGTAGACCCACACAGGTTTGTGATTATATACTGTTAGTGGGTGGCAGGTACAGGCATGATCACATACATGTACGTTACAGCCTTCTTCCCTGTTTGGCCCCCTGCTGGCCTGTGCTGTGATTGGACAAAGCACGTGTTTGGCAGCAGAGTTCCGCCAATGAATTTGGCTAAAATCAGCTGATTGGCTGTGTCCAATCATACACAGAGTTCTGTGTTCACAAAAACTGTACTGTGAACAGCAATCTGGTTGTTTTTTCTCCCAGAAAAGCAGGATGAAAAAACAGCCAGATAGTAAAGTTGGTTTTTGTGGGCCTTTTATTTTTTGTTTGTTGTGTTTCTCACCTCACTGTTCAACTTTTAATTTTTTTGGACAACCCAATCAGGGCCGTCCCTAAAGTAGAACTATGGCAAAAAAAATTAAAATTTTGGATAGAGTAATGCCGTGTACACACGTAGCAGACTATCCGGCAGACTTTCCGCCGGACTGTCCACCGGACTTTCCAAATGAGCTACTAGCCCACACACGGCTCTTTTTCAGAGGACTAATACGGCATACTAAGTCCGCCGGACTATCCGCCGTACTTTTGAAATGAACGGACATGTCCACACACGCGGAGGAAAGTCCGCTCATTTTGAGCGCGTCTCCAGGTAGCCGAGGCCAGCGAAGGAGACGTCACTGGCCCCGTCACCTGGTATGGAATTAAAGGGGAACCTCTACGCCGAAAAATCGGCATGGGGTCCCCCCCAGGTCCATATCAGACCCTTATCCGAGCACGCTACCCGGCCAGCCAGGAAAAGGGGTGGGGATGAGCGAGCGCGCTGCCCGCCACCCCAAGGCACCTTGTCCCCATGTTGATGAGGACAAGGGCCTCTTCCCGACAACCCTGGCCGTTGGGACTGTGACATCATAATGGGCGGGGACATCATCATCTGGTGATGTCCCTATATAAGTCGCTGCACGCCGCGTCCCTGCCATTGTGACCGGAGGCAGCAATGAGGCAACATCTCCAGAAGAGTAGAACAGAAAAGAAGAACAGAAGACGGTGACAGCGGCGACAGAAGACCGGGCCACCGCTTGTAAAAGAGCTAGAAGAAGGCGCGGTGGCCCAGCAAGAAGAACCGAAGAGGGGGACAAGACCCCCGAAGACGGGGACAAGACCCCCGAAGTTGAAAGAAGAGGGCGGCGGTGAAGAAGAAAGCCGGGCTCCTCCGCTAGTGAAAGAGCTAGCAAAAGAGCAGAAGATAGCGGAGTCCGGCGAGAAGACCCCCGAAGACGGAAGAAGACCCCCGGAGCTATGCAATAAACTATTTTAACCCTTGTGTGTTGTGTTTTTTTTTTTTACTTTTTTTCACAGGTGAATGGGTAGGGGTACATTGTACCCCATACTCATTCACATAGGGTGGGGGGCAGGTATCCAGGGGCCCCTTATTAAAGGGGGCTCACGGATTCCGATAAGCCCCCTGCCCGCAGACCCCGACAACCAACGGCCAGGGTTGTCGGGAAGAGGCCCTTGTCCTCATCAACATGGGGACAAGGTGCTTTGGGGTGGGGGGCTGTACGGCCCCCCCGCCCTCAACAAGGCACCCCCCATGTTGAGGGCACGCAGCATGGTACAGCTCGGGGGAGGCGCTCACTCGTCCCCACCCCCTTTCCTGGCCGGCCGGGTAGCGTGCTCAGATAAGGGTCTCATATGGACCTGAGGGGGGACCCCCACGCCGATTTTTTGGCATAGGGGTTCCCCTTTAAGTCCATACCAGGTGACGGGGCCAGCAATGCCTCCTTCGCTGGCCTCGGCTACCTGGAGACGTGCTCAAAATGAGCAGACTTTTCTCCGGGCGGGAAAAGTCCAATCATTTCAAAAGTACGGCGGACTGGCACACACACGGCCGGATTGTCCGCCGAAATGCGAGTCCGGCGGACATATTGGAGTGCAAAAATACTTTCTTAGTCTGCCGGACTTTTGGGTAAAAAAAGTCCGCTGGAGCCCACACACGGCGGGATTGTCCGGCGGACTTGAGTCCGCTGGACTTTTCCACCGGATTGTTTGATCGTGTGTACGAGGCATAAGGGAGGGTTGTAACCCCTGTCAGATTTTTTTTTTGCCCATGTGTGTTACATTGCAGAGATTTCCCTTCACTTCCTGTCTCATAGCCAAACAGGAAGTGAGATGCAATCCCTGCAAATTAAGGAAATCCCTTCGGGGACCTCCAGGTCACCAGAACTAGTATCCCCATTGGAAGATTATCCTTCTATAAATTTTCTGGGTACAACCAAAAATGTTGGATTTTCTTTACTTTCACTTTCAACGATAATAATAAACAGGATGAATGGAGAGGGTGAATCTCATTAACGAGGGCACATACAGCAATACAAACTGACAAGTATTCTAATCCCTCTGAAATCTATCCAAAACGTAAAAAAAAAAAAGGTTTGCCTTTATACTTTAATATTGACTAGACTCCCCCTTATACCAGTATCCCCACCCCCTTACATCTGTAGCGCCTGTACTCCTGATGAGTACCCGCTATGTATGTAAATTTAGTTTTTACCCAAAACTGTAGTTGAGTTTTGGGGTTAATTGTGTTAAAGTATGCTTTGGCATCAATTTGGCTGGGCTGTATCAAGGTTCTGCCTGGTCATAGGTGGGGTTTGCACCTGTGAGAGGCATTAGAACGCAGTCTGGTTGGACGCATTGGGTACCAATCTCTCTCTTGGAGCCAATCAGTGGGCGCATTGGTTCCGCTGTGTATTCCGGGAGAGGGTACTTAAGCTGCTGAAGTCATGCGGTTCTGGGTTCCAGTCCAGAAGTTGTTGCTGACTCCATGGTCATGGTCCTCCTGACCAGCCCCCGGAGGCCCTCATGGCCTGGGGTGTGGATCCATCTGTTTCCGAGCCTTGGAACTGGTTAGTCCGAGGTACAGTAACTGGAAGGAGGATTCTAAGGTGTTTCGGTGCCGTCTCGGGTTTTTGGAGAGGCCCAGCAACTCAACAAGCAACCAGGGGAGGACTCTTCAGTAAGTGGGCCATGCACGAGGCTGGCTGCTCGGTAAGAGCCTGGAAGCTGAGCTGTTAAGGACACTAATGGAATCTTCATTTCTTACGGTATCGCCGGACCCACTGCAAGATTCTGGTACAGTAAGAAAGTTCCTACCTCTATCCTTCCGTTTGCAACTACGTTTTCAACCAAGTCTGTGGCAGAGACTTTGCTAAGCTAAAATTATTTGTTGGCTGCTAGAATCCATAACCAAGAATCTATCTGACAGTTAAAGAATCCAGTTGCAAGTGTATATTCCCTGGATTATGTATAGAGAGACTTTTATTGAAGTCAGCAGTTCCAAAGTACCTGAGCTATACTTCATCCTTATACCCTCTATTCCCAATTGTGAGACTGAGTTCTGTTTAACCATTTTATGCAAATAAAAACCCTAAAAAGGAATTCAAGTGTGGTCTCTGCAGTTACTAGGCCATCAACCCTGACAACCCCTAGACAAGAATGACGAGTTACGAGCTGGAGGAGGTAATCGGTAAGCCCAGAAAAATGTAAGCCGCTCCTTCGGGGGTCAGTGCTACACATCAGTGATGGAGAAGGGGAAGAGGGGAGAGAGGGTATAAGAGACAGATGTTGCACCCATCGACACTGCACCCACAGACACTGCACCCATCAACACTGCACCCACAGACACTGCGCCCATCGACACTGCACCCACACACCTACAGACATTGCACCCATCGACACTGCACCCACACACCTACAGACACTGCATCCATTGACACTGCACCCACAGACACTGCACCCATCAAAACTGTACCCACACACCTACAGACACTGCACCCATTGACACTGCACCCACAGACAGTGAACCCACACACCCACTGACACTGCACCCATGCACCCACAGACACTTCACCCATCGACACTGCACCCACACACCTACAGACACTGCACCCATTGACACTGCACCCACAGACAGTGAACCCACACACCCACTGACACTGCACCCATGCACCCACAGACACTGCACCCATCGACACTGCACCCACACACCTACAGACACTGCACCCACAGACAGTGTACCCATGCACCCACAGACACTGCACCCATCGACACTGCACCCACACACCTACAGACATTGCACCCATCGACACTGCACCCACACACCTACAGACACTGCACCCATTGACACTGCACCCACAGACAGTGAACCCACACACCCACTGACACTGCACCTATGCACCCACAGACACTGCACCCGCACACCTACAGACACTGCACCCACAGACAGTGTAACCATGCACCCACAGACACTGCACCCATCGACACTGCACCCACACACCTACAGACACTGCACCCATCGACACTGCACCCACAGACAGTGAACCCACACACCCACTGACACTGCACCCATGCACCCACAGACACTGCACTCATCGACACTGCACCCACACACCTATAGACACCGCACCCACAGACAGTGTACCTACACACCCACAGACACTGCACCCATAGACACTGCACCCATCCACACTGCACCCACACACCTACAGACACTGCACCCACAGACAGTGTACCCATGCACCCACAGACACTGCACCCATCGACACTGCACCCACACACCTACAGACACTGAACCCTTCGACACTGCACCCACAGACAGTGAACCCACACACCCACTGACACTGCACCCATGCACCCACAGACACTGCACCCATAGACACTGCACCCATCCACACTGCACCCACACACCTACAGACACTGCACCCACAGGCAGTGTACCCATGCACCCACAGACACTGCACCCATCGACACTGCACCCACACACCTACAGACACTGAACCCATCGACACTGCACCCACAGACAGTGAACCCACACACCCACTGACACTGCACCCATGCACCCACAGACACTGCACTCATCGACACTGCACCCACACACCTATAGACACTGCACCCACAGACAGTGTACCTACACACCCACAGACACTGCACCCATGCACCCATAGACACTGCACCCACACACCCACAGACACTGCACCCATAGACACTGCACCCATCCACACTGCACCCACACACCTACAGACACTGCACCCACAGACAGTGTACCCATGCACCCACAGACACTGCACCCATTGACACTGCACCCACACACCTACAGACACTGAACCCATCGACACTGCACCCACAGACAGTGAACCCACACACCCACTGACACTGCACCCATGCACCCACAGACACTGCACCCATAGACACTGCACCCATCCACACTGCACCCACACACCTACAGACACTGCACCCACAGGCAGTGTACCCATACACCCACAGACACTGCACCCATCGACACTGCACCCACACACCTACAGACACTGAACCCATCGACACTGCACCCACAGACAGTGAACCCACACACCCACTGACACTGCACCCATGCACCCACAGACACTGCACTCATCGACACTGCACCCACACACCTATAGACACTGCACCCACAGACAGTGTACCTACACACCCACAGACACTGCACCCATGCACCCATAGACACTGCACCCACACAACTACAGACACTGCATCCACAGATAGTGTACCCACACACCCACTGACACTGCACCCACAGACACTGCACTCATGCACCCATTGACACTGCACCTACTGACACTGCATCCACACACCTACAGACACTGCACCCATTGACACTGCACCCACAGACAGTGTACCCACACACCCACAGACACTGCACCCATGCACCCACAGACACTGCATCCATAGACACTGCACCCACACGCCTACAGACACTGCACCCATAGACACTGCACCCACAGACAGTGTACAAACACACTCACATACACTGCAACCATAGACACTGCACTCACAGACAGTGTACCACACACCCACAGACACTGCACCCACAGACACTGCACCCACAGACACTGCACCCACAGACACTGCACCCACAGACAGTGTACCCACACACCCACAGACACTGCACCCATAGACAGTGTACCCACATACTCACAGACCTCACAGAGAAAATCCCAAATTTTGGGTTGTCCCCAGAAAAGTAATACAAGGATGATCTGTTGTTGCTGCTTGGGATCTATTGTTGCTGGGTGATATTTTATTGCGGGAAGTCCATTGGAAAGGTCTGTTGTTGTGTGGGGGATCTATTGTTACTGTGGTGGGGTCTGTTGTTGCTGGGGGAGTCTATTGTTGTTGGGGGGGATCTATCAAATTTCATACAAATTACTTAGTATCACAAAATAATACTTGGTTCTGTATTCTCTAAAAGTGGCAATACTGGTAGGTGGGTAGAAGATGGAGCCAAGAGACAGTGCTCAGAGGTGGGCAGGTGGCAGAAACGAAGGGTGATTCAGAAGGGCTGAGTTCCTGCTCCTATTCTCTGAGAAAAAAAGACCTGCCAATATGTAATTGAAATGGTAATTCTAGAAAACTAGAAGAGCTCATATAAAGACACAAAAACATAAAAGTGTATTTTCTTTTATTAGGTTGTACAGTGAGGGGAAAAAGTATTTGATCCCCTGCTGATTTCGTACGTTTACCCACTGACAAAGAAATAGTTTTAATGGTAGGTTTATTTTAACAGATTTAGACAGAATAACAACAAAAATATCCAGAAAAAACGCATTTAAAAAAGTTACAAATTGATTTGCATTTTAATTAAATAAATATTTGATCGCCTATCAATCAGCAATATTTCTGGCTCCCAGGTGTCTTCTATACAGGTAAAGCACTGAGATTGTGAGCACTCTCTTAAAGGGAGTGCTCCTAATATCCGCTTGTTGGAAGCAATCAATCAGATTCCAATCTCTCCATGGCCAAGACCAAAGAGCTGTCCAAGGATGTCAGGGACAATATTGTAGACCTACACACGGCTGTCATGGGCTACAAGACCATCACTAAGCAGCTTGGTGAGAGGGTGGCAACAATTGGTGTAATTATTCACAAATGGAAGAAACAGAAAATAGCTGTCAATCTCCCCCTGTCCGGGGCTCCATACAATATCTCACCTTGGAGTTTCAATGATCATAAGAACGGTGAGGAATCAGCCCAGAACTACACGGGAGAATCTTATCAATGATCTCAAGGCAGCTGAGACCACAGTCAACAAGAAAACAGCGCCCACAGGGTCCCCCTGCTCAAAAAAAACACATGCACAGGCCCGTCTGAAGTTTGCTAATAAACATCTGAATGATTCAGAGGAGAACTGGGTGAAAGTGTTGTGGTCAGATGAGACCAAAATCAAGCTTTTTGACATCAACTCAATTCACCGTGTTTGGAGGAGGGGGAATGCTGCCTATTACCCCAAGAACACCATCCCCACCGTCAAACATGGAGGTGGAAACATTTTCAGGCTAAAGGAACAGGACAACTTCACTGCATCAAAGGAAAAATTAACTGTAAAATCTTGGGTGAGAACCTCCTGTACTGTCAAATGGGTCGTGGATGGGTATTCCAGCATGACAATGACCCAAAACACATGACCAAGGCAACTAAGGAGTGGCTCAAGAAGAAGCACATTAAGTTCCTTAAGGCACCTAGCTAGTCTCCAGACCTTAATCCCATAGAAAATACGTGGGGGGAGCTGAAGATTCAAATTACCAAACGTCAGCCTCAAAACCTTAATGAATTTGAGAGGATGTGCAAAGAGGAGGTTTGATTACTCCCACCTGCCTCTGAAAAAAGTTTCCAGAGCATAGGCAGGTAAATTCAAAAGAACAGGTGAATATTTCTCATGTCCCAGCCAATCCTTAGAAGAAAGCATCCAGAAGTCAGCTGGGGAGGTGATAAATGTGCAGGAGGCCTGAACAGGGTCTTTTTTTTCTTAAAGCGGTAGTAAGCTGGATACTTAAAAAAAAAAAACCTGCAGGACAATAGCATAATTTGCTAGTATGCATTGCATGGGCTGTGGAGGGGGCGGTGGCGGCTGCCTAAGGCTCTTAGTGGAACACTGAGAGGCTGAGCCAGATGTCAGTCCAGGGGATTGGTGGATTCAGACTTCATGGTCATGACACGGAGCCTGGACTGACTTCTGTGACGTTAGCAGAGTGGACTTCAGCCTGCTATATGCTAAAAATGGGTCACAGGAGTGCAAAACTAATTGCACTCCTGTGATACACAGGCAAACAGGCAAACAAGCTTTGGCTTTGCTTTTCCTTTAAGACCCCTGTTGCTTTTGGTGGGTGCTACCGCCTGCCAATCATGACCCATTCAAGTAAATAGGGCCACTCTGCAGGTGCCCCGCAACTGCATGCTTCTGCGGGGTCCAAGAGGTTAAAGCAGTTGGTGAGAAAGCAACACAACACTGTCTGCTTTAACCCCTTGTTTGCTGTACAAGGTTGCAGGGCACTGGTATAGTGACCTCATTCACTTGAATGGGTCACACTTGGCAGTTGCTACACCCACCAACCATGACAGGGTGTATAACTCCTGCTGGGGCTGGCCACTGCAGCTAAAAGGTGTGCAGTTAGGGTGGGGGTGATAAAAACACGTCTTAAATATGGGGTTTTTACCATGCCCCAAACTGCAAATGTAAATGAACCCTTATGCCCTGTACACACGATTGGACATTCCGACAACAAAATCCATCAGATTTTTTCCGATGGATGTTGGATGAAACTTGTCTTGCATACACCCGGTCACACAAAGTTGTTGAATTTCTGATCGTCAAGAACGCGGTGATGTACAACACGTATGACGGGACTATAAAAGGGAAATTTAGTACCACGTGTGCCACCCTTTGGGCTCCTTCTGCTGATCTCATATTTATCGCGTCTTAGTAGAAGTTTGGTTAGAGACGCTTTTCAGACTTGTGCTTCAGATCGTTACTGCTCTTCAGTTTGTGCTTGTGGATTCGTATCTGCTTTTCAGTGCGTGTAGTCAGTTTGCATTTGTTTGTCAGTGCGTGCTATTTATAGTACCGTATTTGATATTCAGTGGGTTCTTGTCTGCTTGTTGATGATTTTCAGTTCGTTCTTTCAGGCCTTGATGTTTTTTCGTCTGAATTTCGGGTATTTTCATTAACAAACGGTAACCAACGTGCAGAATTTATTTACATTTTTGTTGTGACAACAGTTCGATATAGATAGGAGATTCGACGTGAAACTGACAATAGCGATATGTGTCCATCGAACCTGTGGTCGAATATGCCTAACCTTATTAGTTCAAGATTATTCTACATAGAGAGAAAATATTTGACATAGAGACAATAGCAAAAAAAGGTTGAATGTGCCTAACCTAACTCTATTAGTCCAAGATTATTCAACATAGAGAGAAAAGATTCGACATGAAGATTCGACAAAGCAGTCGCCGCGAGTGGACATTTATGGTCCACTGCGCCACCCATATGCTATAGAAGAATTCTAATGTTGGTTGACTAGTAATAATAATTCATAAATGAAATTATTACTAGTGTCATACAACATTAGAATTCTACTATAGCTTGTAGGCGGAACATTCAACCAGAAATGTATGATTGCAGCGTTGTACAGTTTAGCTGGTCAACAAACACCATAAGGCCGCGTACACACGCGGGGACTGTTCGCCCAACTTTGTCCGTCAAACAGTTTCGGCAAACAGTCCGCTCAAACTTAGCATGGACGGACATGGCCACACACGACGAACGAACAGTTTGCTGAAACCGTGCGCGATGACGTGAACGGCACGTACGACGGGACGAAAAATACGACGTCCTATACACTGCATTATAGCTTTCGGCGTGAAAATCCTTTCTGAGCATGCGCGCAACTTTGTTTGACGAACAAGCCTACACACGAGCGGACTGTTCGCTGAAACAAGGTTTCAGCGGACAGTTTTTCGGAAATTCCGAAAAACCTTGTCCGTCAAACTGTCCGCTGAAACTGTCCGCTGAAAGCCCACACACGAGCGGACTGTCCGCCCAAACACTGTTCAGCGGACAAAGTTGGGCGAACAGTCCGCCCGTGTGTACGCGGCCTTAGCCTTCAATGACAGATTCGACCTTAATTATTTCGGATTTTCGGATGAATGCATTTGTTTTAACGAAATGAAATAAATAAAAACGAATTTCGGGAGTAACTAAATAAATTCATTTTTCGGACGAAAACAAAATTCTGAAACAAAATATTTCAGTGTGCACATGTCTACTGTGCAGGGGCTTGGTGTTGGGCTTCTAGCTTTGACACAAGCCCAGTCCATGAACAGGGTGGGGAGGAGTTCATGGAGCAAGAATTGGTTGCTCCAGCGTGATCAATTCTCGCACATGCCTTTGCTTTGTGAGATCCGGGAGAATAATCCTGATGATTTCAGGAATAATCTCAGGATGACAGACCCCGTTTTTCACCGTCTGTTGGCTTTGCTGTCCCCTTATATCAGCAGGCAGGATACCTGCATGTGGCAAACCATCACTCCAGATCAGAGGCTTGTTGCCACTTTGCCGTACTTGGCGACTGGGAGAAGCCTGCAGGACCTCAAGTTCTCCACAGGCATCTCCCCCCAGGCTCTGGGGATCATTATTCCAAAGACCTGTTCGGACATTATTCAGGTCCTGCAGAAGGACTATATTAAGGTAAGTTTTCTCCTTTAACATCACATTCTATGTATTTAATGTTTGCTAATTTATTGTATTTCTTTCATCATTCCCTAATTACCACGATTGTAATATGCTGTAATATACTGTGCCCCTTTGTCCTCATGCATGCTGGAAGCTTTTAAAGTTCCTTTTTTTGTCCTTTATGCCTATTTTCCTTCACTAAGCTCCCCAGCATGCTCTCCTGGGCCCATATACACCTATAGCCTAGTCACTTAGCAATGTATTTTGTCAGCTCCATAGTAGTGCTTTCCCCTAAACTCCCAATAAAATGTGTACAAATGTAATTTGTGTCCTTAAATTCATGCAGAGTGACAGAGGCTTTTTTTTGGTGGCCCAAACTCATTTGGAAACCTCCCTCCCCCAACCGCTAAGTCAGCTTATAGCAATCCTCTATCTGCTGACTTTGGCAACCCATACACACTATACCTACCTCTTTTGTGGTCAGATTTATGGATGAATTCATCAAAGCATGTAGAGCAAGCGCCTGCCCGAATACTTTCAAATGGTACTGTTTGAAGTTTGTTTCTCATATTATTATCTTTATAGGTAATAGCAGAATGTAAAAATGTGCTTCCATTTGTTCAGTGTGCATTATTTTTTATTTTATTTTGACACTTCTTTTATGTCCAGTGGGCTGCCAATAGTGTAAGGAGGGGTTGGCCAAAGTTAACACACATTATTTATGCATTCAACTCTCAATGAAGTGGAGAGGGTTACCTATCCAAAACATCTCCCCCCCTCTAAATTTTTGCAATGGGCCATCAGATGAGGTGAGGAATCTAATAAATGGACCTTATCCTTTTCTCTTTAAATACTAATTTAAATAAATGTTATACTTATGTTGGCCAAAAATGTTTGTGTCTAATCTGCTTGCAATGTTTATGTGTAAAATTACTATTTTTTTTCTTGTTTGACTCTACAGTTTCCTTCAACGCCACAGGAATGGCAGACTGTGGCCTCCCACTTTGCCACCTGTTGGGACTTTCCCAATTGTGGAGGTGCAATTGATGAGAAACACATCCACATCATCCCACCCCCCAACTCGGGGTCGTACTATTATAATTACAAGGGGTATAATAGTATAGTGATGTTGGCAGCAATGTCAGCTACTTATGCTTTCCTCTATGTGGACGTGGGGAAAAATGGCCGGATGTCGGATGGTGGAGTGATCGCCAAGACGGAGTTCTACTGGCGTCTCCAGAATGGAAGCTTGGGCTTGCAACCTCCAGAAGACAATGTGGAAGGACTCCCCTTTGTCTTTGTCTCGGATGAAGCCTTTGCACTGGGGGACCATGTTATGCGGCCATTCCCTATGAGGACCCTCACTCCGGACCAGAGGGTTTTTAATTACCGGCTGGCCAGAGCCAGCAGATTGGTGGAGAATACTTTTGGGATAATGGCCAGCCGGTTCCACCTATTTTTGACACCGATCCACATGGCGGAATATAAACTGAACCATATAGTGCTTGCCTGCTGCATTCTGCACAATTTTCTCTGAATAAATTCACCAAACTATATGGCCTTCAGACCGACTTTCCAGAACCTTCAAACCTGACGGCACTTGAAGCAGGCCATCCTGGCTTGCCCCCCCCCCCCCCCCCCAAAGTGCCCGTGAGGTCAGAAGCAGATACGTGGAGTACTTTGCGGGTAGGGGGGCCATTGATATGCCAGACAATGTCTGAGACATTTTTTAAATAAATTTATATTTGAAACTGCAATAATATTTGTTTTCATTTACTGCTTGGGTTTCTTTTAGCTGTCTCCTAGGTTTTTTGTTAGATTTTTTTGGGCCTTTTTCTTCAACAGTGCAAACCAAATTTCTTTGAGACATGAGGTGACAGTCTCTTCTTCAGATAATATTATTATGTTATGGGTCTGCTACACACATACCTTGTTTTTGTTGTTAATGTATTTAGTGCATTACTGAAAAAATATTCAACATTTTCAGCACCATGACAGAAATGTGTGGAGACATGAAAATGGTGTTATTGGGGCAAATCAAAAAGCACTGTGGGTGTTATTTACTAAAGGCAAATACACTTTGCACTTCAAGTGCACTGCAAAAGTGCACTTGAAACTGCACTTGTAGTGCAAACTGGATTTTCCTTTAGTAAATTACCCCCATTGTCACAGAAAACACCAACTTTACTGCAAAAACTGCTTTTGAGCATTGAAAGAAGAAGTCACACATTGTTGATGATAATAAAACGTTTTACTCAAAGCACATTCACATATGCGTTTATAAAAGGGTTATTCAACAAACCAACATGTTTGGTTTATATAACATTATTTTTGTAACATTAATAGGGCGACACAGTGGTGTAGTGGTTAGCACTCTCACCTAGCAGTAAAAAGGGTCACTGGTTCAAATCCCAACTACAACACTACCTGCCTGGAGTTTGCATGTTCTCCCTGTGCCTTCGTGGGTTTCCTCCAGTTACTCCGGCTTCCTCCCACACTCCAAAGACATGCAGGTAGGTTAATTAGCTTATGTCCAAAAATGTGCCCTAGTTTATTAATGGGGACCTTGGATTGTGGGCTCCTTGAGGATAGGGACCAATGTGAGTGTGCAATGTACAGGGATAGGGAGAATTGTAGACACTCAGGATGGACTGGTGTCTTTATTCAACATTACTAATTACGTAACTATGTAATATAACTAGCCATTTTTTGTAAAAACAGACATGTTTCAAAGCATATAACATACACAACTAAGGAACTCACAAAGTTCAGCTTTGAAAAGTGCAGGCAATATCAGACATGCGTATGTCCAAACTTGTTGATATTGTCTTCATCACATGGGATGTCACCCTGTAAACGCCACATTTTCTATGATACACACAAATTGTGACTCAAACTGGGCATTTTCCTCCTGATCCCATTCCTCAAGTCAACATGTGCTATCTCCCATCATGAGTGATCAATGGATGTGTCTTGGGGGTGCAACCCCCTCATCTCAGCCACTTTAGTAGCGAGGAAGGGGTTGCACTCACAAAACGCTTACAGTGATTCCCCCATTATGGGAGATAGCACATGTTGACACACTGTGTGCATCTTCCAAATTTGTCTTGTCTGTTTTTTTTTAATGGATTTTAAAATCTCAAATCGATGCCAGGTAGTTTTGTGTGTTTTAGATTCTCCCTAAAACATCAATGATGTTCTTCCTTTTTTGTTGAACATCATTGATGTTTTTCTTGAGGTTCTCCTAAATCATGATTGCACTGGTAATCCATGAGGATCTGGGCACTTTCACTGGTAAAATTACATTCTTCTTCCACAACATCCACATCACCTAAAAAAAAACAAAAAAAAACACCATGTATTATAAAAATGCAGGCATACATCTATTACCTGAAGCTGTGGTCTCAGACATTCACCTGTTGTGGTGACAGGTCCCGAGTCTTCCCTCCCCTATGAGAATGTAAAAAAGGAATACTTAGCACACCGATATTTGAGGGCAGAAATAGGAATATGAAACATTGCTTGGAAGTGTCGTACAATTGTATTTTTTGGCAGAGTTCAAAGCTGAAAACATTATTTTTTACACTTTCTAAAGCTGGAATACTTACCTGTTTTGTGCAAGTTTCAGATGGAGACACCCCTATAGTATCCACTAGAGCACGTGTTTCCTCAGTTGATCTTTGGATCGCTGTACCCCAAAATTCTTCTGCAGACTCTTCACAACTTTAGTGATGATCTTGGCCTTTCTGATATTTGGGTTTGGGTAAGGTCCATACGTCCCATCATAGTCGTTCCTCTTCAAAATGTCCACCATCTCCAACATCTCTACAAAGGACATATTTGAGGCCTTAAATCTTCTCCTCCGGGATTGGGACATTTCTGGCTCCGGGCTTTCCTCGTCCTCCTCGTTGCTGTAATTAACACGCACCTGCTGTGTCTCTGCCATGTGCTCTCCCCACTGCGCAGAAAGAAAATCGGCGAGGAATAGACTAGAAAGAACATTGGGGCGGGCAGAGTTTCACGCATGCGCAGTGTATATAAAACGTAGCACACGTGCGTTGTACGTATGATCTGTGAGTGGAGGAAGGAGTAGCGGTAGCGCCGATCATTCGAACAAAGGTACAATTTTAACTTAGTACATCACTGGCCTATACTGCTTCTAGATTGAGGCTTATATTGGGACAAGATTAGAAGAGTTTAGCCTTACATTAGGGTTTGTCTTGTGTTATGTCTTGCAGAGAAAATGGATTGATTCAAAGACAGGGAATTTATCCCCATATTCATTGATATGTTCAGGGAGCTGCCCTGTCTGTGGCAGGTGAACCTCCCATTTTATAAGAAGCTAAGAAAGAGGCAGGCGGCGCTGAAGAAACTGCTTGCATTTGTGAAGTCGATGATCCCCACGGCAGACATCACCCATTTGAAGGACAAAATTGGTGTCATGAGAAGTACATATCTGCTGGAGCGCAAGAAGGTCCAGTATTCCCTGAGATCAGGAGAAGCAGATGACATTTATGTACCCATGCTGTGGTACTATGACAGACTACATTTTCTGGCAGACCAGAGGGAACCCAGGCCAGCACTCTCCACTCTTCCTTCAAGGCTTCATTCCCCCCCCCAGCTGAGGCTTCCGATGTCAATCCTGGGCCTTCCAGGCAGGCAAATGTGGAGGAGCCCAGCTTGAGTCAGGTAGAACATTGTTGAACAAATTTAATGATGTTAACTAAATGTTATTATTAATCAGGAAGTTCTGATTTAACAAAGTGGTTTATCAATAGAAGTAGTGACCAAAAATTATTGGGACAAAAATGAAAAATGCTTGGCTCAGAATGATAGTCTGTTCTATTTATTAACATTCAATTTGCAAAAGTCATGAGCACAAAATTGAGTGATTGATGACCAAAAAACTAAAACTATGTCCCATGTTCCTACACAGGAAGGTCTCAGCCAGGAGGAGACTGTGGCAAGTGGTAGCAAGGAGGTTGACCATTGCCCTCCTCCTCCTCCACCTCCTGCCACAACTACAACAGCAGAGCCACAGCCACAATATAAAAATATTATATTCATGAAATCATGAAAAATAATAAAGAAAGAAGTTTGTGAGAAGTCTGTGTGAATATGAGCAGCAAAACAACTTCATTCTTCTAGCATTATAAAGAAAAGAGAATGTGCTGCATTAAACTATTTTTAACATTGCAGCGTAACAAATGTGCTATATCCATTACGACGCTCGTTTTACCGGATCGAGTGCTTCCGCCTCGTAATTTATTCTGAGCAGGCATTGCACATTGTGTGTCGGACTTATCTACACACAATCAAAATTTACGCGTTCGGATTTTGTTGACGGAAAATTTGAGATCCAGCTCTCATACTTTGTGTGTTGGAAATTCCGACGGAAAAAGACCGATGGAGCCCACACATGACCGGATTTTCTGACAACATGATCCGATCACACATTTTCCGTCGGAAAGTCCGACCGTGCTTACAGGGCATTACTGTTCTGAGTCCACTATAAGGCTGCTTTCACACTGATGTACTGCAGTTTACCTGCACCGTGGATGCAGCGAAGTGCATCTGCAACTTTCCTGGCTTAGCTGTGCTTTGCCATAGACTTCTATTATATCCTGCAGGTGTGGTGCACTTTCTGAAAGTTCACCAAAATTCAGGAGCACCATACCCGCAGGATATAACAGAAGTCTATGACAAGGAGCAGCAAACCCATAGGAAAGCTGCAGGTACACTGCACTGCATCCAAGTAAACAGCAGCACATCAGTGTGAAAACAGCCTTATACTATTAAGCCCAGTGTATTGCTTCACACTGACCTGAAGATCTCTTTTTTCCTGCTGCTGGCACTACTCTGAAGAGCGATAGCTGGGAGGTGGAGTCCAGTTGGTGTCACTCAGCATGGGACAGGAGCCAGCACTACAGAGGAGGCATTGGCTTATGCGGCTCTTGCTCCCTACTACAGCTCCAACTTTACAAGTAGTGGATTGCACTCTGTTTGATGCTCTGGAATGGCCAGTCAGCAAGCCCAGACCATGATCTACCAGTCACCTGTCCACCATCTACTGGTAGATCATGATCTACTGGTTGCTGACCCCTCCCCTAGGAAGTGAGGCCCGGAACGGAAAAGAAAGAGAAGAAAAGTAGTGCAGGGCTTGGCATGACAGTGTGTTAAGGGGACACAACGTATGGGTTAATATGAAGAGCTAAGAGAGGAGGGGACCGTGAGTAAAGTCCAAAGGGGAGTGGTACTATTTAAGGAGGAGGCGGGACTGGGAAGGGGAACAGAAAGTTGTGGAGAAAGAAAGGAGGAGGCAGTTTTTTCTCTGCTCCTTTAACATGGCTGAGATGTCATTCGGGTGAGTTGCAGGCAGCAGCTGCAAGCAGGGGACCGGAGCGGCTACACAACCAGGTCACAGCCTGCATAGAGAACCAGGTGAGAGGATCGAGGCTGGGAGGTGAGGGTCGCTGCACTCATGAAGGTCGCGGCCTCCGGCATTCTGTTTTCACCAGGGCCCCCATCCAGGGCCGTGCGCCATACTAGGAGCCCTATGGGGGGAACAATTCACTCCCCCAGCAAAGAGATGCCGGCAGTCTACCTGAGCATGGCCCAGGTGGACTCCGCACCTCCGGGCCCATGGGCCGTTATGGCACCACTTCCCCGCCTGCGAGTCACGGGGAGTCACGGGGAGGCTCGGCGAAGGAGACTCACTAGCACGGCCGTCAAGCCTATAACAAAAAAAAGCTCCATGGGTGGACGTGGCCTATACGAATGGTGCGAGATGGCACAAGATGGTGGAGGATGGATGGGGTAGACCATCCAGGTCACAGCAAGTCAGGGGATGAGCAGAACAGTGGCAGGGGGCGGAGCTTTGGTGGCGAGATAGGCCCCTCAGCAGAGGGACTCCACGGCCCCCAGGACCTCTTTGCCTGGGGGCTGATAACACCACCAGTCCTGATCCAGGACGACATGTTGGAAGGTGAGCTGTCGGTGTCAGAGGAGGAGCCGCAGGGATGTGAGCCAGCGAGGGAAGCAGATGCTGTTGGGGGGATCCAGTCAGCCAGTAAGTCCACTAATGTCTAATGTTTTCATTGTAAGCTGCACTGTGGGATTTGTTGGGGGTTGGGAAAGGGGGTGCAATGTCGTCGGTGGTTGCTCCGCCGGGAACAGAAGTGGTGGATACTGGCCCACAAGTGGCGGGCGGTGTGCCAGCCAGTTCGGGGACAGTGGCGCAGTGGTGGGGTTGTCAGGTAATGGTAGGACAGAGGTGGAAAGGATAGCGGACACAAAAATAAAATGTGAGATGTACAAGTGCTTTGAGGGTCCGCTGGGAACACATTTGAAACAGGAGGTCCGGGATATGATTTGGAAGGGTGAGTGTGTGGAGATGTTCTAGTTATGGCCCATTTAAAAAAAAAAAAAATACTTTAAAATTTAACCACTTGAGGACCGCCGTATTGCCATTGTACGTCAGCACAATGGCACAGGCAGGCACAATCACGTACATCTACGTGATTGCCTTCCAGCGGGTGGAGGGTCCGATCGGACCCCCTCCCGCTGTTTACGGCGGTCCGATTCGGTCCAGGAGCGCTCCGTGATGAGGGGATGGCCATTGGTTTTCGGCCACCCCCTCTGGATCGCTCCTGGCCAATGAGAAGCTTCCTCCCCTGTGTATTGTTTACACAGGAAGGAGGAAGTGATGTCATTCTCCTCGGGCGGTCTTTTTGACCGGACTATGAGGAGAAGAGTAAAAGTAAGTGTGCACCAACACTACACTGACATGTAGGTACACACAGGCACACAAACCCCCCCCGATCCCCCCCCCGATTGCCCCCCGATCCCCCCCCCCCCGCCCCCCCTCCCCCCCCAGTCACAGTGTCACTGATTGCATTGATCATTTCTTTACTGATCAATGCATTCAGTGTCAGTTGTGACAGTAAAAACTGTCAGGACAGTTAGTGTTAGGTCCAGGGTAGCCCCCTATCACCCCCCAATAAAGATTTAACCCCCTGATTGCCCCTAGAGTTAACCCTTTCACCCCCTTTTGCCAGTGTCACTAAGCGATCATTTTTCTGATCGCTGCATGTGTCGCTAGTGTCGCTAGGTAGCTAGTTATTTTTTTAGGTTCACCGCCAGGTTTTTATATCGCTAGGTACCCCGATATACTACCCAATAATGTTTTTAACCCCCTGATTGCCGCTAGTTAACCCTTTCACCCCCTTTTGCCAGTGTCACTAAGCGATCGTTTTTCTGATCGCTGCATTAGTGTCGCTACAGTCGCTAGGTAGCTAGTTATTTTTTTAGGTTCACCGCCAGGTTTTTATAGCGCTAGGTACCCCGATATACTACCCAATAATGTTTTTAACCCCCTGATTGCCGCTAGTTAACCCTTTCACCCCCTTTTGCCAGTGTCACTAAGCGATCATTTTTCTGATCGCTGCATGTGTCGCTAGGTAGCTAGTTATTTTTTTAGGTTCACCGCCAGGTTTTTATATCGCTAGGTACCCCGATATACTACCCAATAATGGTTTTAACCCCCTGATTGCCGCTAGTTAACCCTTTCACCCCCTTTTGCCAGTGTCACTAAGCGATCGTTTTTCTGATCGCTGCATTAGTGTCGCTACAGTCGCTAGGTAGCTAGTTATTTTTTTAGGTTCACCGCCAGGTTTTTATAGCGCTAGGTACCCCGATATACTACCCAATAATGGTTTTAACCCCCTGATTTCCGCTAGTTAACCCTTTCACCCCCTTTTGCCAGTGTCACTAAGCGATAATTTTTCTGAACGCTGCATCAGTGTCGCTAGTGTCGCTAGGTAGCTAGTTATTTTTTTAGGTTCACCGCCAGGTTTTTATAGCGCTAGGTACCCCGATATACTACCCAATAATGGTTTTAACCCCCTGATTGCTGCTAGTTAACCCTTTCACCCCCTTTCACCAGCGATCACAGTATAAGTGTCACTGGTGACGCTGGTTAGCCAGTTAGTTATTTAGGTTCCCCGTCAGGTTTTTATATAGCGCCAGGGACCCCCATATACTACCTAATAAAAATTTGAACCCCCTGATTGCCCCTAGTTAACCCTTTCACCACTGATCACCGTATAAGTGTTACGGGTGACTCTGGTTAGTTTGTTTTTTATAGCATTTTATATTCAAATCCGGAAGGCAGTGCTTGGTTTTCGGGGTCCCGTACGTGGCTAGGCTCCCAAAAAGTCCCCCACATGTGGTATCCCCGTACTCGGGAGAAGCAGCAGAATTTATTTTGGGGTGTAATTTGACTTCTGCCCATAGCATGTGTGAGCAATATATCATTTAGTGACAACTTTGTGCAAAAAAAAAAAAAGTTTGTAATATTCCCGCAACTTTTGGCAAAATATAAAATATTCCATGGACTCAACATGCCTCTCAGTAAATAGCTTGGGGTGTCTACTTTCCAAAATGGGGTCATTTGGGGGGGTTTTGTGCTATTTTGGCATTTTATGGCCTTCGAAACTGTGATAGGTAGTGAGGAGTTAAATCAAAAATTTGCACCCTTAGAAATCCTGAAGGTGGTGATTGGTTTTCGGGGTGCCGTGCGCGACTAGACTCCCAAAAAGTCCCACACATGTGGTATCCCCGTACTCGGGAGAAGCAGCAGAATGTATTTTGGGGTGTCATTTCACATATGCCCATAGCATGTGTGAGCAATATATCATTTAGTGACAACTTGGTGCAAAAAAAAAAAAGTTTGTAATATTCCCGCAACTTGTGGCAAAATATAAAATATTCCATGGACTCAACATGCCTCTCAGTAAATAGCTTGGGGTGTCTACTTTCCAAAATGGGGTCATTTTGGGGGGTTTTGTGCTATTTTGGCATTTTATGGCCTTCGAAACTGTGATAGGTAGTGAGGAGTTAAATCAAAAATTTGCACCCTTAGAAATCCTGAAGGTGGTGATTGGTTTTCGGGGTGCCGTGCGCGACTAGACTCCCAAAAAGTCCCACACACGTGGTATCGCCATACTCGGGAGAAGTAGCGGAATATATTTTGGGGTGCAATTCCACATATAACCATGGCATGTGTGAGCAATATATCATTTAGTGACAACTTTTTGTAAAAAAAATATATTTTTTTTTTTTTGTCATTATTCAATCCCTTAGGACAAAAAAAATAAATATTCAATGGGCTCAACATACCCATCAGCAATTTCCTTGGGGTGTCTACTTTCCAAAATGGGGTCATTTGGGGGGGATTTGTACTGCCCTGCCATTTTAGCACCTCAAGAAATGAGATCGGCAGTCATAAATTAAAAGCTGTGTAAATTCCAGAAAATGTACTCTAGTTTGTAGACGCTATAACTTTTGCGCAAACCAAAAAATATACGCTTATTGACATTTTTTTTACTAAAGACATGTGGCTGAATAAATTTTGCCCTCAATGTATGACTAAAATTTAGTTTATTCGATTTTTCTTATAACAAAAAGAAGAAAATATCTTTTTTTTTCAAAATTTTCGCTCTTTTTCCATTTATATCGCAAAAAAAAAAAATCGCAGAGGCAATCAAATACCATCAAAAGAAAGCTCTATTTGTGGGAAGAAAAGGACGCAAATTTCGTTTGGGTGCAATATTGCATGACCGCGCAATTACCAGTTAAAGCAGCGCAGTGCGAAATTGCAAAAAGACCTCTGGTCCTTAAGGTGTTTATTGGTCCGGAGCTGAAGTGGTTAAAGTGGATAGGGTCAAGAAGGAAGATTATAAGAAAGAGAATGAAGGTAAGAGGAGGCACGGATTGATTTTGCTGAAATTTGGTAAGTGGGCTGCAGGCGTTCGCCATTATGGCGAGTGTCATTGGCGAGAAGAACCCAAACATAGCTTGGCGTTGTTCTGTTATATGGAAGCTATTGGTAGGCGCACAGGTTATAAGAGGGATCTGCTGGGCTATGGTATGATGAGCAGTTTAGTCAGCGCAGGTTGCTATGGCTGGCTCTTCATTGGGATCAAAAAGATAACGGCCTCTGGATGTGGTTTCTGTAGTAGTAGAGGGCCCCGAAGCAGTTTCTTCGGGGGGAAGGGGGTACACTCTCTTTAGGACTACCGGCCGGAAAGAAAAGGGGGTTTGTTGGCAGTACAACTGTAAGTTCAGGGGGTCTTGACGTTGAAACACGAATGTTCAGGGGGTGGGGGGACCCCATCCATTGTCTCGTGGCTTCAAGAAAGGACAATGTACAGGCGAGCCTAGTCACAAAAGGGATGACTTTGGAAAGTGGGGGTGGAAATAGGTTTGAGCCTTTCCTAAGTAGATACCTGGATAGGGAAACGGCAAGGATGCGTGCCTCCGGGTTTGTTAATGGTGTATCCAGTGGGGGGGGGGGGGGTGCCTGAAAAGGAACCAAACAAGTTTCGCCTCATTCATCTCTTATCTTTCCAAAAAGGGGTTCTGTCATAACCCCTATGAGGTGCACGGTGTCCTATACTTCATTTGCACAGCTATAAGGTTGGTTAGGCGTGACAAAAAAGGGGCGCCTATGGTGAAATCGGACATAGAATCTGTGTTCCGCTTGCTTACAGTTCATTCGGAGAGCTTCGGCTGCTGGATAGATGCTGGCAAGAGGAGTTTTTTACTTGAATCGGTGCCTGCCCATGGGTTGCTCAGTTTATTGGGCCATGGTTAGATGTTTTGTTTTTGACTGTAGTGGGGGGTTAGAGACGCGTCGGTCCCTGATTCAATCATCCATGACTTGGAAGTTTTTGGTGTATAGGACCGCCTTCATCTGGTGTGTGTGCAAATATACTTTATACGTTGCAGCACCTTGCAGGTAGGTTCGTAGTGCCATTCACAGCCAAAAACAGGGGGCCCGACGAGGGATATTATATTATTTTGTTTTTGGGCATTGTGATTGTTAAAGGGGATATGGAGTGTCGTCTGCCTGCGACCAAGTTGGAGGCACTATAGAAGGGGACCCAGGGAGATCCAGGGATGGCACTAGGTACAGTTAAGGACTTTGCATTAGTTGCTGGGTAAGTTGAATTTCTCCTGCTGGTTATTCCGAGGAGTGGGTTTTTTGGCCGATGGCTGCTGTCTGCTACAGTGGGGGTTTCAGCTGTGTACCTGCAGGGCACTAATGAGGAAAGCTGCTGGGCCTTCATCCCTTTAGATATGTTCCTACT
The DNA here is from genome assembly GCF_037356315.1 of Lithobates pipiens. Classification (NCBI taxonomy): domain Eukaryota; kingdom Metazoa; phylum Chordata; class Amphibia; order Anura; family Ranidae; genus Lithobates; species Lithobates pipiens. Next base: position 125,340,745 of record NW_027507789.1, on the reverse strand, counting down.
GGGAGTATCTCACCAAAATGACATTTCTGTTGCAGGGGATGCCTAAAATGAATACACAGAAAGTTAAACCGCCCACTTAGTGTATCATCACCGCGCTGATAATGACCCCTCTAAACCTATAGCTGCTAATTAAACAAATAATTATACAAACAGTAGGTGCATCAAAATCTATTAACCGTAATAACCAAATAGATGATACCTAGTAGCGCTAGTGCTATGTGAAAATGTAATTCACTCACCCTATCTATCAACTCTTACTCTGTATTCCCACACAGAAGAATATTATATTCAATAAATTAAATAACCACTAATGACAGTGAGCATACACGCATGCAATTACTTATACATAAAATATTTGTGAATCACAATATAACCTGCAATTTCCACAGACAAAAGATATATAAAAAATTATAAATAAAAAAAAAGTATATATAAAAAATATAAAGAAAGTTTTTTTTGTGTGTATAAATAAAGCAATACAGTCCGTCACCCAGGGGTGATTACAGATCTTCCAGCAATATTCCTTCTTTTTTATGTGAAAATAATTCAGTGTGCAAACTATTTTCTGAGAATCCTTCACCACACCAATAGTGTCCGTGACCCCCCTCGTAGGAGCACTCACCAACAGCTGAGCCTAGCACTCTCACGAGATGATAGTAGATGTTCAATCATCAATCTCTGGACATTCTCCTTTAAGGCTTTAATAGATATATTTCACAAGAACCTCAAAAGAAAAAAGACCTCCAATAGTGCAATACTGTAAACACTCTTTAATTAAAAATAATCCACTCGTTTTATGCACTCACATGAATCAATATGAAAGAAAGCACTTCAAAATCACATCAAGCCACTTCAATCTTCAATAACATCACACTATACTCCAAGGCATTGGTGGTCACAGCAGACACTAGTTAAGCCGACAGCATGATTGCTCTCTCTCACCCTTCCTTGCGTCTCCTGCTTGATTTCCCACAACAGAATATGCAGCTTGAATAGGGCGCCACAACCTCCTATCTCCGTCCCTTACGTCCAGCACCTCCCTCCGCCTTCGTATGCGAGCTTAGTGTGTCAGTGATAGTTGCCAGATAGCCACGCCCCGACATGTTTCGTCATACCAGACTTAATCATGGGATTAAAATCTGACTTGTATCTTGGTTTAGACATCTGGGAAAAGTGGTGAGCCAATCACTCAAGCAGGAAATTATGTTTCTGGGGGTCGTTCTGTACACATTCTGTGCACAGAAATACCTTGGATCACAAGAATAATTTGTTCCGGAAGAATGCTTGTAATCCAAAGCACTTGTATATCAAAGCAGTACCGTATGTGGCCAGAGGTGCGGGGGTGCCAGAGACACTCAAAAAAACCCGGAGACGCTCTGGGACCACTCAGTCGCTCAGAGACACTGGGAAAAGGAGTGTTTACTAGTGTTTCCGAGTGTCTCCGAATGGCTCAGAGTGTCTCTGAGTGTCACCGGCGCCCCCGCACCTTGTCAAATGCAGTACTGCACACCTCAAAGGCTTGAGTCCTGCTCGTCTTGCGAGACAATGCTCGCAAAGCAAGTCAGGTAAAAAAAAACGGCTATTGCGGAACGCTCATAAACCATGTTACTCACAATCCGAGGTTCCACTGTACAGATCACTTTCAAGTAGCCATATTGCATTGCATTTTCAGAAATTTATAGCAGCTGAAGATTGAGAAGGAAAGGTAATTTTTAATAACATTCAAGTACAATAATAGGATTCTTATAACAGCCTACCTGTAAAATCCTTTTATTGGAGTACATCACAATCACCAAAGCTTTGCGCAACCACAACAATACCTACCGATGGGGGACCCCATCAAAGCTCACGGTGACCTACCAAAGCAAGACATTTAACATACATTCACTGAAATCAGGCCTTCGACTTCTCAAAGAATGGTGTATTCTCCCTGCAGATACACTTATGGATGGAAAAAGAGAACCAATCAAAATTCAGAAAGACTGGTCCTTATCTCCAAATTGGGAAGGAATCAAGATTGACACCTCGCATAATGCTACTATTGCGGTCCATGGAGCCTTTTAACCCATTAAAAACCCAGGAATAACCTCCTTGAAGCCATGTTGGCGGAGATTGGTCACCCTCAAGTGTCAAGCAGCCTAGGCTGCCTCTGGATACTGAGGCAGGCTCCAGGCTCTTTTTTAAGTTTTGTTTGTTTTCTCTTTTTTTCCTTTTTTCACGTAGATAACCCCATCTCCTATACGCAAATTTTTTTTGCTCAACTTTTCCAACTGTTTTGCATGTGTCACCTACACAAGAGCGGTTATGAATAGGGTACAGCTGTACTCAACTTACAACTGGTCGAGCACAATTTACACTACCAATGGGTGGCAACATACCGTTCTATTGACAGTGTTCCTTGCAAGTATGGTTCTGATCCTATACCTGACAAGGCCTTAGATGGTAATGACCACCTACAACACTTATTTACATTCCAAGCGTCTGTGGATTATATGCTAACTTCTGATGACTATTAAGTTTATTTCACTTAACGTTAAAGGTTTGAATATTCCATTTAAATGCAAGCTTATGTGGTCAGAAGCCCAAAAACTGAAAGGAGACGTGTTATGTGTACAAGAAACATACTTTTCAACTACTAAAGCACCAAAATGTTCCCAGAAACAATATCTACAGTATATGTCTTTGTTGCCAATGCTAATACAAAATGCAATGGTGTTCTCATAGCAATTAAGAACTTGATTGCATTTTCTTTGCAGGATATTATTAAGGACTCTCAAGGGCGATATATCATTTTAGTAGGTACCATGAACAATGTTATGTATACTACTGTAACAGTAGTATACATAACGCTCTGGGACCACTCAGTCGCTCAGAGACACTGGGAAAAGGAGTGTTTACTAGTGTTTCCGAGTGTCTCCGAATGGCTCAGAGTGTATGTCCTAGCCAAGGACAGATCACCTTTTTGAGAACTTTTCTCAAGAAGGTTAAGTCTGTCGGTAAGAAAAACCTCCTCTTGTTGAGAAACTTCAGCTCGGTGATTGATCCTCACATTGATTGTTCCCCACCTAAATTACATCATAAATCAGTACTACGTTCCACTATCCATAAAGAATCTCTATATGATGTCTGGAGAGGTCACCATCCAGAGGAAAAGGATTTTACGTTCTTTTCAAACCCACATAGATCATACTCTAGAATTGATCTAATATTAACAGACCTATCTTTATTATACAAGATTAAAATGTCAACTATCGAAACTATTACATGGTCGGACCATGCGCCCATAACAATGGAACTAGAAGAATAATCTAATGCGACCCCCATAATTCTCTGGCGTAACTGCAAAACATAGTGCCTTTGGCAGCTCGGCTAAGTCCCAAGCCTGCTGAACGGGGACAACCTTGAGCACCTGCTTCAACTGGTCCCTTAGGGATTGACAAATGCCTATTGCTGCAATTGCACCTGCCAAGGAAAAGGAGGTCTTCAAGAAGAATTACAACCTTTTATCTGTTGGATCTCTAAACATTTAGGCATTGTCCACTGGACAAGTTAGGCTTTTATTCACACAGGATATAGCAGCATCAACTGATGGTATGCTCCACTTTTTGGTGAATTTGTCCTCCATGGGATAAAGTGCTGAAAACTTTTTAGGAGGGAGATAATGCCTATCTGGGTGATCCCACTCAGCATATATAAGTTGCTCCAGCAATGGATGGACAGGAAAGGCATGTAGAGTCTGAGGGGGTTTAAGGGAACCCAAAGAAGAAACAGGCCTTTCGGCTGACTCAGTTAAGGGTAGCTTAAATGCAGACCGGACCATTTCTGTAAGGGATTGCACCGACAACTTTTCAGATTGCGAGGCTGAAAAGGATTCTTCTACAGTTGATTTCTCAGATGAGGAATCATCAGTCTGTCCTTCATCCCAATCCCCTGAGGGTGACTCATCCTCCTCTGTCCAATGCTCCCTTGTTAAAGGGCCTGGTGTGGGGGAGAGGAACCTATTGAGTTTTCTCCCACTCTGGGACAAGGATGCAATTAAAGCAGCTAACCTCTTTTCTAACCCTACCAATGCTGAGGACAAAACGTCTTCAGTAACATATACAGGGGCTAAAATGTTGGAAACAGCTGCAACACCTAATGGCTCACCCTGGCAAGCCACCTCTGGTCTTTCAGGATGGCATTGTGGAGACGTGATTAGGGTCCTTAGAGCCCAAAGGTGATGCTTTTGATCCCTTTTTTTAGGTGTTTTTACCCCCTTTTTTGGAAGGCATAGTCCTGAGCACAAAAGCAGAGCTACAAAAAACGCATCCACTGCTGAGCAATAGTCCAGCCCTGACACTGTAATTAATGCTCAACCTGATGCTGAGTAAATGTGTCTTTAGGAATGCCTGTATACACCACTCACATGCCCCAGTCTGCTCCTGTGTCCCTCCGTTCAGCCAAATGCATCTGAAAAGAGGCTTATTTAGACGCGGCAGCCCTGTGCCTGTGCCATGTGAGGAATGTGGATGCTGAGCCACGCACACACCGCCACACTAAGCCATGCCCACCCCTCTCTGACACACCCCCTCTTTATTTTTAAAAGTTCATTTCCGTGCGCGTGGGACTGTTCGCGTGGGGGGGGAGGAAAAGGAGCGACCACGACCCTTAACGAGGGAGGAGGAGGCGGGGGGCCATAGCCTCCATCTGCCTGCTCATGGAGTAGAAGAAGCCGCATTGCCCGGGGTGAGGGGCGCTAAGCCTCATCCTGCTTAACCAAATCCCCCATATCCTCCTGGTGTCTGCACTGTTACCTGGAGGAAGCCTAGCAGCTTCTACTAGCCTGCTGACACAGAGCAAGATACTGAAGAGCATGGAACAGGTATGTGCTTTTGCACCCTCAGTGTGGTGAAACTTAGGCATGACAACATTTACTTCAAAGAAGAAATCCATAAGTGAACTTGGTGTTCCTTAGGAATCTTCACTTACCTTTTGCACTGCAGGATGCTGCTGGGAACCAGATAGATCCAATCTTCACTCATCATGGCAGGCTATGTTTAAAAAACCTTCAAGGACCGGGTTATTGGGGTTCCACTCCCTTGGACCTGTATAGCACCCTGCCAGAAAAAACTTTGGTATTAGATGCATGACCAAAGCACTGGGTCCCAGGGTCCAGCCCTCCAAGAGAGCCACTACAGGCAAAACCTCGTTCTTCCTTCACGAGGCGCGGGTACCATCCAATTTGGCCTCAGTGGTACTTTGAATGGATCGGGTTTCACAAGTCTGATCCAGCAAGGATCCTTCCAGTGGAGATCTTCTTAGCACTTCTATAACCGTGACCAACACCTTAGACAATGGCAAAAAAACTGAGGTACTCCCTGTATGGGAGGGGTTATATAGGGATAAAACTTCATGTCTTGGGTGTGCCAGTGTTCATCACCTGAAGGTGTCCTATAACACACATAGTAATTATTATGCTGCTCTGTGTCCCGTGATATATGATAAAGAAATGACTTTTGTCGCAATTGTATACACTATACTAATTTTTCTTTGCTATTTTTTCCCCCACGAAAGGGGAGTTACCCTTTAAAGAAACACTGTCATCATATAACTTTTTCAGATTGCTCATATTCATAAGATTTATGAAAGGCATATGCTGATATCCTCCATGCTATAATATAGTCTTACAGTTTTCTCCCTCCTCTGATAGTTTTAGCAGTAGTAGGTGCTAAACTCATACCTGGAATTTTTTGGAAGTGTCTGAGATTAGGATGGAGGTGGTAATGCTAAGAATTTTTCTTCAGTTTTGTTGTGGTTCATCCACATTATCTATCTATCTATCTATCTATCTATCTATCTATATATATATATATATATATATATATATATATATATATATATATATATATATAATTTTTTTTATATACAGTAGATGGACAATAAGCACAATATAGCCAAACTTTTACAGTCATCGAATAATTATTTCTTTATGATGGACAGACCATACTTTCTTTTTAGTTACAGGAGCTTAATTCTTCCACACTGCATAGTGTCTACAAATTAACAGTTGACAAAGAGAATGACCCATGTAGGCCATTCACCATTATCACTGCAAACTTAGTAACCTAATCACTAGTGATGGCCGAACGGTTCGCCCGGCGGTCGTTTCGCGGCGAATTTCGGCTGTTCGCGGTCCGCCCATTCGGCGGACTATTGGCGCTGTTCGCCCGGCGGACTTCCGTGTTTACTGTGTAAAAGAACTTTGACCTATGATGACACATCCATCATGGGGTACAGGACAGCCAATTGAGACATTACAGCACATGGACACTTGGACATTCCCCCTAACTTATAAATACACCCGATCCGGCGGCCATTTTACATTCTTTCTTCTGCCACTATAGGGAGAGGTTGCTGTGTGGAGCAGGGAGAGATTACAGTGACCCAAATCGCTAGCTATTTGGTACACAAAAGTTCTTTTCAGGACTGGTATAGGTGTTAGGTGTAGTTCAGGATAGGCAGTGCTGTGCTAGTGATTGTTGCAGCAGCCTGAGTGTCTTTTGTCAGTTTAGAGAAAGGGGCAGGACGGTGTGTGCTGCAGGGACAGCCAGTTTAGTCATTAGCTGTTACTATCAGGTCCACAAAAGTGCTATTTCAATTATTGTTCCAGTAGCCTCTGTTTTGTCAGTTTATATAGGGACAGGCAGGAAGCAGTGTGTGAGGCAGTGAGGGTCAGTTTAATCAGTAGCTGTTACTATTAGTTCCACAAAGGTTCTTTTCAGGACTGGTATCAGTGGTATGGTAATAGGCTCGTACACGTATAATATTCTTTCTTCCAAATATAGAAAGAATATTATACTTGACTGCTGCCCTTCTGCTGCAGTCTGCTAATCATTCACAACCCACTTGTTCCACAAAGCTCCTTATAAGGACTGGTAACTTGGTCTGTCTAGGGTGCTACAGTACATAGGGTTGAGTGAGGTACAGTCTGCCATTCTATAAGGACTGGTATAGGTCCACAGTACATAGGGTTGAGGTGCACTACTGCTGACCGCTGCCCTATACTGCAGCAGTCCTTCATCGGTATAGGGACTGACGTACAGTCTGCTAATCACTCACACACAACCTACTTGGTCCACAAAGGTCCTTATAAGAACTGGTAAGGTATAGGGTACTACAGTACATAGGGTTGAGTGAGGTACAGTCTGCCATTCTATAAGGACTGGTATAGGTCCACAATACATAGGGTTGAGGTGCACTACTGCTGATCGCTGCCCTATACTGCAGCAGTCCTTCATCGGTATAGGGACTGACGTACAGTCTGCTAATCACTCACACACAACCTACTTGGTCCACAAAAGTCCTTATAAGGACTGGTAACTTGGTCTGTCTAGGGTGCTACAGTCCATAGGGTTGAGTGAGCTACAGTCTGCCATTCTATAAGAACTGGTATAGGTCCACAATACATAGGGTTGAGGTGCACTACTGCTGACCGCTGCCCTATACTGCAGCAGTCCTTCATCGGTATAGGGACTGACGTACAGTCTGCTAATCACTCACACACAACCTACTTGGTCCACAAAAGTCCTTATAAGGACTAGTAACTTGGTCTGTCTAGGGTGCTACAGTACATAGGGTTGAGTGAGGTACAGTCTGCCATTCTATAAGGACTGGTATCGGTCCACAATACATAGGGTTAAGGTGCACTACTGCTGACTGCTGCCCTATACTGCAGCAGTCCTTCATCGGTATAGGGACTGACGTACAGTCTGCTAATCACTCACACACAACCTACTTGGTCCACAAAGGTCCTTATAAGGACTGGTAAGGTATAGGGTACTACAGTACATAGGGTTGAGTGAGGTACAGTCTGCCATTCTATAAGGACTGGTATCGGTCCACAATACATAGGGTTGAGGTGCACTACTGCTGACCGCTGCCCTATACTGCAGCAGTCCTTCATCGGTATAGGGACTGACGTACAGTCTGCTAATCACTCACACACAACCTAATTGGTCCACAAAAGTCCTTATAAGGACTGGTAACTTGGTCTGTCTAGGGTGCTACAGTACATAGGGTTGAGTGAGGTACAGTCTGCCATTCCATAAGGACTGGTATAGGTCCACAATACATAGGGTTGAGGTGCACTACTGCTGACCGCTGCCCTATACTGCAGCAGTCCTTCATCGGTATAGGGACTGACGTACAGTCTGCTAATCACTCACACACAACCTACTTGGTCCACAAAGGTCCTTATAAGGACTGGTAAGGTATAGGGTTCTACAGTACATGGGGTTGAGTGAGGTACAGTCTGCCATTCCATAAGGACTGGTATAGGTCCACAATACATAGGGTTGAGGTGCACTACTGCTGACCGCTGCCCTATACTGCAGCAGTCCTTCATCGGTATAGGGACTGACGTACAGTCTGCTAATCACTCACACACAACCTGCTTGGTCCACAAAAGTCCTTATAAGGACTGGTAACTTGGTCTGTCTAGGGTGCTACAGTACATAGGGTTGAGTAAGGTACAGTCTGCCATTCTATAAGGACTGGTATCGGTCCACAATACATAGGGTTGAGGTGCACTACTGCTGACCGCTGCCCTATACTGCAGCAGTCCTTCATCGGTATAGGGACTGACGTACAGTCTGCTAATCACTCACACACAACCTACTTGGTCCACAAAGGTCCTTATAAGGACTGGTAAGGTATAGGGTTCTACAGTACATGGGGTTGAGTGAGGTACAGTCTGCCATTCTATAAGGACTGGTATAGGTCCACAATACATAGGGTTGAGGTGCACTACTGCTGACCGCTGCCCTATACTGCAGCAGTCCTTCATCGGTATAGGGACTGACGTACAGTCTGCTAATCACTCACACACAACCTGCTTGGTCCACAAAAGTCCTTATAAGGACTGGTAACTTGGTCTGTCTAGGGTGCTACAGTACATAGGGTTGAGTAAGGTACAGTCTGCCATTCTATAAGGACTGGTATCGGTCCACAATACATAGGGTTGAGGTGCACTACTGCTGACCGCTGCCCTATACTGCAGCAGTCCTTCATCGGTATAGGGACTGACGTACAGTCTGCTAATCACTCGCACACAACCTACTTGGTCCACAAAGGTCCTTATAAGGACTGGTAATGTATAGGGTACTACAGTACATAGGGTTGAGTGAGGTAAAGTCTGCCATTCTATAAGGATTGGTATCGGTCCACAATACATAGGGTTGAGGTGCACTACTGCTGACCGCTGCCCTATACTGCAGCAGTCCTTCATCGGTATAGGGACTGATGTACAGTCTGCTAATCACTCACACACAACCTACTTGGTCCACAAAGGTCCTTATAAGGACTGGTAAGGTATAGGGTACTACAGTACATAGGGTTGAGTGAGGTACAGTCTGCCATTCTATAAGGACTGGCATCGGTCCACAATACATAGGTTTGAGGTGCACTACTGCTGACCGCTGCCCTATACTGCAGCAGTCCATCATCGGTATAGGGACTGAGAGTTTTGTCACAGGGTCATTTAAAAAAGGACAGGCAGAGGAAGAGGCAGGCCCTTCCGCAAGGGTGGTAAGGGTAGGGCAGGAGCAACAGGCTTGAGCCAAAGTGGGAAGTTGCAGAAGGTGCGTTCAATTACTTTAAAGGAGGCACCAGACTTGGTTGAGTGGCTCACTCAGCCTTACTCTTCTGCACCCTCCTCATCCTCTCGATCTGCACCCTCTTCTTCACTCTCTGCTATGTGCACCCCCAAAGACACTACCACCAACAACACCACCACCACCACCACCACATACCTTCCACTTGAGTCACAGGAATTATTTTCCGATCCATATCAAGACATTTCTGATGCGCAGCCACTCTTGGTATTGGATCAGGAAGAGGAGGCATCAAAAACCGCTACTCAGCAGTCTGACGACAGTACCCACATCAGCCCAAGGAGGAGGTTGGTCCCCGGTGTTGCTGCCTACTCCGAGATCTCTACTTATAGCGGTGGGGAAGGTGACGTTGATGATGACGTGTCTAGTGATGTCACGTGGGTGCCCACAAGAGAGGAAGAGGAGGGGAGTTCAGAGGGAGATATGGACCAGCAGATAGGGAGGAGAAGCAGGAATAACTTACATTGCACAGGAGGGACAAAGCAGACTGCAAATGTATCAAGAGCGAGTCATCGACCATGTACGGTCACATCTGGCGCTCCCAGGACACCGGAACATGGCTCCGCAGTGTGGGCTTTTTTTAACGTGTCCGCTGCTGACAATAGCGTTGCCATCTGCAATCTTTGCAGTCAACGCATTAGTCGCGGTAAGCCCAACACTCACCTAGGGACGACCGCCTTAAGAAGGCACATGAGCAGCCATCACCGAGCCGAGTGGGAGCAACGGAACACAAAAAGCCACACTGCAGGCTCTCACCGTCCAGCCTCGTCTTCTACTTCTCCTTCTCCTCTCTCCTCACAATTGTCCTCCACTCCACCTTCCATCACGCCAAGCTCACGTTTTTCTGCAAAAAGGCAGGCTTCCGTGGGCCTAATGTTCGAGCGTAAAAAAATGATGACGCCGGATAACCCTCTTGCCCAACGGTTGACGGCTGGCTTGTCAGAACTCATAGCCCGCCAACTACTGCCATATAAACTGGTGGACTCGGAGGCCTTTTGCAAATTTGTAGCCATTGGAACACCACAATGGAAGGTCCCAGGAAGGAAGTATTTCTCACAGAAGGGCATCCCAGAGCTATATGGCCATGTTCAGGGGCAAGTGAATGTATCTCTGGCACACAGTGTCGGTGCCAAGTTACATCTGACCACAGACACGTGGTCTAGCAAACACGGACAGGGAAGGTATATCACTTTTACTGCCCACTGGGTGAACCTTCTGACGGCCGTCAAGCATGTAACCCGTGGCACCCGTGTAGATTTGGTTTTACCGCCACTGATTGCATGCAGGGCTGACTCTTCTTCTCCTCCTCCTCCTCCTACTCCATCCTCCTCCCTCTCCTCCTCAGCTGACTCCTCCTTTTCCGCTGCTAGCGTCTCTTCCGCTGCGCCGCCCAAGCTCCCAGAACCTATTCGACATGCCAGGTGAGACGTTGCCATGCCGTGCTGCGTCTGTTGTGCCTGGAAGCCAAGAGCCACACTGGGCCGGCACTCCTTTCAGCTTTGCGTTTACAGGAAGATCAGTGGCTAACACCGCTCAATTTGACAGTTGGTAAAGTGGTGTGTGACAACGGTGCCATTCTGCTTAGCGCATTGAAACAGGGCAAAATCACGCTCGTGCCATGCATGGCACACGTCTTAAACTTGGTCGTGCAGCGATTCGTTGTCAAATACCCTGGGGTCCAGGACATCTTGCGGCAGGCAAGGAAAATCTCGGCCCATTTCAGAAGATCTTACACGGCCATGGCTCGCCTTGCTGACATTCAGCGGCGACACAATCTGCCGGTCAGACGTCTTATTTGCGATTGCCCGACGCGATGGAACTCAACCTTCTATATGCTTGATAGGCTGCTCCAGCAGAAACGTGCAGTTAACGTCTACCTGTATGAACTCTGCGGCAGAACCGGTTCTGGGGAGCTGGGGGTTTTTTCACCGCGCCAGTGGCTGCTCATGCACAACGCATGCAGACTTCTGCGCCCATTGGAGGAGATCACCAAACTGGTCAGTCGCAGCCATGGCACCATCAGTGACATGGTACCTTATGCCTTCTTTATGGAGCGTGCATTGCGTCGTGTCATTGATCAAGCTGTGGAGGAGCAGGAGCGGGAAGATGAGGAAGTCGCAATGCTGGATGAATTCCCAGGGGGGCTACTCTATCTGAGACAAGTGAACAACAGGAGTCTGAAGAGGAGTCAGAGGAGGATGGTGCCGGGGCGGATGAGGAGGAGCAAGAAGAGCATGCTTTAAACCTTTCTGGGATCCCTGTTGTGCGTGGATGGGGAGAGGAGAATGAAGAGGACGACATTATCCTGGATGATGAGCAGGAGCCAGGCCACCACACCGCTTCCAGTTTAGTGCAAATGGGGGCCTTCATGCTCCAGTGTTTTAATAGGGACCCCCGTATAAAAAGCATAAGGGTCAAGGACCAGTACTGGGTGGCAACGTACTTAGACCCCCGGTACAAACACAAAATGGCGGAAATGTTACCGCCATCACAGAGGGCTTTCAGAATGCAGCACTTCCAGGCCTTGCTTCGAGAAATGCTGCATTCTGCTTTTGCTTGCGCTGGCAGAGGAGCAATTCCCACTCCCAGAGAAGGAGTTGCGGGTACCAATCCAACAGCGCCTGCAAGAAGAGGCCGGTTTGAAGATGTGTTGGTGATTTCGGATATGAGGTCATTCTTTCAGCCGACCCATCGACAGGTGTCATCCGGATCCAGCATCAGGGAACGCCCAGACCGTCAGGTGTCCGACTACATCGGGTTAACGGCCGATGTGGACGCTCTGAGGAGTGATGAACCCCTGGACTACTGGGTGGGCAGGCTTGACCTCTGGCCAGAGCTTGCCCAGTTTGCAATCAAACTGTTGGCTTGCCCCTCATCCAGTGTCCTGTCCGAAAGGATGTTCAGCGCAGCAGGGGGGATCGTGACCGATAAGCGTACTCGCCTAGCTCACGACAGTGTTAACTACCTCACATTTCTAAAAATGAATGAGGCATGGATCTCGGAGGAATTCAACACATGTGACCAGTAGACCATGTATATGTCTATAAACAATTTTTTTAATCGAGCACAGAGACCTTCTTTCTTCATTTGGCTCACTTCCTTGTCCAAAAAAAGCACACCGTACTATATGCCCGTACCCTCCTCTTTGAAGAGGTTGAGCGGTGTCATATTTCTACTGGGGCTGCTTATTATGAGGGGCTCCCACCATCCCTGTGCTGTGCTGACATCCTCCTGGGGCTGTACCTCTGCTGTGCATATTATGAGGGGCTCCCACCATCCCTGTGCTGTGCTGACTTCCTCCTGGGGCTGTACCTCTGCTGTGCATATTTTGAGGTGCTCCCACCATCCCTGTGCTATGCTCATTATGAGGGGCTCCCACCATCCCTGTGCTGTGCTGTGCTGACTTCCTCCTGGGGCTGCTTATTATGAGGGGCTCCCACCATCCCTGTGCTATGCTGACATCCTCCTGGGGCTGCTTATTATGAGGGGCTCCCACCATCCCTGTGCTATGCTGACATCCTCCTGGGGCTGCTTATTATGAGGGGCTCCCACCATCCCTGTGCTATGCTCATTATGAGGGGCTCCCACCATCCCTGTGCTATGCTGACTTCCTCCTGGGGCTGCTTACGGTGCAGGTGTCAGTGCTGTATATCACGGTGCTGATGTCAGTGCTCTCTGTCACGATGCTGCTGTCAGTGCTGTATATCACGGTGCCGGTGTGAGTGCTTTATGTCACGCTGCTGATGTCAGTGCTCTCTATCATGGTGCTGTTGTCAGATCACTCTATAACGATGCAGGTGTCATTGCTGTATGTCACGCTGCTGATGTCAGTGCTCTCTATCACGGTGCTGCTGTCAGATGACTCTATCACGGTGCAGGTGTCATTGCTGTATGTCACGCTGCTGGTGATCATCTCCTGCACCCTCTTCTTTGCCTACCCTGGTCCCTGACCTTCCCTCTCCTCCATTGCCTTCATGCGCTCCACAGTCCTGAATTGTCACAACAATTTCCCATATAAAAAAAGAATGCTTGTAGTTGTCGATCCCAGATTCACCTCATACATGTGTTATGTCATTGGCCATGTGGTGGGACTATGTTTGCACAGCTATTAATTATTTTGTGGCTGCAAATTTGACCTGTAGGTTTGCGAAGTTCGCCTCCCATTGAAGTCAATGGGGCCCGCCGCAAACGTTCCGGTTCGCGAACTATCAGCCGCGTTCGCGGTCCGTGTTCGTGAAACATCCCGTCGGAAGTTTGTCCATCACTACTAATCACCACTCTTTCATAGAGTTACATTACGTTGTCATGTGCAGCATGCAATAGTTAAGCAGTATTGTAACAGAATCGACAAAAAATGTATGTTTTAAAAGTAGAATGACAAGTGACCCAGCCAGGACATCACAAAAATGGTAATTAACATCAAACGTAAAGAAATAAAGTATTTACAGCTTGTCAAGTAGTATGTAGCAACTATAGTAGCATCTTTTAGAGTGCTTTTAGGTCCCATAGGCAAACATCCTGAACTGGTCGCTTTGTGTATCATTTGTCATTTCAAAAGTGTTTACAGAGTCACCAGTCCAATCCTCCCAACATTTTGAGATGGAAATGAGGGACACCTACTAGCAAATGTATGTAGGCATAGGACATGCCCCTTAAATATGACATAATAAAGAAAAGGTTAATCAAATCCACAAGGGCTTTTTTTTACCTTTTATTCCTTTATATTGGCTTTTAAAATTGACAAATGCAGCAATTTAGAAATTGGATGAAAGGTTTAGCACTGGGAAACACTTTTTGAAAGATAAAAAGTGCATTTTATAAACAACTATATAGATCAGACCAAAATGAGGGACAAATGAGGAGGACAGAGGGACATTGCTCCAAAGCAGGGACAGTCTACAAATAAATGGCCAACCTTTTGAATCACATTAGAATAATACTGTATAACAACCTAAATGTAATGCTATTTCAAATGAGCCTAAAGATAATAATTTCCCGTGTGAATTTGTAAGAAGAAAAGGCCAAGTTAAGGCTTAGAATTACCTCACTTCCTTTAAAAGGGATCCTGTCAGTTTACAAAATCCTGCTGAAAGTTACCACGAAAGATTTGCCCTTACAGTTACCTCTCTTTGGCCTGTCTCTTCTACCTTTCCTCCATTCCACATATCAATGGAATGGTTTTTGAAATGTTTTTAGCGGGTTTATAGTGATTTAATTGCTCAGTGAAGTCAAATGTGTGACCATAAAGAGATGAATGAAGCCATTGATACAGGAGTAACACAAGATTTTGCATTGCCAAAAAGAGGATAAGGAATCCATTAAGAAAACAGCAAAAAAAGTGTAAAATTACACTTAATAAAACAGAGCCTCAGAGCTGCCAAATAATCACATTAGTTAATACAAATACTTTGTAGACTCTTCTGTGAGTGGTCTTGCAATTGTTGTATGTTGGTGACATCATATTTTTACACCTACTTAACACTGGTAATGCAATGTTAATATAATATGGAAGATAGGAGCTACGCCATGATACATTACATGTATTTTTTCACACCGTTACCAGCACAGATGAAATGGCACAAGATTGTAGCTGTAAGGCAGGCATGTCCAAAGTCCGGCCCACGGGCCAATCGCGGCCCACATTCCGGTTTCGGACGGCCCGTCTGGTCATGTTCCCATATATATCTTTTGTGGCCCCCAACGAATCCCCGATCGCCGGGGGCCACAAAAGATAGATCTGCTGGCTGCCATGGAGGGGGCGGAACGAGTGCCTTGGATACTTTAAAAGGAAGTCCCGTCCTGCGCTGCCATTGGACAACCGTTTTGTCCATCACAGGAGGCGGGACTTTCAATTAAAGAGGCCGTCGATAGAAACAGGAGTTTCTCCTGTATGTCTGTCGGCGCTCATCCCGCCCCCCTCCCTGTCTCCTCCAAGGCTGCAGAGGACATGAATCAGGCTGCACTGATGGTAATGGTGAGTCTGCATTCATGAAAATGTGTGGGCTGCATTCATGGCAATATGGGGGCTGCATTCATGGCAATATGGGGGCTGCATTCATGGCAATATGGGGGCTGCATTCATGGCAATGTGTGGCAATATGGGGTCTGCATTTATGGCAATGTGGGGACTGCATTCATGGCAATGTGGGGGCTGCATTCATGGCAATATGGGGGCTGCATTCATGGCAATATGGGGGCTGCATTCCTGGCAATGTGGGGGCTGCATTCATGGCAATATGGGGGCTGCATTCATGGCAATGTGGGGACTGCATTCATGGAAATATGGGGGCTGCATTCATGGCAATGTGGGGACTGCATTCATGGCAATGTGGGGGCTGCATTCATGGCAATATGGGGGCTGCATTCATGGCAATATGGGGGCTGCATTCCTGGCAATGTGGGGGCTGCATTCCTGGCAATGTGGGGGCTGCATTCCTGGCAATGTGGGGGCTGCATTCCTGGCAATGTGGGGGCTGCATTCATTGGGGGCTGCATTCATGGCAATACGCTGGGGGCTGCATTTATGGCAATACGCTGGGGGCTGCATTCATGGCAATACGCTGGGGGCTGCATTCATGGCAATACGCTGGGGGCTGCATTCATGGCAATACGCTGGGGGCTGCATTCATGGCAATACGCTGGGGGCTGCATTCATGGCAATACGCTGGGGGCTGCATTCATGGCAATACGCTGGGGGCTGCATTCATGGCAATACGGTGGAGGCTGATTTCATGGCAATACGGTGGAGGCTGCATTCATGGCAATACGCTGGGGGCTGCATTCATGGCAATACGCTGGGGGCTGCAGATGGGCACTGACCCTTATTTTGCTTCACATGTCTTTATTTAAAATGTAAGATTTTTTTATTTTTATTTTTTTCCTGAGACTTCCTTTTTAAAGTTAAGGTGCGTGGTATAAGCCGATTAAATACAGTATATCCAAATAACACACCCGAGCTCATCTGTTCACCACACACAGCACAAAGGCAAGATAATTCTTGTTGGGCCGTGTATTAGTGCTCGGATGAATACACTTAGATCGAATTTTAATGGTTTAAAGAATGTCAGACAAAATGGTCGGCCCTCGAGCATGTTCACTTCATCAAATCTGGCCCTCTTTGAAAAAAGTTTGGACACCCCTGCTGTAAGGGAATGAAATAAATAAAACACTTTCAGGTTGTGAGTACTTGTTAAAGTTTATGTAAACAATAGGGATGAGCCCCATGTTCGACTCGACCATCGTCTGTTGCGAACGTTATTGGCCACTCAAATTCAAATTGCGCGTCATGACCCATAATTCACTGCGGCATCGCAGTGCATTGCTGGCTGCTGATTGGCCAAGCATGCACTATGATCCGCAATGCTTTGGCCAATCACAGTGCAGAAAAAACGGAGAACCATGATTGGCCAAAGCCAGGGTCGCTTTGGCCAATTATGTCTCAGGGGGTTAATACACACCCCACACTGTATAAGGCCGCCTGCGTGGTGGCCTTGTGTAGTTGTTGCAGGCGGCGGTGGTTAAAGACAGACAGAGAGAGAGAGACAGTGTCATTTAATTTGAGTTAGAGTAGGCAGGCGAGTCAGTTAGCTTCAGTTAAAGTATGTAGAGGATATATATGCATCCTAGGTGTGTTGTATATATATTTATACACTATATTCAGTTTAGCTAGATCCGTTCTTGTTCATCTCTTCATAATATGCTGACAGACAGGGAGCTGCACTATTTTCACTTGGTGTACTGTGTCCTTTGCACAGTGTGCACCTAAGCCAGGGGTGTCCAAACTTTTTTCAAAGAGGGCCAGATTTGATGAAGTGAACATGCTCGAGGGCCGACCATTTTGTCTGACATTCTTTAAACCATTAAAATTCGATCTAAGTGTGTTCATCCGAGCACTAATACACGGCCCAACAAGAATTATCTTGCCTTTGTGCTGTGTGTGGTGAACAGATGAGCTCGGGTGTGTTATTTGGATATACTGTATTTAATCGGCTTATACCACGCACCTTAACTTTAAAAAGGAAGTCTCAGGAAAAAAATAAAAATAAAAAAATCTTACATTTTAAATAAAGACATGTGAAGCAAAATAAGGGTCAGTGCCCATCTGCAGCCCCCAGCGTATTGCCATGAATGCAGCCCCCAGCGTATTGCCATGAATGCAGCCCCCAGCGTATTGCCATGAATGCAGCCTCCACCGTATTGCCATGAATGCAGCCTCCACCGTATTGCCATGAATGCAGCCCCCAGCGTATTGCCATGAATGCAGCCCCCAGCGTATTGCCATGAATGCAGCCCCCACAGTATTGCCATGAATGCAGCCCCCAGCGTATTGCCATGAA
This sequence comes from Lithobates pipiens, assembly GCF_037356315.1. NCBI lineage: Eukaryota > Metazoa > Chordata > Amphibia > Anura > Ranidae > Lithobates > Lithobates pipiens. The sequence continues at coordinate 125,322,759 of NW_027507789.1, read as the reverse complement.
TGCAGCCCCCAGCGTATTGCCATGAATGCAGCCCCCAGCGTATTGCCATGAATGCAGCCCCCAGCGTATTGCCATAAATGCAGCCCCCAGCGTATTGCCATGAATGCAGCCCCCAATGAATGCAGCCCCCACATTGCCAGGAATGCAGCCCCCACATTGCCAGGAATGCAGCCCCCACATTGCCAGGAATGCAGCCCCCACATTGCCATGAATGCAGCCCCCATATTGCCATGAATGCAGCCCCCACATTGCCATGAATGCAGTCCCCACATTGCCATGAATACAGCCCCCATATTTCCATGAATGCAGTCCCCACATTGCCATGAATGCAGCCCCCATATTGCCATGAATGCAGCCCCCACATTGCCAGGAATGCAGCCCCCATATTGCCATGAATGCAGCCCCCATATTGCCATGAATGCAGCCCCCACATTGCCATGAATGCAGTCCCCACATTGCCATAAATGCAGACCCCATATTGCCACACATTGCCATGAATGCAGCCCCCATATTGCCATGAATGCAGCCCCCATATTGCCATGAATGCAGCCCCCATATTGCCATGAATGCAGCCCACACATTTTCATGAATGCAGACTCACCATTACCATCAGTGCAGCCTGATTCATGTCCTCTGCAGCCTTGGAGGAGACAGGGAGGGGGGCGGGATGAGCGCCGACAGACATACAGGAGAAACTCCTGTTTCTATCGACGGCCTCTTTAATTGAAAGTCCCGCCTCCTGTGATGGACAAAACGGTTGTCCAATGGCAGCGCAGGACGGGACTTCCTTTTAAAGTATCCAAGGCACTCGTTCCGCCCCCTCCATGGCAGCCAGCAGATCTATCTTTTGTGGCCCCCGGCGATCGGGGATTCGTTGGGGGCCACAAAAGATATATATGGGAACATGACCAGACGGGCCGTCCGAAACCGGAATGTGGGCCGCGATTGGCCCGCGGGCCGGACTTTGGACATGCCTGACCTAAGCTTTACCTGAATACAATTGCTGATCTTCTCATACAAATACAGGCAGGGAGCTGCAGTATTTTGTTTTAGTGTCCTTTGCACAGTGTGCACCTAAAGCTTTATCTGAATCCAATTGCTGATCTTCTCATACAAATACAGGCAGGGAGCTGCAGTATTTTGTTTTAGTGTCCTTTTAGTGTGCACCTAAAGCTTTACCTGAATACAATTGCTGGCATTCTCATATAAATACAGGCAGAGAGCTGCAGTATTTTGTTTTAGTGTCATTTGCACAGTGTGCACCTAAAGCTTTACCTGAATACAATTGCCAGCCTTCTCATACAAATACAGGCAGGGAGCTGCAGAATTTTGTTTTAGTGTCCTTTGCACAGTGTGCACCTAAAGCTTTACCTGAATACAATTGCTGGTGTTCTCATACAAATGCAGACAGGGAGATGCAGTATTTTGTTTTAGTGTCCTTTGCACAGTGTGCACCTAAAGCTTACCTGAATACCATTGCTGGCATTCTCATACAAATACAGGCAGGGAGCTGCAGTATTTTGTTTTAGTGTCCTTTGCACAGTGTGCACCTAAAGCTTTACCTGAATACAATTGCTGGTGTTCTCATACAAATGCAGACAGGGAGATGCAGTATTTTGTTTTAGTGTCCTTTGCACAGTGTGCACCTAAAGCTTACCTGAATACCATTGCTGGCATTCTCATACAAATACAGGCAGGGAGCTGCAGTATTTTGTTTTAGTGTCCTTTGCACAGTGTGCACCTAAAGCTTTACCTGAATACAATTGCTGGTGTTCTCATACAAATGCAGACAGGGAGATGCAGTATTTTGTTTTAGTGTCCTTTGCACAGTGTGCACCTAAAGCTTACCTGAATACCATTGCCGGGGTTCTCGTACAAATACAGGCAGGGAGCTGCAGTATTTTTAGTGTCCTTTGCACAGTGTGCACCTAAAGCTTTACCTGAATACAATTGCCGGTGTTCTCATACTAATAATACTACAGGCAGGCAGTTGATTCTGCTAGCTGTAGTATAATCAATATATATATATATATATATATATATATATATATATATATATGTATACGTCCCTGCTTTGTGCAGCTACATCTCCCTGCACGCCATTAGTATGTCTGGAAGGCCAGCAAGGAGAGGCAGACAGTCACAAGCCAATAAAAGAGGGCAAGCAGACTCTGTGTCTAGAGGCAAGAGTGCTGGTCGTGGACATGGTGCATCCTCATCAGCACGTGGCCATGGGACACGCTTGTCCTTTTTTTGGCAGCTGGCCGTGTTGAGCCACAACATGCCAAAGACTTGGTAGAGTGGATGACCAAGCCTTCCTCATCCTCCTCATTCTCTCTCACCCAGGCTCAGGATACTTTGTCTGGCAAAGCAGCTGCCAACGCCGCCTCTTCTCTCGGCTTAATAGCATCAGTCAGTCCTTCCCTAGCCCCACCATGTCCTCCTGAGGAGTCCCCCGAACTGTTTGACCACAGTGTTGGGTACATGCTCCAGGAGGATGCCCAGTGTTTTGAAGGCTCTGATGATGGTACCCAGCTAGAGGAAGGCAGTAACATGAGTCCAGAGAGTGGGGGTGCCCAAGAAGGACAGCATCTGCCAGTCAAGTCCCCCCAGCTGCAGCATACTGCCAGGTTTGCTCCAGTGATGAGGAGGGAGGGGATGATGAGGTCACTGACTCCACATGGGTGCCTGATAGGAGAGAGGAGGAGGAGGCACATCTCCAACGAGGCAGGATGCCCTCCAGGGGCCAGCTTAAGGGCAGCACACCGACTGCATCACAACGCAGAGCTCCGCATGTGCAGGGCACTGCTGTCTCTGCGCGTTATTCCAAAAATTCTTTGGTGTGGGCCTTTTTTGAGACGAGTGCATCAGATCGGACCACTGCTATTTGCAACATATGTCTCAAGCATATCTCACGTGGCCAAAACATCAGCCACTTGGGCACCACATGCATGACCAGACATATTTCGACCTGCCATGCAGCTCGTTGGCAAGCGTACCTAAAATATCCACACCAAAGAACAAAGCAGACCTCTCCTTCCTCCTCATCAGCTGGGATCTCTAACCCCACTATCTCTGCCCCAGCTGCTGCACCACCAAAAGAAGTTAACTCGCAGCCATCCACATGCCCAGCAGTTGAATGCTAGCTTGGCTAAATTGCTAGCACTTCAACTGGTGCCTTTTCAGTTGGTAGACTCTGCCCCCTTCCGTGAGTTTGTGGAATGTCCCAAACGCTACTCTTTCTAATGGAAGGTGATTCCAGCTCTCTACCGGCATGTGGAAGGAAATGCCTTGGCCTCGCTGGACAGGGCGGTCAGTGGTAAGGTGCATATTACCGCTGACTCATGGTCCAGCAGGCATGGACAGGGACGTTACCTATCTTTCAAAGCACATTGGGTGACTCTGCTGGCAGCTGGGAAGGATGCAACACAAGGTGCAGTAGTGTTGGAGGTTGTTCCTCCACCACGACTCCAAAATCCTACTACTTGTGATTCTGACACACCTCTCTCCTCCATCCCCTCCTCTTCTTCTTCCTCCATGGCCTCTTCCTGTGCTTTGTCCTTGGAACCAGCGGTGCTCCGTAGGCATTCAAGGGGCTACGCAAGTACACAGGCAAAAAGATGCCCTGCGGTGCTTGCGCTGGTGTGCTTGGGGGACAGGAGCCACACTGGGGCAGAGATTCTGTCAGCTCTGCAGGGGCAGGCTGAGAGGTGGTTGATGCCCCGCCAGCTTAAGCCAGGAATGGTGGTCTGTGACAATGGCACCAACCTCCTCTCCGCCCTCCGACAGGGACAACTAACCCATGTGCCCTGTTTGGCTCACGTCCTTAACTTGGTGGTCCAGCGGTTCTTGGGCAGGTACCCGGGCTTACAGGATGTCCTGAGGCAGGCCAGGAAAGTCTGTGTGCATTTCCGACGATCATATAATGCCAGTGCTCAGCTGGCTGAGCTCCAAAAGGAGTTAAACCTCCCCAAGAACCGCCTAATCTTTGACATACCCAGCAGGTGGAACTCAATGTTGGCCATGCTGTAGAGGTTGCACACACAGCAGAGGGCCATCAATGAGTACCTGTGCAACTGGCACCAGGACAGGGTCAGGGAAGCTTGTTTTTTTTCCCCACGCCAGTGGGCCATGATCAGGGATGCATGCACTGTCCTGTCACCATTTGAGGAGGCCACGAGGATGGTGAGCGGTGACAGTGCATGCATCAGTGACACTGTCCCTCTTGTCCACCTGTTGGAGCACACGCTGCGTGGAATAATGGACAGGGTGCTTGAGGTAGAACAGAGGCAGGAAGAGGAGGACTTTCTTACCTCTCAAAGCCCCCTTTATATAGACAGTGCTCCTGTTGTCCCACTCATCACACAGAAAGAGGGCGAGGAGGAGGAAGATTGTATCAGCATGGAGGTGGAGCCTAGCACTCAGCATCAGCAGCAGTTTTTAGGGATCCTTTACAGTCCCAAGATACACATGGACTTGTACCTGGCTGGAAGGAGGTGGCTGCAGATCATGTCATCCTTAGTGACCTAGAGGACTCCGGACCGAATGCCTCAGCTAACCTACGCTGCATGGCCTCCCTGATCCTGCAAAGCCTGCGGAAGGATCCTCGTATTCGTCGGATCAAGGAGAGGGATCATTACTGGCTGTCAACCCTCCTTGATCCACGTTACAAGGGTAAGGTTGTGGATCTTATCTTGCCGTCGCAGAGGGAGCAGAGCTTGAAACATCTTTGGGAGGCCTCGCGTTCCCAGAGACTGGGAGGTTACAAATTCCTGGTCCTGGACAACGTGTTGTTGAGGCCGTCTGACCGATGCATTCAGACAATTTTTTAGTCTGCAGCCCTAAGGTATAATCGGTTGCAGCAACCATCGCCAGCGTCTGATTTACATGGTGCAGGAATACCTAGGGGCAAGATCAGACCTGGACACCTTTCCCACCAAAAATCCTCCGCGTCACTGGGTCTTGAGGATGGATCACTGGTTAGAGCTTGCACAGTATGCAATTGAGCTACTGGCCTGTCCTGCATCCACCGTTCTATTGGAACGCACATTCAGTGCTGTTGGAGGCTTTGTAACCGATCACAGGGTGCGCCTGTCCACTGACTCGGTTGATCGACTGACCTTCATAAAAATGAATCAGTACTTCCGGTTCCGGCGCCGCATGGAGTAGCTGGGTCTCCACTCAGCTCCCACTCAGTGATTCAAAATCGGCTTAAAAACTCCAGCCCGACCCTCTCTCGCCCCCTAAACGGTCCTGGGTGCCCCCCACGAACACCCCCTACCCACGGATTTGCCGCTCAGGAGATTTGGAACAGGCGCTGGATCATCCGCCTCACCACAGCAAAATCGAGGCCCCAGTTGCGGCCTACACGGACCGCACCGTCAGTTTGAGGCCTGGATTTGTCCTATGGAGCCCTCCGCTACCGTCCGCTGTCTCTCCGGGTGCCATACCTACCATTCTGCCGACCGTACTAGGCTCAGCATCCACCGTATCAACGTGCGGACTGAAAAAAACATCCGGCCAGCCTGACCGCAAAATCGAGTCCCCGGTCGCGGCCTGCATGGACCTTGCCACCCGCATCCATGGCCTGGGATTGCTGGTTTGATGTCCCTCCTGCTGTCAACCACCCCACCAGGCACTCCATCCGCCTACCCACTAAACTGACTGGGTTCTTGTACTAGCGCCACTGCGCAGACAGCTGCATCCCCTAGGCCGGCGGACCCGAAAATCGAGCCCCTGGTCTCAGCCTTCCCGGACGGCCTCTATACTCAGGACCGGCATACAACTCTCAGGTGCATCTATCCCCTAGGAGCCCCTTTTGACACCCCCCGCTGGCCTTGAGCGACCTGCCCAGAGTACTGGACACTGGCATACTCCTGAGAACGGCCACATCGCTCCCCCCCCAGCCTACCACTACTTCAGGCCCCGGTCTCAGCCTTCCAGTCCAGCAGAACCAAACGGCTCGCTAAAACGTGCTAACCCCCCCTCCATCACATTGCAGCCTCCCAGGGGGCCACCTCATCTATGGACCGATTTGTGAAGAAGACCAGTTCACGCTCCGACCACGACCGCATCTACACCCCCGGTCCAGCCTCTACTCGAGGCCCCGGCTACGGCCTCTCAAAACACCGTGGCAGACACACCGGTGATGGAGGTAAGCTCCCACATCCCATCCCCCTCCTCGCTCCAATCTTCTCTCTCCCTGCCTGTCGCTCTACCATCTCCAGCTCTGGGGGACAGTAACACTGATCATATAGCCCAGGCAGTAGCTGCCCTCCTGTCCCCCATGATAACTGCCTCGGTGGAAAAGGCGGTAGATGTGGGGATGAGACAGATCAAAGCTCAACTAGGGGAGCACTACTAGAATAGATGAGGTTGAACAGTCTGGAGGAAGAAGTTTACCAGGTGCAAGCCATCGAACAAGCTCAAGACCAAACAAACCAATATATACTCCAAAAACTGGACGACTTAGAAAACAGGTCTAGAAGGAGTAATCTGACATTTTTGGGGGTACCAGAATCTTTACAATCATCCGGCCCTTGCAAGGTTGAACGGGCCCACCGCATGGGAGCCGCTGCTCCTGACCGCAAATCACCCCACCCAATTATCGCAAAGTACCTCAATTACGATGACAAGTCTGCCATCCTGCAAAAGTTCAGGCATACCAGATCTCTTCCAATGACTGTATCAAAATCCTGATTTTCGCAGACTACTCTCTGGAGGTCTCAAAAAAGAGGAAAGCTTTCCAACAAGTCTGTACTGAACTATTCCCGCGCCAGATAAAAGTTACGCTAGCTTTCCCGGCGACTCTCCATCTTAAAGCCCCAAATGGGGATCAGCTGTCCTTTCAGGATGCCGCGGAAGCTTTCCTGCGCTCAATGCGCTCTGACGCTTACACAGAATCTCTGCACAAAGCCTCTCCAAACAACCGCCTACTGGACCAGCGGAGCCCGAGGAAAGATTCCCCGAAGCACTTCAGATCATCTGGACCTGCACAGCGGAACTTTCCACGCTGAACAGACTCTTATGAATCGCTGTGCCTCTCTTTTGGTCCCTAACGATATGGCAGGCTAGCAACATATCTGCCTACCACAACCACTGTCTCAGGTACTTGACCCACTGCTAAGTGGCTGCCCTTTCTTTCTTTACCATTCGCTTATGTTATTATTTGTACCTGTTTTACTTTCCTCTCCTCCTTAGGATAGTATATCTCCTATAGCCTCACTGTGTAAACTACCCCCTCCTAATCCCCTGCCCATGGCGGCATGCCGTCCCAGCTGAAGACACTGCTTTTTTTTAGGGCTCGCACCCGTCCCAGTGTCTGGATCGCTGGGGAAAGCCGGTGTATGCAAAAAAAAGTGAAGTTCACTTGCTATTGTATGTTAGTTTGGTTTTTAGCTCACATTTCCCCCTTTTCCTCCCCTCTTCTAATCCCCCCCCCCAACCACACACCCCGAACATCAAACACTCGGGGTTCCACCGCTATCTGGCAGCCGGCTCACCCTGGCCCAAGCTGCTATTTTTTTAATCCTCCTCAGGTCCTCTCATTCGGTGTGTTTCATACCCCCACACATCACACAAGCAAAATCGCCCACATGAAAATCACCTTCTGGAACGTAAACGGGCTTAGGTCCCCTGTCAAGAGACTAAAAATACTTTGTCACCTGAAGAAACATCAAACTGACATTGCCTTACTCCAGGAAACCCCCCTCACCCCCCCCCCCCCCTTTCCACTACATGAAAAAATTTTGGGTGGGCACTGTCCTGGGCTCCGGTGCGCTAAACCACAAAGCTGGAGTTATCGTACTAATCAACAAAAATCTTCCCTGCGAAGTGTTAAACGTTGACACTGACAGCCAGGGCCGTTTTATCTCCTTGCACTTAAAATTAGGGACTAGAGAAATTATGTTGTCCAATATTTATGCCCCGAATAAACCTGGTAAACAATTTTTCAATGAGATGTCCACCTGGTTACTCCGCGCCCCTCACCTACCACACATATAGTGGGAGGAGATTTTAACACAACTCTGCACCCTTCAGAAGACAGATCTCACCCCAAACGCCCCGCTCACCGCCTGCGTCCCCCGAACATACCCATTTCGCACACACTATGGATTCTCTTTCCCTTCATGATGTCTGGAGACTCCATCACCCAATGGACAGAAAATACACCTTCTACTCTAACCCTCACAACATCTTCACCAGAATCGATTACCTCTTTTGCACAGACAGCCTTTTACCGTTGCTCTCAGATGCTGATATTCATGATATCGCTATCTCGGACCACGCGCCCATCTCCACATCACTAGATACTCCTGACTTGCATCCATCTCCCCACATTTGGCGTTTTCCCTCCTATCTCCACAACAATGTTGACAGCCATTAGACATCTTGCTCCCTCTAAAGCCCCGGGCCCGGGCGGGTTCACGGGAGAATTCTATAAGACCCTATCCTCCATAACTGAACCGGCTCTCTATGCTGTTTATAATAATTAACCCAAAAAGAACCGCGCGCTCTTCAAAAATTACTTAGTGCATACACCTCCCATGTGAGACCATGTGAGACCAGTGTATATAAAAAAATAAAAATAAAAAAATAAAATAAATGAATACAGTGCAATGTCATTAGACAATCATAATGAATGTGACTTCCAATATCCCAAAATGCAAAATTTAAATTGTGAATTACATGTAAAAATTATTTATATATGCAAAAAATGTAATAACACGTATACATGAACAATCGAATATGTTCTTAATAGCAATTAAATATGTCATTATGTGATAGTCCTCAAAATGGATCCATCTATGAAGTCAAATATTCTCAAATGCAAAACACCACGTGTTAATTATAGTGTTTGGAAAAGGTAATTCTTTGCTTCATATTCCAAGCCGTGAAGCGTGCCACAGTGCACCACCACCAAAAATCAAGATTGGCTCCTTACCAGATGTCACAAAATAATTCGCTTATTAAAGGATCAGGCCAGGCTATGTATACTCCTCAATCCTCCAAAACTCCACCCTCCTCCAAGATCACGGTTCAAAAGGACTCATGCAACAGACGCTCCACACATTCCAGCCTCACTCACAACACCTACACGCTGACAGCGTACCGTACGGAACATAGGTCACATGACAAAGGGACTTTCTGTTTATAATAGTATTTGGACAGGTTATCTACCAACCAGAAATCAGACCATCATTAAATTACTTTTGAAAAAAGGCAAAGATCCCCAAGAACCTGGCTCCTACAGACCCATTTCTCTTTCTAATTTGGATGTAAAATTACTTTAAAAAATAATAGCTTCCAGATTAGCCATCATCATCATCCCCTCCCTGATACATCCAGCCCAATCCGGCTTTGTTAAAGGAAGAACGGCCACCATAAACATACGGAAGGTCATGACAGCCCAAAAAATTTGCCGGGGGGTGATCACGCCATCATCACCTTGGACGCAGAAAAAGGTTTTGACAATGTCAGTTTTGAATGGCTATCTTTGACCCTTTCTAAAATGGGATTCTCTGGCCCTTTCATTCACCTCGTACGAGCCATGTACACATCCCCTACAGCCAGGTTGGTGGTGGCTGGCCTCCTCTCGGATGAATTCTGTCTCTATAAAGGTACAAGACAGGGTTGCCCCCTTTCCCCTCTTCTCTTCAACATTGCACTAGAACCCCTCTCCCGATACCTCATCCAAAAGGCCCCCCTTCACGGAATCAAAATAGGCTCACGGGAACTCTGCACATCCCTATTCGCTGATGACATTCTGATTTTTACAACCGACCCATCATCTGACATGCTCGCCATTAAAACTATCTTCGATGAATTTAGACTCTGCTCAGGCCTTCGCATAAACTACAGCAAAAGCAAAATTCTCCATATAGGCACTCTATCTACTCCTCCATGGGTTCACCTTTCACCTTTCTCAGTGGTAAAATCCCATATAACTTACCTAGGCATTAAGATAGGGAAACTGCCCTCCTCTATATACCACCTAAAGTACCCCCCTTTGATAACAAAAATTACTCAGGAATTAAGTAACTGGGTGGATCTACCTCTTTTGCTCCTGGGAAGATGTCACTTAGTAAAGATGGTCAGCTTTGCTCGATTATTGTATCCTCTCCAAACGATTCCTCTGCTTTTGAAACACAAAGATACTTTAATCTTAAATAAAGCCATCTCAAAATTTCTTTGGCAAAACAAAAGACCACGCATCACCTTTGCAAAATTCTTCCCCGGAGGGAGGGATTAGCCTACCGAATATTAGAACCTATAACCTCTCTTGCTTATTGAGAATAAGTCTGGACTGGATCTCGCAACTCTCTCACTACTCAAATTACTCCCTGGAATCATCAATGGTTCACCCCTACTCCTTGGTGGCCCTCCTCCACTGCAAATGGAAATCTATCTCCCCCCCACAACACGATCTTCTCCTCAGGGACACAGTCATTGCTTGGAGGGAAGTGCGAAAAATACTCAAACTATCACCCGTTACATCCAGATATCTCCCGATACAAGGAAACCCTAGCTTCCTGCCAGGGATGGAGCATAAACAGTTCTTTGAATGGCAACAAAAAGGCCGCACAAATTTCTCCTCTCTGTGCAATATGGAATCAGGTCGCCTCCTTTCCTTCTCTGCGGTTGCAGAAACCTTCTCCCTCCCTCTTTCTCATGCGTTCCACCATGCGCAATGTATCAGTTTCTTGAGGGATTCCTGCAGAGATGAACGCAAATGATTTCGGTCTTCCTTTCTGGACCTGCTACTGCAAGGTGACACAAAATTTCAGACATTTACAAACTGCTCTTTTTGAAATCTACCCCTTCTATTGCTTCATCATCAGTTGCTAACTGGGCTAAAGATTTCCCAGATTCAGAATTAGTGGATAAACTTCTACTTGGCTACAGTAAAACGCATCAGCTGATCCCCAATGAAATTTGGAGAGAAACCCAATTAAAGATACTGCACCGAGCTTACATACCATTTCTCTCTGATAAGAAGGACGTAGGAGCTTCTACCTGTCCCATTTGTCACCAACCAAAACCTTCTCTCTCCCACCGATTCTGGGGTTGCACCTTTATCTCCACCTTCTGGGACCAGGTCATAGAATTCATCTTCTAAATAACGCTGCTGACAATACCTAAGGACCCCCTTCTACTTATCTTCGGCTATTGGGATGACCGTCTGTTGCCGTGGTCCCCCTCCTCCCACCCCGACAACAAAGACTGGGCCTTGACTGCACTTTTAATAGCCAGACAGTTAATCTTAAAACACTGGACATCCCCTCGCTGCCCACAGATATCGCATCTCAAAAGGGAACTCCTGCATCTGCTCCACAAAGAAAAACTCAACACCAACCTCAAACAAGCGAAAGCCAAACAACGTTTCTACTCAAAATGGTGGGCCTTCATGCGTTCAAACCTCTCAAGTGAGGAAGTTTACAACTTCAAAAACTTCTCTTTCTCATACTATGCTCCCCCTACCTACACTCCTGAAGAAGCTGCCGGCCCAATCCTTGACCCTTCAAATGTGGATCTAGTCGCATCCGATGTTTAAGATCTCCCACAACATACTCACCCTATCTTACATCTGTCAAACTCATCCGTTTCAACGATGCACCTGAAAAATCAACCCGAGTCTGTCTGTCTCCTAACCAAAGACAAAAAAAGCATTTCACCTTCGACTCCATCTCATTGTGTCAACGAGAACTTAATAATAATACTGTACCCCCCCCAAACCCCCCCTTATTTTTATTTTTATTTTATTTTTCATGGTACCGCTTGTAGAAGGTTCCTTACTCTAGATCCACCCAGTTTCTGCGACATGGCAGTTATGTTCTGAGTTACCTTTCATTTTTTATTATCCTAGTTTCATGTATACATCTGCTTTTGTTTTCTAAGTGCCTTGACTGTTGGCTTATGTATATTATCCTGAAAAAAAAAGGAAATGTTTGTTTACCGTCTTAAGTGATTACTTGTATCACCTTTTCTTCAATAAAATCTATAAAAAAAAAAAATGAATCAGTCTTGGATCACCACCAGCTACCAAGCACCTGATGATGCTGATGTAACCGAATATTTTTTTTTGAAATGTCAGATCCCTTCAAGACTGCCTATCGTGATGCTGAATGACTATCCTCTTCTTCCTCAATGATCATGCTAATAGCTTGTAAGAACATTTTTGGTTCTGGGTGCCGCCACCAGTGGCTAAGGCCAAATTTTTCATCCCCTGTTTAACAGGAGCATGTAATTACAATTTTTGATGCAATATTTTGCAGGAGGGTTCGTTGCTGTGCTCAACTACAATATCTGTGAGGGGTTGCAGTGTTGTGGCAAAAGCACCAGTGCCTAAGGCCCAATTTTTCAGCCCATGTTTAATAGGGGCGTGTAATTACAATTTTTTATGCAATACTTTTGCAGCAGGGCTCATTCCTTTGCTCCGACTAGAGTATCTGTGAGGGGTTGCAGTGTTGTGGCACCAGCACCAGTGGCTAAGGCCCAATTTTTCATCCCCAGTTTAACAGGGGCAATTTTTGATGCAATACTTTGCAGCAGGGCTCATTCCTGCACTCCAACTATAGTTTCTGTGAGGTACTGCAGTGTTGTGGCACCAGTGCCTAAAGGCCCAATTTTTATGCCTTTGTTCAACAGGGACATGTAATTACAATTCCTGATCTAATATTTCACAGCAGGGCCCATTCCTGCACCTACCAAGAGTAACTGTGAGGGCTTACAGTGTTGTGGCAACACCACCACCACCACCAAAGGCCCAATTTTTCTGCCCCTGTTCAACAGGTGCATGTTATTACAATTCTTGATATAATATTTCACAGCAGTAACCGTTCCAGAACCCACCAAGAGTAACTGTGAGGACTTACAGTGTTGTGGCACCAGCACCAACAAAAAAGGCCCAATTTTTCTACCACTGTTCAACAATGGCATGTGATTACAATTCTTGATATAATGGCATTCCAGCACCCACCAAGAGTAACTGTGAGGGCTTACAGTGTTGTGGTAACACCAACACCTTAGGCCCAAATTTCAGCATATAGGGCAGACCCCCTACTTTCAAACATCCAACTTACAAATGTCTCCTACTTGCAAACGGAAGGAGACAACAGGAAGTGAGATGAAATCTACCCCTAGGAAGGGAAGTTCTCTCCTGTAAGAGTTGATATGGGAAAAACGTGTCTCCTCTCTACTGATGCTTTATCACCAATCCTTGTTTCACTAAAAAACCCAAATTTTCAAAAAACATTTGTCATTGGGACAAAAAGTGAGGTAAAATCTTCTGAAGAGGTGCACAGGCAGCAAAAAAAAAATGTTACAGGGGTGATAACTCTTCCCTATGTTTTCCAAAAAGCTTCAAAATAGATTTTTTGACTGGAGCTACAAAAATGTACCAGTTCAAAATTACAAATAGATTCTACTTAACAACAAACCTACAGTCTCTGTCTTGTTTGTACTGCCTGTATACTGCTGTTCAGAGTATGTAGGGCCTGGGGGCCCCACGCCTTTCCTTTTTTTTTTTACTTGGATGCGGGGTTCCCTTTAATATCCATACAAGACCCAAAGGGCCTGGTAATGGACAGGGGGGTACCCATGACGTTTGTCTCACTGATTTTCATCCATATTGCCGGGACCAGGATTACATTAAAGCCGCAAACAGTTTTAAATGACTTTTATTCCTTTAACAATGTCATTTTGTGCAGGGACTGTTCTAAGCATGGGAAACACGTGCCACTTTACAGGCATACTTTAGACACCCCCCAAGTGCGATATTTAAAGGAATATTTCACTTTTTTTTCACTTTAAGCATCATTAAAATCACTGCTCCCGAAAAAAAGTCAGTTTTTAAAACTTTTTTTTGCATTGATACATGTCCCCTGGGGCAGGACCTGGGTCCCCAAACCCTTTTTAGGGCAAAAACTTGCATATTAGCCTTTAAAATGAGCACTTTTGATTTCAAACGTTCGAGTCCCATAGACTTTAAGGGGTTCTAAAGTTTGCACAAATTTTTGGTCCGTTGGCAGGTTCTCGTGTGAACCAAACTGGGGGGTGTTCAGCTCATCCCTAAACAGGACATCCGGCTCTGTCTATCTTGGTGACGCTCGTTCCCTCCTAAATTGAGTACCAGTAACAAATTAAAACCAATCATGCTGCAATTTTGGGAAAGGCTGCAGATGGACACTGTTGGGCAAGGCTGCAGATGGACACTGTTGGGCAAGGCTGCAGATGGACACTGTTGGGCAAGGCTTCAGATGGACACTGTTGGGCAAGGCTGCAGATGGACACTGATCATGCTGCAATGATGGGCAAGGCTGCAGATGGATACTGATAAGGCTGCATTGATGGGCATTTAAAAAAAGTTTTTTTTCCTTAGACTTTCCTCCTAAAAGTTTGTTTCCTTAAACTTCCCTCCTAAACTTGGGGTGCATGTTGTACGCCGGCGCGTGTGAAACGCTGATAAATACGGTATTTTTTTATTTATTTTTTTACAAGTTTTGATATGGATTTCACACCCTTATCTTTTATAATCTTAGTACATTTTAACCTGGTCATTATTTAGGACCTTTTAGATCTATGTTATACTTTATTGATGGTTTTCTATGCCATTGTTACCACAATGACCATTGTCATCAAGATTCTAAACGTGGCTTCACCTTAAATTCCCTCATACTGATGTCTCTTTAAAGCTGATTGATTTTAATGTTTATGATTTTATTCTCCCTTTTCATTGCCTTGTCCCCTAATAGGGTAATGTGTCAGTGGCTGTTTTCTTCAGAGGTTAAATGCTCTGGTCTTCCATAAGAGATTCCCCAGCAGCTTTATATTTTTTGTGTAAGCTGTGCATTTACAGCTGTCTACTTATAGCCTGAACTCTGCTTAAAGGATCTTGCTTGGCTAATGCACTTACATATAATCTAATTGTGTATGTTCAGCAAACTGCTCAATTTATAAATGATTCTCAGAATAATTGTACACTCACCAGGAAATTCTGACTCTTATCAACACAATACAGTGGGCAGTTATTGGTTATAACTTAACCGCTTCTGGACCGCCTTCCACACATTTACTGCATCAAGGCGGCCCGGCTGCTTGTGCTCCATGCAGTAACCTCTGTGGGGTGCTGATTGGA
This sequence comes from Lithobates pipiens, assembly GCF_037356315.1. NCBI lineage: Eukaryota > Metazoa > Chordata > Amphibia > Anura > Ranidae > Lithobates > Lithobates pipiens. Next base: position 125,307,623 of record NW_027507789.1, on the reverse strand, counting down.
TAGAATGTTCGCCGACCACCCGCAATTGTTCCCCAGAGAGGCAGAATGGTGATCTGCCAATGTAAACAAGGCAGATCGGCCATTCTGATAGGGGAGAATTTGGAGATCTTGTGTTCCTGCTAAGCAGAAACACGAATCTCTGTGTTCACCCAGTCAGTCCATCTCCCACACAGTTAGCATGCATCCCCTAGGGACACACTTAACCCTTTTATCACCCATGGTGTAAACCCCTTCCCTGACAGTGTCATTTATACAGTGACAGTGCATTTTTTTAGCCATTACTAGTAAAAAATATTTAAAAAAAACAAAGTCCTTAAATCTATCCCATTGATTGTAGATGCTATAATTTTGCCCAAACCAATCAATATACACTAATTGGGATTGTTTAACAAAAAATATGTAACAGAATACAAATTGGCCTAAACTGGCCTAAATTGGTCTACATGTATGAAGAAATTCGATTTTTTTTTATTGGATATGTTTTATAGCAGAAAGTAAAATATATTATTATTTTTTTTTCAAAATTTTTATGTTTTTTGTTCATAATAATATAAAAAAAAGAAATGCAGAGGTGATCAAATACCACCAAAAGAAAGCTCTATTTGTGGGGAAAAAAAGGACATAAAATGTATTTGGGTAAAATGTCTCAAGACTGCAAATTGTCAATTTAATTAAGGCAGTGCCATATTGCAAAAAAAATGGCCTGGTCATGAAGGGGTAAAACCTTCCGGGGCTGAAGTGGCTAAATAGTATGTGTTGCAAAAATGTTTTTTGGGGGTTTTGGATAGAGTATCAGGTTATATTTTGCAGTCTGTGACATGCTAGGGGGATTTCCCCTCACTTCCTGTCTTGGAGATGTAGTTTATTGCTGCTTCTCCACTCCAAAAAAAAGGTTTTGCTGTTATAATATACAGTGCATACACTTTTTTTAACAGAACAATTTTTTATTGAGCAAGAAGGGTTAATATAATATGTGGGCTTGACAAGTGAAAGAACAATAATCAGTAAATTAGAGCAGTCAGTACAGTGCACTGGGTGAATGCATCGCAGACAGTAGTACACTAAGGGCCGTTTCACACTGCTGCGGTGTGAATTTAGCGCAAATTTGATCCAATTGCGGTGCAAATTTTTATTGTGTTTTTTTTGTGACAAGTGGGAATTCTTTATGTGTTGTTTAGTGATTAGCTTCGAGTTCAAGTCGAACTCATGTTCAACTTGAACATTGCCTGTTCGCCTGTTAAGCGAACAGGGAACAATTTGGGGTGTTCGTGGCAAATTCGAAAAGCCGCGGAACACCCTGTACAAGTCTATGGGAGAAATCTAAAGTGCTAATTTTAAAGGCTAATATGCAAGTTACTGTCCTAAAAAGTGTTTGGGGACCTGGGTCCTGCCCCAGGGGACATGTATCAATGCAAAAAAAAAGTTTTAAAAACTGCAGTTTTTTGAGGAGCAGTGATTTTAATAATGATTAAAGTGAAACAATAAAAGTGTAATATTCCTTAAAATTTCATACCTGGGGGTTGTCTATAGTATGCCTGTGAAGGGGCGCATGTTTCCCGTGCTTAGAACTGTCCCTGCACAAAGTGTCATTTCTGCAGAAAAAAAATTCATTTAAAATCACTCGCGGCTATAATGAATTGTCGGCTCCCGTAATACAGAGAACACTCATTGAAAGTCCCCCAAATTCAATTACCAGGCCCTTCAGGTCTGGTATGGATATTAAGGGGAACCCCGCGTCAAATAAAAAAAAAAATTAACGTGGGGGTCCCTCTAAAAATCCATACCAGACCCTTTATCGGAGTACGCAACCTGGCAGGCCACAGGAAAAGAGGGAGGACGAGAGAGCGCCCCCCCTCCTGAACCGTACCAGGCCACATGCCATCAAACCCCACCCCCCTCTGAACGTAACGGAAACCTGAGGGGACGGGGTCACCCATACGTCATTGGGGGAGCCCGGCTTCCCTCACTAGCATCAGAGGGGGACGGGGTCAGGTGACGGGTGGCCCTGCCCTCTGCATATGACAAACATCAGGCCGCCGGGATCCCGCAGTGTCTCCTCCGTGGAGACAGAAGATTGATGGATGTGCTGCACTGGATCAGATCAGCCATTGCTGGACCCCGGAGAGATGATCATCCGTCGCTGGATAACAAGAGTGGACTACCACCGCTGGAATCTTTTTTTTTTTTTTTTTCAATAAAGGAATTTTTCAGTGTGTTTGTCTTATTTAACTATTTTTGTTACACTTTCTTTGTGAAATGGTAGGGGTACTTTTGTACCCCCTTACCTTTTTTAAACAGCGGGGAGCGGGATCTGGGGGTCCCCTTGTTAAAGGGGGCTTCCAGATTCTGATAATTCCGCAGACCCCCACAACCACTGGCCAGGGTTGTGGGGATGAGGCCCTTGTCCCCATCAACATGAGGACATGGTGCTTTGAGGGGTCACAGACCAATGTTGAGGGCATGTGGCCTGGTACGGTTCAGGGGGAGGCGCTCTCTTGTCCCCCCTCTTTTCCTGCGGCCTGCCAGGTTGCATGCTCGGATTTTTTTATTTGACGCGGGGTTCCCCTTAATATCCATACCAGACCTAAAGGGCCTGGTAATTGAATTTGGGGGAACCCCACGCTTTTTTTTTTTTTTTTATCAATGACTTTCAATGAGTGTTCTCTGTATTATGGGAGCCGACAATTCATTATAGCCGCAAGTGATTTAAAAAAATTTTTTTCTGCAGAAATGACACTTCGTGCAGGGACAGTTCTAAGCACGGTAAGCATGCGCCCCTTCACAGGCATACTATAGACACCCCCCAGGTACGAAATTTAAAGGAATATTACACTTTTATTGTTTCCCTTTAAGCATTATTAAAATCAGTGCTCCTGAAAAAACGTCAGTTTTTAAAACTTTTTTTTTGCATTGATCCATATCCCCTGGGGCAGGACCCAGGTCCCCAAACACTTTTTAGGACAGTAACTTGCATATTAGCCTTTAAAATTAGCACTTTCGATTTTGAACATTCAAGTCCCATAGACGTTAATAGGGTTCTAACGTTCACACAAAGTTTAGGTCTGTTCGCAAAAATAGCTGTATAAACTTCCTGTTCTCTTCCTGTTTTTTGTGGAGTGTGTAGATTCATTGCCCTTGGTTATGGCAGCAGTAGTGACTGCTACTATTGCAGTCATGATAAAAAAGAAAAAAGCCAGGTTGAGGAGGAGGATGATGCTGCCAAGTAGAAGATACTGAGTCCACCCTGTTATTACAAATAGGGAGGAGAGAGGCCAGTTCAGGATCATCTATAATGATCTACGTGTACATGAGGAGACATTTTTTAACTACACTCATATATGTCAGTGGACAGGTGTGACAGTGGACAGGTGTGTAATTAGGTAAAAGTTCTACTTTCTCCCCATTCCTCCATCCCTCCCTTACCCTACATACCTCCCCCATCTATCCTTCACCCTCTATCCCTCCCCTCTCTTTGCCTCCCCCCACTATCCCTCCCCCTCTATCCCTCCCCCCACTATCCCTCCCCCACTATATAGCCACTATCCTTCCCCCCTCTATACCTCCCCCCTCTATCCCTCCCCACTCTATCCCTCCCCACTCTATCCCTCTGCCCACTATCCCTCCCCCTCTATCCCTCCCCCCACTATCACTGCCCCTCTATACCTCCCCCCAATATCACTCCCCCTTCATCCCTGCCCCCTCTATCCCTCCCCCTCTATCCCTTCCCTCCTCTTTCCCTCCCCCCACTAAGCTGCTCCCCTCTACCCCTCACCTTATCTCCTGCCCAACCTCATTCTACCACTATCACACCTAGTACATCCCTCTTCTCCTCATCCTACCTCTTCTCTGTGAATATATGTGAATATATATATATATATATATATATATATATATATATATATATTTCTTAGTTTTGACGAATTGATTAGACTGATCTACAGCAATTTGGAGCATCAAAACACAAACTTCCGGAAGAGTGTGGAGCCTGTTGAGTAATTACTAGTCACCTTAAAGTGGGGTACCCCTTAAAAAAAAAAAATTTTAAGTCAGCAGCTACAAATATTGCAGCTGCTGGCTTTTAATAATTGGACACTTACCTGCCCCAGGGTCCAGCGATGTGGGGGAACGAAGCCCCCCCTCATTCCCCGCTCCGATCGCAGCGCCGTCATGCATACTGTGGGCACACGGCTGTGGCTTCACAGCGGGGCACCCACTGCGCATGCGCGAGCGGTGCAGGGCGCCGTGATACGCCGTACAGTCACCTGAGACACGTGACAGGTCCCAGGTGAATGTGCGGCGCAAGGGGAAGTGATGTCACCAGCCCGGGCAATGAAGAAGGCAGACTACGAGGGACCCCCTAGCAACCGGTATTTAGAGGTGAGTAAAAAAAATTTTTTTTGCCAATTTTTTTTTTTTTTTTTTTTATGAATTTTAAGCAGCTTTTCATTTTTTGGTGGCAACACCACTTTAAGGTAACAAATATTTTAAATAATATACTGTATTACAGATTTTAGCCATAGTACCCATGCCCATGCAAACAGAAACAACTTCAAAGTATCTTATAGAGATATATTTTTTATTTTACAAATTTTTTAGAAAATATAATTAGCCCACAAAGCTGCAAACATTCTCATGAGAAGTGAGATTCAATAGAATAACATTAACCACATTAATTACATTAACATTAATAATAACACTAATAACATTATGAGTAACATTACCACACGCATAATAAAACAAAGGTGTTTACTGGAAGACTACAGATTATAAAAGGTCTGAGAACCATTATCTGAAATTATTTATACATTGTAGTGTGCGGTGACACCAACATCAGACCTCGGGCCAGGGACCTCTGAGTATTGAGCGAAGGGTGCACTCAAGAAATTTAAATATTGATGTTGTCTGTAGGGATGAGCGTTCTGTTCGGGTAGAAATATGAGTTTGACTCAAACATTGGCTGTTTGCCCGTTCGTCAAAAACCGAACATTAAGGGCCGCTTGCGCCAAATTCGAACGGTGCGTAACGGCCCATAATGCACTGCGGGAGCGCAGTGCATTGCTGTATGATTGGCCAGAGCATGCACCATGACCTGCATGCTTTGGCCAATCACAGCGCCCTCAGCTAGGGCAGGGTCCCTCTGGCCAATCATGACTCAGGGGGACTAAGTCCAGCCCACACTATATAAGCCTGACTGTGTGTCGTTGCCAGTGTGGACACAGAGAGAGTGTCATTTAGAATGAGCAGGCAGGCAGGCAGATTATTCAGTTAGCTGCAGTGTATTTCATATACATATCCACTTTCGGACCATTTTGCTGGTCAAAGACCAGACCACTTTTTGCGATTCGGCACTGCGTCGATTTAACTGACAATTGCCCGGTCGTGCGACGTGGCTCCCAAACAAAATTGACGTCCTTTTTTTCCCACAAATAGAGCTTTCTTTTGGTGGTATTTGATCACCCCTGCGGTTTTTATTTTTTGCGCTATAAACAAAAATAGAGCGACAATTTTGAAAAAAACGCATTATTTTTTACTTTTTGTTATAATAAATATCCCCCAAAAATATATAAAATAACATTTTTTTCCCTCAGTTTAGGCCGATACGTATTCTTCTACATATTTTTGGTAAAAAAAAACGCAATAAGCGATTATTGATTGGTTTGCGCAAAAGTTATAGCGTTTACAAAATAGGGATAGTTTTATAGCATTTTTATTAATAATTTTTTATTCTTTTTTTTTTTACTAGTAATGGCGGCGATCAGCGATTTTTATTGTGACTGCGACATTATGGCGGACACATCGGACATTTTTGACACATTTTTGGGACCATTGTCATTTATACAGTAATCACTGCTATATAAATGCAGTGATTCCTGTGTAAATGACACTGGCAGTGAAGGGGTTAACCAGTGGGTGGCAGTGTAGGGGTTAAGTGTTCCTAGGGGTGTGTTACTAACTGTGGGGGGGTTGGGCTTTCATTTAGTGAACACTGATCTCTGCTCCAATCACATGGAGCAGAGATCAGCGTCACTAGTTGCTAGGCAGAATGGAGAAATGTTGTTTACAACGGCACTTCTCCATTCGGCCGCTCCGTGAGGAGTCCCGACAGGGGTCCCGACCAGCGCGGGAGCGCGCCGCCGGCGGCGCGCTCCCGATGGCAGGGCGGCAAATTTAAAGGGACGTACATGTACGCCCATTTGCCTGCCCGTGCCATTCTGTCGACGTACATCGTCGTGCGCTGGTCGGCAAGTGAATATATATATATATATATATATATATATATATATATATATATGTATATACACAGTCAGTCTAATATATATATATATATATATATATATATATATATATATATATATATATATATATATCCACTGCATGCAGTTTAGCTAGATCTCACTGCAGTCTGTTTCTGGTGTACGCACTGTTTCTACTATACTTCTGGTAGGCAGGTGATTCAGTTAGCTGCAGTGTATCACATATATATATATATATATATATATATATATATATATATATATATATACATATATACAGTCAGTCTAGTGTGTGTGTGTATATATATATATATATACAGTGCCTTGCGAAAGTATTCAGCCCCCTTGAACTTTTCAACCTTTTGCCACATTTCAGGCTTCAAACATAAAGATATAAAAAAATTATTTTTTGTGAAGAATCACCAACAAGTGGGACACAATTGTGAAGTGGAACGAAATCTATTGGATTTTTGAAACTTTTTTAACTAATAAAAAAATGAAAAGTGGGGCGTGCAAAATTATTTCGGCCCCCTTGTGTTAATACTTTGTAGAGCCACCTTTTGCTGCGATTACAGCTGCAAGTCGCTTGGGGTATGTCTCTATCAGTTTTGCACATCGAGAGACTGAAATTCTTGCCCATTCTTCCTTGCAAAACAGCTCGAGCTCAGTGAGGTTGGATGGAGAGCGTTTGTAAACAGCAGTTTTCAGCTCTTTCCACAGATTCTCGATTGGATTCAGGTCTGGACTTTGACTTGGCCATTCTAACACCTGGATACGTCTATTTGTGAACCATTCCTTTGTAGATTTTGCTGTATGTTTGGGATCATTGTCTTGTTGGAAGATAAATCTCCGTCCCAGTTTCAGGTCTTTTGCAGACTCCAACAGGTTTTCATCCAGAATGGTCCTGTATTTGGCTGCATCCATCTTCCCCTCAATTTTAACCATCTTCTCTGTCCCTGCTGAAGAAAAGCAGGCCCAAACCATGATGCTGCCACCACCATGTTTGACAGTGGGGATGGTGTGTTGAGGGTGATGAGCTGTGTTGCTTTTACGCCAAACATATCGTTTTGCATTGTGGGCAACAAGTTCGATTTTGGTTTCATCTGACCAGAGCACCTTCTTCCACATGTTTGGTGTGTCTCCCAGGTGGCTTGTGGCAAACTTTAGACGAGACTTTTTATGGATATCTTTGAGAAATGGCTTTCTTCTTGCCACTCTTCCATAAAGGCCAGATTTGTGCAGTGTACGACTGATTGTTGTCCTATGGACAGACTCTCCCACCTCAGCTGTAGTTCTCTGCAGTTCATCCAGAGTGATCATGGGCCTCTTGGCTGCATCTCTGATCAGTCTTCTCCTTGTCTGAGCTGAAAGTTTAGAGGGACGGCCAGGTCTTGGTAGATTTGCAGTGGTCTGATACTCCTTCCATTTCAAAATGATCGCTTGCACAGTGCTCCTTGGGATGTTTAAAGCTTGGGAAATCTTTTTGTATCCAAATCCAGCTTTAAACTTCTCCACAACAGTATTACGGACCTGCCTGGTGTGTTCCTTGGTCTTCATGATGCTCTCTGCGCTTTCAACAGAACCCTGAGACTATCACAGAGCAGGTGCATTTATACAGAGACTTGATTACACACAGGTGCATGGGCGTCCGCAGCAGGGGGCAAGGGGGGTCAAGTGCCCCCCCTGGAATCCCCAAGGTGTTGCCGCCGCCGCCGCCATGCTGCATCCTCCGCTCTCTCTTCTGGTTCACAGCGCTGGCTCTGTGTTCGGCGGCCGTCTGTAACACAGTCCCGCCCCCCCAGACCAGCTCGTGTGATAGTAGAGAGAATCACTTTCCGCCTATCACATGAGCCGGTCTGGGGGGGCGGGACTGTGTTACAGAGCGGCCGCCGAACACAGCCATCCAGAGCTGTGATCCAGAGGAGTAGATGCCCATCCGTGCCACAGTGCCTGGATAGGAGGATTGAGGGGGGGGGGTCTGAAGTCCTCCACCACCGCACTCTCCTGCCCCCCCAGTGCTCTCCTCCACCACCACACTCTCCCGCCCCCCCAGGGCTCTCTTCTACCACCACACTCTCCTGCCCCCCCCCCAGTGCTCTCCTCCACCACCACACTCTCCTGCCCCCCCCCCAGTGCTCTCCTCCACCACCACACTCTCCTGCCCCCCCCAGTGCTCTCCTCCACCACCACACTCTCCTGCCCCCCCAGTGCTCTCTTCCACCACCGCACTCTCCTCCCCCCCAGTGCTCTCCTCCACCACCGCACTCTCCTACCCCCCCAGTGGTCTCCTCCACCACCACACTCTCCTGCCACCCCCTCCAGTGCTCTCCTCCACCACCACACTCTCCTGCCCCCTCCGCCACAGTCCTCTCCTCCACCACCACACTCTCCTGCCCCCCCAATGCTCTCCTCCACCACCGCACTCTCCCCGCCCCCCCCCCCAGTGCTCTCCTCCACCACCACACTCTCCTGCCCCCCCCCCCCCCCCAGTGCTCTCCTCCACCACCGCACTCTCCCCCTCCAGTGCTCTCCTCCACCACCACACTCTCCTGACCCCTCCCCCACAGTACTCTCCTCCACCACCACACTCTCCTGCCCCCCCAGTGCTTTCCTCCACCACCACACTCTTCTGCCCCCCCCCAGTGCTCTCCTCCACCACCGCACTCTCCTGTCCCCCAGTGCTCTCCTCCACCACCGCACTCTCCTGCCCCCCCAGTGCTCTCCTCCACCGCCACACTCTCCTGCCACCCCCCCAGTGCTCTCCTCCACCACCACACTCTCCTGTCCCCCCCCACAGTGCTCTCCACCACCGCACTCTCCTGCCCCCCGTGCTCTCCTCCACCGCCACACTCTTCTGCCCCCCCAGTGCTCTCCTCCACCGCCACACTGTCTCCTCCACCACCGCACTCTCCTGCCCCCCCCCCCCAGTGCTCTCCTCCACCACCGCACTCTCCTGCCCCCCCAGTGCTCTCCTCCACCGCCACACTCTCCTGCCACCCCCCCAGTGGTCTCCTCCACCTCCACACTCTCCCGCCACCCCCTCCAGTACTCTCCTCCACCACCACACTCTCCTGTCCCCCCCCCCACAGTGCTCTCCACCACCGCACTCTCCTGCCCCCCGTGCTCTCCTCCACCACCACACTCTCCTGCCCCCCCCCCCCAGTGCTCTCCTCCATGCCACACTCTCCTGCCCCCCCCCAGTGGTCTCCTCCACCACCACAAACTCTTGCCACCCCCTCCAGTGCTCTCCTCCACCACACTCTCCTGCCCACCCCCACAGTGCTCTCCTCCACCACCACACTCTCCTGCCCCCCCCCCCAGTTTTCTCCTCCCCTGTTCTTGCTGCTCTCCAGCTCTCCCCATCCTTCTCTAGCCACCATCCCAGTGCTCTCCCCCCGTTCTCCCCCCCTGGTCCCCCCAGTGCTCTCCTCTCCGCCCAGTGCTCCCCCCCTGTTCTCCCCCCCCACAGTGCTCTCCACTCCCCCCAGTCCTCTCCCCTCTGTGCTCTCCCCCGTTCTCCTCCCCAGTGCTCTGCCCCCAGTGCTCTCCCCCCTGTTATTTCCCCCCAGTGCTCTCCACTCCTTCTAGTGCTCCCCCCCGTGCCCTCCACTCCCCCCAGTGCTCTCCCCCCCCAGCGCTCTCCTCTCTCCCCCTGTTCTTTCCCCCCAGTGCTCTTCCCTCAGTGCTCTCCACTCCCCCCAGTGCTCTCCCCCTGTTCTTTCTCCCCCCCCAGTGCTCTTCAGCTCTCCCCATCACTCTCCAGCCCCCACCCCAGTGCTCTCCAGCCCCCCATTCTCCCCACCCCTGTTCTTTCTGCCCCCCCAGTGCTCTCTACCCTCCGTGCTTTCCCCCCTGTTCTTTTTGGCTCCCCCCCAGCACTCTCCACTCTCCATCCCTGTACTCTCCACTCCCCCTGCATTTTTCCCCCACCCATGTGCTCTCCACCCCCCATAGTGCTCTCCAGTCCCCCGTGTTTTCCATCACTGTTCTTTCTGGTGAACACTGGTGCTCTCAAGCTCCCCCCCATTGCTCTCCACTCCCCCCGGCTCTTTGTACCCCCCAGTACTCTCCAGCCCCCGTGCTCTCCACCCCTGTTTTTCTGCCCCCCCAGTGCTCTCCACCACCCCACACTCTTAGCCCCCCCAGTGCTCTCAGCCTACCTTGCTCTCTATCCCTGTTCTTGTTGGCCCTCCTAGTACTCTCAAGTTCCCCCCCCCAGCGCTCTCCGCTCCCCACCCCTGTGATCTCCACTCTCCCTCGCTCTTTGCCCCCATCCATGTGTTCTCCAACCCCGCCAGTACTCTTTGCTCCCCCTTCTCTCCAACTCCCACTCAGTGCTCTCCACTTCCCCGGGACCAGAGGGCAGGCTGACTGGGGCCGGAAAATTAGGACAGCTGAAGGTGCAGGTGGCCAGGGACCACTCCATCTCACAGCAGACAGATCCTCTGGAAGGAGCACCGTCTCCATCCAAAACGAGAACAGACCCTGCCTGCTGCTGGCCGTCATGGATATCCTGCTGGCATGCAAGGTACTGTACCGAGCATCAACAACACATCTTCCCACAGACAGGGACTGCAGACTGGGACATGGGGCACAGGAGGGGCTGTAATGATGGGCACAGTGAGACTGCATTCACGGCACAGTGAGGCTGCATTTGATGGGCACAGTGAGGCTGCATTTGATGGGCACAGTGAGGCTGCTTGTGGTGGGCACAGTGAGGCTGCATTGGTGGGCACAGTGAGGCTGAATTTTATGGGCATTGGTGAGGCTGCATTGAGCTCTTGCATCAAGTCTGCAGTCTCTGTCTATCTCCTGTAGCATGTCTGCAGTCTCTGAGGGAGTCTGGAGAGGAGTCAAGAGTGGGAGCACCGCCGGGATGGGGGTCATGGGAGAAGTCAGACTTGTGTGGATTGTGGACAGGAGACTATAGGATAAAACCTCCAAGCTGAAGCCGACTGACTGAGCCCTGTACAGTGCACCTGAGAGGAGGTCAGTGAAAGCACCTCCAGGGCTCACTGATGTAAGGGGGGGGGGTGAATACAATAATGTAAGGGGCACTGATATAAAGGGTTTCCTCCTTATATTAGTAACCCACCCCCCTTACCTTAGAGTATTCTCTCTGCAGACCTTGCCCCCCCCCCCCCCCCACGTTCTGAGTTTCTGGGGTCCCCCTTGATGATTGATCACTTACCACTATTAACTGGAATTTGAATATGAATATATATATATATATATATATATATATATATATATATATATATATATATATATATATAAAAAGCCCTATGTGATTTCATATCTATATCTAATACTCTCTTCATCAAATGTGCTTTAAAATGCATGGTTTTTCCCTTTCATGAACAAGAAAATAATGACGTTATGCTGTTGGGCTGGTATAATAATGCTGTGAGGCTGGTATGAAATTTTTTCCAGGGCTGGTTTTTGAAAGCATGGGGGTCCGCAAGGTTACTCAGGTGGCTGCGTACCATGCCCATATAGCCTAGAGAATGTACATCTTTTTACATTGCAATACATCTGTTGTTGCCATATTTTTATCTTGATGAAAACAGCCTATACAGTGACAGTATGAGATCAAAATATAGCCACAACAGATGTATTGCAATGTAAAAAGATGTACATTTTCTAGGCTATATGGGCATTGAACACAGCTGCCAGAGTAACTTCCAATACAAAGTGAAGATGAATTATCTGTTATATAACACATATGTATTACCAGTGGAAAGATTTTCATGAGATTGTCGAAAAGGGGCGGAACATGAGTGGCCTTGAAATGATGCCCCCCCTTGGAAAAAGTTCTGCGGACGCCCATGCACAGGTGGATTCTATTTATCACCATCAGTCATTTAGGACAACATTGGATCATTCAGAGATCCTCGCTGAACTTCTGGAGTGAGTTTGCTGCACTGAAAGTAAAGGGGCCGAATAATTTTGCACGCACCACTTTTCAGTTTTTTATTTGCTAAAAAAGCTTAAATTATCCAATAGATTTCGTTCCACTTCACAATTGTGTCCCACTTGTTGGTGATTCTTCACAAAAAATTAAAATTTTATATCTTTATGTTTGAAGCCTGAAATGTGGCAAAAGGTTGAAAAGTTCAAGGGGGCCGAATACTTTCGCAAGGCACTGTATATCCACTGCATACAGTTTAGTTAGATCTCACTGTGGCCTGTTCCTGGTGTACTGTTTCTAATATATTTCAGGCAGGCAGGCAGGCGATTCAGTGATCTGCAGTGCATAAAATATATATACAGTCTCCTACATATATACATCCACTGAATTCTAGTCTAACCAAGCCTATATCTGACTGCAGGCTGTTCCTGGTGTACGTTTTCAAATACACTTTCAGGCAGGCGATTCGTTGATCTGCAGTGTATAAAATATATATATATATATATATATACAGTCTCCTACATATATATATCCACTACATTCCAGTCTAGCTAAGCTTATATCTGACTGCAGGCCATTCTTGGTGTACGTTTTCAAATACACGTTCAGGCAGGGATGCGATTCAGTAATCTGCAGTGCATAAAATATATATACAGTCTCCTACATATATATATCCACTGCATTCTAGTCTAGCCAAGCATATATCTGACTGCAGGCCGTTCCTGGTGTATATTTTCAAATACACTTTCAGGCAGGCAGACAGGTGATTCAGTGATCTGCAGTGCATAAAATATATATACAGTCTCCTACATATATACATCCACTGAATTCTAGTCTAACCAAGCCTATATCTGACTGCAGGCTGTTCCTGGTGTACGTTTTCAAATACGCTTTCAGGCAGGCGATTCGTTGATCTGCAGTGTATAAAATATATATATATACAGTTTCCTACATATATATATATATATATATATCCACTACATTCCAGTCTAGCTAAGCTTATTTCTGACTGCAGGCCATTCTTGGTGTACGTTTTCAAATACACGTTCAGGCAGGCAGGCGATTCAGTGATCTGCAGTGCATAAAATATATATACAGTCTCCTACATATATATATCCACTGCATTCCAGTCTAGTCAAGCCTATATCTGACTGCAGGCCATTCCTGGTGTATGTTTTCAAATACACTTTCAGGCAGGCAGGCAGGTGATTCAGTTATCTGCATTAAATATATATACAGTCTCCTACATATATATATATATATATATATCCACTGCATTCTAGTCTAGCCAAGCCTATATCTGACTGCAGGCCATTGCTGATGTACCTTTTCAAATATAATTCCAGGCAGGCAGGCAGGTGATTCAGTGATCTGCAGTGCATAAATATATATACAGTCTCCTACACACACACATATATATATATATATATATCCACTGCTTTCTAGTCTAGCCAAGCCTATATCTGACTGCAGGCCGTTTCCGGTGTACGATTTCAAATACACTTTCGGGCAGGCAGCCAGGTGATTCAGTGACCTGCAGTACAAAAATATATATATATATACAGTCTCCTACATATATATATCCACTGCATTCTAGCCTAGCCAAGCCTATATCTGACTGCAGGCTGTTCCTGATGTACGTTTTCAAATACACTTTCAGGCATGCAGGTGATTCAGTGATCTGCAGTGCATAAAATATATATACAGTCTCCTACATATATATATCCACTGCATTCTAGTCTAGCCACGCCTATATCTGACTGCAGGTCATTCCTGGTGTATGTTTTAAAATACACTTGCAGGCAGGCAGGTGATTCAGTGATCTGCAGTGCATAAAATATATATACAGTCTCCTACATATATATATATAGCCACTACTTTCTAGTCTAGCCAAGCCTATATCTGACTGCAGGTCATTCCTGGTGTACGTTTTTAAATACGCTTTCAGGCAGGTGAGTCAGTGATCTGCAGTGCATAAAATATATATACAGTCTCCTATATATATATATATCCACTGCATTCTAGTCTAGCCAAGCCTATATCTGACTGCAGGCCATTGCTGATGTACATTTTCAAATATACTTTCAGGCAGGCAGGTGATTCAGTGATCAGCAGTGCATAAATATATATACAGTCTCCTACATGCATATATCCACTGCTTTCTAGTCTAGCCAAGCCTAATTTGACTGCAGGCTGTTCCTGGTGCACGTTTTTAAATACACTTTCAGGCAGGCAGGCAGGTGATTCAGTGATCTGCAGTGCATAAAATATATATACAGTATCCTACATATATATATATATATATATATATATATATATATATATATATATCCACTGCATTCTAGCCTAGCCAAGCCTATATCTGACTGCAGGCCATTCCTGATGTACGTTTTCAAATACACTTTCAGGCAGGCAGGTGATTCAGTGATCTGCAATGCATAAAATATATATACAGTCTCCTATATACTGTATATATCCACTGCATTCTAGTCTAGCCAAGCCTATATCTGACTGCAGGTCATTCCTGGTGTACTTTTTCTAGTAAACTTCAGGCGGTGTTTTGCTAATAAAATTTTACAGCATGTCTGGAAGGCCACCAAGGAGAGGCAGACACTATAACAGGGGACGCAGGCTCTGTGTCTACAGCCAACAGTGCTGGTCATGGACACGGTGCATCCCCAGCACGTGGCCGTGGGGCACACTTGACCTTTTTTTGGCAGCTGGCCGTGTTGATCCACAACATGCAGAAGAGTTGGTAGAGTGGATAACTAAGCCCTCCTCATCCTCCTCATCCTCTGTCACCCAGGCTCAGAGCAGTTTTCCTGCCAATGCAGCTGCCAAAGCAGCCTATTCCATCGGCTCAATGTCATCAGTCACTCCTTCCATAGCCCCACCATCATGCATGGAGAATTCCCTCAAACTGTTCGACCACAGTGTCAGGTACATGCTGCAGGAGGATACGTGGCCTTTTGAAGGCTCCGATAATGGTACCCAGGTAGGAAGGCAGTAACGTGAGCCCAGAGAGAAGGGGTGCCCAAGAAGGACAAGAAACTGGCAGTCATTTTACCCCAGCTGCAGCATACTGCCAGGTGACGAGGAGGGAGGGGATGAGGAGGTCAGTGACTCTACATGGGTGCCTGATAGAATAAGGGAGGAGGAGGAGGGTGCACATCTCCAATGAGGCAGGATGCCTGCCAGGGGCCAGCTTAAGGGCAGCCACCACAGAGCTCCGCATGTGCAGGGCACTGCTGACTCCCCACCTATTTTGAAAAGTTCTTTGATGTGGGCCTTTTTTGATACTAGCAGATTGCACCATTGCCGCTTGCAACATATGTCTGAAGCGTATCAAGCGTGGCCAAAACAGCAGCCGCTTGGGCACCACACGCTTGACCAGACATATGATGACCCCTCATGCTGTCCGTTTGCAACAGTACTTAAAAGACCCACACCAAAAAACAAGGCAGACCTCTCCTTGCTCCTCATCAGCTGGGATCTCCAAACCCACTTTACCTTCAGTCCTCTCAGAAACATGCACTGAGAGGAATGAAGGTGTAGAATTAGGTGTGCCAAGTACTTGTGGTAAATCTGCTATCACTACACCAACATGCGATTGTAGCAGGAAAATTTCCCTACCCCAGTTGTTAAACTGTCTAAAGAAATTTGGTCTCAGCCATCCACATGCTCAGGGGCTGAATGCTAGGTTGGCTAAATTGCTAGCACTCCAACTGCTGCCTTTTCAGCTGGTAGACTCTGCCCCCTTTCATGAATTTTTAGAATGTGCAGTACCTCAGTGGCAGGTTTCAAAATGCCATTTCTTTTCACGGAAGGCCATTCCTGCTCTCTACCGGCATGTGGAAGGCAATGTCTTGGCCTCCTTGGACAGGGCAGTCAGCAGTAAGGTGCATATTAACGCTAACTCATGGTCCAGCAGGCATGGACAGGAATGTTACCTTTCTTTCACGGTGCTCTGGGTAAGTCTGCTGGCAGCTGGGAAGGATGCAGGACAAGGTGCAGTATTGTTAGAGGTTGTTCCGCCACCACGCCTCCAAAATGCTAGCAGTGGTGATTCTGCCACACCTCTCTCCTCCACCCCCTCCTCTTTTTCTTCCTCTATGTCCTTTTCCTCTGCAGATTTCTCCTCTGAACCAGCAGTGCTCAGTAGGCATTCAAGGGGCTACGCAAGCACTCAGACAAAAAGATGCCATGCAGTGCTTGAGTTGGTCTGCTTAGGGGACAGGAGCCACACTGGGGCAGAGATTTTGTCAGCTCTGCAGGGGCAGACTCAGAGGTGGTTGATTCCATGCCAGCTTAAGCCAGGAATGGTGATTTGCATCAATGGCACCAACCTCCTCAAGGGACACTTGACCAATGTTCCCTGTTTGGCTCATATCTTAATTTGGTGGCGCACCCGTTCTTGTGCAGGTACCCGGGCTTACAGAATCTCCTGAGGAAGGCCAGGAAAGTCTGTGGGCATTTCTGCCGGTCATATAATGCCAGTGATCGGCTGGCTGACCTTCAAAAGAAATGCAACCTGCCCAAGAACTGCCTCATTTGTGACATGCCCACCAGGTGGAACTCAACACTGGCAATGCTGCAGCGGCTGCAAATACAGCAGAGGGTCATCAATGAGTACCTGTGTGAGTATGGCACCAGGACAGGGTCAGGGGATAGCTTTTTTCGCCAAGCCAGTGGCTACTGATTAAGGATGCATGCACTGTCCTGTCACCATTTGAGGAGGCTACGAGGATGGTGAGCAGTGACAGTGTATGCATCAGTGATACTGTCCCTCTTGACTTCCTGTTGAAGCACATGCTTCGTGGAATAATGGACAGGGCACTTGAGGCACAACAGAGAGAGAAAGAGGAGGACTCCCTTACCTCTCAAGGCCCCCTTTATCCTGACAGTATT
The DNA here is from genome assembly GCF_037356315.1 of Lithobates pipiens. Classification (NCBI taxonomy): domain Eukaryota; kingdom Metazoa; phylum Chordata; class Amphibia; order Anura; family Ranidae; genus Lithobates; species Lithobates pipiens. Next base: position 125,290,550 of record NW_027507789.1, on the reverse strand, counting down.
CCTGCAGGCCCGCCAATCACACAGGAAGAGGAGGAGGAGGATGAGAATTGTGTCAGCATGGAGGTGGAGCCTGGCACTCAGCATCAGCAGCAGTCTTCAAGGGATCATTTTCAGTACTCAGAAACCCATGGACTTGTACATGGCTGGGAGGGGGTGGCTGTGGATCATGTCATCCTTAATGACCCAGAGGACTCCCTATCAAATGCCTCAGCAAAACTTTGCTGCATGGCAAAGCCTGCAAAAGGACCCATCTTCAGGAGGCCTTGCAGAAAGGTTTGTGCAATGCATTTCCCGAGCCTGAAAGGTTACATTTTCCTAGTCCTCCTGGACAATGTGTTGCTGAGGCTTCAGTCAGTCACAGAAGGAGTGATGGAGAAGGTGGCCATCTGACCGATGCATTCAGACAATTCTTTAGTCCACTGCCCCCAGGCCTGCGTCTGATTTACATGGTGCAGGAATACCTAGGGGCAAGATCAGACTTGGACACCTTTCCCACCGAAAATCCTCTGGGTTACTGGGTCTTGAGGATGGAGCTAGCACAATATGCAATTGAGCTACTGGCCTGTCCTGCATCCAGCGTTCTTTCTGAACGCACATTCAGTGCTGCTGGAGGCTTTGTAACCAATCACAGAGTGCGCCTGTCCACAGACTCAGTTGATTGGCTCACCTTCATAAAAATGAATCAGTCTTGGATCACCAGCTACCAAGCACCTGATGCTGATGTAACCGATACATTTTTTTATGAATGTGAGATCCCTTGAAGACTGCCTATGCTAAGTGGCTATCCTGTTATCCTGAGTGACTATCCTATTCCTCCTCAATGTTCATGTTGATAGCTTCCAAGAACATTTTTGTTTCAGGGCACCACCACCAGTGAAGGGTTGCAGTGTTGTGGCAGCACTACCAGTGCCTAAAGCCCAATTTTTCTGCTCCTGTTTAACAGGGGCATGTAATTACAATATTTGCTCTATTATTTCACCGCAGGGCCCGTTCCTGCACTCAACAAGAGTATATGTGAGGCTTTACAGTGTTGTGCCACCACCACCACTGCCTAAGGACCAATTTTTCTGCCCTTGTTTATCAGGGGTGTGTAATTACAATTTTTGATCGAATATTTTACAACAGGGCCCATTCCTGCACCCAACAAGAGGATCTGTGAGGGGTTACAGTGTTGTGCCACCACCACCACTGCCTAAGACGCAATTTTTCTAACCCTGTTTAACAGTGGGGTGTAATTACAATTTTTGATCCAATATTTCACAGCAGGGCCCGTTCCTGCGCCCAACGAAAGTATCTGTGAGGGGTTACAGTGTTGTTCCACCACCACCACCTCTGCCTAAGACCCAATTTTTCTACCCTTGTTTAACATGGGCATGTAATTACAATTCTTGATATAATATTTCACAGCAGGGCCCGTTCCTGTGCCCACCAAAAGTAACTGTGAGGGCTTACAGTGTTCTGGTACCACCCAATTTTAAGCAGAGTGTATAGGGCAGGCTGTATAGTATATACAGGCGGTCCTCTATTTTCAAACATTTGACTTACAAATGACTACTACTTACAAACAAAGGGAGACAACAGGAAGTGAGAGGAAATCTACCCCTAGGAAAGGAAATTCTCTCCCGTAAGAGTTAATATGAAGAAAAGGTGTCTCCACTGATGCTTTGTCACCAATCCTTCTTTTCCTAATAACCCCAAATTTTCAAAATCCAATTGGCATTGGGACAGAAAGTGAGGTGAAATCTTCTGAACCAGGGCACAGACAGCAAAAAAAGTTTCAGGGGTGATAACCCTGCACTATATTATCCAAAATGCTTAAACATAGATTTTTTGGCTGGAGCTACACTTAAAAAATATAACTGTTCCAAATTACAAACAGATTCAACTTAACAACAGACCTACAGTCCCTGTCTTGTTTGTAACCTGGGGACCACCTGTATACTGCTGTTCAGAGTATATAGAGCCTGGGGGCCCCAAGCCTTTTTTTTTATTTGGGTTTGGGTTCCCCTTAATAAGCATACCAGACCCAAAGGGCCCATTAATGGGCTGGGGGAGCAACATTACATTACAGCCACAAGCAGTTTAAATTACTTTTTTTTCCTTTAGAAATGTAATTTTGTGCAGGGACTGTTCTAAACATGGGAAATACGTGCCATTTTACAGACATACTGTAGACACCCCCAGGTATGATTATACCCAAGCATTATTAAAATCACTGCTCCCAAAAAAATTTATGTTTTTAAAACCTTTTTGCATTGATACATGTCCCCTGGGGCAGAACCTGGCTCCCCAAACACTTTTTAGGACAATAACTTGCATATTAGCCTTTAAAATTCAGATTTTTGATTTTTAGCGTTCAAGTCCCATAGACTTTAACGCGGTTCAAGTTTTTGGTCTGTTCGCATGTTCTGCCACGAACCGCACCGGGGGGTGTTCGGCTCATCCCTAGTTGTCTGCTTTGGGGCCATATTGCAAATTAATTTTAAAGGCTTTTAAGCTGGTATTGTCATAAAAAGTGTTTGAGGACCCAGGTCCTGCCCCAGGGGACATGTTTCAATGCAAAAAAAGTTTTAAAAACTTCTGTATTTCAGGAGCAATGATTTAATAATGCTTAAACACACTTGACATTTGACATTTCTAAAGGAAAAAAAGTAATTTAAAAGTATTTGTGGCTATAATGAATTGTCTATGGGAGAAATCAAAAGTGCTCATTTTAAAGGCTTATATACATGGTATTGTCATAAAAAAGTGTTTGTGGACCTGGGTCCTGCCCCAAGGGACATGTATTAATGCAAAAAAAGTTTTAAAAATGGCAAGTACTGATTTTGATAATGCTTAAAGTGAAGCAATAAAAGTGAAATATTCCTTGAAATGCATAATTGTACCTGGCGGGTGTCTATAGTATGCCTGTAAAGTGGCGCATTTTTCCCGTGTTTAGAACAGTCCCTGCACAAAATGAAATTTCTAAAGGAAAAAAGTCATTTAAAACTACTGGAGGCTATAATGAATTGTCGGGTCTCGGCAATACAGATAAAAGTCATTGGAAAAAACGGCATAGGATCCCCCCAAAAATCCATACCAGGCCCCTTGGGTCTGGTATGAATATTAAGGGGAACCCCGAACCAAATTTATTTTTAAAAAGGGGGGTCCCCCAAATTCCATATCAGGCCCCTCAGGTCTGGTATGGATTTTAAGGGGAACCCCGCGCTAAAAGAAAAAAATGGCACGGGGTCCCCCAAAAATCCATACCAGAAGCTTATCTTAGCACGCAACCTAGCAGGCCGCAGGAAAATAGGGGGATGAGAGAGCACCCCCTGAACTGTACTAGGCCACATGCCCTCAACATGGGGAGGGTGCTTTGGGGTAGCCCCCCAAAGCAACTTGGCCCCATGTTGATGAAGACAAGGGCCCCATCCCCACAACCCGTGCCCGGTGGTTGTGGGGGTCTGCGGGTGGGGGGCTTATTGGAATCTGGAAGCCCCCTGTAACAAGGGGACCCCTAGATCCCGTCCACCCATTTGAAATGGTACATTGTACCCCTACCATTTCACAAAAAAATGTCAAAATGTTAAAAAAAAACACAAGACACATCTTGGGACAAGTCCTTTATTAAAAAATAAAAAAATTAAAATGTCCCGCAAAAGTCCATTCATCTTCTTCTCTCGCTCTGCCGACGGACTGAAAAAAAACCTGCACGCCGCCACTGATCTGCCTCCATGGGAGGCAACCACCATAATGACCGGACTCAGGTGACAGTTCTTTTATAACTGCCACGGGGAAGCCATTGGGAAATCCCTGTGAGTCAGTGGGGGGCAGGGTCACCCGGGTACGTCACTGTGTGGCCCCGCCCTCAGTTATAAAAGAACTGTCACCTGAGAGGTCAATCATTACATCAGGTGCCTCCCATGGAGGCGGATCGGTGGAAGCGTGTGTTTTTTGTTTTTTTTTGGTCCATTGGCAGAACAAGAGAAGATGAATGGACTTCGTAGGACATTTTTATTTGTTTATTTTTTATAAAGAACTTCTCCCAAGATGTGTCTTGTGGTTTTATAACATTTTGACTTTTTTTGTGAAGTGGTAGGGTACAATGTATCCGTTACCATTTCGAACAGAGAGGGCCGGGATTTGGGGGTCCCCTTGTTAAAGGGTGCTTCCAGATTCTGATAAGCCCCCTGCCCACAGACCCCCACAACCACCATGCAAGGGTTGTGGGGATGAGGCCCTTGTCCCCATCAACATGAGGACAAGGTGCTTTGGGGGCTATCCCAAAGCACCCTCCCCATGTTGAGGGCATGTGGCCTGGTATGGGTCAGGAGGGGGGCACTCTCTTATCCCCCTCTTTTCCTGTGGCCTGCCAGGTTGCGTGCTTGGATAAGGGTCTGGTATGGATTTTTGTGGGGACCCCATGCCGTTTCTTTTCTAATTTTGGCATGGGGTGCCCCTTAAAATCCATACCAGACCTGAAGGGCCTGGTATGGAATTAGGAAGGACCCCCACGCAATTTTTAAAAATATATTGGTTCATGGTCCTCCTTAATATTCATACCAGACCTAAAGGGCCTGGTATGGATTTTTGGGGAAACCCTATGCCGTTTTTTTCAATGACTTTTATCTGTATTGCTGAGACCTGACAATTCATTATAGCGGCGAGTAGTTTTAAATTACTTTTTTCCTTTAGAAATGTAATTTTGCTGTCAGACTGTTCTAAATACGGAAAACATGTGCCCTTTTACAGGCATACCATAGACACCCCCCAAGTATGAAATTTAAAGGAATATAAACTTTTATTGTTTCACTTTAAGCATTATTAAAATCACTGCTCCTGAAAAAACCTTCCATTTTAAAACTTTTTTTTGCATTGATACATGTCCCCTGAGTCATGACCCAGGTCCCCAAACACTTTATATGAAAAAACTTGGATATTAACCCTTAAAAACAGCACTTTTGATTTTTCACATACGTGTTCCATAGACTTTAACGGTGTTCATGTGTTTGAAAAAATGTTTTGCCTGTCCGCATGTTCTGCTGCGAACCAAACCGGGGGTGTTCGGCTCATCCCTAGTATAGAATAATAGCTTACATCCTCAATTCCAGCACTGGTTTTAGAAAATCCAGATAGCCAGCAAATCCATATGATTTTTCTTGCGTGGAAGCTGATCCACTCTTGACCTCTGGCTGATTTCTCAAGAATTTGGTGTAGATGTCACGTAGACTACATCACCTCATCTTTAGAGCGAAAACTGGAAAAAGAAAGAACAGTATTAATTATCCTTCTCTTTCCTTTCAGATACTTAGCTACTGCCAATTCATTCACCAGTTTACAATATGAAGTCAAGCTGGGCGACCTGAGTTCTATTGTTTATGAAACCTGTGCAGCTACTTGGCAAGTTTTAAAAGATTTGGTGATGAAGAAGCCAACTAGGGAAGACTGGACTAAAATTGCCAACATTTTTTGGGAGCGGTGCTTTTTTCCAAATTGAGTGGGTGCAGTAGATAGAAAGCACATAAGAATAATCAGCCCAGTTGGTAGTGGCTGAAAATACTTTAACTACAAAAAATATTTCTAATTCGTTCTAATGGCAGTGGCTGATGCCAATGATTAATTTGCCTATGTGGCTATAGGTTCATATGGAAGTAGCTCTGACTCCAGCATCTTCTCTTATTCTTATTTTGGAAAGATGCTTCATGAAAACTCATTGAACCTTCCTGATAATCACCCACTTCCTGGAACAAATCAACCTCTATAGCCTTATGTCTTTGTTGGGGTGAGGCATGTCCTATTTTGGAGCACCTTCTGCAGTCATATGCAAATATAGGACTTTCCATTGAAAATAGGGTATTTAATTACCGACTGACATCGGCAAGATGTGTAGTGGAGTGTGCTTTTGCCATATTTCCTACACTCACCTATCTGCCTGAGTATGGAGCATGCCATTGGTGTAGTCTAAGCAACATGTGAATTGCATAATTTTGTTTGTGCTCAAGATGGGTAGATATTTGAAGAGTCTTTGATGCATGACCTCGAAGAGCCAACATAGATCAGAACCCGTGGCAACTACAGTAAGGGAAATGTTTTCCAGGAATCACAGAGTACTTTATCTCAGCAAATGGGCAGCTATCATCGCATCTAGATGGAATTGAGGCTTCAAATTAAAACAATGTACTCTGCTGAACATACTGTATGCTGTCAATTTTCGTTGGTTAAAATAAAGAATTAAATTTGCTACTGTTCATATGAGTACAATATTGTCATTAATTTACAATGTGTGTGTGTTTGTGTACATATAGTTCTTTCTATACGACATCCCTAATACAGATAATCCTAACCCAGCTAACCCTAACCCTAACCTGAACACTAACCCTAACCTAACCTGAACACTAACCCTATCCCTAACCTGAACACCAACCCTAAGCTAACCTAAACCCTAACCCAAACCCTAACCTGAACACTAACCCTAAACTGAACACTATCCCTAACCCTAACCTGAACCCTAACCCTAAACTGAACCCTAACCCTAAACTGAACTCTAACCCTAACAGGACCTGAAGACTAACCCTAACCTGTACCCTAACCCTAAACTGAACTCTAACCCTAACATGACCTAAAGACTAAACCTAACCTGAACACTAACCTGAACTCTAACCCTAACAAAACCTGAAGACTAACCATAACCTGAACACTAACCCAAACCTGAATCCTAACCCTAACCTGAACACTAACCCTAACCTAAACACTAACCATAACCCTATTCTGAAAACTAACCCAAACCCAAACACTAACCCTTACCTGAACACAAACCCTAACCCTAAACTGAAAATGAACCCTAACCTGAACCCTAACCTGAACACAGATCCTAACCCTAACCTAAACACTTAACCTATCCTGATCCCTAACCTGAACACTAACCTTAACCCTAACCTGAACTCTAACCCTAACCCTAATCTGAACACTAACCTAAATCTAACCTGAACACTAACCCTAACCTGAACACAAACCCTAACCTGAACCCTAACCCTAAACTGAACACTAACCCTAACCCCAACCTGAACTCTAACCCTAACCTAAACCCTAACCCAAACACTAACCTGAAGCCTAACCCTAACCTGAACACTAACTCTAACCCTAAAATTAACCTGAAACATAACCCTAAGCCTAACCCTAACCTGAACACTAACCCTAACCTGAACACTAGCCCTAAATCTAACCTGAACACTAAACCTAACCCTATCCATAACCTGAACACTAACCCTAACCTGAACCCTAACTTGAAATTAATCTTAACCCTAACCTGAACTCTAACCCTAACCTGAACACTAACCCTAACCCTAAAACAAACACTAAGCTGAACCCTAACCCTAACCTGAACTCTAACCCTAACCATAACCTGAACACTAACCCTAACACTAGCCCTAACCTGAAACATAACCCTAATCCTAACTCTAACCTGATCACTAACCCTAACCTGAACACTAACCCTAAATCTAACCTGAACATTAAATCTAACCGTAACCTGAAACCTAACCTGAACATGAACCCTAACCTCAAAACTAACCTTAACCCAGAACCTAAACACTAATTCTAACCCTAACCTGAACCCTAAAACTAACCTTAACCTGAACACTACACCTAAACCTAAACTGAACCCTAACCTGAACACTAAACCTTACCTGAACATTAACACTAACCCTAACCTGAACCCTAACCCTTATCCTAACTTGAAATCTAACGCTGACTCTAACCTGAGCACTAACCCTAACTTGAACCCATACTTGAAAACTAATCGTAACCCTAAACCTAACCTGAACACTCAGCATAACAAACCTAACCCTAACCTGAACCCTATCCCTAATTTGAACACAAACTCTAACCCTAACCTGAACACTAACCCTAACCTTAACTCTAACCTGAATCTTAAATCTAACCTAAATATGAACTTTAACCCTAACCTAAACATTAACCCTAATATGAACTCTAACCTGAACACGAACCCTAACCATAACACTATTCTGAACATTAACCCTAACCAAAACACTAACCTTAACCCTAATCTGAACACTAGCCCTAACCTGAACCCTAACCTTAACCCTAAAATTAACCTGAAACATAACCCTAATTCTAACCCTAACCTGAGCACTAACCCTAACCTGAACCCTAACCCTAGCCTGAACACTAGCCCTAAATGTAACCTGAACACTAAACATAACCCTAACCAAAACCAGAACACTAACCCTAACCTGAATCCTAACTTGAAAATTAACCTTAACCCTAACCCTAACCTGAACCCTAACCCTAACCTGAACATGAACTCTAACCATAACCTAAACATTAACCCTAATATGAACATTAACTGTAACCTGAACCCGAACCATAACTTTAACATTAACTCTAGCCCTATTCTGAACATTAACCCTAACCAAAACACTAACCATAACCTGAACACTAACCCTAACCCTAACCCTAAAATTAACCTGAAACATAACCCTAATCCTAACCCTAACCTGAACCCTAACCCTAACCTGAAAACTATCCCTAAATCTAACCTGAACACTAAACCTAAACCTAACCATAACCTGAACACTAACCCTAACCTGAACCCAAACCCTAGCTTGAAAACTAACCTTAACACTAACCCTAACCAGAACTCTAACCCTTACCTGAACACTAACCCTAACACAAACACTAACCTGAACCCTAACCTGAACACTAACCATAACTTGGACACTAACCCTAACACTAGCACTAACCTGAAACATAACCCTAATCCTAACTCTAACCCGAACACTAACCCTAAATCTAACCTGAACATTAAATCTAACCATAACCCTAACATGAACACAAACCCTAACCTAAACCCTAACCTGAACATGAACCCTAACCTCAAAACGAACTCTAAACCAAAACCTAAACACTAACTCTAACCCTAACCTGAACCCTAAAACTAACCTTAACCTGAAATCTAACCCTAACTCAAACCTGAGCACGAACCCTAACCTGAACCCTAAACCTAACTTGAACAATAACCCTTACCCTAACTTGAACTCATACTTGTACACTAATTCTAACTCTAACCTGAACACTACCCATAACCCTAACCCTAACTTGAACCCTAACCTGAACAGAAACCCTGACCCTAACCTGAACACTAACCCTAACCTTAACTCTAACCTGAACCATAACCCTAACCTGAATATGAACTCTAAACCTAACCTAAACATTTACTCTAACCTGAACATTAACCCTAAACTGAACCAGAACCTTAACCCTAACCATAACTCAATTCTGAACACTAACCCTAACCAAAACACTAACCTTAACCCTAATATGAACACTAAACCTAACCTGAACACTAAATCTAACCCTAAAATTAACCTGAAATATAACCCTAATCCTAACCCTAACCTAAACCCTAACCCAAACACTAACCTGAAGCCTAACCCTAACCTGAACACTAACTCTAACCCTAAAATTAACCTGAAACATAACCCTAAGCCTAACCCTAACCTGAACACTAACCTTAACCTGAACACTAGCCCTAAATCTAACCTGAACACTAAACCTAACCCTATCCATAACCTGAACACTAACCCTAACCTGAACCCTAACTTGAAATTAACCTTAACCCTAACCTGAACTCTAACCCTAACCCTAAAACAAACACTAAGCTGAACCCTAACCCTAACCTGAACTCTAACCCTAACCATAACCTGAACACTAACCCTAACACTAGCCCTAACCTGAAACATAACCCTAATCCTAACTCTAACCTGATCACTAACCCTAACCTGAACACTAACCCTAAATCTAACCTGAACATTAAATCTAACCGTAACCTGAAACCTAACCTGAACATGAACCCTAACCTCAAAACTAACCTTAACCCAGAACCTAAACACTAATTCTAACCCTAACCTGAACCCTAAAACTAACCTTAACCTGAACACTACACCTAAACCTAAACTGAACCCTAACCTGAACACTAAACCTTACCTGAACATTAACACTAACCCTAACCTGAACCCTAACCCTTATCCTAACTTGAAATCTAACGCTGACTCTAACCTGAGCACTAACCCTAACTTGAACCCATACTTGAAAACTAATCGTAACCCTAAACCTAACCTGAACACTCAGCATAACAAACCTAACCCTAACCTGAACCCTATCCCTAATTTGAACACAAACTCTAACCCTAACCTGAACACTAACCCTAACCTTAACTCTAACCTGAATCTTAAATCTAACCTAAATATGAACTTTAACCCTAACCTAAACATTAACCCTAATATGAACTCTAACCTGAACATTAACCCTAACCAAAACACTAACCTTAACCCTAATCTGAACACTAGCCCTAACCTGAACCCTAACCTTAACCCTAAAATTAACCTGAAACATAACCCTAATCCTAACCCTAACCTGAGCACTAACCCTAACCTGAACCCTAACCCTAGCCTGAACACTAGTCCTAAATGTAACCTGAACACTAAACATAACCCTAACCAAAACCAGAACACTAACCCTAACCTGAACCCTAACTTGAAAATTAACCTTAACCCTAACCTGAACCCTAACCCTAACCTGAACATGAACTCTAACCATAACCTAAACATTAACCCTAATATGAACATTAACTGTAACCTGAACCCGAACCATAACTTTAACATTAACTCTAGCCCTATTCTGAACATTAACGCTAACCAAAACACTAACCATAACCTGAACACTAACCCTAACCCTAACCCTAAAATTAACCTGAAACATAACCCTAATCCTAACCCTAACCTGAACCCTAACCTGAAAACTATCCCTAAATCTAACCTGAACACTAAACCTAAACCTAACCATAACCTGAACACTAACCCTAACCTGAACCCAAACCCTAGCTTGAAAACTAACCTTAACTCTAACCCTAACCAGAACTCTAACCCTTACCTGAACACTAACCCTAACACAAACACTAACCTGAACCCTAACCTGAACACTAACCATAACTTGGACACTAACCCTAACACTAGCACTAACCTGAAACATAACCCTAATCCTAACTCTAACCCGAACACTAACCCTAAATCTAACCTGAACATTAAATCTAACCATAACCCTAACATGAACACAAACCCTAACCTAAACCCTAACCTGAACATGAACCCTAACCTCAAAACTAACTCTAAACCACAACCTAAACACTAACTCTAACCCTAACCTGAACCCTAAAACTAACCTTAACCTGAAATCTAACCCTAACTCAAACCTGAGCACGAACCCTAACCTGAACCCTAAACCTAACTTGAACAATAACCCTTACCCTAACTTGAACTCATACTTGGACACTAATTCTAACTCTAACCTGAACACTACCCATAACCCTAACCCTAACTTGAACCCTAACCTGAACAGAAACCCTGACCCTAACCTGAACACTAACCCTAACCTTAACTCTAACCTGAACCATAACCCTAACCTGAATATGAACTCTAAACCTAACCTAAACATTTACTCTAACCTGAACATTAACCCTAACCTGAACCAGAACCTTAACCCTAACCATAACCCAATTCTGAACACTAACCCTAACCAAAACACTAACCTTAACCCTAATATGAACACTAAACCTAACCTGAACACTAAACCTAACCCTAAAATTAACCTGAAATATAACCCTAATCCTAACCCTAACCTGAACTCTAACCCTAACCTGAACACTAACCCTAACCTGAACACTAACTCTAACCATAACCTGAACACTAACCCTAACACTAGCCCTAACCTGAAACATAACCCTAATCCTAACAACTGTTCCGTTGTCCCGGGAGATGCGACGCACACCGAGTTCTCCCCCTCCTCCCCCTTATTGTGGTGGGATGGGGCGGGTACTTGCTGTGGGTCGACGCCACACCCGCATGTCAAGTGTGTGATGTAATTTCTTGACAATTTTTCTTGAGAATTTTTGGCGCCAATTACCGAGCACACATTGCTGCTCGGGCGGTGGCACCGCCTCCCTCTCATTATGCTGTGTGACGTTGCCGGTCATCATTGGTTTACGGCTGGTACTTATATCACATACACACTGAGATCACACTCCAGCTACATCTACTTGTCAAAGACACTGCTGCACCTTTCTTGGACTCCCTTATATATTTTTGTGGGTAGCTACACTTAACTTATTTCACCCATTCTTTTTTTTTTTATTCTCGCTATTCTAACACTTTTTCATTTTCACGGTTATCCTGGTTGCTACACACTAATTTGGGTGCTTCCTTTTTCACTTATTAGCTCTGGAATTGGTTTATTATTTAATAATTTTTTATACTGAATTCCACAGATATCTTTGGGAATCAGCTACAATATTTATTATGTATACTTTCAAATGCCAGTTTCTCAGCTGCACACTGGATATTCCTCCTTTTGTACAAATTGGTTGTTGGTGCCACTGCCCGTGCCTCTGATGTTACCGTCTCAGCTCCCAGGATAACGTCTTTTAAAGTGCCCTTTACCATAGACATTACCAACAGTTTCTATCAACTTACTACAGAGAGGTGAGAGTGTTTGGGACCTTTTATGTTCCCCCTCTTTCTCCTGTGTAGGGATGGCCGAACGGTTCGCCCGGCTGTCGTTTCGCGGCGAATTTCGGCTATTCGCGATTCGCCCGAAACAACCCTTGAGGCATCCGGTTGAACTCGAAGAACCCCACTGGGGTGATGAAGGCAGTCTTTTCCCTATCTTCGGGGCACATTGGGATCTGATAATACCCACTCTTCAGGTCCAACACACTGAACCACTGGGCCCCCGATAGACTCTGTAAGGCATCTTCTATCCGAGGGGTGGTGTACTGATCGGGAATGGTCCTTCTGTTCACGGTTCTTGTCATGAATAGGGATGGCCGAACTGTTCGCCCGGCGGTCGGTTCGCGCCAAATTTCGGCTGTTCGCGGTCCGCCCGATCAGCGGACTATTGCCGCTGTTCGCCCGGCGGACTTCCGTGTTTACTGTGTAAAAGAACTTTGACCTATGATGACACATCCATCATGGGGTACAGGACAGCCAATTGAGACATTACAGCACATGGACACTTGGACATTCCCCCTAACTTATAAATACACCCGATCCGGAGGCCATTTTACATTCTTTCTTCTGTCACTATAGGGAGAGGTTGCTGTGTGGAGCAGGGAGAGATTGCAGTGACCCAAATCGCTAGCTATTTGGTACACAAAAGTTCTTTTCAGGACTGGTATAGGTGTTAGGTGTAGTTCAGGATATAGGTTTGAGGCAGTGCTGTGCTACTGATTGTTGCAGCAGCCTGAGTGTCTTTTGTCAGTTTAGAGAAAGGGACAGGACGGTGTGTGCTGCAGGGACAGTCAGTTTAATCATTAGCTGTTACTATCAGGTCCACAAAAGTGCTATTCAAGTTATTGTTCCAGCAGCCTCTGTTTTGTCAGTTTAAATACGGACAGGCAGGAAGCTGTGTGTGAGGCAGTGAGGGGCAGTTTAATCAGTAGCTGTTACTATATTAGGTCCACAAAGGTTCTTTTCAGGACTGGTATCAGTGGTATGGTAATAGGCTTGTACACGTATAATATTCTTTCTTCCAAATATAGAAAGAATATTATACTTGACTGCTGCCCTTCTGCTGCAGTCTGCTAATCATTCACAACCTACTTGTTCCACAAAGGTCCTTATAAGGACTGGTAACTTGGTCTAGGGTGCTACAGTACATAGGGTTGAGTGAGGTACAGTCTGCTATTCTATAAGGACTGGTATAGGTCCACAATACATAGAGTTGAGGTGCACTACTGCTGACTGCTGCCCTATACTGCAGCAGTCCTTCATCAGAATAGGGACTGACGTACAGTCTGCTAATCAGTCACACACAACCTACTTGTTCCACAAAGGTCCTTATAAGGACTGGTAACTTGGTCTAGGGTGCTACAGTACATAGGGTTGAGTGAGGTACAGTCTGCTATTCTATAAGGACTGGTATAGGTCCACAATACATAGGGTTGAGGTGCACTACTGCTGACCGCTGCCCTATACTGCAGCAGTCCTTCATCAGTATAGGGACTGACGTACAAGTCTGCTAATCAGTCACACACAACCTACTTGTTCCACAAAGGTCCTTATAAGGACTGGTAACCTGGTGTAGGGTGCTACAGTACATAGGGTTGAGTGAGGTACAGTCTGCTGTTCTATAAGGACTGGTATAGGTCCACAATACATAGGGTTGAGGTGCACTACTGCTGACCGCTGCCCTATACTGCAGCAGTCCTTCATCAGTATAGAGACTGACGTACAGTCTGCTAATCAGTCACACACAACCTACTTGTTCCACAAAGGTCCTTATAAGGACTGGTAACTTGTTCTAGGGTGCTACAGCACATAGGGTTGAGTGAGGTACAGTCTGCTATTCTATAAGGACTGGTATAGGTCCACAATACATAAGGTTGAGGTGCACTACTGCTGACCGCTGCCCTATACTGCAGCAGTCCTTCATCAGAATAGGGACTGACGTACAGTCTGCTAATCAGTCACACACAACCTACTTGTTCCACAAAGGTCCTTATAAGGACTGGTAACTTGGTCTAGGGTGCTACAGTACATAGGGTTGAGTGAGGTACAGTCTGCTATTCTATAAGGACTGGTATAGGTCCACATATATAGGGTTGAGGTGCACTACTGCTGACCGCTGCCCTATACTGCAGCAGTCCTTCATCAGTATGGGGACTGACGTACAGCCTGCTAATCAGTCACAACCAACTTGTTCCACAAAGGTCCTTATAAGGACTGGTAACTTGGTCTGTCTAGGGTTCTACAGTACATAGGGTTGAGTGAGATACAGTCTGCCATTCTATAAGGACTGGTATAGGTCCACAATACATAGGGTTGAGGTGCACTACTGCTGACCGCTGCCCTATACTGCAGCAGTCCTTCATCGGTATAGGGACTGACGTACAGTCTGCTAATCAGTCACAACCTACTTGTTCCACAAAGGTCCTTATAAGGACTGGTAACTTGGTCTGTCTAGGGTTCTACAGTACATAGGGTTGAGTGAGGTACAGTCTGCCATTCAATAAGGACTGGTATAGGTCCACAATACATAGGGTTGAGGTTCACTACTGCTGACCGCTGCCCTATACTTCAGCAGTCCTTCATCGGTATAGGGACTGACGTACAGTCTGCTAATCAGTCACAACCTAGTTGTTCCACAAAGGTCCTTATAAGGACTGGTAACTTGGTCTGTCTAGGGTTCTACAGTACATAGGGTTGAGTGAGGTACAGTCTGCCATTCAATAAGGACTGGTATAGGTCCACAATACATAGGGTTGAGGTTCACTACTGCTGACCGCTGCCCTATACTTCAGCAGTCATTCATCGGTATAGGGACTGACGCACAGTCTGCTAATCAGTCACAACCTACTTGTTCCACAAAGGTCCTTATAAGGACTGGTAACTTGGTCTCTCTAGGGTTCTACAGTACATAGGATTGAGTGAGGTACAGTCTGCCATTCTATAAGGACTGGTATAGGTCCACAATACATAGGGTTGAGGTGCACTACAGCTGACCGCTGCCCTATACTGCAGCAGTCCTTCATCAGTATAGGGACTGACGTACAGTCTGCTAATCAGTCACAACCTACTTGTTCCACAAAGGTCCTTATAAGAACTGGTAAGGTATAGGGTACTACAGTACATAGGGTTGAGTGAGGTACTGTCTGCCATTCTATAAGGACTGGTATAGGTCCACAATACATAGGGTTGAGGTGCACTACTGCTGACCGCTGCCCTATACTGCAGCAGTCCTTCATCGGTATAGGGACTGAGAGTTTTGTCACAGGGTCATTTAAAAAATGACAGGCAGAGGAAGAGGCAGGCCCTTCTGCAGGGGTGGTAGGGGTAGGGCAGGAGCAACAGGCTTGAGCCAAAGTGGGAAGTTGCAGAAGGTGCGTTCAATTACTTTAAAGGACGCACCAGACTTGGTTGAGTGGCTCACTCAGCCTTACTCTTCTGCACCCTCCTCATCCTCTCGATCTGCACCCTCTTCTTCACTCTCTGCTATGTGCACCCCCAAAGACACTACCACCAACAATACCACCACCACCACATACCTTCCGCTTGAGTCACAGGAATTATTTTCCGATCCATATCAAGACATTTCGGATGCGCAGCCACTCTTGGTATTGGATCAGGAAGAGGAGGTAGCAACAACCGCTACTCAGCAGTCTGATGACAGTACCCAGATCAGCCCAAGGAGGAGGTTGGTCCCCGGTGTTGCTGCCTACTCCGAGATCTCTACTTATAGTGGTGGGGAAGGTGACGTCGATGATGACGTGTCTAGTGATGTCACGTGGGTGCCCACAAGAGAGGAAGAGGAGGGGAGTTCAGAGGGAGATATGGACCAGCAGATAGGGAGGAGAAGCAGGAATAACTTACATTGCACAGGAGGGACAAAGCAGACTGCAAATGTATCGGGAGCGAGTCATCAACCATGTACAGTCACATCTGGCACTCCCAGGACACCAGCACATGGCTTTGCAGTGTGGGCTTTTTTTATCCTGTCCGCTGCTGACAATAGCGTTGCCATCTGCAATCTTTGCAGTCAACGCATTAGTCGCGGTAAGCCCAACACTCACCTAGGGACGACCGCCTTAAGAAGGCACATGAGCAGCCATCACCGAGCCCAGGGGGAGCAACGGAACACACAAAGCCACACTCCAGGCTCTCACCGTCCAGCCTCGTCTTCTACTTCTCCTTCTCCTCTCTCCTCACAATTGTCCTCCACTCCACCTTCCATCACGCCAAGCTCACGTTTTTCTGCAAAAAGGCAGGCTTCCGTGGGCCTAATGTTCGAGCGTAAAAAAATGATGACGCCGGATAACCCTCTTGCCCAACGGTTGACGGCTGGCTTGTCAGAACTCATAGCCCACCAACTACTGCCATATAAACTGGTGGACTCGGAGGCCTTTCGCAAATTTGTGGCCATTGGAACACCACAATGGAAGGTCCCAGGAAGGAAGTATTTCTCAGAGAAGGGCACCCCAGAGCTATATGGCCATGTTCAGCGGCAAGTGAATGTATCTCTGGCACACAGTGTCGGTGCCAAGATACATATGACCACAGACACGTGGTCTAGCAAACACGGGCAGGGAAGGTATATCACTTTTACTGCCCACTGGGTGAACCTTCTGACGGCCGTCAAGCATGTAACCCGTGGCACCCGTGTAGATTTGGTTTTACCGCCACGGATTGCATGCAGGCCTGACTCTTCTTCTCCTCCTCCTCCTACTCCATCCTCCTCCCTCTCCTCCTCGGCTGACTCCTCCTTTTCTGCTGCTAGCGTCTCTTCCGCTGCGCCACCCAAGCTCCCCAGAACCTATTCGACATGGCAGGTGAGACGTTGCCATGCCGTGCTGCGTCTGTTGTGCCTGGAAGCCAAGAGCCACACTGGCCCGGCACTCCTTTCAGCTTTGCGTTCACAGGCAGATCAGTGGCTAACACCGCTCAATTTGACAGTTGGTAAAGTGGTGTGTGACAACGGTGCCAATCTGCTTAGCGCATTGAAACAGGGCAAAATCACGCACGTGCCATGCATGGCACATGTCTTAAACTTGGTCGTGCAGCGATTCCTTGTCAAATACCCTGGGGTCCAGGACATCTTGCGGCAGGCAAGGAAAATCTCGGCCTATTTCAGAAGATCTTACACGGCCATGGTTCGCCTTGCTGACATTCAGCAGCGACACAATCTGCCGGTCAGACGTCTTATTTGCGATTGCCCGACGCGATGGAACTCAACCTTCTATATGCTTGATAGGCTGCTCCAGCAGAAACGTGCAGTTAACGTCCACCTGTATGAACTCTGCGGCAGAACAGGTTATGGGGAGCTGGGTTTTTTTTCACCGCGCCAGTGGCTGCTCATGCGCGACGCATGCAGACTTCTGCGGCCATTTGAGGAGATCACCAAACTGGTCAGTCGCAGCCATGGCGCCATCAGTGACATGGTACCTTATGCCTTCTTTATGGAGCGTGCATTGCGTCGTGTCATTGATCAAGCTGTGGAGGAGCAGGAGCGGGAAGATGAGGAAGTCTAGATGAGGGGCTACTCTATCTGAGACAAGTCAACAACAGGAGTCTGAAGAGGAGTCAGAGGAGGATGGTCCCGGGGCGGATGAGGAGGAGCAAGAAGAGCATGCTTTAAACCTTTCTGGGATCCCTGTTGTGCGTGGATGGGGAGAGGAGAATGAAGAGGACGACATTATCCTGGATGATGAGCAGGAGCCAGGCCACCACACCGCTTCCACTTTAGTGCAAATGGGGGCCTTCATGCTCCAGTGTTTTAATAGGGACCCCCGTATAAAAAGCATAAGGGTCAAGGACCAGTACTGGGTGGCAACGTACTTAGACCCCCGGTACAAACACAAAATGGCGGAAATGTTACCGCCGTCACAGAGGGCTGGCAGAATGGAGCACTTCCAGGCCTTGCTTCGAGAAATGCTGCATTCTACTTTTGCGTGCGCTGGCAGAGGAGCAATTCCCACTCCCAGAGAAGGAGTTGCGGGTACCAATCCTACAGCGCCTGCAAGAAGAGGCCGGTTTGAAGATGTGTTGGTGACTTCGGATATGAGGTCATTCTTTCAGCCGACCCATCGACAGGTGTCATCCGGATCCAGCATCAGGGAACGCCTAGACCGTTAGGTGTCCGACTACATCGGGTTAACGGCCGATGTGGACGCTCTGAGGAGTGATGAACCCCTGGACTACTGGGTGGGCAGGCTTGACCTCTGGCCAGAGCTTGCCCAATTTGCAGTCGAACTGTTGGCTTGCCCCTCATCCAGTGTCCTGTCCGAAAGGACGTTCAGCGCAGCAGGGGGGATCGTGACCGATAAGCGTACTCGCCTAGCTCACGACAGTGTTAACTACCTTACATTTCTAAAAATGAATGAGGCATGGATCTCGGAGGAATTCAACACATGTGACCAGTAGACCATGTATATGTCTATAAACAATTTTTTTAATCAAGCACAGAGACCTTCTTTCTTCATTTGGCTCACTTCCTTGTCCAAAAAAAGCACACCGTACTATATGCCCGTACCCTCCTCTTTGAAGAGGTTGAGCGGTGTCATATTTCTACTGGGGCTGCTTATTATGAGAGGCTCTCACCATTCCTGTGCTGTGCTGACATCCTCCTGGGGCTGTACCTCTGCTGTGC
The DNA here is from genome assembly GCF_037356315.1 of Lithobates pipiens. Taxonomy (NCBI): domain Eukaryota; kingdom Metazoa; phylum Chordata; class Amphibia; order Anura; family Ranidae; genus Lithobates; species Lithobates pipiens. The sequence continues at coordinate 125,271,353 of NW_027507789.1, read as the reverse complement.
ATATTATGAGGGGCTCCCACCATCCCTGTGCTATGCTCATTATGAGGGGCTCCCACCATCCCTGTGCTGTGCTGACTTCCTCACGGGGCTGCTTATTATGAGGGGCTCCCACCATCCCTGTGGTGTGCTGACTTCCTCCTGGGGCTGCTTATTATGTGGGGCTCCCACCATCCCTGTGCTATGCCGACATCCTCCTGGGGCTGCTTATTATGAGGGGCTCCCACCATCCCTGTGCTATGCTGACATCCTCCTGGGGCTGCTTATTATGAGGGGCTCACACCATCCCTGTGCTATGCTCATTATGAGGGGCTCCCACCATCCCTGTGCTATGCTCATTATGAGGGGCTCCCACCATCCCTGTGCTATGCTGACTTCCTCCTGGGGCTGCTTACGGTGCAGGTGTCAGTGATGTATATCGCGGTGCTGATGTCAGTACTCTCTATCACGGTGCTGCTGTCAGTGCTGTATATCACGGTGCTGGTGTTAGTGCTTTATGTCACGCTGCTGATGTCAGTGCTCTCTATCACGGTGCTGTTGTCAGATCACTCTATCACGGTGCAGGTGTCATTGCTGTATGTCACGCTGCTGATGTCAGTGCTCTCTATCACGGTGCTGCTGTCAGTGCTGTATTTCACGGTGCTGGTGTTAGTGATTTATGTCACGCTGCTGATGTCAGTGCTCTCTATCACGGTGCTGCTGTCAGTGCTGTATATCACCGTGCTGGTGTTAGTGCTTTATGTCACGCTGCTGATGTCAGTGCTCTCTATCACGGTGCTGCTGTCAGTGCTGTATATCACGGTGCTGGTGTTAGTGCTTTATGTCACGCTGCTGATGTCAGTGCTCTCTATCACGGTGCTGTTGTCAGATGACTCTATCATGGTGCAGGTGTCATTGCTGTATGTCACGCTGCTGGTGATCATCTCCTGCACCCTCTTCTTTGTCTACCCTGGTCCCTGACCTTCCCTCTCCTCCATTGCCTTCATGCGCTCCACAGTCCTGAATTGTCACAACAATTTCCCATATAAAAAAAGAATGCTTGTAGTTGTCGATCCCAGATTCACCTCATACATGTGTTATGTCATTGGCCATGTGGTGGGACTATGTTTGCACAGCTATTAATTATTTTGTGGCTGCAAATTTGACCTGTAGGTTAGCGAAGTTCGCATCCCATTGAAGTCAATGGGGCCCGCCGCAAATGTTCCGGTTTGCGAACTATCGGCCGCGTTCGCGGTCCGCGTTCACGAAACGTTCCGTCGGAAGTTCGTCCATCACTACTCATAATGAGATGCACATACCAAACTTAACTGTAAAAGCAACTGCTGCAAAATGGAGAAAGTGACTGGGTGCTAACTGTCCTATTTCTTGTTACCTCTTCTATACTCCTTCAAGGCCTGCCTAACCTTAAAGGCTTATGTAAAATCACATCCCCCTGTCAGTTTGCACCAAAAGGCTTAACCCGCTATCTTGCGATCCATTGCTGAAATGGACAATCCTTTTTCAAAATTCAAGCAGATAAAATACAGCAAGACCGTAACCACCCCCTCCCCAGTAACTTGGCCTACCCACTCCAGCAGCCCGAACCACTCCTGCCAAACTTTTGGATAAGCAGACCATGTACTCCTGCTAATGGAATTCCGGATCAATCTTGCGACGACTCCAATGCAATTTGCCACAGCTCCTGGGGACATACATGCGCCGCTCCCAGAGCCAACTCCCAGAATCTGTGCCACTGAAACCAAGACAAAGCATCAGCCACTGCCTTAGTCATTCCCGCGATATGCACTGCATACATAAAAACATTTAACTGCAGACAACCCAACACCAGGTGCTGCAACAAGCGTACCACTGACGCTGACAAAGCTGCCACCTGATTGATGACCTGAACCACCTCCAAATTGTCACAATGTAGACGGATCTTCCTATCCCGAAAGAACTCACCCCATATCTCCACTGCGACAATAACAGTTCCAGCAGAACAAGATTTTTGAGAGACCCCATCCCGGCCAGTCCACCGACCATCTCTCTGCACTCCAACATCCCCCAAAAAAGGCCCCATATCCCAACGACCCTGCCACATCGGTATAAAATTCCAAATCAAAATTACTCACCTGGCCCTTCCATCCAAAGGGATCGGCCATTAAAAGAGTCCAGGAAGACATGCCAAAATGCGCAGATCCTCCCTGTGACCCCGCACCAGCATAATGAAATAGGTTGGAGAAGAAACACCCGCCGTCGCCGCCGATAAGCGACGACAAACAACTCTCTTCATAGGCACGATCCTACATGCAAAATTCAACTTTCCTAACAGGGACTGTAGCTGTCACAGTTGTATTTTGTGCCTACCTACCACTATGTGGATCTCTGCCTGCAGACCAAGCAACTTGTCATCCAGCAACCGACATTCCATTGCCTGGGAATCTATAACTATACCCAGAAAGCTAAGCTCAACCACTGAGCCAACAGTCTTGTCAGGCACTAGCGGAGATCGAACAGCCCATAGGCAGACATCGGTCCACATAAAAAGCATCCTGCCATCAACACCCCAGGAGATAAAAGCTTTTACGGATGGACCAGTAGCAGCCAAAAGGCCGCCTCCACATCAGTTTTGGCTGTGAGCATACCCTGGCCTGTAATGCTGGACCCAAAAAAACACGCGTTAAAGGAGGTACATGATACCAAACAGGCCCCCGGGGCGATCTCGTCATTAACTCGTCATTAAGCCCCCTTTAGAGAAAGACAGGTGATGAATCAAACAAAATTTCTGGGGCTCCTTCTTGGGGACCACCCCCAATGATGAAACCCCTAAATCCGCCAACGGGGGAATGGGAAGGGGCCACCCATGCGCCCTAACTCCACTTCCTTGGACAGTTTCTCAGAAACCACTGAAGGATGCAGCAGGGCCAAATGCAGATTTTTGGACACTGGGGGGGATGCGCTTGAGCAAACATGGAATCCAAAAACCCTCTGTAAAAACCAATTCCAGGAGCCGGGCAGCCGCCCGGTCTGGGTACCTATTTAGGAAAGGAAGCATCCTTTCCACCCTCACTGAAGTCATCCCTTTTTCCCCAAAATATCTCCGGAATGGCCTTTTTCCTGTTTAAAACACAGAGATTGTGTGACTGCTCCTGCAACTGGAGCACTCGTGTTTGAAACAGTAACCGTTTCCAAACCTGCATGCCCCTTCATTATACTGCCAACACAGCCCCCGTTGTTTGGGGGCCGGCTGTCCTGGGGCATTCGAACTTCCGGCCCTGCTAGGAAAAAACGCTGTAGAGGTCCGCGCTTAGGACATAAGCTTCATCCATAAGCTGATGTCCTTGTGGTCTCAGTGCAGGGATGGGCTGACGAAATTGTTCATCGTACCGGAGCCACGACTGACCCCATACACCCGCTGTGCCTCCCCAATGGTATCCAGGTAGCAAAAGAGTGCCGAGCAGCTCTTAGGCTGTTTTTCGCCAATCACGCTCGCTAAAATAGCAAACGCCTATAGCCAGTTAACAAAGGAGTGGGGAATAAGGCCATAACGACACTTTTCTTCCTCCTCCTTTTTTGACTTGTCTGGTTTAATCCGGTCCAAGTTGAACTTCTCAAGCGGCAGCAAGGAAAAGATTTTCACATACTCACCCCTCCATATTTTTTCCCGCACCTTTGGTTTGAGATGTGTCCCCAAAGGTCGTTCAAAGCATACATACACCTCACGTTTGGCTGCATCAGCCAAGCGAAGGCTGTTCGGAACCTTACTCGCCTCCTTAGCTGTATCGGCCCTGTCAGAAACTGATGACCAAGCCTGGGCACCCACCACCACCGGCAGGGGGATACACCCTGACCCCCATTCCCCCCCACCCCCATGCCAAAAAGACCACCCAACACTGCCTGCAAAGAAGAGAGGGGGTTAGTAATGGACTTACCAGGCTGCACAGGAGACGATCAAACAGCCTTGCGTCTCGAATCCACCGCCACTGAACGATCAGGCACTTTGCCATCGTCTGAGCAGGACAGCTCACCCTCAGATCTGTTGAATGCCACATCCAGCCAACCAGCAACAGAAGGGACATCATTCACTGATGCACCAGCCCCGGATCTGGAAGCGCTAGTCCCAGCACCCAGGCCGTGCTGCCGCTCCAGCAGCACCATTCGAGCTCCGGACCTTCTGGCCTGCAGTTCTCCCCGCTGCCCGGGGAACGCATGCATCACCGCCCCCCAATCTGAGAACCCATCCATTTTGTGGGGGAAGATAGCCACCGGCCGCTCGTGACGAATGGCCGCTGCCTGCCAAATGTTCTTTTCTGCGTCAGACCGCCTCCCTGTCCAGAGCATCACCAGGAGAGATGGCCGCATGTTCCTGTCTCCCGCGACGTGCAGGCAGCACCAGGGGTGAAGCCGCACCGCGGCCCCTGCCTGACGAGCTCCGCCTCTGCCTGGGATTCCTCCCAGCACTGGCACTGGCCGGCTCAGTGGGTAGCTGTGCTGAGGAGCCTGGAGAGTCCCTTTCAGGAGGCTCCCATGTTGATGCTGAGCTTGGGCGGAGGAGGGGGGAGAAAAGCGCTCTAAAGGCCGAGACCTCTGAGCACCCTGGCCCCCAGACTCTCCTGCTGTTGCATCCTCCCCTCTTGACAGAGAGGCGATCTACTGTTACAGCCAGGCAGTGCCCTTGGAGGCAGCAACCGCTCTAAGTTGGCCCAGGAAGCCATCCATCTCGGCCATGGGTACTTACATTCAGAAAAAATAAAGGCAGGCAGGAGTGGAAGAGCTGATTCTTTGTCTAGTGACCTTCGACTGACCACCGGACACTGCCCCCTCCCTGACTACACTGCAGAAACTATCTGGCCAGCCCCATTACACTGACCAACTGAACCCCTGGTTAACCATTAAGTAACCTGCTTGCCCTGCTACCCTGTCTTGCCTGCCCAGCACCTATTCCTGTGTCTTTTTGCTACGGGCTTCTCTGAAATGGTACTTTTGGTTTCAAATTTTTATTGTGAATAACACAAGAATAAAGGTTACAAACAGAAGTTTTCAAGATTGCGAGCGCGGCACATAACGTCAGTTACAACAAAAAAGAAGAAACATAGTGCATATATAACGGTGTTTATATAACGCTAAACACATTACTAGCGCACTCTAGGGCCGCGTACACACGCGGGGACTGTTCGCCCAACTTTGTCCGTCAAAGGCCGCGTACACACGGGCGGACTGTTCGCCCAACCTTGTCCGCTGAACAGTGTTTGGGCGGACAGTCCGCTCGTGTGTGGGCTTTCAGCGGACAGTTTCAGCGGACAGTTGGACGGACAAAGTCTTTCGGAAATTCCGAAAAACTGTCCGCTGAAACTGTGTTTGAGCGAACAGTCCGCCCGTGTGTGGGCCTGTCCGCTGTACTTTCGAAATGAGCGGACTGTTCCCGCTCGGAAAGTCCGCCCATTTCGAGCGCGTGTACAGGTAGGCGGGGCCCGCGAAGGAGACGTCGCGGGCTCCGCCGCCTGGAATGGGCTTAAAGGGGAACCCCAACGCCGAAAAAAATCGGCGTGGGGGTTCCCCCCAAGTCCACACCAGACCCTTGTCCGAGCACGCTACCCGGCCGGCCAGGAAAGGGGGGCGAGCGAGCGCGCCCCCCCCTCCTGAGCCGTACCAGGCCGCGTGCCCTCAACATGGGGGGGTGCCTTGGGGAAGGGGGGGGCCGCGCGGCCCCCCCACCCCAAAGCACCTTGTCCCCATGTTGATGAGGACAAGGGCCTCTTCCCGACAACCCTGGCCGTTGGTTGTCGGGGTCTGCGGGCGGGGGGCTTATCGGAATCCGGGAGCCCCCTTTAAGAAGGGGGCCCCCGGATACCGGCCCCCCACCCTATGTGAATGAGTATGGGGTACAATGTACCCCTACCCATTCACCTGTGAAATAAAGTACAAATAAAAACACAACACAGGGGGAAAAAATATTTTATTGCACAGCCGGGGGTCTTCCGTCTTCGGGGGTCTTCTCGCCGGACTCCTCCGCTATGTGTGTGTAGCTCTTTTGCCAGCGGAGGAGTCCGGCTTTCTTCCTCCCCGCCGCCGGCCTCTTCTCCCGACTTCGGGGGTCTTGTCCCCCTCTTCGGTTCTTCTGCCGGGCCACCGCGCCTGGTCCGGTGGCCCGGTCTTCTGTCGCCGTCTTCCGTTCTTCTGTCGCCGCCTTCGGTTCTTCTGCCGGGCCACCGCGCCTTCTTGTAGCTCTTTTACAGGCGGTGGCCCGGTCTTCTGTCGCCGTCGCCGCCTTCCGTTCTTGTTCTTCTTCTTGTTCTTCTTGTTCTTCTCCAGGCGATGTTGACTCGACGAGCTCTCCGGCCGGAATGCCGGGGACGCGCTGTGCGGTCACTTATATAGTGACAATGGGGCGGGGTCACATGGTATATGTCACATGGGTTGGTCACATGGGTTGATGTCACATGGGGACTATGACATCGTAAGGGGGCGGGGTCACCATGTGACATCAACCCATGTGACATATACCATGTGACCCCGCCCCATTGTCACTATATAAGTCACAGCGCAGGGCGGCTCTGGCATTCCGGCCGGAGGGAGCGACGTGTCAACATCGCCTGGAGAAGAACAAGAAGAACAAGAAGAAGAACACGAACGGAAGGCGGCGACGGCGACAGAAGACCGGGCCACCGCCTGTAAAAGAGCTACAAGAAGGCGCGGTGGCCCGGCAGAAGAACCGAAGGCGGCGACAGAAGAACGGAAGACGGCGACAGAAGACCGGGCCACCGGACCAGGCGCGGTGGCCCGGCAGAAGAACCGAAGAGGGGGACAAGACCCCCGAAGTCGGGAGAAGAGGCCGGCGGCGGGGAGGAAGAAAGCCGGACTCCTCCGCTGGCAAAAGAGCTACACACACATAGCGGAGGAGTCCGGCGAGAAGACCCCCGAAGACGGAAGACCCCCGGCTGTGCAATAAAATATTTTTTCCCCCTGTGTTGTGTTTTTATTTGTACTTTATTTCACAGGTGAATGGGTAGGGGTACATTGTACCCCATACTCATTCACATAGGGTGGGGGGCCGGTATCCGGGGGCCCCCTTCTTAAAGGGGGCTCCCGGATTCCGATAAGCCCCCCGCCCGCAGACCCCGACAACCAACGGCCAGGGTTGTCGGGAAGAGGCCCTTGTCCTCATCAACATGGGGACAAGGTGCTTTGGGGTGGGGGGGCCGCGCGGCCCCCCCCTTCCCCAAGGCACCCCCCCATGTTGAGGGCACGCGGCCTGGTACGGCTCAGGAGGGGGGGGCGCGCTCGCTCGCCCCCCTTTCCTGGCCGGCCGGGTAGCGTGCTCGGACAAGGGTCTGGTGTGGACTTGGGGGAACCCCCACGCCGATTTTTTTCGGCGTTGGGGTTCCCCTTTAAGCCCATTCCAGGCGGCGGAGCCCGCGACGTCTCCTTCGCGGGCCCCGCCTACCTGTACACGCGCTCGAAATGGGCGGATTTGCCTCCTCCTTACGTGGGCGAGTCCGTTCATTTCAAAAGTTGAGCGAACTGTTTGCCCAACCTTGTTCGTCAAACAGTCCGCTCGTGTGTGGGCAAGTCCGCTCATGCAAATTTTGAGCGGACTGTTTGACAAACTGTTTGCCGAACAAGGTTGGGCAAACAGTCCGCGCGTGTGTACGCGGCCAAACAGTTTCGGCAAACAGTCCGCTCAAAATTAGCATGGACGGACATGGCCACACACGACGAACGAACAGTTTGCTGAAACCGTGCGCGATGACGTGAATGGCACGTACGACGGGACGAAGAATACGACGTCCTATACACTGCATTTTAACTTTCGGCGTGTAAATCCTTTCTGAGCATGCGCGGAACTTAGTTTGACGAACAAGCCTACACACGAGCGGACTGTTCGCTCAAACAAGGTTTCAGCGGACAGTTTTACGGAATTTCCGAAAAACCTTGTTCGTCAAACTGTCCGCTGAAACTGTCCGCTGAAAGCCCACACACGAGCGGACTGTCCGCCCAAACACTGTTCAGCGGACAAAGTTGGGCGAACAGTCCGCGCGTGTGTACGCGGCCTAGGTTGGAACAAGGGAACATCCTGGTGCATTCATTAAAAGGACATCCAGTTAAGAGGGGGAGAACCCCCCACCCAACATCAACGTAAAACAGTAAACCAAAGTTGTAGGGACAGAAGAAAATGCAGGGCAAGGGGGATAGTCAACCGAAGGACCTTGTTCATGGCACGAGGAACACATTTAGGCAAATTGTAGCCATAGGCTAGGAAGAGAGAGAGGAGGGGAAGACAAAGCAGGAAGAAAAGACATAGTTAAGCCCCGTACACACGAGAGGACTTATGTCCGACAGACTTCCGAAGGAGTTCCGCCGGAGTTCTGCCGGAGTTCCGACAGAGTTCTGGCGGACTTTTCGGCTGAGCGGACTTGGCCACACACAATCACACTAAACTCTGACGGATTCTAACGTGATGACGTACGACTGGATTAGAATAAGGAAGTTCATAGCCAGTAGCCAATAGCTGCCCTAGCGTCGGTTTTAGTCCGTCGGAATAGCATACACACGAGCAAATTTTTCGAAGGGACCGGGTCCGGCGGAGTTCCGTCGGAAAAATTTGAAGCATGTTCCATATTCTAAAGTCCGTCAGACTTTGGTGAATCAAAAGTCCGTTGCAGCCCACACACGATCGAATAGTCTGACGGAATCAGTCCGTCGGACTTTGGATGTTGAAAAGTCCGCTCGTGTGTACGGGGCTTTAGAGAAAGGGTGAAATGGTACTTTTAATCCCAGACCCATATCATTTATAAAGGTATTAAAAAGTAAGGGTCCTAACACTGAACCTTGGGGTACACCATTAATAACCTTAGACCATTCAAAGTACGAATCATTAACCACTACTCTCCGAATACAGTCTTTTAGCCAGTTTTCTATCCATTTGCAAATTGATCTTTCCAAGGCTGTAGACTTTACCTTACACATGAGCCATGTGTGGGGAACTGTGTCAAATGCTTTTGCAAAATCCAAACATACCACGTCCACAACCACACCTCTGTCCGAGGTTTTAGTTACCTCCTCATAAAAAAATAAAACAGGTTTGTTTGACAACTTCTGTAGCCCCGTACACATGAGCGGACTTTTCAACATCCAAAGTCTGACGGACTGATTCCGTCAGACTATTCGATCGTCTGTGGGCTGCAACGGACTTTTGATTCACCAAAGTCTGACGGACTTTAGAATATGGAACATGCTTCAAATTTTTCCGACGGAACTCCGCCGGACCCGGTCCCTTCGAAAAATTCGCTCGTGTGTATGCTATTCCGATGGACTAAAACCGACGCTAGGGCAGCTATTGGCTACTGGCTATGAACTTCCTTATTCGAATCCAGTCGTACGTCATCACGTTCGAATCCGTCGGAGTTTAGTGTGATTGTGTGTGGCCAAGTCCGCTCAGCCGAAAAGTCCGTCAGAACTCTGTCGGAACTCCGGCAGAACTCCGGCGGAACTCCTTCGGAAGTCTGTCGGACATAAGTCCTCTCGTGTGTACGGGGCTTGTCTTTCATAAATCCATGCTGTCTATTACTTAAAATACTTTTTTCCTGACAGACTCCATGGCAGCCTACGTGTGGGTTTAGTCCCGCCTCCATTACCCTATAGGACGACACTCCCATAAATCTTTCCTCCCTGCCAGAGGCCGTGTTCTTTTTTTGTCCTCCTCCATAGGACCTAACATGTGTCTTTTTACCCTGAAGACTTGCATTTTTTTCTGCGATATGGACCGGCCGTGCGACTTGGAGTCGCAAATTTCCAATAAGCTCTAGCTACTAGCGGAGTATGGAAAAGGGGCATATGGAAGAGGCGCTGAAGAGGTGTATGCCTGGTCACTGACAGGTGAAGCCGCGTGATTAGTCGTGAGCCTAGCTACTAGCAGGTGACTTTCGCCCCCCCTCCTCCCAGAAGTCCGGCATGTGTGGGGACCTACCTCGGCTGGTGTCCGTCTACAGGAGTGGTGAGCTGTTTCTTTTCCATGGCAGCCTTTATGTGTCATTTCTGTATGTTTTTTCCTCTTGTGCAGTGCCCCTTTAGTTTCCCCATACAGCGCCGTGCGGTGTATCTGGCTTGTTGAGCGGCTGGTTTCCGTGCGTTCCAGCCACCCAGTTACTTCCTCGTTCGCCGCTCGGTCGTTCTGCGCATGCGCGAGGACGAGGCTTGGTTCGCGCATGCGCGATGCGGGCTTAGCGCATGCGCACTAGCTTTTTCATGACGAAAATCGTGACGTCATTAAGGTGGCAATTTTAAAAACGGAAAACAGCTTGCAGTGTTTCTGGGATGTTTGTGAAGCCTGCAGCACCATTCCTAAGCCCTGGTTCTTTAGTATTAGTTATGTTTCTTTGATGGGATCAGTTTTTCTCTGCCTCCTTAGCTGTTTTCTGTATTTAAATTAGGCTATTTTTTCTCCAGCCCTGATGGATCCTTTGGAGGCCTCACCGCCTGCTAGTGGCCAGCCCTCTCGGAAAAGGTACTTTTTTTGGGTTACCTGCCGGGGGGGGGGGGGGGGGAGCAGTGGAACATTAGGGAATGTTCCACTAACACTGCTGGTTTTTTCTACCTTTTCAGCCCTTCTAGGTCCACTCAACGACGTAGTTCTCACCGAGGAAGTGACTCATCTAAGTCCCACCGCCGGCATTTCTCTTCCAGATCCAGACGACATGATTCTCCTGCGAGAACCAGTCTCCGTAGCCGGGAATCTTCCCGCCCTTCAACAGCTTGGCCAAGTCACGTAGCTGAAGGTGTATGCTGGGGGTGCAAGACGCAGGTTCCTGCTGACAAGTCCCTTTGTGATGCCTGTTATATTAAAGCGACGGGTGAAAGGGGTGACTCTGACCAACAGCTAAAGTCTATGGTGGAAAGATTGGTTAAAGACAGTCTTAAGAAATTTGAAGCCCCCCAGTTGTCTCCCATAGAGTCTCCAAGGTCCCTGGGGAGGGATGCTCAGGCCCAGGACACATGGGATTCCTCGTTGCCTAGCCACCCGTCTGCTGTCCTCTCAGAGAGTGAGTCTGAGGAAGAAGAGTCTGGTTGAGGCTTTGACTGCCCTGCTCCCTCCCTTGGTCAAAGCCATTAAGGAAACACTGAACTGGGAAGAGCCGGTAGTGGCCCCGGCAAAACAAAGAACGTTTTTTTAAGCAATTAAAGAAAGAGCGTATTAGCTTCCCTTTCCTCTCAGAACTGGGAGAAGTGATCTCGGATGAGTGGAGTAAGGTAGAGAAAAATAATTCTCTTCTATCTAAGATTCAGAGACTTTACCCTTTTAAGGAGGAAGAAGTTAAAAACTTGGAATCTTCCCCTCTAGTGGACGCAGCGGTAATGCGATTGGTCAGACATGTGACCCTTCCTCTTGAGGACACAGTCTCTTTTAAGGACGCTCTGGATAGGAGAATTGATTCTGACCTTAAGAGGATCTATCTTACGGCTGGCATGGCCTGTAAGCCGGCCCTGGCCTTAGCGGCTCTGTCTAGAGCAATGGAAGTTTGGTCCGATAGTGTTGATGAAACACTCAGGAATGTTTCTGAAGATTTGGCCAAGAGTTCTCCCATTCAGGAACTGAGACTGGCTTCAGCCTTCTTAGGAGAGACCTCAATCGACATTATCCGTCTGGTGGCTCGAGTTATGCTCTCATCTGTAACTGCCAAGCGTGCCCTATGGCTCCGTCCTTGGCTAGCCGATCCCGCTTCTAAGCAGGTTTGGTGCCGTATTCCTTTTGATGGTTCTTCCCTTTTCGGCAATAAGCTGGATAGTGCTATAACTCGAGCCACTGGGGGTAAGTCGGGGTTTCTCCCCCAGGATAGACGCCTGCAGAATCAAAGAAGATCGTTCCCTAGGAAGCAGGGTCAAGATCGTGCCAGGGAGGCACGCACTTACAGGCCTGGACGGGAATTTTCCAGATCTTGGAGGTCCAGACAGACATCTCTCAAAAAATCTGCAAAGGGCAGTTCGATGGGGGAAAAGGAGCCTACTAAGTCCTTTTGAGGAGCACGTTTGTTCCACTTTCGGCACGTTTGGGCGGCCTTGATCCAGGACTTTTGGACCGTCAAGACGGTTTCCTCCGGGCACACGTGGACGTTCAGCAGTGTCCCCAAACTCAAGTGTGTTCCCACATCCATTCCAAAGTCAGAAGAAAAAAGACAAATTCTTCTAACTTACATAAAATCTTTGTTGGATCAAGGCGCCGCTATTCCTGTTCCAGATGTCCAGCGCGGCATGGGAATGTATTCTCCTCTTTTCCTGGTCCAGAAGAGGAACGGTACATGGAGACCCGTAATAGACTTGACGCGTCTAAATTGCTTCATAAGAAAGGAAAAATTCAAAATGGAAACGCTGTCCACGATTCAACAATCAGTGCAGCCAGGGGACTGGCTTGTCTCAATAGACCTCAAAGACGCCTATTTTCACGTCCCGGTGGCCACAGAGTTCCAGCAGTTTCTTTGTTTTTCCATTGGCCAGCTTCATTTACAGTTTACTTGCCTTCCTTTCGGTCTGTCAACCTCCCCTCGCACTTTCTCGAAGGTCCTTCTAGCAGTCATAGCATTGTTGAGAGTCAGAAAAATCCAGATTCATCATTATCTGGACGATTTGCTTCTTCTCGCTCAGGACAAGGATTGTCTCTTGAATCACAGGGATCAAGTCATCGCAACCCTCAAGGAATTCGGTTGGCTCCTGAATTTAGAGAAAAGCCAGTTGGTTCCTACACAGTCTCTCGTGTTCCTCGGCACCCTGTTCAATACGGCAAAAGGTACCATCTCTCTGCCCGAGGAGAAGATTGCAGTAGTACGGGACAGGATCCACCTGGCTCTCTCCTCATCTCGTCTCAGTGCTCTTCACTGCCTAAAGATCATAGGCACCATGGTGTCTACTATACCGATGGTGAAGTGGGCACAATGGAGGATGCGCCCCTTTCAAATGGGGTTTCTTCGTCAATGGTCAGGAGAAAAGGCCCAGTCCATCGAGGTTACTCAGACCATGAGAGGTTCCCTCTTCTGGTGGCTTCGTCGGGAGAACCTATTGAATTGTCACTCTCTTCTGCCAATCAAATGGATCTCAGTAACGTCAGATGCCAGCAACAAGGGCTGGGGGGCACATTGTCTTTCGGAAGTGGCTCAGGGTATTTGGGACTTTCCCTCTCGGGGAATAGTGTCAAATGTGTTGGAACTACGAGCAGCCTTCCTAGCGCTGTTGGTGTCTCCACATCTGATAGTGGGTGCATCCGTAGTCCTCAGGCTGGACAATACGACTGCGGTCGCATACGTAAGGAAGCAAGGGGGCACCAGAAGTCGGTCTCTGCTGAAGGAAGTGGATCCAATAATGCGTTGGGCCCAGAGGAACCTGGCCAACCTAACAGCAGCCTATGTGCCTGGAGTCCTCAATGTCCAAGCGGATTTTCTATCACGAGTCCACTTGGACAACAACGACTGGACCCTTCACGAAGATGTGTTTCAGTGGGTTCTATCCCTGGGGATGTCTCCAGAAGTGGATCTATTCGCCTCTCGTGTCAACAGGAAGCTAACGAGGTTCTATTCAAGGTTCAAGGATCCGCAGGCCTACGGGATAGATGCCCTAACAGAGCAGTGGCGGTTCCACAAGGCATACGCCTTCCCTCCAACTCCAATTATCTTCCAGTTCCTGAAGAGACTCAGATGGGAAGAAGTAGAAGTATTGGCAATAATTCCGTATTGGCCCAACAGGCCCTGGTTTCCTCTCCTATCCCTCCTCAGCTTTCGGGGACCCAGTTCCTCTTCCATCCAGACGAGACCTGCTCTCCCAGGGGTCGGTTCTCCATCCATGTCCGGCTCACCTTCAGTTGAAGGTCTGGTTCTTGAGAGGGGAAGGCTGGAAGCACTAGAGTGTCCTAAGGAAGCCATTTCCACCCTCTTAAGTGCGAGGAGAAGAAGCACTAATAAGGTGTATGAACGGATCTGGGCCAAATTTGTATCTTATGTGTCCTCCAGAACCAGTTCCTACGTTTCACCCACAGTTCAAGATGTGTTGGGGTTCCTGCAATCAGGCTTGGACTTACCCTTGTCAGTTAGCTCCCTTCGGGTTCAAGTCTCGGCTATTTCCGCATTTACAGGGGTTCAGTGGGCCAAGCATGCCCTTATCCAGCAGTTTTTCAAGGGCGCAGTAAGATTGAGACCCCAGAAAAAACCCAGATTCCCTAAATGGGATCTGCCTCTAGTTCTGGACTTCTTTTCTCTGCTCAGTAAGGCTCTTTCCATCAGAGAACTCACCTTGAAAACCGCGTTCCTGGTGGCGGTCACCTCGGCGAAACGAATGTCAGAGATTCAAGCTCTAGGAGTCAAGGAGCCTTTTCTAACTTTTGTTCCGGACAGAGTGGTCCTAGTTCCAATGTTGGGGTCAAACCCTAAGGTCACTTCGGTTTTTCATGAAAATCAGGGAATCTCTCTACCCTTATTCAGATCCTCGGATTCTTCGGAAATTCATCCTCTTGACGTTGGACGCTCATTAAGGCTCTACTTGGAAGCTACAGCTCCGTTCTGGCAGTCGGACTTCCTGTTCGTTCTGTTCTGTGGGAAGAACAAGGGCACTAGAGCATCAGTCAGGGCAATTGCGGCATGGATAGTTCAAGCAATCCAGTGGGCATACAGAGAAAAGGGCTTGGCTCCTCCTCAGGCGGTGACGGCGCATTCGACCAGAAGTCTTTCTACCTCATGGGCAGCTTCTCGCCATGTGGCTCCTGACGTGATATGCAGGGCGGCCTCGTGGTCTTCTATTCACACCTTTATGTCTCATTATTGTGTTGAGCCAGCGGCTCTATCCTCAGTTGACTTTGGAGTTAAAGTTTTGTCAGTTGACGGTGTCAAATAAATCTTTGTTAAGCAGCATTTTTGCCCACCCGGGTGTGTCTTGGCGAGTTATTTCCCACACGTAGGCTGCCATGGAGTCTGTCAGGAAAACTGAAAATGTATGTCAAATACTTACCGTAATTTTCCTTTCCTGATGGACTCCATGGCAGCAGGAGTTCCCTCCCAAATGGCTGGAGTAGGATAGTTACCGAACACGGCCTCTGGCAGGGAGCAAAGATTTATGGGAGTGTCGTCCTATAGGGTAATGGAGGCAGGACTAAACCCACACGTAGGCTGCCATGGAGTCCATCAGGAAAGGAAAATTACGGTAAGTATTTGACATAAATTTTCAGTTTTTCCAGCAAGAACGTGTCTATGTGGTCTTTTATTAATCTCTCCAGTATCTTCCCAACTATAGAAGTTAAACTAACAGGCCTATAGTTACTTGGTAAAGGCTTTGATCCCTTTTTAAATATAGGTGGTACTATATTGGCCCTACGCCAATCCAGTGGTATTATTACAGTCATTAAAGAGTGCCTAAAAATGAGAAACAATGGCTTTGAAATGACAGAGCTCAATTCTTTTAGATCAGTGGGTGGATGCCCTCTGGTCCAGATGCTTTATCCACCTTTATTGTGGCTAAATATTTCTGGACCATATCAATTTTGACCCATTGTGGATCATTTGCCCATAATAAAACAAAGTAATATTATAGTATAACAGTAAGACATACCATACCAGCAAAGCAAATAAAATAAGCATAGTAAAAATAAAACAGTTCTAAAATACAGTAACAAAAGAGAGAGAACAACAGAGAGTGCACATAAGAGAGAGAACAACAGAGAGAAGAAAAATAAAACCACAACTATTTTTGGCTTTTTTATTTTTTATCTTTTTTCTGTTTTTTATTTCAATTGTTTTGCACTTTTATATAAACTGTAAACTGTAAACGTTCCAGATCAGAGTCTCTTAAAATGACCATCAAATCTTTTGAGACTCTGTGTTAGTATGCCTAGGACTGTGCAATGCTGTACCCTATGCTAACACTCTACTAGTGTGTGGTAGTGTTCGAAACAGTCATCAATGCAAAGACCGGGTTGGTCAGGACAGGAGAGACAATAAAAGCAGGTGTCACGCCTATATTCACGCCTTTCTACAGACACGACATCTTCTTTGGGGGTTTCTTTGGCTAGGTATACCAGGGAGGACATGCGGAAAATGCCTCTCATGCAGCCGGCTCACTGCATTTGGATTGGGAAGTTGGCCCACAGCACCGTCTGGAAACAAAAGGACTATGATGATCTCTTTCTGGAATTTAAAGAAGGATCTAGTATGTCCTGAAGCTTTGTATAGCACGTAAGCATTCATTAGAGCCAATTGAAATAAGTATACAGACACTTTTTTGTACCAGCGCCTGACCTTAGGGGCAATTAGGTATGGTGCCACCCCTCCCATCCCTCCCATATTAAGGTTATATTTGTGGACACAGAGGGGTTTCTCCACAACACCAATCGCCGTAGGAATTTGGACCGTCGTGTCTGCATGAAGGGAGGAAAGAACGAAAACATTCTTATCATCCCTCCACTTCTCAAGCAGGCTCTCACCACCAACCTAAGACGGGACTCTACAAGCTGCTGGGGTAAGCCCCGGCGATTAGATCGCGCAGTGCCTCATGCACCAATTCCGTGTTTAAACAAATAAAAAGTGGCACGCTCGTGTAATAATTGTCCACGTACAAGTGGTACACCTTTCCGAATAGGGTGGCACTAAGTCCCACACAATTTTACCAGCGCTTCCTATGTAGTCTGGGCAGTTCTCCGGCTCTACGTAACTATCTCGTCCCACATCAACCATAAAACTATATGTATAGCCTGTGGCCCTGTTGCAGAGCTTATATATATATCTTGACCCCATATCTGCCACGCTTGCAGGGACTCATCAACGCAACTTGATCGGGAGTAAACAAGGCTGCAAGCTGTTGGTTGAAGTGGTTTACGAGGGGCCGAATTTTGTAAAGCCGATCAAATCCAGGGTCACCCCAAAGACGATAGAGTTCATTGTCATTGAAGTGCATGAACCCCAAGATCTGCTCGTATCGTGTCCTGGTCATGGAGGCAGAGAGCACGGGCATATGATGAATTGGGTCAGTGGACCAATATGACCGCAACCAGTGGCGGAACTACCGCCATAGCAGCACATGCGGGCGCTATGGGGCCCGCAGTCAAATGGGGCCCGGTGAGGACAGGCGCTATGGCTCCGCGGGTGAGAGCTGGCGGTCCGCGGGCGGCCCGCGGGTAGTCCGCGGCTCCGCGGGTGGACCGCGGGCGGCTCCGCGGGTGAGAGCGGGCAGTCCGCGGGTCCGCGGGGGGCTCCGCGGGGGGCTCCGCGGGTCCGCGGGAGGCTCCGCAGGTGATAGTGGGAGGCAGATGAGAGTGGCCGGTCCGCTGGTGAGAGAGTGGGCGTGAGCGGGCTGGCCAATCAGGGAGCTGACAGGCGAGGGAGCATAGAGATGACATCATCTCTCGCCGCCCTCTCATCCCTGCAGTGCAGTTCCCCCCTCACTGTGCAGGCAGCCAGGAAGCAGAGAGATGACATTATCTCTCTGCTGCCTGACTGATAATCTGCTGGCTGACTCTGTGACACAGCAGGAAAGTGGCAGAGCAAGTGACAATCCATAATGTGTGGCAGGCGACGTGGCAAGTGACAACCCAGGACGTGGCAAGTGACAATCCGTAACGTGTGGCAGGTGACGTGGCAAGTGAAAATCCATGACGTGGCAAATGACAATCCATAATGTGTGGCAGGCAACGTGGCAAGTGACAACCAGGGATGTGGCAAGTGACAATCCGTAACGTGTGGCAGGTGACATGGCAAGTGACAACCTGGATGTGGCAAGTGACAATCCGTAACATGTGGCAGGTGACGTGGCAAGTGAAAATCCGTGACGTGACAAGTGACAATCCGTAATGTGTGGCAGGTGACGTGGCAAGTGACAACCCGGGACGTGCAAGTGACAATCCATAATGTGTGGCAAGTGACAATCTAGGATGTGGTAAGTGATAATCTGTAATGTGTGGCAATCTAGGACGTGGCAAGTGACAATCCGTAATGTGTGGCAGGTGACGTGGCAAGTGACAACCTGGATGTGGCAAGTGACAATCTGTAACATGTGGCAGGTGACGTGGCAAGTGAAAATCCGTGAAGTGACAATCCGTAATGTGTGGCAGGTGACGTGGCAAGTGACAACCCGGGACGTGCAAGTGACAATCCATAATGTGTGGCAAGTGACAATCTAGGATGTGGTAAGTGACAATCTGTAATGTGTGGCAATCTAGGACGTGGCAAGTGACAATCCGTAATGTGTGGCAGGTGACGTGGCAAGTGACAACCTGGATGTGGCAAGTGACAATCCGTAACATGTGGCATTTGACGTGGCAAGTGAAAATCCGTGATGTGACAAGTGACAATCCGTAATGTGTGGCAGGTGACGTGGCAAGTGACAATCCGTAATGTGTGGCAGGTGACGTGGCAAGTGACAACCCGAGATGTGGCAAGTGACAATCTAGGACATGGCAAGTGACAATCCGTAATGTGTGGCAGGTAATGTGGCAAGTGACAATCCGGGACTTGGCAAGTGGACAATCCGCAACATGTGGCAGGTGACATTCTGCAACGTGTGACAAGTGACAATCTGCATCTGGTGGCAGGCGACGTGGCAAGTGGACAATCTGCAATGTGTAGCAGGTGATGTGACAAGTGACAATCCTTAATGTGTGGCAAGTGACAATCCAGGACGTGGCAAGTTACAATCCATAATGTGTGGCAAGTGACGTGGCAAGTGACAATCCAGGACGTGGCATGTGACAATCCATAATGTGTGGCAAGTGACAATCCAGGACGTGGCAAGTGACAATCCATAATGTGTGGCAAGTGACAATCCAGGACGTGGCAAGTGACAATCCATAATGTGTGGCAGGTGACTTGGCAAGTGACAATCCGCAACATGTGGTAGGTGACATTCCGCAACGTTTGACAAGTTACAATCTGCATCTGGTGGCAGGCGATGATGGCAAGTGACACGCTCAGGGATCCCACTGATTTTGCATTATGGTGAGTTGAACTATTTCATTTTATATAACAGAACAGAAATTGGTTAAAAGGCCTGGAGGTCAGCAATGTGTTCCCTTCAGGGGCTGCATAGAGTATACTGCATACTTTGTTGTTCAAAATGAATATAAGCCGTTGCCTGGGTACTGTGCCACATGGGTGTGGTAGTCTGTTGTTTAATGGCATTAGTTCTTTTTTTTTTGGTGGGGGGGGGGGGCCCATACAACATTTTGCTATGGGGCCCTGTGATTTCTAGTTACGCCCCTGACCGCAACTTACTCTTTTTAGTTATGCCCATAAAGGAGGGATAGGCCCAGAAAGGTCTTAAATTCTGAAACCATAATCTCTTGAAAGGGTCAGCTGGGAATTAGCGGCGATGAATTGACCAGCATATAAATTGCTTTGGTCCACAAAAGATCTATAGAGATCTTCCATGAAAAACAGCAAATAAAATTCAAGTGATGTAAAATCAACTCCTCCTGAATTCCAGGTTGGTCAGTGAATGGGGGAAGTACAGGTGCTGCAGAAGTGATGGGCTCCCAATTAGGATTGGCAAATGCAGCAGGAAGGGCACTATGGGCTTGACTGGTCTGTCTTTGTCTTCTTGGTAGCTGTGGGACTCTACTCATGCTAGCCACCTCGCCAGCTTGAACTGCCTTTATGGGACTTGCCATGTCACCAAGTGTTACTGCAGTGCTGGATGTACGACCAGGGTATACTAGGCCACTGGTGTTTGCAAGTTCACCAGAAGGATGAGCATCACTAGTACTGGCTCTCTGCTCCATACAAGAGCCCTGCGGTTCTTGCACCTCAACGACAGCAGAAAAACAGGGTCGGGTACACCTGACCTTGGCAGGGACTACTATTTCATCGTCAGAGCTATCTGTCAGGGTGCTGCTGCTGTCTACCGGTTCGTATTCTGAGCCTGAATCAGTCAGATGAGTGACTTCCTCTTCACTATCTGTCATGCTCAGAAACGTGTAGGCTTCTTCACTATTGTACCTTCAATTTGACATTTTGGTCTCTAAATTTACTGGTACAGTAGTGAGACTCACAGGAAAAAGAGCTCCTGACTGTCAGCAACTGCTTCAAATGCTACCCAAAAAACTGTAATGCCCCATACACACGAGCGGATTTTCCGTTGGAAAAAACTTGGCTTGCATACGCATGATCACACAAAATTTCTCTGAACTTTCGACCGTCAAGAATAGGGATGAGCTTCGAGTTCGAGTCGAACTCATGTTCTACTCGAACATTGCCTGTTCGCCTGTTCAGCGAACAGTGAACAATTTGGGCTATTCGCAGCAAATTCGAAAAGCCGGAACACCCTATACAAGTCTATGGGAGAAATCTAAAGTGCTAATTTTAAAGGGTAATATGCAGGTTACTGTCCTAAAAAGTGTTTGGGGACCCGGGTCCTGCCCCAGGGGACATGGATCAATTCAAAAAAAAGTTTTTAAAACTGCCGTTTTTTCAGGAGCAGTGATTTTAATAATGATTAAAGTGAAACAATAAAAGTGTAATATTCCTTTAAATTTCGTAGCTGGGGGGTATCTATAGTATGCCTGTGAAGGGGCGCATGTTTCTGCTGCTTAGAACTGTCCCTGCACAAAGTGTCATTTGTGCAGGAAAAAAAGTCTTTTAAAATCACTTGCGGCTAAATTGTCGGCTCCCCGTAATACAGAGAACACTCAATGAGTGTTCTCTGTATTAGCCGACAATTCATTCATTCATTGATTAAAAAAAAAAAAAAAAGCGTGGGGGTTCCCCTAAATTCAATTACCAGGCCCTTCAGGTCTGACATGGATATTAAGGGGAACCCTGTGTCAAATTTAAAAAAAAAATTGACGTTGGGGTCCCCCTAAATATCCATACCAGACCCTTTATCCGAGCACGCAACCTGGCAGGCCACAGGAAAAGAGGGGGGGATGAGAGAGCGGCCCCCCATCCCTCCTGAACCGTACCAGGCCACATACCCTCAACATTGGGAGGATGCTTTGGGGGTCTGTGACCCCTCAAAGCACCTTGTCCCCATGTTGATGAGGACAAGGGCCTCATCCTCACAACCCTGGCCGGTGGTTGTGAGAGTCTGCGGGCGGGGGGCTTATCAGAATCTGGAAGCCCCCTTTAACAAGGGGACCCCCAGATCCCGGCCCCCCCCTGTTTGAAATGGTAAGGGGGTACAAAAGTACCCCTACCATTTCACAAAGAAAGTGTCAAAATGGTTAAATAAGACAAACACACTTTTGAAAAATTCCTTTATTAAAAATAATAAAAAATAAAAAAAAGATTCCAGCGGTGCTAATCCACTCTTGCTATCCAGCGACGGATCTCCGGGGTCCAGCGATGGATGATCATATCCAGCGATGGGGGATCTCTCAGTCCAGCGCTGTCCATACATCCTTCTTCTGTCTCCACTGCGGAGACTGCGGAGATCCCAGCGCTGATGTTTCTTATATTAGGAGGGCGGGGCCACCCGTCACCTGACCCCGCCCCTCTGAAGCTGGAGAGGGAAGCCAGGGGTTCCCCAGTGACGTGTGGGTGACCCTGCCCCCTCTGATGTAACGCAGTTTTCCGTTACATCAGAGGGGGCGGAGTCACCCACACGTCACTGGGGAACCCCTGGCTCCCTTCACCAGCGTCAGAGGGGACGGGGTCAGGTGACGAGTGGCCCCGCCCTCCTAATATAAGAAACGTCAGCGCTGGGATCTCTGCAGTGTCTCCGGAGTCTGAGAGATCCCCCGTCGCTGGATATGATCATCCATCGCTGGACCCCGGAGATTCGTTGCTGGATAGCAAGAGTGGATTAGCACCGCTGGAATCTTTTTTTTTATTTTTTTTATTTTTAATAAAGGAATTTTTCAAAAGTGTGTTTGTCTTATTTAACCCTTTTGACACTTTCTTTGTGAAATGGTAGGGGTACTTTTGTACCCCCTTACCATTTCAAACAGGGGGGGGCCAGGATCTGGGGGTCCCCTTGTTAAAGGGGGCTTCCAGATTCTGATAAACCCCCCCCCGCCCGCAGACCTTCACAACCACCGGCCAGGGTTGTGAGGATGAGGCCCTTGTCCTCATCAACATGGGGACAAGGTGCTTTGAGGGGTCACAGACCCCCAAAGCATCCTCCCAATGTTGAGGGTATGTGGCCTGGTACGGTTCAGGAGGGAGAGGGGCCGCTCTCTCGTCCCCCCCTCTTTTCCTGTGGCCTGCCAGGTTGCGTGCTCGGATAAAGGGTCTGGTATGGATTTTTAGGGGGACCCCCACGTCAATTTTTTTTTTAATTTGACACGGGGTTCCCCTTAATATCCATGTCAGACCTGAAGGGCCTGGTAATTGAATTTAGGGGAACCCCCACGCTTTTTTTTTTTTATCAATGAATGAATGAATTGTCGGCTAATACAGAGAACACTCATTGAATGTTCTCTGTATTACGGGAGCCGTTAATTTAGCCGCAAGTGATTTTAAAAGACTTTTTTTCCTGCACAAATGACACTTTGTGCAGGGACAGTTCTAAGCACCAGAAACATGCGCCCCTTCACAGGCATACTATAGATACCCCCCAGCTACGAAATTTAAAGGAATATTACACTTTTATTGTTTCACTTTAATCATTATTAAAATCACTGCTCCTGATAAAATGGCCGTTTTTAAAACTTTTTTTTGCATTGATCCATGTCCCCTGGGGCAGGACCCAGGTCCCCAAACACTTTTTAGGACAGTAACTTGCATATTACCCTTTAAAATGAGCACTTTAGATTGTAAACGTTCTAGTCCCATAGACTTTAATAGGGTTCTAAAGTTCACACGAAGTTTAGGTCTGTTCGCAGGTTCTGGTGCGAACCGAACAGGGGGGTGTTCGGCTCATCCCTAGTTAAGAATGTGGTGACGTACAACACTATGTCGAGCCCCAGGAAATGAAGTTCAATGCTTCTGAGCATGCGTCGAATTGTTTCCGAGCATGCGTAGGAATTTTGCACGTTGGTATTTGTACTTTTTCCGAAAAATTGATAAACAATCTTTTGCTGGCCGAAATTCCACCAGAAACAGTCCGATGGAGCATACATGCGATCGCATTTTCCGACCAAAAGCTCTCATCGGACTTCTGCTGGCGGAATTTCGAATCGTGTGTACGGGGCATTAGCGGTCGCAGGGATCAGGTCTAACTCTGCGAATGCTGCAGTTAAGTGTATTGTGTTTTTCTAAGTGACAGTGATCAATTGATATTGCACTTGGGTGGGCTGGACTGGGCTGAGCTGGGCGGAGGGTCTAAACGCCGGTGCTAGCTGGTATCTGGGCTGATCCCACTAACACTGCATTTTTGGGAACCCTAAACTGCTGGGGAAGCTAGTATAGTTCTGATCAGATCAGATATTGATCTGTTTAGACACTATACTACTAAGGGAGGTGTATGGTGTGTGTGTGTGGGTGTTAGCGCTACTGGCACTAATCTGACGCTGCCTAGGGTGAAACAGACCTTGACTGATGCTAAAACCTAACTGATGTCACCCGCTGGGTGATCAGGGGGTTAAACCTTTATTAGGTAATATATGGCGGGAGTCCTGACGCTATAAAAAATATCTAGCTAACCAGCGTTGCCCGTGACTCTAATACAGTGATTACTGGTGACAGGGGGTGATCAAGGGGTTAAACCTTTATTGGGGGGGTTAGGAGGGCCCTAGACCTATCTGGGCCTATCACTAATTGCCCTAACACTGATTATTTTAACTAATGACACCAGTACAGTGATCAAAAAAAATTAACACTGCACTGGGTGACACAGTGACAGGGAGTGAAGGGGTTAACTGGAGGGGGTGATCGGGGTGGTGAAATATGTGCCTATGTGTACTGATGTTAGTGTAGTGTTGGTGCAACTCACAGTTAAATGTTATCTCTCCTCTCTTTGGAACGAAAAGGATTACACGAGGAGAGATGACATCACTTCCCCGGTCTGTGTTTACAGTTACACAGGCAGGGGAGGATTTTCATTTGTCAGGACCGATCAGCAGGTCCACGTGATAAATTATTGGCCTGAGCCTGGACACTGATTGGTTCTACATTGAATCCAATTGTCGCGATTCACCCACACGTGCCATTCTGCCACAGTAAAACTGCGACGGCTGGTCGGGAAGCAGGTTAAGTAGTACTAAAAGCTGAGACTTTCTTTTTTCTCATGAATATGATCATTTTATATGTAGCACCAGCCTGGGGTTTAGTCAGGGAGCTCCTCACAAATTTATTTGCCAGGAGTAGTTACCCTGGTAAATCACTAGAGATTCATTGATTTCTCCCTAAGTTTGACCTTGTTGCACTTTTCTCTTCTATCGCTAGGTGTCTGGGTACTTAGTGGTACTAGATACGAGAAGGGCAGGTTATGGGTATATGGGGTATCTCAGCCAATGAGCAGGGGTTTTCTTGAATCCTTTGGCCTGCTGGGAGAACCTTTATATTTGGGTGAGGTCAGGTGATCTGTGTTCTGTGCCACCTGGACGGCTGTCTGGGTGGACGTGTGTCGTACACCCCGGGCTGCTAGGCCGGAGATTGGGCCTATCCCGGGGCCCTATCTTGCAGTCCAACCATAAGTGATGGTTCTGCCGGCCGGAGAACCTATAGTGGTCGAAGGTAGAAGGAAAGCTGTCTCCACTAAGGGACCAACCTCAACTAAGGCACCAACTCACTGAACGGGCACGGTGGAGAATCGGGAAACTTCAGGCCGTTATCAAGTCAGGGACCTAGCCAGTGGAGGTGACGCTTGCAGAGCAGCCTTGTGAGTCAAGCCAGGGGTCGAGTCGGTTAGCAGGGGTGAAGATTGAGAAGTATTTGGAGTGCCAAGCTAGGGACCCAGCAGGGAAGCAAGGGTGAAGCTTGAGGGAGATACCACCGCAAAGCTTTCAGGAACTCCAGGGATTCAGAGTCAGTGAATCAGAGGGTCCAGTGAGAGAGCAGGAGCTCAAGGGGCTGAAGAACTACAAGAAGAAGTTGTAGTGAAGCAAAGAGGACTGTAACGATTTGTGCTAGGAACTGTTAAAGACTGTTGCCATAGGAGACAGCAATCCTGCACGTGCAGATGTGGCACCTCACCTTTCCCCGTACGGCTGTCCTCCTATTGAAGTCTCAGAGTCTGCCAATTGAAATTGCAACTGCTCAAGGGTGTCCTGGCTCTAACCCTCTTATCCCCTTAAAATATAAAAATGTCTGTTAAGAGAAAAAAAAAACTCTTTAACATCCAAGAAGTGTGTGGCGCCCAATAACTTTATCCACCTTGCACCCACTATGCCTCACAACCCCCTACATACAGAAGGATGTCAGCTACCTTTGGGCCTGAAGGTTCTCAGAGGCTAGAGACTTTTTTTTTTAAATAACAAACATGTTATACATACCTGCTCTGCCTTCAGAGTGCCCCTATAGCATTCTGTATGCAGACTAACTAATCGGCTGGCTGATTAATCAATTATGAAAATAGTTGACAACTATTTTCATAATCGATTAGTTGTTGATTAACCAGTTGCCGACCGCCGCACAATTATGTACGTCGGCAGAATGGCACGGGCAGGCATATTGGCGTACAGGTACGTCCATGCCTGCAGGAGAGTGGGGGGCCCGATTAGGCCCCCCCGTGCATGCGGCGGTCAGAATCCATTCAGGAGCGATCCGAGATGAGGGGGAGGCCATTCATTCATGGCCACCCCCTCGCGATTGCTCCTGATGAATAGAATGCTTCCTCTGCTCCTGTAATGTAAACATGAGCAGCGGAAGTAATGCAATCTCTCCTCGTGTCGGCCTTTTTCGTTCCAGCGCCAAGGAGAGAAGATCAATGAGTTGCACCAACACAACACATTACAGTGGAACACTCTAGGCACACTTTCACCCCCCATCACCCCCGATCACTCCCCCAATCACCCCCCAGCACCCCCAGTCACAGTGACACCAATTGCAGTTTTTCTTTTTTTTATTGATTATTGCATTGGTGTCATTTGTGACTGCGATAACTGTTAGGGCAGTTAGGGTTAGCCCCCTTTAGGTCTAGGGTAGCCCCCTAACCCCCCAATAAAGGTTTAACCCCTGATCACCCCCATCACCAGTGTCACTAAGCGATCATTTTTCTGATTGCTGTATTAGTGTCACAGGTGACGCTAGTTAGGCAGGTAGGTATTTAGGTTCGCCGCAGCTTTTTATAGCATTGGGGACCCCCATATACTACCTAATAAAGGTTTTAACCCCCTGATTGCCCCCTAGATAACCCTTTCACCAGTGATGACCATATAACTGTTACAGGTGACACTGGTTAGTTAGTTTTGTTTTTTTATAGTTTCAGGGCACCCACCGTTTATTACCTAATAAAGGTTTAACCCTCTGATCACCCGGCGGGTGATATAAGTAAGGTTTTAGGGTCAGATAGGGTCTGCGTCGCTGGCAGGCAGCGTCAGGTTAGTGCCAGTACCGCTAACACCCATGCACTCAGCATACACCTCCCTTAGCCCTTGTACACACGGTTGGAGAATCCGTCGGAATGTGTCCTATCGGACTGTTTTGTCGGATAATCCGACTGTGTGTGGTATGCATCGGACTCATTCCGTCCGACTATCCGTCGGACCAAATTTTCCAACATGTTGGAAATATTTCCCGACCAGGTGGGCCGGTCGGACATACTCTGATCATGTGTAGAGAATTTTGATCGGACCAAGTGCCACGCATGCTCACATTCAAATTCCGACACGGAAGTGCTCGTTCAGGTAAAACTACTGCTCGTAAGCGATATAGCACATTCGTCACGCTGCAATGTTAAAAATTCTATCATCAAGCGCATTCTCTTGTTCTTTACAATGCTGCAAGAACAAACTTCTTTTGATGCTCATAGTCACACACACTTCTCCCGAACGGATTTCATTTCTCTTTTTTAACCATTTCAGCAATACAATTTTATTTTGTGTCACATCTACACAATTTTTGATTTCTTTTTTTCTTTTTTGTATGTTTTTTTTGGGGGATTCCCTAAAAATCTCCTTTAAAGACACTTTGCTCATTTCTCCTTTTTTTGTGTTTTTTTTTTGTGTGTGGAAAACTTACAACATTATTCTATTTTTGATATTTTGTTTTTCATTTTTAATCAACAGGAGGTTGTTTAGTGTTGGTACCCCTTGTTATTTATTTCACTTTGTATTTTTGAAATGTACCTGCCTGCTCACAAATAAACTCTACTTTTGGAAGGAAAACACATTACACAAGTATTTCATCAAACAAAAAAAAACCTTTATTTTGGTCGCTAGAAACTAAAAAGAGGAACGCAGCACTGGAGAAACTTCTTAACTTTGGTGCAGCCTTTGGCCCCCAGGGCAGACATGAACAAATTCTAATTGAAAAAATTGGTGGCCTGAGGAGTAGATATCTCAGGGAGAGAAGTCTGGTCCCGAAGTCCTAGAGAGCAGGAAATTCAGATGCCATTTCTGTCCCCAGGATGTGGATCTTCAAGAGGCTGCATCTTCTGGCAGACCAGACTGAACTCAGGCCATCACTCTCTCGTCTTCCTTCGGCACTTCCCACCAGGCATCCTTCGAGGCTGTGGCTGGGCTCCTGTAGCTGGGGCAGGAGGAGGAGGGCGTTGGTCAACCTCCTGGCTGCCACTTGCCACAGCCTCCCCCCGACTGAGGTCATCCTGTGTATGAAAAGGGGACATAGTTTTAGTTTTTTGATCATCAATCACACCATTTTGTGCTCCTGGCTTTTGCAAATTGAATGTTACCAAATAGAACAGACTATCATTCTGAGACCAGCATTTTTCTTTCCCGTCCCAATCATTTTTGGTCACTACTGTCTCTTGAGATGTAAACCACTTTGAGAAATCACAACTTACTGATCAATAAGAACATCTAGTTCACATCATTAAATGTAACACAAGAAATATGTTCAACAATGCAATACCTGTCTCAAGCTGGGCCCCACCACATGTTGCTGCCTGGAAGGCACAGGTTGGACATCAGAAGCCTCAGCTGGGGGTGAAGGATGCCTTGAAGGAAGCCTGGAGAGTGGTGGCCTGGGTACCCCTTGGTCTACCAGAAAATGCAGCCTATCAAAGTGAACCATCCTGGGGTAATAAACAGCATCTGGATCTCCTGCTCTCAAGGACTCCAGGTGCTTCTTTCTCTCCCTGAGATATGTTAGCTTCATGTCCCCAATTTTCCCATTCAGATAGGCCATGTCTGCCGTGGGGACCATGATCCGCAACAAAGCAAGCAGTTTCTCCAGTGCTGCATTCCTCTTTGTTCTGTCAGTATAAAACTTGTTGTGGAACTGCCACAGGCAGGGCATCTCCATGTACAGTTCTATGAAGAGCCCCATAAAGTTAGCATTTGTGAAAGGATCCATATTGTCTGCAAGACACAACACAAGACAAACCCTCAAATACTAATAATGCAATTAAAAACCCTCCTAATCTTGTCCCAACATCGGCCTAGATAGAAGCAGTCTAGTCTAGTGAAGCACCAAGTAAAAAATGTTACCTTCGTTTCCACGTTCGTCGCATCCGCGCCTCACACTCTCCTCCCAGATCGTACGGACGATACACGCGTGTTGCGTTTTATATACAGTGCGCATGCGTGAAACTCCGCCCGCCCCTGACGTTCTTTCCAGACTATTCCCTGCCCCTTCGCTTCCCACGCAGTGGGGAGAGCACATGGCGGAGAGAACGCAGGTGCGCAGTAATAATAGTCCCACTAACGAAAAGGAGGGTGAGGAAAGCCCGGAGCCTGAAACGTCCCGATCCAGGAAGACAAGATTTAAGGCCTCAAATATGTCTTTTGGAGAGATGTTGGAGATGGTCGACATATTGAACAGGACCGACTATGATGGGAAGTATGGACCTTACCCAAACCCAAATATCAGAAAGGCCAAGATCATGAATAAAGTTGTGAAGAGTCTTCTGAAGAATTTTGGGGTACGCCGATCCAAGGATCAACTGAGAAAACGCTGGTCAGACCTGAAACTGAGGGAGCACGAGCAGTACATAAGGATCAAGCGTGTTCTTAAAAAAAGTAAGTAGTTGTGTGTTCATATGATTATTCTTGCTTGCATACTGCTCCATGTGCTTTGATTTCATGTTGTGCATTTTAAAATGGCCACTTTCAAGGTCATGGTTTCGTTTGTTCGTATGAAACATCGTTCTGCAGGGAAGTATTGCAGCTTAACAAAATGTCCCCAATAATGTTCTCACCTTGTAACTCGGCCCAAAAACACAATTGTACAACACTTCCAAGCAATGTTTCATATTCCTATTTCTGCCCTCTGTGTGCTAATTAATCTTTGTTTACATTCTCATAGGGGAGAGAATACTCGGCAAGTATGAGGACACCAGGGACCACACCCCTCCCAAAGAAGGGCAACTTCCAAAGCAGAAACAGAGGAGCAGGAGCAGGAGGAGGAGGAGGAAGGAGAGATTGTGGAGGTTGGACAAATTGTCACCACAACAGGTGAGTGTCGGAGAACACAGCTTCCGGTAAGCTCATCAATGTATATCACCATATTTGGATTACATGCTGTGTTTGTTTGCTTTGTTTTGTAGGTGATGTGGAAGAAGATTCCAGTTTTACCAGTGAAAGTGCCCAGATCTTGATCGGGGAGATAATGGGGTACAATCGGGATTTGGAAATTGTACAACAAAACATCAATGATGTTAAAAATAAAATGAAGAACATCATTGATGTTTTGGGGAGAGTGTGAAACCCAAAAAACTAGATAGGGTTTTATTTTTGCTTTTTATTTTTTTAAATGTTGTATTTTGCAAAATTAAAAATTTGGAAGATGCACAGAGTGTGTAAACATGCGCTATCTCCCATCATGGGGGATCAATGTACATGTTTTGTGTAAAGTGTCTGAGATGAAGGGGTTGCAGCCCCAAAGCATGTACATTGATCCCCCATGATGGGAGATAGCACATGTTGACACACTGTGTGCATCTTCCAAATTTGTTTTTTTCAGGGGTGACACCCCATGTGATGAAGGCAATATCAGCCCAGTTTGTACATACTCATGTCTGATATTGTCTTCACTTTTCCAAGTTGAACTTTGTAAGTTCCTGTGTTCTGTATTTTACGGTTTGACACATGCCTGTTTACACAAAAACAACAAGGAAAAAAAAAATGATTAAACTCTGTTTTGGATATACAAAATCTCTTGGTTTGTTGTAAAAAACCTTTTCTAAACGCACATGTGAATGTGCTTGTATTAAAAAGTTGAATTCTCAACAATGTGTGGCTTCCTTTTTCATTGCGCATAAAATGTATTTATAGTAAAATTTGAGTTTGTGCTGAGAAGGAGTGTACTTTACTAAAGGCAACTCCACTTTGCACTCCAAGTGCAGTTTCAGGTGTACTTTTGCAGTGCACTTGTAGTGCATAGTGGATGTGCCTTTAGTAAAAAAACAGCCAGAGTGAGGTGTAAATTTGGACAATCATGCCATTTTCCTGCCATGGTGCTGAAAATGAGCACGATTTGGGTCAGTAATGTACTACATACATTCGTTAACAAAAAGAAGGTGTGTGTGTGTGTAGCAGACCCATAACATAATAAGATTATCTGAAGAAGAGACTGTCCCCTCATCTTGCTCTGAACTTCGGTTTGCACTGTTGGTGAAAAAGGCACAACTTGAAAAAAAACGGCAAAGTGGGAGGCCACAGTCTGCCATTCCTGTGGCGTTGAAGGACACTGTGTAGTGAAACAAGAACAAAAACTAGTAATTTGACAAATCAACATTGCAAGCAGATTAGACACCCACATTTTTGGTCAAAATTCTTATAACATTTTGTGAACTGAGTATTTAAAGCCTAAAGTATAAGGTCCCCTTATGAGAGTCATAACCCCCCCCCCCCCCATCTGATGGGCCCTTGCTAAAAAATGAGGGGGGATGTTTAGGACAGGTAACCCTCTCCACTTGATTGAGAGCTGAATGCCTAAATAATGTGTGATACTTTGGGAAGCCCCTCCTTACTTACACAATTGGCAGCCCACCGGACAGGTAAGAAGTGTCATAATAACTAAATGGAAGCACATTTTGACATTCTGCTAGTACATAGCAAGAAAATTAATGTGTTAAAAAAATAAAAATAGCATTTGAAAGTATTGAGGCAGGCCCTTGCACTACATGCTTTGGTGAATTCGTCCATAAATGTGATCATGAAAAAGGTAGGTATAGTGTGTATTGGGTTGGGTCAAGTCATCAGATAGAAGATTGCTATCAGCTGAGCTAGCAGTTGGGGAGAAGGGGGTTACTAATGAGTTTGCCACAACTCCAAAAAAAAAAAAGGTCACTTTGCATGAATTGAAGCACACACATGACATTTGTCGAGATTTTAGGGGGTGTTTAGGGGAAAGCAATACTATGGAGCTAACAAAAGACATTGTTAAGTGACTAGACTATAGTTTTATGGGCCAAGAAGAGCATGGTGGGGAAGTTAGTGAGGCAAATATGCATGAGGACAAAGGGGCAGTATATATGAAGTAGAGCATATTGCAATGATGGTAATTAGGGAATGAGGAAAGAAATGCAAGACATTAGCAATCATGAAATACATAGAATGTGATGTTTAACCACTTTCAGACCGGACCATTTTGCTGGTAAATGACCAGAGGTCTTTTTACACTTTGGCACTGCGCTGCTTTAACTGGTAATTGCGCGGTCATGCAATGTTGTACCCAAACAAAATTTGCGTCCTTTTCTTCCCACAAATAGAGCTTTCTTTTGATGGTATTTGATTGCCTCTGCGATTTTTATTTTTTGCGATATAAACGTAAAAAGACCGCAAATTTTGAAAAAAAATGATATTTTCTACTTTTTGTTATTAGAAAAATCCAATAAACTCAATTTTAGTCATACATTTAGGCCAAAATGTATTCAGCCACATGTCTTTGGTAAAAAAAAAGTCAATAATTGTATATTTATTGGTTTGCGCAAAAGTTGTCACATCTACAAACTAAGGTACGTTTTCTGGAATTTACGCAGCTTTTAGTTTACGACTGCCTATCTCATTTCTTGAGGTGCTAAAATGGCAGGGCAGTACAAAACCCCCCCAAATGACCCCATTTTGGAAAGTAGACCCCCTAAGGAAATTGATAAGAGGCATGTTGAGCCCATTGAATATTTTATTTTTTTGCCTCAAGCGATTGAATAATGACAAAAAAAAAAATTTTTTTTTTTTTTTACACAAAGTTGTCACTAAATGATATATTGCTCACACATGCTATGGGCGTATGTGAAATGACACCCCAAAATAAATTCTGCTGCTTCTCCTGAGTATGGGGATACCACATATGTGGGACTTTTTGGGAGCCTAGCCGCGTACGGGGCCCCGAAAACCAAGCACCGCCTTCAGGCTTTCTAAGGGCGTAAATTTTTGAGTTCACTTCTCACTACCTATTACAGTTTTGAAGGCCATAAAATGCCAAGATGGCACAAAACCCCCACAAATGACCCCA
Source organism: Lithobates pipiens (assembly GCF_037356315.1). Taxonomy (NCBI): domain Eukaryota; kingdom Metazoa; phylum Chordata; class Amphibia; order Anura; family Ranidae; genus Lithobates; species Lithobates pipiens. The sequence continues at coordinate 125,238,963 of NW_027507789.1, read as the reverse complement.
TTTTAGAAAGTAGACACCCCAAGCTATTTGCTGAGAGGCATGTTGAGTTCATGGAATATTTTATATTTTGCCACAAGTTGCGGGAAAATTACAAACTTTTTTTTTTTTTTTTTTTTTTTAACAAAGTTGTCACTAAATGATATATTGCTCATGCATGCCATGGGCATATGTGAAATGACACCCCAAAATAAATTCTGCTGCTTCTCCTGAGTACGGGGATACCACATATGTGGGACTTTTTGGGAGCCTAGCCGCGTACGGGGCCCCGAAAACCAAGCACCGCCTTCAGGCTTTCTAAGGGCGTAATTTTTTGATTTCACTCCTCACTACCTATTACAGTTTTGAAGGCCATAAAATGCCAAGATGGCACAAAACCCCCACAAATGACCCCATTTTAGAAAGTAGACACCCCAAGCTATTTGCTGAGAGGCATGTTGAGTCCATGGAATATTTTATATTTTGCCACAAGTTGCGGGAAAATTACAAACTTTTTTTTTTTTTTTTTTTTTTTCACAAAGTTGTCACTAAATGATATATTGCTCACGCATGCCATGGGCATATGTGAAATGACACCCCAAAATAAATTCTGCTGCTTCTCCTGAGTATGGGGATACCACATATGTGGGACTTTTTGGGAGCCTAGCCGCGTACGGGGCCCCGAAAACCAAGCACCGCCTTCAGGCTTTCTAAGGGCGTTACAGTTTTGAAGGCCATAAAATGCCAAGATGGCACAAACCCCCCCCAAATGACCCCATTTTGGAAAGTAGACACCCCTAAATTTAGGGGTACACTAGTGAGACTAGGTAATAAATGGCGGGTGCCCTGAAACTATAAAAAAATAACTAACCAACCAGCGTCACCTGTAACAGTTATATGGTGATCACTGGTGAAAGGGTTAACTAGGGGGCAATTAGGGGGCTTTATGCGGTAGTATATGGGGGTCCCTGGCGCTATAAAAAGCTGCAGCGAACCTAAATACCTACCTGCCTAACTAGCGTCACCTGTGACACTAATACAGCGATCAGAAAAACGATCGCTTATTAGGCTGGGTTCACACTGGAGCGATGCGGGAACGCCACGAATGCGCGGCGGGTTCCCGCATCGCATGCCTCCCGGCGGCAGTTCACACTGCCCTATGCGAACTGCTGGGAGTGTCAGTGAAATGTTACTGACACCCCCAGATCAGTTCGCATATCGCAGTGCGATCTGCAAACTCGGATCGCATGGTGTGAACACCCATGCGATCCGATTCTGCTGCGGGCCAAAAAAAGGGTCCCGTGCGAATTTGCGGCGGGTGCGGCGGGTGCGGCGAATGGCTGAACTCGAATCGCACAGAGATCGGATGTGATTTGCACTGCAGTGCGGTGCGAATCACATCCGTTCTCATAAACCGCTGCAATGTGAACCCAGCCTTAGTGACACTGGCGACGGGGGGTGATCACGGGGTTAAACCTTTATTGGGGGGGTTAGGGGGGTACCTTAGAACTAAAGGGGGCTAACCCTAACTGCCCTAACAGTTATTAGTCACAAATGACACCCGCCGGGTGATCAGGGGGTTAAACCTTTATTAGGTAATAAATGGCGGGTGCCCTGAAACTATAAAAAAATAACTAACCAACCAGCGTCACCTGTAACAGTTATATGGTGATCACTGGTGAAAGGGTTAACTAGGGGGCAATCAGGGGGCTTTATGCGGTAGTATATGGGGGTCCCTGGCGCTATAAAAAGCTGCGGCGAACCTAAATACCTACCTGCCTAACTAGCGTCACCTGTGACACTAATACGGCGATCAGAAAAATGATCGCTTATTAGGCTGGGTTCACACTGGAGCGATGCGGAAACGCCGCGAATCCGCGGCGGGTTCCCGCATCGCATGCCTCCCGGCGGCAGTTCACACTGCCCTATGCGAACTGCTGGGAGTGTCAGTGAAATGTTACTGACACCCCCAGATCAGTTCGCATATCGCAGTGCGATCTGCAAACTCGGATCGCATGGTGTGAACACCCATGCGATCCGATTCTGCTGCGGGCCAAAAAAAGGGTCCCGTGCGAATTTGCGGCGGGTGCGGCGGGTGTGGCGGGTGCGGCGGGTGCGGCGAATGGCTGAACTCGAATCGCACAGAGATCGGATGTGATTTGCACTGCAGTGCGGTGCGAATCACATTCGTTCTCATAAACCGCTGCAATGTGAACCCAGCCTTAGTGACACTGGCGACGGGGGGTGATCACGGGGTTAAACCTTTATTGGGGGGGTTAGGGGGGTACATTAGAACTAAAGGGGGCTAACTCTAACTGCCCTAACAGTTATTACAGTCACAAATGACACCAATGCAAAAAAAAAAAAAAAAAAAAAAAAAATGACATTGGTGTCATTGTGACTGGGGGGCAGGGGTAATTGGGGGGGTGATCGGGGGGTAAAGGGGGGGTGTGAGTGTGCCTGGCATGTTCTACTGTGTGTGTGAGTGTTGGTGCAACTTACTGATCCGCTCTCCTCCGTGTCGGAACGGAAAATACCGACACGGAGGAGAGAATACATCACTTCCTCTCCTGTGTTTACATTACAGGAGAGGAAGTGATGTCACCGGGGATTTCTATTCGTCGGGAGCGATCGCGAGGGGGTGGCCATGAATGAATGGCCGTCCCCTCGTCCGGGATCGCTCCCGCACGAATACCGACCGCCGCAGGCACCGGGCGGGGGCCCGATCGGGCCCCCGACCCGCGGGAGGCAAGGGACGTACATGTATGTCCTTATGCCTGCCCGTGCCATTGTACCGACGTACATCGGCGTGCGGCGGTCGGCAACTGGTTAAGGATAAAACTTAGCATAATATAGTCCTTCTGCAGGACCTGAATGATGGCAGAACAGGTCTCTGGAATAATGATCCCCAGAGCCTGGGGGGAGATGCCTGTAGAGAGCTTGAGGTCCTGAAGACTTCTCCCTGTAGCCAAGTAGCGCAACGTGGCGATGAGCCTCTGCTCCGGAGTGATGGCTTGCCGCATGCAGGTATCCTGCCTGGTGATATAAGGGGTGAGCAAAGCCAGCAAACGGTGAAAAATGGGGTCCGTCATCCTGAGAAAAATCCAGAAATGATCAGGATTATTCTCGCGGATCTCACGGAGCAAAGGCATGTGCGAGAACTGGTGACGCTGACGCAACCAATTCTTGGTCCACAAACGCCTCCCCTCCCTGTTCATGGACTGGGTTTGTGTCAAAGTAAGAACCCCAACACGAAGCCCCTGCACAGCACAAACTGTACGACGAGTACATAGACGAAACATGGTTTCAAAACGGTCGGCTGGTCAGAACGGACACCAGAAAGCACCGATAAACAGCAAGGCCTGAAAGAACGACCTGAATAGCAGAAGCAAGCAGACAATAAAAAATGCCTTTCAAAGCGTACTATACCAAGATATAGTCCACAATGAGAAGCAAATACTTAATGACTGCACGCACTGATTATCAGATACGCAAAGACAAGCACAAACTGAAGAGCAGTAGCGATCTGAAGCACTAATCTGAAAAGCGCGAATCGTCTCTCACCAAACTTCTACTAAAACACGCGATAGACACGAGATCATCAGAAGGAGCCCAAAGGGTGCCGGACGTTGAACTGAACTTCCCTTTTCTAGTCCCGCCGTACACGGCTTACGTCACCGCGTTCTTGGCAACCGCTAAATCAGACAACTTGGCCCGACCGTGTGTATGCAACAGTTTTGGACACAATCCGTCGAACACAATCCAACGGACAAAATCTGACGGATTTGGTTGGCAGAATGTCCGACTGTGTGTACAGGGGCTTAGTGGTATAGTATCTGAATGGATCGATATCTGATCTGATCAGATCTATACTAGCGTCCCCAGCAGTCTAGGGTTCCCAAAAACGCATTGTTAGCGGGATCAGCCCAGATACCTGCTAGCACCTGCGTTTACCCCCTCCGCCCAGCCCAGCCCACCCAAGTGCAGTATCGATCAATAACTCTCACTTACAAAACACTAAACACATAACTGCAGCGTCCGCAGAGTTAGGCCTGATCCCTGCAATCGCTAACAGTTTTTTTGGTAGCGTTTTGATACAGTCGCTGACAGCCTAGGAGCTTTTTTTTTACCTGTGAATCTCACTAGTGTACCACTACATTTAGAGTCTAAAATGGAAAATCGAAGGTACACTAGTGAAGAGGCCTACACGTTTCTGAGCATGACAGATAGTGAAGAGGAAGTCACTCATCTGTCAGATTCAGGCTCAGAATACGATCCTGTAGAGGACAGCGGCTCCATGACAGATAGCTCCGACGATGGAGATGTGGTCCCTGCTAAGGTCAGGCATACCAGACCCTGAACTTCTTCTGTTATTGATGTGCAAGATCCGCAGGTCCCTCGTATGGAGCAGAGCAGTACTAGGACCACTATTCCTTCTGGTGAACTGGCAAGCACCAGTGGCCTAGTACACCCTGGTCATACATCCAGCACTGCAGTAGCACGTGGTGACGTAGCGAGTCCCTTAAGTGCAGTTCAAGCTGGCGAGGTGGCAAGCACAAGTAGTGTCCCACTGCCACCAAGAAGACAAAGACAGTGCCCTTCCTGCAGAATCCTAATTGGAAACCCACCACTTCTGCAGAACCCGTACTTCCACCATTCACTGGCCAACCTGGCATTCAGGTGGAAACAGTTGATTTTACATCACTTGATTTTTATTCACTGTTTTTCACCGAAGATCTCTATAGATCTATTGTGGACCAAAGCAATTTGTACGCTGGTCAAACACATCACCACTATTCCCCAGTCCTCCCTTGCCAGACATTGGAAACCATTTACGGTTTCTGAATTTAAGATCTTTCTGAGCCTTTCCCTCAACATGGGCATAACCAAAAGGGGGGAGTTGCGGTCATATTGGTCCACTGACCCAATTCACCATATGCACGTGTTCTCTGCTTCCATGGCCAGGGCACGATAAGAGCAGATTTTGCGGTTCGTGCACTTCAGCGACAATGAACTCTGTCGTCCTCGTGGAGACCTCTGAAAACGATTGGCTCTACATAATTTGGCCCCTCATAAACCACTTCAACCAACATTTTGCAGACTTGTTTACTCCCTACCAAGTTGTCTGCATTGATGAGTCCCTGATTAAGTTTTCTGGCCGCTTGTCATTCAAACAGTACATTCCCAACAAGCGTGCCAGACACAGGGTCAAGATGTATAAGCTCTTTGACAGGGCCACGGGCTATATATGTAGTTTTATGGTTTATGAGGGCAAAGATAGTCACGTAGAGCTGGAGAACTGCCCTGACTGCATAGGAAGCGCTGGCAAGATTGTGTGGGACTTGGCATTAGGGATGGCCGAACGGTTTGCCCGGCTGTCGTTTTGCGGCGAATTTTGGCTGTTCGCGGTCCGCCCGATCGGTTGACTATTGCTGTCGTTTGCCCAGTGGACTTCCGTGTTTACTGTGTAAAAGAACTTTGACCTATGATGACACATCCATCATGGGGTACAGGACAGCCAATTGAGACATTACAGCACATGGACACTTGGACATTCCCCCTAACTTATAAATAGACCCGATCCGACGGCCATTTTAAATTCTTTCGTATGTCACTATAGGGAGAGGTTGCTGTGTGGAGCAGGGAGAGACTGCAGTGACCCAAATCGCTAGCTATTAGGTCCACAAAAGTTATTTTAAGGACTGGTATCATGGTATAGGTTTAGGTGTAGTTCAGGATATAGGTTTGAGGCACTGCTGTGCTAGTGATTGTTGCAGTAGCCTGCCTTTTGTCAGTGTAGAGAGAGGGATAGGACACTGTGTGCAGCAGGGACAGTCAGTTTAATCATTAGCTGTTACTATTAGGTCCACAAAAGTCCTTTTCAGGACTGGTATGGTAAAGTAGTACAGGATATAGTTTTGAGTGCTATTCAATTTATTGTTCCAGCAGCCTGTGTTTTGTCAGTTTAAATAGGGACAGGCAGGAAGCTGTGTGTGGCAGTGAGGAACAGTCAGTTTAATCAGTAACTGTTACTATTAGGTCCACAAAGGTTCTTTTTAGGACTGGTATGGTAATAGGCTTGTACACGTATAATATTCTTTCTTCCAAATATAGAAAGAATATTATACTTGACTGCTGCCCTTCTGCTGCAGTAGTCCTTTATGAGTATAGGGACTGAGGTACAGTCTGCTAATCATTCACAACCTACTAGTTCCACAAAGGTCCTTATAAGGACTGGTAAGGTATAGGGTACTACAGTACATAGGGTTGAGTGAGGTACAGTATGCTATTCCTTAAGGACTGGTATAGGTCCACAATATATCGGGTTGAGGTGCACTACTGCTGACTGCTGCCCTATACTGCAGCAGTCCTTTATCAGTATAGGGACTGAGGTACAGTCTGCTAATCATTCACAACCTACTAGTTACACAAAGGTCCTTATAAGGACTGGTAAGGTATAGGGTACTACAGTACATAGGGTTGAGTGAGGTACAGTCTGCTATTCCTTAAGGACTGGTATAGGTCCACAATATATAGGGTTGAGGTGCACTACTGCTGACTGCTGCCCTATTCTGCAGCAGTCCTTTATCAGTATAGGGACTGAGGTACAGCCTGCTAATCATTCACAACCTACTAGTTCCACAAAGGTCCTTATAAGGACTGGTAAGCTATAGGGTACTACAGTACATAGGGTCGAGTGAGGTACAGTCTGCTATTCCTTAAGGACTGGTATAGGTCCACAATATATAGGGTTGAGGTGCACTACTGCTGCCCTATACTGCAGCAGTCCTTTATCAGTATAGGGACTGAGGAACAGTCTGCTAATCATTCACAACCTACTAGTTCCACAAAGGTCCTTATAAGGACTGGTAAGGTATAGGGTACTACAGTACATAGGTTTGAGTGAGGTACAGTCTGCTATTCCTTAAGGACTGGTATAGGTCCACAATATATAGGTTGAGGTGCACTACTGCTGACTGCTGCCCTATTCTGCAGCAGTCCTTTATCAGTATAGGGACTGAGGTACAGTCTGCTAATCACAACCTACTAGTTGCACAAAGGTCCTTATAAGGACTGGTAAGGTATAGTGTACTACAGTACATAGGGTTGAGTGAGGTACAGTCTGCTATTCCTTAAGGACTGGTATAGGTCCACAATATATAGGGTTGAGGTGCACTACTGCTGACTGCTGCCCTATTCTGCAGCAGTCCTTTATCAGTATAGGGACTGAGGTACAGTCTGCTAATCATTTACAACTTACTAGTTCCACAAAGGTCCTTATAAGGACTGGTAAGGTATAGGGTACTACAGTACATAGGGTTGAGTGAGGTACAGTCTGCTATTCCTTAAGGACTGGTATAGGTCCACAATATATAGGGTTGAGGTGCACTACTGCTGACTGCTGCCCTATTCTGCAGCAGTCCTTTATCAGTATAGGGACTGAGGTACAGTCTGCTAATCATTCACAACCTACTAGTTCCACAAAGGTCCTTATAAGGACTGGTAAGGTATAGGGTACTACAGTACATAGGGTTGAGTGAGGTACAGTCTGCTATTCCTTAAGGACTGGTATAGGTCCACAATATATAGGGTTTAGGTGCACTACTGCTGACTGCTGCCCTATTCTGCAGCAGTCCTTTATCAGTATAGGGACTGAGGTACAGTCTGCTAATCATTCACAACCTACTAGTTCCACAAAGGTCCTTATAAGGACTGGTAAGGTATGGGGTACTACAGTACATAGGGTTGAGTGAGGTACAGTCTGCTATTCCTTAAGGACTGGTATAGGTCCACAATATATTGGGTTGAGGTGCACTACTGCTGACTGCTGCCCTATTCTGCAGCAGTCCTTTATCAGTATAGAGACTGAGGTACAGTCTGCTAATCACAACCTACTAGTTGCACAAAGGTTCTTATAAGGACTGGTAAGGTATAGTGTACTACAGTACATAGGGTTGAGTGAGGTACAGTCTGCTATTCCTTAAGGACTGGTATAGGTCCTATTATGAGGGGCTCCCACCATCCCTGTGCTATGCTCATTATGAGGGGCTCCCACCATCCCTGTGCTATGCTCATTATGAGGGGCTCCCACCATCCCTGTGCTGTGCTGACTTCCTCCTGGGGCTGCTAATTATGAGGGGCTCCTACCATCCCTGTGCTATGCTGATATCCTCCTGGGGCTGCTTATTATGAGGGGTTCCCACCATCCCTGTGCTGTGCTGACTTCCTCCTGGGGCTGTAACTCTGCTGTGCATATTATGAGGGGCTCCCACCATCCCTGTGCTATGCTCATTATGAGGGGCTCCCACCATCCCTGTGCTATGCTGACTTCCTCCTGGGGCTGCTTATGGTGCAGGTGTCAGTGCTGTATATCACGGTGCTGGTGTCAGTGCTGTATACCACGGTGCTGGTGTCAGTGCTTTATGTCACGCTGCTGATGTCAGTGCTCTCTATCACGGTGCTGGTGTCAGATCACTCTATCACGGTGCAGGTGTCATTGCTGTATGTCACGCTGCTGATGTCAGTGCTCTCTATCACATGCTGGTGTCAGTGCTGTATATCACGGTGCTGGTGTCAGTGCTTTATGTCAGGCTGCTGATGTCAGTGCTCTCTATCACAGTGCTGGTATCAGATCACTCTATCACGGTGCAGGTGTCATTGCTGTATGTCACGCTGCTGATGTCAGTGCTCTCTATCATGGTGCTGGTGTCAGTGCTGTATATCATAGTGCTGGTGTCAGTGCTTTATGTCAGGCTGCTTATGTCAGTGCTCTCTATCACAGTGCTGGTGTCAGATCACTCTTCACAGTGCAGGTGTCATTGCTGTATGTCACGCTGCTGATGTCAGTGCTGTATATCACGGTGCTGGTGTCAGTGCTGTATATCACGGTGCTGGTGTCAGTGCTTTATGTCAGGCTGCTGATGTCAGTGCTCTCTATCACGGTGCTGGTGTCAGATCACTCTATCACGGTGCAGGTGTCATTGCTGTATGTCACGCTGCTGATGTCAGTGCTCTCTATCACGGTGCTGGTGTCAGATCCCTCTATCACGGTGCAGGTGTCATTGCTGTATGTCACGCTGCTGATGTCAGTGCTGTATATCACTGTGCTGGTGTCAGTGCTGTATATCCCGGTGCTGGTGTCAGTGCTTTATGTCAGGCTGCTGATGTCAGTGCTCTCTATAATGGTGCTGGTGTCAGATCACTCTATCACGGTGCAGGTGTCATTGCTGTATGTCATGCTGCTGATGTCAGTGCTCTCTATCATGGTGCTGGTGTCAGTGCTGCATATCACGGTGCTGGTGTCAGTGCTTTATGTCACGCTGCTGATGTCAGTGCTCTCTATCATGGTGCTGGTGTTAGATCACTCTATCACGGTGCAGGTGTTATTGCTGTATGTCACGCTGCTGATGTCAGTGCTCTCTATCACGGTGCTGGTGTCAGTGCTGTATATCACGGTGCTGGTGTCAGTGCTTTATGTCACGCTGCTGATGTCAGTGCTCTCTATCACGGTGCTGGTGTCAGATCACTCTATCACGGTGCAGGTGTCATTGCTGTATGTCACGCTGCTGATGTCAGTGCTCTCTATCACGGTGCTTGTGTCAGATCACTCTATCACGGTGCAGGTGTCATTACTGTATGTCACGCTGCTGGTGATCATCTCCTGCACCCTCTTCTTTGCCTACCCTGACCTTCCTTCTCCTCCATTGCCTTCATGCGCTCCACAGTCCTGAATTTTCACAACAATTTCACATATAAAAAAAGAATGCTTGTAGTTGTCGATCCCAGATTCACCTCATACATGTGTTATGTCATTGGCCATGTGGTGGGACTATGTTTGCACAGCTAGTAATTATTTTGTGGCTGCAAATTTGACCTGTAGGTTTTCAAAGTTCGCCTCCCATTGAAGTCAATGGGGACCACCGCGAACGTTCTGGTTCGCAAACTATCGGCCGCGTTCGCGGTCCGCGTTCGCGAAACGTCCTGTCGGAAGTTCGTCCATCACTACTTGGCATCACCCTTATTCCGAAAGGGGTACCATTTGTATGTGGACCGTTATGACACAAGCGTGCCACTGTTTAGTCATTTGTTTGATCAGCAGATTGGAGCATGTGGCACCGTGTGATCTAATCGCCGGGGCTTTCCCCAACGGCTTGTAGATTCTCGTCTGGCTGGGGGAAAGAGCCTGCTTGCAGTGTAATAACTTGCTCGCTATGAAGTGGAGGGATAATAAGAATATTTTCGTTTAATATTTATTTCAATTGGCCATGTGCTACAATTCCAGGAAGATATCATCAGAGCCCTTCTGTATCCAGACGGTGCTCCACCTCACCTTCCCCAACCAAATGCAGTAAGCTGGCTGCATGAGAGGCATTATCCTTATGTCATCCCGTGTACCCATACCCAACGAGCCCCCCAAAGAAACTGTCTGCAAAAAGTGCAGATATAGGCGTGACACCTGTTATTATTGTCCCCGCTGTCCTGACAATCCTGGTCTTTGCATTGGTGAATGTTTTGAACGCTACCATTCACTAGTTGAGTTTTAGAGTAGGGTACAGCATTGCACAGACTAGGCACACGTTTACATGGTCTCTCAAGATGCCATTGCATTTTGAGAGACCCAAACGGCTGGAACCGTTACAACAGTTAGAACTGTAAAGCCGCGTACACACGGGGCGGACTGTCTGGCCAACTTAGTCCGTCAGACAATCCGACGGACAGTCCGTCATACTTTCGAATGAACGGACTTGCCCACACACGGCACTTTTTGAGCGGACTAATACGGCGTACTAAGTCCGCCATACTATCCGCCCTACTTTTGAAATGAACGGACTCGCCCACACACGCGGAGGAAAGTCCGCTCATTTCGAGCGCGTCTCCAGGTAGGCGGGGCCCGCAAAGGAGACGTTGCTGACCCCGCGCGGCCCCCCCACCCCAAAGCACCTTGTCCCCATGTTGATGAGGACAAGGGCCTCTTCCCGACAACCCTGGCCGTTGGTTGTCGGGGTCTGCGGGCGGGAGGCTTATCGGAATCCGGGAGCCCCCTTTAATAAGGGGGCCCCCGGATACCGGCCCCCCACCCTATGTGAATGAGTATGGGGTACAATGTACCCCTACTCATTCACCTGTAAAATAAAAGTACCAAAAAAAACACAACACACGAGATAAAATACTTTATTGCACAGCTCCGGGGGTCTTCCATCTTCGGGGGTCTTCTGGCCGGACTCCTCCGCTATCTTCTTGTAGCTCTTTTGCTAGCGGAGGAGTCCGGCTTTCTTCCTCGGCGCCGGCCTCTTCTCCCGACTTCGGGGGTCTTGTCCCCCTCTTCGGTTCTTCTGCCGGGCCACCGCGCCTTCTTATAGCTCTTTTACAGGCGGTGGCCCGGTCTTCTGTCGCCGCCGTCGCCGCCGTCTTCCGTTCTTCTTCTTCTTCTTCTTATTCTTCTTCTTCTCCAGGAGATGTTGCCTCGACGATCTCTCCGGCCGGAATGCCAGGGACGCACTGCGCGGCTACTTATATAGGGACAATGGGGCGGTGTCACATGGCTTTATGTCACATGGGTTGGTGTCACATGGTGACCCCGCCCCCTTACGATGTCATAGTCCCCATGTGACATCAACCCATGTGACCAACCCATGTGACATAAAGCCATGTGACACCGCCCCATTGTCCCTATATAAGTGGCCACGCAGTGCGTCCCTGGCATTCTGGCCGGAGAGATCGTCGAGGCAACATCTCCTGGAGAAGAAGAAGAAGAAGAAGAACGGAAGGCGGCGGCGACGGCGGCGACAGAAGACCGGGCCACCGCCTGTAAAAGAGCTATAAGAAGGCGCGGTGGCCCGGCAGAAGAACCGAAGAGGGGGACAAGACCCCCGAAGTCGGGAGAAGAGGCCGGCGGCGAGGAAGAAAGCCGGACTCCTCCGCTAGCAAAAGAGCTACAAGAAGATAGCGGAGGAGTCCGGCGAGAAGACCCCCGAAGACGGAAGACCCCCGGAGCTGTGCAATAAAGTATTTTATCTTGTGTGTTGTGTTTTTTTTGGTACTTTTATTTTACAGGTGAATGGGTAGGGGTACATTGTACCCCATACTCATTCACATAGGGTGGGGGGCCGGTATCCGGGGGCCCCCTTATTAAAGGGGGCTCCCGGATTCCAATAAGCCCCCTTGCCCGCAGACCCCGACAACCAACGGCCAGGGTTGTCGGGAAGAGGCCCTTGTCCTCATCAACATGGGGACAAGGTGCTTTGGGCTTTTTTTTCCCTAAGGCACCCCCCCCTGTTTTTCCCCATGTTGAGGGCACGCGGCCTGGTACGGCTCAGGAGGGGGGGGGGGCGCTCGCTCGCCCCCCTTTCCTGGCCGGCCGGGTAGCATGCTCGGACAAGGGTCTGTTGTGGACTTGGGGGGGACCCCCACGCCGATTTTTTTCGGCGTTGGGGTTTCCCTTTAAGTCCATACCAGGCGGCGGGGCCAGCGACGTCTCCTTCGCGGGCCCCGCCTACCTGGATACCCGCTCGAAATGAGCGGACTTTTTTCCGGGCGGGAAAAGTCTGCTCATTTCAAAAGTACGGCGGACTGGCACACACACAGGCGGATTGTCCGCCGAAATGCGAGTCCGACGGACAGTATTACGGAAATTCCGAAATACTTAGTCCGCCAGACTGCACGCTGAAAAAGTCAGCTGAAGCACACACACGAGCGGACTGTCCGCTGAAATGTGTTTCGGCGGACTAAGTAGGCCAGACAGTCCGCCCGTGTGTACGCGGCTTTACAGTTTTACATAAAAAAGTGTAAAAAAAAAAAAGTAAAAAATATATAAAATAAAAAAAGCAAAAATAGTTGTCGTTTTATTGTTCTCTCTCTCTCTCTCTCTCTCTCTCTATTCTCTCTCTATTGTTCTGCTAATGTTTACTGTATTCTATTCTGCAATGTTTTATTGTTAACCATTTTTTGTTTTCAGGTAAGCCATTCAGCTGCAGCACAGATTTATTTATCTTGACAGCAACAGCGTTTGCTCCCACGATACATAAAGCCATGACTCCAGCACTGTCGGAGGTGATTTCACCACCACAGTTAAAAAAAGAGCATATATGCTGAAGCATGAGGGCAGCAGGGGTAGAGGAGCAATTTGCTCCTACCTTTTGAGGGAGGATGCCTCCATGCTTCGGCATATATAAATGGTGCATGTATGCCCACCATTAGAAGTGGGTGGATGAAGGGAGGTATTCTAATGGTGAGCCCTTGTAAGAGCCCTTGTGAATCGCCTAGTGATGAAATCAGCTAGGCCGGGACATGCCGGAAGTGCGGATGAAACCCTAAAATAAAAGGTATGTACATGCCAGAAAAAAAAAACTATTTCCATTAGTAAAAGCATGATCAATGGGTATGCAATAGACATCAACTATATAAAATGGGTGTAACTCCGCTTTAAATCCATATATTAAAAAGCAGTGTGGTTGGACAGGTCCTCCCCTCCTTCCCTTGTCCAACAACACTGCTAGGAAGGAAACAATTTTGTGAATGACAACTCTGGCCTCTGGCAGCAGGAGGCACTCTGGACATCAGTGCTGCTATTCACAAAAACAGATCATACAGCCTGTGGCAATATGTGCATATCAGGCCTGCTTGTACACATACACAGCCTGGACAATGGATGTCATAGCACTGCAGTGTTGTGTGAACTTTCAGTTTTATGAATGAGTGATCAGCAAATTCAGGATGTGCTTTTGGACAGGGTGCAGCATGCTGTGTTGGCGAGCAGAGATCTCACAGATGAGGTGAGAGAGAACAAGAACAATGTTTTAACCACTTACAGACCAGAAGATTTGGCTGCTTAATGACCAGGCCATTTTTTGCGATACAGCGCTTTGTCGCTTTAATGGACAGTTGTATGGTCGTGCGATGCTGTACCCAAACAAATTTGACATTCTTTTTTTCCCCACAAATAGAGTTTTTACTTTTTGCACTATAAACAAAAAAAATATTTTGAATAAAAATCAATATTTTTTGCTTTTAGCTATAATAAATATCCCCAAAAATGTTTTTAAAAAACAAATTTCTTCCTCTGTCTAGGCCAATATATATTCTTCTACATATTTTTGGTAAAAAAATCGCCATAAGCGTACTGTATATTCATTGGTTTGTGCAAAACTACAAACTATGGGAAAGATGTATGGCACTTTTATTATTATTTTTTTTTTTTTTACTAGTAATGGCGGTGATATGCGATTTTTTGCAGTATTGCGACAAACAGATCGGTCACTTTTGACACATTTTTGGGACCAGTGACATTTATACAGCAATCAATGCTATAAAAATGCACTGTTTACTGTTTAAATGTCACTGGTAGGGAAGGGGTTAACATTAGGAGGCAATCAAAGGGTTAAATGTGTGTTCTCTGGGTGTGTTCTGACTGTGGGGGGATGGGAGTGACTAGAAGAATAGTGATGGACGAACTTCCGACGGGACGTTTCGCGAACGCGATCCACGAACGTGCCTAAATGTTCGCGAAACCACATGTTCGCGGCGCACCCCATTCACTTTAATGGCAGACGAACCTTAAAAACCTCCAGGTCATATTTTCAGCCACAAAATACTTACTAGCTGTGCACACATAGTCCCACAACATGGATACTGACATACCAGAAGTATTAAGTGAATCTGGGATCCACAACGACATGCATTCTTTTTTTATCTGAGAAATTTTGTCAATTCAGGAGCGCATGAAGGCCATGGAGCAGGAGATGAAGGCCATGGAGCAGGAGATGAAGGCCATGGTGCAGGAGATGATCAGTGCCACAGTCAGGGCAGCGCAGTCCTGTGCCAGTGTCCCAGTGTGGCAACCTGTGCTTGAGCCCCTGACCCCTCCCTCTGCCCGGCCTTTACCCCCACCTATGCAGGGCTCCACTGCGGTGGTCCAGAGGTGCCAGTCCAGTGCTGATCTTCAGCCATTGTGCTGGTACTGCCTGCTGATTGGCTTCTCCACTGCTATCTCCCTCACTGACACCAGCACTGAGATAGAACACTGACACCAGCACCACGATTGAGAGCACTGACACCACACCAGCACCGTGATAGAGAGCACTGACACCAGCACCGTGATAGAGAGCACTGACACCAGCACCATGATAGAGAGCACTGACACCAGCACCACGATAGAGAGCACTGACACCAGCACAGAGATAGAGAGCACTGACACCAGCACCGTGATAGAGAGCACTGACACCAGCACCGAGATAGAGAGCACTGACACCAGCACCGAGATAGAGAGCACTGATACCACACCAGCACCGTGATAGAGAGCACTGACACCAGCACCGTGATAGAGAGCACTGACACCAGCACCGAGATAGAGAGCACTGACACCAGCACGAAGATAGAGAGCACTGACACCAGCACCGTGATAAAGAGCACTGACACCAGCACCGAGATAGAGAGCACTGACACCAGCACCAAGATAGAGAGCACTGACACCACATCAGCACCGTGATAGAGAGCACTGACACTAGCACCGTGATAGAGAGCACTGACACCAGCACCGTGATAGAGAGCACTGACACCACACCAGCACCGTGATAGAGAGCACTGACACCAGCACCAAGAGAGAGATCACTGACACCACACCAGCACCGAGATAGAGAGCACTGACACCAGCACCGAGATAGAGAGCAGACACCACCCCCGAGATAGAGAGAACTGACACTAGCACTGACACCAGCAACTCGCTGCAGGACCCAAAAATATGACACCGCTCAACCGCTTCAAACAGGAGGCATATAGTATGGTGTGCTTTTTTTGTACAAGTGAGCCAAAGGTAGAAAAAGGGTCCATGTGCTAGATTATATAAATCGTTTATAGAGTTATGCATATACATGGTCTACTGGTCACGTGTTGAATTCCTCCGAGATCCATGCCTCATTCATTTTTATAAATGTGTGGTAGTCAATACTGTCGTGAGCTAGGCGAGTGCACTTATCGGTCACGATCCCCCCCTGCTGCGCTGATCGTCCTTTCGGAAAAGGACACTGGACAAGGGGCAAGCCAACAGTTCCATTGCAAACTGTGCAAGCTCTGGCCAGAGGTCAAGCCTGCCCATCCAGTAGTCCAGGGGTTCCTCACTTCTCAGAGCGTCCACATCGGCCGTTAACCCGATGTAGTCGGACACCTGTCGGTCTAGACGTTCCATGATACTGGACCTGGATGACACCTGTCAATGGGTCAGCTGAAATAATGATCTCATATCAGAAGTGACCAACACATCATCAAACCGCCCTCTTCTTGCAGGCGCTGTTGGATTGGTGCCCGCAACTCTTTCTCTGGGAGTGGGAATTCCTCCGCCAGCGCACGCAAAAGCAGAATGCAGCATTTCTCTAAGCAAGGCCTGGAAGTGCTCCATTCTCACAGCCCTCTGTGATGGTGGTAACATTTCCGCCATTTTGTGTTTGTACCGGGGTCTAAGTACGTTGCCACCCAGTACTGGTCCTTGACCTTTATGCTTTTTATACGGAGGTCCCTGTTAAAACACTGGAGCATGAAGGCCCCCATTTGCACTAAACTGGAAGCGGTGTGGTGGCCTGGCTCCTGCTCATCTTCCAGGATAATGTCGTCCTCCTCCTTCTCCTCCCCCCATCCTCGGACAACAAAAGGGATCCCAGAAAGGTTTAAAGCATGCTCTTCTTGCTCCTCCTCATCCACCATCTTCCTCTGACTCCTCTTCAGACTCTTATTGTTGACTTGTCTCAGATAGAGTAGCCCCCCTGGGAATTCATCTAGCATTGTGACTTCTTCAACTTCCTGCTCCTGCTCCTCCATGGCTTTATCAATGACACGATGCAATGCATGCTCCATAAAGAACGTGTAAGGTACGATGTCACTGATGGCGCCATGGCTGCGACTGACCAGTTTGGTGATCTCATCAAATGGCAGCAGAAGTCTGCATGCGTCGCGCATGAGCAGCCACTGGCGCGGTGAAAAAAAAGCCAAGCTCCCCAGCACCTGTTCTGCCACAGAGTTTGTACAGGTAGTCATTAACTGCACGTTTCTGCTGGAGCAGCCTATCAAGCATATAGAAGGTTGAGTTCCATCGCGTCGGGCAATCGCAAATAAGACGTCTGACCGGCAGATTGTGTCACCGCTGAATGTCAGCAAGACAAGCCATAGCCGTGTAAGATCTTCTGAAATGGGCCGAGATTTTCCTTGCCTGCCACAAGATGTCCTGGACCCCAGGGTATTTGACAACGAATCGCTGCACGACCAAGTTTAAGACGTGTTCCATGCATGGCACATGTGTAATTTTTCCCTCTTTCAATGAGCTAAGCAGATTGGCACCGTTGTCAGCCAACGGTGCCTGTTAGCCACTGATCTGCCTGTGAACGCAAAGCTGAAAGGAGTGCAGGGCCAGTGTGGATCTTGGCTTCCAAGCACAATAGACACAGCACAGTATGGCAACGTCTCACCTGGCATGTCGAATAGGTTCTGGGGATTTTGGGTGGCACAGTGGAAGAGATGCTAGCAGCGGAAAAGGAGGAGTCAGCCAAGGAGGAGAGGGAGGATGGAGTAGGAGGAGAAGAAGAGGAAGGGCTGCATGCAATCTGTGGCGGTAAAACCAAATCTACACGGGTGCCACGGGTTACATGCTTGACGGCCATCAGAAGGTTCACTCAGTGGGCAGTAAAAGTTATATACCTTCCCTGCCCGTGTTTGCTAGACCATGTGTCTGTGGTCAGATGTATCTTGGCACTGACACTGTGTGCCAGAGATACATTCACTTGCCTCTGAACATGGCCATATAGCTCTGGGATGCCCTTCTGTGAGAAATACTTCCTTCCTGGGACCTTGCATTGTGGTGTTCCAATGGCCACAAATTTTAGAAAGGCCTCCGAGTCCACCAGTTTATATGGCAGTAGTTGGCGGGCTATCAGATCTGACAAGCCAGCCGTCAACCGTTGGGCAAGAGGGTTATCCGGCGTCATCATTTTTTTATGCTCGAACATTTGGCCCACGGAAGCCTGCCTTTTCCAAAAAAAAAGTCGGCATGATGGAAGATGGAGTGGAGGACAATTCTGAGGAGAGAGGAAAAGGAGAAGTAGAATAGGCTGGACGGTGAGAGCCTGGAGTGTGGCTTTGTGGGTTCCGTTGCTCCCACTGGGCTCGGTGATGGCAGCTCATGTGCCTTCTTAAGGCAGGCGTCCCTAGGTGAGTGTTGGGCTTACCGCGACTTATGCGTTGACTGCAAAGGCTGCAGATGGCAACACTATTGTCAGCAGTGGACATGTTAAAAAAAGCCCACACTGCAGAGCCATGTGCTGGCATCCTGGGAGCGCCAGATGTGACCGTACATGGTTGATGCATCGCTCCTGATACATAGCAGTCTGCTTTGTCCCTACTGTACAATGTAAGTTCCGCCTGCTTCTCCTCCCTATCTGCTGGTCCATATCTCCCTCTGAACTCCCCTCCTCTTCCTCTCTTGTGGGAACCCACATGACATCCCTAGACACGTCATCATCGACGTCACCTTCCCCACCGCTATAATTAGAGATCTCGGAGTAGGCAGCAACAGCGGGGACCAACCTCCTCAGGCTGATCTGGGTACTGTCATCAGACTGCTGAGTGGCGGTTGTTGCTACCTCCTCTTCCTGATCCAATGCCAAGAATGGCTGCGCATCGGAAATAGCTTGTGATGGATCAGAAAATAATTCCTGTGACTCAAGCGGAGGGTATATGGTGGTGTTGGTGGTAGTGTCTTTGGGGGTGCACACAGCAGAGAGCGAAGAGGGTGCAGATCGAGAGGATGAGGAGGGTGCAGAAGAGTAAGGCTGAGTGAGCCACTCAACCAAGTCTGGTGCGTCCTTTGACATAATCGAGCGCACCTTCTGCAATTTCCCACTTTGGGTCAAGCCTGTTGCTCCTGCCCTACCCCTACCACCCCTGCGGAAGGGCCTGCCTCTCCCTCTGCCTGTCATTTTTTAAATGACCCTGTGACAATAGTCTCTAGAGAAGTGCACTATATGTGGAAGAAGGTATATAACACCCCGCTTCAATCTGTCGTTTCGGTGGGCCACTGGTCTATCACACCAGTTATAATACTTTTTTCTAATTGCGTTTGTCACTCTTTGTAGTATCGCTGCATAACAGCTCAGCAGTTAAAATGCTGCACAGTAGAAATGCACTATACTATGCTTTCTATATTTGAAAGTATTTTATACGTGTATTACACCCCTATATACTGCACACCAAATAGGACACCTATACCAGTCTTAAAAGGACATTTGTGGACCTAATAGCAGCTAGCTAGTGAATTACAGACTGTCCCTGCTCCAAACAGCAAACTATATCCCTACACTGAGAAAAGACAGCTGCAGAATCGGCCAGCACTGCAGTGCACTATAATATGCTTTCTATATTTGAAAGAAAGTATATTATAAGTGTATTACAACCCTATATACTGTACACCTATACCAGTCCTTAAAAGGAAGTTTGTGGATCTAATAGTAGCTAGCTAGTAGCTAGTGAATTACAGACTGTCCCTGCTCCAAACAGCAAACTCTATCCCTACACTGAGAAAAGACAGCTGCAGAATCGGTCACTTCAGCACTGCAGTGCAGTATAATATGCTTTCTATATTTGAAAGAAAGTATACTGTATACCTATACCAGTCCTTAAAAGGACTTTTGTGGACATAATAGTAATAGCTAGTGATTACAGACTGACTGTCCCTGCTCCACACAGCGTCCTTTCCCTACACTGACAAAAGACAGAATGTAAAATGGCCGCCAGATCAGGTCTATTTAAAAGGTAGGGGGTATGTCCATGTGCTGAAATGTCTCAATTGGCTGTCCTGTACCCCATGATGGATGTATCATGGGTCAAAGTTCTTCACAATGTAAACGAATGTCCGCCATGAACAGTACTATAAGTCCGCCAGTTTGGCGAATCACGAACGAGCAAAGTTTGCCGCGAACCGAAAGGCCATCCCTATAGAGGAAGGGACATGAATTTTTTTTATTACTTAGTAGGAACAAACAATACGTCTCTTCTCTCCTGACAGAGTGGTTCCTGCTCTCGTGCACACGATCTTGCCCGCCAGCCACGCGCATCGGGTTCCCCACCGTGAGCGCACGCGCACCTGCTATTGCAGGACGCATGCGCACCTGCTATTGCCCTTAAAGGTACAGACATACCCATATGGAGATTCGTGAGAAATAACCACTTTGCCAACGTATATCGGCGTGAGCCGGTCGGCAAGTGGTTATGGAAGTCCCAACAATGTGCAGCTAGGCCCTGATGGTAGGCATAGCCGACCGGAGCGACTTACAAACCTGTAGCAGAGGAGTGTATCTGAAATGATGCCACCAGCTTCGGCAATGAAAAGTGGTAATGCAGCCTGGCTGGTCCGCACTCAAATGGGAGGCTTCCTATGTGGAGATAGCGTAGTCCCTGCACTTTACCTACTCCTCTGGAACCTCGCCCTGTCACTATGCAGTGCCCCTGCCAGACAGGGAACCTGTTCCCATGCTGCCACTCACACAAATCGTGCTAAACTCGGGAGCCAGGGTCTTAAATAGATGCTGCCCTGACCCAAGATGGCCACCAAGGTCACATGGGCTCCAGTATCTAATCAGACAGCTGTCCCCCTGGTGAACGGAGAAAGTCATAGAAGAGCCAAGTTCCTCATGGCTTTCTTCCCCCTCTGCATTGCTGCTTCTGTCAAGTGTCACCTACAGTGGGGAGTACAGACTGCACCTGCCTATATGTTATGCATGGGACCAGCCAGACATTGATCACTCACTCATAAATAGCAAAAGCTCACGCATCCATCGGACGGCCCAGACTGTATACGTGTGCAAGTTGCTTGGGCAGATATAAAATACATAAATGAATGAAGTTTAAATATGTATTTTTAAATTCAGACAGTAAAAATCTGAATTTGATCTAAACAACAAAAATTTTGCGAGCTACCATAAACATATACTGACTTCTATCTAGATAGCTGCTAACACAGATCCTGCCCCATATGACCGTGCACAAGTAATAAATATAAATATAGAGGTAAGTGCTGAGCTATCTTAATTGGCATGTGATATCCAAAATTAATTAATATTTTAGTATAACATACCACAAATCACTATAAATTATATACTCAAAATGTGCCTTGAGTGCTACAGATATATATAAAATACATGCTCTAGTGACAATACTTTTAATCAATAAAGTTATTTCATGCAACAATGTAATGCAACGTGTAAAATCTTATCATCACACGTCATATATAAAAAAAAGTCCTTATTAAAGTGCTCCAATTCAATGCAAAAAAAAGTGTTCCAGTGCACTAAAGTGCTAAGTGCAAAATTCCATGCCAAAAAATTCACGTGAAGACATGCGCTGATATAATAAAATATAAAGTCCATTCCAAAAAACAATAATCAGATCCAAATAACGGTGATAGCAAGTGTGTTCTTGTGTCCACTCAGGTGCTCCCCCATTCAGTGTATGCGCTCACCTTAGAGCATGTGACTTTGCAGTTAAGCTTGGTCAAAACACGCATATGAACCACCCCAGAATTCAGGATCTGTGGTGGGATCCTGGGCTGACTGATGGCACATTTTCCACATACATATATGACAAAGGAAACTAGATAGTGTGATATCGTTTTTAAATAATTTTATTACTAAACACTAGCCCCTATAATAGGGTACTCACATTTCACATTTCTCTTTAGAAGCCCAAAACACTGTAACCTCTGAAATGGTGTGTCCCTTCTGTGTTGAGACCATTCAGCTATCTCCTGCACCATCCTGTCCCCTCCCCAATGCGTGTCGATACAGGGATGGGACGTATTTTCCTCAGGGGGAATTTTCCTGGTGTCAGCCTTTTGTTGTCCATTGTCACGTACCTGGTAGGCGAGCCCAGAATGCAGGGAGCGGCCTCTCGTAGCCCCTGGCTTGAGAACCCCTGAGGGTGGTAACAGGGATTCAAAAGTTCAGAGGGCACAAGTGCCTGGCAGGTGTAAGGCAGATCCGGATTGTCAGCAGCAACACAGGCAGCAGATAAGAACGGCTGGTGACAGTTGGCAGGTGGCAGCAGGCACAGGCAGATGGACTGGAATAGCAGAAGATCATCAGCAGGTGACAGCAGGCTCAGGCAGTCAAGGCTGGAACAGCAGGAGGTCGTCAGCAGGTGACAGCAAGCTCAGGCAATCAGGCTGGGACAGCAGAAGGTCGTCAGCAGGTGACAGCAGGTATTTGGATATCCAATCGGATCAGCAGGAGGTAACAGCAGAGTCGGGTACAGGCCGGGTCGGTAACAGGCGGACAACAACGGTACAAGGGAAGAGGCAGAGACGTAGTCAGACAGGCAAGGAGTCGGTGGCAGGCAGCAAATGAACGTAGTCAGGAACAGGCCGGGTAACAGGAATCAAGGCAACAGATAGCAAGTAACAGAATCTCCGGACACGCTGTAGACTGGACAGCAAGAGGGAAGCGGAGGCAGAGTCCTTAAGTAGCCTTTAGGGCGCCAAAGCGGTCGCACGACGAGTCTGCGTGCCCCCGCGAGTAGCCGTGCATCCGTTCGTGACCCCGCGCACCCGTGTGCGCTCGTTCGCAACATCGCGCACCAGCGTGCGCCAGATCGTACAAACGCGCACCCGCGTGCGTCCGTTCGCGTTAACACGCGCCAAAGGGTAACGACAGGTTCTCAGCAACGGGCCCCTGCGAGCAGACCTCCCATGTGCGATCGGATCGCCAGGACGGTCATGACATCCATGTACAGTGTGAGGGGAAGAGGCAGTACAAGGAGCCAAACCTTTTGAGTGCAGGCAAAAAGCATGCTGATAGGAAGAAAATTAAGTGTGACAGAGAGATGGGAAATCTCTGGATTGAAGCTGAGTATTGCAGAAAAACCAGGTTTTGCTATTTTATCTTTTAACGTGCTATTCTTGTTAGCATGTCAGTTTTGACTGGAGTTGTGGTCTACGTACTTCATTTTCACTCGTTGACTGAATCTAACAACCCATACATTTGCAGATCTGCTTGGAGAGAAAGGGGTTGCCCCTATTATGGCACAATCAGTGAGATGTACAGTGCTTTGCAAAAATATTCACCCCCTTGGCATTTTTTGTGTTTTGTTGCTGGAATTAACATGGATTGATTGAGGATTTGCATCACTTAATTTACAGAACATGCCCACAACTTTTAACATGTTTCTTTTTTTATTGTGAAGCAAACAACAAAGTCAATGCGCATAACTATTCACCCTTCTAAAGTCAATACTTCGTAGAGCCACCTTTTACGGCTATCACAGCTCCAAGTTGCTTTGGATAAGTCTCTATGAGCTTGCCACATCTTACCGCTGGGATTTTTGCCCATTCTTCCTTGCACAACTGCTCCAGCTCCTTCAAGTTGGATGGGTTGTGCTTATGAACAGCAATCTTTAAGTCTGACCACAGATTTTCTATTGGATTGAGGTCTGGGCTTTGACTAGGCCATTACAACACATTCACATGTTTCCCCTTAAACCACTCAAGTGTTGCTTTAGCAGTGTGTTTGGGGTCATTGTCCTGCTAGAAGGTGAACCTCCGTCCTAGCCTCAAATCACACACAGAGTGGTACAGATTTTGCTCAAGAATATGCCTGTATTTAGCACCAGCCATCTTTCCCTCAACTCTGACCAGTTTCCCAGTCCTGACTGCTGAAAAGCATCCCCAGTTCTTTGGGTGATGTGATGCATTGGGTTTACACCAGACATAGCAAAGGTGGTTCTACAAAGTATTGACTCAGGGGGGCTGAATACAAATGCACGCCACACTTTCACATATTTATTTGTAAAAAAATTTGAAAACCATTTATTGTTTTCCTTCCACTTCACCATTATGTGCCACTTTGTGTTCATCTGTCACATAAAATCCCAATAAAATACATTTACATTTCTGGTTGTAGCATGACAAAATGTGGAAAATTTCAAGGGGTATGAATACTTTTTCAAGGCACTGTACATGCTTGCTTGAATATATGCTCTTCAGACAATATCTATAAGCTTAAGGTATATGTAAGGCCAGTCATTACATATCAGCTTTAAAGCATTTGCTAACCCAAAAAAAAAAAAATAAAGATCACAGTGCTTGTGCTATGTAATTTTGCCCCCTGCAACACCTAAAAAATCTGGCTGATCCTGCCAGTTTCTACCCCCCCCCCCCCTCGTAAACTGACCACAGTTCATCATGGCTGATGAGCAGTCAGTTTATGTGCCTCCATCATCCGCAGCCCTTTTCTCTGTCTCCTCTGTTCTCCTTTATAAAAAATGCAGCTATATACCTTGTTAACAGAGCACAGATCAGTGATCATGTGACCCACTGTCTTTCTCCTCTCTTGCATGACAGCTGCAGTGGGCTGGCTGCCTCTCTCCTCCTCCCCTTCTGAATGACATCAGTGTGGGATCCTCGGCCCCACCCGCTGCAGCTCGTATGCGAAAGAGGAGAAAGACAGCGAGTCATGTTAACGTAGATCTGCGCTCTGTAAACAAGGTATATAGCTGCATTTTTTATAAAGCACAGTCACAGGGGGACATTAGATTCATCAACCAAGAGGATAATGTAAATTGGACTATATGGGTTAACAAACACTTTAAACTTTTAAGTTGATTACTAATCTATACTTTGGGCAATTGTTTAAAAATAAAATCAGCTCTCTAATACTCCCCTTGACCCTGTCCACCTCTGTTGGTCCTCTTCCAGGACGAATGATGCCTGGATTCATTACCACTTGACGACCAGCCACCGTCATTATACTGCGGCAGGTCGGCACCTTCCCGCAAATCGCTGTAGCTGTACGTCGATTCTTTAACCACTTTCAGACCGGACCATTTTGCTGGTCAATGACCAGAGGTCTTTTTACACTTTGGCACTGCGCTGCTTTAACTGGTACTTGCGCGGTGATGCAATGTTGTACCCAAACAAAATTTGCGTCCTTTTCTTCCCACAAATAGAGCTTTCTTTTGATGGTATTTGATTGCCTCTGCGATTTTTATTTTTTGCGATATAAACGTAAAAAGACCGCAAATTTTGAAAAAAAATAATATTTTCTACTTTTTGTTATTAGAAAAATCCAATAAACTCAATTTTAGTCATACATTTAGGCCAAAATGTATTCAGCCACATGTCTTTGGTAAAAAAAAAAGTCAATAACTGTATATTTATTGGTTTGCGCAAAAGTTGTCACATCTACAAACTAAGGTACGTTTTCTGGAATTTACGGAGCTTTTAGTTTACGACTGCCTATCTCATTTCTTGAGGTGCTAAAATGGCAGGGCAGTACAAAACCCCCCCAAATGACCCCATTTTGGAAAGTAGACCCCCTAAGGAAATTGATAAGTGGCATGTTGAGCCCATTGAATATTTTATTTTTTTGCCTCAAGCGATTGAATAATGACAAAAAAAAAATTTTTTTTTTTTTTACACAAAGTTGTCACTAAATGATATATTGCTCACACATGCTATGGGCATATGTGAAATGACACCCCAAAATAAATTTTGCTGCTTCTCCTGAGTACGGGGATACCACATATGTGGGACTTTTTGGGAGCCTAGCCGCGTACGGGGCCCCGAAAACCAAGCACCGCCTTCAGGCTTTCTAAGGGCGTAAATTTTTGATTTCACTTCTCACTACCTATTACAGTTTTGAAGGCCATAAAATGCCAAGATGGCACAAAACCCCCACAAATGACCCCATTTTAGAAAGTAGACACCCCAAGCTATTTGCTGAGAGGCATGTTGAGTTCATGGAATATTTTATATTTTGCCACAAGTTGCGGGAAAATTACAAACTTTTTTTTTTTTTTACACAAAGTTGTCACTAAATGATATATTGCTCACGCATGCCATGGGCATATGTGAAATGACACCCCAAAATAAATTCTGCTGCTTCTCCTGAGTACGGGGATACCACATATGTGGGACTTTTTGGGAGCCTAGCCGCGTACGGGGCCCCGAAAACCAAGCACCGCCTTCAGGCTTTCTAAGGGCGTTACAGTTTTGAAGGCCATAAAATGCCAAGATGACACAAACCCCCCCCCAAATGACCCCATTTTGGAAAGTAGACACCCCTAAATTTAGGGGTACACTAGTGAGACTAGGTAATAAATGGCGGGTGCCCTGAAACTATAAAAAAATAACTAACCAACCAGCGTCACCTGTAACAGTTATATGGTGATCACTGGTGAAAGGGTTAACTAGGGGGCAATCAGGGGGCTTTATGCGGTAGTATATGGGGGTCCCTGGCGCTATAAAAAGCTGCGACGAACCTAAATACCTACCTGCCTAACTAGCGTCACCTGTGACACTAATACAGCGATCAGAAAAACGATCGCTTATTAGGCTGGGTTCACACTGGAGCGATGCGGGAACGCCACGAATTCGCGGCGGGTTCCCGCATCGCATGCCTCCAGGCGGCAGTTCACACTGCCCTATGCGAACTGCTGGGAGTGTCAGTGAAATGTTAATGACACCCCCAGATCAGTTCGCATATCGCAGTGCGATCTGCAAACTCGGATCGCATGGTGTGAACACCCATGCGATCCGATTCTGCTGCGGACCAAAAAAAGGGTCCCGTGCGAGTTTGCGGCGGGTGCGACACGAATTCAGCCATACTATCTGTATGGCTGAACTCGAATCGCACAGAGATCGGATGTGATTTGCACTGCAGTGCGGTGCGAATCACATCCGTTCTCATAAACCGCTGCAATGTGAACCCAGCCTTAGTGATACTGGCGACGGGGGGTGATCACGGGGTTAAACCTTTATTGGGGGGGTTAGGGGGGTACCTTAGAACTAAAGGGGGCTAACCCTAACTGCCCTAAAAGTTATTACAGTCACAAATGACACCCGCCGGGTGATCAGGGGGTTAAACCTTTATTAGGTAATAAATGGCGGGTGCCCTGAAACTATAAAAAAATAACTAACCAACCAGCGTCACCTGTAACAGTTATATGGTGATCACTGGTGAAAGGGTTAACTAGGGGGCAATCAGGGGACTTTATGCGGTAGTATATGGGGGTCCCTGGTGCTATAAAAAGCTGCGGCGAACCTAAATACCTACCTGCCTAACTAGCGTCACCTGTGACACTAATACAGTGATCAGAAAAATGATCGCTTATTAGGCTGGGTTCACACTGGAGCGATGCAGGAACGCCACGAATCCGCGGCGGGTTCCCGCATCGCATGCCTCCCGGCGGCAGTTCACACTGCCCTATGCGAACTGCTGGGAGTGTCAGTGAAATGTTAATGACACCCCCAGATCAGTTCGCATATCGCAAACATTCGTTCTCATAAACCGCTGCAATGTGAACCCAGCCTTAGTGACACTGGTGACGGGGGGTGATCACGGGGTTAAACCTTTATTGGGGGGGTTAGGGGGGTACATTAGAACTAAAGGGGGCTAACCCTAACTGCCCTAACAGTTATTACAGTCACAAATGACACCAAAAAAAAAAAAAAATGACATTGGTGTCACTGTGACTGGGGGGCAGGGGTAATTGGGGGGGTGATCGGGGGGGTGTGAGTGTGCCTGGCATGTTCTACTGTGTAGTGTCGTGTTGGTGCAACTCACCGATCCTCTCTCCTCGGTGTCGGAACGAAAAATACCGACACGGAGGAGAGATTACATCACTTCCTCTCCTGTGTTTACATTACAGGAGAGGAAGTGATGTCACGGAGCATTTCCATTCGTCGGGAGCGATCGCGAGGGGGTGGCCATGAATGAATGGCCGCCCCCTCCTCCCGAACGAATACCGACCGTCGCAGGCACCTGGGGGGGGGCCCGATCGGGCCCCCCACCCGCGGGAAGGCAGGGACGTACAGGTACGCCCATATGCCTGCCCGTGCCATTCTGTCGACGTACATCGTCGTGCGGCGGTCGGCAAGTGGTTAAACAGCTCTAGCAGGCACGCGCCGCTTCATAGCAGGGGACACAATGGGACTGTGGGTACGAGTGCCAGAACGGGGATGTGTGTGTGTAAACACACAATTCCACATTCTGTCAGGAGAGGAGAGACAGATCGTCTGTTCCTACTAAGTAGAACGATATGTCTCTTCCTCTAGTGACTCCCAAATCATATCACCATACAGTTAGAAACACCTAACAGGGAACACATTTACCCCTTGATCGCCCCCTAGTGTTTACCCCTTCAATACCAGTGACATTTACATAATAATCAGTGCATTTTTAGAGCACTTTTCACTGTATAAATGTCAATGGTCCCAAAAATGTGTCACAAGTGTCCAATCTGTCCGCGCATTGTTGCAGTCCCACTAAAAATTGCAGATCACCGCCATTACTAGTAAAAAATAATAATAATAATAATAATACTAAAAATGCCATCAAAATGCCATAAATCTTTTTTCTATTTTGTAGACGCTATAACATTTGCGCAAACCAATCAATATACGCTTATTGCAATTTTTTTTACCAAAAATATGTAGAAGAACATATATTGGCCTAAACTAATGAAATTTCTTTTTTTACTTTTTTTTGGGGGATATTTATTATACTGGGCGACACAGTGGTGTAGTGGTTAGCACTCTCACCTAGCAGTAAGAAGGGTCACTGGTTCAAATCCCAACCCGCCTGGAGTTTGCATGTTCTCCCTGTGCCTGCATGGGTTTCCTCCAGATACTCTGGTTTCCTCCCACAGTCCAAAGACATGCAGGTGGGTTAATTGGCTTCTGTTCAAAATTGGCCCTAGTATATGAATAGGGACCTTGGATTGTGGGCTCCTTGAGGGTAGGGACCAATATGAGTGTGCGATGTACAGGGACAATTGTAGACACTCACTCAGTGTGTGGTTGGACAGGTGTCTTTATTCAACCTTTATAACTATAACTATAACTATAAGGTGAGATAAAATACCACCAAAAGAAAGCTCTATTTGTGGGAAAAAACGGACATCAATTTTGTTTAGGTACAATTTTGCGCACGACCGCAAAATTGTCAGTTAAAGTGACGCAGTGCCGTATCTCAAAAAACGATCTGGTCATTAAGGGGGAAATATTCCGGTCCTTACGTGGTCAAACTCACTTCTGTGATCCTTGAACATCATAGACTTTGCCTGGAAAAAGTATTCAAACCCCTTGAAATTTTCCACATTTTATCATGTTACAACCAAAAATGTAAGGCCCCTTTCACACTAACGTCCCGTTCAGGCCCGCCTGTCAGTTTTTCAGGCGGACCTGAACGGGTGCTCCATAGAGCTCTATGGAGCGTCGGATGTCAGCGGTGACATGTCCGCTGACATCCGACCCGCTCCGATCCGAAAAAGTGTGACGGAGGAAAAAGCTATTTTTCCATCCGTCTGCGGATCGGATCGGATGACGACGGGCACTGCGGTCCGTCGTCATCCGATCTCCCATAGGGGAGAGCGGCGCTGTGACAGGTCCGTCCCTGCGCAGTGTGCGGAGACAGACCTGTCATCTCCCTGCTCAGCGGGGATCGGCGGAGTGATCCCCGCTGAGCAAACGGACATCCACGGGGCGGATCAGAACTGATCCGCCCCGTGTGAAAGGACCCTAACTGTATTTGTTGGGATTTTATGTGATAAACCAAGACAAAGTGGTACATAATTGTGAAGGAAAACGATAAATGGTTTTCAACATTTTTTACAAATAAATATATACGAAAAGTGTGGCGTGCATTTGTATTCAGCCCCCCTGAGTCAATACTTTGTAGAACCACCTTTCACTGTAATTACAGCTGCAAGTCTTTTTGAGGATGTCTCTACCAGCTTTGCACATCTAGAGCAGCCTGTCTCAACCTTTTCAACACAGAGGAACCCTTGAAATAGTTTTCTAGTCTCGGGGAACCCCTGCTAAAAATTAGATATCTTCAACTCATGATACAATAGTGTGATGGTCAGTGGTAAGAATGGTCCTTACACTTGTGGTCATTGGGAAGAATTACCTCCTTACAGATAGCTAAAAAGATCAATGGAGTCAGTGGGAACTTATCTGAGAGGCAGAAATTGCCCATTGCTGAAGGAACCCCTAGCAACCTTTGGAGGAACCCTAGGGTTCCAGGGAACCCTGGTTGAGAATCACTGATCTAGAGAGTGAAATGTTTGTCCATTCTTCTTTGAAAATAGCTCAAGCTCTGTCAGATTGGATGGAGAGCATCTGTGAACAGGAATTTTCAAGTCTTGCCACAGATTCTCATTTGGATTTAGGGCTGGACCAATCTAACACATGAATATGCTTTTATTTAAACCATTCCATTGTAGCTCTGGCTGTATGTTTAGGGTCATTGTCCTGCTGTGGGGTGAACCTCTGCCCCAGTCTCAAGTCTTTTGCAGACTCTAATGCCACGTACACATGACCGGACTTTCCGGCAGACTAAGTCTGATGGTCTTCCCGACTGACTTTTCAGCAGAGTTCCGACAGACTTCCGAATGAACGGACTTGGCCACACACGAACGGACTAAGTCAGTTCGAAAGTCCATTTGTTTTGAACGTGATGACGTAATACAGGACTAAAAAAGGAATTTCAGTAGCCAGTAGCTTCCCTTGCCTCATATTTGGTCCATCGGACCAGCATACAGATGAACGGTTTTCCTGATAGGAATTGAGTCAGTCGGACAGATTTGAAACATGTTCTATTTCTAAGTCAGTCGGATTTATAAAATGGAAAACGATCAGATTAGCCCACACATGATCGGATTATCCGATGGACTGATTCCGTCGGACCTAGTCTGCCGGCAAGTCCGGTTGTGTGTATGCGGCATAAGAGGTTTTCCTCTAAGATTGCCCTGTATTTGGCTCCATCCATCTTCCCATCAACTCTGACCAGATTTCCTGTCCCTGCTGAAGAAAAGCATCCCCACAAAATGATGCTGCCACCACCATGTTTCACAGAGGGGATGATGTGTTCAGTGTGACGTGAAGTGTTCGTTTTCCATCACACAAAGCGTTTTGCTTTTAGCTCAAAAAGTTACATTTTGGTCTCATCTGACTAGAGCATCTTCTTTCACATGTTTGCTGTGTCACCCACATTCTTTCAACAATGGCTTTCTTCTTGCCACTCTTCCATAAAGGCCAGATTTGTGGAGTGCACGACTAATAGTTGTCCTGTGGATAGATGCTCCCACCTGAGCTGCTTCTCTGATTATTGCTCTCCTTGCCCCACCTGTCAGTTTAGGTGGACGGCCATGTCTTGGTAAGTTTGCAGTTGTGCCATACTCTTTCTATTTTCAGATGATGGATTGAACAGTGTTCCATGAGATGTTCAAAGCTTGGGATTTTTTTATAACTTAACCCTGCTTTAAACTTCTCCACAACTTTACCCCTGACCTGCCTGGTGTCTTTCTTGGCCTTTATGATGCTGTTTGTTCACTAAGGTTCTCTAACAAACCTCTGAGGGCTTCAAAAACAGCTGTATTTATACTGAGAATAAATTACACACAGATGGACTCTATTTACTAATTAGGTGACTTACGAAGGCAATTGGTTCCACTAGATTTTAGTTAGGGGTATCAGAGTAAAGGTTGCTGAATACAAATGCACCCCACACTTTTCACATATTTATTTGTAAACAATTTTGAAAACCATTTATCATTTTCCTTCCACTTTACAATTATGTGCCACTTTGTGTTGGTCTATCACATAAAATCCCAGTAAAATACATTTACATTTTTGGTTGTAACATGGCAAAATGTGGAAAATTTTAAGGGGTATGAATACTTTTTCAAGGCACTGTACATCATTACAACAGGGCTCACAGGAGAATGCTGCAGAGAAAAGCACTCACATCACTAAATGAATGCTGCTGTTCGATCCCTCACTGCCAGTGTAATGAAGAAAAGGACCCAATGCTTCAATTAACTGGATAGTAGATGGTTTGAAAAAAAAAAATGCAGTGGGGGAAAGGGGGGTTACCAGAGGAATAGGGCACACAGGACTGAGGGTTATCAGGCTGGACTAGGGCTTTAATAGCTATTAGGGATGATTTCAAGACCTCATGTACAACCCAATCCTGGGGTCAAAGGGGCACTACAGGGATCAATTTGAAGGCCAACAAAAAAGTAAAAACTATACATATTTCATTTTAGCGCAATTGTTATGCTAGAAATACATTAGATCAGGTTCAATACATTTTAATTTTGTGCATATTAATGGGTGCCAACTTTTTAAGGCTTTCAGCCAAGTCACATTGTCACAGCAGCAAACTCATACAAAGATGCCTGTTGTGCTATGAGTATATGAGGTGGTGTTAGCATGTACCAGAATATTTAGCTTCAGGTGATTTTAATAAATAGGTTAAGAAGACTGCATTTAAGGTTGGTAAATTTCTTTTCAGATTTGATTGCTAATATATCAGTGGTAGATAATTGTGTTAAGAGAAGATTTCCATGCAAAGCTACTCTTCTATTTGGGATAGTGATAATGGAGTTATCATTTGTTTAAATATAATGAATAGGCGTTTATATATTTTTCCTTATTTGTTGTGTTAAAAACAAACAAATACACACAAAATGTTTTTCGCTCATCGTGAAGGTGACTCCAGACTCAAAGGGCCCTATTAAAAATTATAATAAAGAACAGTGATTGAATTAAACAGTCCACGGGTAGGCAGGTGCCTACAATACATAGTGGGTTGTTATTAAATAGGGAGTAGGGATGAGCTTCGTGTTCGAGTCGAACATACGTTCGACTCGAACATCGGCTGTTCGTCCGTTCGGCGAAGTCCGAACATTTTGGTCCGTTCGCGCCAAATTCGTGTGGCGCTCACGGCCCACAATGCACTGCGATGGCACAGTGCATTGCTGGCTCATGATTGGCCAAGCATGCACTGTGACCCCGCATGCTTGGCCAATCGCAGCACCAGCAGCGAGGAGAGCCATGATTGGCCACAGGCAGGATGCCTGTGGCCAATCATAGCTCAGGCTGTGTAGTGCACGCCCCACACTATATAAGGCCGCCAGCGCGGCGGCCATGTGTAGTGTGTTGGTGTCTGAAGCAGTGGGTGTTCTGTGTACCTTCAATACAGTACACACCGATAGTTTTCGGACGATTTTCGATCTTGCTGTTGTGTAGTGGTTGTTGTCTGCGTGCCCTGACCGCAGTATACACCGCTATATTCACCTCACCTATATAGCTAGTGATCTATCTTTTATAATAGAGCTTGCAGTCAATAGTGTTAGGAGCTTGTGCGTGCTGTCTGCGTGCTCTGTACCCAGTACATCCCGCTATATCCACCTACATAGCTGTTCTCTATTTGAGCCCACTTGCCATCTGCAGGAGTTATTGGAAGTTGTGTGTGCCTCCAGCACAGCACAGTATACATCTGTATATACCCCTTTATCTCTGGTGTTCTATAATAAAGGCATCTGCAGGAGTTAGTAGGTGTTGTGTGCCTCTAGCACAATATACACTACCCAACTCCCTTCAGGCCATTACCATGTCTGGAAGGCCAGCAAGGAGAGGCAGACAGGCGCGAGCCGATAAAAGAGGGCAAGCAGGCTCTGTGTCTAGAGACAACAGTGCTGGTCGTGGACGCGGTGCATTGTCATCAGCACGTGGCCATGGGACACGCTTGTCCTTCTTTTCGGCAGCTGGACATGTTGAGCCGCAACATGCCAACGACTTGGTAGAGTGGATGACCAAGCCCTCTTCATCCTCCTCATCCTCTCTCACCCAGTCTCAGGGTACTAGCAAAGCAGCTGCCAACGCATCGTCTTCCCTCCTCTCAATGTCATCATCAGTGACTCCTTCCCTAGACCCACCACGTCCTCCTGAGGAGTCTCCTGAACTCTTTGAGCACAGTGTTGGGTACATGCTCCAGGAGGATGCCCAGTGTTTTGTGGGCTCTGATGATGACACTCAGCTAGAGGAAGGCAGTAGCGTGAGCGCAGAGAGAGGGGATGCTCAAGAAGGACAGCAATCTGGCAGTCATGTTCCACAAGCTGCAGCATACTGCCAGGTTTGCTACAGCGATGAAGAGGGAGGGGATGATGAGGGCACTGACTCCACGTGGGTGCCTGGAAGGAGAGAGGAGGAGGCACATGTCCAACGAGGCAGGATGCCCTCCGGGGGCCAGCTTAGGGGTAGCACACTGACTGAATCACACCGCAGAGCTCCGCCTGTGCAGGGCGCTGCCTCTGCGCGTTATTCTAAAAGTTCTTTGGTGTGGGCCTTTTTTGAGACGAGAGCACCGCTGCTATTTGCAACATATGTCTCAAGCGTATCTCGCGTGGCCAAAACATCAGCTGCTTGGGCACCACATGCTTGATCAGACATATGTTGACCTGCCATGCAGCTCGTTGGCAAGCGTACCTCAAAGACCCACACCAAAGAACATAGCGGACCTCTCCTTGCTCCTCATCAGCTGGCATCTCCAACCCCACTAGACCTTCAGTCCTCTCTGAAACCTGCTCTGAGAGGAATGAAGGTGTAGAATTAGGTGTGTCACAGCCAAGTGCTTCCGGGAACTCTGCTAGCGGTACACCCACGTCTGATTATAGCAGGCAAATGTCCCTGCCCCAGCTGCTGGACTGGCGAAAGAAGTTCACTCCCAGCCATCCACATGCCCAGCGGTTGAATGCTAGCTTGGCTAAATTGCTAGCACTTACACTGCTGCCTTTTCAGTTGGTAGACTTGGCCCCCTTCCGTGAGTTTGTACAATGTGCGGTTCCTCAGTGGCAGGTCCCCAAACGCCACTTTTTCTCACGGAAGGCGATTCCGGCTCTCTACCGGCATGTGGAAGGCAATGTCCTTGCCTCGCTGGACAGGGCTGTCAGCGGTAAGGTGCATATTAACGCTGACTCATGGTCCAGCAGGCATGGACAGGGACGTTACCTGTCTTTCACGGCCCATTGGGTCACTCTTCTGGCAGCTGGGAAGGATGCAGGACAAGGTGCAGTAGTGTTGGAGGTTGTTCCGCCACCACGCCTCCAAAATGCTACTATTGGTTGTGACACACCTCTCTCCTCCACCCCCTCCTCTTCTTCTTCCTCCATGGCCTCTTCCAGTGCTCTGTCCTCAGAACCAGCGGTGCTTCGTAGGCGTTCCAGGGGCTACGCAAGTACGCAGGCAAAACTATGCCATGCCGTGCTTGCGCTGGTTTGTTTGGGGGACAGGAGCCACACTGGGGAGGATGTTTTGTCAGCTCTGCAGGGGCAGGCCGAGAGGTGGTTGACGCCACGCCAGCTTAAGCCAGGAATGGTGGTTTGTGACAATGGCACCAACCTCCTCTCCGCCCTCTGACAGGGACAACTGACCCATGTGCCCTGTGTAGCTCACGTCCTTAACCTGGTGGTGCAGCGGTTCTTGGGCAGTTACCCCGGCTTACAGGATGTCCTGAAGCAGGCCAGGAAAGTCTGTGTGCATTTCCGCCGATCATTTAATGCCTGTGCTCGGCTGGCTGAGCTCCAAAAGGAGTTGAACCTGCCCAAGAACCTCCTTATATGTGACATGCCCACCAGATGGAACTCAACGTTGGCCATGCTGCAGCGGCTGCACACGCAGCAGAGGGCCATCAATGAGTACCTGTGCGACTACGGCACCAGGACAGGGTCAGGGGAGCTCGGTTTTTTCTCACCACGCCAGTGGGGCATGATCAGGGATGCATGCACTGTCCTGTCACCTTTTGAGGAGGCCACAAGGATGGTGAGCAGTGACAGTGCATGCATCAGTGACACTGTACCTCTTGTCCACCTCTTGGAGCATACGCTGCGTGGAATAATGGACAGGGCACTTGAGGCAGAACAGAGGCAGGAAGAGGAGGATTTCCTTGCCTCTCAAGGCCCCCTTTATCCAGACAGTGTTCCTGCTGTGCCACCCATCACACAGGAAGAGGATGAGGAGGAGGAAGAGGAGGAGGAGGATGATTGTGTCAGCATGGAGGTGGAGGCTGGCACTCAGCATCAGCAGCAGCAGCAGCAGCAGTCTTGTAGGGATGATTTACAGTCCCAAGAAACACGTGGACTTGTACGTGGCTGGGAGGAGGTAGCTGCGGATCATGTTGTCCTTAGTGACCCAGAGGACTCCGGACCGAATGCCTCAGCTAACCTACGCTGCATGGCCTCCCTGATCCTGCAAAGCCTGCGGAAGGATCCTCGTATTCTTCGGATCAAGGAGAGGGACCATTACTGGCTGGCCACTCTCCTTGATCCACCGTACAAGGGTAAGGTTGCCGACCTTATCTTGCCATCGCAGAGGGAGCAGAGGATGAAACATCTCCGGGAGGCCTTGCAGAAAGGTCTGTGCAACGCGTTCCCAGAGACATGGAGGTTACAAACTCCTGGTCCTGGACAACGTGTTGCTGAGGCATCGGTCAGAAGGAAGGGTGGAGAAAGTGGCCGTCTGACTGATGCTTTCAGACAATTTTTTAGTCCGCAGCCCAAGGTATGATCGGTTCCAGCACCCATCGCCAGCGTCTGATTTACATGGTGGAGGAATACCTAGGGGCAAGGTCAGACTTGGACACCTTTCCCACCGAAAATCCTCTGGCTTACTGGGTCTTGAGGATGGATCACTGGCTAGAGCTTGCACAGTATGCAATTGAGCTACTGGCCTGTCCTGCATCCAGCGTTCTTTCGGAACGCACCTTCAGTGCTGCTGGTGGCTTTGTTACTGATCACAGGATGCGCCTGTCCACCGAATCAGTTGATCGACTGACCTTCATCAAGATGAATCCGTCTTGGATCACCCACAGCTACCAAGCACCTGAAGCTGATGTAACAGAATAATTTTTTTTGAAATATCACATCCCTTCAAGACTGCCTATGCTGATGCTGAGTGACTGTCCTGTTATGTTGATTGTCTATCCTCTTCCTCCTCCGCTGATATGTTGGAAGAACATTTCTGGTTCTGGGTGATGCCATCAGCCCAATTTTTCTGCCCTGTTTAACAGGGGCGTTTAAGTACAATTTTTGATGCAATGCTTTGCAGCAGGGCTAATTCCTGCAATCAAACAAGAGTATATGGGAGAGGTTGCAGTGTGGTGGCACCAGCACCAGTGCCTAAGGCCCAATTTTTCTGCCCCTGTTTAACAGGGGCTTTTAATTACAATTTTTGATGCAATGCTTTGCAGCAGGGCTAATTCCTGCAATAAAACTAGAGTATATGGCAGAGGTTGCAGTGTGGTGGCACCAGCACCAGTGCCTAAGGCCCAATTTTTCTGCCCCTGTTTAACAGGGGCGTTTAAGTACAATTTTGATGCAATGCTTTGCAGCAGGGCTAATTCCTGCAATAAAACTAGAGTATATGGGAGAGGTTGCAGTGTGGTGGCACCAGCAGCAGTGCCTAAGGCCAAATTTTTCTGCCCCTGTTAAACAGGGACATGTAATTACAATTCTTGATATAATATTTCACAGGAGGGCCCCTTCCTGTGCCCACCCAGAGTAACGGTGAGGACTTATAGTGTTGTGGCA
Source organism: Lithobates pipiens (assembly GCF_037356315.1). Lineage (NCBI taxonomy): Eukaryota > Metazoa > Chordata > Amphibia > Anura > Ranidae > Lithobates > Lithobates pipiens. The sequence continues at coordinate 125,201,589 of NW_027507789.1, read as the reverse complement.
CCAGCACCACAACCACCAAAGGTCAATTTTTCTACCACTGTTCAACATTGGCATGTAATTACAATTCTTGATATAATCGTTCACAGCAGGGCGCTCCAGCGCCCACCAAGAGTCACTTTGAGGGCTTACAATGTTGTGGCAAAACCAACACCTTGTTCCGCCATTTCTGCAGAGCATATAGGGCAGGCCCCTACTTTCAAACAACCAATTTACAAACATCTCCTACTTGCAAACGGAAGGAGACAACAGCAAGAGAGATGAAAAAAGATGGACGACAAAACTAAGTATACAGGGGTGATAACCCTTCCCTATGTTTTCCAAAAAGCTTAAAAATAGTTTTTTTGACTGGAGCTACACTTTAAAAATGTACCAGTTGAAAATTACAAACAGATTCAACTTAACACAACAAACCTACACAGTCCCTGTCTTGTTTGCACCGCCTGTATACTGCTGTTCTGAGTATATAGGGCCTGGGGGCCACACGCATTTCCTTTTTTTAATATGGGTACAGGGTTCCCCTTAATATGCGTACAAGACCCAAATAGGCTGGTAATGGGCAGGGAGGGCTACCCATGCCATTTTTCTCAATGATTTTCAACCATATTGCAGGAACCAGATATAACATTAAAACCGCAAGCAGTTTTCAATGATGTTATTTCTGTTTAATGTCATTTTGTGCAGGGACTGTTCTAAACACGGGAAACACGTGGCACTTCACAGGCATACTACAAACACCCCCCAGGCACCATATTTAAAGGAATATTTCATTTTTTTTTTCACTTTAATCGTCATTAAAATCAGTGCTCCCGCCAAAACGGCCACTTTTAAAAACATTTTAGGCATTGACCCATGTCCCCTGGGGCAGGAGCCAGGTCCCCAAACCCTTTTTAGGACAGTATCTTGCATATTAGCCGTTTAAATTAGCACTTTTAATTTCGAACGTTCAAGTCCCATAGACTTCAATGGGGTTCTAAAGTTCGTTCGAATTTGGGTTCCGTTCGAAAGTTCTGGTGCGAACCGAACCGGGGGGTGTTCGGCTCATCCCTAATAGGGAGTATGGGCTGCCCAGTTAGGGAAGGGTTAACACTGGTTCTGCGGGTTTCCTGGGATTTTTGGGTTCTACCCTCCACCCTGTTCAGCATATAAATTAGGGGGAAGGCTGGGCTCAGGAAGCGAGTGGGACCACATGAGAAGAAGGTTCAGGCCAGAAAAGGATGTAACTTGGAGCAAACCCTGATCACCACCACCCTAAGAGAATCTACTGTACCTGTAAGCAGGTTGAAATAGCCAGTTTGGTGCTGTCCTGGCTGGGAGGGTAGGAGTTAATGCCTTTCCCAGGCTTTGGTTTTCGGCAGGCTCGAACAGAAAGTGACATCACATATTTGCGGGCAAACGTGATGTCACTTCCTGTTTGATCTGGTTAGGACATTCATTGAAACGCACGCCGGCTCGGCTTTGTGTTGGTGCTGACTATAGCACCTGTAAATATAAGTGGAAAATTTAAATGTTATCTCTGGTTTGGCTTTTAATAAACATTATTATACTATCCTGGATTGTTATCTTTCCCTGGGTCTCGGTTATTGATGCTTGAGGAGAACAGCGGTTGGCAGTTTCTCATTTATCACTACAAAGGTGGAACATTGTGAAAATAATCTGCAAAAGGGTGGTACCCTAAGACAGTGGTTCTCAACGTCAGTCATCAAGTACCCCCAACAGGCCAAGTTTGAAGGTTTTCCTCATTTACTGTCCTGTGCAGCTTTGGCTGCAGAGAAAGGCACGTGTGTTTTGAGCTTTGGGGTGTACACCATAATGCAATTGGCTGCACACACCTATAATGGCTTGGTATTTTGGACAGCTATTTTACCTTAGAGAAAATTCCCAAACATGGCCTGTTGGGGGTACTTGAAGACTGAGGTTGAGAATCACTGCCCTAAGACACCAAAGGTTCATATCATAAATGTTGTCAGTAAGCGTGCATTTTGTACACATTGTGGCGGAGCACTTATATAAAGAATACCTGAGGCACTTTTAATGCAACCAGCACATAAAGTTCAACGAGTGGGTCTCAACACATTGAGGTATGAAAATATCGGTGTGGAGTGGGGTAATGAAAGTTTTACAGCAGCCTGTCCATAGCGTGAACCTGTTATAGCTGGAACGGTTTCTAGCAGTAAGGGAGATGTTGTCGGTACTCCTTTCACCAGTGGTCTGTCTCCCAGATTCAATCCGCAGAGGTTCCCAACCTGTACAGAAGTGCAAAAGTTCAAGAGTTGATTTATGTGCACGTGTGGAGCCCATGCAGAGTGCACAACGGGGTCCACTCTGCTACTGGGGAGTGGTAATGAAAAACACTGGACAGGTGGATGTGGACAAAGCTCAACGTGTCCCTCCTAAATGCAGATTACAGAGAAGGTACACATTGTCACAGGGACCCGAGCGTTAACTGGAGAGCAGTTACAGTGCAAATGTACATGGTGTACGCTCACCTCTAAAAGTAGAGGCCCGCTTTAAAGTCATGAATTCTTACATGGCAGCCTCAGCCTTGTCCCAGGGCATTGATGAAAACAGCACAAAGCAAAGGTACCCCATGTGTGAAGTAAAGTGACCCTGTACAAAGTGCCTCGTATAGCCCAGGGTAGGCCTCTCATGTGACCCTTGCTTGGCGCCCAACGAGGAGGGAAACATGAAGGATGTGATCACTGCCTTGGCACCCTGACCTGCCCCCTACCCCCCTTACAGTGAGGTGGCAGAAATATGCTGGATTGGTGGAGTAAGGTACAGGATCAGTGGTGTCCCTCCTAAATGCAACATTCATAGAGTGAATGTGTGTAGTTACATGTGACAGGATGTTTCACAGAGGAACTCTGTATGTTACACAACTGCGCACGGGGCGGATCCACTCAGTGGACTCTGCCAGCTCAGCAGGAAATCCCCACTGAGCCGGCGGATAAAAGGTCCATCTCTGCTCACTGTGCAGGGACAGACCTGTCAGAGCCCCGCTGTCCTCTATGGGAGATCAGATGAAAACTGATCCGCCTATCCATTTTTATCCAATCCTATCCCTTCCCATCGGCTGGACGGATGGCAAACGTATCGCTATCCATCTGTTTTGAGCGGATCTTCTCAGAGCGGGTGTCAGCGGACACATCTCTGCTGACATGCTCCTGCCCATACAAGTCAATAAGTGGCCCACTCAGATCCGCCTGAAAAACGGACAGGCGGATCTGAGCGGGCCTATCGTGTAAAGGGGCGTTAATGTTGACTTTAACATGGACACAACCCCTGCTGGTCTTGGGCATTCGTAAGTGTGTACATGAAAGGATAAGTGGCCCCCACCCACACAATCTTTGCAGTTCTGCATAGTACACCAGGGAAATATTGAACAATGCAACGGGAAAAAAAAACAGCAAAGCAAGGAAAAGAGCACACCTTGAAACATGTCAGTGGTGTAAACTTAGGTGACGCTCTTTTGGTAAGATATACACTAGATTATAGTCCCTAGCCAGCAGCGTCAGTTTTTGCACTGTGCATGAAGCTTTTAACCACTTAAGCCTTTTTCTGACATTTGTTGTTTACAAGTAAAAATCTGTATTTTTTGCTTTAAAATTACTTAGAACCTCCAAACATTCTATTTACTTATTTTTTAGCAGAGACCCTAGAGAATAAAATGGCTGTCGTTGCAATTTTTTATGTCACACGATTTTTCTGCAGTGGTTTTTCAAAGGCAATTTTTGGGAAAAAATACACTTTAATTAATTGAAAAACATAATATACCCCATTTAGATATAGATACCTAATGAGTCATGTTCTCGTGGAATGGCGCCAAACTACGGTACTTAAAAATCTCCATAGGCAAAGGTATAAAAATTTCTACAGGTTACCAGTTTAGTGTTCCCCTCTGTAACTCTAAACTATTAACCTGTAGAAATTTTTTATACCTTCGCCTATGGACATTTTTAAGTACCGTAGGGTCTAGTGCTAGAATTGTTGCTCTCACTCAGATGTTCGCAGTGATACCTCACATGTGTGATTATATTTGTGGCCATGACCTACGTATGCATTCACTACTGCGTGCGAGCAGTTTAAAAAAAATGTGGTTTATTTATTACATTTTTTACAAGGGTCTGGTGTAGATTTTGGGGGGGACCCCACGCCAATTATATTTTTTACATTTTGACATGGCGTTCCCCTTAAAATCTATGGCAGACCCAAAGGGCCTGGTATGGATTTTGGGGGGACTCCACTCTGTTTTTTTTTACATTTTGCCGTGCAGGTCTCCCTAAAATCTATACCAGGTCCACAGTATATATTTGTATATATATATATATATCTATATATATAGATATATATATCTATATAGAAACAATGATGCGGATTGCTGCACAAAATTATTTTATTATTATTTCCAAAAAGGATTACATCAGATAAAAATATCAAAAAAGTACCAGGTACAACTGGCAATCGACGTTTCGGGCTATGAAGCTAGCGCCCTTTCTCACAATCTCATGTCTGCAACTGGTAACACACTTCACATAACATTTATCAGAATCACAGACTCCTTAATCACAATAATGGATTCATCTGGAATCAGTTAAACCACATGTAACTCTATATTTCTTAATCCTACTATCAATCACTTTCAGGCTGGGTTCACATTGCAGCGGTGACGAGAATCGGATGTGATTCGCACCGCACTGCAGTGCAAATCTCATCCGATCTCTGTGCGATGCGAGTTCAGCCATACAGATAGTATGGCTGAATTCGCATCGCATCCGGCAAAACTCGCACACGGCACTTTTTTTGGTGGTCCGCAGCAGAATCGGATCGCATGGGTGTTCACACCATGCGATCCGATTCCTGTCTGAGTTTGCAGATCGCACTGCGATATGCGAACTGATCTGGGGGTGTCATTAACGTTTCACTGACACTCCCAGCCGTTCGCATAGGGCAGTGTAAACTGCCGCCGGGAGGCATGCGATGCGGGAACCCGCAGCGGATTCGCAGCGTTCCCGCATCGCTGCAATGTGAACCCAGCCTCAAGTGGTATCGGAGCGATTTTGTAGATCACGGGTACACCTGATTTCTCACTAGATAAAAAAGAATACATTATTATTAATCGATTGAATGCTCGATCACAACCATAAGCAATCAATTAACCACCATAGATATCAGCACCATCGTAACATATACTATGATGGTGAAATAAAATAATTTTGTGAAGCAATCCGCATTGTTGTTTCTACATCTATCCGTGGGAAGGACTAGATTGCTTGCACTTCAAGGATCGTTCAGTGCATCTTACCTCTGCGATTGAGATTATATATATATATATATATATTATATATATATATATATATATATATATATATATATATATATACACATACATACACATATATATATATATATATATATATATATGTGTTTACTCTTTTTAAATCATAATCACAACAGAAACTACCCAAATTACCCTGAGCAAAAGTTTACATACCCTGGTTTCAGCCACAACTGCCAGGAAAATTATTCGGGATGCAAAGAATAACCCACAAATAACTTCAGGTGAAATATCGGACTCTCTGAAAACATGTAGTGTGGCTTTTTCAAGATGCACAATAAAGAGGCACTTGAAAAAAGATGGGCTGCATGGGCGAGTCGCCAGAAGAAAGCCATTACTACTCAAATGTCAAAAAGTATCCGCTTACAATATGCCAAACAGCACAGAGACAAACCTCAAACCTTCTGCAACAAAGTCATTTGGAGCGATGAGACAAAAATGTAACTTTTTGGCCACAACTATAGGTGGATCATTGATGTTTTGGGGATGTGTGAGCTACAAAGGCACAGGAAATTTGGTCAGAATTGATGGCAAGATGAATGCAGAATGTTATCAAAAAATACTGGAGGGACATTTGCATTCATCAGCCAGGAAGCTGTGCATGGGACGTACTTGGACATTCCAACATGACAATGATCCAAAACACAAGACCACGTTGACCTGTCATTGGCTACAGCAGAATAAAGTGAAGGTTCTGGAGTGGCCTGACCTCAATATCATTGAGCCACTCTGGGGAGATCTCAAACATGCAGTTCATGCAAGACAGCCAAGAATTTACAGGAACTGGAGGCTTTTTGCCAAGAGGAATGTGCAGCTTTACCATCTGAGAAGATAAAGAGCCTCATCCACAAATACCACAAAAGACTCCAAGCTGTCATTGATGTTAAAGGGGGCAATAAACAGTATTAAGAACTGGGGTATGTAAACTTTTGATCAGGGTCATTTGGGTAGTTTCTGTTGCCATTATGATTTAAAAAAGAGTAAACACAATTGATTGATAATAAATGGCTTCAGCCAAACACTAACCATGAATAAGAGAGAAGTTTTTGTGTTATCATTCATATTCTCTGAAAAATTACCAAGAATTAATAAATTCTGCAAGGGTATGTGAACTTATGAGCACAGCTGTATATATACGGTAGTCTACACTGAATATACAATATTTATATATATATATATATATATATATATATATATATATATATACTAAACTGCCTGCACGCCACTAACTCAGCTGCCTAATCTAGCTCATGTTCTCTCAATCTCCACATTATCACACTACACACGGCCGCCATGTATGCAGCCTTATATAGTGTATGGCGTGGACTTGACCCCCTGAGCCATGATTGGCCAAAGGCACCCTGCCTTTGTCCATTCGTGGCTTTCACAGCATATCGCGCTATGATTGGCCAGAGCATGGAGGTCAGGTGCATGCTTTGGCCAATCAGCAGACGTCATTATGGGGATCTCGAATTTTCCGTGAACGCCTCATATGTTCGGTTCTTCTGCAAACAAATGAATACCCAATGTTCGAGTCAAACTTACGTTCGATTCGAACATCTGGATCATCCCTATTCACTATCTGCTTGTACGAGAGGTATAGGCAGAGAGCTGTACTGTGTCTGCAGGAGGTTGACATTGCACCCACTATTCACTGATCACGACTTTGCAGGCTGCAGTGGAAAATAATAATAAATGCACATTTTTTAACTGCAAAAAAAATCTTTTTATTTTTTTTTCCAAAAGGTGAACTTCCATCCCCACAGTCAAACAAGTATTTCGGGAGTTCTGACTGATTAGGATTGTGTACCTGGTGATGACAAGCCTTTGTAATTAGCCTCTGCATTGTTTGTAAGTGGGATTATTTTTATTATTAATACATGTCTTATCTCCATTAGCTCTTTTTTCTTATGTTGTAAAAAATAAAAAATAAAATTATATATATATATATATATATATATATATATAGATACACACAGTCTCTCACAAAAGTGAGTACACCCCTCACATTTTTGTAAATATTTTATTATATCTTTTCATGTGACAGCACTGAAGAAATAAAACTTTGCTACAATGTAAAGTAGTGAGTGTACAGCTTGTATAACAATGTAAATTTGCTGTCCCCTCAAAATAACTCAACACACAGCCATTAATGTCTAATCCACTGGCAACAGAAGTGAGTACACCCCTAAGTAAAAATGTCCAAATTGAGCCATTTCCCCTCCCCGATGTCATGTGACTCGTTAGTGTTACAAGGTCTCATGTATGAATGGGGAGCAGTTATGTTAAATTTTGTGTTATCACTCTCACTCTCTCATACTGGTCACTGGAAGTTCAACGTGGCACCTCATGGCAAACTCTCTGAGGATCTGAAAAAAAGAATTGTTCTACATAAAGATGGCCTAGGCTATAAGAAGATTGCCAAGACCCTGAAACTGAGCTGCCATACAAGACCATACAGCGGTTTAAAAGGACAGGTTCCACTCAGAACAGGCCTCGCCATGGTCAACCAAAGAAGTTGAGAGCATGTGCTCAGTAACATATCCAGAGGTTGTCTTTGGGAAATAGATATATGAGTGCTGCCAGCATTGCTGCAGAGGTTGAAGGAGTGGGGGGTCAGCCTGTCAGTGCTTAGACCATATGCCACACACTGCAACAAACTGATCTGCGTGGCTGTCATCCCAGAAGGAAGCCCCTTCTAAAGATGGTGCACAAGAAAGCCCGCAAACAGTTTTATGAAGACAAGCAGACTAAGAACATGGATTACTGGAACCATGTCCTGTGGTCTGATGAGACCAAAATAAACTTATTTGGTTCAGATGGTGTCAAGCGTGTGTGGCAGCAACCAGGTGAGGAGTACAAAGACAAGTGTGTCTTGCCTACAGTAAGGTGACCAGATTTTTAAAATGAAATCCGGGGACATATTTTTTTTTTTACTAGTAATGGCAGCAATCAGGGACTCATAACTACGATATTGCAGTGGACAAATCAGACAATAATGCTGCGTACACACGACCGCTTTTCCCTTCGGAATAAACTCTGAAGGTTTTTCCAACGGAGTTCCGATGGCGTTCCACTGAAACTGTGTTGCATGCACATGATCATACCAAAGTCCGATGGTCAAGAACGCAGTGACATAAAACACGTACGATGGGACTAGAAAAAGGAAGTGCAATAGCCAGTAGCCAATAGCTTCCGTCTTGTACTTGCTTCAGATTATGCGTTGTTTTTGGTCCGTCGGAACAGCATACAGACGAGCGGTTTTCCCGATAGGAATTGGTTCCATTGGAAATATTTAGGACATGTTCTATTTCTAGGTCCGTCACAATTTTCGAAAAAAAAAAGTCAGATAAGGCACACACAAGATTCCGTCTGACTTTTTCTGTCAGACATTCCGCTCATGTGTATGCGGCATTAGTGACACTTTTGACACATTGTGGGAACCAGTGACACTAATACAGTGATCAGTGCTAAAAATATGTACTGTCACTGTACTAATGACACTGGCTGGGAAGGGGATAACATCTAGGGCAATCAATGGGTTAAATGTGTGCCTAACAAGTGTTTTCTTACTGTGGGGGAGGTGCTTTTACTAATGGAAAACATAGATCCCTGTACTTGCTTTGCAGGAACACAGGATCAATGTCTTCCACACTGACAGAATGGCGAACTGCCTGTGAGTTCTGATACCATCCATTATGCCAGAGAGACAGACACAGTACAATGTAGTCTATTCACAGACACCCCCAAAGCACACCTGTGTTGAAGCCTTGAAGGCACTGGCAGCCCCACGATTGGATCTGCTTCCCCTCTATTCCTGCTACTGGACATGGTCAGCTGAGCTCACCTGCCTCTCTCTGCTCGGTGCCGCCTCCACCGGCCTCACAGCCTCTCAGGTCTCACTCTCCGGGCCCCCGGCTACTACTGGGTGGGGAGCGGAGGAAAATGACTATGCCGGGGAAGACAAGGTGATGAGCAGGCAGGCGGCAGGCCGGGATTTGAGCCAAGGCAGAAGAACCTGTGAACAGAGATGAATGGGCATGTGCCGGAAGCTGAAGAAATAGTCCACCCGCTCCGACCAGCACATCATCATCAGAAAGGGACACAGATAATGGAAAAATACACCCCCTAAGCTAGTAGGAGCGGGGGGTGTGTAATTTAGAATTCTTTTTTTTTATTCTGCACTGACTGTCTTTGAAAATTGCCCCAGCTCCTGCTGAACAGAACAGGGGACAGAATTGTTCCGGGGACTGTCCTCAATCCGGGGACTGTCCCCTAAAACCAGGGATATCTGGTCACCCTAGCCCACAGTCAAGCATGGTGGTGGAAGTGTCATGGTCTGGGGCTGCATGAGTGCTGCCAGCACTGGGGAGCTACAATTCATTGAGGGAATCATGAATGCCAACATATACTGTGACATACTGAAGCAGAGCATGATCCCCTCCCTTCGGAGACTGGGCCGCAGGGCAGTATTCCAACATGATAATAACCCCAAACACACCTCCAAGACGACCACTGCCTTGGTAAAAAAGCTGAGGGTAAAGGTGATGGACTGGCCAAGCATCTCTCCAGACCTAAACCCTATTGAGCATCTGTGGGACATCCTCAAATGAAAGGTGGAGGAGAGCAAGGTCTCTAACATCCACCAGCTTTGTGATGTTGTCATGGAGGAGTGGAAGAGGACTCCAGGGGCAACCTGTGAAGCTCTGATGAACTCCATGCCCAAGAGGGTTAAGGCAGTGCAGGAAAATAATGGTAGCCATACAAAATATTAACACTTTGGGTACAATTTGGACATTTTCACTTAGGGGTGTACTCACTTTTGTTGCTAGCAGTTAAGACATTAATGGCTGTGTGTTGAGTTATTTTGAGGGGACAGAAAATGTACACTGTTATACAAGCTATACACTCACTACTTTATATTGTAGCAAAGTGTCATTTCTTCAGTGTTGTCACATAAAAAGATATAATAAAATATTTACAAATATATGAGGGGTGCACTCACTTTTGTGAGGTAGTAGATGTAGCACCCTGATGTTTTGGCAGGGTTGCTAGTAAATGTACCTGTCATGTATAGTTGACTTGGCCAATTGATAGGAGATCAATTGATTCCACCCCAATTCTGGAATTGCTGCACTTCTCTCTTCTGTCACTAGATGGCCAGGTATCTGGTGGCATTAGAGAAGACAATGGCATTGCAAGGACAGATTAGGAGTAAATAGAGTGTCTTAGCCAATGAGCAGGGATTTTCTTAGGTCCCTTAGCCTGCTGGGAGAGCCTATTTATTTGGGTGGAGTCAGGTGATCAGGGTTCTGTGCCACCTGGACAGCTGTCTGGGTGGACATGTGTTGTACTGCCCTGGGCTGCTAGGCCAGAGCCTGAGGCCTATCCCAGGGGCATCTGGCTGCTAGGCTGTCTGAGGGCCTATCCAGAAGCAAGAGAGCAGCGCAGGATTCGGCCTGAGGCTTACAGTCCAACCAAAAGTAAAGTTTCTGCCGGCCGGAGAACCTGTCATGGTCAGAGGTAGAGGGGAAGCTGTCGCCACTAAGGGACCATCCACCTTATTACCAGGGACCACCGTGAACAGCTGAAGCAAGTACCGGAGCAGTATTCTCACCAACCGGGGACAGTGAAGAATTGGGAAACTTCAGAAGGTGTCAAGCCAGGGACCCAGCCAGCGGAGTTGGCGCTTTCAGAGCAGTCTTGTGTGCCAAGCCAGGGCCCGAGCAGGCCAGTGGGGTGACGCTTGAGAAGTATCTGTGAGTGCCAAGCTAGGGACCCAGCAGGGACACGGGGGTGACGCTTGAGGAAGATACTTGTGAGAAGATTGGAAGAGCTCAGGAGATCCGGTGGCAGTGGATCAGCAAGTGTAGGTGATAGGCTGGGAGCACAGTTGAGTGTAGATCTAAAAAGGTGATTGTGGATAAATTAAAGAGTTCATTGCAACCTTTGTTAGAAACTGTTCAAGATTGTTGCCATAGGAGACAGCATGTCTACACATGCAGATATGACATCCGGCTGGGTGCCTTTCCCTGCATCGCTGTCTACCTATAGAAGTCTTGGAGTCTGTTAATTAACATTGCAACTACTAAAGGGTGTCCTGCCTCGTAACCCACTCTACACAGAAGGATGTCCGCTTTTCCTAACTCTGGAGGTCACCATTAGGCCTAGAGGAGCCCGGGACTTGGCTACATGTATGTAGCGCTGGCTCCTGACGAGCATGCACTGTATGTTTTTGAAAATTAATATTCCTCAAACCATAGTTTTAGGGCTGATTTTACTAAATTCTGATTTCAGTACCAGTCCAGCTGGGTTGCACTGGGTTCTTCTTGGCCGCAGGAGTCGCTGTCACCGTCGGCAAGTGGTAGAGCGCAGTTTAGCTGGGTGTATTGAGTGCCACGTTTTCTCGGAACCAGGCCAGTGGGAGTGTTCTCCTTCTGTGCTTTTCGGGAGGTGGTATTTAAGGTGCTGACATCACGTGTTACGTTGTTCCGTGCCAGAGGATTTTCTGTCTGTTTGGTTCTGGTCATCATGACCAGCCCCCATGGCCCTCCTGGCCTGGGGTGCAGTTCCATTTCCAAGTCTCGGGGCTGGATAGCCCGAGGCGAAGCAACTGCAGGGACAGGCCTGAATGGATGTCTAGGCTTGGTGATTCAAGGGTGGTCCGGTGCCGTCTCATCTAAGGAGAGGCCCAGCAACTGGAGAAGCATCCAGGGGAGGACTCTTCAGGAGACGGCTATGCACATGGCTGGCTTCTCTGAAGGAGCCTGGAGGCTCAGTTGAAGGACACATCATGGATCCACACTCATACTGGCACCGTATAATAGCTCTATAAATTTGTCTCTGTCCCTCAGTTACACTCAAGTCTGTGGCAGAGACTTGACATTTGTAGGACTTAAGCCCATTGAAATGTATATCCATAACCTGACAAGGTATGGAGTAAATGGCCATCTGGCCTTAATTTATTAACAAAATATATACTTTAATAAAATACCATAAATAACTTTAAATTGTAAACATTCCCAGCCTTTAAATGGGTCATGGGTACTAGCATAACAACATACTGGTCACTGCAAATGACTTCCCACTTTTTGACCCCTTGACCTCCAGACGGAATCCCCTGTCTCGGAGGCTGTACCCAAACCATCGCAGTGACCTACCCCTTTTTAACCCTTCCAGGTTAACCCCTCGTAACCCGAAAGTACATTAACCACCCCCATCCCATGGATGGGTACAAGAGTCTTTTCTACCTGTACCTCACCTTTCCTACTCAAAAGCCCCAAGCACCGCCTGCAGACTACCTGGATAACCCCAACCGGACAGACCCCATAGAACCAGGGAGGGGTTGGGTGGGAATCACTTCCTCCTCCGCTCTCCGAGTGAAAGCATGGTACGCCGTTATCGCGTACCATGCCGTAGCTCCGCCTCCCCCTGCTCTTAAAGCGGCCGAGGCTACTATTAAAAACAGCGACAGGGCTGTCCATGCCCCTGTCATGCCGTCCCTGCGCTGACCCCCCGGTCTTCTGTCGCCGTTGCCGCTGTCTTCTGTTCTTCTCTTCAGGAGATGTTGCCTCGTCGTGGGGCGATTTATATAGGGACATCACCGGATGATGTCCCAATATAAGTCGCTGCACGCCGCGTTTCTGTCATTGTGACCGGAGACAGCGACTAGGCAACATCTCCTGAAGAGAAGAAGAGAAGAACAGAAGACGGTGATAGAAGACCACCGCTTGTAAAAGAGCTAGAAGAAGGCATGGTGGCCTGGCAAGAAGAATCCGAAGAGGGGGGACAAGACCCCCAAAGAGGGGGACAAGACCCCCGAAGTCCGAAGAAGAGGGCGGCGGCGAAGAAGAAAGCTGGGCTCCTCCGCTAGTAAAAGAGCTAGCAGAAGATAGCGAGAAGACCCCCGAAGACGGAAGAAGACCCCCGGAGCTGTGCAATAGTGATGGACGAACGTTTCGCCCGGCGGTCGTTTCGCGGCGAATTTCCGACATTCGCGGTCCGCACGTTCGAACGCCTTTTTCCGTCGTTCGCCGCGGCGGACTTACGTGTTTAATGTATACAAGAACTTTAACCTTTGGTGACACGTTTATCATGTGATACAGGACAGCCAATTGAGACATGACAGCACATGGACACTTGTACATTCCCCCTAACCTATAAATACACCCGATCCGGTGGCCATTTTACATTCTTTCTTCTGTTACGATAGGGACAGGTTCCTGTGTGGAGTAGGGAGAGATAAACCACTAGCTATTTGGTACACAAAAGTTCTTTTCAGGACTGGTATAGGTGTTAGGTGTTGATAGGTTTGCTGTGCTGCTGATTCTTGCAGCAGCCTGAGTGTCTTTTGTTAGTTTAGAGAAAGGGAAAGGACGGTGTATGCTACAGGGACAGCCAGATTAGTCTTTCATCATCATCATCATCATCATCATCATTAGCTGTTACTATCAAGGTCCACAAAAGAGCTGTTCCAGTAACCACTAATCGTTCTCTTTTTTTGCCAATTTGTATAGGGACAGGAAGGAAGCAGTGTTGTCAGGCAGTGAGGGTAATTTTAAAGACTTGCTGTTATTATTAGTTCCACAAAGGTTCTTTTCAGGACTGGTATCAGTGGTACAGTAATAGGCTTGTACATGTATAATATTCTTTCTTCCAAATATAGAAAGGATATTATACTTGACTGCTGCCCTTCTGCTGCAGTCTGCTAAACATTCACAACTCACTTGTTCCACAAAAGTTCTTATAAGGACTGGTAACTTGGTATAGGGTGCTACGGTACATAGGCTTGAGTGCGGTACAGTCTGCTGTTCTGTAAGGACCGCTATCGGTCCACAATAGATAGGGTTGACGTGCACCACTGCTGACCGCTGCCCTATACTGCAGCAGTCCTTCAGCGGTATAGGGACTGACGTACAGTCTGCTAATCACTAACACACAACCTGCTTGTTCCACAAAAGTTCTTATAAGGACTGGTAACTTGGTATAGGGTGCTACGGTACATAGGCTTGAGTGCGGTACAGTCTGCTGTTCTGTAAGGACCGCTATCGGTCCACAATAGATAGGGTTGACGTGCACCACTGCTGACCGCTGCCCTATACTGCAGCAGTCCTTCAGCGGTATAGGGACTGACGTACAGTCTGCTAAACACTAATACACAACCTGCTTGGTCCACAAAAGTTCTTATAAGGACTGGTAACTTGGTATAGGGTGCTACGGTACATAGGCTTGAGTGCGGTACAGTCTGCTGTTCTGTAAGGACCGCTATCGGTCCACAATAGATAGGGTTGACGTGCACCACTGCTGACCGCTCACCTATACTGCAGCAGTCCTTCAGCGGTATAGGGACTGACGTACAGTCTGCTAATCACTAACACACAACCTGCTTGTTCCACAAAAGTTCTTATAAGGACTGGTAACTTGGTATAGGGTGCTACGGTACATAGGCTTGAGTGCGGTACAGTCTGCTGTTCTGTAAGGACCGCTATCGGTCCACAATAGATAGGGTTGACGTGCACCACTGCTGACCGCTGCCCTATACTGCAGCAGTCCTTCAGCGGTATAGGGACTGACGTACAGTCTGCTAAACACTAATACACAACCTGCTTGGTCCACAAAAGTTCTTATAAGGACTGGTAACTTGGTATAGGGTGCTACGGTACATAGGCTTGAGTGCGGTACAGTCTGCTGTTCTGTAAGGACCGCTATCGGTCCACAATAGATAGGGTTGACGTGCACCACTGCTGACCGCTGCCCTATACTGCAGCAGTCCTTCAGCGGTATAGGGACTGACGTACAGTCTGCTAAACACTAATACACAACCTGCTTGGTCCACAAAAGTTCTTATAAGGACTGGTAACTTGGTATAGGGTGCTACGGTACATAGGCTTGAGTGCGGTACAGTCTGCTGTTCTGTAAGGACCGCTATAGGTCCACAATAGATAGGGTTGACGTGCACCACTGCTGACCGCTCACCTATACTGCAGCAGTCCTTCAGCGGTATAGGGACTGACGTACAGTCTGCTAATCACTAACACACAACCTGCTTGTTCCACAAAAGTTCTTATAAGGACTGGTAACTTGGTATAGGGTGCTACGGTACATAGGCTTGAGTGCGGTACAGTCTGCTGTTCTGTAAGGACCGCTATCGGTCCACAATAGATAGGGTTGACGTGCACCACTGCTGACCGCTGCCCTATACTGCAGCAGTCCTTCAGCGGTATAGGGACTGACGTACAGTCTGCTAAACACTAATACACAACCTGCTTGGTCCACAAAAGTTCTTATAAGGACTGGTAACTTGGTATAGGGTGCTACGGTACATAGGCTTGAGTGCGGTACAGTCTGCTGTTCTGTAAGGACCGCTATCGGTCCACAATAGATAGGGTTGACGTGCACCACTGCTGACCGCTCACCTATACTGCAGCAGTCCTTCAGCGGTATAGGGACTGACGTACAGTCTGCTAAACACTAATACACAACCTGCTTGGTCCACAAAAGTTCTTATAAGGACTGGTAACTTGGTATAGGGTGCTACGGTACATAGGCTTGAGTGCGGTACAGTCTGCTGTTCTGTAAGGACCGCTATAGGTCCACAATAGATAGGGTTGACGTGCACCACTGCTGACCGCTCACCTATACTGCAGCAGTCCTTCAGCGGTATAGGGACTGACGTACAGTCTGCTAATCACTAACACACAACCTGCTTGTTCCACAAAAGTTCTTATAAGGACTGGTAACTTGGTATAGGGTGCTACGGTACATAGGCTTGAGTGCGGTAGAGTCTGCTGTTCTGTAAGGACCGCTATCGGTCCACAATAGATAGGGTTGACGTGCACCACTGCTGACCGCTCACCTATACTGCAGCAGTCCTTCAGCGGTATAGGGACTGACGTACAGTCTGCTAATCACTAACACACAACCTGCTTGTTCCACAAAAGTTCTTATAAGGACTGGTAACTTGGTATAGGGTGCTACGGTACATAGGCTTGAGTGCGGTACAGTCTGCTGTTCTGTAAGGACCGCTATCGGTCCACAATAGATAGGGTTGACGTGCACCACTGCTGACCGCTGCCCTATACTGCAGCAGTCCTTCAGCGGTATAGGGACTGACGTACAGTCTGCTAAACACTAATACACAACCTGCTTGGTCCACAAAAGTTCTTATAAGGACTGGTAACTTGGTATAGGGTGCTACGGTACATAGGCTTGAGTGCGGTACAGTCTGCTGTTCTGTAAGGACCGCTATCGGTCCACAATAGATAGGGTTGACGTGCACCACTGCTGACCGCTCACCTATACTGCAGCAGTCCTTCAGCGGTATAGGGACTGACGTACAGTCTGCTAAACACTAATACACAACCTGCTTGGTCCACAAAAGTTCTTATAAGGACTGGTAACTTGGTATAGGGTGCTACGGTACATAGGCTTGAGTGCGGTACAGTCTGCTGTTCTGTAAGGACCGCTATAGGTCCACAATAGATAGGGTTGACGTGCACCACTGCTGACCGCTCACCTATACTGCAGCAGTCCTTCAGCGGTATAGGGACTGACGTACAGTCTGCTAATCACTAACACACAACCTGCTTGTTCCACAAAAGTTCTTATAAGGACTGGTAACTTGGTATAGGGTGCTACGGTACATAGGCTTGAGTGCGGTACAGTCTGCTGTTCTGTAAGGACCGCTATCGGTCCACAATAGATAGGGTTGACGTGCACCACTGCTGACCGCTCACCTATACTGCAGCAGTCCTTCAGCGGTATAGGGACTGACGTACAGTCTGCTAATCACTAACACACAACCTGCTTGTTCCACAAAAGTTCTTATAAGGACTGGTAACTTGGTATAGGGTGCTACGGTACATAGGCTTGAGTGCGGTACAGTCTGCTGTTCTGTAAGGACCGCTATCGGTCCACAATAGATAGGGTTGACGTGCACCACTGCTGACCGCTCACCTATACTGCAGCAGTCCTTCAGCGGTATAGGGACTGACGTACAGTCTGCTAATCACTAACACACAACCTGCTTGTTCCACAAAAGTTCTTATAAGGACTGGTAACTTGGTATAGGGTGCTACGGTACATAGGCTTGAGTGCGGTACAGTCTGCTGTTCTGTAAGGACCGCTATCGGTCCACAATAGATAGGGTTGACGTGCACCACTGCTGACCGCTGCCC
Organism: Lithobates pipiens; assembly: GCF_037356315.1. Lineage (NCBI taxonomy): Eukaryota > Metazoa > Chordata > Amphibia > Anura > Ranidae > Lithobates > Lithobates pipiens. The sequence continues at coordinate 125,184,078 of NW_027507789.1, read as the reverse complement.
TATACTGCAGCAGTCCTTCAGCGGTATAGGGACTGACGTACAGTCTGCTAAATACTAACACACAACCTGCTTGGTCCACAAAAGTTCTTATAAGGACTGGTAACTTGGTATAGGGTGCTACGGTACATAGGCTTGAGTGCGGTACAGTCTGCTGTTCTGTAAGGACCGCTATCGGTCCACAATAGATAGGGTTGACGTGCACCACTGCTGACCGCTCACCTATACTGCAGCAGTCCTTCAGCGGTATAGGGACTGACGTACAGTCTGCTAAACACTAATACACAACCTGCTTGGTCCACAAAAGTTCTTATAAGGACTGGTAACTTGGTATAGGGTGCTACGGTACATAGGCTTGAGTGCGGTACAGTCTGCTGTTCTGTAAGGACCGCTATAGGTCCACAATAGATAGGGTTGACGTGCACCACTGCTGACCGCTGCCCTATACTGCAGCAGTCCTTCATCGGTATAGGGACTAAGAGTTTTGTCACAGGGTCATTTAAAAAATGACAGGCAGAGGAAGAGGCAGGCCCTTCCGCAGGGGTGGTAGGGGTAGGGCAGGAGCAACAGGCTTGAGCCAAAGTGGGAAGTTGCAGAAGGTGCGTTCAATTACTTTAAAGGATGCACCAGACTTGGTTGAGTGGCTCGCTCAGCCTTACTCTTCTGCACCCTCCTCATCCTCTCGATCTGCACCCTCTTCTTCACTCTCTGCTATGTGCACCCCCAAAGACACTACCACCAACAACACGACCACCACCACCACCACCACATACCTTCCGCTTGAGTCACTGGAATTATTTTCCGATCCATATCAAGAGGACATTTCTGATGCGCAGCCACTCTTGGTATTGGATCAGGAAGAGGAGGTAGCAACAAGCGCTACTCAGCAGTCTGACGCCAGTACCCAGATCAGCCCAAGGAGGAGGTTGGTCCCCGGTGTTGCTGCCTACTCCGAGATCTCTACTTATAGCGGTGGGGAAGGTGACGTTGATGATGACGTGTCTAGTGATGTCACGTGGGTGCCCACAAGAGAGGAAGAGGAGGGGAGTTCAGAGGGAGATATGGACCAGCAGATAGGGAGGAGAAGCAGCAATGACTTACATTGCACAGCAGGGACAAAGCAGACTGCAAATGTATCAGGAGCGAGTCATCGACCATGTACGGTCACATCTGGCGCTCCCAGGACACCGGCACATGGCTCCGCAGTGTGGGCTTTTTTTAACGTGTCCGCTGCTGACAATAGCGTTGCCATCTGCAATCTTTGCAGTCAACGCGTTAGTCGCGGTAAGCCCAATACTCACCTAGGGACGACCGCCTTAAGAAGGCACATGAGCAGCCATCACCGAGCCCAGTGGGAGCAACGGAACACACAAAGCCACACTGCAGGCTCTCACCGTCCAGCCTCGTCTTCTACTTCTCCTTCTCCTCTCTCCTCACAATTGTCCTCCACTCCACCTTCCATCACGCCAAGCTCACATTTTTCTGCAAAAAGGCAGGCTTCCGTGGGCCTAATGTTTGAGCGTAAAAAAATGATGACGCCGGATAACCCTCTTGCCCAACGGTTGGCGGCTGGCTTGTCAGAACTCATAGCCCGCCAACTACTGCCATATAAACTGGTGGACTCGGAGGCCTTTCGCAAATTTGTGGCCATTGGAACACCACAATGGAAGGTCCCAGGAAGGAAGTATTTCTCAGAGAAGGGCATCCCAGAGCTATATGGCCATGTTCAGCGGCAAGTGAATGTATCTCTGGCACACAGTGTCGGTGCCAAGATACATCTGACCACAGACACGTGGTCTAGCAAACACGGGCAGGGAAGGTATATCAGTTTTACTGCCCACTGGGTGAACCTTCTGACGGCCGTCAAGCATGTAACCCGTGGCACCCGTGTAGATTTGGTTTTACCGCCACGGATTGCATGCAGGCCTGACTCTTCTTCTCCTCCTCCTACTCCATCCTCCTCCCTCTCCTCCTCAGCTGCCTCCTCCTTTTCCGCTGCTAGCGTCTCTTCCACTGCACCGCCCAAGCTCCCCAGAACCTATTCCACATGCCAGGTGAGACGTTGCCATGCTGTGCTGCGTCTGTTGTGCCTGGAAGCAAAGAGCCACACTGGCCCGGCACTCCTTTCAGCTTTGCGTTCACAGGCAGATGAGTGGCTAACACCGCTCAATTTGACAGTTGGTAAAGTGGTGTGTGACAACGGTGCCAATCTGCTTAGCGCATTGAAACAGGGCAAAATCACGCACGTGCCGTGCATGGCACACGTCTTAAACTTGGTCGTGCAGCGATTCCTTGTCAAATACCCTGGGGTCCAGGACATCTTGCGGCAGGCAAGGAAAATCTCGGCCCATTTCAGAAGATCTTACACGGCCATGGCTCGCCTTGCTGACATTCAGCGGCGACACCATCTGCCGGTCAGACGTCTTATTTGCGATTGCCCGACGCGATGGAACTCAACCTTCTATATGCTTGATAGGCTGCTCCAGCAGAAACGTGCAGTTAACGTCTACCTGTATGAACTCTGCGAAAGAAACGGTTCTGGGGAGCTGGGTTTTTTTTCACCGCGCCAGTGGCTGCTCATGCGCGACACATGCAGACTTCTGCGGCCATTTGAGGAGATCACCAAACTGGTCAGTCGCAGCCATGGCGCCATCAGTGACATGGTACCTTATGCCTTCTTTCTGGAGCGTGCATTGCGTCGTGTCATTGATCAGGCTGTGGAGGAGCAGGAGCGGGAAGATGAGGAAGTCGCAATGCTGGATGAATTCCCAGGGGGGGCTACTCTATCTGAGACAAGTCAACAACAGGAGTCTGATGAGGAGTCAGAGGAGGATGGTGCCGGGGCGGATGAGCAGGAGCAAGAAGAGCATGCTTTAAACCTTTCTGGGATCCCTGTTGTGCGAGGATGGGGAGAGGAGAATGAAGAGGACGACATTATCCTGGATGATGAGCAGGAGCCAGGCCACCACACCGCTTCCACTTTAGTGCAAATGGGGGCCTTCATGCTCCAGTGTTTTAATAGGGACCCCCGTATAAAAAGCATGAGGGTCAAGGACCAGTACTGGGTGGCAACGTACTTAGACCCCCGGTACAAACACAAAATGGCGGAAATGTTACCGCCGTCGCAGAGGGCTGTCAGAATGCAGCACTTCCAGGCCTTGCTTCGAGAAATGCTGCATTCTGCTTTTGCGTGCGCTGGCAGAGGAGCAATTCCCACTCCCAGAGAAGGATTTGCGGGTACCAATCCAACAGCGCCTGCAAGAAGAGGCCGGTTTGAAGATGTGTTGGTGACTTCGGATATGAGGTCATTCTTTCAGCCGACCCATCGACAGGTGTCATCCGGATCCAGCATCAGGGAACGCCTAGACCGTCAGGTGTCCGACTACATTGGGTTAACGGCCGATGTGGACGCTCTGAGGAGTGATGAACCCCTAGACTACTGGGTGGGCAGGCTTGACCTCTGGCCAGAGCTTGCCCAATTTGCAATCGAACTGTTGGCTTGCCCCTCATCCAGTGTCCTGTCCGAAAGGACGTTCAGCGCAGCAGGGGGGATTGTGACCGATAAGCGTACTCGCCTAGCTCACCACAGTGTTAACTACCTCACATTTCTAAAAATGAATGAGGCATGGATCTCGGAGGAATTCAACACATGTGACCAGTAGACCATGTATATGTCTATAAACTATTTTTTTAATCAAGCACACAGACCTTCTTAATTCATTTGGCTCACTTCCTTGACCCAAAAAAGCACACCGTACTATATGCCCCTACCCTCCTCTTTGAAGAGGTTGAGCGGTGTCATATTTCTACTGGGGCTGCTTATGATATCCCTGTGCTGTGCTGACTTCCTCCTGGGGGTTCTTATTATGAAGGGATCACACTATCCCTGTGCTGTGCTGACTTCCTCCTGGGGGTTCTTATTATGAGGGGATCACACCATCCCTGTGCTGTGCTGACTTCCTCCTGGGGCTGCTTACGGTGCTGCTGTCAGTGCTGTATGTCACGGTGCTGCTGTCAGCGCTGTATGTCACGGTGCTGCTGTCAGCGCTGTATGTCACGGTGCTGCTGTCAGCGCTGTATGTCACGGTGCTGCTGTCAGCGCTGTATGTCACGGTGCTGCTGTCAGCGCTGTATGTCACGGTGCTGCTGTCAGCGCTGTATGTCACGGTGCTGCTGTCAGCGCTGTATGTCACGGTGCTGCTGTCAGCGCTGTATGTCACGGTGCTGCTGTCAGATGCCTCTATCACGGTGCATGTGTCATTCCGGTATGTCACGCTGCTGGTGATCATCTCCTGCACCCTCTTCTTTGCCTACCCTGGTCCCTGACCTTCCCTCTCCTCCATTGCCTTCATTAGCTCCATAGTCCTGAATTGTTAGAACAATTTCCCAAATAAAATAAAAATGCTTGTAGTTATCGATCCCAAATTCACCTCATACATGTATTATGTCATTGTCCAGATGGTGGGACTACGTTTTACCCCCTAATAATTACCACGTGGCCGCAAATTCGACATGAAGGTTTGCAAAGTTCGCCTCCCATTGAAGTCAATGGGGCCCGCGGCGAACGTTCGGTTTCGCGAACGTTTGGGTCCGTTCGCATTTCGCTTTCGCGAAACGTCCCGTCGGAAGTTCGTCCATCACTACTGTGCAATAAACTATTTTAACCCTTGTGTGTTGTGTTTTTTTACATTTTTTTCCACAGGTGAATGGGTAGGGGTACATTGTACCCCATACTCATTCACATAGGGTAGGGGGCCGGGAACCGGGGCCCCCTTATTAAAGGGGGCTCCCGGATTCCGATAAGCTCCCCGCCCGCAGACCCCGACAACCAACGGCCAGGGTTGTCAGAAAGAGGCCCTTGTCCTCATCAACATGGGGACAAGGTGCTTTGGGTGGGGGGGTGAGGCCCCCCTTCCCCAAGGCACCCCCCATGTTGAGGGCACGTGACCTGGCACGGCTCAGGAGGGGGGCACTCGCTCGTCCCCACCCCCTTTCCTGGCCTGGTAACGTGCTTGGATAAGGGTCTGGTATGGATCTGGGGGGGACCCCACTCCATTTTTCGGCGTAGGGGGTTCCCCTTAAAATCCATACCAGACCTAAGGGCCTGGTATGCTCTCGGAGGGGGAACCCACGCCAAATTTTTTTCATAAATTTGGCGTGGAGTTCCCTCTTGAGAGCTTCATAGTTTCATAGTTTCATAGTTAGTAAGGTTGAATAAAGACACCAGTCCATCCAGTTCAACCTGAGTGAGTGTCTACAACTGTCCCCATCCCTGTACACTGCACACTCACACCAGTCCCTACCCTCAAGGAGCCCACAATCCTAGGTCCCCATTCGTATACTAGGGCCAATTTTGGACAGAAGCCAATTAACCTACCTGCATGTCTTTGGATTGTGGGAAGAAACCGGAGTACCCAGAGGAAACCCACGCAGGCACAGGGAGAACATGCAAACTCCAGGCAGGTAGTGTCGTGGTTGGGATTTGAACCAGCAACCTTTCTTACTGCTAGGTGAGAGTGCTAACCACTACACCACTGTGCTGCCCGACATGATAATTCTGTGAGAGTCGCCTCCGTATACATGGATACATGGAGATCCGACTTGGAGTCGACCTCCATTGAAATCAATGGGTACCGGTCGCCTACAAGTCGGATTGAAGTAGTACAGGAACCTTTTCTGAAGTCGGAGCGACTTCAGTAGTGTGCATTAAGACGGCTCTCATTCATTAACATTGATTTTTACATGTAGCGCAACTTAAGGCGACTAGGGGCGACCTGAAGTCGGATATGAGTTGCCCCTGTGTGAACCAGCTCTACGCCCTTGTACACACGGTCGGAGAAACCGTCGGAATGTGTCCTACCGGACCATGTTGTCGGATAATCCGACTGTGTGTGGTATGCATCGGACTGATTCCGTCTGAATATCCATCGGACCCAATTTTCCAACTTGTTGGAAAAAAATATTTTCTGTCAAACTGGTCCGATCAGACATACTCCGATCATGTGTAGAGAATTCCGATCAGACAAAGTGCCACGCATGCTCAGATCAAATTCCTACACCAAAGCTATTGGCTACTAGCCTGAACGTAGTCCCGTCGTAACGAAATAACATCATCACGTTCTGAATGATCGGATTTTCCGACAACTTGGTCCGACCGTGTGTATGCAACAGTTTCGGACACAATCCGTCGGACAAAATCTGTCGGACAAAATCCAACGGGGGCTAAGAGTGCATGATATTACCACATAAGAAGTTGTCAAATATGCAAGCTAGAGTAGGGACTGGGCAGGAATGGCCAGAGAGGGATCAATTGGATGCAGTTGACCGGCTGGAACATGTATTGCAATATATGCAAGCAGAGAATTCCCAATTTCTAAGCTAGAGTTTGCTATAGGTAAGGGTTAATAGGTGGCCATGCCTCTTTAGTATCTCAGGTGTTGTATATATGGGACTTATTTAGGACTTGAGCACACATCTCCAGTCTCATTCCATAGTGCAGGTTAGTGATCAGAACGTTACGGTGTGCTTTGATATGTGCTTCTCATTGGACTGCAACCCAGATGGTTCCTGGTGCTGTCCACCCATGTAGACTTTGTAAAAATCCAATGCTTCTTATTTGAAAGCCTGGCATGCTTTGTAAATGGAGTAAAATATTAGACATCTGTAAATGCAACTACTGTTCTTTTAGAACTCCTGCCCTGGCCTGTCCTCCTAGTCTCATGGCTCATTTATACTTCTGGTTGGAGGGAGTTAAATACTCAAGGTTGAGACATCCTTTTACTGCCTCCCAACCATTCTGCCTTTAACTGCAGAGGATGAGGGTATACACATGCCAAAATGTACACCCCCAGCCCCATATATCACATTTGGCAGGCAGTACTGCTTGCTGAACGCAAACCATTCAACTGTATGTGGTGCTACAGGTTTGTAGGAGATAAAAACAGGTAGTGAGGCACCAACATAAGTCTGGTTTACTACCTATCAAATGCCTACTGAAAAGTGATCCACCATGGATCACTCTTCAGCGGGTGACACCTGTGTAAATGAGCCCTTCTGATCACCTGTCCCCTTTCCTTTCCTTGGATTTCAAACTCTCCATAGGATTGAATGAAGATTGCAGCATGAGTCCAGCAGACATGGTTACGTCACATAGCTGTAGGAAACTAAGGCTTGGTTCACACAGTGGGCGGCACGACTTGCAGCGCCGCGACCTGCACACGATCAGCGGCGACTTGCAAAACGACTTCTGTATAGAAGTCAATGCAAGTTGCCCGAAGTCGCCGCAAAAGTAGTACAGGAACCTTTTTTCTAAGTTGGAGTGACTTGAGTCGCTCCTATTAGAACGGTTCCATAGTACAGAACGGAGCGCGACTTGTCAGGCGGCGAAGTCACCTGGACAAGTCGCTCCTGTGTGAACCAAGCCTTAAGAGGCCTCACTCAACTGTGGGCAGGTGAGTATAGGACTGAGGCTGGGTTCACACTTGTGTGATCACAGGCATCACCGGGTTCATCATGTGCGATGCACATTAAGCCATACAAACTATGGTCCATTTTTATTTTTTTTATGGTCCACACTGTAATCGGATCACATGGGTGTTCACTCCTCTGAAATTTGCCTACTGCACCAATTCACAGTTCGCACTGCAAACTGATCTGGGGGTGTCGTTAATGTAAACCGCTGACGAATTGGGTGCGATGTGGCAACCCGCACAGGAATCATGCTGGTTCCCATATAACACAACTGAACCCGAGGGCCAAAACTGGGGTGAGGTTTTAAAACTTAAATGGCTACTACATTTTTAGCTGAGCCATGCAGGCAGCCCCATATGGCTCAGGATTACCAAATGCTAGTAAGTTTACTGACAGTTTGTAAAAAAAAAACTGACTTTTACAACTGTCTGTAAATATCACTTGCTGATAATTTGTTATGCTGTGGTGACTTGTTTGCAATTAACTAGGCAAACTACTTATGTGTATTCAGTGTTTCCATGTTATGTTTAATGCTGTTTAAATATTGATTGTCTTATCTTTTAATAGGAGTTCTGTCATTTTTTCATGTTGTCAGTAAAATGTGTTCTGGCAGTAAATTTCTGACTATTTGTCAGTAAAAAAATCGCTGTGGGAGGTTGGCAGCCCTGATGTAGCTCTAGTGATATCTTCTCCCTCCGCACCCCCTGCTAGTCTGTAGTCTTGTGCATTGCATTGGCTTTGCAATGAAAGCGTTCACACTCCAACCAAATCAATATCTTTAGTTGGGACCAGATAAAATCAAAACCACTGTGACCCTTTTGTTATGCAGCAGTTTACACAATGATACATTTTAATTGTGTTGCATATGAAAAAGATTTGCATGCACTTTGTTAATTAAATATGGTCCTATGGGCGGACTGCCCACTCGGGTACTGCCTGGAGCCCCAACAGGGTTGCCAGCCTCAGTAATAGCAGGGACAGTTTGTAAAAATCTTACTTTTTTTTTTTTTTTTTTGTTTCTCCATCTGTCCCTTTACTGACATGCTTTTTGCTGTAAAAATCCCCCAATGAGAACTGTACACGCCCCTTTTCCCAGCACACCTTATTTGACTTCAGAGCAGGAGCTGCTGACTGCTGGAGGACAGGAGAGGGAGGGGCTGCAGCCTGATAGATGAGCTGGCTGATCTCAACTGAGGCTCCATGCACACTGCAGCTCATAAACGGACTTTTGTTTTTGTTTTGAGAGCCCATAAACTCCACTCTGTTATCTTATGTGTCCATGCACACATGGACGTTTTTTTTAGCTTTTATCAGCTGTGGAGTTTATGGGCTGTTCTCTAAAACGCTATAAAATAGCGTTCAAACTGCCGTTTTTTTTTACCACAAAAAAAGCAGATAAACACGCATTAATTAGCGTTTGGCGTTCTATTTCAGTGTGCCCACTGATGCTTAACAGAAGTCGATCTAACAATTGACTTCTGTTAAACAGACATGGTGGCTGTGTTGCCAACCCTCCACAGAGAGGCGAAAAATCCACTTGTTGCCATTGGGAGGCAGCTGAATGTTGCCCTGCTGAGCCCGGCTTTGGATCAGGCAGTAGGGTAGGTCTGGGTGCATACCTGTGTGGTGACATCATGGCACACATCAAGCTTTTATTCACATGCCCCACTGTCCGATCTGAGGTCAACCACAGAAGTTCATTACTCAGTTCAGTATTCAACTAGCTCTCCACGACTGCGCAGTTCAGAGCCTGCAACAAGTGGATTTTGTTTTTTAAAAGCCTTTTCCCGCCAGCTTCCTACCACACCAAGTACTGAGGTGAAAAGTGTGTGTGTGTGTGTGTGTGTGTGTGTGTGTGTGTGGACTCTAATGGAAGATTCCATTCTGGGGGGGGGACTCTGATTTAAGGGGAATGTTGTGAGTGTGCTGCTCATCCTGACTGCTGTACTTGGGTTTGTTTGTTACTTACTCCTGACTAGGGATGAGCAGAACACCCCCCCCCCCCCCCGGTTCGGTTTGCACCAGAACTTTCGAACGGACCCCAAATTCGTACAAACGTTAGAACCCCATTGAAGTCTATGGGACTCAAACGTTCGAAATTAAAAGTGCTAATTTTAACTGCTAATATGCAAGACTGTCCTAAAAAGGGTTTGGGGACCTGGCTCCTGCCCCAGGGGACATGGGTCAATGCAAAAGAAAGTTTTAAAAACTGCCGTTTTGGCGGGAGCACTGATTTTAATGACGATTAAAGTGAAAGAAAAGTGAAATATTCCTTTAAATATCGTGCCTGGGGGGTGTCTATAGTATGCCTGTGAAGTGCCACGTGTTTCCCGTGTTTAGAACAGTCCCTGCACAAAATGACATTTAAGGGAAATAACGTCGTTTAAAACTGCTTGCGGTTTTAATGTTGTATCTGGTTCCTGCAATATGGTTGAAAATCCATTAAGAAAAAGGGCATGGGTAGCCCTCCCTGCCCATTATCAGCCCCTTTTGGGTCTTGTACGGATATTAAGGGGAACCCCTTACCCATATTAAAAAAAGGAAATGCGTGTGGCCCCCAGGCCCTATATACTCAGAACAGCAGTATACAGGTGGTGCAAACAAGACAGGGACTGTGTAGGTTTTGTTGTGTTAAGTAGAATCTGTTTGTAATTTTGAAGTGGTACATTTTTAAAGTGTAGCTCCAGTCAAAAAAAATCTATTAAGCTTTTGGAAAACATTGGGAAGGGTTATCACCCCTGTAATTTGTTTTGCCGTCCGTCTTTTTTCATCTCACTTGCTGTTGTCTCCTTCCGTTTGCAAATAGATGTTTGTAAGTCGGATGTTTGAAAGTAGGGGCCTGCCCTATATGCTCTGCAGAAATGGCGGAACAAGGTGTTGGTTTTGCCACAACATTGTAAGCCCTCAAAGTGACTCTTGGTGGGCGCTGGAGCGCCCTGCTGTGAACGATTATATCAAGAATTGTAATTACATGCCATTGTTGAACAGTGGTAGAAAAATTGACCTTTGGTGGATGTGGTGCTGGTGCCACAACACTATAAGTCCTCAGTTACTCTGGGTGGGAACAGGAAGGGGCCCTCCTGTGAAATATTATATCAAGAATTGTAATTACATGCCCCTGTTAAACAGGGGCTGAAAAATTGGGGTGCTGGTGCCACGACACTGCAACCTCTCCCATATACTCTAGTTGTAGTGCAGGAATGAGCCCTGCTGCAAAGCATTGCATCAAAAATTGTAATTAAATGCCCCTGTTAAACAGGGGCAGAAAAATTGGGCTGGTGGCGTCACCCAGAACCAAAAATGTTCTTCCAACATATCAGCGGAGGAGGAATAGGATAGAAAATCAACATAACAGGACAGTCACTCAGCATCAGCATAGGCAGTCTTGAAGGGATGTGATATTTCTAAAAAATGTATTCGGTTACATCAGCTTCAGGTGCTTGGTAGCTGTGGGTGATCCAAGACTGATTTATCTTGATGAAGATCAGTCGATCAACTGAGTCGGTGGACAGGCGCACCCTGTGATCGGTAACAAAGCCACCAGCAGCACTGAAGGTGCGTTCCGAAAGAACGCTGGATGCAGGACAGGCCAGTAGCTCAATTGCGTACTGTGCAAGCTCTGGCCAGTGATCCATCCTCAAGACCCAGTAAGCCAGAGGATTTTCGGTGGGGAAGGTGTCCAAGTCTGACCTTGCCCCTAGGTATTCCTGCACCATGTAAATCAGACACTGGCGATGGTTGCTGGAACCGATCATACCTTGGGACTGCGGACTAAAAAATTGTCTGAAAGCATCGGTCAGATGGCCACCTTCTCCACCGCTCCTTCTGACCGATGCCTCAGCAACACGTTGTCCAGGACCAGGAGTTTGTAACCTCCCAGTCTCTGGGAACGCGTTGCACAGACCTTTCTGCAAGGCCTCCCGGAGATGTCTCATCCTCGGCTCCCTCTGCGATGGCAAGATAAGGTCGGCAACCTTACCCTTGTACCATGGATCAAGGAGAGTGGCCAGCCAGTAATGGTCCCTCTCCTTGATCCGAAGAATACAAGGATCCTTCCGCAGGATCAGGGAGGCCATGCAGCGTAGGTTAGCTGAGGCATTCGGTCCGGGGTCCTCTGGGTCACTAAGGACAACATGATCCGCAGCTACCTCCTCCCAGCCACGTACAAGTCCATGGGTTTCTTGGGACTGTAAATCATCCCTACAAGACTGCTGCTGCTGATGCTGAGTGCCAGCCTCCACCTTCATGCTGACACAATCATCCTCCTCCTCCTCCTCTTCCTGTGTGATGGGTGGCACAGCAGGAACACTGGATAAAGGGGGGCCTTGAGAGGCAAGGAAGTCCTCTTCCTGCCTCTGTTCTGCCTCAATGCCCTGTCCATTATTCCACGCAGCGTATGCTCCAAGAGGTGGACAAGAGGTACAGTGTCACTGATGCATGCACTGTCACTGCTCACCATCCATGTAGCCTCCTCAAACGGTGACAGGACAGTGCATGCATCCCTGATCATGCCCCACTGGCGTGGTGAGAAAAAACCGAGCTCCCCGGTCCTGGTGCCGTAGTTGCACAGGTACTCATTGATGGCCCTCTGCTGCGTGTGCAGCCGCTGCAGCATGGCCAACGTTGAGTTCCACCTGGTGGGCATGTCACATATAAGGCGGTTCTAGGGCAGGTTCAACTCCTTTTGGAGCTCAGCCAGCCGAGCACAGGCATTAAATGATCGGCGGAAATGCACAGACTTTCCTGGCCTGCTTCAGGACATCCTGTAAGCCTGGGTACCTGCCCAAGAACCGCTGAACCACCAGGTTAAGGACGTGAGCCACACAGGGCACATGGGTCAGTTGTCCCTGTTGGAGGGCGGAGAGGAGGTTGGTGCCATTGTCGCAAACCACCATTCCTGGCTTAAGCTGGCGTGGCGTCAACCACCTCTCGGCCTGCCCCTGCAGAGCTGACAAAACATCCTCCCCAGTGTGGCTCCTGTCCCCCAAACAAACCAGCGCAAGCACGGCATGGCATTGTTTTGCCTGCGTACTTGCGTAGCCCCTGGAACGCCTACGGAGCACCGCTGGTTCTGAGGACAGAGCACTGGAAGAGGCCATGGAGGAAGAAGAGGAGGGGGTGGAGGAGAGAGGTGTGTCACAACCAATAGTAGCATTTTGGAGGCATGGTGGCGGAACAACCTCCAACACTACTGCACCTTGTCCTGCATCCTTCCCAGCTGCCAGAAGAGTGACCCAATGGGCCGTGAAAGACAGGTAACATCCCTGTCCATGCCTGCTGGACCATGAGTCAGCGGTAATATGCACCTTACCACTGACCGTCCTGTCCAGCGAGGCAAAGACATTGCCTTCCACATGCCGGTAGAGAGCCGGAATCGCCTTCCATGAGAAAAAGTGGCGTTTGGGGACCTGCCACTGAGGAACCGCACATTGTACAAACTCACGGAAGGGGGCCGAGTCTACCAACTGAAAAGGCAGCAGTTGAAGTGCTAGCAATTTAGCCAAGCTAGCATTCAACTGCTGGGCATGTGGATGGCTGGGAGTGAACTTCTTTTGCCGGTCCAGCAGCTGGGGCTGGGACATTTGCCTGCTATAATCGGACAGGGGTGTACTGCTAGCAGAGTGCCCGGAAGCACTTGGCTGTGACACACCTAATTCTACACCTTCATTCCTCTCAGCGCAGGTTTCGGAGAGGACTGAAGGTCTAGTGGGGTTGGAGATGCCAGCTGATGAGGAGCAAGGAGAGGTCTGCTTTGTTCTTTGGTGTGGGTCTTTGAGGTACGCTTGCCAACGAGCTGCATGGCCGGTCAACATATGTCTGGTCAAGCATGTGGTGCCCAAGCGGCTGATGTTTTGGCCACGTGAGATACGCTTGAGACATATGTTGCAAATAGCAGCGGTGCGATCTGATGCACTCGTCTCAAAAAAGGCCCACGCCAAAGAACTTTTAGAATAACACGCAGAGGCAGCGCCCTGCACAGGCGGAGCTCTGCGGTGTGATTCAGTCGGTGTGCTGCCCCTAAGCTGAACCCCGGAGGGCATCCTGCCTCGTTTGGACATGTGCCTCCTCCTCCTCCTCCTCCTCCTCTCTCCTACCAGGCACCCATGTGGAGTCAGTGCCCTCATCATCCCCTCCCTCTTCATCGCTGGAGCAAACCTGGCAGTATGCTGCAGCTTGTGGAACATGACTGCCAGATTGCTGTCCTTCTTGAGCATCCCCTCTCTCTCTGCATTCGCGCTACTGCCTTCCTCTAGCTGAGTATCATCATCAGAGCCTACAAAACACTGGGCATCCTCCTGGAGCATGTACCCAACACTGTGCTCAAAGAGTTCAGGAGACTCCTCAGGAGGACGTGGTGGGTCTAGGGAAGGAGTCACTGATGATGACATTGAGAGGAGGGAAGACGATGCGTTGGCAGCTGCTTTGCTAGTACCCTGAGCCTCGGTTCGCGCCTGTCTGCCTCTCCTTGCTGGCCTTTCAGACGTGGTAATGGCCTGAAGGGAGTTGGGAAAACCAGCAATTGGGTAGTGTATATTGTGCTGGAGGCACGCACAACACCCACTAACTCCTGCAGATGGCTCAATTAGAGAAGAGATATGTTGGTGGATATAACGGTGTATACTGGGTTCAGGGCACGCAGACAGCACACACAATCTCCTACAACTGACTGCAAGCTCTATTTAAAAAGAGCAAGATAGCTATATAGGTGGATATAGCGGTGTATACTGGGTTCAGGGCATGCAGACAACAACCACTACAGAAGAGCAAGAACGAAAAATCGGCTGACAACGATCGGTGTATACTGTGAAGGTACACAGAACACCCACTAACTCCTACAGACGCCAACACACTACACAAGGTCGCCGCGCTGGCGGCCTTATATAGTGTGGGGCGTGTACTACACAGCCTGAGCTATAATTGGCCACAGGCAGGATGCCTGTGGCCAATCATGGGTCTCCTCGCTGCCGGCGCTGTGATTGGCCAAGCATGTGGGGTCACAGTGCATGCTTGGCCAATCATGAGCCAGCAATGCACTGCGATGGCGCAGTGCATTGTGGGCCGTGAGCGCCACACAAATTTGGTGCGAACGGCCCACAACGTTCGGAATACGCCGAACAGCCGATGTTCGAGTTGAACGTATGTTCGACTCGAACACGAAGCTCATCCCTACTCCTGACCCATGTACTCTGTACATTATTCTGTACATAAAAGATATGAAGCCACCTAATAGATATGCAGACATCTCAAGTCTCCCACATTTCTGCAGCGGGTCCTGCACACCCGCAAGCGCCTCGCAATCTCCCAGGAATGATTGGTGCAGTGGGGAACAGCTGTGATCACCGATCTCCTCCTCCTTTTTGTATCATGTAGGTGGTGGTGGGGGGGTGTTTTTTTTTTTTTTTTTTTTTTTTTTTTTTCCTGGCAGCTGCTTCTCCTTTTCCCCCTCCCGCGGCTGTCAGCTAAAGCTATACAGGTAGGTCGAGGATCACCGCTGTCCCTCCAGCCACACAGATCATCCCTGTGCTCCTCCTCCGGCCCCCTCTATGTCCTTCTCTGTCCCCATTCTCCTCTCGGGCCCCCTCATCCCCTGCAGCTGGCTCCCCTCCTCTCCTGCCGGCTGTGGGGGGGGGGGGGGGACTAGTTAATGGACACAGTGAGCAAGATCCCTCCTGTGGTTACTGAGCAGAGTAAACTGTGTTACTCTGCTCAGTTTATGAAGAGAGGAGCCGCTGTTTCCCCTCCATTGATCTTCAGGGCAGAGGAGGGGGACTGGGCAATCTGTGTCCTTAGTCCCTTTGTCTCAAAGGGGAGATGTCAGGGGTCTGTTTAGACTCCTGACATCTCACCAAAGCCCCCCAAAAAAACCTAAAAAAAAAACCTGGCATCGCTCTCCCCTGCCCTACCAAAACTGTCCACTGCCTGAACCCCATCCCCCCCAAAAAGCATTGTTTTTTTTTTTGGAAATTGTATAAAAAATCAATTATTTAAAAAAAAAAAAAACCTGACATTGTCCACATACCACCCACCCCCTTCCCCAGAAGCACAGCAAAAAAAATATTGAAAAAGTGATTTAAATATTTTGCCACGGGGTCGTTTTTGGGCACGAAGCGCCACCTCCCTGAAATGAGTTTCTGCAGGTTGGGATGTCTGGATATGAAAATGGAAACCTGAGTTGCATCCCAAAACCTAGAGAAACACAAGAGGGTTGCCCCTGGGATTATATGGGCTGAGGAAAAAATACCAGAAAAAGAAAAGGCAAAACGACAAACATTAACCTTGATGGAGGGAAAAGTTCTCTGTCGGCCCGGCTCCAACTGACCCTCAGTAAACTCCCCTCTCTGCCTAGACCACCATTGGCTGCGCCCTGCTCACTTCCAATTGGATAAGCCTGTTACTAATTTTAAAACTATTATCTGCCTAACTATAGCCTACACTGCACACCCAGTCTTGCAGGCCCCCCTCTTAGACCCCTTTCACACCGAGGGCGTTTTGCAGGCGCTATAGCGTTAGAAATGGTGCCTGCAATCCGCCCTTCCAGTGTGTCACACTGGAGCGGTGCGCTGGCAGGACGTCAGGAAAAGTCCTGCCAACGGCTTCTTTGGAGTGGGGTGTTTACCGCTCCTCCCCATTGAAATTAATGGAGGCAGCGCTGCATTACCGCTGGCAAAACGCAGCTATTGCGGGTGGTTTTGACCCTTTCTCAGCCGTTAGCGGGGGGGGGGGGTAAAAGTGCCCCGCTAGCGGCCAAAATGCGCTGCAAGTCCGATGGTAAAACGCTGCTAAAAATAGCGGCGTTTTACCGCTCACGAATATGGGCGGCTTGGTGTGAAAGCTGTCTTAGTGCTGGGCATATCATTCCGGGCCTATTCCGGTCAAAGGAATATGGGTAAAAAGAAAGGTACTTTAGACCGCCAGTACAGTGGGGTATCCCTTTTCAGTGGAGTTGAGTACTCCTCCTGGTTGTGTAGTAACTAACTGAAGGTATTGCCTGTTTAAATAGACAGGAAGTTATTTAACTGCTAGTCGACCAGCCGCCACAGTTGTACAGCGGCAACATGGCTCGGCTGCATGAATCGCCGACAGGTTGCGTCGGTAACAAAGATGGCCACTAGTGCCTGTCGGTCGTGATCACCGCCGGGCTCCTGCGATCGCTCGAGCACACAGAGAACCGGAATCTGTGTAGTTTCCAGCTCTCTGAGGGGAGAAGTGACAGATCATCTGTTCATACAGAGTATGATCAGCAATCTGTCATCTCCCCTAGTCAGTCCCCTCCCCCCTTCAGTTAGGACACAGTTAACCCCTTCACTGCCCCCTAGGGGGTTAACCCCTTCACTGCCAGTGATGTTTTTACAGCACTGATCGCTATAAAAATGGCAATGGTCCCAAAAATGTGTCGTGTCTGATCTGTCTGTTATAATTTTGCAGTCCCGATAAAAATAGCAGATTGCTGCCATTACTAGTGGGGAAAAAAAAATACTATAAATCTATCCCCTAGTTTGTAGACGCTATAACTTTTTTGCACAAACCAATATATGCTTATTGTATTATGTTTGGTATAAAAAAAAGTAGAATACATATTGGCCTAAACTGAGAGAATTTTTTTTTTTTTTTTAAGAGCTAAAGTACCTTTCTTTTTACCCATATTCCTTTGACCTGCATTTTACTGTTCAGATCACTTTTAGAATACCTTGCTGCACAGGTAATTGACCTTATAAGAGTATAAGGCCCCTTTAACACTGGTGCTTTCTAGCTGCGTTTTTACAGTCAATTTCATGGCGCTATTCGGCTGCTAGTTTACCCCCCCCCGCTAGCGGCCAAGAAAGGGTTAAAACCACGGCAAAGTGCTGCTGCAGCAGCGCTATGTCGGTGGTATAGCTGTGCTGCCCCATTGACTTCAATGGGCAGGTGTGATGTATACACCGCTCCAAACATGCTGTTAACAGGACTCGTCTCTGTCTAGGGTTTCCTGTGGTAGATGGCCCAAAGAAATGCAGAAACTGACACTGGATCTTTTGGGTTATTTATTTGAAATGGGAACAAGATCTCTGTTTAGGGTAGAGGGTTAGGTGAAGTTCAGGTAATTTGGACTGTCAAATATGGAAAGTCTTTATAGAAGGAATCCAAAGAATAACCGTTTCACACCTTGATTTTCACAACTCCCCGATAGACCACCTCTCACTAGGCCTAGCAACCGGTAAGGTGTTAAGTAAAATCTCTGTCACAGACTTGAGCGTAGAGACTTTTTCCTTAAGTATTCTGACAGACTTGAGCGTAACTGAGGGACATAGACAAATTTTATAGAGCTATCATATGGTACCAGTATCTCTCAGCCGGTCTGGCGATACCTTTTCAGTGTGGATCCATGAAGTGTCCTTCAACTGAGCCTCCAGGCTCATTCAGAGAAGCCAGCCTTGTGCATAGCCTTCTCCTGAAGAGTCCTCCCCTGGATGCTTCTGAAGTTGCTGGGCCTTTCCTTGAATGAGACGGCACCGGACCACCCTTTAATCACCAGGCCTCGATATTCATTCAGGCCTGTCCCTGCAGTTGCTTCGCCTCAGGCAATCCAGCTCCGAGACTTGGAAATGCATGGAACCGCACCCCATGCCAGTAGGGCCATGGGGGGGGGGGGGGGGGTTGGTCAGGAGGACCAGAACCAAACAGACAGAGAATCTTCTGGCACAGAACTCCATAACACGTGATGTCAGCACCTTAAATACCACCTCCCAGAGTGCACAGTAGGAGAACACTCCCACTGGGCCAGTTCTGGGAAAACGTGGCACTCAATACACCCAACTAAACTGCGTTCTACCACTTGCCTGCAGTGACAGCGACACCAGCGGCCAAAGAGAACCCAGTGCAACCCAGCTGGACTGGTACTGAATTCATAATTTAGTAAAATTAGACCTAAAACACAACTGGTTTCAGGAATATTAATTTTCAAAAAACATAGTGCATGCTCGTCAGGATTTATGTTTTTATATTTCTGATTCTTGTGGGTTCTGGAGTCCTTGTGGCAGAAAATGCCTTCTATCACTCTACATTAGATATTATACTTTTAGTACAGTGAACTTGAGATTACCGGTGCTCTGGGGCTGTGTATATACACCCCTATTCCTGTTTTGATGTAATCTAATGTGCGATGGGACATTTTTGAGATGCAAATTCTGCTAATCCGTGAATCCTAATGTGTACTGTGATTTACCAAAGTTACTCGGATCCAAAGTGCCTGCCCTATTTTCCTATCCTGCTGTGCGTCACCTACTGGTGTGTGTGTGTGTGTACCTTGTTTGGCCTCTCACCAAGAGATCATTTTGTTTTGGTATACTCTAATGTTGTGTATAAACCTATACCTGTGTGATTTTGTATATCCTTTTTTACATATGCCTGTTCTATCAGGTCTTGTCCCTCAGCCCATACAATTCCCAGGGGCAAACCCCTTTTGTGGTTTGTTTATTTTTTTTTTCCCTCCCATTATTCTGTACATAGACCTGACCAAGGTGTTTGTTTTGTTTGTCTTAACTGTTACTGGTTTTAATTTTAAAGTGGAAATCCAACTTAACACTTAAATTCTCCCCTGCAATCATTAACTACTTACGGACTGCCGCATGCCGATATACGTCGGCAGTTTGAAGAGGAATATCGTTGTTATGGCAGCAGCTAGCTGCGATAACCCCGTTTATCTTCTTCAGCCAGCAGGGATTCGCCATGTAATCACTTGGCGGCGGGAGAGGGCCACCCCCTCCCGCCGAGCTCTGGAGTCATCAGAAATGACCCCTTGCTGGGTATGGAGATGAGCGAGGGGAATATGGTTCCCACCCATCTCCATGTTGCAGGGCAGAAGTAGGGTTGCCACCTTTTCTTCAAGTCAAACTCACAGTTCAGCAGGGCCTGGCTTTTTTTTTTTTTTTTCCCTAATACACTAAGATTGTAAAATACCTGGGACACCTCTGTGTGCCCTAGGGGAGTAGTAATGCGGCATGCGCAGAAGTGAAGAGTGGGTGCCAACTGCATATAGTCCAGGTGTGTGTAATCTACGAGGTAGATGTAGTGTGTCATTTTGGTGGGTGGGGGAGGTCGCCTTGTGTAGAGTAGTATGTATGTGTATTGTACAAGGGGAGAGTTGAGGACTGTATGGATGCATATTGTATGATATGTGTATGTATTTGGGGGGGGGGTTGAGAGGAACCCTTTGAAATCCTGACATACTAAAATCACAATTTACTTTTCAAAAGAGCAGTGGGGAATGCAGGGGCTCTGCCTTCAACCTCACCTCTGTGTCCCTTCTTTTGGCAAGCCAGAGGAGAGCACCTGGCAACATGGAGGCTCCACCTCTGTGCCCCATCTGCAGTACTGAGTGGACGGAGGCACACGCCGCTGAGGCTGACAGTGCAGGGGGTAGATAGGGAAGTGGGAGCAGATGCCATTGTGGACCTGGCAGTAGTGACACAGCTTAGGCAAGACAGGCCGCACAGGGAGCTACCGGCAGGTCTGAATAATATGCCCAGGTCTCGAGCGGGCAGAGAACCAGACACGTTTCAAAACCTGTACTGTCTGGGTGAATCCCGGACAGGTGGCAACCCTATGGGTAGCTGACAGAGGGGGGCCAAGTCTGACAGAGAAGGTTGGGGGTGTCTGACATTGCAGATGAGATGCAATTATCCACCGTCCTGTCCAGCCTCCACCTCCAGACGTGACCAGCTTGCCCAGGCCAATCACAGACCCTCATGTCTGCCGCCCTGCATGTGACACGGCCAATCACACAGGGCACCCGCTGGGCTTGGCGTACTGATGTCCTGGCACTGTGCGACAATGCTAGCGGCCATGGGATGCGTGGCTCCCCTCGAGATCCGCTGGCCAAAGGACAGTGGTATGTGTGCCTGGGTTTCTGGTGGGTGGAAACTCAGGCACATATGGCAACCCTAGGCGGAAGAGACGTCAAAACGTCACTTCCGCTCATAGCACTTAAAGGGTCATTTATTTATTAAATGACAATTTTATTTATTGCATTTTGATGTAAATATGAGATCTGAGGTATTTTTGACCTCAGATCTCATATTTAAGAGGACCTGCCATGTATTTTTATTTTATTTTCTATTACAAGGGATGTTTACATTCCTTGAAATAGGAATAAAAGTGACACTTTGGGGGTTATTTACCTGCTTAAGGACCGCCTCCTGCACATATACGTCAGCAGAATGGCACGGCTGGGCACAATCACGTACCTGGTCCTGAGCTCCGTGGCCGCGGGACCAGCAGACCCGATCACCGCTGGTGTCCCACGATCGGGTCACAGAGCTGAATTAAGAACGAGGAGAGGTCTGTGTAAACAAACCTCTCCCCGTGCTTCCTACTGTGGCTGTCACCGATCGTCTGTTCCCTGTTATAGGGAAAGACTATCAGTGACGTCACATGCCAGGCCATGCCCCCTACAATAAAAAATACACGTCACACAACCCCTCCTCGCCCCCTAGTGGTTAACTCCTTCACTGCCAGTGTCATTTACACAGGAATCGGTGCATTTAAATAGCACTGATGGCTGTATAAATAACAGTGGTCCCAAAAATGTCTGATGTGTCTGCCATAATGTCGCAGGCACAATAAAAATTGCTGATCGCCATTATTGGTTAAAAAAAAAAAATGATAAAACTATCCCCTATTTTGTAAACGCTAGAACTTTTGTGCAAACAAATCGCTAATTGCGATTTTTATTTATTTTTCTCTACCAAGAATATGTAGAATACGTATCTGCCTAAACTAAGGGGGGGGGGGGGGATTTTTTTTATATATTTTTGGGGGATATGCATTATAGCAAAATGTAAAACATTTTTGTGGGGTTTTCTTGTATACATGCATGCATATATACACCGCAGGGGTGACCAAATACCACCAAAAGAGAGCTCTATTTGTGGCCGCGCAATTGTCGGTTAAAGCGATAAAGTGCCAAATCACAAAGTGCACTGGTCAGGAAGGGGGCAAATCCTTCCGGGGCTAAAGTAGTTAAAAGTGACATGTTTGGTTTTTCATTCGTGTTGCATTATCTTTCACAATTTTAAAAAGGAAAAAAATTGGGCTAATTTTTTTTTTTATTATTTATTAAAAAGTGTTCCAAAAAAAGTGCGCTTGTAAGACTGCTGCACAAATATGGTGTGACAAAGTATTGCAACGGCTGCCATTTTATTCTCTAGGGTGTTAGGAAAAAAAAGTGTAATGTTTGGGAGTTCGAAGTAATTTTCTAGCAAAAAATAACTTTAGCTTGTAAACAACAAATCTCAAAAAGAGGTCCGGTCCTTAAGTGGTTAATGTGAGCTAAGTAAAGCCTTCTGTCTCAAAATGAGAAAATCCCAGGGGGTGTGTTTTTTTTTTTTTTTTTTTTTTTTTCTCCAGTGCCGTCACACGACTTCAATGTTACTTCCTTCTGAGACTAAAATGAGCCAGTGGGTGTGGTTACTGAAAGCTAGTGACAACACTTCCTGGGATGGACACTGTTCCTGTGTAGCCAGTAGGCATATATAGGATGGTAGGAGCTAATCATAGGTTCCTGCCCAGTGTTATCTAATTGTGGATCCTAATTCATGAGAAAATGAAGAAATAAGCCCCATCCACACTGGGGGGATGGGAGGTGCAGTGCACATATACAGTATAGCGGTGCACAGGAGAAGGGAGCTGGACACCGGGGGGCGGGGTAGCTGGAAGTGCTCTGGGGTCTCGGCTCAGTCTACAACGATCGTGGTACAGGCAACCACACTAAGGCTGTTTCCACTACTGCGGCTTGTCATGCGACTTTGGACACAGTCGCATGACAAGTCACAGCCCATTGAGTTCAATGGCACCCGTTCCCATCTATGCGACTTTGAAAAAGTGCCTGCTATGCTTTGATGCAACTTTACACTCTCTGGATCAAAGTTGCATCAAAGTCACACTCCAAAGTTGTACTCTAGTCTTGGGCTAGGTTTCCACTAGTGTGACTCCAAAGCTGTGCAGCTTTGATCCAACTTTACACTTTGAAAAGATGCCTGGACTACTTTAATGTAACTGATCCAAAGTCGCATCGATGGGGAAAGCTTGCCACTGAAATTGATGGGCTGTGACTTGTCATGTGACTGTCCAAAGTCACATGACAAGTCGCACTAGTGGAAAACGGAGCCTTAAACTCATTAGTTACATGTAGCTCCCTCAGCTGGGTGTGTGCAACACCACGCAGTGCCATCACAGGGCCACACAATGCACAAAGGGCCATCGGTGCCACACCATTAGGGTTGCCAACTGTACGGGAATGACCCGGACAGTCCGGGTTTCACTCCTCTTGAAACCCGGACACAGCAGCATAGGCTCCAGCCAGTGTGGGAGGTGAAAGTTTATCATACCAGCAGCATAGCCCCCCTCCCTCCTGTAGCTGAGACTGCACTCTACCCTGTGCCCCTCAAGCAGAGCAGGAGGGGCACATTTCTTTTATTAAACAAATCATATTTTTTGGGTACACAAATGCTTTTGTTTAACCATGCCTCCTTAAGTTCCCCCCCCCCCCCTAATTTAAAGCAATTTGGCCACAGCCACTGTTCACCATAGTACACCTCATTACTACTCTTTGGGTAACCAAAAAGGTTTCCCAGGTATTTTACAATCCTATAGTGTAGTACAAAAAAATTGCCGTGCACTGTGAAAGTCTTCAGGTTTGGCTTTGAAGAAAAGGTGGCAACCCTACACACCATGCACACTGGGCCATTCAGATACAACCACATAGATGTACTATAGAAAATGTGCAGCATGTTGCACTGTAATCTGTTACAGTTTCTAACAGATCGCCCGTGAAGACAGAAGGGGGTGGGGCTGGGCAGGTCTAGGCATGTCTGTCTAAAAAGGATAGGAGAGATGGGGTGGGGCATATAGAAGAGAGAAGGACAACCTTTTTCAGGAAGCGAGAGGCCCCCATGCAGAATTCAGATATAATGAAGTAAGGTTGTCCCTGAAGAACAGGAAGAAACCGATTTGTCTGTCTGGCTTTGATTAGACTTTCTAAGTGAACCACTATACAGAAAAATTAAGATATTTTAAATATAAATAATGGCTAAGACTTTAATTTTTGACCTCCACGCTACGTTCTTCTGTAAGGCAAGCCTTAGTAAGGGCCAGTTTACACAGTTTTTTTTTTTTTTTCTACATCAAAAAACACATGGAGAGTAGGTTATGTGTTTTACAATGGCATAGTACCAACAGAGTCTTTTCCAGGAAAGAAGTAGCACATGCTGCATTTTTCCTGCACTGAAATACAGTAAAATGCATCAAAAATACAGTGGACATTAAAAATGTGCATGCTGTAAACTCATCCAGAACAGATTAGATTTAGCGTTCTTTTTATGTAATGCAGGAGTCAAAATTTCAAGTCCCGAGCCACTAACCAGGCCTTAAGGCGGGGGGGGGGGGGAGGGGTACAACTGGAGTTGAGTAACTCTTAAGTCTACCACTAAACATGCCCTTGTAAATGATCTCATGAAATTACACTGTTAAATGTTGTTGTTTTTTTTAAGCAGAATTAACTTCCAAAAATTAACAACTTATTTAACAATATTAACATAAAGCATATCAGTACCCATCAAATGCAGCCTCTCTGTGCCCCATCAATACAGATTCGCCATTGCCTGAATGATGGCTCACAAACGCAGGCATGTCCTGCTGGGTCTGTTTGGCGGTGCCGTGTAACAAGGTCTTTCCCCCTTGAACCGGCTCATTTCATAGGCGGAAAACTGATTCAATCTGCTACCACACAAAGCTGGTCTAGGGGGGCAGGACCTTGTTACACCGCGCTGCCGAACAGACCCAGCTTCATGGCGCACATCAGGAGATGCCCGCTGTGTGTGTGTGTGTGTGTGTGAGATTATGTGAGAGAGGGAGGGGAGCTCTAGAGCCTCAGTTCATAGTGGCGCCAGGGCAGTCTGGCGCTACCACTCTGTGCCCTCTGGCTGATCACTTCAGCCAGGAAACAGTCAGCCTGGTTCGTCCCTGCTCATCCCTGCAAAATGTGAGCAGATGAGTGGAATTTTTGAGGGCTGTGTAATGGAAACCTTTTATTTTAAAATAAAAAGATCCTTTGAAATGTATATGTCTGTGAGATTATCAGTTGCAACACAGTAATTTGAATTTTATGAATACAAAGACTGTGGTATGTCTGCATTGTATACAGCAGATTCTGTTCACTCCTCCTCTAGCCACTTGCTGACCACCTGCTGCAGTTCTACTGCGGCAAGGTAGCCCAGCTGCCTGTGCGGTGCGCACCCATTCTCCACAGGGGGAGTCAACTAGTGGGTCCAGCGGACGCAATGTCTGCTGGCCACCCACGATGGCTCCCCACAGAGACGGAACACCGGTCTGCCGATGTAAACAAGGCAGACTGCCAGCCTATCAGGCATGGACACTGTGTGATCTTGTGCTCCTGCTAATCAGGAACATGGATCACTGTGTCCATGCAGTGAACCCAAAGCACCTACCAGGGACACGCTTAACCCTTTGCTCACCCCTGATATTAAACCCTTCCCTGCCCGTGTCAGTACAGTGGCGATGCATATTTTTAGCACTGATTACTGTATTGGGGTCACTAATACCCAAAAAAGTGTCAGGTGTCCAATTTTGTCCGCCGCAACGTTGCTGATCGCTGCCATTACTAGTAAAACATTAATAAATAAAAAATGCCTTAAATCTATCCCTAATTTTGTAGACGCTATAACTTTTGTGGCATAAAACGTTGCAATAGCCACCATTTAATTATATAAAAAAAAGTGTGTATGTGTACACCCCTCACATTTTTTGTAAATGTTTTCATGTGACAACACTGAAAAAAAATTACACTTTGCTACAATGTAAAGTAGTGAGTGTACAACTTGTGTAAATTTGCTGTCCCCTCAATAACTCAACACACAGCCTTTAAAGAGTAAGTAAACCCTGATGGGTTTACTTTTGTCTCCCTGCAAAGGTAAAGCATAATGGGCTACTATGCATCGCATAGTAGCCAATTATGTGTCACTTACCTGACACAGGAGCCAGCGATGTCACTGCTGTAGCACGGAGCGTCCATCTTCTTCCGGATATCGCTGCTCCGGCCACTCAGTGCCAGAGCAGTGATGAAGTCACTGCCGCGCATGCACACAGGAGCCGCCACTAACGGCATATCGCCGTTAGCAGTGGCATGCTAACGGCGATACTGCACCGCTGTCGGCGGTGCCTGTCTTTTAGTAAATATCTCCTAAACTGTGTAGGTTTAGGAGATATTTCTTGGACCTGTAGGTCAAAGTGGTTTGTAAGGGTTTACAACCACTTTAATGTCTAAACCACTGGCAACAAAAATGAGTACACCCCTATTAGCCATTTTCCCTCCCGGTGTCATGATTCGTTGGTGTTACAAAGTCTCAGGTGTGTTAAATTTCATTCACTGGTTACTGGAAGTTCAACATGGCACCTCATGGAAAAAGAACTGGGGATCTGAAAAAAATCAATTGTTGCTCTACATAAAGATGGCCTAGGCTATAAGAAGATTGCCAAGACCCTGAAACTGAGCTGCAGCATGGTGGCCAAGACCATACACTGGTTTAACAGGACAGGTTCCACTCAGAACAGGCCTCACCGTGGTCGACCAAAGAAGTTGAGTGCACGTGCTCGGCATCATATCCAGAGGTTTTCTTTGGGAAATAGATGTATGAGGGCTGCCAGCATTGCTGAAGGGGTGGGGGGGTCAGCTTGTCAGTGTTCAGACCAGGGCTTTCAGCAGGAATGTGGGGGAATGCAGTTCCAGCACCTCTGCCATTCAACGCATGCAAGGGGTGCTTGGGTGTGCTGAAGGGGTCTACTGATGGCTGCTGGGGAATCTATTTTTGCATGAGGCGGTCTATTGTTGCTGGGGAAGTCAATTGTTGATCTTGTGTTGCTTGGGGGGAGTTCAGTTGTTCCTGGGAGAGGGCTACGGTTAAGGAAGGGGCCGATTCTTGCACGCTGTTGAAGGGACTATTGATGCTGGCGATGGGGAGGTCTATTGTTGCTGCTGGGGTGTGGGTTTTTTTGTTTGTTTTTTGGTGGGGAGGTTCTATTGGTTTTTACCAGCTGCAGGGAATCTATATTTTACTGCTTTTCTTAACACATTCCAAACAAAGCACCACAAAATGATACTTGGTTCAGTATTCTCTATAAAGGGCAGTCCTTGGAGGTGGGTAGGGGTGGAGAAAAGGGGTGACTCGGGGAATTCCTGAATCTATTGGGGGGGGGGGGGCTGGTTCAGACAATACACTGTATAAAATTGGTCTGCATGGCTGTTCCAAAAGAGAGCCTCTTCTAAAGATAATGGGGGGTGTGTGTGTGTGGCAGCAATCAAGTGAGGCGTACAGACAAGTGTCTTGCCTACAGTCGAGCATGGTGGTGGGAGTGTCATGGTCTGGGACTGCATGAGTGCTGCCGGCACTGGAGAGCTACAGTTCATTGAGGGTACGATGAATGTGAACATGTTCTGTGACAAAGTGAAGTTGAGTGTGATTTTTTCCCCCCCCCCCCCCCCCTCCCTTTGGAGACTGGGCCACAGGGCAGTGTTCCAGCATAATAACCCCAAACGGCTCCAAGATGACCACTGCCTTGCCAAAGAAGCTGAGGGTAAAGGTGATGGACTGGCCAAGCATGTCTCCAGGCCTAAATCCTATTGAGCATCTGTGAGGCATCCTCAAACTGAAGGAGGAGCGCAAGGTCTCTAACATCCACCAGCTCCGTGATGTCATGGAGGAG
This sequence comes from Lithobates pipiens, assembly GCF_037356315.1. Classification (NCBI taxonomy): domain Eukaryota; kingdom Metazoa; phylum Chordata; class Amphibia; order Anura; family Ranidae; genus Lithobates; species Lithobates pipiens. The sequence continues at coordinate 125,156,856 of NW_027507789.1, read as the reverse complement.
TGGAAGAGGACTTCAGTGGCAACCTGTGAAGCTCTGGTGCCAACTCTATGCCCAAGAGGGTTAAGGCAGTGCTGGAAAACGGTGGCCACACAATATTGACATTTTGGGCCCAATTTGGATGTTTTCACGTGGGGTGTACTCACTTTTGTTGCCAGCGGTTTAGACATTAATGGCTGTTGCATTATTTTGAGGGGACGGCAAATTTATACTGTTGTACAAGCTGTACACTCACTACTTTACATTGTCGCAAAGTGTAATTTCTTCAGTGTTGTCACATGAAAAGATGGAATAAAATATTTACAAACAAAATTGAGGGGTGTACTCACTTTTGTGAGGTACTGTATGTTTGTGGGTTCTGAGTAATTTTCTAGCAAAACAAATTATGACCTTTATTTGGAGAGAAGTATCAGAATTGGCCTGCGTGGAAAGGGGTTAATTGCCATAAGTAATATACAAATTATTTTTATTATATTGTTGTTTTTAAGGTAATTTTTACTTTATTTTAAAAAACGATATTCAAGTAGGTGGCTTAAGGCTGGGTTCACACTGCTGCGATGCGGGAACGCTGCAAATCTACTGCGGGTTCCCGCATCGCATGCCTCCCGGCGGCAGTTCACTGCCCTATGCTGACTGCTGGGAGTGTCAGTGAAAAGTTAATGACACCTCCAAATCAGTTGCGCAGTGCGATCTGCAAACTCCGACAGGAATCGGATCGCATGGTGTGAACACCCATGCGATCCGATTCTGCTGCGGACCCAAAAAAAGGGTCATGTACGAGTTTGGGCCAGATGCGATGCAAATTCAGCCATACTATCTGTATGGCTGAAATCGCATCGCACAGAGATCGCATGTGATGTGCGGTGCGAATCACATCCGATCTCCTACACCGCATCAGTGGGAACCCAGCCTAATGGACAAATTACTGAAGTTTGAAATTCTAACTTCCAACTAGTAATTTCACAGTAAATGGATAAAAAAGTTATAACATATAAATCTATGATTTTAGCTTGATTATAACAGTACTTTTTCAACAGCTGCAGATTCTCTCATTTTTCCTCTTAAGGCTCGGTTCACACAGGGGGCGATGCGAGGCGACACCGACTTGCTGCGACCTCAGCGGCGACTTGCAAATTACTTCTGTATAGAAGTCAATGCAAGTCGCCCCGAGGTCGCCCAAAAGTAGTACAGGAACCTTTTTTCTGAGTCGGAGCGACTCGAGTCGCTCCTCTCAGAACAGTTCCATTGTACAGAACGGGGGCGACTTGTCAGGTCGCGGCGAGGCAAGTCGTGTCGCCTCGCATCGCCCCCTGTGTGAACCGGCCCTAACTGTGTGGAGAAAAATATGGGATTGTGGGTAAAATCATATATAGAGATTCTCTCTATCTCTCTAGCTCTCTCGGTTGTATAGCAGTCTGCAGGGGGGTGAATTTGGGATCTTTTCTGCCACCACTCCAATCTGCTTACTTATGCCAGTCCTGTATAATGAAATGAATTTTATTGGACTAAAAATAACTGTCACATGTTAAGAAAAAAAAATTGATACTTCTCCTAGTGGGATTTTTTATTTTTATTTTGTCTATTATAACTAAACAGCTGCAGTTGAAGCAAACCTGTCACTACATTTAACTAGCAGAATTATTTTTGCAGTTAGCCTGAGCCCTGGTTCACACTGGTGCAATTTGTCATGCGATTTGACAGTTCAAAATCGCATGACAAGTCACACTCCATTGCTAGCAATAGACCCGTTCAAAGGTTCCTGCACTACTTTTTGGGGATTTTATTGCGACTTGCCTAGACTTCTGTTAAATTTGGAGGTGCAAATTGCACTGATCTGCGGCTTTGAAATTGCACTGAATTGGCACGTTTTCAAAGCTGCACTGGTGTGAACCAAGGCTTGGTGGTGCCAGTTGATGCCAAAGGAAACCTGTATTGAAATGCATATGCTGCAATTGCTAAAATTTCCTTTTTTTTTTTTTTTTTTTTTTTTTTAAATGCTAGTTGTCTAACTTTATATATAAAAATTTTTCCCAAGTTTGTCTTTCAGGACAGCCACCTTAGAGAGACACTGGCTCCTCCCCTCTTAGGAAACACCGCCTTCAATTTCACAATTTAAGCCTCCTCCTCCCTCCGTTCCTCAGTTATGGTGTTTCCTCCGGTGGGGAGACACCGCTAAGGAACCTTAGCTAGATCAGTTTGCGAAATTGAGGCTATCTGGAGCGGAGCTCTGGCCCCGCTCGGCAGTCCGATCGTCTATCGGACTACTTTTGGCAGTCCGGTCAGCTGGGGAGCTGAATTTTCATACTGACCATACACTCTAAACTTCGCTTGGGGGAAAGCAGGAAGTTTGAGAGGTCCATCCGTTCGTTCACCCAGGAGGGTGCTACAACAGGATAGGCAGTCCGGTCGGCTGGGGAGCTGAATTTTCGTACTGACCTTTTTTGCACGCACTCTAAACTTCGCTTAGGGAAAGCAGGAAGTTTGGGGAGGTCCATCCCTTCGTTTCGCCCAGTGGGGCACTGCAACGAGACGTCCAAGGTCCCCCTGTGTTTGTAGTCGGCTTGGAGCTGGAGGCCGGACCAGATGACGGGCGACGTCAGTTCTGGTGGGGGCGGACATCTTCGTTGGACCCGCGTCTTCCGGTTCCGGGCACGGCACGTGAAAGGGGACCAAGTGTTCGGCTGGTGCAGCCTCTCTTTCTAAGTTGTACAGGCAGCTGTTGGAGGCACGTTTGTACCACTTTTCCTCAACAGGAGAATGTCCGAAGCAGAGGCTTCAAGAGCTCCTGGAGTTAACGGCACCAGCCATTCAAAGGTAAGGAGAATCCTGGGGAGGTGTTCCCTTACTTTATAACCAGTAGCTCCACTGGTGTTTTTTCCCCCTAGGTGGTCGGGGGGAAGGGCAGTGCGTCTGGGATCCAGGTGGTGATTGATCCTAGGGGGGCACTCCCGGTGGTCCTCTAAGTAGCGCTGGTGTTTCTTTTCTTTTTAAATTTTATGCTGCTCTCTTTTATTTCTGTGTCTCAGAAAGACACGAGTAAGTCCCCCCTTGGTTCTAGGAGGGAGTGTCCTTCATGTAGAGCCTCTCTGGGGAATTCCTGGTTCAAGGCACTTTGTAAGGAGTGTATTGAAGGGTTGGTTAGGGAGCAGGCAGCAAAACAGGGTGCAGATCTGGCGGCTTCTGTGAAAGTTCCCTCAGCCCCAGAGCACTCTTTCACCAGCGCAGCAGAGTGTTCCACCTAGCCCAGTGGATGTTCCTCCCGCAGGATAGAGAGAATCCAGAGGGTTCCAGAGAGGAAGTTGAGGAAGAAGATGACAGTGCCGTCTCGGACTCCCAAGGGGAATCTGATGGTGAGGGCTTGGATGGGGAACCCAAAAGAACCTCATGGTATAAACTTCCCCTGGATGAAGTGGATAAGCTCTTGGGAGCTATTCATACCACTTTAGGCATACAAGAGAAAAAGAAGGCATTGTCACTCCACGATCAGATGTACTAGGGCCTGGGGAAAGCGGTGTTCCCGGTTCATGACGTCTTGATCGATGCCATCAGGAATGGCAGGATCCCGAAAGGAAAACCTTTCTTTTCTGGTGCATTAAAACAAAGGTTTCCTTGGGCGGAAGAGGAGGCTCTGTCTGGAATAAAAACTCCCAGGCTAGATGCTACCTTTTCTCAGATGTCCAGGCACACTGATCTGTCCTTGGGGACATGGGGGTACTTTCAGACCCTATGGTATGAAGGATGGATTCACTTCTGAATGCCGGGGATTTATCGTAAGAAAATCTTAAGCCTGTCATAGCAGCCACAGTGGTGGCTCGTAATATGAAGTATTGGCTTACCCAGATTAATGCGTGAAGCAATGACTGCAGAGGAGACTTTTTCTATCCTTCTTTCCTATGCTGCTTAAGGTGTTAGCATACACTGCGGATGCTTTGGCTCAATCCATGCGAATATATGTAAGGTCCTCGGCTCTGACCAACTCAGCCTGGAGGGCCTTAAGGCTGAAGACATGGCAGGGGGACAATGCGTCCAAAGCAAAGCTCTGTGGAATCCTTTTTACAGGAGACCTGCTGTTTGGGCCAGGTTTTGAAGCAGTGCTAGATCGCACGGCTGATAAGGAAAAGGCCTTTCCCGTTAAAAAGAAATATGGGGAGCAGTCAAAAAGGGGGCTTTCCTCCCACAGTGGGAGATGATCACCTCCAATCAATTTGTATTGGGGATCATCAGAAGGTTATCATTTGGAGTTTTCAGAGCTCCCCCCTTTTGAGACTCCTTGTCACTGAGCTGCCAAAATGTGCCCTTCTTTCCTCTTCAGGAATTAGAGGAACAGGAAGTGGTAATACGGGTCCCAGTAGGATAAACAGGCAAGGCTTCTATTCTCCCATTTTTGTGATTTACAAGCCTTCGGGAAAGTTCAGGCTCATCCTGAACCTGAAGCTTCTGTATGTCTTAGTCACCTACAGAAGGTTTCGGATGGTTTTAGTTACTTGGTGAGGGCACCTCTTCCACCAAACTGTTTCAGGGCATCGATAGTTTCAAGGATGCATACCTGCATATTCCCAACGTAGAGAGCCATCAGCGTTTCCTTAGGGTGGCAGTGATGACCTCTGTAGGGGTGCTACACCTTCAGTTCAAAAGCACTTCCCTTTGGGCTATCCCCTTCCCCCCCGTACCTTCACCAAAGTGATGGTAGAAGTTCTGGCATTCCCGCGTCTCAGGGGAGTCTCGGTGATCATGTAATTTGACGATCTTCTCCTGTTTGCCCCTTCTCCGGCGCAGTTGATTCGGGATCCACAGGTAACAAAAGGCCTGTTTAGTGAGCCTGGGTTGGCCTCTGAACCTAGAGAAACCCAACTTGATTCCTTCCCAAGGGGTCACTTTCCTGGGGTAGGTGTTGGACTCAACACAACAAAAGGTCTTCCCTCCTTGGGGAAAATCCAGAAGGTAGACAAAGCACTGTTGTTTCTCCAGGGCAACCGTCAGAACTCAATGAGGAAGGTCAGGTTGGGCTTACTGACATCCACGCTCCCAGCAGTTCAGTGGGCGGGGTTACATTACCGTCCTCTGCAAACTATTCATTTTTAAGGTTTGGGACCACAGCCAGGGGTCTTGGGACTCTTTGGTTTTGGTTCCAACTCAGGTAAGGAGTTCCCTTTGGTGGGAAAGGGAGCAAGTTTGTCACAAGGCTTAGAATGGATTTTGCCAATATCCAGGGTGGTTACAACCGATGTGAACGGCTCAGGTTGGGGTGCACACCTAGGCTCCCGTTTGGTACAGGGTACCTGGGAGAGGAAGGAGTCAAAGAGATCCTCGAATTGGTGGGAGCTGAGGGCAGTAGATCTGGTTCTCAGGACCTTTTCAGAGAGTGCCCCGGGGACATCATGTAAGAGTCAGGTCAGACAATTCCTTGGCAGTGGCTTACGTCAACAAGACGGGGGCTCCTGGAGCGGATCCTTATGGGCCCTAGCGAAAGCCATCCTCAGATGGGCCGAAGTTAAATTCCTGTCCTTTCCAGTGATCCATTTGAAAGGAGAGCAAATTCAGGTATTAGATTAACAATCAAATAAGAACACAGTGCTATAAAAAGCTAGGAGGGTGCTGCTCACCCCAAGTAGATACAAATAGAACTAGTTCCCCCACAAACGGGGTTTTTAGGCAGCAAGAGACAGTAATAGAAGCCAATAGAAGTAGTATAAAAGGTATTTTAATAATAATAATTGGTAAAAACAAACATGAGCTTCACCTGAGCACTTGGATAACAGACAAAATCATGTATATAAAGTACATATAATGTCACATGGAAGTAAAATAACAGACACAGCTATGTTACACTGTATGAGTAGATAACAGTGAGAGCATAAAGCTAACGCGTTTCGACCCCAAAGGGGGTCTTCTTCAGAGATGGTGGTCTGTTAAAAGAAAAACAAGATTACACTGAATAAATCCGGTGTTATACATATAAGGGATACCCAATATTAATTTAAAAATGGTTTACCCAATAATGTACTTCCAGGTAGGTAAGATGGATTGTAGTGCTTCAGAAGAAAGGTTCTCCCATAAGGCAATGTCTCAATTTCCTTTACGCATCTTGAGTGGTACCTGGTCCGTATGTATTGCCAAGATGCCAGATGGAAGAAGAGGCAGTGTCACACACCCACTGGCGTGACTCACGGGAGGTCACACTATTGCCTTGCCCCCCAGAAGAAGAAACTCCGGGGGGGTAGGTACGAGTAAGGGTACACCGAAGATATGGCGGGTCACACCTGCAGCAAGATCCCAACAATGGCAAAAAATTAATTGATTAAATAATTGAAAGCGAGGATTACTTAATGTTGGAAACATGGAGTGCATACATGATATGGGGATAATGATATCATATCCCCATTATGTATGCCAAAGGTTGTGCACATGTACACATATACATATACACACTTGCACCCCCAATTGTCCAAATGTCCATATAACATGCTTTCTAAAACCCGGACAAAGAAAGAAAGGAAAAGGGGGGAAAAGGAACCACGCCTGGGAGTCCAAGGAGCCTAAGAAAGAGGGGAACGAAGGAAGAAATGGCCTGGAATGAGTAGGTGTGCAAATGTGTGTCAGTGTGTCAGCCATGATACACAGAAGAAGGGGGACACCATCTCTTTCCTTTTCCCTCCCCCGAATTGAACACAGGAGGGTTAAACATGAGCTTGGCCTAGCATAACTAACATTGAGGAATTGATTTGTCCTTATATGTATATTTTTATGCAAACATTGTTATGGTAAATAAGAATATGTTTCAGGGTAATGATTGGGATCTGTTGATGTTAGGGTATGAAACAGAATTTGAGAAAAATGATCGGGTTGATACTGAGATTACTACTTTGACCTTCAAACTAATGAGAACACTTGAAAGGAAATCAGCACTATTTTGGCACATCAAATCGTTCGAAAAATATAAGAATGAAAAGATTAACCCATTAGGTCTCAGGGTCCAAATTTTTCCAAATATAGACCTAATTAGCAATGAATGCAAAACAGAATGGGAGGCCAACCTAAATGCTTGCTCTCAGCAAATGATGACTATCCTTGTCGAGGAGTACACCAGGCAGATTGAGCTCCTCGACAAGGAAATTCACACCTTGGAAATGGCTTTACAACCTTATGCGTCACATACCCTAGCTGTAGAAACCCGGACCAAACTCCGGGATGATTTATCCATCTATAATAAAAATATTTTACGCAAGAAGGAATCCAAATACTGGAGGGATAAATTTGCCTTCTCAGAGGGACGAGCCTATAAATGGAGTATTAACACACAATCCAAAAAGAATGTTAATGGAAAGATACATCTTCCCAATAAGAACACAAATAAATCCAAGGACCTGTCTAAATCTAATGAACCAATCAAACAGGTGCAAAAATCACGGGGAAAGTTCAAAAGGAACCGTAGCAACAAAGATTCCCCTGAAGGTAACACTAAAAAACGCATTACCGATAACACCCCAACAGGGAGACCCGAGAACGGTCGGGATCTGCATACAGATGCACAGGAGGCATTTGCATTTGGTGAAGTCCCATGCAAATACCCCGACTATATAGGCACTTCCACATGTGACAATGGGTCACGTAGTGGGAGAGAAAGGGATGCCCCGATATTCCAAGGGGAACCTAATCGTAATATCGAGGCTATTTGTAACAATGGGACATCTAACGGACACGCTAGGGACAGTGTAGCACCCAGCCTAGAACTATGTCAGAGCTCTTTAAACTCGAAACGGGGATTCCCCTCACCCCATCCAAACAAGGGAACAGGAAATTTGGACGCATTTGTCACATGGATTCAGGTGAATCACTCGGTGTGATTAATCTTTCGTCCTATGCACTATCTACGGTTGAAAGCGATGTTCTGGCACGCGGCCTGACATTTTGCCCACAGGCAAACTTAGACCCCTTCGGGGCCATTATTGATATCCAACTATTTGCACGCAGGCTCCTATTAAAAAACCTGCATGCAAAAAGTACCACTGACACCGATATTACCGACTGGTCAAGGTTTAGTATGAGGGAATTTAAGGCCCTAAGGGACTTAACACTCCTATACGAAGAAAACAACACAGTGGACCTTATAGACCAAATAGACTTGGAAGCGCTACTCGAAACGGCTGATGAATCCACATATAGAATTCAGCATAATTTTAAGAAACCCTCTGGGAAATTTCCTCCCCTGAGTTTAAACTCAAATATCGACATATTTGTTAAATTAGTAGCTAGGGACATTTGTAAATTGGCATACAGGAAATCGGATCCTGATAATCTAAATAAAGAGGAAGCTAAAGCCCTTGATATGCTGACAAAAAATGCCAACATTACAATAAAACCCTCCGATAAGGGGGGGAACGTAGTCCTAATGGATAATTCGGACTACGTACGGATGTGTCAAGATATCTTAGACAACAAAGAATGGTACAAGGTCATTTCAAGTAAACTAATACAGACCTACTATGATAAATTCTATAATTTCATTGACACAGCTCTCATTAAGGGAGGCATTACAAGGGAACAACATACCTTTGTTAGAACGAAACATCCTAGGGTACCTACCATTTTACAGCTTACCCAAGATCCACAAATGTCAATCACGACCACCCGGTCGGCCGATTGTCTCGGGGAGAGGTGGAATAGCTGAAAATCTCAGCAAAGTCATCGACTCATATTTGCAACCATTTGTCACATGTATGCCTTCGTATGTGAAGGATACGACACATCTGTTACAGACAATCGAAAATTATACCCTAACTGACAAGTCTATTCTGGTGGCCATTGATGTGGAGGCTCTCTATAGCTCCATCCCACATAATTGTGGGGTTGAAGCGATACGGAACCTACTCCAAACCAGCGGTAAATATGCATGTGAGGTGAATGAATTCATCGTGAATGGTTTGAATTACATCTTACATCATAATTTCTTTCTATTCAACAATTCCCACTACCTCCAGGTGCAGGGCGTGGCCATGGGTACGTGTTGTGCCCCGGCTTACGCGAACCTGTACCTGGGGGAGTGGGAAAAATCCCTCCTGGGTGATGAGGGCCTTGTCGGGTACACGCGTCACATTGCTATGTGGCGCCGGTACATCGATGATGTCCTCATCATCTGGGAGGGATCAGAGACGGCTTTGTTGGAATTTGAATCTTGTATCAATACAAACAAGTACAATTTAAAATTTACCATGATTCATGACACCCAGAGGATTACGTTCTTGGATGTCATCATAGGCCGCACCCCAGAAAATTCCATTTACACATCACTATACCGGAAGAGCACAGCGGGCAATACGGTGCTACATGCCGACAGCTTCCATCCCATTGCCTTAAAACAGTCCATACCATATGGGCAGTACCTGCGTCTTCGCAGGAATTGCTCTAATGATAGCCTCTTCAGAGAAGAAGCTTACAAACTTCAGATTAGATTCTTAGCACGCGGGTACAGCCGCTCGTGTTTACGGAGGGCGTTTTAATAAGGTGGTAACCCTACCTCGTAAGGATCTTCTGTTTTCCAAAAAGACACGCGATGACCCTATGGGCAATCTACCTAGGATCACGATGCGCTTTACCAAACAACATAACACTATCTACAATATTATTCAAAAATATTGGTCCATCCTAACTGATGATCCCAAAATTGGACGTCTTGTCGCTACACGTCCCTCTATTTCTTTCAAGAGGGCTACATCACTGCACGACAGATTAGTGCAAAGTGAGTATATGAGTGCGGCAAAGAGATCCAAACACTGCTCAGTTTTTGGCTCTTTTCCTTGCAATCATTGCTCATGCTGTAAGTACATTAGACGGGATAAGATCTTTTGCCTACCAAATGGTGGCATCTTTCGACCTATTCATTTTGTAAACTGTCAAACACGTGGAATAGTATACCTTATGGAATGCGAATGTGGGGCATACTATGTGGGTAAAACCAAGCAGGAATTCCACCGTCGCGTATCCAAACACGTGTACAGTATGGAAATCGGCAATTATTATTTGCCAGTTGGTCGACATGTTGTAATAGTACATAATTACAGGATGCCGAAATTCACATTTGTGGCCTTAGATCGTATACACATACCGGCCCGGGGTGGGGATTGGAACAAGATCTTATTGCAACGGGAACAGAGGTGGATACACAACTTGGACGCCACCTCTGCCCCGGGCTTAAACGAATCGATCTCTTTTGCCCCCTTCCTCAAAGGATTTTCCTCTGGAAGGACACAATAAAGCCTCCCTTGCTTTGCAGTGGGGGCCTCACCTCTCCCCTACCCGGGCCTCTCCCTTTTTCCCTTCATCATTACGTCTCAGGCTCTTTTTCCGTATCCGCCAATAGATTATTTTGGATTGTTTTGTATATGCAATGTATCCTTATATCAATGATTACCCAGAAAAACCATGTGTTTAACTGTCATGTGTTTCAATAGATGTACATTTTACCACAGTTTGCATATTTGCTCCGCTCAGGCTCTTGATAGAGACTTATATTTATATGACAATAGACGCCATTAAACTTTGAAGAGTATTATAGAATTATACAACTTGATTGGTGAATTCTACTTGGCTTTTTGTGATGATATGCCCCGACCTGCCATCTACCTCTCCTTTTCCCCCACCACTGGATCTTCCTCCCCTTCACGAGCACAACCTCCTTTTTATTATAACAATTTTTTTTTTTTTTTTTCCCCATCCTCTTCACCCCTACACTTCCCATCCCTTGACCAGTCCCGAAGATCCCGGGTGGGTGCTCAGGGGGTACCTGGCTAGTCTCGGCTTTTTGACATCGCCTAATTCCTATTTTATAATATAACAACTTTTTTCCTTCCGTTGAGAATATGTCTCTCTTCCCTCGAAATCTCCAATGGTCCTTTGCCAATTTACAGAGGGGAGGAGGGGATAATGGGTCTGCCCCCTGCCCTGACTCCCCGGCAAGGGTAGGAGGGGTTTCTGCCTGTATTTTACGGACAGGCCTCTCCATTGGTTCCCCCTCCCCCCTTGTGGAGGGATGGTGGACATATATTCCCTTGCCGGTGGCATCCTCGGACACTTCCGGGCGCATCCGCTCGTTTGGGCGAGCGTGCGTGATATATACTTTGCGCGCGTCCGTTCGATCGAGCGAACGTGTGCGACATTGTGACGCCACGTTTTTGCGACGGAAGTGACGAAATTTCGGGGCCGGTTTCCAGGACGCCGGGGCGGCCACACGAGGCTGATCCTATTCAGGCAGCCAACACGTTTGGATACACCGACTGATTGGTGGGCGTTTGCACCTGCAGCCAATCTCCAGGCTTTATATACGAACCTTCATTCATAGGAGGTGTATATTCATCCAGGAGGAAAGAAACCTGTACCCGTGGTTAGGTGAGCACTTATTTCCCCTTTGTATTTGACCTATATTTGGTGATACACTGCACCAAAACAAGCCCTTCTTACTGGCTGTTTAATATGAGGACTGATCTAAACTAATTTACAGATCGGACTTCAGGAAATACGTTGTAGGGACTGCGCCAGTTACCACTTGTGGACTAACGCCTAAGTCCCCCGTCCCTCATCTTTACCTTCTGGAACAGTTTCCCATTAGGTCTTACAATTCAGGTAATAATCTCACCACTTGCCTGGCTATTCCAATGACGCTAATACACCGGTGTGGTATTTTCTCACACACCACATTTGCACACTTTTCTTATATGTATATATCATCATGCACTTGACACTTTTATTGATCATGTCCCCTACCACTGTCACCTAGCTTAGTGCATCTTGTTTTTGCACACTTTCACTTGTGGTGTTTTCTTGTTTGCTTATTATATGACCCGCATATATCATCATTTATTCATGTTTTCACTTTTTCACCATTCCTTTGCGCACTTTTTCTTTCTCTGCTTAAACGTATACTCACACCGTCTTCACACAGCCCACCTCCCATCACCTTTATTTCTCCTTTTTCCCTATTTTCTTTTCTCCCGTCCCCCTTCTTCTGTGTATCATGGCTGACACACTGACACACATTTGCACACCTACTCATTCCAGGCCATTTCTTCCTTCGTTCCCCTCTTTCTTAGGCTCCTTGGACTCCCAGGCGTGGTTCCTTTTCCCCCCTTTTCCTTTCTTTCTTTGTCCGGGTTTTAGAAAGCATGTTATATGGACATTTGGACAATTGGGGGTGCAAGTGTGTATATGTATATGTGTACATGTGCACAACCTTTGGCATACATAATGGGGATATGATATCATTATCCCCATATCATGTATGCACTCCATGTTTCCAACATTAAGTAATCCTCGCTTTCAATTATTTAATCAATTAATTTTTTGCCATTGTTGGGATCTTGCTGCAGGTGTGACCCGCCATATCTTCGGTGTACCCTTACTCGTACCTACCCCCCCGGAGTTTCTTCTTCTGGGGGGCAAGGCAATAGTGTGACCTCCCGTGAGTCACGCCAGTGGGTGTGTGACACTGCCTCTTCTTCCATCTGGCATCTTGGCAATACATACGGACCAGGTACCACTCAATTGAGACATTGCCTTATGGGAGAACCTTTCTTCTGAAGCACTACAATCCATCTTACCTACCTGGAAGTACATTATTGGGTAAACCATTTTTAAATTAATATTGGGTATCCCTTATATGTATAACACCGGATTTATTTATTCAGTGTAATCTTGTTTTTCTTTTAACAGACCACCATCTCTGAAGAAGACCCCCCTTTGGGGTCGAAACGCGTTAGCTTTATGCTCTCACTGTTATCTACTCATACAGTGTAACATAGCTGTGTCTGTTTTACTTCCATGTGACATTATATGTACTTTATATACATGATTTTGTCTGTTATCCAAGTGCTCAGGTGAAGCTCATGTTTGTTTTTACCAATTATTATTATTAAAATACCTTTTATACTACTTCTATTGGCTTCTATTACTGTCTCTTGCTGCCTAAAAACCCCGTTTGTGGGGGAACTAGTTCTCCTGCTGAGGAAATCTAATACCTGAATCAAATAGAACACTGAGAGAAGGCAACCAGGTTCTCAAGCAGGAAGTTTTCGACATGATCACCCAAATGTGGGGGATTCCTTCGATAGACCTCTTTTGCCTCAAGGGAAAATGCGAAAGAAGCCATCTTCTGTTCCATAAACAGGGGAGATGGGACGTTGGGGGTGGACGCACTAGCACAGAGTTAGGGATTCTCTAGGTGCTATGCTTTCCCCCCTCCCGTTCTGATTCCTGCAGGGTTAAGGAAGTTTCAGGTGGAGATTACTACCCTTATTCTAATCGCACCTCATTGGCCCAGGAGGCCTTGGTTCTCCATTCTGAAGGGCCCGTCTGTGGAACCCCCCTGGATTTCCCAGTCTAGGAGTGTCTCCTTTCCCAGGGTCCAATCTGCTGTCCCCAGGTGGAACCTTGCAGCTTGGCTACTGAGGAGGAATTGCCGAAGGGCAAAGGGGTCTCAGATCGTTTAGTAGCCACTCTCCTGAATTGCAGGTAAATGGAAACTCAGACCATTTTCTTGAAGGTATGGAGGCGGTTCAATAGCTGGTGCTCAGAGAACTCCTTCAATGTGCACAGCTCGGTAGCCATTCTAGAGTTCCTGCAGTCAGGGGCAGATAAAGGTTTAGCCCCTGAAACATTGAAGAGTCAGGTATCCGCTTTAGGCGTATTTCTGGAAAGGCATCTAATATCAGACCCTTGGATAGTAAGGTTCTTTAGAGCTTTAAGTAGGCAAAGACCAAGCCTTTGGTCGCCCCCCCTTCCCAGTTGGGATCTTTCATTAGTTTTACAGGTTCTCACAAGAGAACCTTTTGAGCCATTGGAATCTTGCTCGTTAAGTTTGATCACTCTCAAAATGTTTTTTTTTTTTTTTTTTTTTTTTTTTTTTTGTGGCGATCACTACGGCAAGGAGAGGGAGTGAACTCGAAGCCTTTTCTGTTAGGGCACCCCTCTTCCGGACCATTCAGTTTTTTAAGACGGATCCGGCCTTTTTACCTAAGGTAGCCTCTAGTCTTCATAGAGTCCAGGAGATTGTGCTACCTACTTTTTGTTCAAATCCAGTGAGAGAACAGGAACACATCTTTCATAGATTGGATGTTAGAAGATGTGTCCTTCATTATTTATTTAGATGGCACAAGTCAGTTCAGGAAGTCTGATTCACTTTTTGTTTTCAGGGGCTAGGAAGGGTTCCAAAGCCTTTAGACGTATGATAGCCAGATGGTCAAGGTCAGGAGCCCATCCATTTTTATATATAGGGACTAGTTTGAAACATTGATGGTGGCTAGATCAGTGTTTCTCAACTCCAGTCCTCAAGGAGCCCCAACAGGTCATGTTTTCGGGATTGGAATGGGGGAAGGGTTGGGACTTTAAATGAGGCCTAGGACAATTGCATCAAAATAGTCTCCATTCCCATGGTCAGATGGAGCCCCAGCCACACAACCAGAGCCATGAAATCCACGCCCCATACAACAGCAGACCCCAAGAGACTAGTGAAACTGTATGAATAAATCAAAGTATTGTACAAACATTATCACCATAGGGAACATTTGCCAATCTTAACCCACAATATTGCAGGCAAAGGGGCTAATTCTGACATTAGTGTGTTATGTCAGAATGCTCAAAGAACCTATCTGAAATCCTATCTCACAGTTTTGCAGACGGGGAGAGGTACATAGATTACATGCATTGGTTGGTTAAATGCTAAACCAAAAAAACACATGCTTCCATCCCTAATTAACATGGAATGGGGGAAGGGTTGGGACTTTAAATGAGGCCTAGGACAATTACATCAAAATGGCCTCCATCCCTATCGGATACAATAGAAAAAGGTTTGGGACTTTAAGAGAAATGTGATTTGGAAGCAAAAAAAGAGCAATAAAAATTGGACAATCCATAATCTATCATAAATGGTAAATACATATATTAGAATATTGCACATGAGAACTTTTTTTTTTTTTTATCTATACACGATAGCATTCGCTACTAGTGATGGACGAACTTCCGATGGGACGTTTCGCGGACCCCATTGATTTTAATGGCAGGCGAACCTTAAAAACCTCCAGGTCGTATTTTCAGCCACAAAATACTTACTAGCTGTGCACACACAGTCCCACACCATAGACACTGACATAACAAAAGTATTAAGTGAATCTGGGATTGACAACGACAAGCATTCTTCTTCTTTTTTTTTATTTTTTTATTTTTTTATTTTTATCTGTGAAATTTTGACAATTCAGGCGCGCATGAAGGCCATGGAGGAGAGGCAAGGTCAGGGCAGGCTATGAAGGGGGTGCAGGAGATCGGTGCCACAGTCAGGGCAGCGCAGTCGTGTGCCAACCTGTGCTTGAGCCCCTCCCTCTGCCCGGCCCTTACCCCCACCTATGCAGGGCTCCACTGTGATGGTCCGGAGGTGCCAATCCAGTGCTGATCCTCAGCCATGGTGCTGGCACTGCCTGCTGATTGGCTTCTCCGCTATCTCCCTCACTGTCTGACACCAGCACTGTGATAGAGACTGAGCACTGACACCACACCAGCACTGTGATAGAGACTGAGCACTGACATCAGCAACTCGCTGCGGGACCCAAAAATGGCTCAACCTCTTCAAACAGGAGGGTACGGGCATATAGTACAGTGTGCCTTTTTTTTTTTTT
The DNA here is from genome assembly GCF_037356315.1 of Lithobates pipiens. Lineage (NCBI taxonomy): Eukaryota > Metazoa > Chordata > Amphibia > Anura > Ranidae > Lithobates > Lithobates pipiens. Next base: position 125,141,203 of record NW_027507789.1, on the reverse strand, counting down.
TTTTTCTTCAAGGAAGTGAGCCAAAGGTAGAAAAAAGGTCCGTGTGCTCAATTAAATAAATTGTTTATAGAGTTATGCATATACATGGTCTACTGGTCACATGTGTTGAATTCCTCCGAGATCCATGCCTCATTCATTTTTAGAAATGTGAGCTAGGCGAGTGGGCTTATCGGTCACTATTCCCCCCCCCCCCCCCTGCTGCGCTGAACGTCCTTTCGGACAGGACACTGGACGAGGGGCAAGCCAACAGTTCCATTGCAAATTGGGCAAGCTCAGGCCAGAGGTCAAGCCTGCCCACCCAGTAGTCCAGGGGTTCATCACTCCTCAGAGCGTCCACATCGGCCATTAACCCGATGTAGTCAGACACCTATTGGTCTAGGCGTTCCCTGATGCTGGATCCGGATGAGACCTGTCAATGGGTCGGCTGAAAGTATGACCTCATATCAGAAGTCGCCAACACATCTTCAAACCGCCCTCTTCTTGCAAGCGCTGTTGGATTGGTACCCACAACTCTTTCTCTGGGAGTGGGAATTCTTCCTCTGCCAGCGCATGCAAAAGCAGAATTCAGCATTTCTCGAAGCAAGGCCTGTAAGTGCTCTATTCTGACAGCCCTCTGTGATGGTGGTAACCTTTCCGCCATTTTGTGTTTGTACCGGGGGTCTAAGTATGTTGCCACCCAGTACTGGTCCTTGACCTTTATGCTTTTTATACGGGGGTCCCTGTTAAAACACTGGCGCATGAAGGCCCCCATTTGCACAAAACTGGAAGCGGTATGGTGGCCTGGCTCCCGCTCTTCATCCAGGATAATGTCGTCATCCTCCTTGTACTCCTCTCCCCATCCACGCACAACAGGGATCCCAGAAATGTTTAAAGCATGCTCTTCTTGCTCCTCATCTTCCCCGGCACCATCCTCCTCTGACTCCTCTTCAGACTCATGTTGTTAACTTGTCTCAGAGTAGCCATCCCCCCCCCCCCCCCCGGGAATTCATCCAGCATTGTGACTTCCTCCTCTTCCTGCTCCTGCTCTTCCATGGCTTGATCAATGACACGACGCAATACGCGCTCCATAAAGAAGGCATAAGGTACGATATCACTGATGGTGCCATGGCTGCGACTGACCAGTTTGGTGATCTCCTCAAATGGCCGCAGAAGTCTGCATCCGTCACGCATGAGCAGCTCCTCAGAACCTGCTCTGCCGCAGAGTTCGTACAGGTAGTCGTTAGGCTGCTCCAGCAGAAACATGCAGTTATCAAGCATATAGAAGGTTGCGTTCCATCGTGTCGGGCAATCACAAATAAGACGTCTGACCGGCAGATTGTGTCGCCGCTGAGTGTCGGCAAGGCGAGTCATGGCCGTGTAAGAGCTCCTGAAATGGGCCGAGATTTTCCTTGCCTGCCGCAAGATGTCCTGGACCCCAGGGTATTTGACAATGAATCACTGCACGACCAAGTTTAAGACGTGTGCCATGCATGGCACGTGCGTAATTTTGTCCTGTTTCAATGCGCTAAGCAGATTTGGCACACCACTTTACCAACTGTCAAATTGAGCCGTGTTAGCCACTGATCTGCCTGTGAACGCAAAGCTGAAAGGAGTGCAGGGCCAGTGTGGCTCTTGGCTTCCAGGCACAACAGACACAGCATGGCAACGTCTCACCTGGCATGTCGAATAGGTTCTGGGGATCTTGGGCGACGCAACGGAAGAGGCGCTAGCAGCGGAAAAGGAGGAGTCCGCTGAGGAGGAGAGGGAGGAGGGGAAGAGCCAGGCCTGCATGCAATCTGTGGCGGTAAAACCAAATCTACACGGGTTACATGCTTGACGGCCATCAGAAGGTTCACCCAGTGGGCAGTAAAAGTTGTATTACTTCCCTGCCCGTGTTTGCTAGACCACGTCTGTGGTCAGATGTATCTTGGCACTGACACTGTGTGCTAGAGATGCATTCACTTGCCGCTGAACATGGCCATATAGCTCTGGGATGCCCTTCTGTGAGAAATACTTCCTTCCTGGGACCTTCCATTGTGGTGTTCCAATGGCCACAAATTTTCAAAAGGCCTCCAAGTCCACCAGCTTATATGGCAGTAGTTGGCGGGCTATCGGTTCTGACAAGCCAGCCGTCAACCATTGGGCAAGAGGGTTATCCTGTGTCATAATTTAATTTTTTATTTTTTTTTTGAAGCCTGCCTTTTTCCAGAAAAACGTGAGGACGGCATGATGGAAGGTGGAGTGGAGGACAATTGTGAGGAGAGAGAAGTAGAAGGTGAGGCTGGATGGTGAGAGCCTGGAGTGTGGCTTTGTGGGTTCCATTGCTCCCACCAAGCTCGGTGATGGCAGCTCATGTGCCTTCTTAAGGCGGTCGTCCCTAGGTGAGTGTTGGGCTTACCGCGACACTTGCGTTGACTGCAAAGATTGCAACACTATTGTCAGCAGCGGATGCGTTAAAGCCCACACTGCGGAGCCATGTGCCGGCGTCCTGTGGGCGCCAGATGTGACCGTACATAGTTGATTCCTCGCTCCTGATGCATTAGCAGTCTGGTTTGTTCTGCCTGCTTCTCCTCCCTATCTGCTGATCCATATATCCCTTTGAACTCCCCTCCTCTTCCTCTCTTGTGGGCACCCACGTGACATCACTAGACACGTCACCATTGACGTCCCCTTCCCCACCGCTATAATTAGATCTCGGAGTAGGCAGCAACACCGGGGACCAACCTCCTCCTTGGGCTGATCTGGATACTGTCAGACTGCTGAGTGGCAGTTGTTGCTGCCTCCTCTTCCTGATCCAATGCCAAGAATGGCTGCGCATCGGAAATGTCTTGTGATCGGAAAATAATTCCTGTGCCTCACGTGGAAGGCATATGGTGTTGGTGGTAGTGTCTTTGGCGGTTCACACAGCAGAGAGTGAAGAAGAGGGTACAGATCGAGAGGATGAGGAGGGTGCAGAAGAGTAAGGCTGAGTGAGTCACTCAACCAAAAGCATTCGATACAGTTCCCCACACACGGCTCATGTGTAAGGTAAAGTCTACAGGTTTGGAAATATCAGTTTGTAAATGGATAGAAAATTGGCTAGAAGACAGAATTCACAGAGTAGTGGTTAATGACTCTTACTCTGAATGGTCTAAGGTTATCAGTGGTGTACCCCAAGGTTCAGTGCTGGGACCCTTACTTTTTAACATCTTTATAAATGATATTGGGTCTGGGATCAAAAGTAATATTTCTGTCTTTGCAGATGACACCAAGATATGCAGTGGAATAACGTCTTTACAGGATGTCTCCAATTTACAAGCCGACCTCAATACACTGTCTAATTGGGCGACTATGTGGCAGATGAGGTTTAATGTTGATAAATGTAAAGTTATGCACTTGGGGCCTAAGAATATGCATGCATCATACATGCTAGGGGGAGTACAACTGGGGGAATCCATAGTGGAGAAGGATCTGGGGGTTTTGGTAGACCATAAGCTCAATAACAACATGCAATGGCAAGCTGCTGTTTGCAAAGCGAGCAAAGTCCTTTCTTGTATTAAGAGAGGTATGGACTCCAGAGAAAGAGATATAATTTTGCCACTGTTCAAATCATTAGTAAGACCTCACCTGGAATATGCCGTTCAGTTTTGGGCACCAGTTCTCAAAAAGGATATCGGGGAACTGGAGAAAGTGCAGAGAAGGGCAACCAAACTGATAAGAGGCATGGAGGAACTCAGCTATGAGGAGAGATTAGAGGAACTAAATTTATTCACTCTTGAGAAGAGGAGATTAAGGGGGGATATGATCAACATGTTCAAATACATTAGGGGTCCATATAGTGAACTTGGTGTTGAGTTGTTCTCTGTACGGTCAACCCAGAGGACAAGGGGGCACTCTTTACGTCTAGAGGAAAAGAGATTTCATCTTCAAGTACGGAAAGGTTTCTTCACAGTTAGAGCTGTGAAAATGTGGAATAGACTCCCGCCAGAGGTGGTTCTGGCCAGTTCAGTAGACTGCTTTAAGAAAGGCCTGGATACTTTCCTGATGGTACATAATATAACTAGGTACTAACATAGGTAAAGTTGATCCAGGGAAAATCCGATCGCCTGTTGGGGGATCAGGAAGGAATTTTTTTTCCCCTGCTGTAGCAAATTGGCGCATGCTCTGCTGGTTTTTTTTTTCGCCTTCCTCTGGATCAATTGTGGGCATAAAATTGGGTATCTGGATTGTACGATTATTTTTTATTTTATTTATTTGTTTTTAAGGTTGAACTGGATGGACTTGTGTCTTTTTTCAACCTGACTAACTATGTAACTATATGTAACCAGTAATCAAACGCACCTTCTGCAATTTCCCACTTTGGCTCAAGCCTGTTGCTCCTGCCCTACCCCTACCACCCATGCGGAAGGGCCTGCCTCTTCCTCTGCCTGTCATTTTTTTTAAACGACCTTGTGATAAGTCTCTAGAGAAGTGCAGTATGCATGTGGAAGAAGGTATATAACACCCCACTATTTTTTTTTATTGCGTTTGTCACTTTGTAGTATCGCTGCAGAACCGCTCAGCAGTCATAATGATGCACAGTGGAAACACACTATAATATGCTTTCTATATGTGCAAGTATTTTATACGTGTATTACACCCCTATATACTGCACACCAAATAGTACACTTATACTAGTCCTTTAAAAGGACCTTTGTGGACCTAATAGTAGCTAGCTAGTAGCTAGTGAATTGCAGACTGTCCCTCCCTACACTGAGAAACAGCAGTGCAGTGCAGTATAATATGCTTTCTATATTTGAAAGAAAGTATATTATACGTGTACAGCCCTATACCAGTCCTTAAAGTGGTTGTAAACCCTTACAAACCACTTTAACCTACAGGTAAGCCTACATTAAGGCTTACCTGTAGGTCCAAGAAATATCTCCCAAACCTATACTGTTTAGGAGATATTTGAATGACAGCGGCGGAGCTGCGAGACCCCACCGAGAAGATGGATGCGGCAGACTACAGGGGACAGCGGTGACTTTGCTGGCTCCTGTGTCAGGTAAGTGGCACATAATGGGCTACTATGCGATGCATAGTAGTCCGTTATGCTTTGCCTTTGCAGGGAATCGGAGGAAGTAAACTCATCAAGGTTTACTTCCTCTTTAAAAGGACCTTTTTGTGGACCTAGTAGCTAGTGATTTGCAGACTGTCCCTGCTCCAAACACCAAACTGTCCCTACACTGATAAAAGACAGCTGCAGAATCGGTCAGCGCTCGGCAGCACAGCAATCAGCAGTGCACCATTATACTTTCTATATTTGACAGAAAGTGTATTACAACCCTATATACTGTACACCTATACCAGTCCTTAAAAGGACCTTTGTGGACCTAGTAGTAATGGCTAGTGATTAAACTTGCTGTTCCTGCTCCACACAGCGTCCTGTCCCTACACTGACAAAAGACAGAATCTAAAATGGCCGCCAGATCGGGTCTATTTATAAGGTAGGGGGTATGTCCAATTGTCCATGTGCTGAAATGTCTCAATTGGTTGTCCTGTACCCCATGATGGATGTGCCATCATGGGTCAACATTCGTCACAATATAAATGCATATGTCCGCCGCGCGAACAGCGCCAGAAGTCCGGTTTGGTGAATCACGAACCGCAAGGCCATCTCTATTCACTACTGTTGGAGCATTTATATTGCTCGCAACATGGCTTCACTATCATATATTATATACACTGTGTCACAATAGTCCCATTCTACTTGTAATTTTTCATATCCCTTATGCAATCACACCCTTTAGTAATTCACTTGCATCATGTTTACATTTAGTGCTAGATGTCTTGAGTTGATATTAACATGGAATTATTGCTCTTGGGGTGAGGAACACATTTTTGTTTTTTATTTTTTGGCACTACGGTTCACTGCATTGTCGCATGCTCTGCCTGCCTCAGCTCCCGTGTCAGGGGATGCTCCCGGCCGCCCTCATACCCACTGCCGTGCCTCATCACCTGACCCGTAAGTATAGGCGTTTGGTCTCTACACATCTCGTTCTTTCCCTCCTGTTATTTAATATGTAAACCTGACCAATTGTTTGGCACATTATTTCTCGTCCTACAGATACTCATCATACTTAAGTTCCTGATGAGTGGCAAAATAGCTACGAAACGCGTTGAGCTTTAGATGCTACAGTTATATCCAGTCATGTAGTTTTAATATACTCTGTTTTTATCCTAATAACTGAACCAATTTTCATTATGTGCAATATTTTTATATATGAATTCAATTATCTTGATGTAGGAGCTGTGGGATTGATTATTTTTCATGTGCAATATTCTAATATATGTATTTACCATTTATGATGGATTATGGATTGTCAAGTGAGTACCCTTGCTCCCTATGTAACGCATTAGACAAATAGCCAACAAATCCACATTATCCAATTTTTATTGCTCTTTTTTTTTGCTTCCACATCGCATGTTTCTCTAAGACCCCTTTCACACCAAGGGCGTTTTGCAGGCACTATAGCATTAGAAATAGCGCCTGCAATCCGCCCTAAAACAGCTGCACCATTGTCTGTAGTGTGAAAGCCCGAGGGCTTTCACACTGCAGCGGTGCGCTGGCAGGACGTCAGGAAAAGTCCTGCCAGCAGCTTCTTTGGAGCGGTGTGTTTGCCGCTGCTCCCCATTGAAATCAATGGGGCAGCGCTGTAATACCGCCGGCAAAACGCTGCTATTGCGGCATATTGCCGGCAGTTTTAACCCTTTCTCGACCACTAGCGGGGGTAAAAGCGTCCCACTAGTGGCCGAAATTTGCCGCAAATCCGGAAAAAATAGCGGCGTTTTACCACCGACGCTATGGGCGGCCTGGTGTGAAAGGGGTCTTAAAGTCCCAAACCTTTTTCTAATTATTTTTTTTCAGGAGTTCCCTCAGATGAAACGGCTGTGGTAATTACTAATGCAGTGAAACTCGTCAAATCACCTGTGCAAAATAATGGAAGGCCTGAAAACATGACCTGATGGGGTGCATGGAGGACCGGAGTTGAGACACTCTGGGCTAGATAATAAAACAACTCTAGGTGTAAGGCTGGGTTCACACTGCTGCGGTGTATGAGATCGGATGTGATTCGCACCGCACTGCAAATCACATGCGATCTCTGTGCGATGCGAATTCAGCCATACTATCTATATGGCTTAAATCGCAATCGCATCCGGCCCAAACTCGTACAGGACCCTTTTTTATTTTATTTTTTTTTTTTTTTTTTTTTGTTCTTGGTCCATAGCAGAATCGGATCGCATAGGTGTTCACACAAATTCACACAAATTTAACTAGTAATGGCGGTGATGTGTGTGTGTGTGTGTGTGTGTGTGTGTGTGTGTGTGTGTGTGTGTGTGTGTGTGTGTGTGTGTGTGTGTGTGTGTGTGTGTGTGTGTATAATTATTATATATATATATATATATTATAATTTTTTTTTTTTTTTATCGTGACTGCGACATTATGGTGAACACATCGGACATTTTTGGGACCATTGCCATTTATACAGCGCTATACAAATGCGCTGCTGCCTGTGTAAATGGCAGTGAAGGGGTTAAGTATGTCCTGGGGAGTGTTTCTAACTGTAGGGGGCATGGCTACGTGTGACAGTCACTGATCTCTGATCACTGATCAGTGACACTGTCACTAGGCAGAATGGGGAGATGCTTGGTTACATTAGCATCTCCCCGTGAGGAGATCGCACATATTCCTGCAGACATAGAGTCCACAGGACCCGTGACCCGACTCGTGGAGGTCCTGGCAAGGGTGCACACAATGGCACAGCGGCAAATTTTAAAGGGACATACCTGTACGCCCATTTGCCCAGCTGTGCCATTCTGCTGACATACATCAGCATGCACTGGCCGGGAACCGGTTAAGAAGCTTTAAACGGTTTCAAAGTTGCAAGAGGTTCTCTCAGAAAATATCAATGAGTTAGATGTTCTCACTTTCTTGGCTCAATAAAAATTGTCGCTGATGGGGGGGGGGGGGGGGGGGTTTGGGGGAATTGCTTGTGGTCAAAACTTAAATTATTCACTTCCAGCCCAGGCCTATTCTGCCATTCCTCTCCAACATGTAAAAATAGTCTTACTCGGAACCCCCAAACGGAATAAATTATATCTATATATCTCTCTTCTTTATTTTAAGCAGAGACCCTAGAAAATAAAATGACAGTAGCCCAATTTATTTGTATAATGTAAAAGATGTTACGCTGAGTAAATGGACACCTAACATGTCACGCTTTAAAATTGCGCACACTTGTGGCATGGCGCTAAACTGCCGTACTGCGTAAAATCTCCATAGGTTACACTTTAAAAAAAATGTTTAATAGGTTACAAGTTTAACGTTCAAGGAGGTCTGGTGCTAGAAATATTTCTCTCGCTCAAACGTTCACGGCGATACCTTGTGTAGTTTAACCACTTCAACCCTGGAAGCTTTTACCCCCTTCCTGACCAGAGCACTTTTTGCGATTTGGCACTCCATCGCTTTAACTGACAAATTTTGCGCAGTCATGCGACGCTGCACCCAAACAAAATGTATTTGGCGCTATAAACAGAGTGATAATTTTGGGTGGGGGGGAAGCAATATTTTTTACTCTTTGCTATAAGTGAAGTGTTTTTTGTTTGGGCCCTGAAGCCCAAAAGCTTTGTAGTTTTGGGTGAGATGAAGCTTTCATTCCTAGAGCCACATCTTGCCTATTAGCTAAACCTCATTGGGACTGAGGTTCAAGACGCAGGAAATCTCTGGCAATTGGCATCTATGTACTTGCAGAATATGTGCAAGTTACTTGACAACACCATGCACTGTTTTTGGAAGTGGATGTGTACAGTACCATAAAATCACCTATTTTTTATTTTTTTTATTAATGGATTTGCAGTGCAGAGATGTGTATTTGCATGGATATGTAGTGCTGGATTTTCTGTGTCTGTGTGGGTGTTTTTAGCGCGCACACTTTTTAATTTTTTTTTTTTTTTTTTTTTTTTCGGACACTCATCAAAATGGATGTGTAGTGCTTGATTCTGTGTGTGCGTGTTTAGATATGTATTGAATGTTGTGCTGGATCATGTAGATCCATGGATGTGTTGTGCTGAATTATATACATGTTTGATCATGGGACATGAAGGGCTGGGTTTTATTTTGTATGGGTGGTGCAAGATTTTTTTGTGTGTGTGTATATATTTATTTCAGGAGAACTAGAGACCTCAGATGCAGACGTCAACTTCTAGAGCAGCTTTGGAAGTTGGGAGGGATTTTTATTTTTACATGCATAAAACCACACGTGTACCTCCCAACTTTGGAATGTCATGGAAAGGGACACCTTGGGACAGCGGACATGTGGCATGCTCCACACGGTGTGTTGACAATGAGCAGGCTAAATTGCACTGGCTATTGGGTGTGGCTCAAAATGGTTAAATGGTCTGACCCTACATATTGTATTGACTGTACACGGTCACTGTCCTTGTACATATTATCATACTAGTTATTGTGCTAGTTTGACTATGGATCTACATTACATAAAGGATAAACATCGTGAGCTAACTTTAGGGTCTATATGAAAATGTTCTTTGTGAATAAACTGATGTGTATAGGTAATTTTGTGAGGGCTGCTGAATGTTGTAGTCCACCAGCCAGGCACACAATTTCCAGTCACTTTAGACTGAAAACAGTCCATGCACTGTTTTGTTTTTATTAAGGGGAATTAACTTGGATGTGATAATGTGGGATCATGCCCACTGAATTGCAGAATATTTACATAGGACCAACTATATACACTCCAATCTTCACTCCAACACAACACTTGCTTGCAGACTATTCCTCCAACACCTACAGCACATCACTTGTACTCCCAGGATCAACTAGCACATAAGTTTAGGCCTGATGCTAACTCAGCCAGGCCTTGTAGGTAGGGATTAAAGAGGAAGTAAACCCTGATGGGTTTACTTCCTCTTTTTTTCCCTGCAAAGGTAAAGCATAATGGACTACTATGCATCGCATAGTAGCTCATTATGTGTCACTTACCTGACACAGGAGCCAGCGAAGTCGCCGCTGATCCCTGTAGTCCGCCGCATCCATCTTGCTGGTGGCGTCTCGCAGCTCCGACCAATGACAGCGGCGAAGCCGCGATGACGTCACTCCCGCGCATGCGCACGGGAGTCGCGTCTCGCAGCTCCGCCGCTGCCATTCGGCGAAGCCGCGATGACGTCACTCCCGCGCATGCGCACGGGAGTCGACAAATTAGGCAAATCCAAATCCATTCTTGGACTTTCCCGCATGTAGTGCGCCTGCGCGCCGCTGTCTACGGCGCTTGCGCCGTAGACAGCGGTGCCCATTTTCGGGCAAATATCTCCTAAACCATATAGGTTTAGGAGATATTGCTTGGACCTACAGGTAAGCCTTAATCTAGGCTTACCTGTAGGTCAAAGTGGTTTGAAGGGGTTTACTTCCTCTTTAAGGATGCCTATGGTGTAGCAAAAATGACGACCATTATTGGTGCTAGTTGTCCTTCACGTGGCTACTGCTCCCAGCACCACTTCTTCAGGCCCTGATAACCTTCATGGCTGCAGCTGCCTCTCCTCTGTCCATGCTTCCACAGTCCACTCTTCTGGTTCTGCACCCATCCCAGACTGCTCTCTCCCAGTCCTCTCAGACGTGCCTCTCCAGTCCTTCTGACTGCATCACTCACCACCAGCCCTCCCGGCTGCAACCTGTTTCACCCTGGAGACTTGCCTGGCAGTGCTCTCTCCCACTGTCCTATCCTTGCTCCCATGCCTCCAGTTCAGGACTCCTCCATGTTCTCAGGGGGTCTTGCCCACACCAGAGCCCAGGCCCAAGGTCCCCTGGCAAAGCTACTGACCTAACACCCCTCCCCCATGTGAATGTGTAAGGTATAGATCTTATCCTACTGATATGGGGAAGGGGGATTTACAATAGTGAAACAATGTAAATGCCTTGGCTATAGGTGTAGACCAGGTTTAGGCAACCTTCCAGAGGTTGAGATCAACTTGGACAACATGGAGGAAATCAAAGATTCCCCCCCCCCTCCCCCACAGTAGGGACTTCTGCCTCCCCATAGCAGTGTCCTGCCCTCCTTCACACCACTCACTCCCTGACTATAGTGTCCTCTGCTCCCCTTCCACCCTGTAGTAGGGTCCTCTGCACCACCTACTATTGCAGTGTCCTCTGTCCCCTTCACAACATAGCCCCCCACTGTGGTGTCATCTGCACCCCATAGCAGTGTCCTTGGTCCCCTTCACACACCCCATGCAATATCCTCTGTCCCCATCACACCTCCCTCACCCCACCTGTATAGCAGGCCAGACAACAGGAAGTATGACCGTTCTGGATAGAGGGTGGGAGCTGCCAGAGTTAACTTTTTTACATTAAAAGGCTGGTGATTGCTTACTGGGTGGTCCTATCAACGAATCGCCTGCTGGGAAATGTGAAAAGTTAATTTCAGCAGCTCCCACGCTTTTCCTTTTTTTTTTTTTTTTTTTTTTTTTTTTAACGCAGGAGTCTGAAAAGCATTGTACCCACAAGCAATAGTTGATGGGTGCAATATTGATTTGGCATGTCCTCTGAATTTTAGCCCATATCTATGAGCTTTCTGTTTGAAGGCCAGTGAACTAGCAGAGGGTGCTTCAGTGCCCCCGCAGCTACATGGTGGAAGATGGTACAGAAAAAAAAAACAGGAGTCATGGCCACCCAAAATACAGAACAAGTAACTTGTTCCAAAGGTGAATCTAGTCTGTATGCCTTCACCTACCAGAGCAGTTTTTTGCACACCTAGAGAATAAAATGGTGGTAGTTCCAATTTTTATGTCACACAATATTACCACAAAGGTCTAGGAAATGGTTTCTGTAAATACACTAAAGTTCATTTTAAAATTTTTGTATTTTACAAGAGACTGCACGGATTAAATGGATACCAACAGGTCAAGGTGTAAGTTTGCATGCACCTGTGAAATGGTGACAAACTTCAGTACCCTATATTTTCTATTGATGGAAACGCTTGCAGATCGCCCACCATCATTATACGGCGGCACTTTGAGGTGTAATATCATGGCAGCAGCTAGCTGCCATAACCCTGGTGTCCACTTCTTCAGCAGGTGGTCTGCTACAAGATAAGTGGTCTCAGTGGCGGATTCGCTGCAAGATCACTTTCATCAGTGGCGGGAGGGGATGCCCTCCGCTGCTTACCGGAAACAGCAGAGGCAATAGGATCCTGTCCCTGCTTGGCATGGAGCTGAATGAGGGGAAGATGGCCCCCACCTGGCTCCATACCATTGTAGGGTGGAAACAACGTCAAAATGTCAATTCCACCCATAGCTCTTAAAAGGACTTTTTTTTTTTTGTTTTTTTGTTTTTTGTTTCACAAACAGGTGCAAATTTGAAGCATGACATGTTGGATATCAATTTTAACTTATAAACAAGTTTGAAAAATAGGTCTGGTCCTTAAGTGGTTAAAAACCCCCTATAGGTCATCGGGTTAGTGTTAGAGGAGGTCTGGTTCTATAAATATTGCTCTCCCCGTGTGTGTGTGTGGCAATTGGGGTGCCCACGTGTACCAGATTGCCCGGGACAATCCTGCAATTGGCAGGTCTGTCCCAGGCACCTTATTGTTCCGGAGTGAAATTGACAGAGCAAGAAAACCCCGCCGTAGCGCTGGCGCTCACTCTGCCTCCAGCTCTACCTGAGACTCTGGCCACTGGTTGCTAGAGTCATCTGGCGGCTAGCAACCAGTGACCTCACAGCCACGACTCACTCTGCCGGGCATGCAAAGCGGAGAAAAAGTTGACTTTCTCCACCATGCTGGACGAGGCGGTCGGTAGGGGCAGCCCCAAAGACACTAATCCACCAGCATGACCTATGCATTCGGTAATTACCCCTTCCCGTAAATATTCCCTTTCACTACCCATACCTTTACCATTCCCATTTTTACCTTCCCCTTTTCCCAATAAATAGACCACACCGGAGTTTGGAGTATAAAATTGGCCATAGCAGCCTTTTATTTAACCAAAATAAATAACTTTATTGCTATAATAGAAAAATACTTGTATTGCAACAGCAATTACAACTCCCAGTCGTTTGGTCTTTGACGGTACCTCGGTTCCATTTAACGTTGCCTTTTTCCCAATCCACTGCGGGACCAAAATTTTACCATGCCAGGCCTCCGGCCGTTTAACAGCCCGGAGCCAACCCCACCTTCCAGCAGTGTCACCAAACCCGTATCCCAGCCTACCCTTCCGCTGGGATACACCAAAAGGGGCACATACCACCTATGAGCCCCCCCACACACTTCCATCACCTAATTTTCTTTACCCCGTCAAAGACCAAAGGCACCGCCACTGCCCGCAAGGATGACCACCTTAGCCTTAAGGGCCCCTCCACACCCGCAGAGCCCGTTCAATCCCATCCTGCACCCCCCAGGGCCCAAAGGTCAGTCCCCACCGCCGTGAGATGCACGCCATCCCCCCTAAGGTACATGCCCACATTCACCTCCAACTCCATGTGCTGTATCACCAATCCTCCATTCCGTGTCACAAACCTCCCCAGGGCCTTATTCACCTTAATCCTGGCTTTATTGAGCCGGACCACAGAGCGAGCCATACGCCACGCAGTCCGTGCCACGATGTCGGACCAGATTACCACCATACTAGGAAAATCCCTCTGAAGCATTAGAAAGTCCAGTTTGACATCCGCAACGAGGTCCCTAGTGGACCGGACCCCTAAGTCGTTACCCCCCACATGTAACACCAACACATCCGGGGGCCTATCCAGTCTGGCGTACCGATGAATTTCGGGCACCACCCTGCTCCACTTCATCCCAGGGATCCCCAACCACCTTATGTTCGCCTCCCTACGAGAAATCCCCAGTTGCCTTCCTTCTGGCCTGACATCCGCTCTCCTGGCACCCCAAAAAACGTAGGAGTGCCCCAATATCCAGACGAGGCATTCGCGACCTCCATCTGAAATGAAAAGACAAAATACTAAAGCAACTGTGCAACACCCGTCCGTGTCCCCCCCCCGTCCAGCCAAAAAACTTCTGTTCCCCCCCCACCTGTAAAACACTAACCAAAACCCCCGAACTCCACCTACACCAAATGTGGCCTCACGTACGACCTAAACCTCCTCAATTCCCAGCGCCCAATCCTCTTGACCACAGCCTCGTCCAACCCGCATCTGGCCGCCTCAGTGGCTGCCCCGATGCGGAAGGAGTGGGAGGCGAACTGCGAGCAATCCAAACCCCCCCCCGCCCGCAAACACTTCCGAAACACAGCCACAAATTGAAATCGGGATAAAAAGGTCCCATCCTGATGCACCAGTAAAGGGCCCACCCCGTGAGGCCTAACCCCCAGAAACTCCGAGACCACCCGCACCGGGCATAACCCCGATCCTGGCAAAGCAAAAGGCCATATGTCCACCCCCTTCCCCGTTTGGTCCGTCTTGGACCTACGCAGCCTCAACAGCACCCTATCGGCCCCCAATGTCACATCCTGACCCAACAGACCTCCCCCAACGCTCTTCGCCGGACTAACCAACTCCCCCACCCGAAAAGCCCCAAAGAACGCCAACGAAAACGCTGCTCGGAACAACCGCACTTCATAACTGGAAGTGCACTGTTCTCCCAATTGATCGCAAATGACCTGCGAGACATGGAACGTCACCGGCCTCCTCATATCTTTTCGCGGATTGCCCTTCCTGTACCCCTTGAACGCCTGCTTCACCCAAAACCCTTTTGTGTGATCCACCTCCCCGCGCAACTTAAACCAAAAGGCCAGCGCCGCTAGCTTACGTTCAATCGAAGCCACAGACCCCGAGCACTCCATGACCTTAGAAACAAAACACAACACCAACAGCCCCTGATTCCCCCCCCCCAGCTCAGCGTCTGCCAGCTGTGTAAAATCCAGCCATTCCTTCCACACCTTACTGTATGCCGCCCAGGTTGCACCGCTCACCGACCTCCTGATCCATTCTGCGGCGATTCCAACGCAACCTCCCAGAGCCACCCTGGGCAGGGGATCCCCTCTCTCGCCACATCCGGAGCCAAAGCCCGAAACCTCTCCCACTGAAATCAAGATAAGGCATCGGCAACTTTATTGTCTACCCCCAAGATATGGTCGGCATACAAAAAAACGTTCGTCTGCAAACACCGCAGCACCAGATGGCGCAGCAGCCGAATCACCGGCTGCGAAGACGCCGACATCCGATTGATCACCTGCACCACGCCCATGTTGTCGCAGTGCAACCTGATCTTCAGATCCCGGCACGGCACTCCCCAAAGCTCCATTGCCAGCACCACCGGAAACAATTCCAGCAGCACTAGGTTCCTCGTATACCCCGCCTCCACCCCTGTCTAGGGTCAGGCCTCCACGCTCCATTGTCCCTGAAAAAAGACCCCATAGCCCGTGGACCCTGCCGCATCCGTCACCAATTCCACGTCAAAGTTACTCACCGGCCCCTTCATCCACACCGACCGTCCATTGAAGCCTTCCAAAAAGGTCTGCCAAATACGCAAGTCCTCCCTAAGTTCCCGAGTTAACCGAATGAAGTGGGTCGGAACCTGCGTTCCAGCCGTAGCCACTGACAGCCGTCGGCAAAAAACCCGACCCATCGGAATGATCTGGCAAGCAAAATTCAACTTACCCAGGACCGACTGTAACTTCCTCCAGTTGCACTTTTCGCACGCCGACCAGCTCCCGCAGTTCCCTTTTCAGTACTTCAACTTTGTCCTCCGGCAAGCGGCATTCCATGACTTCCGTGTCTATCTCAATGCCCAAAAAACTTAAAACCGTGGCAGGCCCTTCCGTCTTGTCGGCAGCCAACGGCACCCCGAATTTTTTCGCAATGTGCTGCAACGTGGCCAAAAGGATCGCACACACATTGGAAGACGGGGGGCCTACGACGAGAAAGTCATCCAGGTAATGAATCACGGACGCCCAGCCCGACACATCGCGCACCACCCATTCCAAGAATGAACTAAACAGTTCAAACAAGGCACAGGACACGGAACAGCCCATGGGCAAGCATTGGTCCACGTAAAACTGTTCCTGCCAACAACACCCCAAGAGCCAAAAGCTCTCCGGGTGCACTGGCAACAGCCGAAAAGCCGCCTCGATGTCAGACTTCGCCATAAGGGCCCCTTTTCCGTAATGCCGCACCCAGCCCACCGCAGCGTCAAACGACGTGTAGGACACCGTGCAGGCCTCCGGGTCTATGGCGTCGTTCACGGAACCCCCTTTCGGAAAGGACAAATGATGGATAAGCCGGAACTTGTTAGGCTCCTTCTTAGGCACCACCCCCAACGGAGATGCCACCAAATCCGGCAACGGTTGCTCCACGAACGGGCCACACATCCTCCCCAACGAAACCTCCTTCGCCAATTTCTTGCTGACCACCTCCGGATTCCGCAAGGTGGACCGCAAGTTCTTGGCCACCGGAGGAACTACTTGCAAGGAACACGGAATCCTAAAACCCACAGCGAACCCCTCCCCCAGCACCCGCACAGCCCCCTTGTCGGGGTACCTATTTAGAAAAGGCTGCATCCTTTCCACCCTCACCGGGGTTATCCCTCTTGAACGCAGGCTCCCCGGCACGCTTGCCCTTTTTAAAACAACGGGAGAGTGAGTGATTGCCGCCGCAACCGAAACACTCATGTTTAAATCGACAGGACCCCCCCGAACTTGCAGGCCCCTTCGTTAAACTGCCAGCAAACCCCTATTTTTTTTTTTCCCCGGCCGGAAGTCCTGAGGCGGGAGTTCCCCCGGCCCCCCCCTGAAAAAACTGCGAAGGCGTCCGCGCCGACGACATCAATCGCATCCAAAGGCTGATATCCTTGTGGTCCCACCGAATATCAGGACGCACGGCCCTCCGCTGCCTAAACTGCTCGTCATAGCGCAGCCAAGCCGTACCCCCATACACCCTATGCGCTTCCCCGATGGCGTCCATGTAACAAAACAGGGCCGAGCAATGCTCCGGCGCCGTCTCGCCAATCACGCTAGCCAGAATGGCAAACGCCTGTAGCCAATTAGGGAAAGTCCGCGGTATCAGTCGATACCGCCTCTTTTCCTCATCGTCCTTCTTGGAGTCATCGGGCTTGACCCTATCCAAATTGAACTTCTCTAAGGGGAGTAACGAAAAGATCTCCACATACTCACCCTTTTTTATCTTGTCCCGTACCTCCGGCTTGAGATGCGCTCCAAGGGCCCTTCGTAACAGACATAAACCTCACTTAGCCGCGTCCGCAAGCCGAACCAAATCGACCTGAGCCGCGGCCTCCTTCACTGCCTTATCGTCCCCTGTACTTACCGAGGGCGCTCCAGCCACCGTCGTCCCCTGTTGAGAACTCACCTCCACCGCCACGCTCCCAGACGCCGGCACCGGAACCACTAATTGGGAGCCTAAACCCAGCGACCCAAGCCCTGTCCCCTGCGAGGCCTCCCCCCCGCGGGACACCCCGCCCCCTGGAAGGGAACTCAAACCCGACCCCGCCCTCAGGCCCCCCACCCAGGGCGCAACCTGCGGGGGTCCCCCGGAAGCCCCGTCAGCAAATCTTTGTATCAGATCCTTCAAACCACCCAACAACGCCTGCAACGATGCCTGGGTCCCGCCAGAGGCGGGCAGACCGCCCGCCTGCAGCGATACCGCCCCAGCGTCCGCACGGCCCCCGCGCCGCACACCCAGCCGCCCCCCCCCCCCCCCGACATACCCCCCCAAAGCATCAGACAAAGCATTAGCAGTAAAAGTAAGCCCCTTACCTGGCTGCGTGGGTCTCCTCCCGTCAGCCGTCCCTCCGGATGCTCCCGCAGCCTCTTCCCGACCAAGGACCTCCTCTTCGGAACCCGACAGCTCTCCTTCGGAACGCACATCTGCCGTGGATAGCATAGGCGTAGCAGACCCTCCGGTCGCGGGCGGGCCAGGGGGTGTGTCAGCGGTGCTGGTAGATGGTCTGCCGTTGTCATAGGCCCGACCGTCCCTCCTGCCGAGCAAGGCGCCCGCACCGCGTCCCCGTGCGGGCCCCGTAGGCCTGCCCCTGTCCTCCCTCACGGCTCCACTTCCACTCCTCCCCGACCTGCCAGCAGCGTCTGGTAGCTGACGCGCAGGTGTGGCACTGTGTCTCCTCTGCCGGGTCTCCCCCCTGCGGCGGCAGCAAGGGGAACCGTGCTCTGTCATCACCTGACCGCGCCGGCGGGAGGGGGTGACATCCAGTTCCAACCCCCCGCTCCCCGAGCCCCGCCCACGAAGAGGATTCCGCCCCACCACATTTACAACCTCCATCCCCTCTCTACTAGCACAAGGGGAGGGGGTGGAGTCTGTACTGAGGGAGAGGGTCGATTATTGCTATGTAATAGAAATACACTTCAAGCATGGTGTTGGGATGATATAAGTGCTAAAACCAGCCATTCATCTGACAAATCACTCGCTGCTGAAATCCCATCAACCCCGAGACTACATTCAACACAATGTTTGAATATGGCAGTAAAAGGGTTAAACAGCATGTCACAATTGCCAGGTGTTGCAGCTGCTGAATGTGACCATGTAAGTCTGTGAGGCCATGCTGCAACCCACCCTACGGTTGCTACCTTTTCTTCAAGCCAAACACCTGAACACTTTAGAGGCACAGAGCAAAGGGGAGTACACAGGAGCCCGGGGGGCAACAGAAGGAAGTGGAAGCTGGACAGGAAGGGAAGCAGAGGTGGCATTTACTAGAACAGATCTCCTGCAGCAGCCGAATGCCAGCAGGAAGAAGAGGAGGAGAAGCCGCCATTCAGCTGCTGCAGCAATAAATTACAGCCAAAGACCCCCCTGAAGCTATGCCCACAGTCCTGTCTGAATAATGTGTCTGGGTTTCAGGCCAATATCACCAACATTCTCTGCCGGGGATACGTAACTGGGATGAGGGGGGCCTGGGAGAGGAGGGGAATTGCTGATCGTCCTTCCCATCAGCCCCTGAACAGTATTGAGTACCCCAACACTGCCCATCCCTCAACTACAGTCTGGTCTGAATATTGTGTCCATTTCAGGGGAAATTAAACAGACGCATGATTCAAAACGTAGACTGTACGGGTGAATACAGACAGGTGGCAACCCTTAACCACCCTGTGTCTAATGCATGTGATTGTGGTAGTGCAGCATTTACAGGGTTAAATCATCTCTTCACCATCTGATGTGGCACCTCCTCACCCACATGCAACTGCCCCCTGAAGAGTGATCACTCTTCAGAGGGCAAGGCATGTGTGAATGAGCTGTTAAGGGTCTATTCACAGCAGGTATGGTGGGACTGTGTTGGTCAGATAATCCCACCACAAGACAAGGCAGGCTATCCCTATGTGACTCGTTTTTTTATTTAACACTGAGCAGTGGTGGAGAGTGTAAAATCTGGTGAAGCTGTGCATGGTAGCCAATCGGCTTCTAACTACTTCAATTAAGCTTTGCCAAAAAAAAAAAAAAAACTGGAAGCTGATTGGTTTCTATGCAGAGCTGCACCAGATTTTGTAACGCTGTGAATAGACACTTAGGAAGCCTGGCATGTCATATAGCTTATAGCTGATTGGTATAGAAGCTGTGCCGTTACACAGCTAACTGCCAATCCAGACATCTTGGGGTGACAACACCATCTCTTTTAGGCTGCATTCACACCTTTTGTTTCAGCAATGTGTGACAACCATGCTACAAATGTGTTGTGCTTGCAGTGCTATTAAATGGTAACGGCAGCCCAAATGTAGTTGGCAGAAGTGCGTTTTATGTTTTGGCAACCATGCTACAAATGTGTCACAAAATGCATAAAACCTGAAAACCAGTTTGGGAGCTTCTTTGGTGTGTTTATTGTGCCTAGGGCGACCCGTTCCAATGAATGGTCTGTCCTATGAGTGACTTGTGTGTAAAACGCACACCCTGTGAAGGCACCTGACACACTGATGCACTTTTGATGGGTTCCCATTAACTTACAATGGAAGGTGCCTTTAAAAAAAAAAAAAAAAAAAACCTACTGCACCGAAAGAGGCAGCATGCACAACTTTTTCATAACGCAGTGTGACATTCCATAGGATTTATTGGTAAATCATTTACATGCACTTTTGTCACCCTGGAAAAGTGGCAAAAGCACACCAGTGTGAAATTAGTCTTAAGGCCCTTTCACACTGTTCCATTAAACGTGTTTTTGGTGTTTGGTTGCTTGATTCCAATCCTGCATGTGATTCAAAGTGCAACAAAAATGCAACAAATCATTTCAATGGGGAGGTGCGGCTGGAGGACTTTTAAAAATGCATTGCACCTGCAGTGCATTGATGTGAAGAGTTCCATAGAATTTAAAGGGATATGTTTTCTTGTTTGTGGGGTTTTTTTGTTTACAAAAAAAAAAAATTCCAATGAGCGTATATTGATTGGTTTGCGCAAAAATTTGTGTCTACGCTATGGGATATTTACATTTTTTTACTAGTAATCTTAGTGGCAATCGGCAACTTGTAGCAAGACGCTGATATTGCAGCAGACAAATATGACACCTGAAACTTTTTGGGGACCAGTGACACTAATACAGTGATCAGTGCTAAAAAAAAAAAAAATATGCCTTGTCACTGTACTAATGACACTGGCAGGGAAGGGGTTAACATCGGGGCCAAGCAAAGGATTAACGGTGTGCCTAGTTTGTCCTTGCTCACTGTGGGGGGAGGTGCTTTGACTAGGGAAAGGCAAAGATCCGTGTTCCTGTTTAGCAGAAACACCGAATCTGTGCCTTCCCTTCTAACAGAACATCAATCTGCCTTGTTTCCATAGGCATATTGTCATTCTGCCTGTGCCCTGTGTAATTGGCGGAGACTGAGTCCGGGGTACCCGTTGCAGGGATTCCGCTGTGTAGAATCGCAGACCTGGAAGTTTCGGATCACATACTAAGTACATGATCTGGAACAGTAAGCTGTCTGCAAGCAGTTAAAGGTTTGGCCCTCCTTTCTTCCTCTTCTTTTTTTTTTTTTTATTTTTTTTTTTATTCTTGCCTGCTCCATGTAGTTTCATATAGAGCAACTCTGATGCTCCTGGCTCGGGCCCCCAAAACAAAGCCACTTGTTATGGGGGCACTGATGCATGCTTATTCCTGAGCCCTGCTCTGCATCCATAAGACAGTGCCGTAACTTCGGCCTTGACCCCTCTCTCCTCATTGGCCAACTAGCTGTGATTGGCAGCCAATGGCCGGAAAGTTTGTCTGTTCACACGGCTAACAAAAGTCAAATGAAAACCGAAAGTTTGTCCGATGGAGCGTACACACGGTTGGATGTTGCCTTTAAAAAAGCTCATTTGCGTGTTAAGTCCGCTCGTGTCCATGGGCCTTTACACTGGTCACAGTATGTAAAAACCAAGAAAAATATTTTAAATACATTTTTTTTTTTTTTTTGAAAAAAAAAAAAAAAAGTCACCAGTGTCCCTGCTCAGTGCTAATCACTAATTCTGATGCTGTACTGCACTGGTGAGTATGTCTGTATCTGCTCTACAAAGTTTTTTTATTTTTGTGATATTTGTACTGTCTTGACATTTTCAGGCCTCAGGAAACGACATATGCCGCCAGTACAGCAGGATTGATCGATTTTTCAAACATATCCCAAAGTTTGTAGACTCCATAACTTTCCTACAGACTAAATCTGATACACTGATTTGGTATTTTCACCAAAGAAATGTGGGAGAATACATTTTGGCCTAATTTATGAAGCGATAATTTGCAAAACGTTGAAACTGATCTGTTTTTCAAAATGTTCGGGTTATTTACGTTATACAGCGGCAGGTTAGCAGGGCTGCGCAAACCACCGTAGGTGTATGTAGGAGGCGTGCATCATGACACTGGAGCTGATGCATGTGGCTGGCGGCTACGATGTCCGCTGGCCACCTGTGATTGCTCCAGAAAGCCAGAACGGGGATCTGTCAATGTAAACACAGATTTCTCCCCCCCCCACCAGGGGAGACGAGAGATGTGGTCCTAGTGATCAGGAACAGTGATATCTCCCCCCACAATTAGAAATTCCTCCCAGGGTACACAATTAACCCTTTCCCTGCCAGTGCCATTTACACAGTAATCGGTGCATTTTTGTGAGCACTATATCCCAAAAAAGTCTCAAATGACTGATCTGTATGTTGCAGTCCTGCTAAAAATTGCAGATTACCACCATTACTAGTATAGAAAATGTATTATATATATTTAAATTTTTTTTCTCTATAATAAAAATACATTTCTTGCTCAGTTTAAGCCAATATGTATTCTAAATATTTTTGGAAGAAAAAAATATAGGATTTTGTACTCGCCGTAATATCCTTTTCTCTGAAGTTCATTGACTGACACAGCACCTTTTAATCTTGACCTTGGTGTTTAAAAAAAAAAAAAAAAAAAAGTGGGTAGAAAGATAACTCAACAGAGGAGTTGCAATCTTAAACAGTCGCCTGCCAAAGCAAGCATCCAAATATGCACTCACATCAACCTTATAAAATTCAGTGAAAGTGTAAGTCGCTGCCTTACACACCTGGCAGGGCCGGACTGGCCTACCGGGATACGGGCTGCATTTCTCTCCTCTCTCCTGCGGATCACAGCGCTGGCTGGCTCTGTGTTCGGTGGCCGCTCTCTAACACAGCCCCGCCCCCTCAGACCAGCTTGTATGATAGTAGATGGAATCAACTTTCGGCCTACCACACGAGCTGGTCTGAGGGGGCGGGCCGTGTTAAAGAGCGGCCGCCAAACACAGAGCCAGCCAGCGCTGTGATCCGCAGGAGGAGATGCTGCAGGTACGGCCCACCCTGTGTGCCACAGTACCTGGATAGGAGGATTGACGGGGCCCCCCCTGCCGATTCTCCTATCCAACTTATTTTATTGTCCCCAGTTCACCTTGTGCTTCCCGCCAGTGCTCTCCTCCACCACCACACTCTCCTGCCCCCCCTATCCTTCTATAGCCACCATCCCAGTGCTCTCCCCTCCCAGTGTTCCTCTCCAGCCCCCCATTCTCTCCGCCCCCCTGTTTCTGGTGCTCTCAAGCTGCCCCTGTGCTCTCCAACCCCGTTTTTTCTGCCCCCCCCCCCGTGCTCTCCACCCCTGTTCTTTTTGGCCCCCCAGCGCTCTCTGCTCCCCACCCCTGTGATCTCCACTCCCCCCTGCTCTTTGAGGATGGCTGAAGGTGCAGGTGGCCAGGGACCACTCCATCTCACAGCAAACCGATCCTCTGGAAGGAGCACAGTCCCCATCCAAAACGAGATCAGACCCTGCCTGCTGCTGGCCGTAATGGATATCCTGCTGGCATGCAAGGTACCGTACCATGCATCAACACTCCTTCCCACAGACGGGGACTGCAGACTGGGACATGGGGCACAGGAGGGCCCGCATTGAGCGCTTGTATCATGTCTGCAGTCTCTGACCATTTCCTGTATCATGTCTGCAGTCTCTGAGGGAGTCTGGAATTATATATAATTTCTCACCCTATGTGATTTTCATATCTATATGTAATACTCTTTATCAAATGTGCTTTAAAATGTATGGTTTTCCCTTTCACAAACAAAATTACATTATACTGTGGGGCTGGTATGAATTTTTTTATTTTTTATTTTTTTTCCAGGGCTGGTTTTTATTCCCAGTCCAGCCCTGACACCTGGGAAAGGGATGCTTGCTTTTGGAAAGCCCAGGATTTACCAATTGCCCTGGCAGAATGTGCCGTGAAAGGGAAGCGCCGGCCCCCTTATGGCATAAGCTTGAACCACAATCTGTCTGATCCACCAAGAAATAGTGGCCGACAAGACTGCCAGGCCATTCTTCGGACCAGTCACCGATACAAACAGCGAGTCTAACCTCCGAAAAGGAGCTGTAGCAGACAGATACACCCACAGAGCCCGGACCACGTCCAAAGAATGCGAGGCAAATTCTTTGGGCTGTGACGGGCGAGGACTTAAGGACGGAAGCACAATGTCCTCATTTAGTTGAAAGGCCAAAACCACCTTTGGAAGAAACGAAGGCTGTGGACGCAGCACTGCCTTATCCTTGTGGAGGACCAAGTAGGGAGACTTGCATGACAAGGCCGCCAATTTAGAAACCCTGCTGGCAGAAGTAATAGCCTACTTTTCTGAGTGTCAATAAGGGGATCTCCCTAATGTTTTCAAACGGCAGTTTCTGAATCTGTGCTTTCTCCTGAAGACGATGGGGGCGTTTTTTACCCCCTTGTGCCCACGACAGAGCGTCCACAGGCACCGCAAGTGCAGGGGAACCAATTGCAATAACAGGGATGTCTGGGGAAGAAGTGCCAGCTTCTGACGCCATGCTGACTCTCACTCGCCTGTCACCACTTGGGGACCTAAGGCAAGTTGCAACAAAAGCCCACCCTCCTAGCTGCCACAGACTGAGGGGCCCCCCACAGGACTCGCCACCCTGACCCAAGTACTGCGCTGTGCTGCCGCTGTCCACTCTCATCTGTGTCAGTTTCGTGCTGTTCCAGACTGAAACTGCCGCCCAGTGCTAGAGTGAAACAATGCTGAGGCTACTAGAAAATGGCCACCTCAGCAAAACGGCTGGGAAAATGGCCACAGTTAAAAAAAAAAAAAAAGAAAAAAAACTGGTCCCACTTGGCAACAGATATGCAAAGACCAGCCTAAACGGGGAGAAAACAAGCAGACCACCAACCGCACAGCCCCCTAGCCAGGTACGTGCACCACACCCCCATGTGCCCAGTCACACAGCCCATAGCATGAGGAGGAACAGGGAGAGCGAGAGACCCCCTTGTCGGCCAACCTCCCTGGGAATGCGCAGCTGCTCCATCGTGCCAAGACAGGTGGAACCATACTTCCCCCCTCCTGCAGGGATTGCTGGACACATTCCACAGGCAGACCCATCACCCGAGCAGTACGGGGTGGCTGCCGGCAACGGTACACTGACACAGACAGCAGTAGCCTGGTCATGTGTGCCCCAGAGCATATAGCTCACCGGCCACCCCTGGATTAGACAGGGCATGTCTTGGCCAACCCAGTGCGTAGCTACATAGCTAAGGTCTGCTCATGCTCAATGGCCAAGCTGGGGAGACTACCAGGATCTATATTATACAGCCTGTCACCCAGCCCGGCTGTTGATTGTAGA